>NC_083345.1:53085155-55485155 GCF_019175385.1 Lycium barbarum | reverse complement strand
GGTTGGAAAGCTGATTCAATTATATACAACTTCTATTTCTTGGTATTTTTCCAAATTCCAAACTTATAATACCGTGTTTGCCCCTCGAAGTCAGATCACCCAAAAACGTTACTTAAAAATATTTGTTTGGAGGACTTCCACTTTGATTTGGCTCAAGGGTCCTTCTTGAGTTGTGTTTAACTTCACATATGTGATTCATATAACTTGTCATGTGTTCCAAAAAAAATCTCGATGTGTGGGCCCCACCTCCGCTTATGAATAATCCGACGTACAAAAAAATACGAAATATAATACTATCAACGTGAGTTTAAATTATGTAGTAACAACGTGATTGTCAATGTTTGAGGAAGCACGTGTCACGCTCAGGCTCTGAAAATGCGGGGTATAACAGTTTAACACTTCATTAACAGTCTAAATATCCTCATAACTCCTCTTCAAGGCATTACCAATCAATCCTTAACTCAATAGTTTGCAAAATCTTTCCCAAACACAACTTATACTTCACCTTCCTTTGACAAACTTAGTTTCACTAATTCATATAACTTCAAATTCTTGTCGTATGCACTTTAAAGCCACCAAATACCCTTCTTATGATCATAAGAGCCTCGTGTTCACCTTAAGCTCGCGCTAGTCTATTTACGACACAACGACATGAAATTTCCGAGGTGTAACAAAAACCCTATAAAATAAAACACTTAAACCTAAAGATAATAAGTTTCCAAACAAACAAAACTTACTTCGGGGCACTTTACAACCCCTAAAACGACGATCCAAACGTATAGGTGTAATTGATGTGTTGAGCCTACATTATTGTTCGCAGAAAAATGTATCAGGTTTTATATAAAATATTGATATTCCCGGCGTTTTTAAACATGACTAATCTTTGGTCAAAGTACGGAAAAAACGTGAATTTCAAAACTTTTGGCCAATGAATAAAGGGGTGGGAGTTTTATTAAAGAGGTATTGCGCACTAATTTAGTGCGCAAAAGACATTTTGGTAACTTTTTTTTTATTGGGGTATTTTGGTACCTTTTGCCACTTTTTGGGTTATTTAAATTGCGGACTCCTCTCGTCAGCGTCATCATCTCCTCCGCAATTTTCACTTATTAACACTACCATAAATTCATTTAAAACTTCAATCCAATATCTAAAAAAATAATAGTTACTCCCTCTGTCCCAAAAAGATTGTCCTCTTTTGACTTGACACAAAGTTTAAGAAATAAAAGAAGACTTTTAAAATGTGTGGTCCAAAACAAGACTTAGATATTTGTGTGGTTGTAAATCATCTCATAAAGTTAAATTGTTTTTAAATATAAAAAGGAGACAATCTTTTTGAGACAGACTAAAAAGGAAAGGAGGACAATCTTTGGAGTAGTTTTTAGTGGTTGTGGTTGAAATTCGATGGAACATTTGGATGAAGCTGTTGGACTAGTTGTGCAGTCAAAATTCATAGCTGAAATCGACATGGAAAACATTACTGTGACAATGTATACAATGCGTATAGCATATACATATATACATCGATATACGGGAAAGATATACACATATATATAGGTGGGATACATACATGCGGATATATACTGCCTCAAAACCGGTTTTCCCACATCATCCACCAACGTAAAATCACCATAACCACCAACGTATATCCATCCACCTTGACAATACAAAAGACCATTTTAATCCAACCGGAAAAAAAAAAAAGTAGAAAAAAAAAAAAAACTGAAATCTCCCGCGTGAAATTTGCTAAAACTGAGGACAAACCACAAATCTGCTAAAGTCTAGGCAAGAATAAAAAGAAGAATTAATGTATATTGATTCTGATCCAATTTCTTCCTCTGTGTACTCTCCATAGGCGGCAGATTTAGGGGTGAGTAGGGTGTTCACCTTCACCCGAACACCCTCGGAAAAAAATTGCACGGTATATATAGGATAGATTTTCTATGTTTGTATACAGATATAAGTTTTGAACACCTTAAATAAATTCAAAAGGTTAGTTCAAGTGATCCAGAGTGTTCAAAATTCTTTCTAGTGTTCAAGGTTCGATACTAAGGGATAACATTCTTTTTATGTGTTTAGCTTTTGTTGTTTTTTCGAACTCCCTGAGTGAAAATCCTGGATCCAGCTTTCCATTTTCACTTTCCTTGCACATCGTTGTTGTTGTTCCACTTCTTCAATTCTCAATTCACTCCACAATAACAACATATCTAGTGTAATCCCACAAGTGGACATTGACCTCGTATTGGGATTAAATAATAATTTCTATTACAACATCTAAAATTGCCAAATTTGGTTACACCGTGAGGGTTATTTTTACCAATTATTATTCCGAATAGCCAGTCAATGCCAAATTCCCTATTATTGTTTCGATCCAAACTTATATACCAATAGAGAAACCCAAAGTTGTCCCTAAATTTTGGACCAACACTTAAAACAGTCCCTATTCTTTGAGTGGAGTACTAATAGTCCTGTCATGTTTGTAAAATTAGAGCACTTTTAATCCAAGTCCAAAAACTATGTTACAGTACTTAAAAACTAACGGATCCAGGCACGTGCAGTCACATGCCTCAATTGCTGCTGAAAACCCCTGGTGAGACTTTTAATGTTGAGTCAAATTGATGACTGGATATGTTATTTTTAGAGGCTATGTAACTATGATTCCAATATATATATATATATACTAGTATCTGGACATGTACGTTGCACGTATCTGGACATGTACGTTGCATCTCATGAAAATTGTTTTGGCTAAATACCAAAGAATATCCTTCATATCCAGATTCATGAAAGTTGAACTTTAGGGAAAAAAGCTTTTATAGTACTTTTTTCTCCTTCAATCATGTTATAGTTTGTGACTGTGCACAAGTTAAATTTTCTCACTTATTGGTATGTAACTTTTTTTCATTTGTGTGAAACCCACCATTTTTGTTTACTGTTATGCGTTATTTTATTCATATTTGTAACATTAATAAAAAAAATTAATGCAGAACAAAAAATATTTGAACAATTTTAATTTTATGTTTCTTTTAATATATCAAATATTCATCTTGACGATTTTCTTATTTTTGATAGGTCGCACACAATTTACATGTGAAAAAAGTAATGTTGGCTAGGCTGAAAATACTTCACGTGTCTGCTTTGTATTTAAGAAATTATAGCTCATATTTACAGTTTCATACATATCAATAAGTTGTCGAATAAACATAACATTTTATAAGAACTGTACCAAATTCCGACGGAAGTATATCTTCCTTGGGATGTTTGATAGATTATTGTTAATTTCATAGTGGTATAATATGCAAAGAAGCCATAATAATTTATGATAAACATAGTTAACAATAATTGAAATATTTTTTAAATTAATTACTATATCTTTAAAAGTCTAAACGATCAATATGCATCTACAAGAAACGGTGTCTGATAATAACATTGCAGTTCGTTTTTTCGGTAGGAACCATATCTACCTATAAGCAAATTATATTAAAAAAAAATAAGTGTTATCCTTATTTTAGTGTCAAGAAAACATGAGTGAATAACATGTAAATCCTTAGAACTTCAAGAATCTACAAACAAAAAAGATAATTAGAAAGAAATGTAAATAGCTTTAAAACAAGAGGAATACTGTTCATAATTATGGTCATGAGATGACCCATGCCACAAATTGTCAAAGAACATCTTAAATGTCAAATCGAACTATTAATTTGAACTTAAATTCTACACTTCATCTCCTACATTCAAAAGGCAAAGCTGTAATTGTGCAAGCTACAAACTATTTTATAATTTGTCGACAAAGAAAAAATAATTGTCTTGCAAATAATTACATTTCTGTCCAATCAGAATTATTTAAATAATAAACTCCATATTAATACATAAACATATATTTTAAAAAAAAATGAAGATATCTACCTATATATCAGTCCTAAGCCCATCGATTTGGTTTTTCCAAAATCTGCAATAATACCTAGATCGAAAATATGAGAGCGAAAAAACATCAAAAATAAATAAATGAAGAATACTTGAGCAAGGAATTCATCCAAAGAATTCAATCCAACATCAACATCAAGATCATCAAGTAAGGAGCTAACTCATTGGTTTCAAATTCTATGTCAATTTAAGGAAAATTCTATAAAATAACTGCTAGTAACGGGAGATGAACTAATGCACCTAAACTCACATATTTGGAGGACCAAAAACAAAGATATCAATTTGAGTAGCGAGAAAAAAGACGTACAATACAAAATCAGTTTGACAGCTAAGACACAAAAGCACCATCGAAAGCATTTCATGAAGAAGACGTCAAAAAATAAATTAGAAAGAAAGTTGACTATCATACCTTCAATGAATTCTGTTAAATATATAATATAACTATCAAGAAGATTGGCTTGACCCTTAAAATTCTTCTGAAACTTTATTAGTTTCTTGACAAATTAAAGACTTTAAATAGAGACTTAAAGAGGAAGAGGAAAAGAACCAAACAATTAAAGTTTTGGTAAAATGAAAGGAAAAAAAGCAATAACGTTGAAGAAATGAGTTCTTTACATTTACTTGTATATAGATTTTATAAACAGAAAAGCATGTGAAAAAGTTGGTAGTTTTAGTGGTGGAAGCTACAAGGGTAAGAATTAAAAGTCAATAATAGTGGAAGACGTAAGAGTTCTTACGTTTGTGTCCAATTTAGTGTAATAGAACTTATTCATTTAAAACTGAAGGTGAATGTCTTTGATAGACTCTTCATTACCCACATTTACTGCAATAAACTCCTCAATCATTTACTGTACAACTATTCGGCTGATGTAGTCTATTTTCTGAAATCATTTGTTGAATTTAAATTCATGTTTCATACATTAATCGTGTTTAAGTGAGGGCAGATTGGTCATTCAACATTTACAGGGTATTATCGTAATCTAACTTTCAACTAAAGGGCTTCCCACTTTTAGTATTATATATATATATATATATGTGCATTATCATAAATTGGACATTGAAGCGTCTGAGCTTAGATTTTACCATATTCTTTCTTTATTGTTTCTTATGGTATCTTAATTAACGACAAATACCAATTGTGAAATATTTGATGTGAATATGGAAGTAAGTCTGGTGATCTAGCCAAGGAAGGGAGCTCTTTATCTGCTTCATCCACTTTTTTTTGTGCTTTTTATAGGAATTTTTTTGGCTCATGAGTCAGAGCATGAGATGATTGGATAACGTTAGTTTGTTCGTTAGGTTTTAACGGTTCTTTAAACTTTGTACTGGGAAAGTACTAATTTTGAAAACAAGGAGGACTGTTAGTGCTTTACCCAATAGAATAGGGACTATTTTGAGTGTTGGTCTAAACGTTAAAAGGATGATTTTGGGCCTTTTCTCTACCAATAGACGAGCCTAACAAATATTCAATCATCAATGATATTAATTCAGCGGAATGTGGAATTTCAAATTTCTAGACTATCTCAAAACTCTACACTAATCTTGATATATCAACTATCTGACTTCATAATCCATAGGGTGTGTTGTAGTTTGAATATTGCCACTTCCTGACTCGTTCAAGACAAATTAATGGCAGAAAGAAACAAGTGACAGTATTCAATATTGTGAAAATAATTTGTGAACTATCAAGCAGCTCCGTAACCTGACCAGAAAAAGAGTCCGGAACCAAAATGCCCCAAAAAAAATCATTTTGAACCAAAATACCTCAACAAAAAAAAATATTATAAAAGTACCTTTAGCGCAATAAAATATTGTGCTATAGGACTCCACCATTTTCCACAAACAAGCTCTTATTACATTTTCACTCCTTTTTACGTAGTTTAGCCGAATATTAATCATGCTTTGAGATTCTGGAACTTCAATATTTTATATAGAACCCTACTTATATTTGTACAATTAATAAGATAGGCTCAATACATCAAGAATACACAATACTTTGGATTGTCGTTGTAGTGGTTGAAAAGTGCTCGAAGACCTTTTTTGTTTGAAGACTTGTAGTCATTAGCTTTACGTTATTTATCTTTTAGGGTTTCGTCTTATTTTTAAATTAATGCTTAACTTTATTTCGAATGTGTCACGTTTTTTTTTTTATTATCAATTTAGGATGTGAAACTATGAACAATAATAAAGACTAAGATAATATTTATAAATATGCAAAAAATATATAATATTTACGATAAACTGTACAACACTAATGTATATACACTATCGAGGATGGGTCCCACATGTAGTATGCCGGAGACTATCCCTAGGCCTAAGGCTCATACCATCCCCACCGCCCTCGCCATCGTCTCCATCGCCCTTTTTCCTCTAAATAGTCGGGCGTTCCAAGTCATGATCATCTCCTCTTCCCCTGACCCGTGCGCCCTTGACTAGAATGTGCTTCTTCTTCGGATCTGATCCCGCTCGCACGGGCAGAACCTCATGATGACCTGGGTCTGGAAACTCGGACTCTTCCTCGTCAGGAGTTGCCACCATGGGCGCCGAAGGATGAACCTAAAAAATATCTAATAATTAGTACCATTTCTAATTTATATTGAATACATTAACGTTATTTATTTGATCCAACCTGTGTGTCAACGGGCGCCTGAATGGGCTCCTGAGATGGGTCTGTAGGCTCCTGAGAGGGGTCTGGTGGTGAATATAAGGTAGTCTCCTGGACGAGATGTTATTCGAAGTCCAAGTAAAGGTTATAAAAATTAAATAAATATTTGCCTTATATTGAATAAAATTAATTTAAAGTAAAAAACTTACATGCGCCTCGGTAGTCTCATGAGAAGACACCTCTGCCTCGGCGGGCTGATGAGAATGGTCCTGAATGGGTCGCTCCTGTGGACCCACTGGCGCCGAATCCTAAAATATGAAAAAAAAATGAAATAATAAGTAACATACATATTTAAAATAAGTACTTTAAATAATCAAATATGTATATTAAATATTGACCTTATATTGAATAAAACAAATTTTAATAAAAATCTTACCTGTGGCTCAATAGTCATATGGGAAGACACCGCTGGCTCAGCAGACCCATGAGAAAACGCCTGAGTGGGTGGCTCTGGTGGACCCGCTGGTGCCGAATCCTAAAATATAAAATATTACTAAATAATGAGTAACATATATATATATATATTTAACATAAATAATTTAAATGAACAAATAAGTATTTTAAATACTAACCGGGATCAAAAACTCATCGAAGTCAAGAATCCTGGCTCCCTCTAAATTCCTCACAGGCCACTCATCAGCTAATGAAGCACGTAACGCCGCCCAATCAACGTTATCACGCTCCTCCATGTATGCATTCTGGCTCGGCTGTGATGAAGACCCAGGTATCTCAGCAAGTAAGAGCGTTGGCGTAAACATAGGTGAGTCCCCGGGTGAGCTGCCACCGGCCTGGAACGGCTGCGGATGGACTAGACCATGAACGCCCTATGGAATGGGATCGGTCTCATCCACCTCATCTACTAGATGGTATCCTCCACCACCAGGTCCTCTAGCAGCAGCACCGCGTCCTCTACACGCACAGCGTCCTCTAGCAGCACGGCGTTCTCTGCCAGCACGGCCTCCTCCTCTGGGAGCACCCGGTCCTCCTCCTGGCACTGCCTGATACTCAGCCTCCGGAACAGGCTCCTCTATGTGCCTAATCTCTCCTGCCTGCCGGATACCATCCTCAGATATCCGTACTATCTCCGACGCAAGCCCCGCAAGCCCAGGGTAAGGCATATGCTCTAACCCCAAGATACGTAAACGTTGTACAGCCACCAGCTACATTTGTGTTCAACAGTAAATTAAAAAAAAAATTATTTTTTAAAACGTAACAATTAATGCAATTAAATAAATCTAAATACGATAAACTTACCAATGCCTCGTACTTTCCCGCGAGCGTTGAGTATCCTACATCCTTAGGGGGACGCAAAGCTGGGTTGCCGATCAATCGGCGTGTGATCTGATGATACCAGCACATGTAATCCTCAATGGGAGTCAAATGGCCGACCACCGCTAAAGTGCCCAACCTGATCTCCTAACGGTGGAGCTGGACATCCATGAAAGCCAGAAAATCATCATCAACGGCAGCCCGATCGTCCCGCTGGTAGTGTCGGAGCTCATGACGGACGTCAGGGGGTATACTCTGTGTATGCCCAAACTGTCGTAAGACACGCTCGAGCATGTGGTCCTCTACGATGTCCAGGTGTATCAATGGACACCGCGACCTCCAAACCCCCTGACCTGCCCTGCAAAAAGCCGGTAAACCATCTAATATAGCAGCGTACGGCGTCCGTATAAATAGCTGCATAACATATAAATACAAATCAGTGATCACCAAGTAGAAAAGATGTTTAATTAAATTAATAATGTAAAGTTAAATAGTTTTACCGCATCGTCCGTCATGTGATCAAGCTGGTCCCAGAATGAAAGAATATTGTGGTGCGTATCCACATCCCGGTTAAAACCCGCTGTCCACCTCCTCGCATAAGGCATGTCAATCTCGAGGTGATGCCTAGGTACGGGCTGAAAAGGCAGCATCCTCTCCCACGCCCATAACTGTAAGCGATATTAGAAAATACGATTTTTAAGTCGTCGTTTCAAGAGGTTTGTCTACATTAAAGGTACGCACACTTAAAATATTACTTGGAGAAGAGCAAAAAATCCACACACATCTCTGACAACACCAATAGACGCTTGGCACAGGCATCTGTAAAGATACGCCAAAACAGCACCGCCCCAGCTGTAGTCTCCCAAGCGGTCCAAATGCTCCAAGAAAACCAAATAACGTAAGCTGAAAAAGGCACCCGATGAGTTCGGGAACAAGATGCCCCCAAATATAATAAGCAGGTACAAACGGGCATGACGATCAACATCGTCCTGCGGGGTGCCGTCCACAACCAGATCCAGACCCTCCAAATAAGTGCATAGTGCACTAATCTGAACCCGACTCTGTCCTGAAATGTCACGACCCAACCGGAGGGCCGCGATGGGCACCCGGTGCTAGCCCACCCGGGCACCTCTTAACATACCTTTACATTCACATCTAGGTGAGCCACACATTAAATCATACATTTCTATTCATCAATCATACGAATCCCATTGGGCAACAATACCTTTATATCAATATTAGCAACTAAGCCCATATCAATGTACATAAGCCGACGAGGCTAACAAAATGATATCCAAAATATAGGCCGACAAGGCCAAACACATCTAGCTATATACACATGTCTACGAGCCTCTAAAGAGAGTATGTCATATCATATAGGCGGGACAGGACCCCGCTATGCCCATAAATATATACACAAAAGAATAAGTACCAAAAGCTTTAGCTCCGAAAGAAATGGAGCTCCACTATGTAGTCTCTGAGTAATGTAGCTATGAATCAAGTCTGTCTCCCTGGCCACCTGCGGGCATGACGCAGCGTCCACAAACAAAAGGACGTCAGTACGAAGAATGTACTGAGTATGTAAAGCATGATCAATATCAATATAGAAGCATAATAAGCAACATGAGAATCATCATAAGATGGGAAAGAGTAGTATCAACGTCATAAGCACTTACTTGCCTTTCATAGGGACTTTCCATTTCTAGTGCGTGATTGTGTACATACGTCTGTATCCGTATCCATATCCGTATTCATATCCGCACTCATTTACATTCATATCCGCACTCATTTACATTCATATCCATAATCATATTCATATACGTATTCTTATTCGTATTTGTATCATGTTTGTATTCATACTCATAACTATATCATATACATATCCATATCATATACATTTCATATCATATACATATCCATATCATATACATTTCATTTACATAGCATACCCGACCACGAAGGTTCGGTGTTTCACGTACCCAACCATGGTTAGGCTCGGTGATCATACATACTTGGCCAACCAAGGCTCAGTGTTACACATACGTGGCCTTACCAAGGCTCAGTGTTATCCGTACCCAACTGTAGTGGTGTGCGCGCATCGTCATATACATATATATATATACATCTATATATTCTACCCGGCCATATAAGCTCGAGGTTTCATAATAGCCATACATAGGGACACATACATATAAGCTCATAGGAATCTTTAGCATTATCACTACTATCATCGTCATCATTATCATTATCGTCGTCATCATTATCATCATTACCATTATCGTCGTTCATTACATCTATCCTTATAGGATTATTCGTCATATGAGGAATTTAGTACAATCGTAATACATATCAAGGATTATAAGTTTTGTAGCTTTTTGAAGATAGAATCATTTGGAGCGCATCATAGGCTCATAGAAGAATAGATATTTGGCCAAAGAACCATGCCTTATGAAAGAAAGGTTAGCCTTACATACCTTCCCGTTCAACTATTCTACACTTGCACGTCCTCCTTCAATGCTCACGTTTCTACCTTCATTAGAGTTATACTATCATTAGAAAACCGATAGCTAGTATACATGACTAAGGCTAGAGAAAATTGGACAGCATCTCCTTTATTTATACGACATTCCTCCATATCGTAAATCAACTATCAAACGTCAATAATACATTTGCAATATCATAACAATAGTCTTTATTTATCCACATTATCTATATTTCTCAATTCACTCCCAATCACCCATATCCATGGTCATAACACACGACTACATTTATTCATATACATTGCCTATCCTGTGTTCTTAACGTCATTAATAACATATCCATATTACAACACATCAAGAATCATGACTCAATTCAAGCTATTACTCAAAATGGCATTATTTCCACATTCATGACTCATTTTTCTATGTCCTTCTACAATCCAAGTGTTTCAACTTTCAAATACCTTAAACAACATGGAAATACTATAAATCTTACCTTAGATGTTGTAGGAACAAGCTTTGGGTGGAAATACTTCACTTGAGCCAAAACCCTAGTTCATCTCCAATGAGATTTCTTGACTTGGATAATCTTTAATGGGTTTCTTACACTTGATTCACTTAGTTTATGTTGTTGATCACTAATATCTCTTGAATTCTTGTGGAAGAAATGTAGAGAGATGTTTTAGAGATAAGGGGTGTGAAAGGAAATGAAATGAAATAAGACTTGATCCCTCATTTAATACACCAAATTCTGTCCCGACCAGTTCTACGGACCAACATACGGTCCGTATAAATTATACTGACCGTATGGCTGGCCATAGATTTGGTCCAGATAGGGGTGAAAATCTGGGCTGATTGTACGGTCCAACATACGGTTCGTATGTTTTATACGACCAGTATATTTGGCCGTATAATCCCCAGTTTTCCAAGGTTCGTTCTCGTCGACTCGTTTGATCTTCAATCCTTATGGAACCTTCTTAGCACTTGTTTATCACCTCATTAACAATCTAAGGGACGTTATAACTCTTCTCCAAAGCATTATTAAATCCTCATTATCTCGTTACTCGTAATTCCTTTTCGACACTTATCGTAAGTCTTGCCTTCTCTTGACAAACTTTCTTCCCTCATCTCTAACGACTTTGAAATCTTAACTAGGGTCATCAAATATCATTCCTTACTTATCGAGATACTGTATACTTCGTGCTCTTCGTTAGTCTATTCACTGTGCATCAACGGAAAATTTTCCGAGGTGTAACATGAAATCTGGCCCTCGGCATCAGGCACGAAGTGGGTGAGCTTAGTCAACTCTGTCGCCCACGTCTGACCAGGAGGAGGCTCGTACTGAGTGTATAGTGGCTCTCCATTGTTATGTCCCGTGTTTCCGTATAACTGGAAACCGAGAAGATAATTACGACTTATGTGTTATAAGGAAATAGTTTGATTTTAGTGAGAATGACTATGTTGGTTATGGAATCTTTAATGTCAAGACATCGGGGAAGGCCGAGGATAAATTTGGAATTTCGAAAATTAGTTTCGGGAATTACAAAACGGGACGTTTAATGAATTGGGCCAAGAAAAATTAGAACACAAAATGAGGCCCAATGGTTGGCTAGGCCCAAGCCTTTTTTTAATGATCATGTGCCATGCACATGATCTATGTTTGGATATATATCAAACCTTGGTCTTTGAATTATCAAGAAGTCTTGCAAAACAAAAAAAAGAATTGGAGAGCACTCCATTTGGAGCTCTCGGCCGAAAGCCATGGAAAGAAAAAAAAATCTTTCTAGCCTTGCTTTGATCACAAAAACCGTGTCCTTGTTGTAGTTATAGCAAGTTCAAGACGCTCTTCAACGTGATACAATTTATTTGGCGAAAGGTGCGCGTTTGCGGCAAGTCGGAAAGTCAAGAAAAGGTAAGAATTTTGACCCTCTAATGTTATGGAATTGATATGAATGTGTTAAGGATTGAGAATAGACGAGAATTTCGTGGTTTTAATGTGTGTGTGCAACCGTGGGTGTATGTATATTTGGTGTTGTGGCCGTGTGCCTAGGAGGAAGAAAGAATATGAATTTGATCTTATTTAGGTTGTTTAATGCGTCGTTGTGACCTTTAGGACGTAAATGATTGATTAAGGAATTGAATTGACGTTAGAAAGTGATTTCGGATCATTACGGGAAAGTGTATGCCTTTTGTATATTTACGTATATCATTGTATATCTATGATGCTAAGGACTTCAAATATGATTTATAGTTGATATTAATGAATTCGGAATGAAACGACGCGAGTTAGAATGTTCGTCGTGACTCTCGGTGTTTTGAATGAAATATGGAAAATAATGAATCTCGGGAACTTTCGTATATGGTTTGGAGTATATTTGGGATGTGATTGAAATGATCTTAAATGAGTAAATGAGTATAATGAGGTGGATATAGATTTGGAGTTTTGGAAGTTTAAATGAAAAGTTACCAACTTAGGTAATAAGGTAGGACTTTGAAGTTAGAGTGGTTTGATTATGATTTGTGTTGTTTGTTGATGTGTGGGCTGTGGTTGTTGATGTATTTTGAGCCGAGCTAAGTCTCAGGGATGTTAGATTTATAGGGGAAGTGCTGCCGAAATTTCGATAAGCAAAAATGAAGTTAATGGCATTTTTAGCCTAAGAATCTCAATTGGTAACTTTGACCATTTGCAGATTTCAGGCGAAACGGGACTGGACTTTTGGGAGAGCATACGACATCTATGAGGTATGTAAAGTTCCCTACTCCTTCATTTGGCATGTCCTAGTATCCTAGGCGAATATTGGAACTTCCGGAGCATTTCTGCTCCTCGAAACCCGATCCACAGAAAAGTTACTATTCATTCAATTCAATTGAAGCCTAAGGGCTCTATTTTGGCTAGAACGCCACCACTCGTCCGAAACCTATCGAAATGTGGTCGGGTAACCTAGAAACGATTATGTATGACCTTTGGCCTATAAATGTTCGTAAAAATATGTTCGCCACCTCACTTTGACTCGAGGTGGGCCCGCTACCCCGAGACGCCCTATTTGTCTTATTGGGCTGTCCTTTTGACTAAAGTTTGAAATAATACTTTCGCTTCTGGAACTTCCCTATACGGGATATGTTTTGAATATTACGATGCGCTAAGTTACGTTTTGAGCTATACGTACTATTTTGGGAACGTTTTGTGAAATGAAACCTTGTATCGACTAAGTATTCGATTATTTTGTACTATGGAACGATTTGTGAAACTATTATGTTTTGAAAGACTATTTTGAAGTATGATTTGCATTTGTTTGCTCACGACTCCGCTCGTGCCTTATTATGACTTCGTTCACCGGTTCCCGGGCCGGTTTTGATTCGTGCGCCTTATGACAAATTCGGCCGTATGCTGTGTTACGGTTCCCGAGGCTTCGCCATAGGGCCGGGTTTCGTTTGGAGTTATGCTGTGATATGGCTCGTGATGCGATACGCTCACCTATGATTATGTCTGTGTTCGGGGATGTACGGAGATTTGAAACCTTCTGGTGTTATGCTGTGTGTGGCGCCAGCGTCGGAGTGGCGACCATGTTCTTGAGCTTTGCATGATTTTCGCCTGCATTATGTATATGTATATGACTTGATACGGATTTTGACACTCCGGTTTGTTCTCTACTTTGTCTTTTGATTTGCTTTCAGTTTGGTCCATATATCTGTACTCCGTGCTTTACATACTCAGTACATATTTCGTACTGACCCCCTCTCTTCGGGGGGCTGCGTTTCATGCCCGCAGGTACAGAAGCTCGTTTGGGAGATCCTCCGGTTTAGGCTACTCATTCTGCTGTGTTGAAGAGCTCCCCTTGATCTGGAGCCTAACTTTTGGTACATACCCCCTGTTGTGTGTGCATTCTGTACATTTGGCTATTTGGGTACGGCGGGGCCCTGTCTCGCCATCTGTCGTTGTTTTGAGTTCGTAGAGGCCTGTAGTCATATATGTGGGGCGAGGGTCCTATGTATGTTTGTTCGATTTTGTTTTCTGGTCTTAAAGCGGTCCGTTTGTTATGATGGCCCTAAATGACCCTTATGCTTATATTTGCACTTTTGACCGGCGATGGCTATTCCGCCGCTCAGCTTGTATTTGATGTGACACTCTGATTTGTGCGACCGCTTAAGACATATTTTGATATAACCTATGTTTGATATGATTTGGTAAAATTCTGAAATAAGTTTGGATTTGGTATCGAATATGTGATTTGGTCTGGGTACCCAGGTAGGGTGCCAGTCGCGGCCCACGGGGCTGGGTCGTGACAAAAGTGGTATCAGAGCAGTTTGTCCTCGGAATGTCTACAGGCTGTGACTCGTAGAGTCTTGTTTATCGATGTGTTGTGCACCACATCTATAAACAGGAAACTACAGGACATTTAGGATGTTACCTTCTTTGGAATCTTAGATCGTGCGATAGAGCCAGCTGTAGGAAGTGAATTCCCCTTTTTTTTTTCTCTAACCCTTGATTGCAGCTGGAGAGTGGTGTCGACGTAACTGCTGATATCGGAAGCCATACAATAATCTGGTAAGAAATGTTACGAAAGACGTATGTTGGGTAAGGTATTCTGAAGTACGATTAAAACATAAAGTCGAGCAGCGAAAAGAGAAATAAATATGAAAAGTGTAGCCGGTGCAGTCAAGTTGGGCATGTGAGGTAAGCCTCGGCATATTTATATTTTTGTTTGAAATTGTTGGCCCGTGTGGCTATGAGGTGATATGACGTGATAGGTATGTACGTATATGTGGTGGCCCTGTAAGGCCTGGTTGGTATTTTCTGTGTACAGGTTTTGGGGTAGTAAGAAATATAGAGGAACCTCTGCCCAAATTTTTCTAGAAATACGAAAAGGGAAATAGGATATAAATTCTTAACCTGTCTTGCAGGTCGATACCATTATGATAGACCTATTATGGTGGATTAAAAGGTACCCTCCATGTTATTTGTAAGGAGTATTACCTTTAGCGGGGAAAATTTTATCTCAAGTAAATATGTACGAGTAGTAGATTCGTAATTTATTTGGAGGGACCAGGAATGTGTTCTAACCCCATTTTGTTTTAGCACAACCCATGTGAAGGGCAAGAATGTCCGACGATCAAGGTTCCTCAAACTGAAAGAATACAAAACGTATGATAAGCAGTTGAGAATTTAGCGGTTCGCTCTCGGCTTAAGTATATAGATATGTATAACCGTGGGGGTAATTATGTGAATTAGGCATTTGATTATTTCGCGAAGTTCGTCGGACTTTAGTCTTCTTGTGCTGATGGTTGGAAGATACCTTACAGTAACATTCTGTCAGTTTCCCTCGACTATTTGGAGACGGAATTTGTAGAATACGAATTTAGACTTGTGGGCTGTTTGAAAGTACATATGTATGCATGGAGGTAACTGTTGAGAATTTACAAGTGACGACACGGTAATCACCAAGTCAGAAAAGTAATAGAATTCTCGTAGACCGGGGTGGGACCCGCTACGAGGACGTTTTGAAAAGTTGTTAAGACCCCGATTTGTCTTAAATTATGTGACAAAGGTCGTGAGTGGCGATCGACGAAATTATATTAGTTCTAACGCGTCAAATTGCGTGAAGGTTCCGGGGTTAAGCGTGCTCAAGCCAGAGCAATTCTGGGATGGGTGACCCCCCTGGGAAGTAATGTAACATTTTTGCACAAATGTAAGCATGCTAGATATAAATGAAAGTTTGGGGTAATTTAAAGGAAAAGAAAATGTGTGGAGTAATTAGTGCCCTTGCAGGAGTCGCGCAGAACGAGGCGGACTAAATGGGCAAACAGAAAAGGTACAACACCGCTTGGGAAATTGAGCGAATTTGAATAACAGTCAGAGACGTTCGTCAGTAAAGTATGAGTAAATATATCCATATGTGTGTATGTGTATGTGTATGTGTATGGGTGTATGATTTTCGTTTGGTGCCCATGTGGGATAAGAGCCGAGTCCCGGCAACCAAGGTTGTGGTAGACGAAAGGTTTTACTACACCGAATACGTGAAGCGAAGCGGGGGCGACGATCCGAATGTTGTCAAGGGATAGAAAAGCCCCATTTACATTATAACTTAGTTTGGAATGACGCTGTTTGAAAGAGAAAATGAGTATGGAGGGTAGGAAAGATGAAAGATAAGCAGTGTGAATAAGTGGAATCTTTGAAAGAGTTGATACGCGAGATGCAAGACAATTTGTATGACGGCTTGGCGAATAAGTTTACAAATAAAGGGAAATTTTTCATGAATCATTGGAACCTTAATAAGAGTGATTTGATCCTAATTCGGATTCTATCTGCTATACTTCTGCACTCCCAATTTTGATAAGGCTCTGTCTATTACGCCTCTATGCTTCTGGCCTTGATTGTGTTCCCATTTGATACACCTTGCTACATCTGGTTCTGAATTTGATTTTGGTTGAAATACCTCTGCATGATTAGTTCTGATTGCGAATCCGTCTGACACATCTCTGTATGCCTGACTCTGGATGCGACCTGTCTGATATGCCTCTGTACGTCTGATTTTGATCACGCGTTTGTCTGATACATCTCGGTATGTCTGATTCTGATTACGACTCTGTCCGATACATTTCTGCCTGTCTGACTTTGGTCACGATTCTGTGTGATATAGTTCGGTACGTCTGATTCCGGTTTCGAATCTGTCCGATCTGATTCCGTACGTCTGACCCCGATTGTGAATCTGTCTGATAAATCTCCGGTATGTTCGTATGTGGATCTGTTTTGCCTTCTTAAGCGGCCCGTATGCTACTATGGCCAAGACGGCCCATGAGTTTGTACGTGTGTGTGCATTTGGGCGATGTATATTCCGCCACCTTTATGATTTTGATATGACTGTTCTACACGGGTGACCGCTTAAGATAAGTGTTCGATAAGTGTTTGTGTGACGTTTGTTGTTAATTTTCAGCTCGAGCAACGTATGTTGAGTCTGAATGGGTCTGAATACGATGATCTGGTTGTGAGTTCGTTTGGGGTGACAGAATATTTCCGTGTGTTTGATTCTGATTACGAATTCGTCGGATACGCCTTGGTACGTCTGACTCCGACCTCAGATTTGTCTGACATACTTCTGTACCTCTGATTTTGATTATGAGCCCGTCTGCCATAGTCTAGTACGTTTGCCTCCGATTACGAGTTCGTTCGATATGCTTCTAGGCGTCCGGTCCTAGTTCTGAATTCGTGGATGTGAACTGTCTGGTATGAAGTGATTCTGAATCCGTGGGTGTGAAGTGTCTGGTATTAAGCAAAGACTCAGTTTGAAATCTCGCCTGAAGGAGTATTATTATACGACGGCAGATTCTGTGTACCGGACATTGCGGGCCTATGACGGCAGATTATGGGCGAGGCACATAATGCACGGTATTCTGTCCATCCTGGTTCCACTAAGATGTTTCGTGATCTCAGGTGTTGGTATTGGTGAGACGGCATGAGGAAAGATATTGCTGAGTTTGTTAGTCAGTGCCCGAACTGCCAGCAAGTTAAGATCGAGCATCAGAAGCCCGGTGGATTACTACCGGAGATGGAAATCCCAGCCTGGATATAGGAGATGATTAATATGGGCTTCATTGTTGGGTTGCCGCGTACTCTACGCAGGTACGACTCTATTTGGGTTATTGTGAACAGGCTGACGAAATCAGCCCATTTCCTTCCGGTCCGGACTGCTTATTCGGCTGGGGACTATGCCAGGTTATATATCTGAGAGATAGTCAAGACTTCACGGAGTCCCTGTATCGATTACTACAGACCGAGGTGCCCAGTTACAACTAATTTCTGGAGGTCATTTCAGGAGGGATTAGGGACTCAGGTGAGCCTCAGTACAGCTTTTCATCCGCAGACCGACGGGCAGGCCGAGCGCACTATTCAGACGCTCGAGGATATGTTGTGGGCCTGCGTTATTGATTTCAGGGGCAGCTGGGATGATCATTTGCCGCTTATAGAGTTTGCCTATAATAACAGTTATCACTCCAGCATTCAGATGGCCCCGTACGAGGCCCTTTATGGCAGGAGATGCAGATCTCCTATTGGCTGGTTTGACGTGGGCGAGACTAAGTTGATTGGGCCAGAGGTGATCCAGGAAGCTGTAGATAAGGTGAAGCTTATTCGGGAGCGACTATTGGCTGCTCAGAGTCGACAGAAAGCTTATGCTGATAGACGACGTCGACCGTTGGAGTTCCAGATTGGCGACTGGGTATTCCTGAAGGTGTCACCCATGAAGGGCGTTATGAGATTTGGCAAGAAGGGTAAGTTGAGTCCGCGGTACATCGGGCCATACCAGGTTGTTCGGAGGATAGGCGCAGTCGCCTACGAGCTAGACTTGCCATCCGATTTGGAGTCCGTGCACCCGGTGTTTCATGTTTCTATGCTGCGGAAGTGTATTGGTGATCCTTCCAGGATATTCCCAGTAGATGATCTTCAGGTGACGGAGCAGTTGTCTTATGACGAGCAACCTGTATCTATTCTGGATCGTCAGGTGAGGAGGTTGCGCACCAAGGAGGTGCCTTCTGTCAAAGTCCTGTGGCGCAATAATAACCGGGAAGAGATGACTTGGGAGGCGGAGGATGAGATGAAGAATAGATACCCCCATTTATTCCCTACGCCTCTTGTAATCTAGACTTTTGTATTTGTTGTACGAAAGAACGGATGAACCATGTGTGCTATTAATATATAAAATGGTTTTCCCGTTATGTTTGTGAGTCTTCATAAGATTTATTTAACATTCGGGGACGAATGTTCTTAAGGGGGGGAGGATGTTATGTCCCGTGTTTCCGTATAACTGGAAACCGAGAACATAATTACGACTTATGTGTTATAAGGAAATAGTTTGATTTTAGTGAGAATGACTATGTTGGTTATGGAATCTTTAATGTCAAGACATCGGGGAAGGCCGAGGATAAATTTGGAATTTCGAAAATTAGTTTCGGGAATTACAAAACGGGACGTTTAATGAATTGGGCCAAGAAAAATTAGAACACAAAATGAGGCCCAATGGTTGTGTGGTGGCCGGCCATATTTGGCTAGGCCCAAGCCTTTTTTTAATGATCATGTGCCATGCACATGATCTATGTTTGGATATATATCAAACCTTGGTCTTTGAATTATCAAGAAGTCTTGCAAAACAAAAAAAAAGAATTGGAGAGCACTCCATTTGGAGCTCTCGGCCGAAAGCCATGGAAAGAAAAAAAAAATCTTTCTAGCCTTGCTTTGATCACAAAAACCGTGTCCTTGTTGTAGTTATAGCAAGTTCAAGACGCTCTTCAACGTGATACAATTTATTTGGCGAAAGGTGCGCGTTTGCGGCAAGTCGGAAAGTCAAGAAAAGGTAAGAATTTTGACCCTCTAATGTTATGGAATTGATATGAATGTGTTAAGGATTGAGAATAGACGAGAATTTCGTGGTTTTAATGTGTGTGTGCAACCGTGGGTGTATGTATATTTGGTGTTGTGGCCGTGTGCCTAGGAGGAAGAAAGAATATGAATTTGATCTTATTTAGGTTGTTTAATGCGTCGTTGTGACCTTTAGGACGTAAATGATTGATTAAGGAATTGAATTGACGTTAGAAAGTGATTTCGGATCATTACGGGAAAGTGTATGCCTTTTGTATATTTACGTATATCATTGTATATCTATGATGCTAAGGACTTCAAATATGATTTATAGTTGATATTAATGAATTCGGAATGAAACGACGCGAGTTAGAATGTTCGTCGTGACTCTCGGTGTTTTGAATGAAATATGGAAAATAATGAATCTCGGGAACTTTCGTATATGGTTTGGAGTATATTTGGGATGTGATTGAAATGATCTTAAATGAGTAAATGAGTATAATGAGGTGGATATAGATTTGGAGTTTTGGAAGTTTAAATGAAAAGTTGCCAACTTAGGTAATAAGGTAGGACTTTGAAGTTAGAGTGGTTTGATTATGATTTGTGTTGTTTGTTGATGTGTGGGCTGTGGTTGTTGATGTATTTTGAGCCGAGCTAAGTCTCGGGGATGTTAGATTTATAGGGGAAGTGCTGCCGAAATTTCGATAAGCAAAAATGAAGTTAATGGCATTTTTAGCCTAAGAATCTCAATTGGTAACTTTGACCATTTGCAGATTTCAGGCGAAACGGGACTGGACTTTTGGGAGAGCATACGACATCTATGAGGTATGTAAAGTTCCCTACTCCTTCATTTGGCATGTCCTAGTATCCTAGGCGAATATTGGAACTTCCGGAGCATTTCTGCTCCTCGAAACCCGATCCACAGAAAAGTTACTATTCATTCAATTCAATTGAAGCCTAAGGGCTCTATTTTGGCTAGAACGCCACCACTCGTCCGAAACCTATCGAAATGTGGTCGGGTAACCTAGAAACGATTATGTATGACCTTTGGCCTATAAATGTTCGTAAAAATATGTTCGCCACCTCACTTTGACTCGAGGTGGGCCCGCTACCCCGAGACGCCCTATTTGTCTTATTGGGCTGTCCTTTTGACTAAAGTTTGAAATAATACTTTCGCTTCTGGAACTTCCCTATACGGGATATGTTTTGAATATTACGATGCGCTAAGTTACGTTTTGAGCTATACGTACTATTTTGGGAACGTTTTGTGAAATGAAACCTTGTATCGACTAAGTATTCGATTATTTTGTACTATGGAACGATTTGTGAAACTATTATGTTTTGAAAGACTATTTTGAAGTATGATTTGCATTTGTTTGCTCACGACTCCGCTCGTGCCTTATTATGACTTCGTTCACCGGTTCCCGGGCCGGTTTTGATTCGTGCGCCTTATGACAAATTCGGCCGTATGCTGTGTTACGGTTCCCGAGGCTTCGCCATAGGGCCGGGTTTCGTTTGGAGTTATGCTGTGATATGGCTCGTGATGCGATACGCTCACCTATGATTATGTCTGTGTTCGGGGATGTACGGAGATTTGAAACCTTCTGGTGTTATGCTGTGTGTGGCGCCAGCGTCGGAGTGGCGACCATGTTCTTGAGCTTTGCATGATTTTCGCCTGCATTATGTATATGTATATGACTTGATACGGATTTTGACACTCCGGTTTGTTCTCTACTTTGTCTTTTGATTTGCTTTCAGTTTGGTCCATATATCTGTACTCCGTGCTTTACATACTCAGTACATATTTCGTACTGACCCCCTCTCTTCGGGGGGCTGCGTTTCATGCCCGCAGGTACAGAAGCTCGTTTGGGAGATCCTCCGGTTTAGGCTACTCATTCTGCTGTGTTGAAGAGCTCCCCTTGATCTGGAGCCTAACTTTTGGTACATACCCCCTGTTGTGTGTGCATTCTGTACATTTGGCTATTTGGGTACGGCGGGGCCCTGTCTCGCCATCTGTCGTTGTTTTGAGTTCGTAGAGGCCTGTAGTCATATATGTGGGGCGAGGGTCCTATGTATGTTTGTTCGATTTTGTTTTCTGGTCTTAAAGCGGTCCGTTTGTTATGATGGCCCTAAATGACCCTTATGCTTATATTTGCACTTTTGACCGGCGATGGCTATTCCGCCGCTCAGCTTGTATTTGATGTGACACTCTGATTTGTGCGACCGCTTAAGACATATTTTGATATAACCTATGTTTGATATGATTTGGTAAAATTCTGAAATAAGTTTGGATTTGGTATTGAATATGCGATTTGGTCTGGGTACCCAGGTAGGGTGCCAGTCGCGGCCCACGGGGCTGGGTCGTGACATCCATCTACCCGCAATCCAAAGAGGACCTCCACATCCTGAAGTGTAATCGCGGCCTCACCAGTGCGAAGATGGAAGGTATGTGTCTCTGGCCTCCACCGCTCAACCATGGCCGTGATGAGCGCCCAATCATGTTGTACCAAACCAACAGACACGCAACGGTAGATGTCGCCTCGAAACAATATCTCCAAGACGTGAGGGTGTGGGGGGTGCTCGCATAAAAGAGTCCACGCTCTCTGCAGCCTAAGTGGACGGAGCCTAGTAGATATCCCTATAGTACCGGCCCATAATAACTCGGACCTATGATTGCCTTGCAAAGACAATAGTGATCTATCAGCGGGCCCCGAGTGAACAACGGGCCCCGGGTGATCATCGGGCCCAGGGGGAACATTCGGATCCATGAAAGAGTACGGTCTGTACAAACTAAATTAGTCATTATTCTTGAAATGAAAGATAAATTATATTAACTAATTAATAATTTGTAGGGAATATGTGAATTATGTAGTATTATATCTTGTGAATAATTAACATGGGATATGCAGTAAATTTAATATGTGATAGTAAGGACACATATGTGATGGCAAAGACTTTTAAGTTAATTACTTTTGAATTATGTGATGGCAAAGACTTTTAAGTTAATTAGTTTGGGAATCGAAATTCAGCAGTAATATTTGTTTAGAACTCTATTTTGAATATGTGATATATTTTTAGTTGACCAAATAGCCAACACAACTACGATAAATTAGACTAGAAGAGTATATTTGTCGACCACATATTTTCCTACAAACTTTACATTTTTTTCGTTAACTTATGTATTTATGAAAAGAAGAACTTTAACTATTATTTTTTAGATAATCTTTTTTTATTTAACATATATATTCATGCTTTTAAAATAATATAGATTAACAATTCATAATCATTTACAACTTGTTTGGATGGTTGTTACCTATTGTATTATATTATGTTGTTAGTTTAAATACAACATTTGCTTTGATTGTTACTTTAATTTTATTGTTATGTCATGACGGAAGGTCCTATTTTATGTAACCACTGATTTGATCCTATACAATACAACACAAAACAATACATTATGAAACAATACATAACAATCATCCAAACAAAGTGTTAACAAAATAATAATTCATTACCAATCAACTTCTTTCAATTCATAAACAATATTTAACAACTAATAAAATCATAATCAATATTTAAAAAATAATCAATTAACAAAATAATAATTCATTAACAATTCATAAATAATTAACAAATTAACAACTCATAAACATATAACAAATTAACAATTCATAAACATTTAACAAATTAACAATTCATAAACATTTAACAAATAATGAATTAAACAAACAAAAAAAAAATCAGAACAGTGGCAAAAGCCACTACCCAGTCCGAACAAGAACAAAAAAAAACATTGATTTTTTTATGGAAAATAGCAAGGATTAAATGTTAAGCATGCTTAGAATATAATGTATATAACAAAATAATAACAAAACTTCATAGTAGAAAACCTTAATCGAAGATTTTTTGTTGAGTTATTTTAATCGAGTTGTACGCCGCTTTTTCCCAAAATTCAAACTTAGAATCCTGCTCCTTGACTTGAATATACCTAGAATCTAAACTTTCCGGACGAAATTTAATAAAAAATGACGTTTTTGGATGTGGGGACCACCTCAGTTTCGCCTCCAATGGCGTTTTCATTTTTTATTTTTTTTTTGCCACGGGAGGGACCAGTGGTGGAATCCGACGGGTTTAAGTTGAGTCCTATAGCGCAATATTTTACTGCGCTATAGCGGAGAGACAAATTGTTATAGCGCAGTAAAATAATGCGCTAAAGCACTTAATGGGGTCATTACGGTTAAGTGCTTTAGCGCAGTATTTTACTACGCTAAAGGTACTTTTGTAACATTTTTTTTATTGGGATATTTTGATTCAAAATGATTTTTTTGAAGGTATTTTGATTCCGAACACCCAGAAAAAGGTGACTGCACTTTTTAGCCCTGCATATATAATCCTGCCAAGCAATTTGAGTCACTGGTCAATTGTAGTTAAATATTCACGGTAAGATGGTCCACGGACCACAATCTAACATATACTCCGGCCGTTCACTTTACTTGTCACATGTTTCGTTTCTCAAGAGTTAATTCGATTAATTTTCGAAATTAAATTAAAATAGATTAATTTAATATTTTAATATTAAAATTTAAACGTTTAAAAACTATACGAAATATGATAGTATAAGTTGCAATTATTCTGGAGAAGCGAAACATAACAAGAAAACACCTTGTTCTATATCTTGGTCTGCCTCAACTTTGAGCCTACACCTCGTTCTATGCATATCCAATGACAAAAGTAAAATTATTTCATTTTTTGCCCCATCCCCCAAGAGCTAGCAGATCGACGTCCGTGTTTATTTTTTTGAGCGGATTGCCCTTCTTTTGGGGGTGGTCTTTAAATTTTGTCCCTCATATTTGTGATCTTTAAATTTTGCCCCCTATATTGCTGGTCTTTAATTTTTGCCCTTCACGTTGCAACCCTGAGCTTCGCGCAGAAATCATGAGGTTCTGGGTTCGAACTCCCGCTCAAACATAAATTTAAAAAAAAAATCGCAAGGCAAGGTTTGAATCCTTGTTAAGGAATAACCAAAGTTATGCCGGACCCGACATACTCATGCCTTATGGGCAGACTTGGCATAAGTATGTCGGGTCCGATATAACTTTAGTTATTCCTTAACAAGTGTATGCCAGGTCTGGCATACTTATGGGCAGAGTTTTAGTTAAACCTTAACTAAAAGTCTTTTCCTAGTTATGTCTTATGGAGCAAACTTTTAGTTAAGGCATAACTAAAAGTATGCCCCATAAGATATAACTTTTCCTTAAGATATAAACTTTATTTTATAAGGCAAACTTTTAATTATGCTTTAAAGAAAAGTTCCACCTTATGAGCATATTTTTAGTTATGCCTTATGGGGTAAACTTTTAGTTAAAACTTAAAACATAAACTTTGCCTTATAAAGCGCAATTTATAGTTATGTCAGATCCGGATAACTTTAGTTATTCCTTAAGAAAGCATTCCTCTGTATGGACATACCTTTAGTTATGTCTTATGAGTCGCACTTTTAGTTAAGACATAACTAAAAACTTAACTTGAAAAGTAATATATATATATATATATATATATATATATATATATATATATATATATGCCTCAAAGCAAAATTTATCCTCATCGACAGACTTTTAGTTTAACATAACTAAAATTCTGCCGATGAGAGCATAACGAAATTTAAATTCTGTCTTGCAAATTTTTTTAAACTTTTGATTGAATGAGAATTCGAACCTGAAACCATGAGTTTTAGCCGAAGGACAAAATTTAAAAATTACAAATATGAGAAGCAAAATTTAAAGACCACCCCAAAAGAAGGGCTTGTCCGTGTTTAGGTTTTCTATACACTGAACTGTTCTTTTCAAGGCCTTAATTCTCATTGTCACATTAATTTTTTTTTTAAAAACGCAGGATGAAACACCAAAAACCTCTAATCAAGCACATAAGTGGGACTAAAAACTTTTCAAGTTGTGTTTCCCTTGCAGGAGACGAATAGTAAAAACTATGATGTCTTTAAAGGACAGTATGGTTCAAATTAAATATCCTTAATCCATCCCTCAGGAAATGATCTGAAGATACTTTTGATTCAGCAAAAATTACACAAAGGACATACACTAGCAATAAGAGTTGTGAGAACACATACTGCAGTCAAAAAAGCGTTCAGGCCCGCGACCACTATTGTCTTAATCCTACTGGTAAGTTATGACAAAATCCATGAGTCTAGCCGAATGAAAGCTTCACTGTGCAAGAAAAGCAGAAGAAAAGAATCTGTCATGTCGACAATTTTCTAGTCATGGAGATATTCACACCCCTGGGAGATCTTCGAACCTTAGATGACTCTCCTCCATCAGTAGCATCCATTCCTTTGTTAGGTGTTGTCACATTCTCCAGTTTCCCAGGGTACCAAATGTCACCTGGATTAAGTGGTAAAGAAGCAGGATCAAGTTCAAACGATCCCACAGGTACACCCTCTTTTTCAGTTCCAGTCATTCTGAATGATGGGATTCGATGAGAGAACTTGTAAAGTTCATTTGGCTTTACAAAAAATGAGCCAACCATAGTCTGGCTGGTGGGCCGGAAAACGCTAACAAATCCACTCACTTTATCCAGATAGTTCACTTTTATACCAACATCCTTAACGAAATCAGAAAGAACCTCCACAATTTCATACTTGTACTCGCTATGTTTTTCTGGGTTGGAGCTCCAACCGATATGCCAATCCTTAAAAAGAGCCCATGTCTCCCCTTTCCTAGGATATAAAATGAATGCACCTCTCTTACCCTTTTCGCACTGCACTTGATGAGAGAATGTAAGACGATCATTAGTCTTTTGAGAACTCCCACGTTTAAATTTCCCACAACCAGCAGGCAACTCTGCCTCTACCCAGTCCATGTCTTCTTCATCATCTGGATTAGCCTCGAGCCAAGTGAACCGTAGCTCAAATCCAGGAGACAAAACTTTCCTAATCTGACAATAGAATCTTGGCATGCCATCAGCTGTATCATAACAAGCCCAGATTTGGTCAACAGCAAAGCAACTCTCTTCCCTTTGCTTATCAAAATCACTAAACTCTGAATCAGGACAGTTATATAACTCTGGAGAATCATCGCTATCAGATTCTGAATCAGAGGAATCAACGACTTCAACTTCTTCTGCCAGTCCAGCAGCCTGCTTATCAAATTTGGAATTTTCATCTTGCAATTTTGCTTTAGGAGGGGCTGTTCCATTTTGAGTAGCATTTGCCTTGGAATTAGCAGTTGGTTTGACATCCTTTAAGCCATCACTGTTTTTGTGCTTTGAAGTATCATCTCCAGCCCGTGCCTTCTTCAGAGGGTTGGCAGAATCATTCTCGTCATCACTTGCACCTTCATTATAGGAGACATCCTGGCGGCGTAGGCGAGAGGATCTCCTAGGACGGGAACTATCAAATCCAAAACCTTCTCCAGACTCAATGTCCACAGTTTCAGGCTCAGTGCTGCTGGAAGTATCAATGCTCTCACTTGATTCAACTGTTTGCTTCTTACTCCTTTTCCTGTTCTTTTTAGCAGCGCCCCCTGCATTTGTACCACTCATTCCCTTTTCTGCCTTCCCTCTCGCCTTTAAATCCTCAAATACCTGAGCAGTCTTTTCTCTTGGTACCTCTGGTTGTGTTCTACCGCTAGGACCCCGTTGTGATCCCATTTGGGCCCCAGCTGAGGTGGGAACCTCTTTCTGCTGATAAGGCTGGCTCATGTTTGGCCGAAGAGGCACATCCTGACCGCCAGGACGACTCCATTGAGGTGCACCTTGAGAACCTAAATCATATGCAATAAAAGGCTTTGAGCATTTCTGGCAGCGCAAAGCTCTGTTCACAAAACTCCTGTAGTACTGGTACCTAATACTGCAAAAAGGACATCCCGTCCAGAATGTTTCCGGAACTGCTGATGAAGTTGGTCGTGTTTGCTGAATATTATTCGGATAACCATTTGGAATATTATTTTGTCTAGCCGGAGGATTTCGATTAACCTGATAAGATGGTTGCTTTACTGCTGAACCTTTAGATAAAACCCTATACTTACTATCATACAAAGCCCTTTTCGTCGGATCAGAAAGCACCATATTTGCTTCCCCAATTAGCTTGAAAGCTGCTTCTGCACCTGGAAACTTGTTTTTGTCAGGATGAAGTACAAGCGCAAGTCTCCGGTATTGTTTCTTGACAGTCACTTCGTCAGCCATCATATCAATTTGGAGGATCCCATACCAGTCCTTTTCTGATCCCACTGTACTTCTCTGAGCTGAACAGTGGACATTACAAACAGCAAGTAGCTGCGATATATTCTCTAGCTGAGGGTAAAGCCGTTCAGCTTTCAGTGCAACCTTTTGAGCCCCTCCAAAGTCATTACTCTGCATTTTCATCTCAGCCAGCTCTTTAGCCCTTAGGGCTTCATCCTTGTTGCACTCCATCACTAATCCCAATTAATATATTAATGCACTATACATGCATACACAAGTCTCCAACGTATATTTGTCATGCTCAAATCCGCATTCCTGTCCCAATAAAAAAGGAACATATCTGTCAATTATTGCACCTGAGCAAGACAGTTAACAGGAAAAATTCATCTCTTCTTTGCAACAATACGCAGATCAAAATTGCTTTTACTAATTACTAGTCATGTAGTAACAGCCCAAGAGATATCATGCACACCTAAAACAAAAAGAAAAAAGAAAAAAAAAAAGAAGAAAGGAACTTCACCTTCAGTTAAAACCTATAAGCTTTGGAGCAGCCAAGCAATAAATCGTTGACAACACAACCCAGAAAGAGAAGAAGCTTACTGGATCCTGCACCAAAAAATAGATGATTGTCATTCTACCCCAACAAAGAAAAACTAAAAACAAATAAAAGAGATAATGCAAATGAAAAAAAAACACAGTAAACAAATATTTCAATTGATTCCATGAAGTCATAGGCACACAGTGACCAATCCCATAAATGGACGGACTCTAAGAGATACAACCCAGAGTTAGAAGAAAGAGCAATCATGACAAAACAAGTGGAAATGAAGCACAGTGAAAATTTTACAAGAACAACCTAAACTTCCAATAAACGGTAAAGCTATTATATGAGTACCATGCGTAGCCCATGATATCAAAGACAGGAGACTTGCAGCATCACTAGCAAAACAAGGAACAAAGAGAGTTCAGGGGCATGGAGCTAGGACCTTAGCATCAAACTGTAGTGAAGAACAGATTTTTAA
This sequence comes from Lycium barbarum, assembly GCF_019175385.1. Lineage (NCBI taxonomy): Eukaryota > Viridiplantae > Streptophyta > Magnoliopsida > Solanales > Solanaceae > Lycium > Lycium barbarum. The sequence continues at coordinate 55,456,253 of NC_083345.1, read as the reverse complement.
CCCCTTGTTAGCAGCTTACACCATTTTTTAAATATTTGAATGTTATGTATGTTGACTTGTCGTACTTTTCGCCATTTTGTGTAGTTTTTAAATATCTTAATTTTATTTTAAAAAATTAAAACTATGAAGAATCTATACCCCAATTTATAGTCAAATTAAATGGTTTGACCATCGCTCTCCGAACCCCTTCACATAAATTGGGACAGAGGTAGTAATTTGGTAACCAAAAGTTCCCACGCCAAACAGGTACATACTACTATCACCTAACATAAATTCATTTTCATTGACTGCTAGTTGCCTTTGCAAGTGCTCGCCTTCTTCTTCATGACAACTTCAATCACAAACTATGGAGACATATGGATCCCATGGAAACACCTTCCCAAAATCCAAATTAGTACTGAAACTCACCATCTCTCCCACGACATTTGCGATTTACACTCACCTTTGTCATCCAAAACATTCTTTCACCTTTATAATCAACTGTTTGTGGAAGTCTCAAATATTTCCTATACACCAAACAGATTTTATTTTCTTAAAGAAGGTTAAATTACATTTATTCAAACAACTTCTCCCAATGAAAAGACAAAATTAATCCAACATATAGTATCTTTTTTTTTTTGATTAAGCACCGGGTGTCCGGGTCTCTTTGAGCCCCGACTAATCCCGGGGGTGCACAGGCCCTTGGCAAGGAGTTTCCCGCAAGTGCACCACGGGTAATTCAGGGTTTTACCCCAGTCCGATGGCCCTCAGAAATTGTTTGCACTCAGTGGGTTTCGAACTTGAGACCTTGAAAGGGAGCACCCCAAGGCTCAAGCCAATTACCACCAGGCCAACCCCTGAGGGTTCCAACATATAGTATCTTTTATGCAACAAAAACTAGAACTATTATCACTCTAACATCAACAAGAATGTAAAATTTCCTTTAATTTTATTTTGCTGTCACAGGTTCTCAAGCTGCTATCACACATGAACATTTAACTTGATATATATATATATATATATATATATATATATATATATATATATATATATATATATATATATATATATATAACAAAGAGAAAATCACATTTCACCGAAATGTGAACAAAGTTAAGCATGAACATAACATACGCATCCAGTCAAAGTACGGGATACTGTACTGAGACAACTCTAAGTCCAAAAATTTCTTTCACCTTTATAGTATTCAACTGTTGTGGAGTTTCTAATATTTCCTATAGACCAAATAGATTTAATTTTCTTAAAGAAGGTTACAAATTGCCTAAAGTTACATTTGTCTGCCTGATCAACCAACTTCTTCAAATGAAAAGAGATCACTAATCCACATATAGCAGCTTGTATGCATCTAACAAAAACTAGAGCTATTATCACTAATATCACCAAGAATCAAAAATTTGCTTTAATTTTATTTTGCTGTTACACAAGTTCTCAAGCTACTATCATACATAAACACTTAACTTGATGACCAGGAAACCCGCAGCCGCTACCTTTTGGGTGCGCACAGGTAAACCCCGCTCCTGTGCAATAACTCGCAAACCACACGGGAGAGATAACCCCACTAGACAAGCCATGTGCAACGAGCTCGACCCAGAAAGCAAAACTTAACTTGACATATATAAAACATAGAAACTCACATTTTACCTAAATCTGAACAAAGTGAAGCATAAACACAAAAATACTCATTTAGTCAAAGTATGGGAAACTGACACAGCTAAGTCCAAAGAAAACAATATATAAGCATATGATAAAACCCCACCATTTTTCAGAATGTGTATATCAACATACACTAAACCCTAAAATTGGAGCATATTGCTGACAAGCAAAATAAAACTAAGATTGATGCAAAAACCCTATATAGTCTGAAACTCTAAACCCAAAAGCTTAAAATTTCAGAACCCATACAAATCAAAAGCGCAATATAAGGTTTAAGTATATATTAATATATGTTCATAAGAAAATATGCATACCAGATGGATGAAAAGTGAGCTTCCAAAGTTTTGACTGTCAAAAAGGGACAAATCTTATAGTACTAAGGACAAATGTGGGTAAATTAAAAGGAGGGAAGAGAATCGCGGGAATTGGAAAAAGAGTGAAAATTTCAAGAAGAACTCTGAAATTTCATTTCCCCCAAAATTTTACAAAACGATCCTTGTGCTATTTCAACAAACCAAGGGGAACAATCTAGAGAGTAGGTTTTTTTAACGGGTTGAAGCTTAAATTGGGCTGGGCTGGACCCACATGTTTTTGGCCCATTCAAATTTTTGGGCTTTAATGGGTTGAGTATGACCAAGGAGTTTAAGTTCTAGCCAGAATAGATTTGGTTCTACTATCATGGTTCAGTTTATGAGACAAACTTTCCTTTTTAGCGTATCTAAAAAAGAATGACACATTTCTCTTTTTTTGAAAGTGAGAGGGTATTGTTGAATGTCTTACCCGTGAAGGGTGTTACGCAATTTGGGAAGAAAGGCAAGTTGAGCCCGAGATTTATAGATCTGTTTGAGGTGTCGCAGTGTATTGGAGCGGTGAGCTTGCCTTGCCCACCGGGCCTGACAGGTGTTAATCCGGTGTTTCATGTGTCTATGTTGCGAATGTACCATAAGGATAAGTCTCACGTTTGCAGTTGAATACTGTTACACCTCGGAAAATTTTCGTTCGTGCACAGTGAATCGACTGACGAAGGACAATTACGAGTATTGAACTAATGATGTCTTAATGACATTTTGGAGAAGAATTATAATGTCTGTTATATTGGTAATGAAGTGCCAAATAAGTTTCCAGAAGGACCCATAAGCCAAATATGGGCATAAGCCATCCAAAGGGGCGAGTTAAGGAAACATTTTCGGATGATCTGGTTTGGCGGGGCCAAAACGCTATTATAAAGTTGGAATTTGGAAAAAACACCACAGGATGAAAGTTGTAGATAATTGAAAGATCTTTCCAACCATAGGTCGTGGGCCCCCAAAGCATATCGAGATCAAAAGTTATAGCCATTGTACGACAGACAGTTCGGGGCGAAATATCACATTCTGGCGCACTTTGCGGCGCGACATGCGGCTCGCAAGTACGACATGCGGCTCCACAATTCAACCGCAAAGTGTGCCAGTGAGAGTTGGTCAGCTGGTAAGCTTTGCGACCCAAGATGTGTCCCGCATAGCATGCTTTGCGTTTCGCAAAGCGTGCCGCATGTTGTGTTCTGGACCACTTTAAATATACCCAACTCGTCCAAAATCATATTTTTTCTTCATTTTTGGCCAAGAAAACCTCTAGAACCTTCTCTAACACTCATCCACAAGAAAACTCAAGGGAAATCCATGATCAATAACACCAAATCCATGAACCCAAGTGTATGAAACCTAACCCAAGTGCATCTAATTCAAGAAAACCCAAAAGAGAGGAGATAGGGTTTTGGTGCTAGAAGGGGAAACTCCACTCAAGGCTTGTTCAACCATCATCCAAGGTAAGTTTCATGACCATTACATATTGTTTGAGGTATTGGAAAGTTAAGGTACCCGACTTGTAGAGAAGCATAGCAAATGGGTCATTCAAGAGTGAATAGTGTCATGTTTGGATGGTAGTTGAATTGAATCATGAATGTTAGGGTGTTGTGAGTATAAATACGTTATAAATGACTTGTAGACCATGAGATAAGTGTGATACGTGGGAAAATACGATAGCGAACCTATAACCATAAATGTGAAGAAATTGGAGAGAAATGGTGGATTTTGCCTAAAGTATATAAATGATGATTGTTGCTTGCGATATTGTGAGTTGTGTTGTAGATGTTGGGAATTGATATAAAATACGGGAAAAGTAGTATAAACAACGGAAGTGCTGCCCAATTTTCTCTAGAATTAGTAGCGCATTCTTATGGTTAATTGATTAATGTTAGTACGAATCCTCTTTTGAAGGTAGAGACGCGACATTGAAGAAGAATAAGCGAACGCTAGATTGCTTAAACGAGAAAGGTATGTGAGGCTTAACTCTTCTTCCAAAAGGCATGAATCCTTCAAGTTTTCCATAATCCTTCTATAAGATGAAGCTTATGAGCTCTTCTATATATTGAATCACCTATGAGCATGATAATGATGATAATGAGCTAGAGTATAGAGATTCGGAAAATTGTGACACGATGTTCCTACGATGCTAATGATGTTATTATTGGTAACACTCGCCTTATGTTTTATTTCCCTTCAAGGCGAGGCATGATACTCATAAATGTCCATAATACTATCGGGGGTTCACGACCTTACGTCACCCCGACATGGTGTGGTTGCCTTAAAGCCTAATGTATGCTCTTAATGCTAATGTACGCTATGGGAGTAAAATGATAAATAATACTAACTTGTATTACGATTATGTAATAAATGGCATATTAAGAAACTATGACATGATGCTATGGCAAGAGATGTATAATGGTAATGTGTTATGATTGATGTTGTGATGATACGATTCCATCGCGCCTATATGGTCGGGTATGTCACCGCGAATGCGGGCTGCATTCGATTCCACCGCGCCTATATGGCCGGGCATGTCACCGCTAATGCAGGCTGCTATGTTCACACCGCGCCTAGAGGGCCGGGCACGATCACCACTAGTGGGCGGCATATGTGGGTTACCCGGACGCGGGTGACAATACGGATTATGATGTGATGATGTATATGATGATGTACGCGATGATGTATGGGATGAGATAACATGTATATTATGAATGTATAAAATGTGACATAAGTAAGTAATACATTTGTCTGTGACACTTGTGCAGGTTATGTCCTCGTCTCATGACGCATGATCCTTCCATTATGTTTGTTTATTTCATTCCTGCCTTACATACTCAGTACAATATTCGTACTGACGTCCTTTTTCTTTGGACGTTGTGTTCATGCCCACAGGTAGACAGGGAGGAGATCTTGCTCCGGATTCGTAGAGGCCACTAGCTGACTGAAGGCACTCCTTTGTCCCGGAGGTGCCTATGATGGTTATTTTGTGTAAAATTGTAGATGTCATCTCTTAGAGGCTCGTAGATACTCGACGTGGGTCGTACAGTTTCATGGCATGGTCATTATGTGTATATGTATATATATATATATATATATATATATATACTATATGGTATTTTTCTAGCCTAAGGACTTATATGTATGAAGGTATTTTGTTTCTAAATGAAAACGGGTTTTATTATAAATTGAGCATGAATCGGGTAAATGATTGTTAAATAAGCCTAAGAAGTAATAGAACGAGCGGTGCTCGGTGGTTAGCCCCGGGTACCCGTCATGGCCCCTAGCCGGGTCGTGACAGATACGGTTCAGCTTGATCAGAATTTGACCTTGGAGGAGGAGCCTTTGGCTATTTTGGACGGGCAAATTCGAAAGCTTAGGTCCAAGGAGATAGCTTCTGTCACGACCCAACCCCGTAGACCATGACTAGTGCCCAAACTGGACACCCGTACACACTCTTTTACCAAAATCGGCATACCAATAGCTTATCTGTATTCGGCGTACACTGACTTATACAGATACAAAGGTCAGATGTCGTCTTAAGCGGTCACATATAACAAATGTATCACACGGAAGCCGGCAAGGCTGTCGTAAAACACATCGCCCAAAAACATATACATACGTATACATACATACAAGTCGTTAAGGCTGTCACAGCAAATGGAACCGCTTAAGAAGCAAATCACACAGATATCACTGAACAATAACGACCCATGACCCACATACATGTCTACAGGCCTCTAATACAGACAACAGAATCATATGACGGGACAGGGCCCCGCCGTACCCCTAACTAGTCATATACACATAAATATGTACAACAAAAAGATCTGTACCAAAAATATGGGCTCCGGATCAAGGGAGCACTCCAAAGTAGCAGAATGGGTATCCTAGGCTGGCGGATTACCACAATGAGCATCTGTACCTGCGGGCATGAAACGCAGCCCCCGAAGAAAGGGGGTCAGTACGAAATAGGTACTGAGTATGTAAAGCATGAAAGACAATAATCAGAATCATAACTGAAATAAGAAGTATGGAAAAACAGGTACAAAAATCAGTATACCAAATGCTTACTTTTGAAACACATATAATGCATATCAAAATCATGTATAGGGCTCAGGAACGTGGTCGCCACTCTGACGCTGGCGCCACAACACATCATACTCCAGAAGATTTCATATCTCCGTACAACCTCGAAACACATCATAACATCATAGCACATCATACGCCATAACACATCATAACACCATATATAAGTGGTACCCGGCCCGCTAGTGGGGGACTTGGGGAACCGTAACACATCATACTGCCGAATATAACATAGTGCGCACGATGACAAACCGGCCCGGGACTCGGCGAAAGATGTAAATACAGTATGCACGAGCAGAGTAGTGAGAAACTATATGCAATTTAAAACATTATTACTTTAGACTCAACAAATAAGTAAACTAACCGACGCTCGAGGGTTAAGACGATAATCATGTGAAATCCTTTCAAAAGTCGTTAGAGTTATACAAAGGTAAGTCTCGGGGACCACGGATGAGTAGCAACCCAATCTGAGCCCGCCTACGAAAGTTACAACCATAATACGCTTTAGAACTCCCTAAGAATGTTTCGGAGTGATCCGAGCTCGTCTAAGCAAGTTAGAGACATTATTCGACATAAAACTTTTAAGAATAAAAATTATGTATACCATTCTTTATCCAATGATACAAATAATCTAAGGACCATTGTTCGATTATACTAGGAATGTAACATCAAGAAATGAATAAGAATCGTCGACATGCTCGGATCTTAAGAATGGAGTTACCCTGAGGCTCGTTTCATAGCTTACTTGCAACTAGGTCATGCCAAAAGAAGGAAAGGGTAAGCTTTACATACCTTGTCCGCGTTTTAAGCTAACCTGAACTTAAGCCTCGGGTTTCCCCAAAATCTACAACAACACCAATGAATATCAAGCATTAGCTATAGATCTTAAGAGTCTAATTCTAAACTAATCACTTTGTTTATAAAAATTTCGGCAGCATCTTCCCTGTAAATACAACCACCCCGAGAATTCAACTCGGCCAAATTATCAACAACCATACCAACAGTCATTCCAACAATACCAACAATCAATTCAAAACGCATTCGAACATTAATAACCCGCTTTAACATAATTCAACGGCATTCCGTTTACATTCACTTCAACTACATACAATCAAACCAACACCAATGCTCACATACTCAAATACTAATCCGAAATCATTTAAACAAAATTCAAGAACATGTCAAACAATCCGCACAACATTCAAAACAATCCAGCCAAAACTCCATTCCACCCGAAACCTTCCAAATGCAACAAGAACAACAACAACACATTTCCTTCTTTCAAATTCATGAACTACACCAACAATTTACACACTAACAACATTATTTTCCATAAATACAAAAAGTGGTTTTAAGATCACATTAGCTTCTAAAACAACTCTCCAACACTTACAACTTCAACTAGAATTATTAAACTTTCATTCTCATCATAGATTCCATTACAATAACAACCAAAATACTAAGAAAAATTGATTCATTCTCTTCTACACTACACAATATCCACACGGCCACAACATAACATCCATATTTTCATGAATTTCATCCACTTTTACATACTACAACATACACAATCATCCATAACATATAAAAAGAAGATTAAACCTTACCTTTTCCACCACACTTCTCACTTGGATAGGGTTATGAATTTGCAGCAAGGAGTGATTTAATTGCTCCAACAACTATCTCACGTTAAAGAGGACCTTCAAATTAGTAGGAATGCTAGAAGAAAATAATTTTTGATCAAGATTTTCAAGGGTTCAATTTTTGCTTGGCTTGGCCGGATGGCCTTTTTTTTTTTTTTTTTTTTCTTTGTCTCCAAGTTTCTTGAAATTTCTAAGGATGAAGATGAAAATATGACTATTTAGTCTTCTAATATACACATGTTTAATTCATCCATGTGGGCCAAGGCCCACCCCAACTTGGACGGCCACATGGCCCCTTTCTATTTCAAGACTATTATTTTTTTTTGTTTAGTAATTCATGAAAATTATTTTTCTAATTCCAAATTTGCCCTTAGCCTTCCTCAATATTACCATGAACCACCTTGTAATTTTTCCTTTTTACCCTTAGCCTTTCTTAATATTTCCACATCAAAATTTTCATAAACAACTTGTATATTAAGCAAGATCAAAATATAGCCTTGCCCTTAACTTCTCGCAATTATCTTGAAATATCCGAATGTACAGAATACGGGATGCAACAGCTTCAGTGAAATTACAGTAGAAGCATCATCCTATTGAGGAGGGTCCTTGGGAAGGGGAGGAGGACATGCGGACCAGATATCCACCATTAGTTGACAATTCGGGTACAATTCTACACCCATTCAAGGATGAACATTTGCTTAAGTGGGGATGATGAAAAGAGTTGATCCTTCATTATGGGTTAAATGATAACTTTCATGTGTTGGGAGCTTGATAAGAGTTATCATTATTATTTGGAACTTGTTTGAAAGGTTTGGGTTGGGACCTTAGGGGTTCGGGTGACTTTTGGGCAAAGAATTTCATTTCAGCTATTGGAATTTTTTTCTGGTGCAGCTGCATTTGCATACCAGGCATTGCATGTGAGAACCTACAATTGTGACCAGAGTGTCACTTTTGTGACAAGTCAATCTCTAGGGGAGCTTCACAAATGCAATGGTGATGCCGCACTTGCGACGTCACTTTTGGTACTCATGGGTCGCATTTGCGATGGACCCCTGTAGTATAAAAAGGTTGAAATAAGGGGCCTTTTTTATATTCTAACTCATTTTCGGACGAGATAAGCTACAGGATTAGGAGATTTCAATTGGATTAATATTTTGATACGGTGATGATTCCCCGCCTAATCTAAGTGATTGTATTCAATAATGTACTTAATTTAATGCCTAACTCATGGATTCAAAGTAGAAATTTGAGGGTTTTCGGACCTAAATCGAAGAGAAGGTATTTTGGTGTTTTTGTTATCGAATTAATATCCAAATTGAGATTTGAATTTACATTTGAATACGGGGGATTATGGGTAACATGAAAATATAATCAAGTTTCGATTTTGACCCAAGGCTTGGGTTTGACTTTTTGGTTGACGTTGACTTTGAATTCATTTAATATCGCAATACGGGTATCGTTGTTTAACTCCGGAGAGTATTCTTTTGAATAAATTGAGTATTCGGAGGCTCTAAGAAAAGGAAAAGATATTCAAGGAGGTTAGGGGGCTCCAGACCTAGATATATTAAGGCTTTGACTTCGATGAGAGAATTTTTTCTAATTACATGGAATTTGTGATACACTAAGTATACAAGGTAATGTATATACAAGGTGACAAACGCTTATGTGGGTACCGTGGTGATATGTTGGGTGTTTGACCTGGCATGCCTATTTTCTATGTTTTTTTTTTCTGTTGCATGATTAGTTGAGCATACTTTACTACTAAAGGTAGTGTTATAGGCATTGTTTTCTTGTATGTTTAATCATGCACTGAATATATACCTAAACGTCTGCATATGTGATTTATTCATGAGTTGAGTTGATGAGTCAGTGACTCGCGACTTGGTGTTAGTGGTAAAGTTGATAAGTCAGTGTGGTTCACTTTTTAGGTGTCAGCAGTTACGGTCCCCACCAGAGATGAGATTGAGTTGATGAGTCTAAGAACTTGAGTGCAACTTGGTATGCATGTCGATATAGATCCGTCCCTCTGGAGTTACTGTTTCTTGGGTACCCCAGGCAATGTGCGCATGATAATGCTAGGAGCACTGGTTATGAGACAGTCGGGGAAGTCAGTATTGTGTGCATTTGATTCATTGACTCATATAATTTGCATATCATTTCATATGTTATATATGTGCATAAATAGCTATGTTGTTCAGCTCGACTTACCTTGTACTGTTAATCTTCATTATCTATCGATTATATGATATGCAAATGTTGATATAGTAGGTATTTTGACACCAAACCTCACTACTACTTTATTGTGGTCAATAAATGATACTTACTGGGTACATATGAATTTATGTACTCATGCTACGCTTGCTGCACTTTTTGTCATCGTGGCATCCTTCTTTATCTTATTTTCTATTGTTCTATTTCCATTTTGATAGTGTATTCAGTTTGAGATTTATGTATTGATTCTATTTTAGAAGCTTTTGACTCATATCGCCAGTTCTTGGGGTTTATTATGTATTTTTCCGCACTGCTGATTTTATGATTTTGTTTATGACTTATTTCAAAAGCTTATTATTATTTCTTAATATTGGAATTAGTTTAAGTATGTTATTGCTTCGTCTGCCAGTTGGGGTGTAGTGCCATTGCGGCTTAAGTAACTTGGATTGTGATAGAAATATCCCAGACAAGAAAAAGCTCTACCCTCTGATAATGAGGCCCAAAGCTTTGGAATGGCAGACCATAATCTTTTGCCTAGATCCTCTGGTGCACCTATACAACAGCAATAGAGGAGACCATATAACTTTAAAATGTCCATCCTGTGAATAAAATAATATCTAATCCAAACTCACGAGTGTAAATGTTATAGCCCGTATATTGTACGTTTGGAAAATTCTAAAGTCGTCGTGGAAAGTTAAGGGCGAAACCATTTTCAAAAGTTATATTAATGCACAAGTTGTCATGAATATTATTTGTGACTATTATTAGTATGGAAATATGGTAAGAGGCTAAGGGCAAGAAGAGAAATTCGCAAAATGACTTATGGAAATATTGCGGAAAGAATAGGGGCAAAACGGGAATTTCACCAAAAGGTTCATGAGCATTTAAAAAGGGCCATATTGGCCATGTGACAAAAAATATATATATATGAAATGAAAAAGAAAAAGAATTAAAAAGGATGACAAATTAGTCTTCTTTTTATGGAATTTCAAGAAAACTCTAGAGAGGGGCATGTGCCCCTCACATGCCTCAAAAACTATATGTATATATAGGGCCAAAGTCTTGAAAAATAAGAAAAAAATCCATCACTTTCACTCTAGACAATTCAAGAAAAAGAGAGAGAGAGAAAAAAAATTGGAGGGGGGTTCGGCCAAGGGAGGGGCTGGCCGAAACTTGCCCCTCAAGATTGATCAAGAAAAATTTGTTTCTTCAAGCTTCCCTACTAATTGGAAGGTCCTCTACGACGTGGAGTAGTTGTTGGAGCAAGAAAATCGTTCGTTGTGGTTATGAACAAGTCTAGCCGATTAGAAAGGTTGAAGGAAAAAGGTGAGGTTTGATTTTCTTTATGTGTTTTATGGATGGTTTGCACATGTTGTGGTATGTGGAAATGAAAGCAATTAATGAAATTATGCATGTGGAAGTGTTGGCCGTATGTATGTAGTAGTGTGTAGGAATGAAGAATGAATTGTATTTAGCATGTTTGAATGTGTTGTGGTGTGAAAGAATGAATTTACAACCATGGGAATTGTGTGTTGAAGGGCTGGCCGAAAATGGACTGTTTTGTGTGTCAAGGAATGAATTAATTTTATTTAGTATGTTTGGGTTGTTGTGTTGTAGATTCTATGTTATAAAATGAAGGCTTAATGGTTCAAAGTGAGGTTGAAATCATGTGGGCTGTTTTGGTACTTGATGTAATCTTAATATGGTTTCTTGTATTTGTAAGGCTAATGTTGTTAAATTATGGATTGTTAGTGTAGTTGATGAATTTGGAAGAAAAGAAATGTATTGTTGATGTTTTCTTAGACTTGGAAGATTTCGGATTTGCTTGTGTATTGGATGGGCTGATTTGAACATTTTGTGGGATTGTCCGAAGTGTTTTTTTTTTAATCTTGTTTAAGTGTTTTGGATTAGTACTTGAGTGTACGAATATTGATGTTGGTTCGATCGTATGTGGTTGATTTGAATGAAAACGGAATATTGTCGAATTGTATATAAAAGAGCTACTAATGTTAGAATGTGTTTTGAACCTCTTATTGATGTTATTGGTTTGGCCGGGTTGAATTCCCGGATTGTTGTTGTTGAATTGGGCCGAGCCATATTCTTGGGGTTGGTACATTTACAGGGGAGATGCTGCCGAAATTCCGGCAGAATATAAATGAATGTGTTTGAAAGATTAGGGCAAGTATGTGACAACGAATCTAATGAATGGATGAATCATCCTCTTGAATGTAGATTAACAAGTTGGAGGCACAAGCGTGACTAGTTGGTCGCGACGCAGGTATGTAAGGCTTACCCCTTCTTTCTTTGGCATGTCCTAGAGCCAAGTAAGGTATAATGTGATATGCTGCCTTGGGGTAACTCTGTTCTGTGATGCTGAGTCTGATTATGATTCTAATTCACTTCTTGACCTGAGTTTGTGATCCTAGTTCATCCCTTGATATAAGTATTTGATATAAGTATTTTGATATAAGTATTTTGGTACAAGTATTCTGATATACGTATTCTGATATAGGCATTCTGATATAAGTATTTTGATATAAGTGTCTCGATATAAGCATTTTGATATCAGTCTTCTGATATAAGTGTGTCGATATGAGTATTTTGATATAAGTATTCTGATGTAAGTATGCTGATATAAGTATTCCGAAGTATGTATCCTGATATGAGAATTCCGAAATCAGTATCCTGATAAGAGCATTCTGATATGTTTATTCTGGTTCGAGAACTTCTATAAGATTTAATGTCCCTAACTTCCGTATACGATCTCGGATTGCTCTGAAATGTTCGAAGAGGTTTATGTATCAAGACGTCTATAATTTTCTTATACGTAAGTATGGTTCCAAAATCTCTATTTGATCTGATTCGTAAGGACATCTGAAGGTGTCTGATATGACTATGATTCTGATTCCCCGAAAAAGGCTTCTGAAACGCTTATAAAGCGTTCTGTACTTCGAACGCTCGTAACTTTCTCATACTACGCCGGATTGACCTGAAATCTGTTCCGAGCCTCCAGGTATCGGTAAGTACACTGGTCTGTCGAGTCTTGATTTCTATGCATGTGGTTTCTCACTATTCTGCTCGTGTATATGTTATGATTTCCTTCACTGAGTCCCGGGCCGGTATGTATCGTGCGGATGGTTCGCCGAGTCCTTTGTTGAGGGCCGGGTTCCATATATGAATTCCGAAGTATGATGTGTCCGGTTCCGGGGTACTGTGCTATACGTCTGTCCCCGGTTACCGAGGATATATTATGAAGTATGATGTGTCCGGGCTCGGGGTGCCGTGTTATCTGTCCGCCCCCGGGTACCGTGGTTATGTTATGATGTGTGACGGAGATCGGAGCAAATTTCCTGAAATATGATGTGTTGGGGCGCCAAAGGTAGGAGTGACGACCACGTTCCTATGTTATCGCGCGCATCCCTTGGCATTGTTGACCGGTCCCTCGGCGTGGTATATGTCCCCGGGGTTACCGCGTATGTGATATGATATCCGATCCCGATATGTATGACTTGTGTTGGAGAGTAAGCATTCTGACCTTCCGTATATTCTGTATTCCGTCTGATATATGACATCTTCTGAGTAATCTGTACGTTCTGTATTCCGTCCGATATGTGACATCATCGGAGCAATCCGTACGTTCTGTACTCCGTCTGACGTACGACATTATCTGTGCGTTCTGTACGTGCCACACTCCTTCTGATATCCGATAACGGTATGCACGATCTGTGTCTGGAAAGTGAGTATGTCAGCATTCCATACGCTCTGTATGATTTGTACGGTCTGTATGATCCGTATTGGTCTGTACGATCTGTGTCGGTCTGTATGATCCGTATTGGTCTGTACGATCTGTGTCGGTCTGTATGATCCGTATTGGTCTGTACGATCTGTGTCGGCCTGTATGATCTGTATTGGTCTGTATGATCTGTGTCTGAGAAGTAAGTAATTCGGCAATCTGGATAATATGCTTACCCTTTGTACTATTTGTTTCGATTAAGGTTCTGCTTTCTGTATTTCATGCCTTACATACTCAGTACATATTCCGTAGTGACCCCCTGTTCTTCGGGGGCTGCGTTTCATGCCGCGCAGGTACTCCCAGATGAGTGGAAGATATTATAGAAGATGTTCCAGCGAAGATGGCAAACTCCATTTGCTCCTGGAGTACTGCCGAGTCAGAGTATGTGTGCTGTGATGTCTGATATATGTTAGAGACTTTGCAGACAGTGTCGTGGGTATAGTATGTCAGTCTGTACGCGGCTCCGTCGGCCGATATGTCGGTCTGTGTTATGTATTGAACTTTGTATGACTATAGATTTGTTCGTTTGGAAGCTTCGAGAAAGAACATTTCTGAAAGAAAGAAAAAAAATTACTATATATTTTATCTGATCTGTTTTAAAAGTTTGACGTAATTTTATGTGCGGCAAGAGTCTGAGGGTTCGCTCGGCCCTATTTAAGGGTCGGGTGCCCATCACACCCTAGTAAGGTCGGGGTGTGACAGTAAATTAGATTCGTACTTAGAAAGTTGTGTGTCTTCACTTCATTTCTGTCTATAAATTGAGCTAACAATATCATTTTTGGTGCTATAGTGATTGTTTGTGCAAAGAGTTTTGCTGCATTGATGTGGAGTGAGTCTGAGATAAGCATAATGGGTGAACTCAATTTCTTTTAGGTTTACAAATCAAGTAAGCGCCAAATGGAACTATGATCCACCAACAAAAGTATATCAAGGAACTATTGAAAAAGTATAACATGAATTCCTCCAATTCTAGTGATAACCCAATTGCAACTGCCACTAAATTGTTCTTGGATGAAGATGACAAGAGTGTACAACAATTGTATGGAGGAATGATTGGTTCAATTCTCTATTTTACTATGAGTAAACCTGTTTTTGGTATAGGTCTTTGTTTCAGGCTCCAAGCAAATCCCAAGGAATCTCATTTGAATGTTGTGAAGAGAATTTTTAGATATTTTAATAGATTTTCAGACTTGTGTTTACAGTACCCCAGAAGATATAATTTCCACTCAATTATATTGATGAGGACTATGTAGGGTTCTTAGTTAATAGGAAAATCACTTCATGAACAATTTTTTATTCTTGCATTTTCTCATGGATAGCCAAGAAGTACATTAGCTGTCTTATCCACAACTGAGGCTTAATATGTTATTGTGGCTTCATGTTGTGCCCAACTTCTGCGAATCAAGCACCAATCAAAAGATTATTGTATTCATGTTGACTTTGAGCCCGTTCACTGTGATAAAACAAGTGTTATTAACATATCTAAGCATCCTTGTTAGCACAAAATAACCAAGTGTGTGTGTATATAAATATATATACATATATAAGACATCATTTCTTAGAGATAATATTAAAAATAAAAATTTCTCTATAATTTTTGTATGACCGAAGAATATATTCTTGATATTTTACCAAGACACTAGGAGGATATCACTTTAAAAGAAACACACTTTATTAAGGATGATCAAGATCAGCCATTAGTTTGACTTCCAGTGATTGGATAGGAAGTAGCAGAGTTGAGCCTCTATGACTAATATGGATAATGCTCATCATGATCTTATATTGTAACAAGTATGCAAGTTTGCCTTATAATCATGCACCTCACTAATGTCTAAAGATATTGCCCTTATAATCTTAAGAATATTACTTGTGAAAGTTAAGGAAGCAATTAAGAAACTTGATTTTTTTCCAGTTCATGGTGTGGCCTATCTCAAGTGTAGTACAAAATTAAGTGTAAAAGATGTGGTGTGCTTGCAGCCAAAATGTCCTTCATATACCTGAAAAACTGGCATAAACTCCAAAGTGTTCACTGCGTACGAAACTAAGGGGGAACAAAATCTTTGTGGGTGATATTGCTAAATTCTCGTGCAAATTTTGTCACGACCCAACCCCGTGGACCGCTACTGGTGCCCTAGTTGGACACTCATACACATTCACATACCCAAATCGACATATCAAAAAATTATTCATATTTTAGCATACGTTGATTTACACAGATACTAAGAACAGACGTCGTCTTAAGCGGCCACGTGGATCAGAAGTATCATACGAAAGCCCGTAGGATGGCGGGATACACATCGCCTGAATATACATACATATGCAAACATATGGGCCATTTCGGCCATAATAGCAAACAGGGCCGCTTAAGGCACAGATCACAGACAAAACCAAACAAACACGACCCATGACCCACAAATATGTCTACAGGCCTCTAACGAACATAAAAAAGTCATATGACGGGACAGGGCCCCGCCATACCCCAGAATATATACACAAAGATACACAACGGAAAAGTCTGTACCAAAATACGGGCTCCGGATAAGGGAGCACTCCAAGACATCTGAGTAGACGTCCTAAGCGGGTGGATCAGCAAAACGAGCGTCTGTACCTGCGGACATGAAACGCAGCCCCCGAAGAAGAGGGGGTCAGTACGAAATATGTACTGAGCATGTAAAGCATGGAATAATAGGAACAGAATCACAAACAGAATAAATAGTGCAGAGAATGAGTATAGAAACTAAGCACGAAATACAAAGTAATCAAAATAACTTACTGGAAACACAGACCATGCATGCCAAGAACGGTATCCGGTCCCTTACGGAACCCGGGGAAAACGTGGCACCGCCCTGCCCTCGGCGCCACACACATCTAACTCCAGAAGTTTTGCTCCGTAATCTCCGACACACATCATAATATCATATCATAGTATCACATCATATGTGGTTCGGCGAACCATAAACACACCATAACGCCATAACACATCTAACTTCGGAATATATATATATATATATATATATATATATATGGAACCCGGCCCTCAAGCGGGGAACCCGGCGAGCCATACGCACGAGACATACCGGCCCGGGACTCGGCGAAGGAAAACATAACATATGCACGAGTAGAGTAGTGAGAAACTAAATCCACACAAATCAAGACTCGATGGAATAATCGAACGATAGGTCATTTAGGAAAGAAATCAGACGGTAATCGTAGTGCGTACCTTTCGGATGTTCCCATGGATTATGTCAAAGCAAAAACTTTTGAGCTTGTTTGTATATGTCAAAATATATCGTAGGACTCAATGGAATAGTTAAAACATCTATCGTTTAGTAGTCGGAACAATAACCAAAGATTTCCTTTAATTGTCGCACGGAAATAAGTCAAATAGAACAATACAAGAAAGTCTCGGAAGTTGTGGGCCCACCTCGGGTCAAGTCGAGAGGGCATACATAAATTACGAATATTAGACCTTATGAAGTCATCCACAAAAGTTGCAGGACAACCCGGTTCCATTTATGAAAGTTACGGACATTTAAACTATTTTCCTATCAAAGCATAAAGTATTTAATTCAATTCCATTGAATGAATAGGGACCAAAATTAGGCTCAGATTTCTAGGAACAGAGTTTTCCCCGAGACTCGTATCATAACCTAAAATGTCTAAGACATGCCAAAGAAGGAAAGGTAAAGCTTTACATACCTTTTCCGCTTCTTACGCTACTCCAAATTCAAGTTCCAAACTCTTCCAAAATCTACAATTGGTCACATTTACCAAACATTAATTAGAGCCTTTAGAAGTTCAATCTTGAATTAACATTTGCCTACAGAAAATTCGGCAGCATTTCCCCTGTAAATGCGCCATCCCCGAGAATCCAACTCGGCCAAAAATATCAACAACAATACCCATAGCAATACCAACAACATCAACAATCACTACAAAACACATTCTAACATAAATAGTCTTCCTTTCTACATAATGCAACAACTTCTACTCCAACTTCACACTTTCAAACTAATGTCAACGTTTTCATATTCATTCACTAATTCAAGATCATTCAAATACAATTCGAAAGCATTTCACATTATTCTACAAAATATACAAAAGTTCCATCAAAACCATAATCCACCCAAAACCTCCAATCTTCGACATAAACATTCACAACACATTTTTACCTTCCAATTTTTATTTACAACAATCACAATTTGCACCCTAACAATTTCATTTCCATAATTACATAAATCTATAATAAAATCACAAACTTCCTACAACAACTTAACCACAATTACAACTTCACTAGAATCATCATATTCACATTTGCATCATAGAATACATGTCAACAACAACTAGATTGGCACATAAAACTTAGTTCATATCTCACACACACACACACATAATATTCGTCCACCTTCCAACTCCCACAACTTCAACTAAACTCATTAAACTTTCATTTCCAATGTAGAGTCCACAATAACCACAACTAGAATACTACACAAAATGAATTCATCTTGCCTACACCATACCTACATACCCACGACCATGTCATGCAAACCCCCATATTTTTCATGAATTCTATCCATTCCTACATGCTACAATGTAAATGAACCCTTCATAACATATAAAAAGGGATTAAATCTTACCTTTCCTCTTCAACTTCTTCACTTGACCAAGATGCGGAATCGATGAAACGAGCGACCTATCTTCCGAAACAATTACACCACGTTGTAGAGGACCCTTGAATTAGTAGGAATACCACAAGAAAATAATTTTTTGGATCAAGATTGAAGAGCTTGATTTTCCATGGACATGGCCGAATAGGCCTATTTGTTCTCCAAGTTTTTGGTTTTCTTGAATGTTCTTGAATTTATGATGAATAAAAGGCCCTTTTGTCTATTTATTACTTGATCAATTTAACTCCACATGGGCCTTGGGCCATGGAGCATGGCCGGCCACACACACACACTTGGGCCTCTTTTTTTTTTTTTTAATTTTCCAAGCCCACTTACTTGTGGCAAATTTTTTTGTAATTCATGAAACCATTTTCGAAATTTCCAATTTTGCCATTAACCTTCCTCACTATTTCCGCATCCATAACTCTCACAACCAACTTGTGTGCTTAACAAGATAAAAAATATAACCTTGCTCTTAACTTCCCGCAATCGTCTTGAATTATCCGCATATACAAAATGCGGGATATAACAAATTTGTCCCTAAAAATTTGAATCTCGGAAGGAAACAAAATATTTTCGTTGAAGAGACCATTTGTAAGCAAAATGTTCATCTATTACTTCTCCCTGTCGAAGCAGGACACCTTTTATCTAACTCTCTCTATATATGATTTCCATCATATTCCCTTCCTCATTCCCCAATCAAATTCTAAAAACTAAGTCAAAGTCAAAGCCTCTCTTTAACCATGTCAAAATCATGCGAAGCTTCTCTAATTGTTGATCAGGCTACAACCTATGTACTCAAAGAACCAGATCCTTTGGTAACTATGAAGAAGTTAATGTGCGGAATATAAAATCAACACAGGAATTTAGCGTGGAAATGCTCGTTGCTCAAGGGAGGAAAAACCACGACCTACCTCTTATAGGAATTCTCCCAAATTTCACTAAACACGAATGACCTGTTATAGGTTACAACACCTTGCACACCTACGGATTTATTCCAAACAATATTTGTTCTAGCTCTCTTTTCCTCAATAGTTCCAAACTATTAGCTATCTCTACACACTTCAATAATTGTACCCAGTTAGAGAAGTCCCTTAGAACTAGATACACACCTATTACAAATTCTAGGAATAGTAAATAAGTGGAACCACAATCACATTTAAGTCCAAGCGTTGTTTGAAGAAGCCATCTCGAAAGAATAAAAGAAAATTGTTCTTATACTACATGTTATAATCTTTAAATGACAACACATGCTACCAGAAGAGGCAGTAAGAAGGTAGAAATTAGTGAATTTAAAAGAAGACCACAAGGGGTAATCAGTTCCACTTGTGCAAAAGTGAAAGAAAGGATAAAAAAAATGAGATTTTAGTTAAACAAGTGGTATGAGGTACTCAAAGGATGTTCATCCTATAATGCACAGGTCTTGAACCTATTCCAAAGTATTTAAACTGATTACAACTTATTACTCAAACTTATGTGGCGTGGATGAAGACCTTTAGGAAAATAACGTTTTTAAAACCCTCTCCCCGTACACACTTATTTTAGTCCAGCACAGATGAAGAACATGTCCTTTAAGGAATAATGAAAACTCAAACTATCCAGAACACGGGTTTGGGACATATGCATGATATTCCACATTGTAGCTTATATTCTACCCCAACATCACACAAAAGAGGGTCCCACAGCTTAAAGAAATGGCAAACAAGAATCCCAAAGCAAAAACAAACCATACCAAGGCCGAGTAGAAGTACTCAAAGCCTCATCTTGAGCTCATTGCATTGGGACATCACTCAATGTCTTCTCAAAGTGTGTGTCACCTCTTACAATTAACAAATAAAGATTTAGGGACAAGTGGTCAAGCTTCTTTCCAATTGTAGGCTCAGAATTTTGTGTACACTTATGATGTACATGTTGACACCTAATTTTTTCCCTCAAATAATTTTATTTAATTATTTGGAGTTCTTGAGTCTGAAACAGAGTGAAATATACATTTTCAAGTCAAAATTATTTTGGTGATATTTTGCCATTTCATTTGGCACAATATCGTCAAGTATATCATCTTGTATATTTGGTATATTATTAAGAATTTCAAACATATTTATCAAGAGATTAATTCAAATTGTGAAAATGATTACTTGATTAATTGTTTAAAACTATTTAATGGTCAATTGATAAATATTTTACTCCGTTAAATCATAATTGAATAAATATTCAATTACGTCTCAATTTATAATTTAATGAGCTTTAATTGCAATTTCTTTCAAATTGGCTAGAACTGAAATTATCAATTTGCTTCGTGTGTCAAATGAGGTCATAATTGATATGATCAATTTAATTTCTACACTCTTAATTATGGTCATAATTGAAATAATCATTTGTTTCTCTACAATTTAAAAGTGGCTATGATTGAAATTACTTTGGCTAGTCTTGATTTTAATTAATAGCCATATTTTGAGAAATTAACCTTGAAAATAATATGCATGAAATATGTTTTGGGCCAAATCCCTAATTGTTTTGGTCAGGCCCAGTCCAAAGTGGACTGACCCAGCCCAGTTACGCTTATAAACATATAGGTCATGCAAAACAGACATCACTTGGTTTGTATCGAAGGGTTTCAGCGAAACCCTAGCACCATCCCTCAATTCTCCTCCATGTTCGGTCATCGTTGCTGAAAATGGCAAAGACTTAGATGTACGTTGCTTTTCTAGGCCTGGCATGGCTGATTAAGACAAATGTTTGCCTCCCCTTTACACCATATCTCAACCAAACGAGGTATAATCACTCATCTCTTTTACTTTTTCTACAAAAATTAGTCAACCAAGGATTGTTTCGATTTTGATCTGTTGATTTCTATTGGTCTGTGAGTTTTAGGTGGGATTCAAGATGAATCCCCAAAGAAAACCCTCAGTCCCACACCGATATTCAACAACAAAAACTAGGGTTATTTTTAGACACACACACACACACACACACACACACACACACACACACACACACACACACACAAAAGTCTTGAACAAGAGCAAAAAATACCTAATTTAAGTAGGGATTTAGCATTTGCTGAAACCCTTAACTAATTAAGTTTTAGTCTAAAAGTTTTATTTTCTTTTGTGGCTAAGTTTTAGGTTGAGGAGCAAAGGGATTCATTTCCAATCTCGACAAAGGCTGCACAAAGAAAAGGTAAATTTTCTTCCTTTTATTTATTTTTAGTAAATTTAGTGCTTTTTGTTTGTTTTTAGCTTGCTTATGTGTTATACACGCTTGATATTGCTTAATTATGTCCTTGTTAGATTGGTTTAGTTTATTTATTAGCATGCTTACATGCTTAGTTATGTTTAACTCTGTTTAATTACATGTTTACAAGTATAGTTCAAATATGAGCACAGTTGTTCACTTAAGTTCAATCCCTGTTATTTTTGTGTACCTGTCAGAATAGTTTGATTATCAGTATTTGTTATGTGCTTTGTTGGTGTGATTCCCATCTGGTTGCATCACTATTTAGCCTAAATATTAGCAGACATTACATCGTATCTAGTATAATCTCTACTTGATTTAGTTGTGTGCCCTAAATATTAGTCCTGTTTAGTTGAACCTTAGCATGTACTTATGTGTTGTTCAGTCTCAATTAGTAACTATGTGCCATCAGGTTTGTTTAATTTAATGCTAGACTAGTTTAACTTGACCATTATGACATCAGTAAGCCTTCATATTTGCTTTACTTTGCTTATATTAATCTGACTTGTATGTTCAAGCATGTAAATCAATTAGTTTTAGGTAAGTTCATAACCATATGTTAAAATAAGTTAAAATGTGGTGAGTGTCAACATTAGCCAAGACCCAATCTGTTTAAATAGGTGATTTGGTCTGATACTATTAGTTTAAAGTCATGTAAATAGGTTTACCACCTGTATAAAGTATTTGCTTGATCAACTTGTTTAGCTTAACACATAAAAGTTTATTATAGGCATGTTGGTCTAAATCTTAAATGTATAAATCATGTGTTGTATGTAATTTGGCCTCAAGTAACACGTGTGCTTTCCCCTGAATTTGTAATGTTGATTTAGCATTGGTCTTTGATCTAAAATATGGCAAGTGTACTAGTTTGAGTTTAATGAGAAGTAGGTCAATTTAGTAGCATAACAAGTATAATTTAAAAGAATGTTTTAAATTCAATATGTTTAACTTAGCTGTGCCAAGTATAAACTTGAGTTCATGAGGCTCAAACTATGTTATAAGAGCATGTTGTGTCTGCTAAGTTTATGTTAACTTATAAAGAACTTGTTTCAGTTGTGTATTCTCATTTAAGTGATTATTTTAACTAATGTGCATCAAGTCTAGTTTAGTTTCTTTGTTTATGGTTATCATGTTTAGTTGTTTGGTTAGTTGTTCCTTTGTGTTGGTTCAATAATATGAATAGTATTAAGTTGTTAGCTTATCTTTCTTGCCACAATAATCATACGCCATGTTGTTTTTGGTTTACATCAGTGATGCCAACTTTGGTTACAAATGTGCTCTATGACATGTTTTGGGTTGATAACTATAAAAAGCAATGTTTTATAAAGTTTGAGTGTTTCTCTATTTAATTGGCTGACTAAAGTATGATTAAAGGATAAGGATTTGAAGAATTGCACTGATTATGTGCCTACCTCTGCATTGTGAAACTACTTGTTTACTTTTAAATGACTCTTCTGTAACGACCCTTCCGGTCATTATGGGAAATGTAGGATCACCCCATCAAATAAAACCTTTGCAAGGGTAGAACGAGCTAATAGAAACTCGATTGTGTAAGCCTAAGAGCTGAACTTGACTCGTTTATAATTGTTGTTTCATTTTGTTGGATCCATCGGGAGGGGTGACATAGGAAATTAGAATTCCGTGGGGAATTCCAAGGCCATGAGTGGATTCGTATGATGTTTTTATGTCTATGTGCATGTTTTGGTTGCGTTATGAGGCCTCAGATGAAATGTTGAGTGATAGGGTGCAAAAATTGGGCAGACAGTTGAGCTCACTGCCCAATTTGCACCGCTGTGGCGGAGGGTGTACCGCTGCGGCGGTACCGCCGTAGCAGTGAGATGATGGCCTCCAGCGATCGTTTGATTTTCGGGTGACCACTGTGGCAGAAATTGTGCTGCTATAGCGACTTGGTCCGCTATAGTGGGCACTTGGCAGCTATAGCAGGACCGCTGCAGCGGTGAAATGACCACTGTAGCGGTCGACGAAAAATAATAACCCCATTTTAAAAGACTTAGTCCCACATTCTTTATTCATAAAACTCCAACACAGTTCCCCACAAGCACCTAAGGTGAAATTCCAAGCAAGGGCAAGAATACTCTTGAGAGGTAAGTCTCATCCATCCCCTGCGATCATTTCGTATCATCTTCATGAGTATCATCCCTTTTATGGGTTTTCAATGGTGAAATTAGTAATAGTAACCCTAGAAATTAATAAACCTTCTATACTTGATGGGTTATGATTGTTATCACTTATTTATCATGTAATGGCTTGGGTTAACTCCTCTTAATTATGAATTGCACCTTTAGAGCCATGAACTAAGTAAATTGAGACCGAAGGTTCCATAAAAATGGTAGCTTGACCATGGGAATTGCTTGTAGTTGGAATGTTGATGTAATATTGTTATAGTTTGATGATTAGTGATTACTAAGTCCTTTGTTAGGTTGTTTTACACCTAGAAATCACTCACCCATTGAAATGGGGCTAAAGGGACACCCATACCTAGAAATCACTCACCCATTGAAATGGGGCTAAGGGGAAAGGTGTCTTGCATTGATTTGTGACTAGAATAATTATGACTCATTGAGCATTCTAATTTCTAGACTTTGAGCATTCCGAGGCTTTAAGGAAGGGAAAAGCTATAGCAGAGTGACTGGAGTTGTTCCAGCTTTACGTTTGAGGTAGTTTACGGTATACTTGAGTTAGAATTTAATTAGTTGGTTATATGTGTTGTGAATTCTATAGGAGAAAACATGTCTAGTCTTCATGCATGATATTGTGTGTTAGAAAACTCCTATATGCGATTAATTGAGTGACTGTATTGGCTTCGTGCCCCTATTCATATGTGTTGAATCTACAGTTGATGTTGTTGCGATGAGAAGTTAATATGACCTTCTCGGTGAAATTGTGACATGGAATGATGATTCGAGCATTGATAACGAGAGGGTAAAAAATACTGTTATGTATAGATATATGGAAAGGCACAAATGTGACCTAGATTATGTGCTCGTGGTCTGAGGTTCGTTCCGAAAACGAGAGATACATTGATGTGGCCGGCGTCCGAGGTTCTTTCTGGATCGGAGGTTTATGCTCGGGTTCGATGAGTATCTACACCATGAGTCCCCTGTAGGTCATGACTACTGAGCAATGACATCAGCTAGCATATGTGTACAGTGAGTATGGTTATCATGGTAGACTTATTCCCGTTTCTGGTTCCCGTTGACTTGATTTCTTGATATTTTGGGTGACTTGATTGGTGATTAACCGTGGTTGACTTGTTGTGTTTTATTTATTTCATGCCTGTTGGCTGGCTATTTATTCTATTGATTTATGAGATATGCATGATACTAATCTTAGTCGGCTTATGATATCTACCGGTACATAGTGTTTGTACTGATACTACCTTGCTACATTCTTTTGAGTGCAAATTGTGATACAGAGACTGCTACCCGCTCTCATATCTAGCGTTGAGGACGTTGCTGATAGATTTAGGGTGAGCTTCTATCCATGCCAGGCCGCCCGAAGATCTTCCTCTTCTGATGTCTATTTCCTCTTCTGGACATTATGGTTATTTGTTAGACAGATTTCATTCCTTAGACATGTTTTAGATTAGAGTCCTTGTATGATGACTTTCGGATTTGGGAAATTGTAATAGTTAGGACTTCCGCATTTACTTCACTATTTTTATGGCATGACTTATTTTGATTATCTTATGCTTGAATGAGTAATAACTGATGGATTTTGCTAATATGAAAGTGGACTTGAATGAATTGATGACTAATATGTTAGTTCGCACTAGGAGTTAGTGTGGGTGCCATTCATGGCGGGTTGGGTCGTGACAGAGTTGGTATCAGAGCCTCAGGTTCATCGATCTCGTCGTATAGGACATGTCTAGTAGAGCCTTGCAGATCGGTATGGAGACGTCTATAGTTATCTTCAAGAGGCTACCAGACACTAGAAAAATTCCCTTTTTCTTTCTTTCGTGCTACCTGATTCCAATTGGTATCTGATGATTCAAATTGGTGTCTAACTATCCTTCATTCTCTCGCAGATGGCGAGAACAGCGCGGCAGCAGCCAGAGGTAGAGGTGGAGGCTGAAGAGCTAGTAGAGGGGCGGCCCTAGCTGGGGGCAGAGTCCCAGTCGGTGACCCCGTGCCTCCAGTGAGGCAGCGGGAGATGCAGGAGCACCAACCTAGCCAGCGGCAGTACCAGTTCCTCTAGGAGCTGTAACTGCTCAGGCTATATCAAATGTTATTGCACATGTGCTAAATTGGTTGCATGGGTTAGCACAGGCTGGGGCTATACCAGCCGTTCCAGTACGTAGGGGCGCAGGAGTGGCAGCCCCAGGTCGGGATAGAGTTCAGGCTCTGGGGGTTCAGCATGTCGCAGCAGTAGCACCTCACTTAGAAGAAGTTTCAGGTTTTGAGGCCTTTCCGAGGCCAGTTGCAGGGCTGGTAATGACTAGTGAGGAGCATGATCTGTTTTGGAGGTTCACTAAAATGAAGCCTCTGGTCTTCTATGGTACTGAGTCAGAGGATGCATACGAGTTCATCATAGACTGCCGCTAGAGGCTCCATAAAATAGGGGCTATGGACATGTACGGTGTAAAGTTTATGACCTTCCAGTTCTTGGGTGATGCTAGGCTATGGTGGAGGGAATATGTGGAGTGCAGCCCAACCACGTCTCCTCCGTTGACTTGGGTTCAGTTCTATTCTGTGTTTTTGGATAAGTACGTTCCGCGTACTTTGAGGGACCGATGGATGGATGGGTTCACTAATATTGATTAGGGGAACTCGTATGTTGCAGTGTACGAGTCCCGATTCCACTCTTTGTCCTATTATGCTCTTTAGTTGCTGCCTACTGAGGGAGAAAGAATTAGGCGTTTCGTGAAGGGGTTGAACACTGGACTTCAGTTATCAGCTCTTCAGCTTGTAGCCACTGGGGCTTCATTCCAAAAGGTAGTGGAGCATGTCCGTGTTGTTGAGGGTATTAAATAGGAAAGTCATGCGAAGCAGGTAGAGAAGAAGGCCCGAAGGGGTGGGATTTTCAGCAACTCCTTCTCGAGGGGTCAGAGTTCGCAGGTATATTCGGTGCATCTGGTTTAGTCCGCGATACAGGTGTTAGCTGGGGGCTCATCAGGGGTAAATTATCAGGCTTCCGATCAGTATAAAGGCTATACTGCTTCATCAGCTTCTGTTCAGAGACCTACGCTAGACCGTGCATGCTATGAGTGTGGTGAGATAGGGAATATTAAGAGGTATTGCCCCAGACTCAGACAGGGTGGACAAAAGACTTAGTATCAGGCTCCCCGAGCTTTGTTTGCACCAGATAGAGGGGGTAAGGATCGCTCATCGGTAGGGCGAGGCGGCCACACTGCGGGTAGGGGTGTTATCTAGCCTAACCGAGGCGGTCCTCAGGCATGTAGAGGCGGACGACAACCCGGCAGGGGCGGGGCTCAGACTGGTCATGGTAATCTCGGTGGTTCACAAGCTATAGGAGGGCGCGATTATTTGCATGCTTTCCCAGGTAGACCCGAGGCTGAGGGCTCCGATGCTGTCATCACAGGTACTATCTCAGTTTATGACCGAATGGCTTCTGTTTTATTTGATCCGAGCTCTACTTTTTCTTGTGTGTCTACATATATTGTTGTGGGTCTTGATATGACGTGTGATATTCTTGATGCCCCTATTTATGTATCTAATCCGGTTAGGGATTCTGTGGTGGTGGATAGCGTCTACCCTTCTTGTGCAATTACTTTTATGGGGTATAGTACTTGGGCTGATTTGATGATTCTAAATATGGTAGATTTCGATTTTTTTTTGGGCATGAGTTCGTTGTCCCCGCATTATGCCATTCTTGATTGTCACTCTAAAAACTTACCTTAGCTATGCCCAGGGCACCTAGACTTGAGTGGAAGGGTAACCTTAGTCCCCTTCCTAAGAAAGTTATATCCTTTGTTCGTGCTAGGAAGCTAGTAGAGAAGGGTTGTCTAGCTTATTTGGCACATATTCGTGATACCAGTATAGATACTCCATCTCTTGATTCCGTTCCAGTAGTACGCGAGTTTGCCGATGTGTTCCCCGCGGACTTCCCTGGTATGCCACCTGATCGTGACATTGATTTTAGGATTGATCTTGTTACACCTCGGAAAAATCCTCCGTTGTTGCTCAAGTGAATGAACTAGTGAGGAGTACGAGTATACGATATTTCCATGAGTAAGAAATGACATTTGATGACCCTAAGTGAAATTTCAAAGGCATCCGATGTGAGACGAGAAAGTAGCCAAGAGAAGGCAAGCCATACGATAGGTTTTGGAGAGGAAATACTAGTAACAAGTTAACAAGGCCTTAATGATGTCTTGGAGAAGTGTGATAACGTCCCTTAGATTGGTATTGAAGTGTTGAACAAGTGTTAAGAAGGTTCCATAAGGATTGGAGATCGAACTAATCGACGAAACGAACTTCGGAACCACTGGGAGTTATACGGCCAAACATACTGGCCATATAAATTATACGGTCCGTATGTTTGGTACCGTATAATCAACCCAGAAAACCAAAAGTTTCTGGACCAAATATACGGCCAGATTTGTGATTTATTAAATAAAGGGACCAAGGTTATTTCATTTCATTTTTCTACTTCACACCCCTTCTCTCTAAAACATCTCTCTACATATATTCCACAAGAATTCAAGGATATTTGGTGATCAACAACATAAACCAAGTGAATCAAGAGTAAGAAAACCATCAAAGATCATTCAAAGTCAAGAAATCTCATGGAGGTAAACTAGGGTTTTTGCTCAAGTGGAGAATTATCAACCAAGGCTTGTTCCTACAACATCTAAGGTACGATTCATGATATTTCTATGTTGTTTAAGGTATTTAAGAGTTGAAATACAGGGATTGTAGAAAGGTATGGAAAAATGGGTCATGAATATGGAGTGTCATTTTGAGAAATAGTTTGAATTGAGTTATGATTATTGATGTATTGTGATGCAAATGTGTTATAAATGATGTGGAGAACATGAGATGAGTAATGTACGTGAATGGACATAGTCGTGTGTTATAGCCATAGATGTGAGTGATTGAAAGAAAATTGAGAAATGTGGATAAGGTGGATGAATAATGACTATTGTTATGGTATTGTGAATGTATTGTTGACGCTTGGGAGTTGATATACGTTATGGAGGAATGTTGTATAAATAGAGGAGATGCTGTCCAATTTTCTCTAGCTTTAGTCATATATGCTAGCTATTGATTCTAATGATAGTATGACTTTAATGAAGGTAGAAACGCTGGCATTGGAGGAGAAAGCGCAAGTGTAGAATAGTTGAACGGAAGGTATGTAAGGCTAACCCTTCTTTCATAAGGCATGGTTCTTTGGCCAATCATCTAAATCTTCTACGAGCTTATGATATTCCCCAAATGCTTCTATCTTCAAAGCTACTAAGCTTATGATTCTCGATATGCTACGATTGTACTAAGTTCCTCGTATGACGAGTAGGCCTATTAAGGTAAATGTGATGGATGACGATAGTAGTAATAATGATGTTGATGACGGTTGTGATAACGATGTAAATTAATAAAAATGCTTATGAGCCATTATGTATATGTGTCTATGTATGACTATTTTGGAACCCCGAGCTTATGAGGCCGGGTAAGATATGTAAATAAGTATGTATATGATTACGTAACGCGCGCACACCTCTGTAGATGGTACGGATAACCTTGATGCCTTGGCAGGGCCAGGTAGATATGACCTTGACACCTTGGTAGGGCCAGGTAGATGTAACCCTGAAGCCTTGGTAGGGCCAGGTATGAGTAACCTTGAGCCTTGGTTGGCCAAGTATGTATGAAACACCGATCCTGCATGGTTGGGTATGCTATGTAAATGCTATATATATGATATGATTATGTACATGATATGGATATAAGTATGAAAACGAACATGATATGATATGAATGCGAATAAAGGTATGTATACGAATATGAGTACAGATATGGAACGACTACGGATATGGATGTATGCACGTAAATACGCATTAGAAACGGAAAGATCCTATGTAAGGCAAGTAAGTGCCTATGACGATGATAACACCGTCTCCCATCTTGTGCTATTTCTCATGTTGCTTATTATGCTTCTATATTGATATTGATCATGCTTTACATACTCAGTACATTCTTCGTACTGACGACCTTTTGTTTGTGGACGCTGCGTCATGCCCGCAGGTGCATAGGGAGACAGGCTCGATCCATAGCGGTATTCTCAGAAACTACATAGCAGAGCTCCATTTCATTTGGAGCCATAGCTTTTGGGTACTTATTCTTTTGTGTATATAATTATGGGCATAGCGGGGTCCTGTCCCGCTTATGTGATATGTTATACTCTTCTTAGAGGCTCGTAGACGTGTATATGTGGTTAGATGTGTCTGGCCTTGTCGGCCTATATTTTGTATATTATTTTGATAGCCTTGACGGCTCATGTACATTGATGTGGTATAGATGCCAACCATGATATGAAAGCATTGTCGTCCAATGGGACTAGCATGAATGGTGATTAGAAATGTATGTTTAATTATGTGGCTCACCTAAAGGTAAGTGAAGTGTAAGCCAAGGGGTGCCCGGGTGGGCTAGCACCGGGCGCTCGTCGCGGCCCTCTAGACGGGTCGTGACAGATCTAGACCCAGGGACTCATCCTATCTCTATCCCATCTTATAGGATGGCGCCAACAGAACTCAGGGAATTGAAAGAGCAGTTGCAAGATCTTTTGAGTAAGGGATTTAATTGCCCGAGTGCCTCTCCTTGGGGTGATCCTGTGTTGTTTGTTAAGAAGAAGGATGGGTCCATACGTATGTGTATTGATTACCGTCAACTAAATAAGGTAACTTTCTGAAACAAGTATCCCATTCCCCATATTGATGACTTGTTTGATCAGTTACAGGGAGCTTCTGTGTTCTCTAAAATTGACTTAAGGTCAGGGTATCACCAATTGAAGATTCGGGCAGAGGATGTTCCTAAAACAGCTTTCCGGACCAGGTATAGACACTATGAGTTCTTGGTTATGTCTTTCGGGCTTACTAATTCCCCCGCTGCGTTCATGGATTTGATGAACTGTGTGTTTAAGCCCGTTCTAGACTCTTTCGTCATAGTGTTCATTGATGATATCCTGGTGTATTCTAGAAGTAAGGAGGAGCATGAGACACTTTTGAGGATTGCTCTTGGGGTATTGTGGGAGAAGGAGCTGTATGCTAAATTCTCCAATTGTGAATTCTGGTTGTCTATGTCCTTCTTGGGGCATATAATCTCGAAGGAGGGTATGATGGTGGATCCTCAAAAAATTCAGGTAGTTAGGGAATGGGCTAGGCCCACATCAGTGACCGAGATTCGTAGTTTCGTGGGTCTGGCTAGCTACTATCATCAATTTATGAACGGGTTTGCCTCTATTACTTCTCATTTGACTCAAGGGGTACCGTTTTAGTGGTCCGACGAGTGTGAGGAGAGCTTTCAAAAGCTCAAGACTTTGTTGACTACAACACCGATTCTATCATTTCCCGTGAAGGGCAAGGATTTTGTTATTTATTGTGATGCTTCACGTTCTGGTTTAGGTACTATTTTGATGCAGGAAAAGAAGGTGATTGCTTATGCTTCTTGGCAGTTGCAAGTGCATGAGAAGAACTATCTTACTCATAATTTAGAGTTGGCGACAGTGGTGTTTGCGTTGAAAATCTGGAGGCACTACTTGTATGGTGTTCACTGTGAGGTGTACACTGATCACCACAGTTTGCAGCATGTGCTCACTCAGAGGGATTTGAACTCTAGGCAGCGGAGATGGATGGAACTGCTGAAAGATTATGACATCACAATCTTGTATCATCTTAGTAAGGCAAATGTAGTAGCTGGCGCGTTGAGCAAGAAGTCAGCTAGTATGGGAATTTTGGCTCGTTTGATTTCTTCGGAGCGTCCGTTAGCTAAAGAGGTTCAGACTCTGGCTAACAGTTTTATGAGACTGGATATTTCTAGCATAGGCAGGGTGTTTGCTTGTGTTGAGGCTCGATCATCATTTTTAAAGCAGATTAAGGCTAAGCAGTGTGAGGATGCTAAGTTGTGTGGAATACATGATAATGTGTTGCGTGGTGAGGCCAAAGAGGCCGTGATTGACGAGGGAGGGGGGGGAGGGTGCTGTGAATTAAAAGGCTAGTATGGGTGCCACGTGTGGGCGATTTGATCAAGACCATTCTGACCGAGGCTCATAGTTCGAGATATTCTATTCATCCTGGCGCTACTAAGATGTATCGCGATTTGAGACAACATTACTGGTGGACTAGGATGAAGCGTGATATAGTAGAGTTTGTTGCTCAGTGTCTGAATTGCTAGCAGGTGAAGTATGAACATCAGAAACCTGGGGGTGCACTTCAGAGGATACCCATTCCTCAGTGGAAGTGGGAAAGAATAGCCATGAATTTCGTGGCTGGTCTTCCGAAAATGCTAGGGAAGTTTGATTCTATCTGGGTTATTGTTGACAGGTTGACTAAGTATGCACACTTTATTCCGGTGAAGATAACTTATGATGCAGAGAAACTGGCAAAAATCTACATTCATGAGGTGCTTATGTTTCACGGGGTTCCTATCTCCATTGTGTCTGACAGGGGCATAACGTTCACATCCAGATTTTGGGAGTGTTTGCATGAGGAGTTGGGTACAAAGTTGGACCTTAGCACAACTTTCCACCCACAGACTGACGGACAGTCTGGGTGGACTATTCAGGTTCTTGAGGATATGCTTCGTGCTTATGTGATAGACTTTGGTGGGCATTAGGATAAGTTCTTGCCTTTGGCCGAATTTGCATACAATAATAGCTACCACTCAAGTATTGATATGGCCCCATTTGAGGTGTTGTATGCAAGTAGGTATTGGTCTCCTATTGGATGGTTTGATGCGTTCGAGATAAGACCTTGGGGTATCGATATTCTAAGAGAGTCCCTAGAGAAGGTAAAGGTGATTCAAGCCATGCTTCTGGCAGCACAGAGTAGGCAGAAGGAATATGCGGACAGCAAAGTCCGAGATCTTGAGTTTGAAGAGGGAGAGCAAGTGTTGTTGAAGGTCTCACCCATGAAGGGTGTGATGAGGTTTGGGAAGAAGGGCAAGCTTAGCCCAAGGTACATTGGGTTGTATGAGATCCTCAAGCGTGTGGGGGAGGTGGCTTACAAGCTGGCCTTACCTCCAGGTCTATCAGGTGTTCATCCGGTATTTCACGTTTCGATGTTGAAGAGGTACCACAACGATGGTTCGTACGTAATCCGTTGGGATTAGATTTTGTTAGACGAGAATTTGACTTACGAGGAAGAGCCTGTTGCTATCTTAGATAGGGATGTTACTGTCACGACCCGGCTAGGGGGCCGCGACGAGCACCCGGTGCTACCCCACCCGAGCACCCCCTTATCGTACATAACATAACATCTAGGTGAACCATAAGTCAATTCGTGCTTTTCTTATCGTTAATCATATTGATCCCATTAGACGACCATCATTATTTAACATATCATAGGCATCTGTGCCACATCATAAGTACAAGGCCGACGTGGCTAACAAAAGATATACAAAACATGGGCCGACATGGCCGAACATCTCTACCCACATACACATGACTACGAGCCTCTAAGAGTATGACATATCGTATGAGCGGGACAGGACCCCGCTATGCCCATAATTATATACACAAAAGAATAAGTACCCAAAAGCTACGACTCCGAAAGAAATGGAGCTCTGCTATGCAATCTCTGAATAAGCAGCTATGGATCGAGTCTGTCTCCCTGTGCACCTGTGGGCATGACGCAGCGTCCACAAACAAAAGGACGTCAGTACGAAGAATGTACTGAGTATGTAAAGCATGATCAACATCAATATAGAAGCATAATAGATATCATATGAAATAGCGTAGGAGGGGAGACAGTAATATCATCATCATAGTACTTACCTGCCTTTCGTAGGACTTTCCATTTTTCATACGTATTAGTACACCTACGTCATCATCCGTATCCCATAATAGTACTCGTACCATACTTGTGCTCATATTCGTATACATGTCCTTATTCGTATTCTTATACATAGTCTTATCACATTCATATTCATATTATATACATAGTCATTTCATATACATAACATTTACATAGCATACCCGACCTCATAGGATCGGTGTCTTATACATGCTTGGCCAACCAAGGCTCAAGGTCATACATACCTGGCCCTACCAAGGCATCAGGGTTATCCGTACCATCTGCAGAGGTGTGCGCGCGTTTCGTAATCGTATACATACATTATACATAGTCATATACATATAGTCTTACCCGGCATCATAAGCTCGGGGGCTTATCATAGCCCTTCATAGGCATACATATACATATATCATAGCTCGTAAGCATCTCTAATCTCATTTTACTCTCATCATCATTACTATCCTCATCATTATCGTTACATTTACATTATAGACTTACTCGTCATACGGGGAACATAGTATAATCATAGTACATATCAAGGGTCGTGAGCTTATGAGCTCGGAATGTCAACCATGTGAAGACAACATACTCATATAGAGGAACTAGGAATTTGGCCAAGAACCATGCCTTATGAAAGAAGGGTTAGCCTTACATACCTTTCCGTCGAACTATTATACACTTGCACGTTCCCTTCCAATGCTAGCATTTATACCTTCATTAATATCATAACAATGGCCATTAGTCATTCACAATATCCACCTTATCTAGATCCCTAAATTTGCCTCTAATTCACCCATATTCATGGTCATAACACCCATCTTCGTCCATTCGTCTAAAGTGTTTAGTTCATGATCTTAATACCATTTATAACACATTCATATCACAACACAACAACATTCATAACTCAATTCAAACTATTTCTCAAAATGTCACTATTCATCATTCATGACCTAGTTGACCACATTTTCTACAATCCATGTATTTTAATTTTCCAATACCTTAAACATCTTGTAAAAATCATGAATCTTACCTTAAAAGTTGTAGGAACAAGCTTTGGTTCATAATACTCTTCTTTGAGCAAAACCCTAGTTTTTCTCCATTTGGATTTCTTGACTTGGATGATCCTTGATGATTCCCTTATCCTTGATTCACTTGTCTTACTGTTATTGATGGCTTATAATCCTTGAAAACTCATATAATAAATGTAGAGAGAAGTTATAGAGAGAGGTGGTGTAAGGTTGTAATGAAATAAAATAAGTCTTGATCCTCATATTTAATGAATTGGAAAATCTGTGCTGGGTGAACAATGGTCGTCCATGGAGGTTTACGGTCCGTATTCCACTTTACAGACAGTCCCTCGTGGTCGTCTTTAAGCTTAAGCAGGACCAGAGACTTTGTCCTGTATGCATGGTGATTTACGACCATGGTTTACGGGCCGTAAATCACTTTACGGTCCGTCCACCAGGTCGTATTATACCTCTTCCTCAGCTGGCAGAAAGTTGAAGTTTGGCATGCTAGTTTACGACCTGGTAGTTTACGACCTGGTAGTTTACGGACCGTATACCAGTTTACGGTCCGTATTTGCACTTTACGACCACTGGCTGAAAGCTGAAGCTTTTGCATGGCAGTTTACGACTGTCAGTTTACGGACCGTGTTGTACTTTACGGTCCGTATTTTGCAATATACGACCACTGGGCAGTTTTGCCAACTTTCAATTTTTCTCATTTCTCGACTTTTCATTCTAATCATCCACATCCCTTCACATACATTTCCCATGAAACATTATACACTCGCACTCCTCGCACACATCATTAGTTCATTTACTTGCGTACCAACGGGAAATTTTCCGAGGCGTAACAGTTACTTAGGAAGAATTGTCCGGTGGAGGAAGCTACTTAGGAAACAGAATCTGATATGCGTAGTAAGTACCCTTAGCTTTTCGCCGAGTCAGGTAATTTTTCCTAGTTTCCTCATCCTTGTCCGTTCGGGGACGAACAATGTTTTAATTGGTATGTTGTCACGCCCCAAATCTGGAGTGGTGTGATCGGCACTCGGTGCCAAATTAGGCCCAAGCGAACCACTTTAAATCTGAAACTCTGCTAAGGCCTACCTACACGCAGATAATACCAACAAGCCGGCGAAACTCTGCTAAGGCCTACCGAGCACACAGATAAATGCTGACTATCTGGTCTGAACTGGGCACACACACACCCAAAATATATATACACAATTGAGCAAGCCGACGAGGCTGCTATGTAGGCTGAACAACAAAACTGAGATCCAACAAGGCTACATAACATCCCAACTACGTACAACTTTCTACAGACCTCTAGGGAACACAAGCTGCAGAAAGGACATGACAAGGCCCTGTCATACCCATATATATACATGTCAAAATAGCATACCAAAAAGGACTGCAACTCCGAACCAAGTGGAGCGAACTGATTGCCGCTGAGTGGAAGGCCTACTGAGCTGGATCGTCTGTCTGGCTACCTGAACCTGCGGGCATGAACACCCCCAGACAAAGGGATGTCAGTACGAATAATGTACTGAATATGTAAGGCAAGATAACAACTGAAATAAAATAACAAGCTATACTCTGGATATTTCAAGAAAGCATCTGGAGGTACTCTACCTGGGTTGCCTTTCATCTGAGGCAAAATAACATAACTCTATAGATATAACTCCGTGACCCGAGGGTCAGGGATAGATAACTCCATGACTCATAGGCCAGGTATAATCAACTCTATGACCCATAGGTCAGGTATGCGCAACTCCGTGACCCGTCGGTCAGGCAACAACTCCATGACCCGTAGGCCAGGCAACAACTGTATGACCCATAGGCCAGGCAGTCTATCTCACTGACCAAGTGGCCAGGCTAAACAAAATGTAAATATATGTATATCATGCAAGTGCTGAAAAATACCTACTAGGTAATATGTCTTTTTTTTCTCTATATGAACTCCAGGACATAGAAAGGGGATATGGCCCCTCAGAAAGAATAATATAACACTCGGAAACTATGCCACAATATGACAAGCTCTAGTTTGACAAATCTATAGCCATAAGGTTCTTTACGGTCCTACTATATGTGGAATCATGCCAAGAAAAGAAGGAACAACCTTAACATACCTGGAAGCTTATTTCTCTCGATTTTCCAATTTACTTCCCGTCTTGAAATCTACATAAGATCATTCGTGGTCTCGTAATCTACATATAAAACCATTCATACTATTGTTAGGCTTATCGTCATATGCTTGTCTTAAGCCTTCAAATGAAATCCCTTTAAAATCTGCCGGAATTCGGGCAATATCTCCCCTGTTTATATCCTACCCCGAAATCACAATACCAATAAAACAACAATAATAGCAATACTAATATCAACAACAACATCATCAACACCAATATACTCCATAAAACATCCCACATGATGTTTTTCCCAATTTCTCAACCAACCATAACAATATTCACAATCCCATAATCAAAGAATTATATTCAATTTAATCTCAAATTAATCCAAAATCTCCTTTCAAATTCATTCCATATTCATCATCTTCACTTTAACACTTTACAACTTCTCTACTATGATTCTCTTCTTTTATAGGACTTGATAAACCTTCAAATCAACTTAATCATGAGAAATAGTATGGAGAACGTACCTTACACTAGAAGAACTTCACCCCACTCAACTTCTTCCAAGACCAAATTTATCACAACATTAAGTAGAGACAAGAACAATCCTTCTCCATGAATTAACTTGGGGTTTTGGAGTTTGATCCTCTTTTGTGATGGTATAGAATATTTTGGAATGGTGGAGAACCTTCAAGAACACTCTTATAATGGAGAAAGAAGTGTGGGAGATTCTAGAGGGGTGTGGAGATGTTAGGAGAATTCTAGAGAGTTGTGGAGTTGAAGAGAAATGAATAAAATGAAGTGTAGAGGCCCTTTTATAGGTGCCAAACTCGGATTGGGCTGGGTCACCACATAAGTGGGCTTTTAAGCGTGCTTTCCGGATTTTCCACCCAGGTTCGGATTCCTCTGGCTGTCCGTTTTAAAACGTCCATAACTCCCTACTCCGATGTCGTATTGACGAACGGTTTGTTTGGAAACTAGACTCGACGAACTTTATTTTAGGCTTTTGAAACACCTTAAAACTCCTGATATACCCAGAGATATACCGCTCTAAATTTGACCCAAAATTCTGCCAACTTTTTTCCATATTTTTGACAAACTTATTTTCTTCGATTTGCTTGATCCCGGAATCTTCCGAAACTCTCCATACATGATGTTTATCATTAATCATACTTGTTAATGGTCATGTCCTT
This sequence comes from Lycium barbarum, assembly GCF_019175385.1. Taxonomy (NCBI): domain Eukaryota; kingdom Viridiplantae; phylum Streptophyta; class Magnoliopsida; order Solanales; family Solanaceae; genus Lycium; species Lycium barbarum. Next base: position 55,418,310 of record NC_083345.1, on the reverse strand, counting down.
TGGTTCCAAGGTTGTCCTTCCTGGTTACGACTTACGAGATCGTAATTCATCCTTTACTTCATTGTTACGTACTTCCCATGGCTTGTACCTTTCAAAACTTCATGGGACGTCTCCGATACTCCATTAATACAGTGAAACACATGGCGTGCATATGCTCTAAAAGTGCGAGGTTTAACATCCTTTCCCCCTTAGAAATATTCATCCTCGAATGTTATAGCTTGCGAGTTTACGATGTTATCATTAATTTCTTGAAATGATTGTCCTTCTTTAGTTCCTGATCTCCATGTTCTTATACTATGAGCTCATTAGGATTCTTTCATATACCCCAAATTCTTTGTCGAACTCATTTACTAGTTCCATATTCTTATGTTCTTATGTATGTACCCAGTGGTCAACTGGTATCTAGCTACCGTCCTAGGACCTGTTGCCATTCAAACGGTCTTAACTCATGTTTTCTACGGCTCCCTGCCGATCAGTGAGCACCCTTAATTGTCGTACTCTTTTGCCTTGCTCCTTATTTCTCTACTAGTAAACAAACTCTCCTGTTCAGATATGGAACCTTTCCTTGCTTGCTTCTCTGGTGCTATTTTAGATCATCCTTTTTTGTACTAGTCGACCTTATATACATACCATATCATCTCCTTTTAATTCCTTGGTCGGACCCCCTTAATTCTTTACAATATTATCATATTCATATTTGAACTTTTCCTCCAATTTCCTCTCCTCAATTTTAGCATAATTACAAAATAAACTCATGAACATAGAACTAAGATAAAATCCTACTTAATTGTAATTTCCTTCCAATACGAGTGTGCTTCCCTCCTTAAGTTCTTGGCTCTCTCATACCGGTGACTAATTGAGATTTAAACTAACCTCCATTCTTCTTCGGCTCCTTATCGTCGTCGTTGCACCATTCTGTTAGCCATTTCATCATGGCGATTGTTTATATAGTTCTATATCATACACTCTCACAATAGATATAACCGGTGACTTAGAATTTCCCGACTTACGAGGTACTTCTTAATCTCAGGTAGGACTGCTGTCTTGTTATCCATAGACATAGTATCTTCCTTTCCTTTGAAGATTATTGAAGTTCCTATAAATATTCATCTTTTAAAGCTTTCATCTCTTCTAGTGCTACAAGTTCTTTTTAGTAGCCCCGATTGTCCCTTGTACTTATCCCTGGTCACAGACGAACTTTCTTACTCCTTCTGTTACCCCTTGGAGTACTTTACTGCATATCTAAATGTATCTAAAATTTCTTCGGCGCGAGTGATTCGAGTCATAGTCTGGCATACAATGTATCGCGTTGACGAAACTTATTCTCTTTGATTCGCTAAACCTTCATCATCTTGTCATGCCTCCTTTTCCACATTTGTCTCATAATATACTTGCGTTTAGTCCATTCTCACTTTTCTTTAGCTCATTCTTGACATATCGGTTCATCTCAAAATTTGACTCCTTCAATCCAGTATACTTCCCTCTTTTGAGCTTGGGAATATTGTAGCTCATCTTAGAACTGAATTCGTTCTCCCCTCTTTTAAAGGATGTTCTCATATACCCATAACCTTCGAGTATTAACCATCTTGATAGTCATCTGGCCAACCTTAACGATCCTTCAACTCCTCTATTCCATATAATGCCGAAGTTCTTTTCATCTCATGGTTTAACTTATTTTCCTTTTTGCTAGTTGAGTTGTTGTATCAAATCAAAATGCTTATGCATATCGGATACAATTCTGATGCCTTTTTTATTGTCTTTTCACTTCTACCTTTCATGACTAGCAGTCCCCTAGGCTAATGAATTAATGGGGACACCAGAAGTCATTAGGCTCCTTATGGAGTGTCCGACTGTACCACGCTCCTTTAGCCCTAGTCTTTCTCCACGACTATCTTCTTAATATCCTTGAAATTCTCCTTGCTCTAGGTTCCTAATTCCGATTTATGTCTATACTATACTATTAAAAGTTGATATTCCACACGATCCATTCCCACGATTTGTCCTTTCATTAGCTTAGCTCATTTTGTCCCGTAATTCTTCTTAACTACATGTTTGCATCCCAACTATGCATCATAGTCCTTCTAGTGTTCTGTTGATCTTGTTCTTAACATGAAATCCTCACAAAGTACACCCTTTCCTTTCTTTTTTCGTTGAGTCTTCATCTTCCCTTATGATACTACAACTTGCACACACACACAGACACACATATATATCTCGAATTTTTTCGGTTTTCTTCATGATCACATCTTTCACACAACTATTGTCTTATAATTTCAATTTGTTTTCCTTTGGGAAAGCCTACTAACTTATTAACCTTCTCCTTGTTGTCGGCGGCCACACAATTCCCTTTAACCATTTCGTTAACACCTTCTCCTTCCTTTAGTCCTCATAGTTTCTTTTACTTGTAAAATGCCTGTTTCTATTGGTCATCCTTTACTCTTAGGTTAGGAAACTTTGGAGTGTTTTGTTATGAGTGCGAATCCCTTTTGACGTTGAAAATCTCTTCTTGGGGTACTTTCTTCCCTTAAATAGGTGTACCAATCATGGGTTCATATCCATTCTCCTGGTTAAATCTCAGGAGTTTAAAATTTCCTTGTCGCTCTCATAAGACCTGTTTATTTCTTCTCAAGGATGCACCTTTGTCCATTATTTACAACCTTCTTAGTTCTAGTTATGAAGACATATAGGTTAGTTCAGGGTCCTTACGTTTCCCCCTTTGTCACGTACACCATAACTCTATCTCCCATTGATTTATTTAAATTTGATCCTATCGTCTGCCTTCCTGCTTTCATCCTCACCTTTTCCTCAAATATATATTACATGACCCTCAATGGGTATACATTTTCCTTGTCCAAGTTTCTCTCCCCTTCATGATATCATAACCTTTTTTTTCCAATGCTCGTGCTTACATATTTGGTCGTGTTACCACTATCTGATTTTAATTCGCAAGAAAGCCCAATCCTAATTCTCTTTGTAGCGCTTGCTGCCTCAACTTTGACATACAACACAATCAATACTTTTAACAAGTCGTAAAATCAATCATAATGGTATACATAATACTCGATGTAGCCACTCGTGACTCATCTTTTTATCGCTTTTCAGCACCTTTTTCTTGCGAGATATCCCATTGCCATTTGATTTTGTCCTGAATATGTGGCTTTAACACATCTCCCATCTCTTGACAAACTTATACCTCGCGATCATTTCGAAATTCTAATTGTAAAGCTCATATGCTTCTAATCTCCCTCGATTATTCTGGTTTCTCATATTCTTTTTTCGTATGTCTAAATCTGTAGGTCTTCCTAGCATATCTTTCTATGTCCTAACTGTGAATCTTGGCGATATAACTTTACTTAAAAATCTTTATTCGTATTTGTACCCTGTCTCTTTGTCTAAGATAATCAACCTCGCATCCTTTACTTTCCTGTAGCAACTGAATCGATCCTTGCGATATTTTATCTTCACTTGTACACCTAATTTCTTCTCTCCTTACATATAAACTGACATCGTACCTAATTTCTCTATCGTCAAATAACCTTCACAACACCTATCTGAAAAAAAAATGAGGTGAAGCCTTCTTATAAGGATTAGCTAGAAATACACCGCATATCCCTAAGGTTGATACATTCTATACTTCCTTCGTCGGCCAAGCAACATCACATTTAGAAGTTATATAAGCAATCTAGAAGACAATCATAATTGCAATCCAACTTACCTAACCATTTCTCATTCTTGAGTTCAAGGTCGTCATTAGTACCCGAAGTAACTTGGCCATAATGATTCTCAGAATAGTACTAACTATCAAATACTTAGAATCCCCTTGAAGTCGAATGACTGGTGACTTCTAAATCCCAATGTAAACTCACTTCATATAGGAAAGTTCGATAAAACGAGTCTGTGTGCCTGTCATCAACCCGTCCTGATCTTATGTGTGTGTGTATATATATATATATATATATATATATATATATATATATATATATATATATATATAAACTTCTAGAGTAAAACTTTCCCTTACTCATTTACTTCCTTTCCCATATCAATATCTTTTCGTTATCTCTTACTCACCAATCTATAAATCGTAATACTGCATTTGAATTCTTAGTGTAAACTTTCCCCATATCTTCAATAAATCTCGACTCTCCGAAATCTAGAATGCAACTCATTCCAGTTCCTTTAATTACTAATCATTTTTTCCCCTCCAGGGTTCTTCCCTTAAATTTAATTAAAACCATTCTAAAGCTTCTCTTTGAAAGCATATCATAATGGTTCATTCAATCATGACTTACCAAACATCCGATTGTCATATTTTCCCTTCATTCTTTTTCTATAGCATAGACATTCAAACAATTCAATTTGTAAAAATTTTAGCTGAGTTTCCTCTATACTTCTTACTGTCTCATTCCTACACACAACCTAGAAAATACATCCAATGCCTTACAGGGAAATCACAAATACCCGTAACATCTAGCTCAAGTTATTATATCAAAGTCTATCAATATCAATAAGGCAGGAAAAATACCTCTCGGAGTAACAACTTTAATTCTCATCAATTACCTCATAGCGGCATAATTAACTGCTTATCCACAATCAAAACATTTAGGATTAGAATCAGGGACATCACATCCTATAATTTAGCTCTACAACACGATCTAAGATTAGAAGGAAGGGTCAACGATTCCTAAATGCCTTGCAGCCTCTTGTTTATAAGTGTGGCGCGCTTGACACCCATAAATAAGACTCTACTAGACACGGTCTGTAAACAACCCTAGTTGATTGGTGATTATCCGTGGTTGACTTGTTGTGGTTTATTTATTTCATGACTGTTGGCTATCTGTTTATTCTATTGATTTATGAGATATGCATGATACTAATCTTAGTCTGCCTATGACATCTACCGGTACATAGTATTTGTGCTGATACTACCTTGCTGCATTATTTTGAGTGCAGATTGTGATGCAGAGACTGCTACCCGCCCTCATATCTAGCGTTGAGGACGTTGTTGATAGTTTTAGGATGAGCTTCTATCCATGCTAGGCCGCCCGAAGTGGTACACCCCGTATCTTCGAAGAACACTTATCAAATTTGAAACATAAGTACGTTGAGTTAGGATTAAGTAAAACCACTTTGGAATATAAGGAGCAAGCATTATTAAGTATATTTAATAAGTGAAGGATGTATATAAGGTATACCGGAAGGTTTTATGAGGAAATGAGTGGAAGAAATGGAGTAGTACGACTTTGGAGAAAGGATGGGTAATGTTTTATGTGAAAATTTTGGTCCAACTTGGGGGACGCATATCTCTTAGCATATGAAGTGTTTTAAGGTGAAACAAAAGCCTAAAATGAAGTTCGTCGAGTCTAGTTTCCAACGCAACAAACCTCTCATCGATAGGACATCGGAGTAGAGAATTATGGACGTTACACGTTCGGCTGACAGAGCAGAAACACGTGCTACAGTACTGCTACTGTAATCGACTTGCTACAGTGAACCCGACCCGAATTTTACCCCTATATAAAGGGTAATAACCCCCTTTTCCCATCAGATTTTGCTAGAAAAATCCATAAATTGAAGAGAGAGAGGGGGAAACAAAAAGTGAGCAATTTTCAAGTAGCGGAGTAGTAGTTTCGGTCCGGGTAACACATGGTTGTGATGCTAGTATTGTTTTGTGGTGAATTTTAGCGTGGATATTGAGGATATTGCTATATTAACAATAAAAAAAGTATGAATCTTTCTCTTTTGGTATTATTTAAGGCTTATTTACGGAGATAAAGTCGTTAAATAATTTTGTAGTAAGTTGGTTAGTTATGGAAGTTGGAAAACAGCGTGTGGGATGTTTTATGGTACATATTGGTGTTGGAAATGATGTTATTGATGTTGGTATTTTGGTTATTGTTGTTGGTTGTTGGATTGTGATTTCGGGCTAGGCATATAAACAGGGGAGGTGCTGCCCGAATTTCGGAAGATTCTAAACGGAATTAAATTGAAAGCTTAAGATGAGCGTATGACATTGAGCCTAATAATAGTATGAATGGTTTATATGTAGATTTACGAGATTGGAAGGATAAACATTGAATGACTAAGGCGACCGAAAGGTATGTCAAGGCTCGTCCCTTTCTTTCAAAGGCATGATTCCTATGTTATGACTTCATAAATGTTTCCATATCTTCCTTGTTATCAAAAGTTAAAAGTCTATGATTCCAAGGCATGATTCCCTTCCTGATAACCCGTAAATGTTTTCCAAAATGTCAGTATTTTTTCAAAACAAAGGTTTATGATTTTGTAAGCTTTTATGACTACAACGACGGACATGTTTTTGTAATGACAACGATGATGTCAAAGATGAGAATATGTCTATGATGATTATGTTGAGAATGGTTTCATGTTTGAAAGTCTCAAGTTGTGGATTCAATATGAATATGAGAATATTGAGCTATTTCTTGATCCTCAATTTTATTCCTTGATAATGAATATTTTCTAAAGACTTCAAAGTATATGAATTGACGCCTTATCAGATTTATGACCCTATTCTATGTTTTCTCTTGATGTTATTCTTCATTGATAGTCTCACCTTAAAATAATTGTTCCTTCAAGGTAAGATAGAGCGATGATTACTCCATAATATAATCGGAGGTTACCGACCTTACGTCACTCCGATAGAGTTATAGCTTTGTTACACCCGTATCTTCGAAGAAGCACTTATCAAATTTGAAACATAAGTACGTTGAGTTAGGGTTAAGTAAAACCACTTTGGAATATAAGGAGCAAGCATTATTAAGTATATTTAATAAGTAAAGGATGTATATAAGGTATACTAGAAGGTTTTATAAGGAAATGAGTGGAAGAAATGGAGTGGTACGACTTTGGAGAAAGGATGGGTAATGTTTTGTGTGAAAATTTTGGTCCAACTTAGGGGATGAATATCTCTGAGCATATGAAGTTGTTTAAGGTGAAATAAAATCCTAAAATGAAGTTCGTCGAGTCTAGTTTCCAACACAACAAACTGCTCTTCGATAGGACATCGGAGTAGAGAATTATGGACGTTACAAGTTCGGCTGACAGAGCAGAAACGCGTGCTACAGTACCGACTTGCTACAGTACCCCTACCCTAATTTGACCCGAATTTTACCCTTATAAAAAGGGTAGGAACCCCTTTTTTCACCAGATTTTGCTGGAAATATCCAGAAAATTGAAGAGAAAGAGAGAGGGGGGGGGGGGGGGATCACAAAGTGAGCAATTTTCAAGCGAGGAGTATTAATCGAACCTCGGATAAACACATGGATGTGATTCTAGTATGGTTTTGCGGTTGATTCAAGGTAGATATTGAAGATATCTCTGTTTTAACAAGAATAATGTATGAATCTCCTATTATTAATGTTAATTTTGGTTTATTTACAGAGATAAAGTCGTTAAATAATTGTATAGCGAGTTGGTTGGTTGTGGAAATTGGGAAAACAGCGTGTGGGATGTTTTATGGTATATATTGGCGTTGGAAAGGATGTTATTGATGTTGGTATTGTTGTTGTTGTTGTTTGTTGCTGAATTAAGATTTCGGGGTAGACATATAAACAGGGGAGATGCTGTCCCATTTTCAGCAGGATATAAAATAGTTTGACTTGAAAGCTTAGCACAAATATACTACGATGAGTCTAACGATTGTGCGAATCCTCTTAAATGTAGACTTGCGAGCTCGGACGAATAAGCGTAGATAATTGGAGGCTGAATAGGTATGTTAAGGCTAGTCCCTTTCTTTCAAAGGCATGATTCCTATGATTATAATTCCATAAATGTTTTCGTAGCCTCCTTATTTCCAACAGTTAGATATTTATGATTCCAAGGCATGATTTCTTTTCCCGACAACCCGTAAATGCTTTCCAAAGTGTCCGTATTTTTCCAAAGTAAAGGTTTATGATTTTGTAAACTCTTATGACAACAATGATGGAGATGTTTTTATCATGATGACAATGTTGCCAAAGATGAGAATATTTTCTATGATGACTACGATGAGAATGATGTCACGTTTAAAGGTTCCATGTTATGATTTCAATGATGATATGGGATTATTGAGCTATCTTTTGACTTCCTTAATTTTATTCATTGTTGTTAGTCTCACCTTATAATAATTGTTTCTTCGAGGCGAGATATATCGATGATGATTATTCCATAATATAAATCGGAGGTTACCGACCTTATGTCACTCCGATAGAGTTGTAGCTTTCACTTGGGCTCTCATGCATGCTTTATAATTATGTATGTATTTTAATAACACCGTGCCTACATGGCCGGGCAGTATAACACCGCGCCGTCCAATAGGCGGCCGGGCAGACACACCACTGCAGTGGGCAGTTTATGATTACCCCGGACGCGGGCTAATGATGATCACACCGTGCCTAAATGGCCGGTCAGCATTACACCGTACCTATATGGTCGGGCAGTTTACTTGTAAATATTTATATGTTGTTTCAAAAGGTAAAGTTAGCATGCAGGATATCCGCCTTAAGAGGCAAACAAATGTACAAGTTATTTCCTTACTCTATGCTGTGCTTTACGTCTCTTACTATGATCTTATGGTATTGTTCATGCCTTACATACTCAGTACATTACTCGTACTGACGTCCCTTCTTGTGGACGCTGCGTTCATGCCCGCAGGATCAGGTAGCCAGTCGGACGATCCACAGCAGTAGGACCTCCCTTCAACAGCAGTCAGTACGCTCCATTGATCCGGAGCTACAACCCTTTTGGTATGCTATTCAGTTACGTACATATATGGGTACGACAAGGACTTGTCCTGTCTTTTCTAAAGTTTGTACTCTGTAGAGGTCTGCAGAAAATTATATGTAGTCATGTTGTTATGTAGCCTCGTCGGCACTTATTTTGTTGTACAGGATATATGAAGCGGCCAGATCGGCTTGCGCTGTTACTCTCAATATTTATGTTTGTATGATGTGTTGGCCGTGAGCCCCCTGTACAGTGTCTGTTATGTTGATTGTTTAAGAGACAGTACCGCTCAGTTATAGATTGTGTATGGGCCTGGGATAGTTAGTAAGAAGTAAATGCAAGCATAGGAGTGCTTGGCCAGTAGTGGTCGGGCACTTGTTACGGCCCATCGGTTTGGGTCGTGACAAGCTTTTCTTGGGCTCTCATGCATACTACTTATATGATATATGAAAATTATATATGTATATGTATATGGGGAATATGGGAAAAAGGGCGAGGCGCTATAGACGCATGACCACCTGATCAGCTGGTATCATATGACATGTTACAATCCCAGACGCGGGATGCCCGGATGCGGGACATATGTGGTTAAATGGATCGGAGCCGACGCCTCAGCAACATGATATGTTCTATTTTATGTATACATGAACAATAAATGTTTTTCAAAGAAAGCTAAGCGTGCATGGCATACGCTCTAAGGGGCATTCATTTGTACAGGTTACTCTTTTATCTTACGATATGCTCTATATTTCCATTCAGTTATTATTCATGCTATGTATCCCTCATATGTTATTATTCATGCCTTACATACTCGGTACATTACTCATACTGACGTCCCTTCTTGTGGACGCCGCGCTCATGCCTGCAGGATCAGGTAGCCAGCCGAGCGAGCCAGACCAGTACGAAATCTCTTCCGTCTCAGCCAGTACGATCCATTGATTCAGAGCTACAACCCTTTTTGGTATGCTATTCTGTTATGTACATATATGGGTATGGCAGGGCCTTGTCCTGTCATTTCTACAGTTTGTACTCCATAGAGGTCTGTAGACAGCGATTATGCAGCCTCGTCGGCGTTTATTTTGTTGTACAGTATATATGTGTAGCGGCCAAATCGGCTTGCGCTGTTACTCTCAGTGTTTATGTTTATATGTATGCGTTGGCCGTGAGTTCCCGGTACGGTGTCTTTTTTGTTGATTGTTCGGGAGACAGTATAGCTCAGTTATAGATTGTATATGGGCCCAGGACAGTCAATGAGAAGTAAATGCAAGCACAGAAGTGTTTGGCCAATAGTGGTCGGGCACTTGTTACGGCCCATCGGTTTGGGTCATGACACGAAGATCTTCCTCTTATGATGCCTATTTCCTATTCTGGACATTATGGTTATTTGTTAGACAAATTTCATTCCTTATACATGTTTTAGATTAGAGTCCTTGTACGATGACTTTCGAATTTGGACAAATTGTAATAGTTAGGACATCCGCATTTACTTCACTATTTTTATGGCATGACTTATTTTGATTATCTTATGCTTGAATGAGTAATAACTGATGGATTTTGCTAATATAAAAACAGACTTGGATGAATTGATGACGTATGTGTTGGTTCGCCCACTAGGAGTTAGTGTGGGTGCCAGTCATGGTGGGTTGGGTCGTGACAGAGTTAGTATCAGAGCCTCAGGTTCGTCGATCTCGTCGTACAAGGTCATGTCTTGTAGAGAGGGATTTTGATAGCTACGACTTTTGTCTGCCTTGGTCAACTAAACTGGTTTAATGACATGAGTTGTGAATTGTTTAATGAAGACAAACATGTTTTTGTTGTTTGACAGGTGCAAGGCTGTGTCACTTATGTTGCATGGAGACATTGAGTGATGCCCTAGGAATAAGGGAGGATTAGGAAAGGCTTTGAGTGATACTCAGCCTAGTACTTCTTACCCTAGATTTCTAGGGTTCCTCTTATCTGAATCACAAGGTCATAGGATCTCCCTTGGATGTGTTTGAATAATAAATGGAAAGATCTGTTGAATTTTAAGATCATCAAATTAGAGACTAGAGGGTGTGTTTGATATTAAATTGTTTTAAAGTTCCACTAAATATACTGAGAGTGTTCTGTAAGTTCCACAGGACATTTGAATACCTCTTTGTGAATTTGTAATGACTACAAAGCCATGAAATTATTGGAAATGGGCTAGATCAGATTGAACTATCTCTTATGTACTTGTTTGCTACTTTTTGTATCCATAGGCATGATCTGAGGTCTTTCACACTTATAGTTGCTATGATGTGTACAATATGTAATTGATAGACAAGTCTTAGGTTAGGAAGTATATGTTTACCCTTTGTATGGTCAATCCTTTATCCTGTGTGATTGAACTTTGGACCTGTATGAATCCTTATCAAAGCCTAGTATGTGCATGTGTGAAAGTGTCTTTATTATCAGACAATTATCCCCTTTTCCTTGTCCTTTTTGTAATAACCCTTTCAGTCGTTCTGGGACATGTAGGATCACCCCACCAAATAGAACCTTTCCAAGGGTAGAAAGAGCTAATAGAAACTCGATTGTGCAAGCCTAAGAGGTGACACTTGACTTGTTGATATTGTTGTTTGATTTTGTTGAGTCCATCGGGGGTGACATAGGAAATTAGAACTCCGTTAGGAATTTCGATGCCACGGGTGGATTCGTATGGTGTTTTTATGTCTATATGCATGTTTGTTTATGTTTGTGAGGCCACGAACGAAATAAACTGTGAAAAATTGCCAGCTACTGCCTCAGGTAGTACCGCTGTGGTGGTACCGCTATCGAGGTGAGTGCCTCACCGCCAACGGTCGTTTATTATTCAGGTGTCTGCTGTGGCGGGAAATGTGCCGCTATAGCGATGTCGCTATAGCGAAACATGGCCTGCCATGGCCGTGGTCTGCCATAGCGGGTAGATAGACTGAGCTATACTGACTCAAGAAAGGATACATCATGAACTCTATACCGCCAGAATATATATATATATATATATACTGAAAAGAACAGTGAAAGCCGACTAGGCCGCTACATATGTTGTACACAACAGAATAGGAGCCGACAACTGTCTACAGAATTGTACTGGAATAAAAGTTGTAGAAAGGACGGGATAGGGCCTCGTCATACCCATAAACATGCATCTCAAAAATAGCATACCGAAATGGACTGTAGCTCCAGATAAAGTGGAGCGCACTGACCACCGCTGGATGAAAGCCCTACTGAGCTAGACCGCCTGTTTGTCTACCTGAACCTGCGGGCATGAACATAGCCCCTCGAACAATAGGGGAGTCAGTACGGACAATATACCGAGTATGTAAGGCACAAGAGTAACATAAACATAAGAATCATGAAAGGAATCTGAAACTCAAAGATCAAACTGATTAACTGAATACGTCTGTCTGACTGAATATCTGTAAGCATCTGAATAACTCTGTATAACTGAAAATGCCTCTGAGGGCGTATGATATGCATGCTCTCTATGCAGATTATGTAATATAAATGTAGGTCATAATGCTGGGGAGCGTTCAGCCCGATCCATATCTCATATCCCATCAGCCTTTCTGTGGCCATCATCATATACATTATTGCGGAACATACAACCCGATCCATATCTCGTCATCACTGTGCACCAGTTGATCAGGTGGTAATGCATATATAACGCCTATCCCTTTCCCCATACCCCATATACATATAATATACGCATATATAACGCCTTCTGGTCACGAGTCAATGTGTATATGTATGAATAGATGCAATACATAAGTAAAATAAATACATAGAACTCTCGAAGTTACATAAGGCCGTATTACCTCCGATAGATATCTTTGAGCTAATATCATCAATATAAGTAGTCTCAAGACCCATGAACAGAAGGAATAATCATGAAAAGGGGTACAGGAACATCAAAGATTGAAGTACTCCTAGTGCTTCTAAGAGTAAAGTAATATGGAAGCTCGTTTACTTGCTTGTTTTTTCATATCATAAGATCATGCCAAAAATTAAAAAAGGATAGCCTTAACATACCTTAACGTCTCCTTAATCACTTAACGTTCTCCTTCCAAGTTCGCAAAGTCTACATTCAAGAGGATCATACTAAGGTTAAGTCTTGAAAACACTCTTAAGTTCAAACTAGCGTAATTTAACGAAGTAACGAAATTTGGGCAGCGTCTCCCCTATTTTGTCGACTTCCACTATAACATAAAACAACTCCCAATCAATAATAACGTTATCATAGATTCCATAATCAAGAGACTTCATTTAATGACCAAAACTCCTTTTCATATTCAACACATAACAACAATTTCAACACAACTCTATATACGCTCGTATACCATACTTCCTCATCATCACTACCACCATTCATAACAAGATTATACTCAAAACATTCCAACAATTACAACTCAAGTAAATTTATTACTCATAATATCATCAAACACACATTTGAACTTTCTCTTTTGCTTTCTTCCCTCAATCAAGTTATTCTACAACTAGACATTCTTAATAACATGAAAATAGATGTGAAAACCTGCCTTCATCGCACAAGATAAAGCTTTGAATCAGCTATCCCACTTGAGTGAAACCCCAACTTCAACACTAAAGAAATTCTTGGGTTCTACAAACCCTAGTGAGCCTCCCAACACTTGATTCTCTTGATTTTTGCCTCTTGATCTTGGATTTCACTTGGATTTTGTTAAATATAATAGGGAGAATGTTCTAGAGCTCTCAAGAAGTTGGGAAATGTTGGAAATGAAATAAAATGAATGAGGGCCAAATATATATAACTTAAATAAAATTTGGGCTGACTCGGTTTTACGGTCAACTTTATGGACCGTAAAACTTATATGGTCTGTATAACTGGACCGTAAATCCTGACTAGTGATTCCCCCTCAATTGAATCAATTTTACGATGGGGGTCAGCCAATTATACGGTTCGTAAAACATTATACGGTCCATAAAACATTCTACGGTCCGTATAATTGGTCCGTAAATCTTCACCAGTGGTTCACCCTTTCTGGAACCAGTTTACGGTGGAGGTTAGCCAGATATACTGTCCGTAAAACACTATACGGTCCGTATATCCGACCGTAAAACCCAATTTTCCCCCGAAATATCTTCTTCAATTTGCTCAAACCTTAATTCGTCCAATACCTGCTAAACATGAACTTAACCCTTTATAACTATGAGATAAACTTGTCTAATCTCATTTAACCTTGACAACCCTCGTATCCAAGATTATAAACACTAATGTACGGTGAATCTCAAAGTACAAAACCGCAGGGTGTAACATTCTTCCCCCCAAGAAGCATTCGTTCTCGAATGTTAGACTTTTAGGGATTCTACAGAAATTTCGCCAGAGTTTCCCCTGTAAATATATTAATCAAACTTGTACATATCAACCCGAAATAATGCCACATGGGGCCATATACCAAAACATACAACATTATGGTCTCACACGAGCAATCACCACAACTATAAATAAAATCAATACCTGGGGGAGATGATGCCTCAGACTGAGCCTCCTGAGATGACAGAAATAGATACGGGTATTTAGACTTTATCTTCTCTTTAGCTTCCCTAGTCATTTTTTTCAACATTATTATTTCTCCAAAGCACTTTAACAGAAGCCACATCCTTAGTCCACAATCGATGAACTTGTTTATCCAATATCGATACAGCGATCTCCTCACATGATAACTACTCGGTCACCTGGATATCGTCTACCGGTACAACTTTCGAAGGATCTCCTATACACTTATGGAGCATGGACACATGAAATACGGGATGCACAGACTCCAACTCAGAAGGTAGCTCTAACTCATATGCCACATTACCCACTGTACGAATAATTCTATATAGCCCAATGTATCGAGGGCTCAACTTACCCTTCTTGCCAAATATCATCAATCCCTTCATAGGTGAAACTTTCAGGAAGACCTAATCGTCTACTTCAAACTCTAACTTGCGTCGCCGATTATCTGCATAGGATTTCTATCGACTCTGTGCTGCCAGTAACCTTTCTTGAATTACTTTCACTTTGTCAACTGCTTGATGTATCAAATCTGGGCCAAATAACTGATTTTATTCAATATCGAACCATCCTATAGGGGACTTACATCTTCGTCCATATAAATCCTCATAAGGAGCCGTCTGGATACTGTAATGGTAACTGTTATTATATGCAAACTCAATAAGAGGTAAATGATCGTCCCAACTACCTTGAAAATCAAGTACGCAAGCTCTCATCATATTCTCAAGTGTCTGTATAGTACGCTCTGCTTGTCCATCTGTCTGCGGATGAAATGCGGTACTAAGACTCACCTGAGTCCCCAATCCATTCTGAAAAGATTTCCAGAAATTAGCTGTAAATTGAGCCCCTCTATCTGAAAGATTTCCTGGAGCTAACCTACCGAGCACCTAAGAACATACATCTCATAATCATTTCTAGGTGGACCACAAAGATAGCTCATGGGTGTCATATTCTGTAAAGGCATGTATCACAAGATAATGGCACATCTCTAAATAATCATCCACAACTATGCCCATACATATAAGTCAACAAGGCTGCCAAAATATTATACAACAATATGAGCTGATAACGATATGGGACTTCTGGCAACACATATCTATCTACGAGCCTCTATATAGAATACTGGAATACATAAAGATGGGACAGGACTCCGCCATGCCCAAGTATATACAAAAAAGAGTAATACCAATAAACTACAGCTCTGAAGAAAATGGAGTGCTCCTGAAACTCCGTTGATGAAGCTCCTAAGGATCTGACCCGCCTCCCTGCTTTCCTGTTGGCATGAACGCAACGTCCACAAGAAAGGACGTCAGTACGAATAATGTACTCAGTATGTAAGGCATGAGAAACCACATAGTGAATGTATGAAGATAACATAATATAAAAAAGATCAACCTGTGCCTCTGAATGCCTCTTTAAGGCGGATGTCATACATGCTTAGCTTTTAAAAAAAGACTTTTTCATCTATACATATATAAAGTATCCTGCCCGGCCACTGAGGCACAGTTATATATATATAGTATCATGCCCAGGCACTAGGGGTCAGTTATATATAGTATCATGCCCGACAACTAAGGGTCGGTTATATGTATAGTATCATGCCTGGCCACTAAGGGTCGGTTATATATATAGTATCATGCCCGGCCTTTAAGGGTCGGTTATGTATATAGTACTATTCCCGGCCATGTAGGCGCAGTTGTATATAATATCATTCCCGGCCATGTAGGTGTGGTATTATAAAAGTTACACATATAAATACATATAACATGGATGAGAGCCCAATTAAACATTTCTACTCTATCGGAGTGACGTAAGGTCGGTAACTTCCGATTTATAATATGGAATAATCATCATCGTTATTGTTACGCCTCTCGTTCTCGTTGTAGTAGAACCTATGGTTTCATAGTTGGGTATGCCCTTGAAATTGAGACTCGTGTCCGAGTTTTGGAGATAGAAAGTGCCTTACCCCGTGTACAAAGATACCAGCAGGTATTCATGGAAATTTACAGAGTTAGAAGTTGAACGAATCGAATCGACGCGATTTGACCTGAATCTGAGAAATCTGCAGACACCAGTCACCGTCAACGGGCCGTCGACATGGTCGATGGACCGTCGTTGTTTAGAGTCGAAAGGGTTCTGCATCTTGGAAATCTACAGGCGTAGGTCGACGAGTTGTCGACCCGTTCGTCGAACCGCACCGCCGGAGCTTTTTAATTCCTAGTATAAATATGTGGTTCACGACCCTATTTCTTATTTTTCTCTCTTCCAAATCAGAGAAAACCCTAGTATATTCACTCCCAATATTTCCCATCATATTAGTGAAGATTTGGCAAGATCTGAATCCCGTAAACCCAAGCTTGTAAAGAATAAGTTTGATTCTAGCGTTTCTTAAAGGTTGTGAAGCTTACGAAGTTAAAGTTGAAGTGAGTCTTTGGAATCTTAGACCTCTCAAGGTATGTGAATGATTTCTACCCTTGTATTTGAGTTAATTATCAAGAGTTTTAGTGATTTTATGTAAAGAGAGGTTATTTGTGGAAGTGGTAAGTTGATGAGGGGCAAGGTAGTGATTTGAGGCTATTTTAAGTGATGATTGGGGATAAATTTGAGTATATATATTTATATATAGGTGTTGTTATTGTTGTTGTGATTGATGTTGGATTGAATGGGAAGTTGAAGGGTTGTTAATCTTATAAGGGAAATATTTCCCATAATTTGTCAAGCTCTATTCGTATTTAAAATGATTAGTAAGCGAGGTAAATAGTCTGATTAAGGCTTACGTTATCTTGATTGTAGACTTACAAGTTCGAGAGGTAGAAGTTGGACGATTGGGTGTACTTCATGGTATGTTAATGCTATCATTTCTTTCTTTTGGCACGACCTTATGACATGAACCGAACGAATAAGCGAGCTTCCACATTACTCTACTCTTAGCAGCACTAGGAGTACTTCAGTCTTTGATGTTCCTATCTTTCATCTATAATCGTTCCTTCTGTTCATAGGTCTTGATATTTCTTATATTGATGATGTTAGCTCAAAGAAGTTTCATCGGAGATAGTACGACCTCATGTCACTCTGAGAGTTCTATGTATTCATTTCATTTATGCATTGCATCCATATTCATATGCACATTGACCCATGACCAGAAGGTGTTATATATGCTGTATTATATTATTATATATGGATCGAGCCGTACGTTCCTCGGCACTATTATATTATTATATATGGATCGGGCGGTACGTTCCTCGACACTATTATATTATTATATATGGATCGAGCCGTACGTTCCTCGGCACTATTATATTATTATATATGGATCGGGCGGTACGTTCCTCGGCACTATTATATTATTATATATGGATCAGGCCGTACATTCCTTGACACTATTATATTATTATATATGGATCGGGTTCTACGTTCCGTGGCACTATTCTATTATTATATATGGATCGGGCCATACGTTCCTCGGCACTATTATATTTTATATGGATTGGGCTGTACGTTCCATAGCACTATCAGTCAAACTATGACCTATATATATATATATATATATATATATATATATATATATATATATATATATATATATACATGAGCATGATTATCATTGAGAGCATGCATATTATGCAGATACACACAGATACTAGTTCATACAAATACATGCAGATAGCCATTTCAGTGTGTGAGTTCAGATTTTATTCATGATTCTCATATATATACATGTTGTTCTTATGCCTTTCATACTCTGTACATTATTCGTACTGACTCCCCGTTTCTCGGGGGGCTACGTTCATGCCCGCAGGTTCAGGTAGACCGACAGGTAGTCCAGCTTAGTAGGACTTCTATCCAACAGTGGTTAGTGCGCTCCATTGATCTGGAGTTGCAGTCTATTTTGGTATGCTAGCCTTTTGAGATGTATATGCATATGGGTATGACGGGGCCCTGTCCTGTCCTTTCTACAGTTTTCATTCCAGTAGAGGTCTGTAGACAGTTATATGTATTAGTTAGATGATATATCCTTGCCGGCTCCCTTTCTTTTGTGTATAGTATATGTAGCGGCCTAGCTGGCTTGCACTGTTTTTTTCAGTATGTATGTGTATGTACGGTCTGTACAGAGTTTATAAGGTTATTCTTTCATGAGGCAGTAAGAGATCAGTTTATGCCATTTATGGGCCCTTGATATTTAGTATGGTTCAGATATGTGTTTAGGGGTGTTTGGTCACTAGAGGTAAGACACTCGTCACGACTCATCAGTTTGGGTCATGACAGAAGTGGCATCAGAGCAGTTCCGTCCTAGGGTTGTCTACAGACCGTGTTTAGTAGAGTCTTGTTTATGGGCGTGTTGTGCACCATACTTATAAACAGGAGGCTACAGAACATTTAGGATGATGTCATTCTTTTTCTCTTAGATTGTGCGATAGAGCCATATGTTAAGCGTTCGCTTCTGATGAATTGTTCTGATTTCAGCGATGCCCCATAAGAAAGCTACAGCTGCCCAGAAGGGAAAAAGAGCGGCCGGTGAGGCCACTACCTATACTTGGCAGGCCACGAGGGCCTAGGATGAGATTTAGAGTGAAGGGCCATCTGAGACATCGCATATCCCGCCTCCAGCACCTGCCCCAGTTCCTCAGCCGGATGTACCGAGCCAGGATATACGGGATGCTATACAGTTATTGACCAGATTAGTAGCTGTCCAGGCTCAGCGGCAGGGAGTACGTGTTGACCGAGCAGATAGGACTGGTAGTTCGAGGGTTAAGACCTTCCTTGGGCTAGGTCCTCCAGAGTTTTTCATGATAAAGCAAAATATGGACCCCTAGAATTTTATTGATGGTATGCAGAGTACCTTGAGGGTTATGCATGCGGATGAGGTCGAGTCTGTGGAGTTGGCTTCATATAGGCTCTGTGATATTGCTGTACAGTGTTATCAGACTTGGAGTTATCTAGGGGAGAGAATGCCCCTCCAACTGTTTGGGGAAAGTTCTCAGATGATTTTATTCACCATTATCTACCTCCTGAGGTCAGGCGAGCCCGAGCAGATAGATTTTTGCGTATTGAGCAGGGCAGTATGAGTATCCAGAAGTAGTTTGTGTATTTTGATTCTATGGCCAGATATGCCCCAGCCATGGTGGCTGAGATGGAGGATAGAGTTCATCGTTTTGTGGCCGGTCTAGGGCCACATTTGATAGATTCTTGTACGACTGCTGCATTATAGCGAGACATAGATATCCTCCGTAAATAGGCATATGCACAAAATCTGGAAGATCGTAAGTGTCAGAGGAGGACATATCGTGACCGTGACCGGGGCCATGACAAGTGGGCCAGGACTTTAGAGATTGGGGGTGAGTCTAGGAGAAGGCTGAGACCGCAGTATCCCTGGTATATATTCCATTCAGCAGGGAGTGCACCGTCGCGGTTTTCAGGTCCGAGGTTTGATCGGTCTTCTTATTCTGGAGCGGGCTAGAGTTCTAGAGCATCAGGCTCTCAGTACAGATAGGAGTCAGGCCAAATGAGGCCTCCTTTGCCGCGCTGTGCCCAGTGTGGCAAGTTATATGCCGGTCAGTGTTGGCTGGGCTCAGATGTTTGTTATGCTTGTGGCCAGCCAGGTCATAGGATGCAGCAGTGTCTGATGAGAGAGAGTGGGGGTATGGTTCAGCCCACAGGGTCTGTGGCAGGTTCTTCTTCTGTGGTGCGCCCTTCAGGGCAAGTTTCTCAGATACCAACAGGACGAGGTATAGCGAGGAGTGGAGCATCCAGCTCGAGCGGTCCACAGCACCGTGTATATGCACTAGCCGGTAGACAGGAGTGTGAGTGTTACACCTCCAAAAAAAAAAAATTCCGTTGATGCACAGTGAATAGACTAACGAAGTGCACCAAGCATGCGCTGTTTCAATAAATAAGAAATAGCATGTGATGATCCTAATTGAGATTTCAAAGACATTTGAAGTAAGAGAAGAAAGTTTACCAAGAAAGGCAAGGTATACATTATGTATCGAGAAAGAATTACGAGTAATAAGTTAATGATGAATTAATGATGTCTTGGAGAAGAGTTATAATGTCCCTTAGATTATTGATGAGGTGTTAAACAAGTGTTCAGAAGGTTCCATAAGGATTGGAGATCAAACGAGTCGACGAGAATGAATTCCGGGAAGTTGGGGAAACATACGGTCCAACATACTGGCCGTATAAAATGTACTGGCCGTATGTTCTGCCCAGAATGGGACCTTCACTGGACCAAACATACGGCCAGACATACGACCAGTATAAAAGATACGGACCGTATGTTGGTCCGTACGTTTGTGTCGGGACAGATTTTAAGTTTATATAAGGAGGACCCAAGTTCATTATTTCATTTCATTTTCTCACTCTACACCTCAAGAACCCTCTAGAAAAACACTCCACACTTCTTCCACAAGAACTCAAGAAAGTTTCATGATCAACCTCATCAAACCAAGGAAATCAAGTGTAAGAAACTCATTGGAGTTTATCCAAGGTAAGACATCCCATTGGAAGTGAACTAGGGTTTTGGCTCAAGTGAAGTATTTCCACTCAAGGCTTATTCCCACACTATCT
This sequence comes from Lycium barbarum, assembly GCF_019175385.1. Taxonomy (NCBI): domain Eukaryota; kingdom Viridiplantae; phylum Streptophyta; class Magnoliopsida; order Solanales; family Solanaceae; genus Lycium; species Lycium barbarum. Next base: position 55,397,486 of record NC_083345.1, on the reverse strand, counting down.
AAGGTAAGTTTTATGATCATTCCATGTTGTTTGAGATATTGAGAGATTGAAATACTTAGATTGTGAAAGGAAATAGGAAATGGGTCACAAAGATGAGAATAATGAGATTTTTAGTAGTAGCTTGGGATGAGTCATGATTCTTGATAAGTTATGGTTATAATTATGTTATAAATGATATTAATGACATGGGATAAGCATTATATGTGAGATGTAATAGTGAACTATGACCATAATTATGGAGGGATTGAAGTGAAATTGTGAAATGTGGATAAGGTAGAGTGAATGAAGATTATTGATTATAAAATATTGTGAATGTTATTACAAATGTTTGGGAGTTGATATACAATATGGGGAAATGCTGCCCAATTTTCTCTAGCTTTAGTTGAGCGTGTTCATGTGAACGATTAGCTAATGTTAATGCGAACTCTCTTGAAGGTAACAACGTGAGCGTTGAAGGAGAACAAGCAAGTGATAGAATAGCTAAACGAAAAGGCATGTAAGGCTAGTCCTTTATTTCTAAGGCATGACTCCATGGCATGAATTCTTCTATATTTCCATGACTTTCTTACACATAAAAAATTATGAGTCTATGATTATAAAGAGCTTTTCATAAGGTAAAGAAAAGAGATACGATGTGAGTATGATGATGATGACTATGAGTTGAGCCTAAAAGTTCTAAAGTTCATGATATGCAAATTCCATAAAGTTCTTGCTATGAATACGATATGATGTTTCTATAATCTAATGACCTTATTTACTATCCCTTGAGGTTGCTCGTTGTGTTACACTCACCTTAAAATGTTAGTTCCTTCAAGGTGAGATATGATGAATATGATCACTCCATAATGTAATCGGGGGTTATCGACCTTATGTCACCCCGATATTGTTATAGATTGTCTATAAGCTCTAATGCATGTCCTATGACAAATGTTCCGGAAAAATTACAAGTCTATGTTCATAGAGGATTTCATATGAGATAAAGGTAAGAGATATGCCATAAATACGATAATGGTAATGATGAGCCTAAGTTTAGAGATTATAAGCCTATCATACGATATTTTTTTTATGAAGTTCATGCTACGAATATGATATGATTTTCATAGATTGTCTTTAAATTCTAATGCATGCTCTATGAAAAGTTCATGATAAGTTATGAGATATATGTGATTATATGATTCCACCGCGCCTAGATGGTCGGACATGTCACTGCTAGGGCGGGCTGCTTATGGTTCCACCATACCTGAATGGCCGGACATGACCACCACTAGTGGGTTGCGTATGAGTACACCGTGCCTAGAGGGCCGGACATGACCACCACTAGTGGGTGGCGTATGATGGTTACCCGGACGCGGGTTAACGATGGGGACATATGTGATATGATAAACGTGATATGATGATATATGTGATTTCATGGTATATGTGATATGATGAAAATGCACTTACTCTTAAAAGTTAAGCAGGTTATATCCTCATCTCATTTCTTATGATTTCTCTATTATGTTCATTTTATTCATGCCTTACATACTCAGTACAATGCTCGTACTAACGTACTTTTCTTTGGAAGCTGTGTTCATGCCCACAGGTATACAAAGAGGCGACCCAGATTCATAGGAGTCGATTAGCACACTTTTGAGAGCACTCCATTATTCCGGAGGTGCCATTGATTTAATATTTTGTGTACATCTATGTTTTGGGTACGACGGGGTTCTGTCCCGTCCATATGTCTAGTACTCTAGTAGAGGCTCGTAGATATGTATGTGTGGGTAATATGGTTTCATGGTTTCTCCTCGTATGTATATATATTAATTTGATAGCCGGAGGGCTTATGTATATAAAGGTAATTATGTTTCGAAGTGAACAGTGGTTTTTTCCATGATTTGAGTATAAGGTTAATGAATGAACGCTTGATGTGTATGATGGGTAATGGTATGAGCGGTGCTCGGCGGTTAGCCCTGGGTACCCGTCATAGCCCCTAGTCGGGTCGTGACAGTGAGACATCTCCTGATGTTGTTACAGGTATATTATTAGTCTCCTCCTTTGATGTTTATGCACTGATTGACCCAGGTTCCACTTTATCATATGTTACGCTCTTTGTTGTCGGCATGTTTAGGATAGAGCCTGAGTTGATTGAACCTTTTGAGGTGTCTACGACAGTTGGTGATCCGGTTATAGCTAGGCGAGTATACCGAGGATGTGTTGTTATAGTTTGTGACCACCACACCGTAGCAGATTTGATTGAGTTAGATATGATTGATTTTGATTTTATTATAGGCATGGACTGGTTGGCTTCTTGTTATTCTAATGTTGATTTTAGAGAAAAGATGGTTCGTTTTCAGTTCCCAGGCGGGCCAGTCCTACAGTGGAAGGGCAATGCTGCTTCCCCTAAGGGTAGGTTTATTTCCTACCTTAAGGCAGAGAAGATGATCAGAAAAGGGTATATTTTTCACGTAGTTCGAGTTCAAGATGTGCGGGCAGAGTCGCTGACTGTTCAGTCTGTTCCTGTGGTTAATGAGTTTCCAGAAGTGTTTCCAGATAAGCTTCCAAGCATTCCCCCAGAGAGAGAGAGATTGATTTCACTATTGACCTATTGCCGGATACTCAGCCAATATCTATTCCTCCTTATGGGATGGCACCTGCTGAGTTGAAAGAATTGAAGGAGCAATTGAAGGATTTGCTTGAGAAGGGCTTTATTAGGCCCAACACATCACCGTGGGGAGCACCGGTATTATTTGTAAGAAAGAAGGATGGCTCTTTGCGAATGTGTATTGATTATAGACAATTGAATAAGGTGACTGTAAAGAATAAGTATCCGCTCCCGAGGATCGACGATTTATTCGATCAGTTGCAAGGTGTCATGACCAAAACCAATGAGCCATGACGGGAGTCTTACCTCTAGCGATTAAACACCCCTAAAACTTATCTGAAACATACTGAACATCAAAGGCCCATAAATGGCATAAACTAATATCATAAGAAAGAAACATCAGAACTCTGTACAATCAACATACACATACCCAACATGCGAAAGAACAATGCAAGCCAACTAGGCTGCTACATAAACTGTACACAAAAGAATAGAAGCCGATAAGGCTACATCGTCTGACTACTACATACAACTGTCTACAGACCTCTACTAGAATAAAAGCTGTAGAAAGGACGGGATAGGGCCCCGTCATACCCATATGCATACACATCCCAAAAGGGAAATACCAAAACTGACTGTAGCCCCGGATCGAACGAAGCGTACTGACCACTGCTAGATCTAGAGGTCCTACTGAGCTGGATCACCTGTCTGTCTCCCTATACCTGCTGGCATGAACGCAGCCCCCCGAGCAACGAGGAGTTAGTAAGAATAATGTACCGAGTATGTAAGGCATAAGAACAATATATAAACATAAGAATAATGGATAAGATCTGAACTCATAACTGAAATGACTGACTGCATGAACTTGTATGAACTAGTATCTGCCTAAATATGCATAAATATGTGTAACTGACAATGCCTCTGTGGGCACATAATATGCATGCTCATACCTATCAATGATGGTCGTGCATCTATATGTGTGCCTATATAACACCTGATATATGTGCGTATATAACGCATGTAAGCCTCTATGGCATCTCGTCATATTATATTGGCTCCTCTGTGGCCATAATCAATATCATCATCATAGTAGTATTGCGTATATAACGCCTATATCTCTTCTTTTACTTTACATATATCTAATATTCGCGTATATAACGCCTGATATGTGTGCGTATATAACACCTTCTAGTCACGGGTCAATGTACATAAATATATAATGAATGTATGCATGAATAAACTGTATGAACAGAACTGGCTACATAAGACTGGACCCATGAACAGAAGGATTACTCATAAATGGGGTACATGAAAATCAAAGACTGAAGTACTCCTAATACTTCTAAGAGTAGAGTAGTATGGAACTCGCTTACTCGCTTGTTGGATCATATCATATGAACATGCCAAAAGAAGAAAGGAATGACCTTAACATACCTTGAAGTATACGCAATAGCCCAACTTCTACCTCTTGAATTTGCAAGTCTACAATTAAGATAACATAGGGCTTAATTAGGCTATCTACTTCGCTTACTAACCATCCTCAAATGCGTATAAAGCTCAACGAACTATAGACAATAATTACCTTTGTGATCTTATAACTCTCTAACTCCTAATTCGATCCCGCATCAACTACAATACTCACATCAACAATGACAACACACACACACACACACACACACACACACACATATATATATATATATATCAAAATATATTCAAATTCATTCCCAATCATCTCTTAAAATAACCCTAAGTCACTATCTTGTCTTTCATCCACTTACCACTTCCACAACTATCCCCTCTTTACCTAGAATCACTAAAGCTCTTGATACTCAACTTGATATATACGGGTAGAAATCATGTACATACCTTGAGGGGCCAAGAATCCCAAGAATCACTCCAACTTCAACCCCTCAACTTTACAACCTTGAAGAAACCCTAGAAGCAACCTTCCTCTTCACCATCTCGGGTTTACGGGGTTCGGGTCTCGTCAAACCTTCACTAATATGATGAAAAATATTGGGAGAGAATATCTTAGGGTTTTTTTTTTCTTTCTGATTTTGGAAGGAGGAAAATATGAAATAGGGTCATGGACCACCTATTTATACTTGGAAGCCAAAAAGGCTACAGCGTCCGGTTCGACGAGCGAGTTGACGGCCCGTCGACTTGCTCCGTTGACCTGCGCCTGCAGATGCAAGGCTGTGAGATCCTGTCGACGCTGCACATCAACGGTCCATCGAGCATGTCGACGACTCGTCGACGATGACTGGCGTTCTGCAGACTTTTCTGATTTAGTTTAGATCACGTCGATTCGATTCGTTGAACTTCTAACTCTATAAATTGCTAGGAATATCTACTGGTACCCTCGTACACGGGGTAAGACATTTCCTACCTCCAAACTTGGGCTCGGGTCTCTATTCCAAGGGCATACCCGACTAGGAAACCATAGGTTTTACAACTACGAACACGAGGGCTGTAACATTCTCTCCCCCTTAGGAACATTCGTCCTCGAATGTTCGAACAATCCTGAGTTACAGAAATTTCGGTAGAGTTTCCCCTGTACTTATACCAATCCACCCTGCACGCAACAACCCAAACTAATGCCACAGAGGGCCACACACTATAAAAAGCAATGTCATGGCCTCACACGACCAATCACGACAACTGAAATGAAATAATACCTAAGGGCGATAATGCCTCAGACTGAACCTCCTGCACTACTGGGAACGAATGTGGGTACTTCGTCTTCATTGCCTCTTCCGCTTCCCAAGTCACTTCCTCAACATTCTTACTCCTCCACAAGACTTTAACCGAAGCTACATCCTTAGTCCGCAACCAACGGACCTGTCTGTCCAATATAGCCACTGGAATTTCCTCGTATGATAACTGCTCGGTCTCCTGGATGTCATTCACTGGTATTACTCTTGAAGGATCTCCGATACGCTTATGAAGCATTGATACATGAAATACTGGATGCACCGATTCTAACTTAGAAATCAATTCTAGCTCATATGCCACTGTACCCACTATACGAATGATCTTATATGGCCTAATATATCGAGGGCTCAACTTACCCTTCTTACCAAACCTCATCACTCCCTTCATCGGCGAAGCTTTCAGGAACACCCAGTCGCCTCTCTCGAACTCTAGCTTACGTCGCCGATTATTCGTATAGGATTTCTGTCGGCTCTGAGCTGTTAGCAACCTCTCTCTAATCACTTTCACCTTATCAACTGCTTGCTGAATTAAGTCTGGGCCTAGTTGTTGATTCTCCCCAACATCGAACCACCCTATGGGCGATCTGCATCTCCACCCATATATGGCCTCATAAGGAGCCATCTGTATACTAGAATGGTAACTATTGTTATATGCAAACTCGATAAGAGGCAAATGATCATCCCAACTGCCTTGAAAGTCAAGTACACAAGATCTAAGCATATTTTCAAGAGTCTGTATAGTACGCTCCGCCTGTCTATCTGTCTGGGGGTGAAACGCCGTACTAAGACTCACCTGAGTCCCCAATCCCTGCTGAAAAGACTTCCAGAATTTAACTGTGAACTATGCTCGCCTATCTTAAATAATGGCTGAAGGAACACCATGAAGTCTTCCAAGCTCCTTAAGGTAAAGCTTTGCATAATCCTCGGCTGCATAAGTAGTTCTAATAGGCAGAAAGTGAGCTGACTTTGTAAGCCTATCAACTATGACCCATATCGAATCACACTTTCGCTGACAACGGGGAAACCCTGTAATAAAGTCCATATGAATTACCTCCCACTTCCATGTTGGAATCTTCATTGCCTGCAATAGACCTCCAGGCTTGTGGTGCTCTATTTTGACCTGCTGACAATTTGAACACTGGGCGACAAATTTTGCTACATCTCTTTTCATACCATTCCACCAATAAACTTCCTTGAGATCATAGTACATCTTCGTTGAGCCTGGATGAATAGAATAGCGGGAGTAATGTACCTCTCCCATAACATGCTAACGGAGTCCTGCAACACCAGGGACACACAATCTACCTCGATACTTGAGTACTCCATCACCTGTGATCACAAAGGGTGTCTTTTCTTTCGGAGGGGTTGTATCTCGGTAATGAACTAGAACAGGATCCTCATACTGATGCTCCTTTATTTCTACTACCAAGGATGATACCGATGTGTCTTGAACAGTAATTCCTGCATCACATGAATCTAGCAATCGAACTCTGAGGCTAGCCATTCGATGAACCTCACAGACCTTTTCTCTTCTCTTTGGCGACACGTGAGACAAGCTAACCATAGATTTATGACTGAGGGCATCGGCTACTACATTAGCCTTCCCGGGATGATATAGAATATCCACATCATAATCTTTTAACCTCTCCAACCATCGCCTCTGACGCAAGTTCAAGTCCTTCTGCTTAAAGATGTAATGGAGGCTCTTATGATCAGTATAGATATCAACATGGACACCGTATAAGTAGTGCCTCCATATCTTCAAGGCATGAATCACTGCCGCTAACTCAAGCTCATGGGTTGGATAATTCTTCTCGTGCTTCTTCAACTGTCTAGAAGCATAAGCGACAACCTTACCATGCTGCATCAACACACAGCCCAATCCAACACCTGAAGCATCACAATATACCACATAGCTGTTACACCTCGGAATATTTACCGTTGGTACGCAAGTAAATGAACTAATGATGTGTGCGAGGAGTGCGAGTGTATAATGTTTCATGGGAAATGTATGTAAAGGGATGTGGATGATTAGAATGAAAAGTCGAGAAATGAGAAAAATTGAAAGTTGGAAAAACTGCCCAGTAGTCGTATATTGCAAAATACGGACCGTAAAGTGCAATACGGTCCGAAAACTGGCAGTCGTAAACTGCCATGCAAAAGCTTCAGCTTTCTGCCAGTGGTCGTAAAGTGCAAATACGGACCGTAAACTGGTATACGGTCCGTAAACTGCCAGGTCGTAAACTGGCATGCCAAACTTCAACTTTCTGCCAGCTGAGGAAGAGGTATAATACGACCTGGTGGACGGACCGTAAAGTGATTTACGGCCCGTAAACCATGGTCGTAAATCACCATGCATGCAGGCCAAAGTCTCTAGTCCTGATTAAGCTTAAAGACGATCACGAGGGACGGTCCGTAAAGTGGAATACGGACCGTAAACCTCCATGGACGACCATTGTTCACCCAGCACAGATTTTCCAATTCATTAAATATGAGGATCAAGACTTATTTTATTTCATTACAACCTTACACCACCTCTCTCTATAACTTCTCTCTACATTTATTATATGAGTTTTCAAGGATTATAAGCCATCAATAACAGTAAGACAAGTGAATCAAGGATAAGGGAATCATCAAGGATCATCCAAGTCAAGAAATCCAAATGGAGAAAAACTAGGGTTTTGCTCAAAGAAGAGTATTATGAACCAAAGCTTGTTACTACAACTTCTAAGGTAAGATTCATGATTTTTACAAGATGTTTAAGGTATTGGAAAATTAAAATACATGGATTGTAGAAAATGTGGTCAACTAGGTCATGAATGATGAATAGTGTCATTTTGAGAAATAGTTTGAATTGAGTTATGAATGTTGTTGTGTTGTGATATGAATGTGTTATAAATGGTATTAAGATCATGAACTAAACACTTTAGACGAATGGACGAAGATGGGTGTTATGACCTTGAATATGGGTGAATTAGAGGCAAATTGAGGGATCTAGATAAGGTGGATATTGTGAATGACTAATGGCCATTGTTATGATATTAATGAAGGTATAAACGCTAGCATTGGAAGGGAACGTGCAAGTGTAGAATAGTTCGACGGAAAGGTATGTAAGGCTAACCCTTCTTTCATAAGGCATGGTTCTTGGCCAAATTCCTAATTCCTCTATATGAGTATGTTGTCTTCACATGGTTGACATTCCGAGCTCATAAGCTCACGATCCTTGATATGTACTATGATTATACTATGTTCCCCGTATGACGAGTAAGTCTATAATGTAAATGTAACGATAATGATGAGGATAGTAATGATGATGAGAGTAAAATGAGACTAGAGATGCTTACGAGCTATGATATATGTATATGTGTGCCTATGAAGGGCTATGATAAGACCCCGAGCTTATGATGCCGGGTAAGACTATATGTATATAACTATGTATAAAGTATGTATATGATTACGTAACGCGCGCGCACTTCTGCAGAAGGTACGGATAACCCTGATGCCTTGGTAGGGCCAGGTATGTATGACCTTGAGCCTTGGTTGGCCAAGCATGTATAAGACACCGATCCTATCAGGTCGGGTATGCTATGTAAATGCTATGTATATGAAATGACTATGTATATAATATGAATATGAATGTGATAAGACTATGTATAAGAATACGGATAAGGACATGTATAAGAATATGAGCAAAAGTATGGTACGAGTATTATTATGGGATATGAGCGACGATGTAAGCAAGTAAGCGACATGATGATGATATTACTGTCTCCCCTCCTATGCTATTTTCATATGATATCTATTATGCTTCTATATTGATGTTGATCATGCTTTACATACTCAGTACATTCTTCGTACTGACGTCCTTTTGTTTGTGGACGCTGCGTCATGCCCGCAGGTGCACAGGGAGACAAACTTGATTCATAGCTGCTTATTCAGAGATTCCATAGCAGAGCTCCATTTCTTTCGGATCCGTAGCTTGTGGGTACTTATTCTTTTGTGTATATAATAATGGGTATAGCGGGGTCCTGTCCCGCTCATACGATATGTCATACTCTTAGAGGCTCGTAGTCATGTGTATGTGGGTAGAGATGTTCGGCCATGTCGGCCCATGTTTTGTATATCTTTTGTTGGCCTCGTCGGCCTTGTACTTACGTTGTGGCACAGATGCCTAATATATGTTAAATGACGATGGTCGTCTAATGGGATCAATATGATTAACGATAAGGAAAGCACGAATTTACTTATGGTTCACCTAGATGTTATGTTATGTACGATAAGGGGGTGCTCGGGTGGGGTAGCACCGGGTGCTCGTCGCGGCCCCCTAGCCGGGTCGTGACAAAAGTGGTATCAGAGCAGTTCAGTCCTAGGATGTGTCTACGAGCCGTGTCTAGTAGAGTCTTGGTTATGGGTGTGTTGCGCGCCACACTTATAAACGAGAAGCTGCGGACATTTTAGGAATATATGACCTTCTTTCTTCATAAGAATCGTGCGATACAACTATGATGTAAGAAATTATTGTTCCTAAATCGTGTGTTGTGTATTTCAGAGATGCCTAAAAAGAAAAAGGCTACAGCAGCCCAAAAGGGCAAGACGGTGGCAGAAAAGCGGGCTAAAAGAGCACCACCACCGGTAGTAGAGGAAGATGAGTCCCAGAGTGCGGCTCAATCTTAGTCCTCCCAGATAGTGCCTATTACCGAGGAGCACGTGGGAGCCTCAGCCCCAGCTCCATCTCCTCCACCGAATGCTTCGGGCCAAGACGTGAGAGAGGCCATTAATTTGTTGAATCAGTTAGTGCGAGGGCCCGTGACTTCATTGCTTTGAAACCCCCGAAATTCTTTGGGTCGAAACCGGAGGAGGATCCCCAGGACTTTATTGATGGTATGCTAAGGACGCTCCGGTTGATACATGCTTCAGACACTGAGTCGGTAGAGCTAGCGTCCTATAGATTGAGAGATATCTCGATCCAGTGGTATACAGTATGGATGGCTTCGCGGGGAGCCAATGCACCTCCGCCGGTATGGCAAGAGTTTGTCGATGCTTTCCTCCGTCACTACATGCCTCCAGAAGTTTGGCGAGCTAGGGCCGATAAATTCTTGAATCTGAGGCACGGTAGCATGAGTGTTACAGAGTATAGTCTCCGCTTCAATTCCTTGGCTAGGTATGCTTCGACCATGGTAGCGGATATGGGCGATCGGGTGCACCGGTTTGTGAAAGGCCTAGGGCCACACTTGATGGATAAATGTTTGACTGCGTCCCTTCAGGATGGCATGGATATTGCATGCATTCAGGCACATGCTCAGGAATTAGAGGAACACCTACAGCAGCAGAGAAATGAACGTGAGCAGGATACAACAGCCAGACCTTCGGGTTCGAGGAGCGAGTCCAGGGGCGGACACAGACAGCAGTTTCCCAGCCATTCAGGCTATTCTATGACCAGTACACCTCCACAGTTCACGGGGCAGAGATTTGACAGATCTACGCGTTCCGAGCCGAGTCAGGGTTATTCGGGGTCTCAGTTTAGAGGTGATTCGGGCCAGCCAAGGCCACCCGTACCACGATGTTCTCAGTGTGGAAAGTTGCATTGGGGTCAGTGCCGATCAGGTTCAGACGCCTTCTATTCATGTGGTCGGCCAGGCCATATTATGTGTGATTGCCTTTCAGTACATGGTAGAGGTAGGACACAACCATCAGGGTCGGTAGCCAGATCTTCAGCATCTGTACGCCCTACGGGGCCAGGTTCACATGCGCCAGTCGGCCATGGTAGAGGTAGAGGCAGAGCTCCCAGTACTAGCGGTCCTCAGCACCGTATTTTTGCTTTGGCTGGACGCCAAGATCTTGAGTCTTCTCCTGATGTGGTCACAGGTATATTATCGATATTCTCTCATGATGTATATGCTTTGATTGATCCGGGCTCCACATTATCATATGTTACTCCATATATTGCGGGTCGATTTATAATTGAGCCGGAGTCTATCAAACCTTTTGAGGTGTCTACACTCGTGGGTGAATCGGTAATAGCTAGCCGAATATATAGGAATTGTGTGATTGTGATTTGTGATCGTCGTACCATGATTGATTTGCATGAGCTAGAAATGGTAGATTTTGACGTTATTATGGGCATGGATTGGTTGGCCTCTTGTTATGCCAATGTTGATTGCCGAATGAAGATGGTTCGTTTCCAGTTTCCGGGAGAACCAGTCTTGGAATGGAAAGGGAATGCGGCATCACCAAAAGGTAGGTTTATTTCCTATCTAAAGGCAAGGAAAATGATCACGAAAGGGTGCATTTATCACCTAGTACGAGTTCAAGATGTAGAAGTTGAGTCGCCGACTCTTCAGTCAGTTCCGGTAGTGAACGAATTTCCGAATGTGTTCCCAGAAGAGCTTCCAGGCCTTCCTCCCGAGCGAGAGATCGATTTTGCGATTGATGTGTTGCCAGATACTAAACCCATATCTATTCCTCCCTATAGGATGGCACCCGCAGAGTTGAAAGAGTTGAAGGAGCAATTAAAAGACTTGCTTGAAAAAGGCTTCATTAGGCCTAGTTCATCCCCGTGGGGAGCACCCGTATTGTTCGTCCGGAAGAAGGATGGCTCTTTGAGAATGTGCATTGATTATCGGCAATTGAATAAAGTGACAATTAAGAAGAAGTATCCCCTCCCGAGGATTGATGATTTATTTGATCAATTGCAAGGTGCCAAATGGTTTTCAAAGATTGATTTGAGGTCCGGGTATCACCAAGTAAGAGTTAGGGAGAAAGATATCCCTAAGACAGCTTTCAGAACAAGATATGGCCATTTCGAGTTCCAAGTAATGTCGTTTGGGCTAACTAATGCACCAGCAGTATTTATGGACTTAATGAACAATGTATTCAGGCCTTTTCTGGATATATTCGTGATTGTATTCATCGATGATATCCTGGTGTATTCTAGATCCGAGGCAGAACATGCGGATCACTTGCGTATTGTCCTTGGGGTTCTTCGAACCCGAGAGTTATTCGCGAAGTTTTCCAATTGCGAGTTTTGGTTGAACTCAGTGGCATTTCTGGGCCACATTGTTACAGCTGACGGTATTCGAGTGGATAGCCAAAAGATTGAGGCAGTGAAGACTTGGCCAAGGCCCACGACCCCTACGGAGGTTCGTAGCTTTTTGGGTTTAGCAGGTTATTACAGAAGATTTGTTGAGGATTTCTCTTCTATTTCTGCACCGCTCACCAAGTTGACTCAGAAGTCAGCTAAGTTTCAATGGACAGATGCTTGCTAGCGTAGTTTCCAAAGGTTGAAGGACCGACTGACTTCAGCCCCAGTCTTGACACTTCCAGAGGGATTGGAAGGATATGTTATTTATTGTGATGCTTCAGGCGTTGGGCTAGGCTGTGTATTGATGCAAAATGGTAAGGTGATTGCGTATGCTTCTAGACAATTACGGAAACATGAGCAGAATTATCCTACCCATGACTTAGAATTGGCCGCGGTGGTCCATGCTTTAAAGATATGGAGACATTACGTATATGGTGTCCACGTGGATATTTATACAGATCATAAGAGTCTCCAGTACATCTTCAAGCAGAAAGAGTTGAATTTTCGGCAACGACGATGGCTAGAGTTGCTAAAAGACTATGATGTCGAAATCCTGTACCACCCCGGAAAGGCAAATGTTGTGGCTGATGCTCTTAGCCGTAGGTCGATGGGAAGTCTAAGTGATGTACGACCAGAAAAGAAAGAGATGACCCGTGATCTTCAGCAGTTAGCTAGCCTAGGAGTCCGAGTGGTGGACTCAGGTAGCAGCGGAGCTACTATTCAGAATTCAGCAGTTTCATCATTAGTAGCGGAAGTAAAAGAGCGACAATATGAGGATCCCATGCTAATGCAGTACAGAGATACACTCCCTCAGAAGGAGGGGTCATCATTTGACATTTCGGAAGACGGAGTTCTCCGATGTCGAGGCAGGTTATGTGTTCTCGATGTGGCAGGTCTACGCCATCAGATTTTGAGAGAAGCTCATTGTTCCCGTTACTCCGTTCACCCCGGAGCGACGAAAATGTATCATGATCTTAAGACTATATATTGGTGGAATGGGATGAAGAAAGACGTAGCGGAATTCGTAGCTCAGTGTCCTAATTGCCAACAAGTGAAGATAGAACACCAAAAGCCGGGTGGCTTATTGCAAGCTATAGAAATCCCAACTTGGAAGTGGGTAGTGATTAATATGGATTTCATTACAGGGTTACCCCATTCTCGACGTAAATATGATTCGATATGGGTGATCGTGGATAGGCTCACAAAGTCAGCGCATTTCTTACCGGTCAGAACGACCTATATGGCAGAAGATTATGCCAAGCTTTATCTTAAAGAGATAGTGAGACTCCATGGCGTTCTGGTATCTATTATCTCCGATAGAGGGACTCAGTTTACAGCCAAGTTTTGGGGGTCTTTCCAAGATTGTTTAGGGACCCAAGTGCGCCTTAGCACGGCATTTCACCCCCAGACTGATGGGCAAGCTGAACGTACTATTCAGACTCTTGAAGATATGTTACGGGCATGTATGATAGATTTTGGAGGAAATTGGGATGACCATTTGCCACTCATTGAGTTTGCTTACAATAACAGTTACCATTCTAGCATTCAAATGGCACCGTACGAAGCTCTATATGGGCGAAAGTGTAGATCCCCAATTGGGTGGTTTGAAACCGGAGAAGCCAAGTTGATAGGGCCAGATTTGGTCCAGCAAGCAATAGAGAAAGTCAAGCTTATACAAGATCGATTGTTAGCGGCTCAAAGTCACCAGAAGTCCTATGCAGATAATCGTCGAAGGGACTTAGAGTTCCAAGTTAAGGATTGGGTATTCTTGAAAGTGTCGCCAATGAAAGGCGTTATGAGATTTGGCAAAAAGGGGAAGCTCAGTCCCCGGTATATCGGACCCTATGAGATTATACGCAAAATAGGCAAAGTGGCCTATGAGCTAGATCTACCTCCAGATTTGGAGTCAGTCCATCCAGTATTTCATGTCTCGATGCTTCGGAAGTGTGTTAGAGATCCTACGAGGATCGTCCCAGTGAATGATATTCAAGTGACAGAAAAGTTAACTTATGATGAAATACCCATTGCCATATTAGATAGGCAAGTACAGAGGCTTAGAAACAAAGAAGTGGCCTCAATTAAAGTTCTGTGGAGAAATAACAATCGAGAGGAAATGACATGGGAAGCGGAAGAGAATATGCGATCCAAATACCCACATTTATTTCGGCCCTTGGAAGAAGTCCAAGATGAGACGTCAAAATCATAAGGTATGCATGTTTTCCCTTTTATACATTCAGGTCGTGCGTGGACAAATTTCTAGTGCTGTTGTATTATTGCCCTGTGAGGCATTGTTATTGTGGGTTGTTGTGACAGGGTGGTAGAGCCACATTACAGAGGAAACTCTGGCGAAACTTTTATAGAATTCCCCAAGCCTTTAACATTCGAGGACGAATGTTCCTAAGGGGGGTAGAATGTTAAACCTCAGAAAATTTCCCGTTGGTACGCAAGTAAATGAACTAATGATGTGTGCGAGGAGTGCGAGTGTATAATGTTTCATGGGAAATATATGTAAAGGGATGTGGATGATTAGAATGAAAAGTCGAGAAATGAGAAAAATTGAAAGTTGGCAAAACTGTCCAGTGGTCGTATATTGCAAAATACGGACCGTAAAGTGCAATACGGTCCGTAAACTGGCAGTCGTAAACTGCCATGCAAAAGCTTCAGCTTTTTGCCAGTGGTTGTAAAGTGCAAATACGGATCGTAAACTGGTATACGGTCCGTAAACTGCCAGGTCGTAAACTGGCATGCCAAACTTCAACTTTCTGCCAGCTGAGGAAGAGGTATAATACGACCTGGTGGACGGACCGTAAAGTGATTTACGGCCCGTAAACCATTGTCGTAAATCACCATGCATGCAGGCCAAAGTCTCTGGTCCTGCTTAAGCTTAAAGACGACCACGAGGGACGGTCCGTAAAGTGGAATACGGACCGTAAACCTCCATGGACGACCACTGTTTACCCAGCACAGATTTTCCAATTCATTAAATATGAGGATCAAGACTTATTTTATTTCATTACAACATTACACCACTTATCTCTAGAACTTCTCTCTACATTTATTATATGAGTTTTCAAGGATTATAAGCCATCAATAACATTAAGACAAGTGAATCAAGGATAAGGGAATCATCAAGGATCATCCAAGTCAAGAAATCCAAATGGAGAAAAACTAGGGTTTTGCTCAAAGAGGAGTATTATCAACCAAAGCTTGTTCCTACAACTTCTAAGGTAAGATTCATAATTTTTACAAGATGTTTAAGGTATTGGAGAATTAAAATACATGGATTATAGAAAATGTGGTCAACTAGGTCATGAAAGATGAATAGTGACATTTTGAGAAATAGTTTGAATTGTGTTATGAATGTTGTTGTGTTGTGATATGAATGTGTTATAAATGGTATTAAGATCATGAACTAACTACTTTAGACAAATGGACGAAGTTGGGTGTTATGACCATGAATGTGGGTGAATTAGAGGCAAATTGAGGAATCTAGATAATGTGGATAGTGTGAATGACAAATGGCCATTGTTATGATATTAATGAAGGTATAAACGCTAGCATTGGAAGGGAGCGTACAAGTGTAGAATAGTTCGACGGAAAGGTATGTAAGGCTAACCCTTCTTTCATAAGGCATGGTTCTTGGCAAAATTCCTAAATTCCTCTATATGAGTATGTTGTCTTCACATGGTTGACATTCTGAGCTCATAAGCTCACGACCCTTGATATGTACTATGATTATACTACGTTCCTCGTATGAGGAGTAAGTCTATAATGTAAATGTAACGATAATGATGAGGATAGTAATGATGATGAGAGTAAAATGAGACTAGAGATGCTTACGAGTTATGATATATGTATATGTGTGCCTATGAAGGGCTATGATAAGACCCCGAGCTTATGATGCCGGGTAAGACTATATGTATATAACTATGTATAAAGTATGTATATGATTACGTAACGCGCGCGCACTTCTGCAGAAGGTACGGATAACCCTGATGACTTGGTAGGGCTAGGTATGTATGACCTTGAGCCTTGGTTGGCCAAGCATGTATAAGACACCGATCCTATCAGGTCGGGTATGCTATGTAAATGCTATGTATATGAAATGACTATGTATATAATATGAATATGAATGTGATAAGACTATGTATAAGAATACGAATAAGGACATGTATACGAATATGAGCAGAAGTATGGTACGAGTATTATTATGGGATATGAACGACGATGTAAGCAAGTAAGCGACATGATGATGATATTACTGTCTCCCCTCCTATGCTATTTTCATATGATATCTATTATGCTTCTATATTGATGTTGATCATGCTTTACATACTCAGTACATTCTTCGTACTGACGTCCTTTTGTTTGTGGATGCTGCGTCATGCCCGCAGGTGCACAGGGAGACAGACTTGATCCATAGCTGCTTATTCAGAGATTGCATAGCAGAGCTCCATTTCTTTCGGAGCCGTAGCTTGTGGGTACTTATTATTTTGTGTAGATAATTATGGGCATAGCGGGGTTCTGTCCCGCTCATACGATATGTCATACTCTTAGAGGCTCGTAGTCATGTGTATGTGGGTAGAGATGTTCGGCCATGTCGGCCCATGTTTTGTATATCTTTTGTTGGCCTCGTCGGCCTTGTACTTACGATGTGGCACAGATGCCTATGATATGTTAAATGACGATGGTCGTCTAATGGGATCAATATGATTAACGATAAGGAAAGCACGAATTGACTTATGGTTCACCTAGATGTTATGTTATGTACGATAAGGGGGTGCTCGGGTGGGGTAGCACCGGGTGCTCGTTGCGGCCCCCTAGCCGGGTCGTGACAATAGCCCTCTGCTCCTTCTGGAAGAGTCAAAACTGGTGCTGAGGTTAGCTTATCCTTCAACGTTTGAAAACTCTGCTCACAAGCATCTGTCCATTGGAACTTAGCCAATTTCTGAGTCAATTTGGTCAATAGGGCTGAAAGAGAGGTAAATCCTTCTACAAACCTCCTATAATAACATGCGAAGCCCAAGAAACAACGTATCTCCGTTAGTGCCGTGGGCCTTGGCCAATTCTTCACAGCTTCAATCTTCTGGTCATCTACTCTAACGCCTTCCTCTAAAATAATGTGACCCAGAAAAGCCACAGAGTTCAACCAGAACTCACACTTAGAAAACTTAGTATACCACTCTTTACCTCGAAGAATTCCAAGCACTATCCGAAAAATTTCTGCATGATCGGCCTCTGACGGCGAATAAACCAGATATCATCTATGAACACAATCATGAATAAATCTAGAAAGGGCCTGAATACACGATTCATCAGATCCATGAATACAGCTGGGGCATTAGTTAGCCCGAACGACATAACACGAAACTCATAGTGGCCATGTCTAGTGTCACGACCCAACCCCGTAGGCCGTGACTGGTGCCCGAACTGGACACCCGTATACGTACCTGTTAGATATAGTCAAACTGAAACTACGAAGAATATGGAAACTTACGAAGAACTTCGAAGGTCCATCACGCCGTCATATTTATATATACCCTGATAAACTGTCTCCTGAGGAGTCACAACTGATCAAATCATAAAATGATACTCAAGCTGACAAGGCTGCCCTCACAGACGAACATATCCATAGCACAACGTTTAGACACAGCTGAACAGAACTTATACACAACCCACACATATGTCTACAGACATCTAAGAGTACGAATAGCGAAATATGACGGGACAGGGCCCTGTCGTACCCCTGGATAACATATACATATATATATATATCATAAGATTCAAACCAAAAGTCTAGACTCCGGAACAACGGAGCTCTTCCAAGACAGCAGAAAGGGAATCCTAAGCTGGCGGATCACCAAAGCGAGTATCTGCACCTGCAGGCATGAAACGCAGCCCCCCTCCCCCCCGAAGAAGGGGGGGGGGGGTCAGTACGGAATATGTAAGGCAGTACTGAATCATAAAACAAGGAAAAACGCAAATGTAAGCAAGATTAGAAAGCAACCCGGGAGTAACCTGGCACAACATTTTGAACCATGTCATGTGGTCCCTTACACAAATTCTAGCATACATAATATAAATATAGAATATCCTACTCGTAGCCGCTTCTAGATAATAACACAATATTCCCTTCGGACGGCCGCTTCCGGCTAGTATCACAATAGTCCCTTCGGACAGCCGCTTCCGGCGTAGTCATGATGGCCCCTTCGGGCAGCCGCTTCCGGCTTAGCTAGGGTGGCCCCTTCGGGCAGCCGCATCCAGCTTAAGAATATCATAGATACGTATCAACACATAATAAAGTAAGTTCTGAGAATCAAGGACATTAGCCATCCTAGTGGCTATAAGAATAGTAGCTTATATATGTATCGACTACTATCCAACGTATAGAAAACTGAAGAGGGAGGCTCAATCACTTGAGAATTCTAACATCAAGAAGTGAATAAGAGTTATAAATCACACCCAAAATCTATGAATAGAATTTCCCCAAAGTTCATACCATTCATCACTTAGATCTAAGACATGCCAAAAGAAAGAAGGGACAACTTTACATACCTGTTAGCGACTATTCGTAAATCCGTTCGCCTCGTCGCTCTTTTAGCCTATTTAATATAAGAGTAACGTTATCATTAGTAACTATACTTTCTAGCTCATAAATCCGTAGCCCATTTCTTATAGAACTTATCCTTTAACTTATACATTCTCGTTTAGGGTTTTCCATTAGTTAAAGACTTAACGAAAATCAGGCAGCATTTCCCCTATATATTCGCCTAACCCGAATCTCCAATTATTCTCCTGTCAACACAGAAATACCAACAACAACGATATACACACAAAATTCCCATAACTCAGCCCAATACAATTCTAAATCCATTTCAACTCACAATTTCACATAATAACAATTTCATGTATTTTGTTACTTCCAATTTCGTCCAATCCAATTTTAGTCCTTCCATTACAACACCATTAACACAATTACACCATAAAACAAGAAAATCTTACCTTAATTTTTCTCGGAGGAATTTCTACTCTTAATTGCTCCAATTTCGCAATTTCTTCTTCCCCAATTCAATATCCAACGTTGCTATCACCTCCTTGAACTTGAAAATCACCTTGGAATTGATTCAAAGTAAGAAAACATTTTTTTTATATAATCTGCCATGGCCGTAGCAGCCATGGCCATAAGCTTCATATTTTCTTTCCTCCCAATTAAGTTTGGAAAGTGAAGATGAATGCACATCTTACAAGTCATCCAATTTACTCTTATATGCTGCTGCCCTTGTGGACACGTTGCTGCCACTGATCATTGCCCACTTGGTGCCACGTGGCATACCACTTGGTGCCATATGGCAACCCTTTATTTTTTTTTGGTGGGGCCTACTCCTATTAATTAAATTAGTTAATCACTAATCCTTTATTTAAAAATTTAATCATAATAAATTAATTCCTAATCCCCAATAATATTTTTACACTAAATAAAATTTATAAACAATTTATGTTCTAATTAAAATTGCAAATTAAAAGATTTCTATTTCGTGTCCGAAAATGATTCTTCATTTAACTTGAGTCGACTTTCTTGCGAATAATTTGACGTATGAACATACGGGGTATAAGATCCTTCCCCCTTTTAGAACATTCGTCCTCGAATGTTAAACTAATTCAGAATTCCCAATACTTTCTCAAGTGGTCTCTTAGTTAATTATGCCCTTCACATACCTCTTCCGTTTGTCGACTCGCTTTAGTTCATTATAACGCCTTCAAGGTATTTACATAGTCATTCCGGTAATATTTCCCCTTTCTGTTGCTTCTCGAGGTAGTAACTCCACGTCATTGTCTTTACTCTCCTCTTTACTTCGCAGTCCGTTGTCAGTTGTATTGCTCTTCCGCTGAAATCTTACCTTCTTCTTGTGCTTCTCCTATAGTTATCCCCTTAAGGTATCGTTTCTTTTATCTTACCTCTCAATCTTTAAATAATCTTTTATAACGCGTAGACGTCCCTCGTCGGTTTATTAGAATTTAATATCCCTGGAGTGTTGCAAGCCTCTGGTAACCTGTAGACCCTTCGCAGGTTCTACGAGAAAAAGAAAACTTTCCAGAAGGTAACATTTTTATATCCCAATATCCTTGCTTTACTCCGTTGCGACAGTCTGTATTCTGGAATTCGCAGCATCATGTGTCACTTTCTAACTTTCTTTTAAGGTCTTTAACTATCATTTGCTTGTATTTCTTGATCTCGATCTTTAGGGTTGGCTATCAAATAACGCTAGGGTCTCCTCATATTATAATTTTACTGTCATCCAGTAACAGGTAACCCGCTTGTTCTGATTGTCTTGATTACATCAATTCGTAATTTCCCTTACCCTAACTGGAAATACTTTAGGCGTATTATCTCGTGTCGTTTCTCTATTTTTACTTCAAACTTTGCTATTGCCCCTTTACTCAAACTTGCTATTAGTCCTCCTATTACACATCTTATAACAATCTTTACACGGCATGTGTAGGTGCTTAAATCTGCCTAGAAAATACCTTAGCGTTACCACGCTAGTATTTATGCAGACCCTATATTCTTCTCTTATCTCTTTGAATTGATATCAAAGCTCAACCATGGCTTTTGCCCTCAGTACTAATTATATCTTTGTAGTTTTGTCTCAAACCACCTTATACCTTTCGTTGATGTATCCAAAATATCGCAACCACATTGTTGTTACTGGATTCTTACTCTGCTTATCAAGTACTCACTTGACCTCGTTCCTAGTATACAAGTATTCGTTGGTTGCATAACTATTCCTGTACCATTCGTACAAAGTGCATCCAATCTTAGTCATAGTCTTTCCTTCTCCTGGTATATTCTGCTCTACATATCTTATTGTACTAAAATTCACTTGCTGTCTATTTCGCCATACTCTTTCCCCTTCCTCTATTCACCATTTGGTTTTCTCATATCCAACTATAGGAGGGATTCCCTATCGCTTCTCATTTACTACCTATACGTCACAATATCATTAGCCAATAACTCCGTTGTCAACATCTTAACCTCTAATCCAGTATAGCATTGCTATCCTTCAGAACATCTCTTAAGTTATTCGTTACCATTCTGTTGTCGTATTCTTTCCTTTTTATAGGTATCCACCTTCTGATGTCATATTATCTAAGGTCTTTGCCAATAATTCTCAGCACTGTCTCAAATACCATCTTGGTTTCTATCCGTTTATTGCTGGCTTTACTCATTTCTGTGGCAATCCTTATGGTGTTCACATTAAAATTTGTTCGTAATCCATCCGATAACGTAACACTTCTTAATCTTATTCACAATTCTTAACATGTTTTAATTACACTCCGTGAACAAGGCGTACTTAACCCTTCACCCTTTCTGATCGATCTTATCCTTTGTATCTCACAAGCTGTCTTACTAATACCTTCATAACTTGTCATAATTCTTCCTTCTCTGTACTTTTATCGCAATCATACTACTACTTCTTTTTCTATTTCTGGGAAAATTTTTGCAGAGTTTCCTCTGTACTTCTTACTATCCCAAAACCTACACGCAGGAAATACCAACAATGCCTCACAGGGCCAACTTATATAAGCATATATCGTATCGTATCATAGCCACACAGGGCTCCCAATTTCTAGTAAATAGCATAAAGGTGTCGGAACTTACTTCGCATATCGCGCCTCGAGACGTACCTGATCCTTTAACGATCTGTCATGTTATACCTTCCTATATACTTTCTCTTTCATTCTTCAAATTTACATTTCAATCATATTTCAATATTCTTACCTTATCTGACATGCCTCTCTCGCACCACTTCTTACCTGCGTACTGTGTAGCTTCCAATATCATCGGTCGCTTTCTTCTGTCGATGTCGTTCCTCAGCTGAAATCAAAGGTTAGTATAAGGAATTTCATTTCCTATGGCTGGGCTCTATCGCACGATCTTAGATATGAAAGAAAGGTAACATCCTAAATGTCCTGTAGCTTCCTGTTTATAGATGTGGTGCACAACACACCGATAAACAAGACTCTACTGGACACGGTCAGTAGACACTCCGAGGGTGAACTGCTCTGATACCACTTTTGTCACGACCCAACCCCGTAGGCCGTGACTGGTGCCCAAACTGGACACCCATATACGTACCTGTTAGATATAGTCAAACTGAAACTACGAAGAATATGGAAACTTACGAAGAACTCTGAAGGTCCATAACGCCGTCATATTTATATATACCCAGATAAACTGTCTCCTGAGGAGTCATAACTGATCAAATCATAAAATGATACTCAAGCCGACAAGGCTGCCCTCACAGACGAACATATCCATAGCACAACGTTTAGACACAGCTGAACAGAACTTATACGAAACCCAAACATATGTCTACAGACCTCTAAGAGTACGAATAGCGAAATATGACGGGACAGGGCCCCGTCGTACCCCTGGATAACATATACATATATATATCACAACATTCAAACCAAAAGTCTAGACTCCGGAACAACGGAGCTCTTCCAAGACAGCAGAAAGGGAATCCTAAGCTGGCGGATCACCAAAGCGAGTATCTGCACCTCCGGGCATGAAACGCAGCACCCCCGAAGAAAGGGGGGGGGGGGGGGTCAGTACGGAATATGTAAGGCAGTACTGAATCATAAAACAAGGAAAAGCGCAACAGTAAACAAGTTTAGAAAGTAACCCGGGAGTAACCTGGCACAGCATTTTGAACAATGTCATGTGGTCCCTTACCCAAATTCTAGCATACACAATTTAAATATAGAATATCCTACTCGTAGCGGCTTCCGGCTAATAACACAATAGTCCCTTCGGACGGCCGCTTCCGGCTAGTATCACTTGAGAGTTCTAACATCAAGAAGTGAATAAGAGTTATAAATCACACCCAAAATCTATGAATAGAATTGCCCGAAAGTTCATACCATTCATTACTTAGATCTAAGACATACCAAAAGAAAAAAGGGACAGCTTTACATACCTGTTAGCGACTATTCGTAAATCCGTTTGCCTCGTTGCTCTATTAGCCTATTTAATATAAGAGTAACGTTATCGTTAGTAACTATACTTTCTAGTTCATAAATCCGTAGCCCATTTCTTATAGAACTTATCCTTTAACTTATACATTCTCGTTTAGGGTTTTCCATTAGTTAAAGACTTAACGAAAATCGGGCAGCATTTCCCCTATATATTCGCCTAACCCGAATCTCCAATTATTCTCATGTCAACACAAAAATACCAACAATAACGATATGCACACAAAATTCCCATAACTCAGCCCAATACAATTCTAAATCCATTTCAACCCACAATTTCACATAATAACAATTTCATGTATTTTGTTACTTCCAATTTCGTCCAATACAATTTTAGTCCTTCCATTACAACACCATTAACACAATTACACCATAAAACAAGAAAATCTTACCTTAATTTTTCTCGGAGGAATTTCTACTCTTAATTGCTCCAATTTCGCAATTTCTTCTTCCCCAATTCAATATCCAACGTTGCTATCACCTCCTTGAACTTGTAAATCACCTTGGAATTGATTCAAAGTAAGAAAACATTTTTTTATATAATTTGCCATGGCCGTAGCAGCCATGGCCATAAGCTTCATATTTTCTTTCCTCTCAATTAAGTTTGGAAAGTGAAGATGAATGCACATCTTACAAGTCATCCAATTTACTCTTATATGCTGCTGCCCTTGTGGACACGTTGTTGCCACTGATCATTGCCCACTTGGTACCATATGGCAACCCTTTAATTGTTTTTGGTGGGGCCTACTCCTATTAATTAAATTAGTTAATCACTAATCCTTTATTTAAAAATTTAATCATAATAAATTAGTTCCTAATCCCCAATAATATTTTTACACTAAATAAAATTTATAAACAATTTATGTTCTAATTAAAATTGAAAATTAAAAGATTTCTATTTCGTGTCCGAAAATGATTCTTCATTTAACTTGAGTCGACTTGCTTGCGAATAATTTGACGTATGAACATACGGGGTATAACATCCTTCCCCCTTTTAGAACATTCGTCCTCGAATGTTAAACTAATCCTGAATTCCCAATACTTTCTCAAGTGGTCTCTTTGTTAATTATGCCCTTCACATACCTCTTCCGTTTGTCGACTCGCTTTAGTTCATTATAATGCCTTCAAGGTCTTTACATAGTCATTCCGGTAATATTTCCTCTTTCTGTTGCTTCTCGAGGTAATAACTCCACGTCATTGTCTTTACTCTCCTCTTTACTTCGCAGTCCATTGTCAGTTGTAGTGCTCTTCCGCTGAAATCTTACCATCTTCTTGTGCTTCTCCTATAGTTATCCCCTTAAGGTATCGTTTCTTTTATCTTACCTCTCAATCTTTAAATAAGATTTTATAACGTGTAGACGTCCCTCGTCGATTTATTAGACTTTAATATCCCTGGAGTGTTGCAAGCCACTGGTAACATGTAGACCCTTCGCAGGTTCTACGAGTAAAACGAAACTTTCCAGAAGGTAACATTTTTATATCCCAATATCCTTGCTTTACTCCGCTGCGACAGCCTGTATTCTGGAATCCGCAACATCATGTGTCACTTTCTAACTTTCTTTTAAGGTCTTTAACTATCATTTGCTTGTATTTCTTGATCTCGATCTTTAGGGTTGGCTATCAAATAACGCTAGGGTCTCCTCATATTATAATTTTACTGTCATCCAGTAACAGGTAACCCGCTTGTTCTGATTGTCTTGATTAGATCAATTCGTAATTTCCCTTACCCTAACTGGAAATACTTTAGGCGTATTATCTCGTGTCGTTTCTCTATTTTTACTTCAAACTTTGCTATTGCCCCTTTACTCAAACTTGCTATTAGTCCTCCTATTACACATCTTATAACAATCTTTACACGGCATGTGTAGGTGCTTAAATCTGCCTAGAAAATACCTTAGCGTTACCACGCTAGTATTTATGCAGACCCTATATTCTTCTCTTATCTCTTTGAATTGATATCAAAGCTCAACCATGGCTTTTGCCCTCAGTACTAATTATATCTTTGTAGTTTTGTCTCAAACCACCTTATACCTTTCGTTGATGTATCCAAAATATCGCAACCACATTGTTGTTACTGGATTCTTACTCTGCTTATCAAGTACTCACTTGACCTCGTTCCTAGTATACAAGTATTCGTTGGTTGCATAACTATTCCTGTACCATTCGTACAAAGTGCATCCAATCTTAGTCATAGTCTTTCCTTCTCCTGGTATATTCTGCTCTACATATCTTATTGTACTAAAATTCACTTGCTGTCTATTTCGCCATACTCTTTCCCCTTCCTCTATTCACCATTTGGTTTTCTCATATCCAACTATAGGAGGGATTCCCTATCGCTTCTCCTTTACTACCTATATGTCACAGTATCATTAGCCAATAACTCCGTTGTCAACATCTTAACCTCTAATCCAGTATAGCATTGCTATCCTTCAGAACATCTCTTAAGTTATTCGTTACCATTCTCTTGTCGTGTTCTTTCCTTTTTATAAGTATCCACCTTCTGATGTCATATTATCTAAGGTCTTTGCCAATAATTCTCAGCACTGTCTCAAATACCATCTTGGTTTCTATCCATTTATTGTTGGCTTTACTCATTTCTATGGAAATCCTTATGGTGTTCACATGACAGCCTGTTCGTAATCCATCCGATAACGTAACACTTCTTAATCTTATTCACAATTCTCAACATGTTTTAATTACACTCCGTGAACTAGGCGTACTTAACCCTTCACCCTTTCTGATCGATCTTACCCTTCGTATCTCATAAGCGGTCATACTAATACCTTCATAACTTGTCATAATTCTTCCTTCTCTGTACTTTTATCTCAATCATACTACTACTTCTTTTTCTATTTCTGGGAAAATTTCGGCAGAGTTTCCTCTGTACTTCTTACTATCCCAAAACCTACACGCAGGAAATACCAACAATGCCTCACAGGGCCAACTTATGTAAGCATATATCGTATCGTATCATAGCCACACAGGGCTCCCAATTTCCAGTAAAAAGTATAAAGGTGTCGAAACTTACTTCGCATATCGCACCTCGAGATGTACCTGATCCTTTAACGATCTGTCCTGTTATACCTTCGTATCTACTTTCTCTCTCATTCTTCAAATTTACATTTTAATCATATTTCAATATTCTTACCTTATCCGACATGCCTCTCTCACACCATTGCTTACCAGCGTACTGTGTAGCTTCCAATATCATCGGTCGCTTTCTTCTGTCGATGTCGTTCCTCAGCTGAAATCAAAGGTTAGTATAAGGAATTTCATTTCCTATGGCTGAGCTCTATCGCACGATCTTAGATATGAAAGAAAGGTAACATCCTAAATGTCCTGTAGCTTCCAGTTTATAGATGTGGTGCACAACACACCGATAAACAAGACTCTACTAGACACGGTCTGTAGACACTCCGAGGACGAACTGCTCTGATACCACTTTTGTCACGACCCAACCCCGTAGGCCGTGACTGGTGCCCGAACTGGACACCCGTATACGTACCTGTTAGATATAGTCAAACTAAAACTCCGAAGGTCCATAACGCCGTCATATTTATATATACCCAGATAAACTATCTCCTGAGGAGTCACAACTGATCAAATCATAAAATGATACTCAAGCCGACAAGGCTGCCCTCACAGACCAACATATCCATAGCACAACGTTTAGACACAGCTGAACAGAACTTATACGCAACCCACACATATGTCTACAAACCTCTGAGAGTACGAATAGCGAAATATGACGGGACATATATATATCATAAGATTCAAACCAAAAGTCTAGACTCCGGAACAACGGAGCTCTTCCAAGACAGCAGAAAGGGAATCCTAAGCTGGCGGATCACCAAAGCGAGTATCTGCACCTGCGGGCATGAAACGCAGCCCCCCCGAAGAAGGGGGGGGGGTGGTCAGTACGGAATATGTACTGAATATGTAAGGCAGTACTGAATCATAAAACAAGGAAAAGCGCAACAGTAAGAAAGTTTAGAAAGCAACCCGGGAGTAACCTGGCACAGCATTTTTAACCATGTCATATGGTCTCTTACACAAATTCTATCATACACAATATAAATATAGAATATCCTACTCGTAGCCGCTTTCGGCTAATAACACAATAGTCCCTTCGGACGGCCGCTTCCGGCTAGTATCACAATAGTCCCTTCGGACGGCCGCTTCCGGCGTAGTCATGGTGGCCTCTTCGGGCAGCCGCTTCCGGCTTAGCTAGGGTGGCCCCTTCGGGCAGCCGCTTCCGGTTTAAGAATATCATGGATACGTATCAAGACATAATAAAGTAAGTTCTGAGAATCAAGGACATTAGCCATCCTAGTGGCTCTAAGAATAGGAGCTTATATATGTATCGACTACTATCCAACATATAGAAAACTGAAGAGGGAGGCTCAATCACTTGAGAGTTCTAACATCAAGAAGTGAATAAGAGTTATAAATCACACCCAAAATCTATGAATAGAATTGCCCCAAAGTTCATACCATTCATCACTTAGATCTAAGACATGCCAAAAGAAAGAAGGAATAACTTTACATACCTGTTAGCGACTATTCGTAAATCCGTTCGCCTCGTCGCTCTTTTAGCCTATTTAATATAAGATTAACGTTATCGTTAGTAACTAAACTTTCTAGTTCATAAATCCGTAGCCCATTTCTTATAGAACTTATCCTTTAACTTATACATTCTCGTTTAGGGTTTTCCATTAGTTAAAGACTTAACGAAAATCGGGCAGCATTTCCCCTATATATTCGCCTAACCCGAATCTCCAATTATTCTCATGTCAACACAAAAATACCAACAATAACGATATGCACACAAAATTCCCATAACTCAGCCCAATACAATTCTAAATCCATTTCAACCCACAATTTCACATAATAACAATTTCATGTATTTTGTTACTTCCAATTTCGTCCAATCCAATTTTAGTCCTTCCATTACAACACCATTAACACAATTATACCATAAAACAAGAAAATCTTACCTTAATTTTTCTCGGAGGAATTTCTACTCTTAATTGCTCCAATTTCGCAATTTCTTCTTCCCCAATTCAATATCCAACGTTGCTATCACCTCCTTGAACTTGTAAATCACCTTGGAATTGATTCAAAGTAAGAAAACATTTTTTTTTATATAATATGCCATGGCCGTAGCATCCACGGCCATAAGCTTCATATTTTCTTTCCTCTCAATTAAGTTTGGAAAGTGAAGATGAATGCACATCTTACAAGTCATCCAATTTACTCTTATATGTTGCTGCCCTTGTGGACACGTTGCTGCCACTGATCATTGCCCACTTGGTGCCACGTGGCAGCCCACTTGGTGCCATGTGGCAGCCCTTTAATTTTTTTTTGGTGGGGCCTACTCCTATTAATTAAATTAGTTAATCACTAATCCTTTATTTAAAAATTTAATCATTATTAATTAGTTCCTAATCCCCAATAATATTTTTACACTAAATAAAATTTATAAACAATTTATGTTCTAATTAAAATTGAAAATTAAAATATTTCTATTTCGTGTCCGAAAATGATTCTTCATTTAACTTGAGTCGACTTGCTTGCGAATAATTTGACGTATGAACATACGGGGTATAACATCTAGTCCGGAATGCCGTCTTCGAAATGTCCTCTTCCTTGACCCTAACCTGGTGATATCCTGATCTCAAGTCTATCTTCGAGAAATATTTAGCGCTTGCAACTGATCGAACAAATCATCGATCCTCGGAGCGGATACTTTTTCTTTACAGTCACCTTATTCAATTGCTTGTAATCAATACACATTCACAAAGAGCCATCCTCCTTTCTTACAAAAAGTGCCGGCAGTCTCCACGGTGATGTACTAGCCTGATAAAGACCTTCTCGAGAAAATCTTTCAACTGTTCCTTCAACTCTTTCAACTCCGCAGGTGCTATCCTATAAGGAGGGATAAATATTGGCTGAGTGTCTGGCAATAGATCAATAGCAGAATCAATCTCCCTCTATGGGGGAATGCCTGGAAGCTCTTTTGGAAACACTTCTGGAAACTCATTAACCACAGGAACAGACTGAAGAGTCAGCGACTCTGCTTGCACATCTTGAACTCGAACTACGTGAAAGATATACCCTTTTTCTGATCATCTTCTCTGCCTTCAGGTAGGAAATAAACCGACCTCTAGGCGAAGCAGCATTGCCCTTCCACTCTAGGACTGGCTCGCCTGGAAACTGGAATCAAACCATCTTTGCTCTATAATCAACATTAGCATAACAAGAAGCCAACCAGTCCATGCCCATAATAACATAAAAATCAATCATATCTGCTACGGTGTGGCGGTCACAAACTATAACAACACAGCCCCGGTATACTCGCCTAGCTATAACCGGATCACCAACTAGCGTAGACACCTTAAAAGGTTTAATCAACTCGGGCTCTATCCCAAACTTTCCGGAAACAAAGGGTGTAACATATGGTAAAGTGGAACCTGTGTCAATCAGTGCATAAATTGAGGAAATAAGATAAATTGAGAAGGAAGGAATTAAAGAAATAAGAAAGGGGAATAGAAAGAAGAAGGAAATGCGCCACAAAGTACACGCACTTAAGAAATAATCGTATTATGATTAAAGGAAGATGCATCTCCTACGAATATCCTATACCAAGTAAAATGAGTAAATTATATGAAGTAATGGGTTGAGAGGAAAAAGGTGGCCATGAGTTATGAGTTTACCGTGCGACGATAAAGCGAGAGAGGAAAGCTATCATCAATGACAAATACAATATGATTATGATTGGTCTTGAAACCAATGTTGAGCGCAAAACAAGAGTGAAAGAGTATGAGGCATAAGGGGTATTAGTTGCGCATGAGATTTAGGCCTTGGAAAACAAAGATGACGTTACAAGCGAACTTTGAGCACCGAAGAAGAGAGCAAGTGACATTGCATGGAT
The DNA here is from genome assembly GCF_019175385.1 of Lycium barbarum. Taxonomy (NCBI): domain Eukaryota; kingdom Viridiplantae; phylum Streptophyta; class Magnoliopsida; order Solanales; family Solanaceae; genus Lycium; species Lycium barbarum. Next base: position 55,367,133 of record NC_083345.1, on the reverse strand, counting down.
GGTATGGATAACTAGACATACTACTATGGTGAACATCCCTATGGGACAAAAGTTGTTAATGGGAGCGAATTAGACATTGACTCATAATTACCAGGTGAGCTAAGCAAAATACATTCTTGTTTGGATTGCTACGACGGTTGTATTACTTGATTACAAAACTGCAAGATGAGTATGTTAAGACTCCAGACATGAATTATCGTAGCTATAAATTATGGGAAACGACATGAATAAGATGTAGTATAGTGAGGGATATATGAATTAAAGATTTGAAAGTGAGGCAACGGATTTGAGAATGGTCCAAGTAAAACCCTTAAAGGGGGGAAGCAAGTAAAAGGGAATACCAGTGTAGAGATTGAAACGATGGACCCTAAGATGTGACAGATATAGACTCTAAAACAAAGAGTGAGAGTTACGTAGAAATGAGTCTAATAACTAGTAAATAAGCGAACACGAATTGAGTAAGCATCTGAGACTGTACGGGAAATCATTCATGAAGACCTTGAACCATGTGACATTGAGGGTGAATAACTCAAGAGGTATTGTAAAGGATGGCGATGTTAAACTAGAATAGAGGCAGAGGCACTAACGGTAAAGTCGTAAGTAATGATATTGCGATTTATAAGCGACAATTAAGAAAGGGACCTACGATTTTCTATAGTAGAACCTACGATATGATAACCAAGGAAAAAATAAAGGAAGGAAGAGAGCATGACGAGATAAGTTACTACAGATAGACAAAAGAGTTTAGGAAGATGTAATCACCGAGACTAGCCATGGTCGGGCACGCGAAACCCTGAACCTTCGTGGTCGGGTATGCTATGCAAATGATATGTATATGAATATGACTATGGATACGATATGTAAATGAGTACGATTATGAATACGAATACAGATGTGGATACTTGTATATGTATAGATATGTATGTACACGAATCACGCAAGAACGATTATGTAACTTGCAAGTATTTATGCGTCGCTAATGAAACCAAGTAGATACTCAAAAAGAGGAGTAAGAGGTAAGCAAGAATAGTGTGGTCATGATACTCCAGGTCAGTTGAAGAAAAATATATGGCAAAATTTTCGTAGAATCCCGGATAGCTCAACATTCGAGGACGAATGTTCCCAAGGGGGGAAGAATGTTACACCTCGGAAAATTTTTCGTTCATTCACAGTGAATAGACTGACAAAGGGCGTGACGTATACGACGTTTTGATAAACAAGAAATAACAATTGATGGTTATAATTGAGATTTCAAAGACATGTGAGGTGGGAGACGGAAGATGTTGACGAAGGCAAAACATATGTTGTGTTTCAGAAAGATTTACGAGTATCGAATTAATGATGGCTTACTGAAGTTTTGGAGAAGAGTTATAATGTCCCTTATATTGTTAATGAAGTATTAAAAGGGTGTTAAGAAGGTTGTATAAGGATTGGAGATCAAACGAAACGATGAGGACAACTTCGGAAAAGCTGTGAGCTACACGACCACTTACACGGACCGTGGAATTTTATACGAACCGTATAAGGGTCCGTATAACTCAACAGAAAGAGTGTTTTCCATGGCAATGAACCACAGACACTTATACGGACCGTACAATGTTATACAGACCGTATAAGTGGTTCGTATAATGCCCGACGGACTGATTAATTTGCGAGTATAAATACATGTTCCCACTTTTATTTTCTCATTCTTTCCACTTATTCATCTCTCTCAAGACTTCTAGAGGGTTCTAAATATTTCATCAACACAAATTCAAGACAAATCAAAGGTTCATATCATAAATCCAAGAGAATCAAGTGCAAGAAACTCATTAGGGTTCATCCAAGACAAGAAATCTCTTTGGAAGCAGAACTAGGGTTTTGCTCAAGTGAAGTGTTTTCACCTAAAGCTCATCCTCATGCTATCAAAGGTAAGTTTTATGATAAATTCATGTTATTTAGAGTATTGAGGGATTGAAAGACTTGGATTATAGAAGGAAATAGAAAATGAGTTATAAATATGAGAATAGTGTCATTTTTGAGTAGTAGCTTAACATGAATCATGATTCTTTGTATGTTACGAGTATGGTTATGTTATAAATGATACTAATAACATAGGAGAAACATTATATGGGGATGAAGGTAATGTTGTATTATGACCATGGTTATGGATGCCTTTGAAATGGAAGTAGGAGAATTGACTAATGTATGGTTGATGTAGATCATTGAGTATGATATTATGGATATTGTTATTGACGTTTGGGGAGTGATATGTACTATGAGAAAAATTGTATAAACAAAGGAAATGCTGCCCAATTTTCTCTATCTTTAGTAAGCACGTTCATATAATCGATTAGCTAATGTGAATGCGAATTCCCTTGAAGGAAGAAACGTGAGCATTGAAGGAGAACAATCAAGTGATGGAAATTGTTAAGCGAAAGAGGTATGTAAGGCTAGTCCCTTCTTTCTAAGGCATGATTCCTATGATATTATTTCCCTACTTCTCCATGACTTTCTTACATTCCGGGAACTATGAGACAATATTGATAAAGAGCTTCTTATGAGATAAAGATGAGAAAAATGTCGTGAATACGAAGATAATGATGGTAAGTTTAAGTCTAGAGATTCTAAAGCAAGATATGATGTCTATGAAGATAAATATCCTATTTACGATCTCTTGATGTTGTTCATGGTGTACACTCACCTTAAAATGTTAGTTCCTTCGAGGTGAGATATGATGAATATGATTACTCCATAAGGGAATCGGGGGTTCTCGACCTTACGTCACCCCGACATTGTTATAGACTGTCTATAAGCTATAATGCATGTCCTATGACCAATGTTCCGAAAGGTTACGAGTCTATGTTCCTAGGGGGTTCCATATGAGATAAAATTAAGAGATATGCCATAGATACGATGATGGTAATGATGAGCCTAAGTTTAGAGATTATAAAGCCTATCATACGATATTTTTTTTTTACGAAGTTCATGCTACGAATATGATATGATTTTCATACATTGTCTTTAAATTTAAATGCATGCTTTGGGAAAACTTATAATAAGCTTATGAAATGTACGTAATGGCAATGATGATGATGAGATATACCGAGCCTTGTTATGGCCGGGTACGGGAGACATGTATGTGATATTGTCGAGCCACTACGTGGCCGAATACAGATAATGTTTAATGTGTATGAGCAGATTCGATACTATGGCATATATATATAGATGTTGAGTTATGGTAAGATTATTATATGCCTATGAGATGATATCACACCGTGCCTATATGGCCTGGCAGACACCGCTAAAGCGGGCAGCGTATGCACCTTGTATAGAGGGCATGGGCAGACACCACTAGTGGGCGGCATGAGATGATATCACACCGTGCCTATATGGCCGGGCAGACACCGCTAAAGCGGGCATCATATACACCATGTCTAGAGGGCATGGGCAGACACCACTAGTGGGCGACATATGATGGTTACCTGGACGCGGGTTAACGATAATGACGATATATATATATATATATGAGATACGATGATGTATGCGCTCTGATGATATATATATATGATACGATGATGTATGCGCTATGATGATATATATATATATATATATATATATATATATATATATATGATACGATAAGGAATGCGCTATGATGATACATGTATGATGATAATATATGATATAGGCATGAAAGGCATCCACCCTTAGAAGTTGCGTAGGTTATATCTAAATCTTATGTCTTATGACTTCTCTATTATGTTCATTTCATTCATGCCTTACATACTCAGTATAATATTTTTACTGACGTCCGTTTTCTTTGGACACTGTGTTCATGCCCACAGGTAGACAGGGAGGCGACCCAGATTTATAGAAGCTAATAAGCAGACTTTTGAGAGCACTCCTTTATTCCGGAGGTGCCATTGAATTACTATTTTATGTACATATATGTTTTTGGCACGACGGGGTCCTGTCCCATCCATATGTCTAGTTCCCTAGTAGAGGCTCATAGATACGTATGTGTGGGTAGCATGGTCTCACGATGTTATTATTGTATGTATATTATTTTGATAGCCGATGGGCTTATGTACGTAAAGGTAATTATGTTTCCAAATGAAAAAAAATGATTTTTCTATGATTTGAATATGAATTTGATGAATGAACGCTTAATGAGTATGATAAGTAATAGAACGAGTGGTGCTCGGTGGTAAGCCTCGGGTACCCGTCATGGCCCCTAGCCGGGTCGTGACACACGGTCCTGTCTACCAGCCAATGCATACACGCGGTTCGTAGGACCGATCGAGTTGGATGCTCCACTCCTCCCCTTACCTCGCCCTGCTGGCGTTTGAAAAACCTGCCCTGGAGAGCGCACTGCAGAAGAAGGGCCAACCACAGACCCTGTAGGCTGAACTATACCCGTACCAACCCCCATCCCTCATCCTGTGGGCTGACTGCCCATAAGTATAGCAACCATCTGAGCCTAACCAACACTGAACTGCGTGTAACTTGCCACATTAGGCACATCGTGGTAAAGGGGGCCTCATCTGGCTTGACTCTGGCCGGTACTGAGAACCTGACGCTCTAGAACTTTGGCTTGCTCTGGAATAAGAAGACCGGTCAAATATTGGACTTAGAAACCGCGGAGGTGCACTCCCTGTCGACTGATAAGAATACCTGGGAAGCTACTGTCTCTATCCTCCCCTGAACTCGCTAGCCATATCAAAAGATCTAGCCCTCTTACCACGGCTCCGATCACGCTCGCGCTCTATCCGCCGCTGGCGTTTATGATCCTCCAAATTCAGTGCATACGCTTGTATACGGGAGATGTACATGCCTGGCTGTAATGCAACAGTCGTGCACTCATCTATCAAGTGTGGCCCTAACCCAGCTACGAAGCGATGAACTCTATCCTCCATCTCAGCCACCATAGATGGGGCATACCTAGCCAAGGAATCGAAGTGTATACAATACTCTTGCACATTTATACTGCCCTGCTCAATACGTAGGAACCTGTCTGCTCGTGCCTGTCAGACCTCTGGAGGCAAATAATGGCAAAGAAAAGAAACTGAGAACTCTTGCCACACTGCTGGAGGGGAATTTTCTCCCCTAGATAACTCCCATGCCTGATACCACTGTATCGAAATATCCCGGAGTCTATATGAAGCCAACTCTACTGACTCAACCTCATTCGCGTGCATAACCCTCAAGGTCCTCTGCATAACCATCAATGAAATCCTGAGGGTCCATATTTTGCTTTACCACAGAATATTCATGAGGACCTAACCCCAGGAAGGTCTTAACCCTCGAACTACTAGCCTTGTCTGCTGGTTTTACACCAACTCCCTGCCGCTGCGCCTGGGCGGATACTAATCTGGTCATCAACCATACAACATCCCGTACATCCTGGGCCTCTACATCCGGCTGAGGAACTGGGGCTGGTGCTGGAGGTGGGGTATGCGATGTCTCAGACGGCCCCTCACTCTGAATCTCATCCTGGGCCCTCGTAGCCTGTCGAGTATGACTAGTGGCCTCACCGGCCACTCTCTTGACCTTCTGGGCGGCTGTAGCTCTCTTGCGAGGCATCGCTGAAATAAGAACAATTCATCTGAAGAGAACGCTTAACACAGGGCTCTATCGCACAATCTAAGAGAGAAAGAATGACATCATCCTAAATGTCCTGTAGATTCCTGTTTATGAGTGTGGTGCACAATGCACCCATAAACAAGACTCTACTAGACACGGTCTGTAGATAACCCTAGGACGAAACTGCTCTGATACCACTTCTGTCACGACCCAAACCGATGAGCCGTGACGGGAGTCTGACCTCTAGCGACCAAACACCCCTAAACACTTATCTGAAACATACTGAACATCAAAGGCCCATAAATGGCATAAACTAATTTCATAAGAAGGAAACATCAAAACTCTGTACAATCAACATACATATACCCAACATGTGGAAGAACAGTGCAAGCCAGCAAGGCTGCTACATAAACTGTACACAAAGAATAGAAGCCGATAAGGCTACATCGTCTGATTACTATATACAACTGTCTTCAGACCTCTACTGGAATAGAAGCTGTAGAAAGGACGGGATAGGGCCCCATCATACCCATATGCATACACATCCCAAAAAGGGCATACCAAAACCGACTGTAGCTCCGGATCGAATGGAGAGTACTGACCACTGCTAGATCTAAAGGTCCTACTGAGCTGGACCACCCGTCTGTCTCCCTGTACCTGTGAGCATGAACGCAGCCCCCGAGAAATGGGAATTCAATACGGATAATGTACCGAGTATGTAAGGCATAAGAACAACATATAAAAATAATAATCATGGATAAGATCTGAACTCATAACTGAAATGACTGACTGCATGAACCTGTATGAACTAGTATCTGCCTAAATCTGTGTAACTGACAATGCCTCTGTGGGCACATAATATTCATGCTCATACCTATCAATGATGGTCGTGCATCTATATGTGTGCGTATATAACGCCTGATATGTGTGCGTATATAACACTTGTAAGTCTCTATGGCATCTCGTCATATTATATTGGCTCCTTTGTGGCCATAATCAATATCATCATCATAGTAGTATTGCGTATATAACGCCTATATCTCTTCTCATACTTTACATATATCTAATATTCGCGTATATAACGCCTGATATGTGTGTGTATATAACGCCTTCTAGTCACGGGTCAATGTACATAAATATATAATGAATGTATGCATGAATAAACTATATAAACAGAACTGGCTACATAAGACTACACCATTGAACAGAAGGATTACTCATAAATGGGGTACATGAACATCAAAGACTGAAGTACTCCTAATACTTCTAAGAGTAGAGTAGTATGGAACTCACTTACTTGCTTGTTGGATCATATCATAGGAACATGCCCAAAGAAGAAAGGAATGACCTTAACATACCTTGAAGTATACGCAATCGCCCAACTTGTACCTCTTGAATTTGCAAGTTTACAATTAACATAGGGCTTAATTAGGCTATCTACTTCGCTTACTAACCATCCTCAAATGCGTATAATGCTCAACGAACTATAGACAATAATTTGCTTTGTGAGCTTCAACTCTCCAACTCCTCATTCGATCCCACATCAACTACAATACTCACATCAACAATGACAACACACACACACACACACACACACACATACACACACACACACACACACACACATATATATATATATATTCAAATCCATTCCCAATCATCTCTTAAAATAACCCTAAGTCACTATCTTGACTTTCATCCACTTACCACTTCCACAACTATCCCCTCTTTACCTAGAATCACTAAAACTCTTGATACTCAACTTAATATATAAGGGTAGAAATCATGTACATACCTTGAGGGGCCAAGAATCCCAAGAATCACTCCAACTTCAACCCCCCAACTTTACAACCTTGAAAAAACCCTAGAAGCAACCTTCCTCTTCACCATCTTGGGTTTACGGGGTCCGAGACTTGTCAAATATTCACTAATATGATGGAAAATATTGAGAAAGAATATCTTAGGGTTTTTCTGATTTCGGAAGGAGGAAAATATGAAATAGGATCGTGGACCACCTATTTATACTTGGAAGCCAAAAAGGCTACAGCGTCCGGTTCGACGAGCGGGTTGATGACCCGTCGACATGCTCCGTAGACCTGCGCCTACAGATGCAAGGCTGCGGGATCCTTTCGATGCTATACATCGACGGTCCGTCGAGCATGTCGACGACCCGTCGACGATGACTGGTGTTCTGCAGACTTTTCTGATTCAGTTTAGATCGCGTTGATTCGATTCGTTAAACTTCTAACTCTTTAAATTTCCAGGAATATCTGTTGGTACCCTTGTACACGAGGTAAGACATTTCCTACCTCCAAACTCGAGCTCGGGACACTATTCTAAGGGCATACCCGACTAGTAAATCATAGGTTCTATCACTACGAACACGAGGGGTGTAACACAAGGCGCCAAATATTTCTCAATAATAGACTTGAGATCGAGGTACCACCCAGTTAGGGTGATGGAGGAAGACATTCCGAAGACTGCCTTCCAGACTAGATATGGCCACTATGAGTTCTATATTATGTCGTTCGGGCTAACTAATGCCCTAGACATATTCATTGGTTTAATGAATCGCCTATTCAGGACCTTCCTAGATTTGTTCGTGATTATGTTTATAGATGATATTCTGGTTTATTCGCCGTCAGAGGATGATCATATAGAACATCTACGAACAGTACTTGAAATTCTTAGAGGTAGAGAGTGGCATGCCAAGTTTTCCAAGTGTGAGTTCTGGTTGAACTCTGTGGCTTTTCTGGGTCACATTATTTTGGAGGAAGGCATTAGAGTGGATGCCCAAAATATTGAGGCCGTGAAGAATTGGTCAAAGCCCACGACACCAACAAAGATACGTAGCTTCTTAGGCCTGGCAGGATATTATCGAAGGTTCGTAGAAGGATTTTCCTCTCTTTCAGCCCCATTGACTAAGTTGACTCAGAAATTACCTAAGTTCCAATGGACAGATACTTGTGAGCAGAGTTTTCAGATGTTGAAGGATAAGTTGACTTCAGCACCAGTTTTGACTCTTGCAGAAAGAGTAGATGGCTATGTGGTATATTGTGATGCTTCAGGTGTTAGATTGGGCTATGTGTTGATGCAACACGGTAAGGTTGTCGCCTATGCTTCTAGACAGTTGAAGAAGCACGAGAAGAATTATCCAACCCATGATCTTGAGCTAGCGGCGGTGATTCATGCTTTGAAAATATAGAGGAACTACTTATACGGTGTCCATGTTGATATCTATACTGATCATAAGAGTCTCCAGTACATCTTTAAGCAGAAGGACTTGAACTTACATCAAAGGAGATGGCTAGAGTTGCTAAAGGATTGTGAATTGGATATTCTGTACCATCCTGGGAAAGCTAATATAGAAGTCAATGCCCTTAGTCATAAATCCATGGGTAGCTTGTTATATGTGCCATCGGAGAAAAGAGAAATGGCCCTTGAATTTCATCAATTAGCTAGCCTCGGAGTTCGATTAATAGATTCAGGTGATGCAGGGGTTACTGTTCAAGACACAACGGTGTCATGTTTGGTAGTAGAGATAAAAGAGCGTCAGTATGAGGATTCTGTTTTAGTTCATTACCGAGATACAACACCTCAGAAGGAAAGGAAACCCTTTGTGATTACAGGAGACGGAGTACTCCGATATAGAGGTAGACTGTGCGTCCCTAATGTTGTAGGGCTTCGTGAGCAGGTTATGGGGGAAGCATATCACTCTCGCTATTCTATTCACCTAGGCTCAAATAAGATGTACCATGATCTCAAGGAAGTTTATTGGTGGGATGGTCTGAAAAGAGATATAGCAGAATTTGTTGTTCAGTGTCCAAATTGTCAGCAAGTGAAAATAGAGCACCAGAAGCCCGGAGGTCTGTTGCAGGCTATGGAGATTCTGACATGGAAGTGGGAGGTAATTAATATGAACTTTATTACTAGTATTATTTCTAAGAAAGAAGGATGGGTCTTTGCGAATGTGTATTGATTATAAGCAATTAAATAAGGTGACTGCAAAAAATAAGTATCAGCTCCCGAGGATTGACGGTTTATTCGATCAGTTGCAAGGTGCCAAATATTTCTCGAAAATAGACTTCAGATCAAGGTACCACCAGGTTAGGGGGAAGGAGGAAGACATTCCGAAGACGGCATTCCGGACTAGATATGGCCACTATGAGTTCCGTATTATGTCGTTCGGGCTTAACTAATGCCCCAGCCGTATTCATGGGTTTAATGAATCGCGTATTCAGGCCCTTCTTTGATTTGTTCGTGATTGTGTTGATAGATGATATTCTGGTTTATTTGCCGTCAGAGGATTATCATGCAGAACATCTACGAATAGTACTTGGAATTCTTCGAGGTAGAGAGTGGTATGCCAAGTTTTCCAAGTGTGAGTTCTGGTTGAACTCTATGGCTTTTCTGGGTCACATTATTTTGGAGGAAGGCATTAGAGTGGATGCCCAAAATATTGAGGCCGTGAAGAATTGGCCAAGGCCCATGGCACCAATAGAGATACACTAGCTTCTTAGGCCTAGCAAGATATTATGGAAGGTTCGTAGAAGGATTTTCCTCTCTTTCATCCCCATTGACTAAGTGATGTGCTGGTTTTTTTGGCGCATCTAATGCTTTTTAACTATAAGTTTTACTTGTTTTCAAGCACGTTTGTGTTAGTTTGATGTGTTTTATGTGTTGTGCAGGTATTGTGAAGTTAGAATGCTCGGAATGCGAACAAACGAGAAAAATAGGCAATCTGTTCTGATAAGCATAAGGACGGACCGTCAACATGCTCGACGGTCCGTCGAGTTGCCTCGTCGATAAGTTCCTGCGAAGTGAAAATTCATCAGATCATGATCAGATCGTCGACTTGCACCGTCGACATGATCGATGGTCCGTCGAAGTGCTTCGACGATGGAATTCCTGCAGAGTGATAAAAGTATACTTAGATCGTCAATATGGTCGTCGAGCATATCGACGATCGTCGAAGTGCAAAGATGACCCGTCGAAGTGCAAGCCAAGTTGGAACAGGACTGGGATTGATTATTCCGAGTTTGACTTGTATAAATACATGTTTAGGTTTTATTTTTCACACATCTGGAGTTTTAGCCTTGTAGTAATTACTTTTGAGTTGTTATTGCTTTTGAAGATTTCCAGACAATTACATTCATTACTTTCAAGTTTTATTCGTAAGTTCAATACAATAATTCAATTATGCAATCTTCAATCTTTTATGGTTTTATTGTTGCCATGAGTAGCTAAACACCTTTACTAAGGTTGTGAACCCAAGGATGGGTGTGTTGTGATTGGGGATCGTGAAAGATATACGCATAATGGATTGTTAGGGTTTATTTGTTCTTCATTTTCATCATATAGTTAGTGGTTGTAAACATTAGCTAACGCCTTAAACTTTAGTTTATTTGGGAAAATAGCTAGGGTTAGCTAAGAAAAAATAACAAGAACTCGGGGCTTTAAACCTTGTTTAATAAATTCACTTAGGAATAAGAGGAATTTACTTGGCATAATTAACCGTTCTTCATGCATACTTTCTTATCTTTGGAAAAAGCATAGAAAGAAATAATCATTTCTTATTGGGAAATAGTTCAGATTCACATAGAGGTTAAGTTCATCCATACAAACAGTCGATTAGAAGTATATCAAGATCGATACCCATGATCATACACTTTATCTGACAGGGACACAACCTTGGTTCTTTTTACCCATGTATTTACAACTTTAATTATCCAGTCACTTTAAATTAGTCCACTAACCAAATCAACTATAAAACCCTTTTCTGAAATACACCAGGACCACAAGATTAGTATAATACCTGTTTAGTAAACATTTCACACTATATTCTCTGTGGGATTCGACCCCAACCTTCTTGGGTTACTATATTTGACAACGTTCGCGTTATACCACTATAGGTGTAATTTGAGCGTATCAAATTTTGGCGCCGTTGCCGGGGAATACGGTTTTGAAATTACTAAACAGTGTTTACTCTTATTAAAGTCTTTGTCATATTCCAACACACCTTGTTTGCTACCTTGTAAACCAGGTGATCATGGCTATCAACGAACTTCCGATCAAGAATGTTTTTGCTGATGAACCAGAAGCAGATGAAGACTTTGCATCTGCAATCATTCATCCGAGGTTGACTGCTACTACTATCAAGTTTGATAATTCCCTCTATCAGATGCTCAAACAAGAGGGATACTTTCGGAATGCAGTCGATGATGACCCTCACCGACACATAACAAACTTTTTGAATGTGTGCTCTCAGCATATCCAGCGGGGTGTGACTCAAGAAGCAGTTCGGCTGAAACTCTTCAAATATTCGTTAGCTGGAGAAGCGAGAAAATGGTTCACAAAGCTGCCCCGAAACTCTATTGCTACATGGGAAGAGATGGTCAGAGTGTTTCTCAGGAAGTGGTATCCTCCAAGTAAAAAAGCTGAAATTCATGATCAGATTTACTAGTTCAAACAACGTAATGGGGAACAACTTTTTGAAGCTTGGGAGAGGTACAAAGAATATTTGGATAGGAGTCCAAACCATGGCTTTCCAGATCAGATTTTGAAGGAGAAGTTCTATAGAGGGTTGGATCCTATGACCCAAGCGATAGCCAATAATGCTGCCAGCGGTTGCTTCATGAATAAGTCCTATGCTACTATTACTGACATACTTGATCGATTGACTACACATAGCCAAGCATGGCATTCAAGTAATTCTGATGGGCTATCACTTGGAACACCGTTGATTCAAAATATTGTGAAAGATAGCCAGGAAACGGAGCAGACGTTGGCATAATTGGCTAGTAGTCTCTTTTTACTGACAAAGAGGCTTGATGATAGAGAAGCAAAGAAGGTGAACGTTTGTGAAGAAATCTCAGGCATGTCGCCTGGAATGTACAATCAAGGGAACTACAACAACTATGGTGGACCGAACCAAGGGAGATACAACAACAACAACGGAAATTTTGGGAACAAAAGTTCCAACCCTTATATTCCACCAAAAGGGCAATCTAATGATCAAAGTAGTTCGAGGTTGGACTCAATGCTTGAGAAAGTGTTGGCAAGTCAAAAAAACACTGAAAAGACATTATCTGGGCTATCAGAGACAGTGGTCTCTCATTCAGCAGCTATTCAGAATCTTGAACAGAAGATGCGTGATCTTTCTAGAGAACAAGATCCTGCTAGAAAAGGAGGGCTTCCTAGTGATACTATTCCAAACCCAAAGAATGGTGGGGGAGTGGAACGTACTTTTGATATTAGCACGAGGAGAGGTAAAATACTTCAAGGTGCTGACAAGAAGGTGGTTGATCTAGATCCGATTATTGAGGAAGAAAATGTCACGACCCAACCCCGTAGGCCATGACTAGTGCCCGAATTGGACACTCATATTGCCTGTTAACTGTAATCATTTATAACTAGCATGTCATGAACTTATTTGTATAAAAAGGCAGGGCGTTATTTTAAAGCTGTCACGATTCTGTATGTCATAAGCACCTGTCTCCTGTGGAGTTACCATTTTCAACAAAAACATATATTTATATATACGCAAGCCGACAAGGCTGCCATTACACGCAACATTCCAAACATACATACTTATGCAAGCCGACAAGGCTGCCATCACGAATGGGTACGCCCCAAACATAAGTCATGTTCATACAACGCAACGTCAACTATACATAGACCCACATAGATGTCCACAGACCTCTAAGAGTATTGATAGTATCATATGACCGGACAGGGCCCCGCCGTACCCCGAATAAACACATACATATACGATAAAAGGGAGTTATACCACAAGCTAGGCTCCCGAACAAAGGAGCACTTCAAAGTAGCTGAATAAGTATCCTAAGCTGGCGGATCTCCAAAACGAGTGTCTGTACCTGCGGGCATGAACGCAGCCCCCCGAAGAAAGGGGGTCAGTACGGAATATGTACTGAGTATGTAAAGCATGAGATATAGTAATGGACTCATAATGAGACAAGGTGTATAGGACCCAATGCAACAAACAGAATTTCATAAAATTTGCCTTTGAACATATTTCATCTGTATCATTCTCATTTCAATATCAATGTAGAGTGTTGTAATCAAAGCTGCATAGTCATTCTATATATAACATATATAATGTGTCCCGGCCCTTTAGTAAGGGACTCGGTAATTAAAATCATAGCATCATAAACATAAACAAATACGTGTCCCGGCCCTCTAGTGAGGGACTCGGTAATAGGGAATATGCCCTCCTGGCCACCATCTCCATATCGTCATGTCATCATATCATCACATCATCAAATCATCATATCATCACATCATCATATGTATATATATATAACGTGTCCCGGCCCTCTAGTGAGGGACTCGGTGATTAATATAGTAAATATGCGCACGAGAACGTGTCCTGGCCCGGGACTGAGTGAAGGATATAGCGGTATGCACGAGCAGAATAATAAGCAACCACATATACGCAATTCATCTCTTGAGACTCAATAGATAAGCAACTAACCAGCTCTAAAGTATTGGGATAATAATCATATTCAATTCTTTTCAACTCTTATTATAAGTTATAGCAAGGAACGTTTCAGCTTTCATGTACATGTATCAATTTCCATGATGTAGTTTTTGAAAGTCAAGTATGCTTCTGTTCATGCCATTCTTTTAAGAGTAAGAACTTCTATACATCATTCATTAGTCAATCATGTAGTAGGCTCGTGACAATAGCATTAAGGAAGTATAGAATCATAAGTCATGCATGGAGCTAGAGAATAGAATTTACCCCCAAGGTTCATATCATTTCATACTTACGTCTAGGACATGCCAAAAGAAAGAAAGAATAGGCTTTACATACCTTTAGCGTTTAGTCGTATTATAACTTGTACTTGCTGCCCAAAACACTTATCCTATATCAATATATCAAGAGCTACAATTAGTCTACAAAGGAATTTAATATGTATTTTGACGCTCACAATCCCTTTCTAACATTTAAACGACGTTTCGTTCGCATTCAAACCCACTAGTGCTACAAGCTAACATTGCTAATCATTCTTTCATATACCAATCCAAACTTGTTTAACATGACTTAGGGGACTTTGGACAGCTTGCACATCATTCAAATCAGTCCCAAACTCACGGCCAAATAACACACACCACAATACCATTTTCACTTAGCAATTTTCCAGATTTAACTTACAACGACGACAACACGTTTAACAACATTACTTTCACGATTCTTGGAACTGTTTTAGCATCATTTTTCTTCATACAACAGCCCACAAACCATTTCAATTCAACTTGAATCATTGCACTTCACTTTCAATATATGTTCATAACAACATTCAACATACACTAATTCACTTCTAACCTTAAAATAGTCCACGGTTTTGGGCTGCTTGTATACTTCAACATGATTCGTTTCTTTAACACCTCAATTCACATATTCAATATGCATACAATACACCACAATGTCCATAACAACAACAATTAAAACTTGGCACAAAACAGTCCACAAACTCCCCTAAAACAGTCTCCTTAAACGACTTCCACACAATTACCACATCTTCATGATTTTTATCCATTCATCCAGACCACAACACATTCAATCCATTTACAATATATGTACAAGAAGATTAAACATGATTCCATTAAGTCTACACGGCTCATTTCAATTTTTAAGAAAAACAGTCCAATACCAATATGCAACATCATGAACAAACTTCTTCAATCTTTGTTCATTTACATATGTTGACACATATTCACTCCATCAACAATACATGCAAAATGAGACCAACCGTGGCTTCCCCAAGCCCACGGCTCACCCTCAAGTTCAACCACAACAACAATCCAACAACAACATGCATGAATTATACATTCAAATCATCATGCACCACAAGAACAATGATCATTCTTACCTTACAACTTGTTCTTCAACCTTGGCCGAATCTTCAACCCTATTGAAATGCTACACCTCCTTGTTTCTTTCCAACAACCACTACACGTTCTTATGCACTTG
The DNA here is from genome assembly GCF_019175385.1 of Lycium barbarum. NCBI lineage: Eukaryota > Viridiplantae > Streptophyta > Magnoliopsida > Solanales > Solanaceae > Lycium > Lycium barbarum. The sequence goes on along the minus strand of NC_083345.1, from coordinate 55,351,571 downwards.
ATGAGGAGTTGATTTGATGGAGAAACTCCACCACTCTCGGCTAGCTCTAGGCCGAGAGCTTCTCTCTAACACTATATTTTCCTACACTTTGTAATGTTGCAATGATGTAGTGAGTTGATGAATAATCAGATTTTTACCTTATATATGGGTTACAAGGTTTGGACAAGTGTCCCACTCAAGTTTTTTGGGTCAAGAATCTTTGACCATTTCACTCAACTACACGGCCAAACATGGCTTAAAATAATGGACTGATTTTTGTTCCCAATCCCACTAATAATCTAATCATGATTAATTTAATCCCAATTTCCCATTAATACTTCCATGCCAAATGAAATTTGTAGGTAATTTGTGACTTGAAACAAAGCCGGAAGTTAAAGTCTCTACTTCGTATCTTAAGATAGTCTTGTCTTTAACTTGTCGGGTTTATTTTCAAACGTCCCAATGTATGAAAATATGGGTTATAACATCCTCCCCCCCTTTAGAACATTTGTCCTCGAATGTCGATTTTCATCCCGTCGGGTTCTATAAGAGTCTTGGGAAGGGTTTTCCTTATCGCTAACATATAAATTGAGCAGACAATTAATACAATCAAGTAAGGGAGTTTAAATTACCTGTAGGCGTGGAAAACAAGTGAGGATATCTCTTTTTCATCTCCTCTTCGGCCTCCCAAGTCATCTCCTCCCTATTATTGTTCCGCCACAACACTTTAACCGAAGCCATGTCTTTAGTTCGCAGCCTTCTGATTTGTCGATCAAGTATAGCTATAGGCTGCTCTTCGTATGATAGCTCCTCTATTACCTGGACATCATCTGCCGGAAACACCCTGGAAGGATCGCCTATATACTTCCGAAGCATTGACACATGGAAGACCGGATGTACTGCTTCTAAATCCGCTGGTAAATCTAGCTCGTAGGCAACTTGGCCTACCTTACGGATAACCTAATAAGGTCCAATGTATCTCGCTCAACTTCCCTTTCTTGCCGAATCTCATAACACCCTTCATGGGTGACACCTTCAAGAACACCCAGTCGCCAACTTGAAACTCCAAATGTCGACGTCGATTATCTGCATATGACTTATGTCGACTCTGGGCTGTCAGTAATCTTTCCTGAATAAGCTTCACCTTATCCACAGCCTGCTGAACCATATCCGGGCCTATCAGCTTAGTTTCACCCACGTCGAACCAACCTATAGGGGATCTGCACCTCCTGCCATACAGAGCTTCGTACGGTGCCATCTGAATGCTAGAATGGTAGCTGTTATTATAAGCAAACTCGATAAGTGGCAAGTGATCATCCCAGCTGCCCCTGAAATCAATGACACAGGCCCGTAACATATCTTGTAGCGTCTGAATAGTACGCTCGGCCTGTCCGTCAGTCTGAGGATGAAATGTTGTGCTGAGACTCACTTGTGTCCCCAATCCCTCCTGGAAGGATCTCCAGAAATTAGCTGTAAACTGGGCCCCTCTATCCGAGATAATAGCTGTGGGAACTCCATGAAGTCTCACTATCTCCTTAAGATACAATCTGGCATAATCCCCAGCTGAATACGTAGTCCTGACTGGAAGAAAGTGGGCTGATTTTGTCAGTCTATCAACAATAACCCAGACAGAGTCATACTTCCGTGGAGTGCGTGGGAAACCTGTGACGAAATCCATATTAATTACCTCCCATTTCCAGGTTGGAATTTCCATCTCCTGCAATAGCCCTCCAGGCTTCTGGTGCTCTATCTTGACCTGTTGGCAATTCGGACACTGGGCCACAAATTCTGCTATGTCCTTCTTCATACCATCCCACCAATACAAACACCTAAGGTCATGATACATTTTTGTCGATCCTGGGTGAACAGAATAACGAGCATAGTGTGCTTCCCCCATTACCTGCTGCCGTAATCCTGCAACCTCAGGTACACATAATCTGTCTCTGTATCGTAGTACTCCATCAGATGACATCTTGAATAGGGTATCGTCCTTCTGAAGTGCTGTGTCTCTGTAATGTACAAAGACAGGATCCTCATATTGATGCTTCTTCACCTCTTCCACAATAGAGGACTCAGTAACACCTCGCACTAAAATTTTACCATCATCAGAATCAGCCAAACGAACTCCAAGACTAGCTAGCTGATGAATCTCACGAACTATCTCTTTCTTTCCTGGCTGCACGCCTGCCAAACAAGCCATTGATTTACGGCTGAGTGCATCTGCCACAACGTTAGCCTTTCCTGGGTGATATAGAATATCGACATCATAATCTTTCAGTAACTCTAGCCATCTCCTTTGTCGCAAATTCAGCTCCTTCTACTTAAAGATATACTGGAGACTTTTATGGTCTGTATAAATATCCACATGTACGCCATATAGATAATGTCTCCATATCTTCAAAGCATGTATCACCGCCGCCAGCTCCAGGTCATGTGTAGGATAATTTCATTCATGCTTCCTGAGCTGTCGGGAGGCATAGGCTATAACTCTGCCGTGCTGCATCAACACGCAACCCAACCCAACACCGGAAGCGTCACAATAAATAACATAGCCATCTGGCCCTTCAGGAAGAGTTAGAACTGGAGCTGTAGTCAACTTATCTTTCAATAATTGGAAACTCCGTTCACAGGTATCGGTCCACTGGAATTTTGCTGCTTTCTGTGTTAGCCTTGTTAAAGGCGCTGAGATAGAAGCAAACTTTTTCACAAATCTCCTGTAATACCCTGCCAGCCCCAGAAAGCTACGTACCACAGTAGGCGTCGTAGGTCTAGGCCAAGTCTTGACTGCCTCAATCTTTTGCGAGTCTACCCGAATATTGTCTGCTCCAACAATATGCCCCAGAAATGCTACTGAAGTCAACCAGAACTCACATTTAGAGAACTTAGCATATAATTTTTGATTCTGGAGGATCTTAAGTACAGTCCTCAAGTGACCTGCATGCTCTTCTTCCGATCGTGAATAGACCAGAATATCATCAATAAATACAATCACGAACAAGTCAAGGAATGGCTTAAACACCCTGTTCATCAAGTCCATAAACACTGCTGGAGCATTGGTCAGCCCAAAAGACATCACTTTAAACTTGTAATGCCCGTATCGGGTCCTGAACGCAGTCTTCGGAATGTCTGCTTCCTTTACCCGCACCTGGTGGTAACCTGACCGCAAGTCTATCTTTGAAAAACATTTAGCACCCTGCAACTGGTCAAATAAATCATCGATCCTGGGGAGGGGATATCTGTTCTTTATTGTTACTTTGTTCAGCTGCCTATAATCAATACACATCTGCAGCGACCCATCCTTCTTTCTTACAAATAATACCGGTGCGCCCCAAGGTGATGTACTGGGCCTAATGAAGCCCTTCTCTAATAGGTCTCTCAGTTGCTCCTTCAATTCTTTCAATTCTGCCGGTGCCATCCAGTAAGGAGGAATAGATATGGGCTGAGTATCTGGCAATACATCTATAGTGAACTCTATCTCACGTTCAGGAGGAAGGCCTGGAAGTTCATCTAGGAATACATCTGGAAATTCATTAACCACTGGGACTGACTGAAGAGTCGGTACTTTTGCTTTCAAGTCATGCACATGAACCAGATGGTAAATATAGCCCTTCCTAACCATTTTCCTTGCCTTGAGGTATGAAATAAACTTACCTCTCGGCGATGCTGTATTCCCCCTCCATTCTATAATTGGTTCCCCTGGGAACTGAAATCGAACCACTTTGCCTTTATACCTTAGTCACATAAATCACGTCATATTCTTTAGTCGCCTCCTCATTAGGCTTTACTCATTCTTATCACAACACTTGTTATATTCACGTAATATCTTGTTCGTAACCAATCCTATAATGTAACACTTCTTGGCCTTATTCGCGACTCTTACTATGGTTTAATTACACCCTGTGGAGTAGGCGTACTTAACCTTTGGTCAATCTTACCCATAATATCTCACAAGCTGTCTTATCAATACATTCGTGTTTGTCATAATTCTTCCTCCCTTGCACTCCTGTCTCAATCATCCTATTTCTTCTTTTAACTATAAATTCGTCGTAATTTACCCCTGCTTCTCAGTTCCGTCGATACCTCAATATAACATTTTGTTAAGACTTTGTCGGCCCCTTCTAAATCATCCCTTTGTTTCACAAACCCTTCCAAATTATCCTAGCATTTCTTTTTACCATACTAATACCGACCTCATAATTACTATTACCATCAATTCATCGGTTAATCTTTATCTCTCAAAGTCAGACGCACTTGCGACTTAGTCAAACCTTATCGTCACTGTTGGCGCGACTTTCCAAAAATATTACGAACTGATACGTCATTTCCTTGATATTTCTCAGAAAATTTTGGCAGAGTTTCCTCTGTATTTCTTACTATCCCAAAACCTGCACGCAGGAAATACCAACAACGCCTCACAGGGCCAACATACACACATATATATTATATCGTATCGTAGCCGCACATGGCTTCCTATATCAGTCACAAGATGAAAATGACGAGCTTGCCTCGTGTATCCAACCCAAACTGTACCTGTTACTCCTTCCTGTTTATTTTTCCTTTCCATCTTTAATTGCAGGTTTCAAACATACCTACAGCATTCATACTATGTCTAACATATATTCTGCTTACAGTTACTAATGCTTTTGATTTCCGCTTGCCGCTATTAGGTAACAATCTATAACAATTGCACGTACATAGGAAATTTCGATAAGATCTCATATACCTGTAGCCGATCAGTCTCTAGTGTGATCCGGTGATCTAGAAAGTGAAGTGTGCTCCTTGTCATCGTCTGCCCGCCATCTACTCATCTGACCTTCATCGTCTTCTTCATCTGAATCCGAGAAATGCAGATAATCGGGCAACTCCTGGTTTACCGATGACCAGGACAGGGGGATGGAATAATCTGTAACACTTACCGGGGTGGCCGGTCTGACGTGGTGCCCTGCCACAGGAGCAACTGGCATGGCTTCAGGGACCGCCTCCATGGATATCAAAAACTCTGGAGGAATTGTCACTGGGTCCTCCGAGGGGTCCGTCTCGATAGAATAACTGAGGCTCTTCCTGCTCGGTCCTGGAGCCTGGGGTCCCGGACTTACCCTAGGGGCCTTCTTAGCACCCCAGCTATCTGAAGCTGGCCTCTTCATCTCTCGCAATTCTGCACCTACCTACAGGAAAGACGTCAGAAACCAATCTTCCCTAAGTCCAGGCTCTATCGCACGATCTAAGACAGAAGGAAAGATGACATCCTAAATGTCCTGTAGCTTCCTGTTTATAAATGTGGTGCACAACAGATCGATAAACAAGACTCTACTCGACACGGTCTGTAGACACTCCGAGGATTGAACCGCTCTGATACCACTTTTGTCACGACCCAACCCCGTAGGCCGTGACTAGTGCCCGAATTGGACACTCATATTGCCTGTTAACTGTAATCATTTATAACTAGCATGTCATGAACTTATTTGTATAAAAAGGCAGGGCGTTATTTTAAAGCTGTCACGATTCTGTATGTTATAAGCACCTGTCTCCTGAGGAGTTACCATTTTCAACAACAACATATATTTATATATACGCAAGCCGACAAGGCTGCCATTACACGCAACATTCCAAACATACATACTTATGCAAGCCGACAAGGCTGCCATCACGAATGGGTACGCCCCAAACATAAGTCATGTTCATACAACGCAACGTCAACTATACATAGACCTAGATAGATGTCCACAGACCTCTAAGAGTATTGATAGTATCATATGACGGGACAGGGCCCCGCCGTACCCCGAATAAACACATACATATACGATAAAAGAGAGTTATACCACAAGCTAGGCTCCGGAACAAAGGAGCACTTCAAAGTAGCTTAATAAGTATCCTAAGCTGGCGGATCTCCAAAACGAGTGTCTGTACCTGCGGACATGAACGCAGCCCCCCGAAGAAAGGGGGTCAGTACGAAATATGTACTGAGTATGTAAAGCATGAGATATAGTAATGGACTCATACTGAGACAAGGTGTATAGGACCCAATGCAACAAACGGAATTTCATAAAATTTGCCTTTGAACATATTTCATCTGTATCATTCTCATTTCAATATCAATGTAGAGTGTTGTAATCAAAGCTGCATAGTCATTCTGTATATAACATATATAACGTGTCCCGGCCCTTTAGTAAGGGACTCGGTAATTAAAATCATAGCATCATAAACATAAACAAATACGTGTCCCGGCCCTCTAGTGAGGGACTCGGTAATAGGGAATATGCCCTCCTGGCCACCATCTCCATATCGTCATGTCATCATATCATCACATCATCAAATTATCATATCATCACATCATCATATCATCATATGTATATATATATAACGTGTCCCGGCCCTCTAGTGAGGGACTCGGTGATTAATATAGTAAATATGCGCACGAGAACGTGTCCTACCCCGAGACTCAGTGAAGGATATAGCGGTAAGCACGAGCAGAATAATAAGCAATCACATATACGCAATTCATCTCTTGAGACTCAATAGATAAGCAACTAACCAGCTCTAAAGTATTGGGATAATAATCATATTCAATTCTTTTCAACTCTTATTATAAGTTATAGCAAGGAACGTTTCAGCTTTCATGTACATGTATCAGTTTCCATGATGTAGTTTTTGAAAGTCAAGTATGCTTCTGTTCATGCCATTCTTTTAAGAGTAAGAACTTCTATACATCATTCATTAGTCAATCATGTAGTAGGCTCGTGACAATAGCATTAAGGAAGTATAGAACCATAAGTCATGCATGGAGCTAGAGAATAGAATTTACCCCCAAGGTTCATATCATTTCATACTTATGTCTAGGACATGCCAAAAGAAAGAAAGAATAGGCTTTACATACCTTTAGCGTTTAGTCGTATTATAACTTGTACTTGCTGCCCAAAATACTTATCCTATATCAAGATATCAAGAGCTACAATTAGTCTACAAAGGAATTTAATACGTATTTTGACGCTCACAATCCCTTTCTAACATTTAAACGACGTTTCGTTCGCATTCAAACCCACTAGTGCTACAAGCTAACATTGCTAGTCATTCTTTCATATATCAATCCAAACTTGTTTAACATGACTTAGGGGACTTTGGACAGCTTGCACATCATTCAAATCAGTCCCAAACTCACGGCCAAACAACACATACCACAATACCATTTTCACTTAGCAATTTTCCAGATTTATCTTACAACGACGACAACACGTTTAATAACATTACTTTCACGATTCGTGGAACTGTTTTAGCATCATTTTTATTCTTACAACAGCCCACAAACCATTTCAATTTCAACTTGAATCATTGCACTTCACTTTCACTATATGTTCATAACAACATTCAACATTCAACATACACTAATTCACTTCTAACCTTAAAACAGTCCACGGTTTTGGGCTGCTTGTATACTTCAACATGATTCGTTTCTTTAACACCTCAATTCACATATTCAATATGAATACAATACACCACAATGTCCATAACAACAACAATCAAAACTTGGCACAAACCAGTCCACAAACTCCCCTAAAACAGTCTCCTTAAACGGCTTCCACACAATTACCACATCTTCATGATTTTCATCCATTCATCCAAACCACAACACATTCAATCCATTTCCAATATATGTACAAGAAGATTAAACATGATTCCATTAAGTCTACACGGCTCATTTCAATTTTTAAGAAAAACAGTCCAATACCAATATGCAACATCATAAACAAACTTCTACAATCTTTGTTCATTTACATATGTTGACACACATTCACTCCATCAACAATACATGCAAAATGAGACCAATCATGGCTTCACTAAGCCCACGGCTCACCCTCAAGTTCAACCACAACAACAATCCAACAACAACATGCATGAATTATACATTCAAATCATCATGCACCACAAGAACAATGATCATTCTTACCTTACAACTTGTTCTTCAACCTTGGCCGAATCTTCAACCCTATTGAAATGCTACACCTCCTTGTTTCTTTCCAACAACTACTACACGTTCTTATGCACTTGATGAGGAGTTGATTTGATGGAGAAACTAATTTTTTTGGAGCAATTTCACCCCACCACTCTCGGCTAGCTCTAGGCCGAGAGCTTCTCTCTAACACTATATTTTCCTACACTTTGTATTGTTGAAATGATGTAATGAGTTGATGAATAATCAGATTTTTACCTTATATATGGGTTACAAGGTTTGGACAAGTGTCCCACTCAAGTTTTTTGGGTCAAGAATCTTTGACCATTTCACTCAACTACACGGCCAAACATGGCTTAAAATAATGGACTGATTTTTGTTCCCAATCCCACTAATAATCTAGTCATGATTAATTTAATCCCAATTTCCCATTAATACTTCCATGCCAAACGAAATTTGTAGGTAATTTGTGACTTGAAACGAAGCCGGAAGTTAAAGTCTCTACTTCGTATCTTAAGATAGTCTTGTCTTTAACTTGTCGCGTTTATTTTCAAATGTCCCAAAGTATGAAAATATGGGTTATAACAGAAAAGGTGCATTCTGATGTGCCTATTATTGATGAGGAAGTCCGTGGTGAAGAAAGAGTTGCTGATATTCCAAAAGTTGCTGCTGATACAGGGAAACACACGATAAAAGGGGCTCTTCGCCCTTTGACTCAGATGTACAAAGCAAAGCCTCCCTTTCCTCAGAGGTTGGCAAAGAAGAATGATGATGCTAAGTGTCAGAAGTTCTATGATCAGTTGAAGCAGTTAACAGTGAATTTTCATTCTTAGATGCTGTCAAAGAGATGCTCGAATTTGCTAAGTTTGTGAAAGACCTGCTTACAAAGAAAAGGTCTATTCTACATGAGACAGTGAATTTAACTCATCGTGGTGAGTTCAATTATTTCTTCCACCACAGTTCAGAAGAAGGGAGACCCAGGGGCATTTACCATTCCGTGCAATATTGGGCTTCATGCATTCGCTCGTGCTCTGTGTGATAATGGGGCGAGTATTAAATTGATACCCTTTGCTATTTTCAAACAATCTGGATTGGGGACTCCTAGACCGACTTCTATGCGATTACAGATGGCAGACAGATCTATCAAGAAGCAAATTGGGGTTATAGACGACGTGTTGGTGCAAGTGGGTAAGTTCATGTTGCCCGCTGATTTCGTGATTCTGGATTGTGCGGTGGATAGAGATATTCCCATTATCTTGGGAAAATCGTTTCTTGCTACAGGAAGAGCGCTTATGGACTCTGAAAAGAATAAAATTAAGTTCCGTGTGAATGATGAAGAAGTAACTTTCCAAGCAAGCAAGGGAATGAATTTGCCAAGCACTTATGAGAGTATCTCGGTTATTGATTCGTTTGATAGGGTTGATGACGCTGTCGAACATAAAATGGAAGAAGAAAGTCTGGGAGAAGCTCTCGCTGCAGTTCTGATAAATTTTGATGCTTGTGATATGAAGGGCTACGTGGAAACGATAAATGCGCTTGAAGGTCTAGGTTCCTACACTTATCACTCAAGAAAGCTTGATCTTGATCTTGCAAATAGAACTACTCCACCAGCTAAGCCTTCTATTGTTGAGCCTCCAAAACTTGAGCTTTAGCAGCTCCCAGCACACTTGAGATATGAGTTCCTTGGTCCGAACAAGACATTGCCAGTGATCATTTTAGCATTATTGACTGAGGAACAAATTGAGCGTTTAGTAGAGATTTTGCGCGAGTACAGACGTGCTATTGGTTGGACCATAGCAGACATTCGGGGTATTCCTTCTGGCATATGTGAGCATAAAATTCAGATAGAGGAGGATAGCAAGACGAGTGTTGAGCATCAGCGAAGATTGAACCTGAACATGGAAGAGGTCGTGAAAAAAGAGATCATAAAGTGGTTAGACGCTGGGGTAGTGTATTCGATTATAGACAACAAGTGGGTAAGTCCTGTTCAATGTGTACTAAAGAAAGGAGGTATCACTGTGGTGCCTAATGCAAAGAATGAGCTGATTCCCACTCGTACAGTTACTAGATGGCATGTCTGTATGGACCATAGGAAGTTGAATTCTGCCACTTGTAAAGACCATTTCCCATGCCGTTCATTGATCAAATGCTAGATAGGCTGGCTGGGAGGTCTTACTATTGTTTCCTAGATGGATACTTGGGCTATAATCAGATCAACAATGCCTTGGAAAATCAAGAGAAGACGACTTTTACTTGTCCTTATGGGACGTTTGTGTTCAGCTGAATGCCCTTTGGGTTGTGTAATGCACCAGCCACTTTTCAGAGGTGCATGATGTCGATCTTTTCTGACATGGTAGGGGACTTCTTGGAGGTATTTATGGATGATTTCTCTATTGTTGGTGATTCGTTCGATGATTGTCTTGACCATTTGGGTCAAGTGCTGAAAAGATGCGAGGAGACAAATCTGGTACTAAATTGGAGAAGTGCCACTTTATGGTGAAGGAAGGGATCATCCTCGGTCACAAAATCTCTGAAGAGGGAATTGAGGTAGATCAAGCGAAGATAGATGTGATTGCAAAACTTCCTCCACCCGTCTAAGTCAAAGATGTCCGGAGTTTTTTAGGGCATGTTGGGTTCTACAGGCTCTTCATCAAGGATTTCTCCAAGATTGCTAACCTGATGTGCAAGCTTCTTGAAAAAGAGGCTAAGTTTGTGTTTGATGACAAGTGCGGAAAGGCGTTTGATGAATTAAAGGAGCGCCTCACTAATGCTCCGGTGATTGTTACTCCGGATTTGTCCTTACCTTTTGAGCTGATGTGTGATGCTGGTGGTTTTGCGAAAGGTGTTTTGCTTGGCCAGAGGCACAATAAAATTATGCACCCGATCTACTATGCTAGTAAAACACTTAATGTGGCGCAGATAAACTACATGGTGACCGAGAAAGAACTGTTTGCAATAGTATATGCTTTTGAGAAGTTTCGGTCCTATTTGCTAGGGTCCAAGGTAGTGGTGTACACTGACCATGCTGCGGTAAGGTATTTGATGGCAAAAAAGGAAGCTAAGCCGCGACTGATTCGTTGGGTCCTTTTGTTACAAGAGTTTGATTTCGAAGTAAAAGATCGAAAGGGATCCGAATATCAAGTCGCAGATCATCTCTCTAGGCTTGAAGAGAAACTGGGGTGTCAGCAGATGAACTTGACATTGAAGATGCGTTTCCAAATGAGCAAGTTTTGGCTGTGTCTATGCAGGTGGCAACTTGGTTTGCCAATTTTGCTAACTACTTGGTAACTGGTAGCATTCTGACGAGATAAAATCGTATCTAAAAAAGAAGTTTTTGCAGGATGTTCGTCAGTACTATTCGGATGAACCATACTTATTCAGAATTTGCGCTGATAACATTATTTGGCGTTGCGTCCCAGAGAGTGAGATATTGGATATTTTGTAGGCTTGCCACGACTCTCCAGTTAGGGGACATCATAGTGGTACGAGAACTGCTGCAAAGGTCCTCGAATGTGTTTATTATTGGCCTACTCTCTTTCATGATGCTAATTTGATGGTGCGTTCCTGTGATCAGTGCCAGGGGAATATTGGTTGGAGGCAAGAGATTCCTATGAACTTTGTAATGGAAGTTGAAGTGTTCGATGTTTGGGGAATTGATTTTATGGGTCCCTTTGTAAGCTCTTGTGGCATGAAATACATCTTGGTGGCTGTTGATTATGTCTCCAAATGGGTAGAAGCGGTCGCTTTACCTAATAATGAATCAAAGAGTGTCATGGGATTCTTGAAAAAGAACATATTTACTCGTTTTGGTACCCCAAGGGCAATAATCAGTGATGGTGGTTCTCACTTTTGTAATAAAGCCTTTGCGGGATTGATGGAGAAGTATGGATCATCCTCAGACTAGCGGGCAAGTTAAAGTCTCTAATCAGGAGATAAAGAGTATTTTAGCAAAAACGGTGAATGCGAAAAGAATTGATTGGGCCCGCAAGCTCGATGATGCTCTATGGGCTTACTGGACTGCATTCAAAACTCTGATTGGGACTTTGCCTTTCAAGCTAGTTTTTGGTAAAGCATGCCACTTGCCAGTTGAACTTGAACATAAGGCCATGTTGGCCTTGAAAAAATTGAACATGAATTGGGAAAAAATGACCAAACTCAGGCTGTTTCAGCTCAATGAGATGGATGAGTTCCGCTATTAGGCATACGAAAGTGCAGCACTATACAAAGAGAGGATGAAGCAATATCATGACAAGCAAATCCTGGAGCGGGAATTCTACAAGGGTGACCCCGTCTTGCTGTTTAATTCTAAATTGAAGCTACTTCCGGGCAAATTAAAATCACGGTGGTCAGGTCCCTTTGTTGTGGTAAGTGTCTCGCCCCATGGAGCTATTGAAAGGACGTCCGAAGACGGAAATCAGACATTTAAGGTGAACGAGCAGAGGGTAAAGCACTACCATGGTATGATTGCGGGAGATAGAATTGTGGACAGATATGGGTTAGAGCACCTTGGGACGAATGCTGACGCGGCGAGTCCCAACCAAGAGTAAACTGATAACACCGTTGTGCTGCGACGTTAAATCAAGCGCTTATTGGGAGGCAACCCAAGTTTAAAATTCTGTAATTTTGTTTTTGTAGGATTTTTTTTACAGGTGTCAAGAGTGCAGGAACTGAAACTCAAAAAATCAGCAAAGTTACACCAGACCAAAAAGACGGGTCGTCTACATGTCGACGGACCGTCAATGTACAATGACGGTATGCAGAGCTGAATTTCTGAGATTTAGCAACTGCTAATCTACAGGTAAGTAAGTCGACAAGCATGTCCACGGACCGTCGACACGTTCGACTATGCCGTCGAAGTGCTCATCAACAGGTAAGCTCTTTCTGTTAAATTTCTTGTTGTCTTTACGCTTTGACGAGAAAAAAAATAAAAGGGCAAACAGTCGTGGATTTAAAAGAAAGTAATGGGTAGAGGTTTAATATTTTCCCACCATCCGTATATCACACTCCCTTAATCTCCTCATCTCTCTATAACTGTCTTCATAAATGTCCATAATTGCCTCCATAAGACACAACCCACTACAATCTTCTACCCTAAAAGTTTATCCCCACTGATTTTCGAGACCCTCTGCCCTAGTTGCGAAAATCTGCTGCCCCATTTTTCTTGGATTTGTTGTCAAGTACCTTTCTGCTTCGTCACTTAGGCAGGTATGTCGAGTTAATCTCGACCCTTTCTTGGTTTTAATGTTGGTATTTGTTCGAAAAATTGCTAAAGAAAATTCCTAGATTTCCTAAATTAATTGAAAAAATTGATTATGCGACCTAGGTTGTATTTGATGGTATTGAAATAAGTTGGGTGTGCTTTTAACTAGGATACATGGGTGATATCTGTGATGTGAATACTAAGGGTAGAGATTATGACTTAGGGTTTGTAATTTGTGAATGAAATCTATGCTTGAATTGGCAAAATTATGAAATTGTGGTTGAGGGAAGGGAATTTGGTATGATTGCTATTAGATGGACTCGTGGGGATGAGATATCGTGCCACCATTGAGTCGGCGGGCATTTTGAGCAACTTGTTGGTTCATTATGCCCGCCAATGGTCCGAAAAAGAGGAACTCTGTTGAAACATGATGCTTGAGGAGTGAAGTCTCAGTAACTCCAAAGGGTCAGAGGGTATTTCGATTAAAAATGTCGGTTTAATATCGTTATACCCACCAAACGAAACCCGGATAATTTCCTAAAGTAAAAAAGGTTGAAAATGAGGGTGAAGGCTGAGTAACCCGAAGCCCCAAAACCCCAAATGTGCAAAATATTTGAAAATTGGTTCTCTAATTGATTGAAATGGAAAACGCAAAGCTGAAATAAGTTTTGATGTCTGTTGATTGTTGGTTGCTGATACTGATACTGGTGTTGAGGCAGCTAGGGCTCGGGAACGTAGAAGCAAGAGGCTTGAGGATCGTTTCACAGTTGAGGGTGCCAGGTTGCTGTATGACTATGGCATTGAATTGAAAGGAGATGACACTCAACATCAGAAACGAATAATAAATGAAGAGCAGCGGATCAGTTTTGAGGGGCTCGAGATCTTACCCAGAGCTAGAGAGCTTATTCGTCACTATCAGTTAGAGTTCATACAGGAGCCGCCTGGGGACTATTGTCCTATTTTGATTCATGAGATACATGCCACATATGGGGCCTTGATCTCGAAAGTCTTGAAGAGGTGCCAGAACTTGAAGGAGATACCGCCACAGTGCGATGTTGAGATCAGAGGGGTGAGTGTTGATATATCTGCCCAGGCCATCAACAGAGTATATTTCGGTAATAACTACACCGCCCCGAGGCAGACAATTGAGCTTGAAGACAAGTTGCGGAGGCGCAAGTAACAATCCGTCAGGGACTGGGTATCTTCAGTGGTGGGTCACCTGACCAAGAGAACTGAGTGTACTAATTTGAAGAATCGGATAAAGAAGAAGTGGTTGACTCTAGAGGGAAAATTTTGGTAGAGCGTGGTGTAGTTGCGGCTTCTCCTCACTCAGGCCGATAATGCTCTTACGGTTGACAGGCAGGTTGTTGTAGCCACATTAATGTCCAGATACCCGATTGATTTCGGGGCATTGGCTAGTACGGAGATACAGTTGAGGGCTTCCCAGCCCAACACTTCCCTGGTATTTCCATCCCTGATTACAAAGCTTGTTCGGAGGTCACACGTGTGGTTTATAGATGATATCGACCACCGAATTATAGCTTCGTCGGTTTATTCGGTAGAAAAGAGCAAGAATGAGGCCGTTGATAAGAGCCAAGGGGAAGCAGATGGGTTCCTAGTGGCACTTGGAGGGGTACCCCTACCGCAGGAGCTAATTCATCTCGGGGCTGCGTGTGACTCTACACAGGAGTTACCTGCCACTGCTGCCCCTATCACTGAGACTATACAGGCTACAGATTCTGAGATCCCAGCCACTGATATTAGAGATGATTCCGTTGAGACTCAGACTGATATTCCTGATCCACAGACTACGGCTCCACCGCCTCCGAGTTCAGTCCCACAGCCAGCGAGCCCAGCTGGACAGCCCCAGGGTATAGCCAGAGTTGATCCATATGCCTTCCCAATGGAAAACTTTAGGAAATTTGCAAAACAGGCGGCTACAGCGGACTAGCAGTCAAAGATCATAGTGGCCCAGCTCGATGATTATGTGAGGTCGATAGTGGATGAGGCACTAGATCCTGTGAGGATGACACTGTTCGCTCTGTTGGATGGATTTGAGTTGAGATTGACTGCATTGGAGATGGCACGCCCGACCACTTCCACAGATGCTTTGAGGGCAGAGTTAGAGCAGCTTAAGGCTGATGTTGCATTATTGAAGGCTCGTTATCCGAGCCTAGTAGCAGCACCACTGTCTATTGCGGAGGATATTGAGGAGGAGCTTCCAGTGGTGCAGTTACTTGCGCCTAACGCAACAGGTGGTCGGGGAAAGAGAAAGAGAGTGGCCTGTGATGAGGTGGAGGTGCGAGAGAGCACTCACGCTAGGGGCCTGAGTATAGAGGAGCAGCAGGTGGGAGAGGCCATTCAGATATCGCTCATGGAGAATAGCCAGTTTGGGACTAAGGGAGCCACCTCGAGCAGTGCTCCCAGTGGTGAGACATTGCCACAATCCCTTCCCACTCCAGTGCCAGTGCCTATGGGCACCACTACTGATGTTGCTACTGACGTTTCTACAGAGACTGATGTTGGTGCGGTTGCACCACCTGATGCCTCGCAGACCGAGGAGTCGCGAGATAATTAGCGCGCCTAGTGCGCCACAGATATGCCAACTCCTTAGTTTTACTTTTACTGCATTGGGGACATTGCAGACTTATTCAGTTGGGGGTGGGAGTATTTGATTTGTTATATATGTGTTTAGGACCCCTTCGGCTTTGATTTATTATATATGTGTTTAGGACCCCTTCGGCTTTTCTTTGCCATGGTTCTTTTCCTGAGGGATTTATTTCTTATTGAACCTGGAATGTTTAGGTTGTGTTTAGATAAAACAGAGTAATTTTGACTTATGTGGTGGTGGTTTGATTAACTTAGGGCAGTCTTATTTTGATTTTGAGAAAAAGTACTCCCCCTCCGAAAATTTTGGAAAAAATGGACTTGGTTGTTTAATTGACGTGCATGCTTCTTTGTGTGACATTTAGATTATTGGGTTACCTTGTGTATGGAATTATAGCAGGGAGACTAGTGTGTTGACAATTTTGATGCCATGTGTTGTGAGGTTTTGTAGATATATTCTCTAGTTTTGTATGTAATCTAGAACTTGCCTGGTTAGTAGTGCCTGCATTCTGAAGATAAGTGAAGCTGTGAAATGATCTTAGGCTTTGTTTGTGTTAGGAACCACTGTTTAGCTTGAATATAAGCCTACCTATAGATTAATATCCCTTGTTAGCCATTTTGAGCCTGAAAACCTGTTCTTTGATTAGCCGTAACAAGCCGATACCCATTTTTAATATCCATCTCTTTTTGCACCCAATCCCTCCTTGGCACTAAAATAATAAGATTGAGGCTAAAGCGTAAGTTGGGTGTTAAAGGTGGACTAAGGGGAATATGAGGCATAAGCCTAAAGTGGGGTTGAAGTAAAGTGCCTAGTTAAAAGACTGCGGTGTGGTAAGTGTAAAAAAAGAAAAAAAAACAGCAACCCAAGAGAAAAAAAAAATTAAAAATTTTAGGGTAGTAAAGTCACAATAAAACCACACCGAGGCAACAAAAAGAAAGAGGGGAAGTAAACAAAAGGCAAAAAGGGTAAAAAAGAAGAAAAAGATGTAGTGTTCAAGGAGGGTGAGTCACTGCTATCCAAATATCTATCCTACCCGTCCCCAAGCCTACATTACAATATTGAAAAAGACCTAGTGTGATCACAACCGAACTGTCTAAAGTCGAGGGCGCGGAAATTTAGGGCAAGCTTATGGTATTTACATGTATAGCTAGAGAATTTCTTTGTGAGTGTGAGTGTTTCTTGTATCCTTTGACTTCTGTCCCATTCTGTGTGTACATATATGTTGGGACATTCTTTGGTCTTGGTGAGGGCATTAGAATTTGTTAAGTGACTGGTTTCCCATGAGTCTTTATTCGTGTGCGCTATGGCTTCTGTGATAGCTAGATGTCATAAATTGAAGCCTCATGGTTAGTTGCAACGAGTCCTTGACTGGTTTTGTCTTTATTGAGGGGAGAGTCATTGTGATACACATGATATGCCAGAAGTTAATATCCATAACCATTGTAGACAGCTTGACTTTATGATATCGAGACATTTGTAGATTGAGTCTGTTAGTTGACTTGCTTGAGGACAAGCAAAGACTTTTAAGTTGGGGTGTTGATGAGCCGGTGTTTTTGGCACATCTAATACTTTTTAACTATAAGTTTTACTTGTTTTCGAGCATGTTTGTGTTTGTTTGATGTGTTTTGTGTGTTGTGCAGGTATTGTGAAGTTAGAATGCTCGGAAAGCAAAAAAAATGATTAAAATAGGCAATCTGTTCTGATAAGCATAAGGACGGACCGTCAACATGCTCGAGGGTCCGTCGAGTTTCCTCGTCGATAAGTTCCTACGAAGTGACAATTCATCAGATCATGATCAGATCGTCGACTTGCACCGTCGACATGATCGATGGTCCGTCGAAGTGCTTCGATGATGGAATTCCTGCAGAGTGATAAAAGTATACTCAGATCGTCAATATGGTCGTCGAGCATGTCGACGATCGTCGAAGTGCAAAGATGACCCGTCGAAGTGCAAGCCGAGTTGGAACAGGACTGGGATTGATTATTCCGAGTTTGACTTGTATAAATACCTGTTTAGGTTTTATTTTTCAGACATCTGGAGTTTTAGCCTTGTAGTAATTACTTTTGAGTTGTTATTGCTTTTGAAGATTTCCAGACAATTATATTCATTACTTTCAAGTTTTATTCGTAAGTTCAATACAATAATTCAATTATGCAATCTTCAATCTTTTATTGTTTTATTGTTTTATTGTTGCCATGAGTAGCTAAACACCTTTACTAAGGTTGTGAACCCAAGGATGGGTGTGTTGTGATTGGGGATCGTGAAAGATATACGCATAATGGATTGTTAGGGTTTATTTGTTCTTCATTTTCGTCATATAGTTAGTGGTTGCAAACATTTGCTGACGCCTTAAACATTAGTTTATTTGGGAAAATAGCTAGGGTTAGGTAAGAACACACAACAAGAACTCAGGGCTTTAAACCTTGTTTAATAAATTCATTTAGGAATAAGAGGAATTTACTTGGCATAATTAACCGTTCTTCATGCATACTTTCTTATCTTTGGAAAAAGCATAGAAAGAAATAATCATTTCTTATTGGGAAATAGTTCAAATTCACATAAAGATTAAGTGCATCCATACAAACAGTCCTTTAGAAGTATATCAAGATCGATACCCATGATCATACACTTTATCTGACAAGGACACAACCTAGGTTCTTTTTACCCATATATTTACAACTTTAATTATCCAGTCACTTTAAATTAGTCCACTAACCAAATCAACTATAAAACCCTTTTCTGAAATACACCAGGACCGCAAGATTAATATAATACTTGTTTAGTAAACTTTTCACACTATATTCTCTATGGGATTCAACCCCAACCTTGTTGGGTTACTATATTTGACAACGTCCGCGTTATACCAGTATAGGTGTAATTTAAGCGTATCACTAAGTTGACTCAGAAATTACCTAAGTTCCAATGGACAGATGCTTGCGAGCAGAGTTTTCAGACGTTGAAGGATAAGTTGACTTCAGCACTAGTTTTGACTCTTCCAGAAGGAGCAGATGGCAATGTGGTATATTGTGATGCTTCAGGTGTTAGATTGGTTTGTGTGTTGATGCAGCATGGTAAGGTTGTCGCTTATTCTTCTAGACAGTTGAAGAAACACGAGAAGAATTATCCAACCCATAATCTTGAGCTAGCGGCAGTGATTCATTCTTTGAAAATATGGAGGCACTACTTATACGATGTCCATGTTGATATCTATACTGATTATAAGAGTCTCCAGTACATCTTTAAGCAGAAGGACTTAAACTTACGTCAAAGGCGATGGCTAGAGTTGCTAAAGGATTATGATATGAATATTCTGTACAATGCTGGGAAAGCTAATATAATAGCCGATGCCCTTAGTCGTAAATCCATGGGTAGCTTGTCATATGTGCTACCAAAGAAAAGAGAAATGGCCCTTGAAGTTCATCAATTAGCTAGCCTCGGAGTTCGATTGATAGATTCAGGTGATGCAGGGGTTACTGTTCAAGACACAGCGGTGTCATCTTTGGTAGTAGAGATAAAAGAGCGTTAGTATGAGGATTCTGTTTTAGTTCATTACCGAGATACATCACCTCAGAAGGAAAGGACACCCTTTGTGATTACAGAAGATGGAGTACTCCAATATAGAGGTAGATTGTGCGTCCCTAATATTGCAGGGCTTCGTCAGCAGGTTATGGGGGAAGCATATCACTCTCACTATTCTATTTACCCAGGATCAACAAAGATGTACCATGATATCAAGGAAGTTTATTGGTGGGATGGTATGAAAAGAGATATAGCAGAATTTGTTGCTCAGTGTCCAAATTGTCAGCAAGTCAAAATAGAGCACCAGAAGCCCGGAGGTCTGTTACAGGCTATGGAGATTCCGACAAGGAAGTGGGAGGTAATTAATATGGAATTTATTACAGGGTTGCCCCGTACTCAGCGGAAGTGTGATTCCATATGTGTCATAGTTGATAGGCTTAAAAAGTCAGTCTATTTTCTACCGGTCAGAACTACTTATGCAGCTGCAGATTACACGAAGCTTTATCTTAAGGAGATTGTATGACTTCTTGGTGTTCCTAGTACCATTATTTCAGATAGGGGTGCACAGTTCATAGCTAAATTCTGGAAGTCTTTTCAGCAGGGATTGGGGACTTAGGTGAGTCTTAGTACTGCGTTTCATTCGCAGACAGACGGAAAAGCGGAGCGTACTATACAGACACTTGAGGATATGTTGAGAGCTTGTGTGATTGACTTCCAAGGTAGCTGGGATGATCATTTGCCTCTTATCGGGTTCTCCTATAACAACAGTTACCATTTCAATATTCAGATGGCTCCTTATGAGGCCTTATATGGGTGGAGATGTAGGTCGCCCATAGGATGGTTTGATGTCAGGGAGAATCGGTTAGTAGGCCCAAACTTAATTCAGCAAGCAGTTGATAAGGTGAAAGTGATTCGAGAAAGATTACCAACAGCTCAGAGTCGACAGAAATCCTATGCGGATAATCGGCGACGTAAGATAGAGTTTGAGATAGGCTATTGGGTGTTCCTGAAAGTTTCTCCTATGAAGGGAGTGATGAGGTTTGGAAATAAAGGTAAGTTGAGCGCTCAATATATTGGGCTATATAAGATCATTCGTACTGTGGGCACGGTGGCATATGAGCTCGAATTGCCTTATGAGTTGGAGTCGGTACATCCGGTATTTCATGTGTCTATGTTTCGTAAATGTATCAGAGATCCTTCAAGAGTTGTACCAGTGGATGATATCCAGGTGACCGAGCAGTTATCATACGAAGAGGTTCCAGTGGCTATATTGGACAAGCAGGTTCGTCAGTTACGAACCAAGAATGTAGCTTCAGTTAAAGTTTTATGGAGGAATAAGAATGTTGAGGAGGTGGCTTGGGAAGCAGAAGAGGCAATGAAGATTAAGTACCCGCATTTGTTTCCAGCAGTACAGGAGGTTCATTCTGAGGCATCATCACCCCCAGGTATTATTCTATTTTCAGTTATCGTGATTGGTCGTATGAGGCCATGGTATTGTATGTTGTAATATGTTGCCCTGTGTGGCATCGTTTGGGTTGCTGTGTGCAGGTTGGATGGGTATATGTACAGGGAAAACTCTGCCAAAATTTTTATAGCCCATGATTGTTTGAACAGTCGGGGACGAATGTTCCTAGGGGGGGGGGGGAGAGAATGTTACGTTTCTCGTTCTTGTTATAGTAGAACCTATGGTTTCATAGTCGGGTATGCCCTTGGAATTGAGACTCGTGTTCGAGTTTTGGAGATAGAAAGTGCCTTACCCCGTGTACAAAGATCCCAACAGGTATTCGTGGCAATTTACAGAGTTAGAAGTTGAACGAATCGAATTGACGCGATCTGAGCTGAATCTGAGAAATCTGCAGACACCAGTCACCGTCGACGGGCCGTCAACATGGTCGACGGACTGTCGTTGTGCAGCCTCGAACGGGTTCCGCAGCTTGGAAATCTATAGGCATCGGTCGACGAGCAAGTCGCCGGGTCGTCGACCCGTCCGTCGAACAGCGCCGCCGGAGCTTTTTAATTCCTAGTATAAATATGTGATTCATAATCCTATTTCTTATTTTTCTCTCTTCCAAATCAGAGTAAACCCTGGTATATTCACTCCCAATATTTCCCATCATATTAGTGAAGATTTGGCAAGATCCGAATCCCGTAAACCCAAGCTTGTAAAGAAGAAGGTTGATTCTAGGGTTTCTTTAAGGTTGTAAAGCTTAGGAACTTGGAGTTGAAGTGAGTCTTTGCGGTATTAGACCCCTCAAGGTATGTGAATGATTTCTACCCTTGTATTTGAGTTAATTATTAAGAGTTTTAGTGATTTTAAGTAAAGAGAGGGTATTTGTGGAAGTGGTAAGTTGATGAAGGGTAAGGTAGTGATTTGAGGCTATTTTGAGAGATGATTGGGGATAAATTTGAGTTTATATTTATATATAAGTGTTGTTATTATTGTTGTGGTTAGTGTTGGATTGAATGGGAAGTTGAAGGGTTGTTAAGCTTATAAGGGAAATGTTGCCCATAATTTGTCAAGCTCTATTCGTATTTAAAATGATTAGTAAGAGAGGTATACAATCTGATTAAGGCTTACGTTATCTTGATTGTAGACTTACAAGTTCGAGAGGTAGAAGTTGGACGATTGGGTATACTTCATGGTATGTTAAGGCTATCCTTTCTTTCTTTTGGCATGACCTTATGACATGAACCGAACGAGTAAGCGAGCTTCCATATTACTCTACTCTTAGCAGCACTAGGAGTACTTCAGTCTTTGATGTTCCTATATTCCGTCTATGATCGTTCCTTTTGTTTATGGGTCTTGAGATTTCTTATCTTGATGATGTTAGCTCAAAGAAGGTTCATCGGAGATACTACGACCTCATGTCACTCCGAGAGTTCTATGTATTCATTTCATTTATGCATTGCATCCATATTCATATGCATATTGACCCATGACCAGAAGGTGTTATATACTCACTATTATATTATTATATACGGATCGAGCCGTACGTTCTTCCGCACTATTATATTATTATATATGGATCGAGCTGTACGTTCCTCGGCACTATTATATTATTATATATGGATCGGGCCTTACGTTCCTCGGCACTATTATATTATTATATATGGATCGGGCCGTACGTTCCTCGGCACTATTATATGATATATGGATCAGGTTGTATGCTCCACAGCACTATCAGTTAAACTATGACCTATATTGTCACGACCCAACCGGAGGGTCGCGACGGGCATCAGGTGCTAACCCACCCGGGCACCACTTGTCATACTTTCACATTAACATCTAGGTGAGCCACTTAACTAAATCATACTTTCCATCCATTATTCATACTAATCCTATTGGGCAACAATACATATATATCCCCATCAATAACAATGCCCATATAAATGTACATAAGCCGACAAGGCTAACAAAAAGATATCCAAAATATGGGCCGAGAAGGCCAAATACATCTAACCATATGCACATGTCTACGGACCTCTAAGGAGAGTATGTCATATCATATAGGCGGGACAGGACCCCGCCATGCCCATAAGTATGTACACAAAATAATAAGTACCAAAAGTTGTAGCTCCGAATGAAATGGAGCTCCGCTATGTAGTCCCTGAGTAATAAATCTATGGATCAAGCCTGTCTCCCTGGCCACCTGCGGGCATGACGCAGCGTCCACAAACAAAAGGATGTTAGTATGAAGAATGTATTGAGTATGTAAAGCATGATCAACATCATTATAGAAGCATAATAAACAACATAAGAAATAGCATAGATGGGAGGTAGAAGAACCATCGTCATAAACACTTACTTGCTTTTCATAGGGACATTCCATTTCTAATACGTGATTGTGTACATACATCCATATCCATATCCGTATTCGTATCCGTACTCATTTACACTTTCATACCCATACCCATATTCATATTCATAATCGTATTCATATTCATAGAATACCCGACCATGAAGGATCGGTGTTTCACGTACCCGGCCGTGACAAGGCTCGGTGATTATATATTGTTATGTCCGTGTTTTCGTGTAATTGGAAATCGAGAAATAATTTCGACTTGTGTGTTTTAAGGACATAACTTGATTTTAGTAAATATGACTATGTTGGTTATGGAATCATTAATGTCAAGACCTCGGGGAAGGCCGAGGGTAAATTTGGAATTTCGGAAATTTGTTTCGGGAATTGCAAAACGGGACTTTTAATGAATCGAGCCAAGAAAATTGAATACAAAATTTAGGCCCAAGGGATTAAAGTGGCCGGCCAAGGGGGGCAAGCCCAAGCCCACTTTTAAAGAGTCATGTGCTATGCACATGACTCCTAGTTGGATATATATTATGCATACTTGAGACTTTTCAAGATAAACACAAGAAAAAATTCAAGAACACCATTGAAGGTGCTCTCGCCCGAAAAAAAAAAATTTGTGGCTTGTTTCTAATCCAATCGCCTAGTCTCTTTTGGAATGATTGATGAGTTCGAGGTGCTCTTCGTTGTGGTACAATTAGTTTGACGAAAGGGCGACGTTTGCGGCGAATCGGAATCTTAAGAACAAGGTAAGATTTTTATGTTTTAATGTTATGAAATGGATGTATATGTGTTAGTGATTGAATTAGTATGAAGATTATGGAATGGGGTTGTGTTTGTGCATGGTGTGTGTGTGTAGAAAGGGTGTGTTTGGCCGTGGCTTGTAGGTAGTGCAAGACCATGTGAATTTAATTCTATTTATTCGTTTGAGGTGTCGTTGTAACCTTTATAACGTAAATGAATGTTTGGAGAATTGATTTGGTGTTAGAAAATGATTTCGGACGTTATCGGAAAAATGTATACCTTTGGGGATATTTGTGTATATCATAGCATATTTATGACACTAAAGACCTTAAATAAGATTTATGGTTGATGATAACGAATTTGGAATGAAACGACGCAAGTTAGAACGTTCGTCGTAACTTTTGGTGTTTGAATGAAAAATGGGAAAGTAGTGAACTTTGGGGATGTTTGTATGTGGTTTGGAACTTGTATGTAGTGTGCTTGAATAATTGGGAATGAGTGAATGAATGGACTAATGTGGAAATAGATTTGGAAGTTGAATCAAGAATTTGCCAACTTATGTATTAAAGTGAAATTTTGAAGTTAATGTAGTATGATTGTGGTTTGTATGGTTTAATGATGTTTGGGCTGTTGTTGTTGTTGTATTTTGAGCCGAGCTAAGTCTCGGGGATGTTAGATTTATAGGGAAAATGCTGCCGAAATTTCGGTAGCCAAGTATAGCCCCAAAGATGAAAATGCTAACTCTCATGAATAGTAACTGGTAAAAGTGACCATTTGCAGTTTCTGGACGAAACGGGAATCGCGATTTGACGAGCGTAAGGCGCCAACCAGGTATGTAAAGCCTACCTATCCTTCTTTTGGCATGTCCTAGTCATACTAGGTTAATATCGGAATCTCGGGGGTAACTCTGCTCTTGGAAATTTAGGTTCAAGTTTCGGTACTGTTCATCCAGCGCAATTGAACCCTTTTGTGGCATTTGGTCAAAGGAATGTTCGAATCGTCATAACTTTTGTGGTTGTGTCCGAAACCCTCCGAAACTTTCGTAGATGGCTCTAGGGAGCCTAAGGTCTGTGATTTGCGTCCGCCGCCTCAATTTGACTCGAGGTGGGCCCACGAGCCCCGAGGCTCCCCTTATTCGGTTTGTTTGGTTCGTTTGCGTCCGCTATGACCAGTGATCGTTTGTTTATGACCCAATGGTGCGTTTGAAACTTCCTATGCCGTTAGTGGACGTTTTGTACTTTGAATAATGTGAGATTTTCGGAAAATGACCTATAAACAACCTTTTCTAAAGATTTGGCAGTTTGGAACTTCGTAACTTTTAAACACAAATTTTGTTCAATCTGATTCCTACTCTGAGCCTTCTGGCGTCAGTATATACCTATACGTAAACTATATGTTGAGTCCAACAAATTATTTTTGATATGCATATGGTTTCTGCACTACTCTGTTCGTGCGGTCTGCTATGACTTCGTTCGTCGGTACCCGGGCCGACTTTGTGATCGTGCGCGCTAAAATATATTCGGGAGTTATGATGTGTTACGGTTTCCGAGGCCTCGCCATAGGGCCGGTTACCGCTTATGGAGTTATGATGTGATATGGCATTTGATATGTTCTGATGATATGATGTGTGTGTGATATGATGTGTCTGGAGACTGTACGGAGATTTGAAAACTTCTGGAGTTATGATGTGTTGTGGCACCAGCGTCGGGGGGTGACCACGTTCCTAAACCCTATACATGATTTGATTTGCATTTGTACGTTCGCCTCCCGCGCAGATTTGCTTTGTTTACGATGTTGGTGTGTTTGTTCTTTCTGACTCCAGCTGTGTTTGTGATTTCTGTACCTTCTGCTTTACATACTCAGTACTTCTCCCGTACTGACCCCCGTTTCTTCGGGGGCTGTGTTTCATGCCCGCAGGTACAGAAGCTCGTTTGGGTGGTCCTCCAGTCTAGGCTACTCATTCTGCTGTGTTGGAGAGCTCCCCTTTGATTCGGAGCCTAGCCATTGGTACATATCTTTTGTTGTGTCTGTATCCTGTATATTTGGATGAGTGGGTACGGCGGGGCCCTGTCCCGTCCTATGTTCTTATGTTCTGTTTTGTCTAGAGGCCTGTAGTCAGATTTGTGGGTCGTGGGTCCGGTGTGTTTGCATGTGAGTCTGTTTTGCGATCTTAAGCGGCCCGTACGCTACTATGGCCAAGTCGGCCTCTGAGTTTGTATGTGTGTGTATGCATTTGGGGGCGATGTACATTCCGCCACCCCTCTGATGTGTGTGTGTGAAATTTGGCGATGTATATTCCGCCTCCTCTCTGATTTGTGATTTGTCTGATCTGTACGGGCGACTGCTTAGGATAAGTGTTCGGTAGTTGTCTGATTACGATGTTGAGTTCGAATAACGGACGTTGAGTTTGGTCGAGTCTGATTACGATGATCTGGGTGTGAGTTCGTTTGGGGTGTCCCGGAAGGGCACCAGTCGCGGCCCACGGGGCTGGGTCGTGACAAAAGTGGTATCAGAGCGGTTTGTCCTCGGAATGTCTACAGGCCGTGTCTAGTAGAGTCTTGTTTATCGATGTGTTGTGCACCACATCTATAAACAGGAAGCTACAGGACATCTAGGATGTTGTGTTACCCTTTCTTTGGAATCTTAGATCGTGCGATAGAGCTGTGCTATTAGGGTTATTCTGATCTGACCCGTTGTTGTGTTTGCAGTAATGCCTCCGAAGAAGGCAACGGCGGCCCAGAAGGGCAAGGCGAAGGTGGGAGAGACCAGTCAGGCACAACAAGCTACTCGGGCTCGTGTCTACGATTTGCCTGAGGTTGCACCTCATTCTGAGGGGTCTGCTACACCCCCATTAGTACAGCCTGGAGCGGGACCTTCAGCAGCTCCAGAGGTCCGTGTACCCGCTCCTGAGACTCCAGCTCCTCAGCCAGGGGCGGAGGATAGGACCCTGAGGGAGGCTGTACAGTTGTTGACCACGATTGTGGCCGGACAGGCTCGCAGGCGCGGGCGGAGGGACGATGATGATGAAGACAGGCGGGAAAGCCTGAGAGTTCGGGAGTTCTTGTTATGCGGCCCTCCAGAGTTTTTCGGGTCTAAGCCCGACGAGGACCCCCATGACTTCATTCGGGGGATGCGGCGTGCATTAGACTTGGTCAGGGCGTCAGAGACCGAGTCGGTTGAGCTAGCTTCGCATAGACTTCGGGATGTTGCCGCGCATTGGTATGAGACTTGGGAGCTATCCCGGGGTGAGGGTGCTCCTCCAGCTATGTGGGATCAGTTTGTGACTGCTTTCACCCGCCACTTTCTGCCCCCAGAGTTACGACGGGAGCGAGCTGATCGGTTTTTGCATCTGCAGCAGAGGGGTCGGAGCGTCCGTGAATATAATTTGGAGTTTGATTCCCTGGCCCGGTATGCCCCTGCCGTGGTGGCAGATATGACAGATCGGATGCATAGATATGTTATGGGGTTGGATCGTTACCTGATTGACGGTTGTATGGCGGTGTCATTGCAGACAGATATGGATATTGCCCGTCTACAGGCCTACGCCCAGGGGATGGAGAACCGGCACCGAGCAGATCGGCCCAGCAGAGAGTATGATGGGAGACGGCCCAAGAGGGCCAGATCAGCGGGGCATTTTGGAGATTCTCGGGGCGGGCAGCCTCAGTATCAGTCCAGTGGGTATTTTCCTCCGTCAGGCCGGGACACACAGTCTGCTAGTAAGAGATTTGATGGCGCAGGACCGTCCAGGGCAGACCAGAGTTCCAGAGCCCCAGGTCCTCAGGCGAGCAGGGGTCCCAGTCAGATTAGGCCACCTATGCCCCCGTGTTCATATTGTGGAAGATCGCACCCAGGTGAGTGCTTCAGGGTCACAGGGGCCTGTTTTGCTTGTGGCCGCCAGGGCCATATCATGCGGGATTGTCCGTGGGCAGGCGGTTCCGGTAGCGCAGCACCACCGATGAGATCCGTTGCTGGTTCGTCAACTACCCCTTTGGCCACGCGCTCTACGGGGCGAGGTATGCCAGCACCAGCGGGCCGCGGTACAGGCCGTGGTGGGGGTTCAGATTCTAGCGGTCCCTCGAACCGCATCTACGCTTTGACTGGTCGGCGGGACCCAGAGGCACCCCCAGACACAGACCCAGGTATACTACTAACCCTTTTGTTTAATGAATATGTGCAATGGTAGGTTTGTACCTCAGTATTATGCGATATTCTTTTTGTGTGTGTCAGTAAAGGTAGGGTAAGAATCCGAATTAATGAAAATATCCGAGGCAGTTATCTGTACATGTGGGAGGAAAATATATGGGATTTGGAAGGCTAGAACGATAGACCACACAACCAGAAAAGCAAACGACCTCTTTGGGTCAGAGTGGGGCCCGCTACGAAAAATTTCCGAAAAATTTGCTAAGACCCCGTTTGGCCTAAAGTTACGTGACAAAGGTCGTACGGGGCAATTGGCGAAATTATATCAGCCCTAACGCGTCAAAATGTGTAAAAGTTTCAGGGTTAAGCGTGCTCAAGCCAGAGCAATTCTTGGATGGGTGACCCCCTGGGAAGTAATGCAAAGTTTTTCATAAGTGTAAGTATGATTAATGTAAATGGGAATTTGAGGTAACCAAAAGATAATAGAATGTGTGTGGAGTAATTGGTGCCCTTTCGGGAGTCGCGCGGAACGAGGCGGACTAAATGGGCAAAAAGGAAAGGGTACGACACCTCTTGGGAAATTGAACGAATTTGAATAACAGCCAGAGATGTTCGCCAGCAAGGTATGAATAAACGTGTGTATGTGTATATGTATGTGTATGTGTGTGTATGATTTCCATTCAGTGCCATGTGGGCTAAGAGCCGAGCCCCGGCAACTAATGTTGTGATAAATAAAAGATAAGCAGTGCGAGTAATTGGAATCTTTGAAGGAGTCGATGCGGGAGACGCAAGACAAATTGTGTGATAACGTGGCGGATAAGGTTGCGAATAAAGGGAAATTCTCATGAATTATTGGAGCCTTAATATGAATGATTTGATCCTAAATTGACAATCTATCTCTGGTGCTTCTGCACTTCCGATTCCGATGAGGCTCTGCCTAGTACGCCTCTATATCTATGAGTTCGACTATGTTCCCGTCTGATGAATCTTTGTGTGTTTGATCCTGAATACGTTTCTGTCTGGCACACCTCTGTATGTCTGACTCTGGATATAAGTCCGTCTGATATGCTTCTGTGCGTTTGATTTTGACCGCGCGGGTGTTTGATACATTTCGGTTTGTCTGATCACGACTTTGTATGAGATAATTCTGTACGTTTGATTCTGATTTCGAATCTGTTCGATATGATTCCGTACGTCTGACCTTGATTATGAATCTGTCTGGTGTATCTTCGTGTGTTTGATTCTGCTTACAAATTCGTCCGATACGCCTTTGTACGTCTAACTCCGACCCCAGATTTGTTTGACACATTTCAGTCTGTCTGATATACTTCTATACCTTTGATGTTGACTATGAATCTGTCCGATATGCTTATGTGCGTCGGGCTTTAGTTCTGAATCTGTTTGGCATGAAGTGTCTGATATGAAGTAAAGTGAGATTACGACGATGCGGTAAGGAAACACAGGAGTGTGACAAGAAAATGATATTGACTATGATGTCTGGAAAGTGTTCGTCCATTACAAGAATATAGCGTGTGGTCCGGTAATCACGTGGGGTATGAGAAAGTGTATTATGAAGGCATTTGAGTCAGTGACGTGAAAATTTGCCCCCTAATGTTGGTAAAGGAGCCATGTCGGAAAAATCAATAAAGGACAACTATCAAGAGAACCCTCCCGGAGTAGTACGACACCCATGAAGTCGATTCAACATTTGAGGACGAATGTTCTTAAGGGGGGGAGAATGTTATGTCCCGTGTTTTCGTGTAATTGGAAATCGAGAAATAATTTCGACTTGTGTGTTTTAAGGACATAACTTGATTTTAGTAAATATGACTATGTTGGTTATGGAATCATTAATGTCAAGACCTCGGGGAAGGCCGAGGGTAAATTTGGAATTTCGGAAATTTGTTTCGGGAATTGCAAAACGGGACTTTTAATGAATCGAGCCAAGAAAATTGAATACAAAATTTAGGCCCAAGGGATTAAAGTGGCCGGCCAAGGGGGGCAAGCCCAAGCCCACTTTTAAAGAGTCATGTGCTATGCACATGACTCCTAGTTGGATATATATTATGCATACTTGAGACTTTTCAAGATAAACACAAGAAAAAATTCAAGAACACCATTGAAGGTGCTCTCGCCCGAAAAAAAAAAATTTGTGGCTTGTTTCTAATCCAATCGCCTAGTCTCTTTTGGAATGATTGATGAGTTCGAGGTGCTCTTCGTTGTGGTACAATTAGTTTGACGAAAGGGCGAC
The DNA here is from genome assembly GCF_019175385.1 of Lycium barbarum. Taxonomy (NCBI): domain Eukaryota; kingdom Viridiplantae; phylum Streptophyta; class Magnoliopsida; order Solanales; family Solanaceae; genus Lycium; species Lycium barbarum. The sequence continues at coordinate 55,321,378 of NC_083345.1, read as the reverse complement.
GTTTGCGGCGAATCGGAATCTTAAGAACAAGGTAAGATTTTTATGTTTTAATGTTATGAAATGGATGTATATGTGTTAGTGATTGAATTAGTATGAAGATTATGGAATGGGGTTGTGTTTGTGCACGGTGTGTGTGTGTAGAAAGGGTGTGTTTGGCCGTGGCTTGTAGGTAGTGCAAGACCATGTGAATTTAATTCTGTTTAGTCGTTTGAGGTGTCGTTGTAACCTTTATAACGTAAATGAATGTTTGGAGAATTGATTTGGTGTTAGAAAATGATTTCGGACGTTATCGGAAAAATGTATACCTTTGGGGATATTTGTGTATATCATAGTATATTTATGACACTAAAGACCTTAAATAAGATTTATGGTTGATGATAACGAATTTGGAATGAAACGACGCAAGTTAGAACGTTCGTCGTAACTTTTGGTGTTTGAATGAAAAATGGGAAAGTAGTGAACTTTGGGGATGTTTGTATGTGGTTTGGAACTTGTATGTAGTGTGCTTGAATAATTGGGAATGAGTGAATGAATGGACTAATGTGGAAATAGATTTGGAAGTTGAATCAAGAATTTGCCAACTTATGTATTAAAGTGAAATTTTGAAGTTAATGTAGTATGATTGTGGTTTGTATGGTTTAATGATGTTTGGGCTGTTGTTGTTGTTGTATTTTGAGCCGAGCTAAGTCTCGGGGATGTTAGATTTATAGGGAAAATGCTGCCGAAATTTCGGTAGCCAAGTATAGCCCCAAAGATGAAAATGCTAACTCTCATGAATAGCAACTGGTAAAAGTGACCATTTGCAGTTTCTGGACGAAACGGGAATCGCGATTTGACGAGCGTAAGGCGCCAACCAGGTATGTAAAGCCTACCTATCCTTCTTTTGGCATGTCCTAGTCATACTAGGTTAATATCGGAATCTCGGGGGTAACTATGCTCTTGGAAATTTAGGTTCAAGTTTCGGTACTGTTCATCCAGCGCAATTGAACCCTTTTATGGCATTTGGTCAAAGGAATGTTCGAATCGTCATAACTTTTGTGGTTGTGTCCGAAACCCTCCGAAACTTTCGTAGATGGCTCTAGGGAGCCTAAGGTCTGTGATTTGCGTCCGCCGCCTCAATTTGACTCGAGGTGGGCCCACGAGCCCCGAGGCTCCCCTTATTCGGTTTGTTTGGTTCGTTTGCGTCCGCTATGACTAGTGATCGTTTGTTTATGACCCAATGGTGCGTTTGAAACTTCCTATGTCGTTAGTGGACGTTTTGTACTTTGAATAATGTGAGATTTTCGGAAAATGACCTATAAACAACTTTTTCTAAAGATTTGGCAGTTTGGAACTTCGTAACTTTTAAACACAAATTTTGTTCAATCTGATTCCTACTCCGAGCCTTCTGGCGTCAGTATATACCTATACGTAAACTATATGTTGAGTCCGACAAATTATTTTTGATATGCATATGGTTTCTGCACTACTCTGTTCGTGCGGTCTGCTATGACTTCATTCGTCGGTACCCGGGCCGACTTTGTGATCGTGCGCGCTAAAATATATTCGGGAGTTATGATGTGTTACGGTTTCCGAGGCCTCGCCATAGGGCCGGTTACCGCTTATGGAGTTATGATGTGATATGGCATTTGATATGTTCTGATGATATGATGTGTGTGTGATATGATGTGTCTGGAGACTGTACGGAGATTTGAAAACTTCTGGAGTTATGATGTGTTGTGGCACCAGCGTCGGGGGGTGACCACGTTCCTAAACCCTATACATGATTTGATTTGCATTTGTACGTTCGCCTCCCGCGCAGATTTGCTTTGTTTACGATGTTGGTGTGTTTGTTCTTTCTGACTCCAGCTGTGTTTGTGATTTCTGTACCTTCTGCTTTACATACTCAGTACTTCTCCCGTACTGACCCCCGTTTCTTCGGGGGCTGTGTTTCATGCCCGCAGGTACAGAAGCTCGTTTGGGTGGTCCTCCAGTCTAGGCTACTCATTCTGCTGTGTTGGAGAGCTCCCCTTTGATTCGGAGCCTAGCCATTGGTACATATCTTTTGTTGTGTCTGTATCCTGTATATTTGGATGAGTGGGTACGGCGGGGCCCTGTCCCGTCCTATGTTCTTATGTTCTGTTTTGTCTAGAGGCCTGTAGTCAGATTTGTGGGTCGTGGGTCCGGTGTGTTTGCATGTGAGTCTGTTTTGCGATCTTAAGCGGCCCGTACGCTACTATGGCCAAGTCGGCCTCTGAGTTTGTATGTGTGTGTATGCATTTGGGGGCGATGTACATTCCGCCACCCCTCTGATGTGTGTGTGTGAAATTTGGCGATGTATATTCCGCCTCCTCTCTGATTTGTGATTTGTCTGATCTGTACGGGCGACTGCTTAGGATAAGTGTTCGGTAGTTGTCTGATTACGATGTTGAGTTCGAATAACGGACGTTGAGTTTGGCCGAGTCTGATTACGATGATCTGGGTGTGAGTTCGTTTGGGGTGTCCCGGAAGGGCACCAGTCGCGGCCCACGAGGCTGGGTCGTGACATATATATATATATATATATATATATATATATATATATATATTCTACCCAGCCATACAAGCTCGGGGTTTCATAATAGTCATACATAGACACATATACATAAAAGGCCATAAGTATATTAAGCATTGTTACTATCGTCGTCGTTACATCTATCCTTAGAGGATTACTCATCATATAAGGAATTTAGTATAATCATAACATATCGAGAATCATGAGCTTATTAGCTTTTGAAGATAGAATATTTGGAGAACATCATAGGCTCATGAAAGGATAGGCGTATAGCCGAAGAAACATGCCTTATTGCAAGAAGGGTTAGCCTTACATACCTTTTCGTTCAACTATTCTATCGCTTGAACGTTCTCCTTTAATGCTCACGTTTCTACATTCATTAGCGTTATACTAACATTAGAAAATCGATAGCTTAGCATACTTGACTAAAGCTAGAGAAAATTGGACAGCATCTCCTTTGTTTATACGAGTTCCTCCATATCATATATCTACTCCCAAACATATATAATAACATTCACAATATCATAACAATAATCTTTGTCCATCTATATTATCCATATTCCTCCATTCACATCCAATCATCCATATCCATGGTCATAGCACACTATTACATTCATTCATATACAATGTCTATCCCATGTTCTAAACATCATTTATAACATAACCATAATCACAACATATCAAGAATCATGACTCAATCCAAGCTATTACTCAAAAATGACACTATTCCCACATTCATGACCCATTTTCTATATTCTTCTACAATCCAAGTGTTTAACCTCTCAATATCTTAAACAACATGGAAATACCCTAAAACATACATTATATGGTGTAGGAATGAACCTTGGGTGGAAACACTTCACTTGAGCAAACCCTAGTTTCACCTTCACTGGGATTCCTTGTCTTGGATGAACTTTAATGGGTTTCTTACACTTGATTCTCTTTGTTTGATGAAGTTGATCACTAATATCTCTTGAATTCTTGTGGGAGAAGTGTAGATAAATGTTCTAGAGAGTTCTAGAGAGAAGTGGTGTGAAAGGGAAATGAAATGAAATAACTTGGACCCCTCATTAATAATACTCAAATTTGTCTCGCTCCAAATCTACGGACCAACATACGGTCTGTATAAATTTCACTGACCGTATGTCTGGCCGTAGATTTGGTCCAGTGAGGCTGACCATCTGGGCTGATTATACGGCCAAACATACGGCCAGTATAATTTATACGGCCAATATGTTGGGCCGTATCAGTTCTCCCGAACTCATTCTCTTCGACTCGTTTGATCTCCAATCCTTATGGAACCTTCTTAACACTTGTTTAGCACCTCATTAACAACCTAAGGGATGTTATAACTCTTCTCCAAAACGTCATTAAGTCATGATTAATTCAGTACTCATAAATACTTTTCGATACATAACGTATACCTTGCCCTTTCTTGGCAGACTTTCTTCTCTTACCTCGCATGTCTTTGAAATCTCCATTAGGGTCGTAAAATGCTATTTCTTACTTATCGAAATATCGTATTCTTCGTGCCCTGCGTTAGTCTATTCGTTGTGCATTAACGGAAGTTTTCTGAGGCGTAACATTCTTCCCCCCTTAAGAACATTCGTCCTCAAATGTTAAGTCCTCGGGGATTCTATAAAAATTTCGCCAGAGTTTCCCCTGTAATACGGCACTACCATCCTGTCACAATAGCCCCTAATAACAATGCCTCACAGGGCCACAACATAATAGGAATATAGTTTGGCCACACACGACCCATATGCATAAAAGAAAACATACATACCTCATGATCTTGATGTCTCATCTTAGATCTCTTCCGGGGGCTGAAATAAGTGCGGGTACTTGGATTTCATATTTTCTTCCGCTTCCCATGTCATTTCTTCTCGGTTATTGTTTCTCCACAAAACCTTAACTGAGGCCACTTCTTTGTTTCTAAGCCTCCGTACTTGCCTATCTAATATGGCAATGGGGACTTCTTCATAAGACAATTGTTTAGTAACTTGGACATCATCTATTGGAACAATTCTAGAAGGATCTCCAATACACTTACGAAGCATTGATACATGGAACACTAGATGGACTGACTCCAAATCCGCAGATAGGTCTAATTCATAAGCCACTTGGCCTACCTTGCATACAATCTCATAAGGTCCAATGTACCGGGGACTAAGCTTGCCCTTTTTTCCAAATCTCATGACGCCCTTCATTGGCGACACCTTCAAGAATACCCAATCTTTCACTTGGAACTCTAAGTCTCTTCGACGATTATCTACATAGGATTTCTGACGACCCTGAGCTGTTAATAATCGATCCTATATAAGCTTGACCTTCTCTATAGCTTGCTGGACCAAGTCTGGTCCTATCAATTTGGTCGCTCTTACTTCAAACCACCCAATTGGAGATCTACACTTTCGCCCATACAAAGCCTCATACGGGGCCATTTGGATGCTAGAATGATAACTATTGTTATAAGAGAATTCAATAAGTGGTAAGCGATCATCCCAACTACCTCCAAAATCCAATACACATGCTTGTAACATATCCTCAAGAGTCTGAATGGTACGTTCAGCTTGCCCATCCGTCTATGGCTGAAATGCCGTGCTAAGGCTCACCTGAGTCCCCAAACCTTCTTGGAAAGACTTCCAAAAATAGGCTGTAAATTGAGTCCCTCTATCGGAGATAATAGAAACTGGAACACCGTGAAGTCGCACTATCTCTTTAACATAAAGCTTTGCATAATCTTCTGCTACATATGTAGTTCTGACTGGTAAGAAATGAGCTGACTTCGTGAGTCTATCCACAATCACCCATATAGAATCATACTTATATCGAGAACGGGGTAAGCCTGTAATGAAGTCCATGTTAATTACTTCCCATTTCCAAGTTGGAATTTCTATAGCTTGCAACAATCCACCCGGCTTTTAGTGCTCAATTTTCACTTGCTGACAGTTAGGACATTGAGCTACGAATTTCGCTATATCTTTCTTCATCCCATTCCACCAATATATAGATTTAAGATCATGATACATTTTCGTTGCTCCGGGGTGGACAGAATAACGGGAGCAATGAGCTTCTCTCAATATTTGGTGGCGTAATCCTGCCACATCAGGCACACATAATCTGCCTCGGCATCGAATAACTTCATCTCCTGAGATCTCAAATGACGACCTCTCCTTCTGAGGGAGTGTATCCCTGAAATGCATTAGCATCGGATCTTCGTATTATCGCTCTTTCACATCTGGTTGTACATCACACAAACTCCCCATAGATCTACGGCTAAGAGCATCAGCCACAACATTTGCCTTTCCGGGGTGATATAGGATATCAACATCGTAATCCTTTAGCAATTCCAACATCGTCGTTGCCGCAAATTCAACTCTTTCTCCTTGAAGATATACAGAAGGATCTTATGATCTGTATAAATATCCACATGGACACCATATAAATAATGTCTCCACATCTTTAATGCATGAATCACTGCAGCTAATTCTAGAGCGTGGGTTGGATAATTTTTCTCATGTTTCCGTAATTGCCTTGAAGCATACGCAATCACCTTACCATGTTGCATCAACACACACCCTATCCCAATGCCTGAAGCATCGCAATAAACAACATAACCTTCCAATCCATCTGGAAGTGTCAGGACTGGGGCAGAAGTTTATCTATCCTTTAGCTCTTGGAAACTACGTTCACAAGTATCTGTCCATTGGAACTTTGCTGATTTCTGGGTCAGCTTTGTTAGTGGCGCAGAAATAGAAGAAAAACCTTCAACAATTCTCCTGTAATAACTTGCTAAGCCCAGAAATCTACGAACCTCCGTAGGAGTTGTGGGCCTTGGCCATGTCTTCACGGCCTCAATCTTTTGGCTATCTACCCCAAAATACCATCGGCTAAAACAATGTGTCCCAAAAATGTCACTAAGTTCAACCAAAACTCACACTTAGAAAATTTCGCAAACAACTCTTGAGTTTGAAGAACTCTAAGGACAGTACGCAAATGATCCGCATGTTCTGCCTCGGATCTAGAATACACCAAGATATCATCGATGAATACAATCACAAATAAATCTAGGAAGGGCCTGAACACATCGTTCATCAAATCCATAAACACTGCCGGTGCATTAGTTAGTCCAAATGACATCACCCGAAACCCAAAATGGTCATATCTTGTTCTGAAGGCTGTCTTAGGGATATCTTTCTCCCTAACTCTCACTTGATGATACCCGGATCGCAAATCTATCTTTGAAAACCATTTGGCGCCTTGTAATTGGTCAAATAAGTCATCAATCCTCGGAAGGGGTTATTTATTCTTAATCGTCACCTTATTCAGTTGGCGATAGTCAATGCACATTCGCAATGAGCCATCTTTCTTTGGGACAAACAATACGGGTGCTCCCCACGGGGATGAACTAGGCCTAATAAAGCCTTTCTCAAGCAAGTCTTTCAATTGCTCCTTCAACTCTTTCAACTCTGCAGGAGACATTCTATAAGGTGGAATAGATATAGGCTTGGTGTCTGGCAACACATCAATAGCAAAATCAATCTCCCGCTCCGGAGGGAGGCCTGGAAGCTCTTCTGGGAACACATCCAGAAAATCATTTACTACGGGAACTGACTAAAGAGTTGGCGGTTCAGCTTCTACATCCTGAACCCAAACTAGATGATAAATGCAACCTTTTGTGATCATCTTCCTTGCCTTTAGATAGGAAATAAACCTACCTTTTGGTGACGCAGTATTCCCTTTTAAAACTGGTTCTCCCGGAAATTGGAAATGAACCAATTTCGTTCTACAATAAACATTGGCATAACAAGATGCCAACCAATCCATGCCCATAATAACATCAAAATCCACCATTTTTAACTCATGTAAGTCAACCATAGTACGATGTTCACAAATCATAACTATACAACTTTTATATACTCGGCTAGCTATTACCGATTCACCAACGGGTGTAGACACCTTAAAAGGTTTGATCGACTCCGGTTTGACTCTAAACCGACCCGCAATATATGGAGTAACATATGACAATGTGGAGCCCAGATCTATCAAAGCATATACATCATGAGAAAATACCGATAATATACCTGTGACAATATCCGGAGAAGACTCAAGATCTTAGCGTCCAGCCAAAGCATAAATACGGTGCTAAGGACCGGAAGAACTGGGGACTCTCCCTCTGCCTCTACCATGACCGACTGGTGCATGTGAACCTGGACACATAGGGCATATAGATGATGAAGACCCAGCTACCGACCCTGAAGGCTGGGTCCTACCTCTACCACCAACTGAAGGGCAATCACGCATAATATGGCCTGGCCGACCACATGAATAGCAAACCTCTAAACCCAATCAGCACTGACCCAAATGTAACTTCCCACACTGGGAACATCGTGGTACGGGTGGCCTCGCCTGACCCGAATCACCCCTAAACAGGGAACTGGAAAAACTCTGACGCGGCCCGGAATGAGTAGACCTATCAAATCACTGGCCTGAAAATCGTGGAGCCGCACTAGTCATAGATTGGCCTGAATTCCTCGAAAACTTCTGTCAGTGTCCGCATCTATACTCACTCATCGGACCCGAAGATCTAGCCCTCTTGTTATACCCCCTATCATGCTCACGCTCACTCCTTTGTTGTTGTTGGCTTTCTTCCAAATTTTGGGCATGGGCTTGAATGCGTGAAATATCCATGTTGTCCTGAAGGGACGCAGTCAAGAACCTATCCATCAAATGTGGCCCTAGGCCTCTCACAAATCGGTGCACTCGGTCACCCATATCCGCTACCATGACCGAAGCATACCTAGCCAGTGAATTGAAGCGGAGACTGTACTCTAGAGCACTCATACTTCCTTGCCTCAAATTCAAAAATTTATCGGCTCTAGCTCGCCGAACTTTTGGAGGCAGGTAGTGTCGGAGGAAAGCATCTACAAATTCTTGCCATACCGAGGAAGGCGCATTGGCTCCCCGTGAAGCCATCCAAACCGTGTACCAATGAACCGCAACATTCCTCAATCTATAGAATGCTAACTCCACGATTCGGTGTCCGAAGCATGTATCAACCGAACTGTCCTCAACATTCCGTCAATAAAATTCTGAGGGTCCTCATCCGGCTTTGATCCAAAGAATTCTAGAGGGTTCAAGCTAATAAAATCACGGGCCTTTACACTAACAGCCTTGTCACCTTGCCCTATACCTTGCTGCTGAGTCTAGGCGGCAACCAATTGAGTAAGCAAATGAATGGCCTCTTTTACATTTTGGCCTGAAGCATCCGGTGGAGGAGCCGAAAGTGCTGGAGCTGGGGATGAGGCTCCCTCATGCTCCTCAGAAATAGGCACTGAATAAGAGGACTGAGATTGAGCCGCATTCCGGGACTCACCTTCCTCTACAACTCTTTCAGCCCGCTTTTCTGCCACTGTCTTGCCCTTTTAGGCTGCGATAGCCTTTCTCTTTACAGGTATTTCTGAAATATTATAACACACGGTTAAGGAATAAGAATTTCTTATGTCATAGATCTATCGCACGATCTTATGAAGAAATAAGGTCATTCATTCCTAAAATGCCTACAGCCTCTTCTTTATAAGTGTGGCAAGCAACACACTCATAACCAAGACTCTACTGGACACGGCTCGTAGAGACACCCTAGGACAGAACTGCTCTGATACCACTTTTGTCACGACCCAACCAGAGGGCCGCGACGGGCACCCGGTGCTGACCCACCCGGGCACCTCTTATCATACTTTCACATTAACATCTAGGTGAGCCACATAACTAAATCATACTTTTCATCCATTATTCATACTAATCCCATTGGGTAACAATACATATATATCACCATCAATAACAATGCCCATATAAATGTACATAAGCCGACGAGACTAACAAAAAGATATCCAAAATATGGGCCGACAAGGCCAAATGCATCTAATCATATACACATGTCTAAGAGCCTCTAAGGAGAGTATGTCATATCATATAGGATGGACAGGACCCCGCCATGCCCATAAGTATGTACATAAAAGAATAAGTACCAAAAGTTATAGCTCCGAATGAAATGGAGCTCCGCTATGTAGTCCCTGAGTAATAAAGCTATGGATCAAGCCTGTTTCCCTGGCCACCTGCGGGCATGACGCAGCATCCACAAACAAAAGGACGTCAGTATGAATAATGTACTGAGTATGTAAACCATGATCAATATCATTATAGAAGCATAATAAACAACATAAGAAATAGCATAGATGGGAGGTAGAAGAACCATCGTCATAAACACTTACTTGCTTTTCATAGGGGACATTCCATTTCTAATACATGATTGTGTACATACATCCATATCCGTACTCATTTACACTTTCATACCCATATTCATATTCATAATCGTATTCATATTCATTTACATATTCATATTTATAGCATACACGACAATGAAGGATCGGTGTTTCACGTACCCGGCCATGACAAGGCTAGGTGATTATACATCCTGGCCTTACCAAGGCTCCGGGTTATCCGTACCCAACTGCAGTGGTGCGCGCGCAATATATAGATTCTACCCGGCCATACAAGCTCGGGGTTTCATAATAGTCATACATAGACTCATATACATAAAAGCCCATAAGTATCTTTAGCATCATTACTATCGTCGTCATTACATCTATCTTTAGAGGATTACTTATCATATAAGGAATTTAGTATAATCGTAACATATCGAGAATCATGAGCTTAGTAGCTTTTGAAGATAGAATCATTTGGAGAAGATCATAGGCTCATGAAAGGATAGACGTATAGTTGAAGAAACATGCCTTTTTTAAAGAAGGGTTAGCCTTACATACCTTTTCATTCAACTATTCTATCGCTTGAACGTTCTCCTTCAATGCTCACGTTTCTACCTTCATTAGAGTTATACTAACATTAGAAAATCGATAGCTTAGCATACTTGACTAAAGCTAGAGAAAGTTGGACAGCATCTCATTTGTTTATACAACTTCCTTCATATCATATATCAACTCCCAAACATATATAATAACATTCACAACATCATAACAATAGTCTTTGTCCACCTATATTATCCATATTCCTCCATTCACTTCCATTCACTTCCAATCATCCATATCTATGGTCATAGCACACTATTACATTCATTCATATGCAATGTCTATCCCATGTTCTTAACATCATTTATAACATATCCATAATCACAACATATCAAGAATCATGACTCAATCCAAGCTATTACTCAAAAATGACACTATTCCCACATTCATGACCCATTTTCTATATTCTTCTACAATCCAAGTGTTTCAACCTCTCAATACCTTAAAAAACATGGAAATACCATAAAAATTACCATAGATGTTTTAGGAATGAACCTTGGGTGGAAACACTTCACTTGAGCAAACCCTAGTTTCACCTTCACTGGGATTCCTTGTCTTGGATGAACTTTAATGGGTTTCTTACACTTGATTCTCTTGGTTTGATGAAGTTGATCACTAATATCTCTTGAATTATTATGGGAGAAGTGTAGAGAAATGTTCTAGAGAGTTCTAGAGAGAAGGGATGTGAAGGGGAAATGAAATGAAATAACTTGGACCCCTCATTAATAATACTCAAATCTATCCCGCTCCAAATCTGCGGACCAACATACGGTCTGTATAAATTTCACTGACCGTATGTCTTGCCGTAGATTTTGTCCAGTGAGGCTGACCATCTGGGCTGATTACGGCCAAACATACGGCTAGTATAATTTATACGGCCGGTATGTTGGGCCGTATAATGCCCAGTTCTCCCGAACTCATTCTCGTCGACTCGTTTGATCAACAATCCTTATGGAACCTTCTTAACAGTTGTTTAGCACCTCATTAACAACCTAAGGGACGTTATAACTCTTCTCCAAAACATCATTAAGTCATGATTAATTCATTACTCGTAAATTCTTTTCGATACATAACGTATACCTTGCCCTTTCTTGGCAAACTTTCTTATTTTACCTCACATGTCTTTGAAATCTCCATTTCGGTCACCAAACGCTATTTCTTACTTATCGAAATATCGTATTCTGCGTGCCCTTCGTTAGTCTATTCGCTGTGCATTAACGGAATATTTTTCGAGGTGTAACATATATATATATATATATATATATATATATATATATATATATATAGAGAGAGAGAGAGAGAGCTTGATTATCATTGAGAGCATGCATATTATGCAGATACACACAGATACTAGTTCGTACAAATACATTTGGATAGCCATTTTAGTGTATGAGTTCAGATTTTATTCATGATTCTCATATATATACATATTGTTCTTATGCCTTTCATACTCAGTACATTATCTGTACTGACTCCCCGTTGCACGGGGGGCTGCGTTCATGCCCGCAGGTTCAGGTAGACCGACAGGTAGTCCAGCTTAGTAGGACTTCTATCCAGCAGTGGTCAGTGCGCTCCATTGATCCGAAGTTGCAGTCTATTTTGGTATGCTAGCCTTTTGAGATGTATAAGCATATGGGCATGACGAGGCCCTGTCCCGTCCATTCTACAGCTTCCATTCCAGTAAAGGACTGTAGAACGTTGTATGTATTAGTCAGATGATGTAGCCTTGTCGGCTCCCAATTTTTTGTTTACAGTATATGTAGCGGCCTAGCTGGCTTGCACTGTTTTTTCCAGTATGTATGTGTACGTACGATCTGTATAGAGTTTATAAGGTTATTCTTTCATGAGACAGTAAGAGATCAGTTTATGCCATTTATGAGTCCTTGATATTTAGTGTGGTTCATATATGTGTATAGGGGTGTTTGGTCACTAGAGGCCAGACACTCGTCATGACTCATCGGTTTGGGTCGTGACAGTTATATCCCACCTTGAAGGAACAATTATCATAAGGTAATATCAAGAATAATGAATAAATCAAGAAAATTATGAAATAAGCTTAGTAATCCCATAATAGCATCAAAACCATAAGCTTTGGAATCTCTTCAATGGATCATCATCATCATTATCATCATGGGCAATATTTATCTTTAGCATCATAAGAAACTCTAAGAATCATGAGCTTCTAGCTTTTGGGAATACGGATGTTATAGAAAACATATGTAGGTTCATAAGAAAGGAATCATGCCTTTAGAAATAAAGGGACTAGCCTTAACATACCTTTTTGGTCTCCTTGACTACTTAACACTTATCCTCCCAAGCTCGTAAATCTACATTCAAGAGATTTCATATTATTGTTAGGCTTATCGTCATATGCTTATCTTAAGCTTCAAATTAAACCCCCTTAAGAATCTGCCGAAATTCGGGCAGAATTTCCCCTATATCTTCCACTCCCTCCAATCTTCAAAACAACTCCCAAAGAACAATAAAACATCAACAATTCCATAATCAAAAGATTACTTTCAAACAATACTCAATTCAATCTCAAAACTTCTTTCCATAATCAATCCATAACAACAACTTCATACAACCACTTATACACTCATATACGACAATTCCTTAACATCATTATTATCCCTCATAATAAGATTATGCTCAAAACATAATAATAATTATAATTCAAGTTAATTCACAACTCAAAATATCATCAAATGCATATTTGAACTTTTCCTCCAATTTTCCTTCTCCTCAAATCTTAACATAATTACCAAACAAACTCATAAACATGAAAATAAGATGAAATCTTACCTCAAAATTCAATAACACTTCAATTCCATGGTTACTTCACCTTAAAAATACTCACCCAAACATCTTCAAGAAGAGGAGACAAGTGTTGACCTCCCTTGTACCCTTAACCACTTTAATCTTCACTTTGATCTTTGGTTTAGGATTAGAAGTATGTTGGAATATGGTTCAAGAGGTTTCTAGGGCCTTCTAGGACTTGGGGCTATGTTAAAAGTTAAATAAAAATGACCAAAATTGTCATATAGACTTGTAGGAATATATGTGCATGTTGTGGAAGTTGGAGGAATGTTTTAGAGGATTTGGGATATGTTTAGGGGGTTTGGTTATTGGATGAATGTTTTGGGAAGTTCTAGAGAGGTGTGGAGATGAGAAATGGTGAAAAATGATGTGTTAGAGGGCTATTTATAGGTGTGTGGGTCGGGTTAGGCTCCATTGGGCCGAATTAATGGGCCTTAAGTGAGTTTTTAGAGAATTCGCGTAGATTCGCAGGCTTCTGGCAGTTCGTCTTAAAACACCCATAAATCCCTACTCCGATGTCGTATTGACAAACGGTTTGTTGCATTGGAAACTAAACTCGACGAACTTCATTTTACGATTTTGAAACACCTCAAGACTTCTGATATACCAGGAGATATACCTCTCTGAAGTTGACCCAAAATTCTGCCAAATTTTTCCCAAATGTTTGAAAAACTTATTTTCTTCGATTTGCTCGATCCCAGAACCTTTAGACACTTTCTTAACACTTGTTAAGAGTATTCCTTAACCTTATAAGGGTTCCATGACCTCTCCGAGCTTACGTTATTTTACTCACGACATAAACGACACGAAAATTTTCAATGTGTAACACGTAAGTTCAAGTCCTTCTGCTTAAAGATGTACTGGAGGCTCTTATGGTCGCTATAGATATCAACGTGGACGCCATATAAATAATGTCTCTACATTTTCAAAGTATAGATCACCACAGCTAACTCAAGATCATGGGTTGGATAGTTCTTCTCGTGCTTCTTCAGCTGTCTAGAAGCATAAGCAACAACCTTACCGTGCTACATTAATACACAGCCAATCCAATACCTGAAGCATCACAATAAATCACATAGCCATCTACTCCCTCTAGAAGAGTCAAGACAGGTGCTGAGGTCAGCTTGTCCTTCAATATCTGAAAGCTCTACTCACACGAATCCGTCCACTGGAACTTAGCTGATTTCTGAGTCAGCTTGGTCAACGGGACTGAAAGAGAAGAAAATCCCTCTACGAATCTCCTATACTATCCTGCCAAACCTAAAAAGCTACGTATCTCTGTCGGTGTCGTGGGCCTTGACCAATTCTTCACAGCTTTAACCTTTTGAGTATCTACTCTAATGCCTTTATCTGAAATAATGTGACCAAGAAAATCCACAGAGTTCAACCAGAACTCACACTTGGAGAACTTGGCATACAACTCTCTATCTCGAAGAACTTTAAGCACTGCTCGTAGATGTTCTGCATGTTCAGCCTCTGACAGTGAATAAACCAAAATATCATCTATAAACACAATCACGAACAGATCTAGGAAAGGGTTGTATACGTGATTCATCAAGTCCATGAAGACAGCTGAAGCATTAGTTAACCCAATGACATAACACGAAACTCATAGTGCCCATATCTAGTCCTAAATGTCGTTTTCAGAATGTCTTCCTCCTTCACCTTGACCTGATGATACCCCGATCTCAAGTCTATCTCCGAGAAATATTTGGCGCCATGTAGCTGATCAAACAAGTCATCAATCCTCGGAAGTGGATATTTATTCTTTATGGTCACCTTATTCAATTGCCTGTAATCAATACACATTCGCAAGGAGCCATCCTTGTTTCTTACAAATAACACCGGCGCTCCCCATGGCGATGTACTAGGTCTGATAAAGCCCTTCTCAAGTAAATCCTTTAATTCTTTCAACTCTGCAGCTGCCATTCGATAAGGAGGAATGGATATTGGTTGAGTGTCTGGCAATAAATTGATAGTAAAATCAATCTCCCATTCTGGTGGAATGCCTGGAAGCTCATTTGGAAATACCTCCGGAAACTCATTGACCACAGGGATAGACTGAAGGGTCGGTGATTCTGCTTGCACATTCTGGACCCGAACCAGGTGATAAATGTACCCTTTTGTAATAATCTTTCTTGCCTTTAGGTAGGAAATAAACCTATCCCTTAGCAAATTAGCATTACCCTTCCACTTTAGGACTGGCTCGTCGAGAAACTGGAATCGAACTATCTTTGTTCTGCAATCAACATTAGCATAACAGAAGGCCAACCAATCCATACCCATAATATCATCAAAATAAACTATGTCTAACTCAATCAAACTTGCTAGGGTATGGCAATTACAAACAATCACTACACAACCTCCATATACTCGCTTAGCGATGACAGGGTCACCAACTGGCGTAGACACCTCAAACGATTTAATCGATTCAGGCTCTATCCAAAAATTTCTAGTAATAAATGGAATAACATATGATAAGGTGGAACCTGGATCAATACGTGCGTATACATCATAGGAGGTGTTACACCTCAGTTTTGTTTTACACCGTTCTCAAACCAACGTAAGCTCGGAGAGGTCATGGGGCCCTTATAAGGTTAAGGAGTACTCTTAACAAGTGTTAAGCAAGTGTCTAAAGATTCTGGGATCGAGCAAATCGAAGAAAATAAGTTTGTCAAAAATTTGGAAAAATATTTGCAGAACTTTTGACAGAAATTTTGGGTCAACTTCAGAGAGGTATATCTCCTGGGATACCAGGAGTTTTGAGGTGTTTCAAGAGCCTAAAATGAAGTTCGTCAAGTTCAGTTTCCAACGCAAGAAACCATTTGTCAATACAACATAGGAGGAGGGAGTTATAGGCGTTTTAAGTTTGACTGCCAGAAGCCTGCCAATCTACGTGAATTATCTGGAAACTCATTTAAGTCCCACTAATTCGGCCCAATGGAGCCTAACCCGACCCACACACCAATAAATACCCCTCTAACTCATCATTTTCATCATTTTTTCACCATTTCTTATCTCCAGACCTTTCTAGAACTTCCCACAACATTCATCCAATATCTAAATCCCCCTAAACATATCCCAAATCCTCTAGAACATTCCTCCAACTTCCATAACATGCACATATATTCCTACAAGTTTATATGACAACTTTAATCCTACAAGTCCTAGAAACTTCTCCACACATATTCCAACATATTTCCAAGCCCAAACCAAGGATCAAAGTGAAGATTAAAGTGGTTAAGGATTTCCAAGTGAGGTCTACACTTGTCTCCTCCTCTTGAAGATGTTTGGGTGAGTATTTTAAGGAGAAGTAACCATATAATTGAAGTGTTCTTGAATTTTGAGGTAAGATTTCATATTAGTTATTGTTTATGAGTTTGTTTGGTAATTATGTTAAGATTTGAGGAGAAGAAAAATTGGAGGAAAAGTTCAAATATGCATTTGATGATATCTTGAGTTGTGAATTAACTTGTGTTATAATTATTAGTATGTTTTGAGAATAATCTTGTTATGAGGGATAATAATGATGTTAAGGAATTATCGTATACGAGTGTATAAGGGATTGAATGAAGTTGTTGTTATGGATTGATTATGAAAAGAAGTTTTGGGATTGTATTGAGTATAGTTTGAATGTAATCTTTTGATTATGGAATTGTTGATGTTTTATTGTACTTTGGGAGTTGTTTGGAAGATTGGAGGGAGTAGAAGATATAGGGAGATGCTGGTCGAATTTCGGCAGATACTAAAGGGGTTTAATTTGAAGGCTTAAGATAAGCATATGACGATAAGCCTAACAATAATATGAATTCTCACGAATGTAGATTTACGGGCTTGGGAGGATAAGAGTTAAGTGGTTAAGGAGACTAAAAATGTATTTTAAGGCTAGTCCCTTTCTTTCTCAAGGCATGATTCCTTTCTTATTAACCTATATACGTTTTCCATAACATCCTTATTTCCAAAAAGCTAGAAGTTCACGATTCTCAAAGTTCTTATGATGCCAAAGATAGATGTTGTGTGTGATGATAATGATGATGATGATGATTCCATTTTAGAGATTCCAAAGCTTATGGATTTGATGCCATTATAAGATTATTGAGCTTATTTCATGATTTTCTTGACTTTATTCATTGTTGTTGATCTCACCTTAAGATAATTGTTCCTTCAAGGTGGGATATAACGATGATGACTATTCCATAATATAAATCGAAGATTACCGACCTTACGTCACTCTGATACAGTAGAAATGTTTAATTGGGCTCTCATGCATGCTATATGTATTTATATATGTAGCTTTTATAATACCGCACCTACATGGCCGGGCATGATATTATATATAACCGCGCCTATATGGCCGGGCATGATACTATATATATAACCGACCCTTAGTGGCCGGGCATGATATTATATATAACTGACCCTTAGTGGCCGGGCATGATACTATATATAACCAACACCTAGCGGTCGGGAAAGATACTATATATATATATGAACAAGTCTTTTTTTAAAGCCAAGCATGCATGACATCCGCCTTAAAAAGGCATTTAGAGGCACAAGTTGATCTCTTCTATATTATGTTATCTTCATACTTTCATTATGTGGTTACTCATGCCTTACATAGTCAGTACATTATTCCTACCGACGTCCCTTCTTGTGGATGCTGTGTTCATGCCCGCAGGTAGGAAGGTAGACGGACCAGGCCCTTAGGAGCTTTATCAGCGGAGTCTCAGGAGCGCTCCATTTGTTTCGAAGCTATAGTTTGTTGGCACTACTCTTGTGTATACATATACTTGGGCATGGCGAAGTCCTGCCCCGTCTTCATGGATTTCTGTATTCTATATAGAGGCTCGTAGACAGATGTGTGTAGCTAGAAGTCCCATATAGAAGCCTTGTTGGCTTGTGTTTATGGGCATAGCTGTTGATGATTATGTAGAGATGTGCCACTATCTTGTAATATGTGCCCTTACAGAGTATGACGCCCATGAGATATCTTTGTGGTCCACCTAGAAATGATTATGAGATGTATGTTCAAAGGTGCTTGGTGGGTTAGCTCCGGGTGCCCGTCATGGCCCTCTGGTTGGGTCGTGACAAAAGTGGTATCAGAGCAGTTCGTCCGAGGGTATGTCTACGAGCCGTGTCTGGTAGAGTCTTGTTTATGAGTGTGAAGCGCGCCGCACTTATAAACAAGAAGCTGCAGGGCATTTAGGAATGATTGACCTTTCTTTCTCATCTTAGATCGTGCCGTATAACTAAATTATAAGATGTGATGTCCCTGATTCTAACCCTAAATGTTTTTATTGTGGATAAGCAGTTGATTATGTCGCTATGAGGTAATTGATGAGAATTGAAGTTGATACTCCGACAGGTATGTTTCCTGCCTTATTGATATCGATAGACTTTGATATAAGAACTTGAGCTAGATGTTACGGGTATTTGTGATCGCCCTGCTAGGCATCAGATGTGTTCACTGGGCTGTGTGCAAGAATGAGGCAGTAAGAAGTATAGAGGAAACTCTGCCGAAATTTTTACAAATTGAATTGTTTGAATGTCTATTCTATAGAGAAAGAATGAACGGAAAATGTGACAATCGGATATTTGTTAAGTCATGATTGAATGACCAATTATGATTGAATGACCAATTATGTGACGCTTTGATTTAATTTAAGGGAAGATCCTTGGAAGGGAAATATGATTACTAGTTAAAGGAACTGGAATGAGTTGCATTCGAAATTTCGGAGGGTTGAGACTTATTGAAAACATAAGGAAAGTTGATATTAGGAACTCAAATACGGTATTACGATTTATAGATTAGATTGGTTAGTAAAAGATAACGAAGAGATATTGATATGGTAAAGGAAGTTAACGGGTAGAGGAAACTTTTACTCTAGAAGTTCATATTTATAACTATATAGAAGCATGGGTTTAGTAGTCAGTCACTATAAAAAAAAATAAGGTGGGCCCCAATCTTATTTTATGGTAGAAAAATTGTAAAAAAAAATAAAATAAATAAGGTGGGGCCCACTCTTCCGTAATAGTAGAGATTAAAAAAATTAAGGCGGAGTCCGTGTGGAGAATTAGGAGACAATTGCAAAAAATAAAATAAAAAAATAAGATGGGATCCACGTGAAGAAGTAGGAGACAATTGCTAGGAAAAAAATATTTAAGGTGGGGCCCACTCTTCCATAGTAGAGATTAAAAAAAATTAAGGTGGGGTCCGCGCGGAGAAGTAGGAGACAATTGCAACAGAAAAAATAGGACATTTAAATAATGATAACAAGTTCAGAAAATGGTAAAGGTACGCTTAGAGAAAATGTAAAGAAGAGAAGTTCGAGAAAAAATAAATAACAATTTAAATTGAACACAAAAACTGCTAAAGAAATCATAAAACCAAAAGATTAAAAACTTATACCATACGTCTAACACCAATAATGAGGAATAACATCAAGAAGACGAAATATAAACGGTCTTTTATAATAGTAATATATATATATATATATATATATATATATATATATATATATATATATATATATATATATATATATTAGAAGCATGAGTTGGGGTGGTTTCGTCGTCCACCTCCAACTCATGTAAAAAAAAAAAAAAAAGTGCACCCCATATTAAAAAAATCAAGCAATATCAAAAATAAAATAAAAAAGTGGATCCCATATTAAAAAAACAAGCAATATAAAAAAAAAGTGCACCCCATATTAAAAAACCAAACAATATTCATGTAATTCCCAAAGTATCCCCATTAAGTCAATAATGGTAGATTCATTGTCATATGCATATCAACCCATTAGTGGGAGCAAATGAAAATATTGTATAGTAAAAAACGTGGACCCTATATTATTTCTTTTCTTTAAAAGGTTAAGTAGCCAAACCATACAATTTATCCAAACCATACAATTTCCTTCTTTTCTTATATTAGCCTGAGATCTAATCTAGATATTTAACTGTTGTATTTGCTATTCCGCCATGTCATTTATTTGTTATTTTTACAAAAATAAATATACTTAAAATATTTATATTTTAAAATAAGATAGAATTTAATTACTTTTTCATTTTTATTCTTACTCTAATAAATGTGAAAAAAGATTAATGTCGTAAAAGAAAAAAAAATATTAAATGGAGATCAAATAATAAATAAGGTAAATTAGTCAAATTCTAATTCTATTTGACGTTTACTTAAAAAAACGTGCAAAAGAAAACATGACAAGTAAAATGAGCTAAACCAAGAATATTCACCAAAAATTAAAAAATAGTAGTTCTTCGTTTAAATCGAAAATCAAACTTCTACTTTGTTTCGTTTTAAACATGTAAAATTAATTTAATAATTTGAATTAGAATTATCCAAATCAAAATTTGATAAAAAATAATAAGTATTGTTTAGGTCCAATCTACATACATTAACAATAGAATATTATACACCTTTAAATTAATCGAATTAAAATTCAACGTATCAACTGATGTTTAAATATTGCTATTGTTTTGTCTCCAAGAGATGAAAATAGTTTCTTTTTAAACAAGTCTTTTTTTTAAAAAAGTATTAATAAATTTTTGCAAACTTTGTATTCGTAGCAAACACTAATATAATAAAGTTTTGGATACGGAGCACAAACTACATTGTTATATTAATCGTATTTTTATGCATATATATATATATATATATATATATATATATATATGCATAAAAACAATGCAAACTTATGTATGTTTATTAATAATATAAACTATATATTATCACTACCCAAACACAACTACATACAAATAGATACACTATAATTCAAAGTGTTGGGCCCGTGCGCAACACGGGCATATGCCATCTAGTATATACATAAGATCAAGATGGGCTGATGACAGGCACATAGACTCATTTTATTTCAATCTCCTATGTGATGTGAGTTTACATTGGGATTCAGAAGTCACCAGTCATTCGACTTCAAGGGGATTCTGAGTATTTGATAGTCGGCACTATTCTTAGAAGCATTATGGCCGAGTTACTTTGAGTATTAGTTACGACCTTGAACTCAAGAATGAGAAATGGTTAGGTAAGTTGGATTGAAATTATAATTATCTTCTGGATTGTTTATATAACTTCTAAATGTGATGTTGCTTGGTCGACGAAGGAAGTAGAGATTGTATCAACCTTAGGAATATGTGGTGTATTTCTAGCTAATCCTCATAAGAAGGTTTCACCTCAATTTTTTCAGACGGGGGTTGTGAAGGTTATTTGAAGATAGAGAAATTAGGTGCGATGTTGGTTTATGTGTAAGGAGAGAAGAGAGTAGGTGTACAAGTGAAGATAAAATATCTCAAGGATCGATTCGGTTGCTACAGGAAAGTAAAGGATGCGAGGTTGATTATCATAGACAAAGAGACAGGGTACAAGTACGAGTAAAGATTTTTGAGTAAAGTTATATCACCAGGATTTACAGTTAGGACATAGAAAGATATGCTACGAAGACCTACAGATTTAGACATACGAAAAAAGAATATGAGAAACCAGAATAGTGTTACACCTCGGAAATTTCCCATCTCGTACAGTGAATAGACTAACGAAGAATACGAGTATACGATGTTTTAATCAGAAGGGAATGACGTTTGACGACCCTAAGTAAGATTTCAAAAACAATGGGAATAAGAGGTAGGTTATGAGCACAACGACTATATTATAGGTTCTGAAAATGTGGAAAGTTGCAAATTTGCACTTTGGCCCAGTTGATCGTAAAATGCAATACGAACCGTAAAGTAGTTTACGGGCCATAAACTGCCATGTCGTATTTCAACTTCCAAAACTTCAACTTTCTGTCAAATGCTTGAATGGTTAAAGACGACTTGAAATACGGATCGTAAACTGAGTTCGTAAATTACCATGTCCTCAGCCTACCTTTCTGGTTCTGTTAAACTTAAATACGCCCACAGAATACGGACCGTAAACTGGAATACAGACCGTATACTGGGTTTACGACCACTGTGCACTTCAACTACTGTTCATTTCGGATCAGATTTTAAGTCATTAAAAAGGAGACCCAAGCTCATTAATTCATTTCATTTTCCACGTTACTTCTCTCTAGAAACCTCTAGAATATTCTCTACTCTTCATCTACAAGAAAAAAAAGGAAATCAAAGATCAATATCAAGAATCCAAGTGAATCAAGTGTATGAAACTCATCAAAGTTCATCCAAGTTAAGAAATTTTAAGAGAAGCAAACTAGGGTTTTGGTGCAAGAAGAGTAATACCACTCAAGGCTTGTTACTACAACATCTAAGGTACGTTTTTGGCGTTAACATGTTATTTTGGGAATGGAAGATTTGAAACACTTGGATTATAGAAGGATGTAAGAAATGGGTCATGAAAGTGTGAATAGTAGCATTGTTGAGTAAAGGTTTGAATTGAGCCATGATCATTGATAATTTGTGATTATAAAAATGTTATGAATGACATTTAGAACATGGAATAAGTATCCTATGTGAGAAAATGCAACAGTGAACCATGGCCATGATTATGGAGAATGGAAGACAAATTGTGAAATACGGATATTGAAAATGAATGATGAGTGTTGTCTATCATATTGAGAATGTTGTTATGAACTCTTGAAATTTGATATAGAATAGGGGAAGAGTTGCATAAACGAAAGGAAATGTTGTCCAATTTTCTCTAGCGTTAGTAAGCTGTTTTTATAATCGCTAGCTAATGTCAATACAAATTCTCTTGAAGGTAGAACGTACGCACTAAAGGAGAACAAGCAAGCGATAGATTAATAAACGACAAAGCTATGTGAGGCTAGTCCTTTCTTTCTAATTGCATGAATACTAAAGCATGACTTCCTATTTTCTTCATGAGTTTCTACATTCCGGAAAGCTACAAGTCTATATCCATGAATAGCTATATAAGATGAGAGATATGTTAGAGACCCTATAATCTTAATAATGTTATTTATTGCTCACACTCCCCTTATATGTTAGTTCCTTCAAGGTGAGGCAGAATGTCGAAGAATGCTCCATAATGAAATCGGGGGATCACGACCTTACGTCACCCCGATAAAGTGTAGTTGTTCTTGAGCCCTATGCATGTACTATGATAAACATATTATGATAAGTATATTATGATAAGCAACTATGATGAGCATATATGATGATGATATAACACCGTGCCTATATGGTCGGGCAGTCACCGCTAAGGCAGGCAGCTATACACCATGGCCAGACGGCATGGGCAGACACCACTAGTGGGCGGCATGAGATGATATCCCGGACGCAGGCTAATGTTATGATTATCACACCATACCTATATGGATGGGCAGCTTATACATTTATGCATATATGATATGACGATGAGTATGAGTAAGACAGCATGCATTATTTCTTTTATATTTGACAGTCAGATACAGATGTTTCATATTGATATTTCCTTTATTCATTGTTTATGCCTCTCATACTTAGTACAATGTTCGTACTGACGTCCATTTTCTTTGGACGCTGTGTTCATGCCAATAGGTAGACAGGGAGGAGAGCTTGACCCAGACCCGTAGTAGCTGCTAGCTGATTGAAAGCACTCTTTTTTATATGTGTACATTTTGGGTATTCTTTTGTGTACATTTTTTATATGTGTATTTTGGGCATGACGGGGTCTTGCCCCGTCTTTATGTCTAGCACTCCAGTAGAGGCTCGTAGATATGCAGTGTGGGTTAGATGGTCTCACGAGATTGTTACTAGGTATATATATATATATTATTTTGATGGCCGAGAGGCTTATGCATATAAAAGTATTTTATGTTCTCAAATGAAAAGATGATTTTCTTATATCTTGTGTATAAATTGATAAAAGAGCATTAAATGAGTAAGATGAGTAGTAGAACGAGTGGTGCTCGGCGGCTAGCCCCGGGTACCCCTCGCGGCCCCTAGTTGGGTCGTGACAAAAGTCGTATCAGAGCGGTTCAGTCCTAGGAAGTATCTACGAGCCGTGTCTAGTAGAGTCTTTTTTATGGTGTGTTGCGCGCCACATCAATAAACAAGAGGGTACAGGGCATTTAGGAAAAATGACCATCTTTCTTCTTATGAGATCGTGCGATAGAGCCATGTATAAGATTTTATCCTCCCTAATAGTTTGTTGTGATTCCAGAAATACCGCTAAAGGGAAAAGCTACAGCCGCCCAGAAGGGCAAGACTACGACAAAGAGGCGGGTAGAAAGAGAGCCTCCGATGAATATTGAAGAGGGTGAATCGCATAATGAGGCTCTATCTAATACTTCATCCGCCCCGCCTAATGTGGAAGGACAAGGAGGAGCTTCAGCTCCAATTCCTCCACCGGGTGCTTCGGGTCAACAAATGACCGAGGCCATTCAGTTATTGACATAGTTGGTTGCCGCCCAGACACATCGGCAAAATGCGGGCCTAAGTGATCGGTCAGCCAGTACTAGAGCCCGTGATTTCATGACTTTAAATCCTCCAGAGTTCTTCGGGTCGAAGCCGGATGAAGATCCGCAAGGCTTTATTGATGAGATGTTGAGGACCCTAAAGATTATTCATGCCTCTGAGACCGGATCTGTGGAGTTGTCCTCTTATAGACTTCGAGATGTGGCGGTATTGTGGTATAATAATTGGATAGCATCGAGACAAGGGAATGGGCCTCCACCTGTATGGTAAGAATTTGTAGATGCTTTTATCCGTCACTATTTACCACCCGAGGTCCGCCGAGTTAGAGCGGATAGATTCCTAAATTTGAGGTAAGGAAATATGAGTGTTCGGGAATATAGTCTTCAATTTAATTCATTGGCTAGGTATGCCCCGACTATGGTGGCCGACATGGGAGACCGGGTACATAGATTCGTGAGTGGCTTAGGGCCACATTTATTCAAATATTGCTTGACAGCTTCGCTACAAGATGGGATGGATATTTCCCGGATACAGGCTCATGCTCAGAATTTAGAGGGGCGACAACAACCACAAAGGAATGATCGTGATAGTGATAGAAGACAAAGCAAGAGGGCAAGATCTATAGGAGCAGGCAGTGATTATAGAGGGGGATAAATATAGACATATTCTAGGTACTCAGGCCAGTCAGTGACTAGTGCACCTCCTCGATTCGCAGGTAGGAGATTTGATCGCTCCTTCCGTTCAGGACAGGGCCAGAGTTCGAGGTCCTCAGATTCCCAGTTCAGGGAAGATTATAGTCAAAGGAGACCCCCCGTACTGCGATGCAGCCAGTGCGGTAGATTAAATTCCGGACAGTGTCGCCAGGGTTCGGATGCTTGCTATACTTGTGGCCAAGTTGGGCACATGATGAGAGATTGCCCGTCGTTGGGTGGTAGAGTTGGTATTCAACCCACAGGTTCAGCAGCTGGTTCTTCCTCAGTGCGCCCGGTAGGGCAGACTCCCCAGATGTCAGCAGGCCGAGGTAGAGGCAGAGGGGTAGCATCTACTTCAGGTGCCACTCAGCCCCGTGTATATGCTCTAGCCGGACGACAGGATCTTGAGTCCTCCCCGGATGTGGTTACAGATACATTGTCTATATTTTCCCGTGATGTGTATGCATTGATAGATCCGGGTTCTACATTCTCTTATATTACTCCATATGTTGCTGGTTGTATTGGGGTGAAACCTGAGCCAATCAAACCTTTTGTGGTGTCTACTCCGGTTGGTGATCCTGTGATAGCTAGACAAGTGTATAAAAATTGTGTAATTGTGATATGTGATCGCCAGACCAAAGCTGATTTGATTGAATTGGAAATGCTAGATTTCGATGTAATTATGGGTATGGATTGGTTGGTCTCGTGCTATGCTAATGTTGATTGCCGAACGAAGGTAGTTCGATTTCAATTTTCGGGAGAGTCCGTGCTTAAATGGAAGGGTAGTGCAGCATCACCGAAAGGTAGGTTTATTTCCTACCTTAAGGCAAGGAAGATGATAGCCAAGGGATATATTTATCATCTAGTCCGAGTACATGACATCGAAGCAAAGTCGCCAGCTTTCCAATCTGTTCAGATAGTAAATGAATTTCCGGATGTATTCCCAGATGAACTTCCAGGACTTCCTCCAGAAAGAGAGATTGACTTTGCCATTGATGTGTTGCCGGCCACCAATCCTATTTCTATCCCTCCTTATCAAATGGCTCTGGCAGAATTGAAAGAGCTGAAGGCGCAGTTGAAAGATTTGCTTAAAAAAGGGTTTATTAGACCCAGTTCGTCGCCATGGGGAGCCCCAGTTTTGTTCGTGAGAAAGAAAGACGGATCTCTACGAATGTGTATTGATTATAGGCAATTGAACTAGGTGACGATAAAGAACAAATATCCTCTTCCGAGGATTGATCATTTATTTGATCAGCTACAGGGTGCCAAATGGTTTTCAAAAATAGACTTGAGATCGGGTTATCATTAAGTGAGAGTTAAAGAAGCAGATATTCCCAAAACATCATTTAGAACGAGATATGGCCACTATGAATTCCGAGTGATGTCATTTGGGTTGACAAATGCTCCGGTCGTGTTTATGAATTTGATGAATAATGTATCCAGGCCACTCTTGAATTGTCTGTGATAGTATTCACTGATGATATTCTGGTGTACTCTCGCACAGAATCAGAACATGCAAATCATTTGCGAATTGTTCTTGGCATTCTCCGAGCCCGGGAATTTTATGCAACATTTTCAAAGTGCGAGTTTTGGCTGAATTCTGTAACATTTCTGGGCCATGTTATTTCAGATGATGGCATTCGAGTTGACACTCAGAAAATTGAAGCTGTGAAGACTTGGCCAAGGCCTACAACGCCTACGGAAGTTCGTAGTTTTCTGGGATTGGCAGGCTATTATAGGAGATTCGTAGAGGGATTTTCATCTATTTCGGCCCCATTGACGAAGCTGACCCAGAAGTCAGCTAAATTTCAGTGGAACGAAGCTTGTGAGCGTAGTTTCGAGGAGTTGAAAGACAGATTGACCTCAGCTCCGGTCTTAACACTTCCAGAAGGGTCAGACAACTATGTTGTGTATTGTGACGCTTCCGTTGTGGGATTAGGATGCGTATTGATGTAGCATGGTAGAGTTATTGCTTATGCTTCGAGGCAGCTGCGGCAACATGAAAAGTACTATCCAACTCATGATCTCGAGTTGGCTGCGGTCATTCATGCCTTGAAAATGTGGAGACATTACTTGTATGGTGTGCATGTTGACATTTACACAGATCACAAGAGTCTTCAATATATGTTCAAACAGAAGGAGTTAAATTTGCAGCAAGGCGGTGGTTAGAATTACTGAAAGATTATGATTTTAGCATTTTATACCACCCCGGAAAAGTGAATGTAGTAGCTGATGCGCTTAGCTGCCGATCAATGGGCAGTATATGTGAGGTTCCTCCGGAAAAGAAAGAGATAGTTCATGAGCTCAATCAACTAGCTAATCTTAGAGTACGTGTAATTGATTCGGGTAATGCAGGGATTAGCATTAATGATCTCACAGTCTCATCCTTGAACATGGAAGTGAAAGAGCACCAGTATGAAGATCCTAAATTGTGCCATTACAGAGACATATCTCGTGGAAAAGAGAAGTCTCCATTTGAAGTTTCTATGGATGGAATTCTTAAATACTGAAGCAGGCTATGTATGCCGAATGTGGCAGAATTACGCCGACAAATTCTAGAAGAAGCCCATTGTTCTCGATATTCTATTCACCCAGGTGCAACCAAAATGTATCATGTTCTCAAGATGATGTATTGGTGGGATGGCGTGAAGAGAGACATAACGGAAATTGTAGTACAGTGTCCAAATTGCCAACAGGTAAAGATTGAACATCAAAAGCCAGGAGGCTTATTGCAAGCAATGGAAATCCCTACTTGGAAATGGGAAGTGATCAACATGGATTTTATAGTGGGGTTACCTCACTCCCGTGGAAAGTATGATTCTATATGGGTGATCGTGGATATATTGACGAAAGCACCCTATTTTCTTCCAGTTAGAATCACGTACTCAACAGAAGACCATGTGAGGTTATATCTCAAAGAAATTGTGCGACTTCATGGTATTCCACTATCTATTATCACAGATAAAGGAGCACAGTTTACAACCAAATTCTGGAAGTCCTTTCAAGAGGGTCTAGGCACTCAAGTGAAGCTTAGAACAGCATTTCATCCACAGACTGATGGACAAGCCGAGCGTACTATTCAAACTTTGGAAGATATGCTACGGGCATGTGTATTAGATTTTGGTGGTAGCTGGGATGATCACTTATCCCTTATTGAGTTTGCTTACAACAATAGCTACCATTCCAGTATCCAAATGGCTCCGTATGAAGCCCTATATGGGAGAAAGTGTAGGTCCCCAGTTGGATGGTTTGAAATAGGAGAGGTACAGCTAGTAGGCCCCAAATCGATTCAGCAAGCGGTGGAAAAAGTTAAGGTGATCCAAGATCGATTGCTGACAGCCCAAAGTCGCCAAAAGTCTTATGCGGACAATCGCCGACGAGACTTAGAATTCCAGGTTGATGATTGGGTATTTTTGAAAGTGTCGCCAATGAAAGGGGTGATGAGATTTTGCAACAGAGGGAAGTTAAGTCCTAGATATATTAGACCCTATAAAATTATCCGCAAGGTGGGTCATGTTGCTTATGAATTGGACTTGCCTTCAGAGCTTGAATCAGTCCATCCAGTCTTCCATGTTTCGATGCTCCGTAAGTGTATTGGAGATCCCGCAAAGTTTGTCCCGATATATGATGTGCAAGTAACAGAAAAGCTAACCTATGAAGAAGTGCCTATTGCTATTCTAGACAGGCAAGTGCGAAGACTTCGAAATAAAGAGGTAGCTTCAGTTAAAGTCTTGTGGCGAAAAATTAACCGGGAAGAAATGACTTGGGAGGCGGAAGAGAAGATAAAATCCACGTACCCGCATTTATTTCAACCCCTAGGGGAGATTCAAGATGAAACGCCAATGATATAAGGTATATATGCTTACTTTTCATGCTTCTGGTCGTGCGTGGCCATAGATATGTTGATATTGTGATGTAGCCCTATGAGGAAATGATATTATGGGTTGCTGTGACAGGATGGTAGTGCCATATTACAGGGGAAACTCTGGAAAAATTTCCCGATGACTTAACATTCGAGGACGAATCTTCCAAAAGGGGGGAAGAATGTTACACCTCGGAAATTTCAAATCTCGTACAATGAATAGACTAACGAAGAATACGAGTATACGATGTTTTAATCAGAAGGGAATGACGTTTGACGACCCTAAGTAATATTTCAAAAACAATGGGAATAAGAGGTAGGTTATGAGCACAACGACTATATTATAGGTTCTGAAAATGTGGAAAGTTGCAAATTTGCACTTTGGCCCAGTTGATCGTAAAATGAAATACGAACCGTAAAGTAGTTTACGGGCCATAAACTTCCATGTCGTATTTCAACTTTCAAAACTTCAACTTTCTGTCAAATGCTTGAATGGTTAAAGACGACTTGAAATACGGACCGTAAACTGAGTTCGTAAATTACCATGTCCTCAGCCTACCTTTCTGGTTCTGTTAAACTTAAATACGCCCACAGAATACGGACCGTAAACTGGAATACAGACCGTATAATGGGTTTACGACCACTGTGCACTTCAACTACTGTTCATTTCGGATCAGATTTTAAGTCATTAAAAAGGAGACCCAAGCTCATTAATTCATTTCATTTTCCACGTTACTTCTCTCTAGAAACCTCTAGAATATTCTCTACTCTTCATCTACAAGAAAAAAAAGGAAATCAAAGATCAATATCAAGAATCCAAGTGAATCAAGTGTATGAAACTCATCAAAGTTCATCCAAGTTAAGAAATTTTAAGAGAAGCAAACTAGGGTTTTGGTGCAAGAAGAGTAATACCACTCAAGGCTTGTTACTACAACATCTAAGGTAAGTTTTATGGCGTTAACATGTTATTTTGGGAATGGAAGAGTTGAAACACTTGGATTATAGAAGGATGTAAGAAATGGGCCATGAAAGTGTGAATAGTAGCATTGTTGAGTAAAGGTTTGAATTGAGCCATGATCATTGATACTTTGTGATTATAAAAATGTTATGAATGACATTTAGAACATGGAATAAGTATCCTATGTGAGAAAATGCAACAATGAACCATGGCCATGATTATGGAGAAATGGAAGACAAATTGTGAAATACGGATATTGTAAATGAATGATGAGTGTTGTCTATCATACTGAGAATGTTGTTATGAACGCTTGAGAGTTGATATAGAATAGGGGAAGAGTTGCATAAACGAAAGGAAATGTTGTCCAATTTTCTCTAGCCTTAGTAAGCTGTTTTTATAATCGCTAGCTAATGTCGATACAAATTCTCTTGAAGGTAGAACGTACGCACTAAAGGAGAACAAGCAAGCGATAGATTAGTAAACGACAAAGGTATGTGAGGCTAGTCCTTTCTTTCTAATGGCATGAATCCTAAAGCATGACTTCCTATTTTCTTCATGAGTTTCTACATTCCGGAAAGCTACAAGTCTATATCCATGAATAGCTATATAAGATGAGAGATATGTTAGAGACCCTATGATCTTAATAATGTTATTTATTGCTCACACTCACCTTATATGTTAGTTCCTTCAAGGTGAGGCCGAATGTCGAAGAATGCTCCATAATGAAATCGGGGGACCACGACCTTACGTCACCCCGATAAAGTGTAGTTGTTCTTGAGCCCTATGCATGTACTATGATAAACATATTATGATAAGTATATTATGATAAGCATACTATGATGAGCATCTATGATGAGCATCTATGATGATGATATAAGACCGCGCCTATATGGCCGGGCAGTCACCTCTAAGGCGGGCAGCTATACACCATGGCCAGACGGCATTGGCTGACACCACTAGTGGGCGGCATGAGATGATACCCCGGACGCGGGAGGCCTGGACGCAGGCTAATGTTATGATTATCACACCGTACCTATATGGACGGGCAGCTTATACATTTATGCATATATGATACGACGATGATTATGAGTAAGACAACATGCATTATATCTTTTATATTTGACAGTCAGATACAAATGGTTCATATTGATATTTCCTTTATTTCATTATTTATGCCTCTCATACTCAGTACAATGTCGTACTGACGTCCGTTTTCTTTGGACGCTGTGTTCATGCCCACAGATAGACAGGGTGGAGAGCTTGACCCAGACCCGTAGTAGCTGCTAGCTGATTGAAAGCACTCTTTTGTTCCGGAGGTGCCTGATTATTCTTTTGTGTACATTTGTATATGTGTATTTTGGGCATGACGGGGTCTTGTCCCATCTTTATGTCTAGTACTCCACTAGAGGCTCGTAGATACGCAGTGTGGGTTAGATGGTCTCACAAGATTATTACTATATATATATATATATATATATATATATATATATATATATATATATTATTTTGATGGCCGAGAGGCTGATGCATATAAAAGTATTTTATGTTCTCAAATGAAAAGATGATTTTCTTATGTCTTGAGTATAAATTGATAAAAGAGCATTAAATGAGTAAGATGAGTATTAGAACGAGTGGTGCTCGGAGGGTAGCCCCGGGTACTCGTCGTGGCTCCTAGCTGGGTCGTGACAAATCGCCCGAGGGAAATTAGGAGCATATGAACTTTACGATTAGAATTTCGAAATTATTGTGAGGTATAAGTCTGGCTAGCTAGGGAAAAAGAGAGGGGAGATGTATTAAAGCCACAGATTCAGGACAAAGTCAAATGGCAACGGGATATCTCGCAAGAAAAGGTGTTGAAAAGCGATAAAAAGAGATAAGTCATGAGTGGCCATATCGAGAATTATGTATACCCTTATGATTGACTTTACGATATGTTAAATGTATTGATTATGTTGTATGTCAAAATTGAGGTAGCAAGCACTACAGAGAGAATTAGGATTGGGTTTTTTCGGGAATTAAAGTCAGATAGCGGTAACATGACCAAAAATGTAAGCTCGAGCATTAGGAAAAAAAAAGGTTATGATATCATGAAAGGGAGAGAAATATAGACAAGGAAAGCGTATACCCATTGAGGATCAGGTAATATATTTATGGAAAAGGTTAAGATGAAAGCACGAAAGCAGACAATAGGATCAAATTTAAATAAATCAACGGGAGATAGAGTAATGTTGTACGTGACAAAGGATGAACCCTTCCCTTACTACACATTATTCTAAGTGAGCATGCGGAATTGAACACAGTTAAATAAGTAGTCTAGATATATATATATAATACTAAGTAATGTGCGGAAGTAATAATACATAGCAAATGCCTAAAGACCTGGTCTTGACTCATACAAGAGCTCTAATCATACAATAATATCCGAAGCTGAATACTAGTCTTAAATACAAATAAAAGTTAACTGTAGATTCTAATAACAGAAAGTAAGAGGAAGAAATCTGGGTTTCAGGATCTAGCAGTGGCTCACCCTGGGATCTCTGGTAAGTAGGCCTCGAAATCACTCGCGAGGCTGAGATGTGGATCCAGTGACAAACTTTGTACTCAGAAAAAGAGTACAACAAGAGTAGTATCAGTACAACACTAGTACTGGTAAGCATCATAGGCCGTCAACGATTAGTTTACATATATAAAGGAAAGAAACTAACAGGTAGGCAGATAAGCAATCAAGTACAGTCAAGAACTGTCTCAAGTATATAATCAATCAGGTATACAATATCAGTCCATGTATGAGATCAACCAAATGTATAAGATTCCATGAACACAGTCAAGATGAATAAGTGAATGTATATGAGATGCAAGTAATGCAATACACTAGCCAACCTTTGAACTGTACTCACATGCTAAGGGCAATGCCTCATAACCATGACCTATGGGGAACACGCGAAGTCTATGTATTCACACCGAAATATCCACTAGAGCTAACACAGAACGCCGCCACTAGGTTTCACACAAAATTCCAATATCCACTAGGGCTCACACAGAACGCTGCCGCTAGGGTTCACACAGAATTTCCTTTGTTACCTTTGCCAATTGGGCCCACAAAGAGTATCTTTGTTTCCATAGTAACCATTGATGCATATGCATGAATGATATATAAATGATTGGATAAGTCTCAATCAACAACTCGAATCATCAACACGTAATAAGAATGCATGATGTCAACATCAACGGTAAATCATATCAAAATCTCATCTGTTACTTATCACGAAGTATACAACACATATTAAGCCATTTTCATTATCTTTCCTTCTACCGATGATAAGTGAGATATCAAAAGAGAGATGAATGTAAACACAAGTCACAAATATCTCAAACAATGGTGAG
Organism: Lycium barbarum; assembly: GCF_019175385.1. Taxonomy (NCBI): domain Eukaryota; kingdom Viridiplantae; phylum Streptophyta; class Magnoliopsida; order Solanales; family Solanaceae; genus Lycium; species Lycium barbarum. The sequence continues at coordinate 55,287,882 of NC_083345.1, read as the reverse complement.
AAGCCCACATAACAGCTGACGGAACCAACCTATTGGATTTCACCTCCACACCATGCCCGAAGGCCTATCATGCTTTCCCCGTCAATATCTAGCTTCTACATATGCTTCACTAACCGAAGTCTAACCATAAGGTAAGCCGCAACTTACACCAGTGCCGAGCAGGTGCCACGAACTATGCAACATGAGCCTTCATTTAACGAAGAGCTTCCGAACGGTCAAAGTCTAATCAACAATATAATCTACATTAGAATCCGAGACTAGCGATACCCATATTTCTATAATACGATTCAAATCGAAAACAACCTTTGAAAAGGGAAAACCCACAGGGGCAAAAACGGAAATTCGAGTTGGAAAAGGTTAACCTTAAGCTTAAGAGTCCAAACACTAATTATCAACACAAACCAGTCCCAAATTAGCATCATTAATTGAAACCACCTAATTTTAGAGAAAACCCCCCCAATTTCCATAATCAAAACCTTGAATTAGAGAGTGATTCAACTTAGCAACTAGTTACCTCAAAGATTAGATGATTAGAACTAATTAAATTCCCCAACAAAATATAATTTAGGAAGAAAAGAAGGTTCAACTCAACCAAGGGTTTATGACACCAAAATCCCCAACCTAACATGGTTTTCTATAAGATTTTCCCCACCATTAATGATAACATAAAAAAGATAATGAGATGGAAAGCTTATCCAAAGGAAGAATCCTCTCAAAGCTCCTCAAAATTGCCCTCAAATACTCTCTAGGTCTCCAATTTAGTGTATGGGAAGAAATGGTTCAAAATTGGGAAGATAAGGTCTTCTGATCAGCGATTCTCGCATCCGCGGACACCTTGTCCGCAGATGCGGACTCGCCTCCTAGAAGAACTGCTTGCATAAGCGGAGCCACTTGCCATCTCATTTCCTAGCGTCTTGTCACGACCCAAATACCGTCGTGATGAAACCCACACTAACCCCCCTGGTGGGTGAACCATCCCCTTAATCAATTACTTATTCAATTTCCAAAATAACATAAATAGCAAGATCAATAATAAATAGGTTAAGTCAATACCATAGATAATAACAAGTGCAGAAATACTAGTCATAATACCACCCCAGAAAATGAAGTCACTGTACAAGAACTCTAATCCATACTGTCTAGAATAATACAACTGTCTGAACATAATGAAATGTCTAAAGAATAATCAAAGACAATAGAGAAGGTATCCTCAGCGGCATGGCAGGAAGGTATCTCACCCTAGGATCCTGGCAGCTGTAGCCTCAAGGCTAGCATCGGGGTCTGGATGAAGGTCCTGCCTCAAAATCTGCACTCCGGAAAAGTGCATCCAGAGTAGTATCGGTACACACATATACTGGTAAGCATCATAGGCCGACTAAGATTAGCTCAATGACAGAATCAAACAAGACAAGCAGATAGGCACAAACATTCACAAAGGTCAAAACTGATCAGTATCTTAATCATAGCCTATGGTGAAGCATCTAAACACAAGTCTGCCAGGTGTTCTACTATTCCCTAGAATATCCAAAATACAAGTACAACCACAAATCCGATCAATAGATGTTGAATATGATAATGATAGATGCAATGCAATGAGATGGGTGTCAATACAATGCAATGACCAACAACACAACCTGTACAATGCCCCGGACGGAATCTCGACGTCTCGGAAGTTATGACCCACAAGGGACCCATGACATCCATGTACCACCCGCTCCGAAACAGGCCTCGCATCACGAGCTCATATACCTTCCGCCCCAAAACAGCCCTCAAATCACAGATTCATATTGTACTTTCCTTAAAGATGCCACATTATCTTTCATAGATGCCATAGTCCTTCCTCAATCATTTTCGAACCATTTCCATCATGTAAGAGTGAATGAATGCAATACTACTACACCAATGCAATCAATGCCAGTGAATAAACGGTGAAACTCACGACACTATAAGCCACATCAAGACTTATATAAGTCAACTCAACCATGGAAATGGAATCAACAATCTAGTTCAATATGCATAGTGAGTCTATCATCTCACTTCACTTCCACACATAACAAGTACACCAAAGTCACAATGCGTAAAATAACGGCAACGAGCCTACATAATCAGAAATCAACCAATCCAAGAGTATATCCATTCCAACATCGTGTCCGGAGACCTAATCATGCTTTTTTTACGTCAATTCTATGCATATATACATTTTGCTAATCAAAGTATAACTAGACTAAGCCATAACCTACCTCAAATGCCGAACAAAAGCCACGTACTACTTCATCTGAGCCTTCCCCTTCCGAAGTGCTTCAGAACGATCGAAGTCTAATATTAACAATGCTAAGTAAGTAAATAACCACAACAAGCCAACTAATCGAAAAGAGAAACGGGTGGAGAATTACTTCAAAATACCCAAAATACCCTTATCGAATCACGAGGGTAAAATCAGAAATTAATGGTGAAATTACACCACTCATAGTCTCATTATATTTAATCTCATGGAGATTTAACCACAATTGGTCCTTCAATTTCATCATTTAAGCTAAAACCCCTAATTTAGTAAAAACCATAATTTCATGAATTGATTCTAGAAGACAAGAGAGATTCAATCCTAGTAGAATATATTAATCCACAATTATAGATGACGGAATCCGTAATTAAAAAAACAACAACCAATTTAGATTAGAGGGTTTAACGATTAACTAACCTAGGTTCCATCTCTCATCACCCACAATAGCCATTTCTCATTATGAACACTAGTAAAGGAAAGATAATGCAAGATTAAGGTGTAGAACTTGCCCCAAGATGATTTCACCACAAGATCTCTAGAAATCACCCTTAATGCTCCTTAGACATAGGGTTTTGGGTGAATGGACTAATGACATCGAAGTTAGGAATAAAATAATGATTCTAGTCCAGCGTTCTTCGCTGGGGCAGACCTTCTCTGCTACAACGATCCCGCCTCAACGACTCCTGTCCGCTGGGGCATTACTTCATTAATTGCGTCATCATCCGCTTCTGTAGACCAATGCCCACTGGGGCGAATTCGCTGGGTCGAGTAGCCTCCGTCGGGGTGAGTCCGCGGGGGCGAGTAGCCAGAAAATAAAAAAATTCTGGTTTCACCAAGTCTCAACACGAAACCCTGACACCCATCCAAAACCTCCCGGATACAAAACAAACATCAGACACAAGTAAAAACATGCTGCAAATCCATCTGTGACCTCAAAATTCCCAACGAAGGTCATGTTGACCCGGTCAACCCCCAACGGCTAAAACCAAGGTTCCAACCAAGTACCCAAAACACACCCGAAACCTTGGGAACCAAACCAACCATCTTACCAAGTCATAAACAACCCTCCAGAACTTACTGAATCAATGAAATCCCTAAAAAGGTCCGTTTACCCAAAAGTCAATTATTGGTCAAATAGTTCCCCTTAAAGGTTTCAGTTCTTCAAGTTTTCACTAGAATCACCCGATAAACTAGGGAATCGGGTCAACAGAGGTAAAATCGTCAAAACACGCATAACAACCGAATGGGTCATTACACATCTGCAGGCCAAGTCCCGAATAGGTAGGCCCGCAGATGCGAACGTACATCCGTAGAAGCGGTACACCATGAGGGAAGTAGTTCTTCTCTTGGACCTTAAACTGCCTCGAAGCGTACGCCATCACCTTACCCTCCTGCATCAACACACAACCCAAACCAATACGAGAAGCATCACAATAAATAGTTAAGTCTTTACCCTCCATAGGTAAAGCAAAAATGGGTGCTGAAGTCAATAAGGCCTTAAGCTTTTGCACACTCATTGGACCATTGAAAGGGCACATGCTTATGAGTCAAATGGGTCAAATGAGAAGAAATAGATGAGAACCCCTTCACGAACTGACGATAGCAGCTCGCTAAGCCTATAAAACTCCAAATCTCAGTCACAGAAGTAGGCCTAGCCCAATCATGAACTGCCTCAATCTTATTAGGATCAACCGTAATCCCATCCTTAGACACAACACGCACCAGAAATGCCACGAAACTGAGCTAGAACTCACACTTGGAAAACTTGGCATTTAATTTCTTCTCCTTCAATAACCCAAGAACTATCCTCAAATGTTTTTCATGATCTTCCCTACTTTGAAAGTACACCAAAATGTCGTCAATAGACATAACCACGAACGAATCCAAGTAAGGCTTGAAGATCCCATTCATCAAATTCATGAACACTGTGGGGGCATTAGTAAGGCCGAAAGACATCACCAAGAACTCAAAATGGCCATAACGGGTCCTGAAGGTTTTCTTTAGGATATCCTCGACTCTAATATTCAACTGGTGGTAGCCCGATCTCAAGTCGATCTTAGAAAAGACTGACGCACCCTGAAGCTAATTAAACAAATCATCAATGTGGGGTGTCAGATATTTGTTTCGAATGGTAATCTTATTCAATTGCCGATAATCGATACACATCTGCATAGAACTATCATTCTTCTTCACGAACAACACAAGAGCGCCCCAAGGGGTATACCAAGTATCTGATGAACCCCTTACTCAATAAGTCTTGCAATTACTCCTTCAACTCTCTCAACTCTGCCGAAGCCATATGGTAAGGTGGAATAGAAATAGGCCAAGTGTCTGGCTCCAAGTCGATGCAAAAGTCAATATCATCATCAAGCAGCATACCAGGCAAGTCTGTGGGAAAGAGCTACGCAAACTCCCTAACTACCGGAACAGACACCAAGGAAGGAGTATTCGCACCCGTATCTCGGATATGAGCTAGGTACGTCAAGCACCCCTTATCTGCTAACTTCTTTGACCGGAGGAATGATATAATATTCTTAGGAGCAGGGCTAGGAGTACTGTTACACCTCGGGAAGTCCCCCGTGAACGTACAGTGAATAGACTAACGAAGAATACGAGTATATGATGTTTTAATAAGAAGGGAACGACGTTTGACGACCCTAAGTAAGATTTCAAAGGCAATTGAAATGAAAGGTAGGTTATGCTCCACAATGACTAATTATAGGCTTTGAAAATGTGAAAAGTTGCAGGTTTACATTCTGGCCAGTTGGTCGTAAAATGAAATACGGACCGTAAAGTGGTATACGGTCCGTGAACTGCCATGTCGTATTTCAGCTTTCAAAAACTTCAACTTTCTGTCAAATGCTGGAATGGTTAAAGACTACTTGGATTACGGACCGTAAATTGAAATACAGCCCATAAACTGAGTCGTAAACCACCATGTCCTCAGCCTGACTTTCTGTTTCTGTCATCCTTAAATACGACCATGAAATACGGTCCGTAAACTGGAATACGGTCCGTAAACTGTTGTCACACCCTAATCTCGCTACGGTGTGATGGGCACCCGACCCCATATTCGGAGCTGAGCGAACCCGCTGACTCTTATTACACTCCTAATCTCTTAAATAACAAAATTAAATACATAGTAAAGGCTTTTAGAAACATTCCTTTTATCGTTCTCAGGTCAAGTAAAATCTGTAATCATACGAAACTCATAACATGATGCATAATGACACATCGGCTGGTGGAGCCGCTTACAAGACTGACATTCTATACCCACGACTCTGTCTACAAAGTCTCTAACTTAAATCAGAAATCATAACATATATACTCTGACTCGGCAACACTCCGGAAGGAAGTGGAGCTCGCCAATCCCGCTGAAACACCTTCTAGCAAAGTCTTCTACTCATCTGGGTGTACCTGCACGGCATGAAACGCAGCCCCCGAAGAAAGGGGGTCAGTACGGAATATGTACTGAGTATGTAAAGCATGAAATACAGTAAAGCGGATCACAACTGAAACAGAGATTTACCAAAAACAAGTATGACCTTTAAAAACATCAATGCACTTGCCTTTTTGAAATGAAAATCATGTATGTCATCATCATATATCATATATACATATAAGGTGCCCCGACCCTCTAGTGAGGGATGCGGTAAAATCATGTATGTCAATATCATGTATCATATATGCATGTAACGTGCCCCAGCCCTCTAGTGAGGGACGCGGTGAATAGAGTCATCATATGCCATCCTGGCCGCCACCCCGTCATCATATCACATATATATATATATATATATATATATAACGTGCCTCGGCCCTCTATTGAGGGACGCGGTGAACAATGCAGTGGAGTACGCATGAGAACATGCCTTGGCCCGGGACGCAGTGAAAGATACATTGAGGCATGCACGAGCAGAGTAGTGAGAAACCATATGCAATTTAAATCATATCTAAGACTCAATGGAATAATCAAAACAAACCATCATTTGAAAATCGAGACAATAGTCGTATCAAATACCTTTCGAATGTCACTGCGGATTATATCAAAATAGAACTCTGGAATCATATGTAAGTATCAAAATATATCAAAGACTCAATGGAATAATCAAACGTGCTATCATTTGAAAATCAAGACATTAGTCATATCAATTGTCTCTCGAATGGCATTCGGAAACATATCAAATAGAACTTCGGACATCATAGATACGCATCAAAACCATATGAAATAGCTTATGGAAATCAAGAACGTTAGCCATCCTAGTGGCTCTAAGAGTAGGAATTTCTTTGGAATCATATACATATCGTCTGTTCATTTCACAAAAACCATGCCAAAAAGAAAGAAAGGGACGAGCCATAACATACCTGTTCGACCGCCTATAAGCTACGCTTATTCGTCCAAGCTTGTAAGTCTACATTTAAAAGGATTCATACTGACGTTAGACTCTATCATCGCACATTTGTACCATATTTCAAATTATACTATTTTATATTCTGCCAAAAATCGGGCAGCATCTCCCCTATTTATATGCCTAGCCCGAATTCAATTAAGCAACCAACAACATCAACAACAATACCAATAGTGTTAACATCATTTCCAATACCAACGTATGTCATAAAACAGCCCGCACACTGTTTCCTAAATTCCTCCACCAACCAATTTATGGTATAACTATTTAATAATTTTATTTCCGTAAAGAAGCTGAAATAAATAAAAACATCCTCCACATTTTACAAGTTAAATACATTTATTATCATCCAAAATTTTGTTCAAGTTTCATTCCATAATTCACAACACCAACAAACGAATTTATCAGGCTATTCTCTCCGTGATAATCCGTCGAAACTCTAAATAAACTCGTTAACAATGAAAAGGAACCTTTTTCATACCTTAAGCATGCAACCACCACGTTATCACTCTTCTCCTTGGTTGATATTTAGCTGAAATTGAAGACAACGCAACGTACAACACTTTTCCCTTCTTGGGCTTTGGGATTCGGGGATCAGATTTCGATCAAAATTGGTTTTTCTTCTCCAAGACTCTTTTTCTCTCTCTCCCCAGACTTTTCTGGGCGTTCCTGGTCTTAAAATGAGGAGGAAGGCCAAAATTTGCACTTATAAAGACATGGGTAATGGACCTAACCCGGTTGGGCTCGGATTGGGCCTAGCCCACTGACCTTTATGCCTTAAAACGTCCATATCTCCTTATTACGACGTCGACTGTGGACCCACGACCTATGGTTGGAAATATAATTCAATTATCTACAACTTCTATTTCTTGGTAATTTTCGAAATTCCAAACTTATAGTACCTTTTTTGCCCCTCGAATTCAGATCACCCGAAAACGTTACTTAAAAATATTTGTTTGGAGGACTTCCACTTTGATTCGGCTCAAGGGTCTTTCTTGAGTTGTGTTCAACTTCACATATGTGCTTCATATAACTTGTCATGTGTCCTAAAAAAAATCTCGACGTGTGGGCCCCACCTCAGCTTATGAGTAATCTGACGTACAAAAGTACGGAATACAACATTATCAACGTGAGTTTAAATTATGTGGCAACAACATGATTGTCAATTTTTACGAAGCGCGTGTCACGCTCATGCTCTGAAAATGCGGGGTATAACATCCTCCCCCCCTTTAAAAACATTCGTCCTCGAATGTTCAAATTAGTCTTGTAGTCTGTCCATACTCCTATTCTCGGGTGCATCCCGTTATCGGATCCTTCTTCCTTTGATGTGGTTATACCATAATAAGCATGTTTGTTACTCCAATATCTTGTCAATATTTGCCCCCTTCATTGGAATATCGCTCAATTCTTTTATTCCTCACAAATTATTTTTAGTCCGATCTTAAAAGATACCCTTCAATCACTCTATTCCTTTGCTGACTAACCCCTGGATCTTATTGAACTCGTTTCTACAAAAATTCTCGCTTCGAACTACATCTATTCGTCATATCTGAGTGCGTTTAGAATCTTTGCGTTATATTCACTCGCTTTCTCCTTATGAATCTTACCTTACGGTGTCTTCAAAACAAATCCACACTTCGATCTTCAATCCTTACTTTCAATTTTAAGCTCAATACGTTCCTTTCGTCGATTCCCTTAATGTCCATACTGAAATGTATAACGATAACGGCTGTATCATTTCCGTATAAATTTCATTTTTTGTTTTAGGGCCTATACTTGTCATATCTTGGAGTTCGTCGTTCCAATCTCTACACTTATACTTTCTTTACTCGCTTCCCCCCTTTTGGGTCTTACTTATGTCATTCGCCAATCCATTTCCTCACTTCTAATCTTAAATTCATGTATCCCTTTCCTAAATTCCCCTTTCATACCACATCATATTCATGCTATTTCCCATAATTTATAGCAGCCGTAATTCACGTGCGAAGTCTTAACATACTCATCTTGTAGTAGCGTAATTCAGTAGTACAACCAAGGTAACAATCCAAATAAGGGATGCATTTTCCTTAGCTCAATCGTTAATTATGGGTTAATGTCTACCTCTGCTCCACTTAACAACTCTGTCTCATGGGGATACTTAGAATACCAGTATGTCAAACCGTCCGTACCCTCCATGTAGTGTCACTTATCCCATTCTTCAATAGTCAGCATTCGCTGGCAGTGTCATCTTCCCTTTTTCTTTTCCATCTCAAGCTATTCCTCTCGCCCCCATGATCGACTCACAGTGACCGTAACGTATTTCCCTTAACCGTCATCTGTCTTATCAGGGATTTAAGTCCCATGCGCAACTAATACCCCTTGTGCGTCATACTTTTTTTTTTCTTGTATCGTACTCAGCATTGATTTCAACGACAATCATAATCATATCTTTACTTGGCATTGATGATATCCTTACTTTATCGCCTTATTGTCATGTGGGGAACTCGCAACTCATAGCCACATGTCTCTTCCCAGCTTATTCCTTTAGGTACTTTATCTGTCCTGTCTTAGTATAGGGTATCCATAGGAGACGCATCCTCCTTTTTCCATAATATAACTACTCCTTAAGTTTGTGTACTTCACATATTTCCTTTTCCTTCTATACCCATACTTACTCCATTTTATAATTAATCCTTTATTCTTCGTACAAGGGACCTTATTCTTAACTCTGTACTGCTTTGTCCTTCAAAATATATTACTTCTATACAATCAATTCTTCGCTTTCCCACACTCATCCTACTCATTCCCTCTCATCTTTATTATGCTGATCCTTTCCTAACAAGGTCTCATAAACTTTCCTATCCACTGGTTCATGGCTCACTTATTGGTTTCACACTTGTATTCACTCTCTATTCATGTAGGACATGTCACCTATTTAGTCGTCTCCTCGCTATATTTTATTTACTTTGCATTATAGTTCTTGCTACGTTCTCCCCTTTAATTGGAATACTGATAAGGGTATCCATTTCTGACGCTTACTCTTCCGGTTCCCATGTTGACATATCTCTGTCTTTTATGACTAACAGCGTTATTAACCTTTTCTAATTTACTCTGCCGATTCATCACCCTCGTTCTTTCCTTGGTGCGTAATCGGTCTCCTACCGCCGGTTTATTAAAGCGTCCTTCTTACTCCTATGGTTAGAGATTCCCTGTTACCTCCTCCCTAAATACTCTCCCTTTTCCTTCGATCAAGCTGTTAGTATCTTTACTTTTCCTTAGGGTCCTCCTTCCTCGAGTAGCTTTCTCCTCTTGTTATTTGTGGTATCAACTCCGAAGTTTGTAAAATATCCTTCTATATGCGCGAATCGGTTCCATTCCTAAGTCACTCTCTAGGAAGGCTTCTCTATGTACGAGGCAACCACGCCAACCTGGCTGCGCATTTATCCTTTTATAAATATATCCTTCAAGAATTGGAAATCTATAAAAATCATCGCAAGGCCTAACCATACTTCTTCTTACTTTCCATTTCTCATCATGGTCAGGTCTGAACTCCAACGGAGAAGGCGTGTCAAGGGTGTTCAATTTCACGCCCCTGAAGATAAGAATCAAACGTGGGCTGTCGTATGTTCATACTCTGCTGCAGAATGGGGTGTCTTGAAAGAACCGCTGACATATAGTTATAGTTGAAATATCTTTAACTTCGATCACAAATAATGGAGTACCAAAGCATCTATGGGTTGAAGCATTCACTACTGCAGTGCATTTAATCAACGGATTGCCATTTTCTGTCATCAACATGCAATCTTCCTTTTCTTCTCTTTATGGTCATGATACTTTTTAGGGGGAGATCACTACTCTTTCTGGGACATCTGATTAGGTTACTTTAAGAAATCTTCAGGGCACAGTTCGGATAGTACAGTTCAAGGTGCCAATAATTCACCTTCGAACATCATTCTATCTCTGTTTTCCGCCTCAAGCGAGCACGTTATGGCCTTAAACAAGTACCCAACCTATACAAAAGGCTATAACTGTCCACTATAGGAGCTTCCTCTTACAATCCCTTATTTAGTATATCACGAAATCATGAAGCGAACTCGTTCCATTTAATATCTTCTTTTATCTAAATTCATTTATTCCATACTACCACACCTTATTCCCTTTACTTACCATCTACTCACTTTCTTTCTTTTCCCATTATCGTTGCATTAGGATCTTCTAGTCTTAACTTGTAGTGGAAACAACATCAACTTACCTTGTAACGTTCGTACCATATCTTTTGTTTTGTCCCTTAAACTCTGTTATCCTGTTTAATCAATGCCTTCCATACACCGTAAGGTTGGTTGTCGGGATACATATACCCACTGATATAGCCATGTATGGGACATCACATGCATAAGCATATATATAATTACTACCATCTCGCTTACAAAATATTTCCAACACTATTCAAGCTCACCCTAATTCTAGAGCTGTGATGCACCTTCTTTCTCTTCACCGGTCTAGTCCGCCTCGCCCTACATGACCTTTTTAATATTTCTAACCACTCCGCACACTCTAATTTTCCTTTAGATTACTTTAGCTTTTCACTTTTCTCTTATGTCCGAATTTACAAAAAATTTTAGTGCACTTCCCAGGGGGTCACCCATCCTAAGATTTCTCTCACCCCAGCACGCTTAATCTCAAAACTCGAATGAAATTCGGTGCATTAATGCTGATATAATCGCATCCACCTCCCCACATGACCTTCATTACATGATCTGGAGCAAGTGGAAGTCTTAACAGATTCCGAGACATTCTCGTAACACATCTCTCCTTTAACAATTACTATTTTAGCCTTTTCAATCCCCAATGTTCACCATTTCACTTATGTGTATGGCTACCTTTCACCTTGGATTTCCAGATTCCTAATGGTAGGGAACACATATTCGTCGCCGTTACTTATAAGTACTCGGGTATCAGCCTGTTTAGATTCCCACTCACCATTCTTGCATAATAATCTATAGCAAAACTGATTGTTGACTTTCCCTGAATTCCTCAACAGATCTTGCTCCTACTAAACCTCGAATGTTATCCATTTTAATGCTTCGGACTACTAACCGTCTTTCTCGCAATCGTTCTTCATGCCATGCCAAATCCATAACCCTTTTGAAACAACGCACCTCACTTGTTGTCTATTTACAATATTTCCTTCCCACGCTTCCTCTTGTTGGGCGTACCTAACTAAATGACCTGATTTTGAAATATTCTGACGGAGTCTCCGTTAAAATTCTCAATACCCAAATCTGTATGCAGCAAATACCAATAATGCCTCACAGGGCATGTATGTGTATATACGACATATCCCAGCAACCAAGGGCTCCCAATTTCAGATAAAAGAACAAATATATCAAAACTTACCTCTGTGACTTCACATATCGTTACTCACTTTCTCCCGTCGATACTATACTTCTGCTAAAATCAAAAGTTAGCATAGGGGATCTCATTTCCTATGACTTGGCTCTATCGCACCATCTAAGACAGAAAGAAGGTCAATGATCCCTAAATGCCCTATAGCCTCCTGTTTATAAATGTGGCCGACTTCACACCCATAAACAGGACTCTACTAGACACGACTTTGCAGACAACCCCTAGGACGACCTGCTCTGATACCACTTTGTCACACCCTAATCTCGCTAGGGTGTGATGGGCACCCGACCCCATATTCGGAGCCGAGCGAACCCGCTGACTCTTATTACACTCCTAATCTCTTAAATCACAAAATGAAATACATAGTAAAGGCTTTTAGAAACATTCCTTTTATCGTTCTCAAGTCAAGTAAAATCTGTAATCATACGAAACTCATAACATGATGCATAATGACACATCGGCTGGTGGAGCCGCTTACAAGACTGACATTCTATACCCACGACTATGTTTGCAAAGTCTCTAATATAAATCAGAAATCATAACATATATACTCTGACTCGGCAACACTCCGGAAGGAAGTGGAGCTCGCCAATCCCGCTGAAACACCTTCTAGAAAAGTCTTCTACTCATCTGGGTGTAGCTGCGCGGCATGAAACGCAGCCCCCGAAGAAAGGGGGTCAGTACAGAATATGTACTGAGTATGTAAAGCATGAAATACAGTAAAGCGGATTACAACTGAAACAGAGATTTACCAAAAACAAGTATGACCTTTAAAAACATCAATGCACTTGCCTTTTTGAAATGAAAATAATTTATGTCATCATCATATATCATATATACATATAACGTGCCCGGACCCTCTAGTGAGGGACACGGTAAAATCATGTTTGTCAATATCATGTATCATATATATATATAACGTGCCCCGGCCCTCTAGTGAGGGACGCGGTGAACAATGCAGTGGAGTACGCACGAGAACATGCCTTGGCCCGGGACGCAGTGAAAGATACATTGAGGCATGCACGAGCAGAGTAGTGAGAAACCATATGCAATTTAAATCATATCTGAGACTCAATGGAATAATCAAAACAAACCATCATTTGAAAATCGAGACAATAGTCGTATCAAATACCTTTCGAAGGTCACTGCGGATTATATCAAAATAGAACTCTGGAATCATATGTACGTATCAAAATATATCAAAGACTCAATGGAATAATCAAACGTGCTATCATTTGAAAATCTAGACATTAGTCATATCAATTATCTCTCGAATGCCATTTCTGCCTAACCCGGTTGGGCTCGGTTTGGGCCTAGCCCACTGACCTTTCTGCCTTAAAACGTCCATATCTCCTTATTCTGACGTCACCTGTGGACCCACGACCTATGGTTGGAAAGATAATTCAAATATCTACAAATTATATTTCTTGGTACTTTTCCATATTCCAAACTTATAATACCGTTTTTGCCCCTCGAATTCAGATCACCCGAAAACGTTACTTAAAAATATTTGTTTGGAGGACTTCTGTTATATCCTGCATTTTCGAAGTCGAATTATTTGTAAGCTGAGGTGGGGCCCACACATCAAGATTTTTTTGGGACATGTGAAAAGTTATATGAATCGTATATGTACAGTTAAACACAACACGTGAAGGGCCCTGGGGCCAAATCAAAGTGGAAGCCCTCCAAACGAATATTTTTAAGAAAACGTTTTCGGATGACCTGACTTGGAGGGGCAAACACGGCATTATAAGTTTAGAATTTGGGAAAACGCTCAGAAATAAAGGTTGTAGATAATTGAATAGCTTTCCAACGGTAGGTCGTGGGCTCCCAGGCGACGTCGGTACAAGGCGATATGGACATTTTAAGGTCTAACGGTCAAGCTGGGCAGTGAAATGGGCCCAACCCGATTCCAATTCGGGTCAGGCCCATTACCCACGCTTTTAATAGAAAAAAATCAGTTTCTCTCCCTCATTTTCAGATCAAGAAACCTGGAAAACTCTAGAGAAAAAGAGAGAGGAGAGCCTAGAGAAAGAAAATCAGTTTTTGACCAAAATCGGAGCCCCGAATCCCGAAGCCCATGAAGAGAAAAGTGTTCTACGTCGCGTTGCCTTCGATTTGAGCTTCAGAACTTATAGGAAAGCCTACAACAGCGGAGAAGTGAACGTGAACAGGATAGGGGACATAGCAAGAGGGCCAGATCTTCGGGCCCAATAAGTGAGTCTAGAGGCGGACACAGGCAACAGTTCCCTAGACATTCGGGCTATTCTACGACCAGTGCACCTCCACGGTTTCCAGGCCAGAGCCTTGATAGATCTGCTCGTTCAGGGCAGAGTCCTAGTTATTCAGGACCTCAGTTCAGAGATGATTCAGGCCAGTCAAGGCCACCTGTACCACGATGTTCCCAGTGTGGGAAGTTGCATTGGGGTCGATGCCGATTGGGCTCGGATGGTTGCTATTCATGTGGTCAACCAGGCCATATATTGCGTGATTGCCCCTCAGTACAGGGTAGAGGTAGGACCCAGCCATCTGGGTCGGCAGCCAGGTCATCAGCATCTGTACGCCCTACGGGGCCAGGTTCACATGCGCCAGTCGGCCATGGTAGAGGTAGAGGCAGAGCTCCCAGTACTAGCAGTCCTCAACACCGTATTTATGCCTTGGCTGGACGCCAAGATCTAGAGTCTTCTCCTGACGTGGTGAAAGGTATATTATCGGTATTCTCTCATGATGTATATGCTTTGATTGATCCGGGCTCCACGTTATTGTTACACCTCAGAAATTTCTCCGTACTTGTATGATGAGTAGAATGATGAAAAGTTGAGTGAATGATGTTTTATTAAGTCGGGAATGGCTAATTAAGAATTTTTGGAAAATAAGAAAGTCGCGGAAAAATTTCTGTCCAGTGGTCGTATATGGCACTATACGGCCCGTAAAGTGATTTACGGACCGTATAGTGCAATCGTCCTCCAGCTTGTCAAAAATCCCAACTTTCTGTAAATGTTGAATATGGTTAAATACGACCCAGTTTACGGCCCGTAAACTGGTTTACGGACCGTAAACCAGGTCGTAAACTACCATGTCCATCAGCCAAAACTTTCTGCCTTTGGAATGGTTAAATACGACCACAGTGGACGGACCGTAAATCAAAATACGGTCCGTATATGGTGGTTTACAGCCACTGTTCATCCCGACAAGTTTTCATTAAAGATCAGTTTTTGAATTATTAAAAGGGAACTTAAGCCCATTTCACGTCATTTTTCATCCAACACTTCAAGAAAACTCTAGAGTGTTCTTCAACACTTCAACTCTAAGAATAGCAGGAAAATCCAAGGAAACCTAAGATTATCAACACCAAAGTCATGAGAATAAGTGTAAGAACACATCAAAGGATCTTCTAAGTCAAGAAATTCCCAAGAAGGTGGAACTAGGGTTTTGGCTAATTGAAGTATTTCCACTTATGGATTGTTCGACCATCATCCAAGGTAAGTTTCATGATTATTCCATATTGTTTGAAGTATTGGAAAGCTTAGACACTTGAAATTTAGAAGAACATAGAAATGGGTTATTATTGTGTGAATAGTGACATAAATGAATGATAGTGGAACTGAACTATGAATGTTGAAGTGTTGTGAGAACAAATACGTTATAAATGATGTTTATATCATGAAACAAGCATTAAATGCATGAAAACGCAAGGATGAGCTAGAAGTAGAAATAAGGGAAAATTGGAGGAAAATGGTGGATTTTGCCAAACGCACGTAAATGACGATTGTCGATTATGATATTGCGAATAATATTATGAATATTGGGAGTTGATATAGAACATGAGAAAAGTAGTATGAGCGAAGGAAGCGTTGTCCGACTTCTCCTAGAATTAGCGACACGTTCTTATAGTCAGTTACTAATGTTGATACAAATTCTCTTAAGAAGCTAACGACGTGATATCGACGGAGAACAAGTGAGCGATATCTTAGCTAAACGACCAAGGTATGCGAGACTAGTCCTTCTTTCTAAAGGCACGAATCTTTTAACTTGGATCCCTATTTCTTCGTGAGTTCTTACATTCTAAGAAGTTAAAAGCTTATACTTATGAATGTCTATATGAGATAAGTTATACGATATGATGACACTAGAATGATGATGATGTTATTCCTTGCCTACACTCACCTTATGTACTAGTCCTTTCAAGGTGAGGCAGAATGTCCATGATGGTTCCATAATGTAATCGGGGGATCGCGACCTTACGTCACCCCGATAGAGTAAAGTTGTTCATGAGTCATATATACGCATTATGATAAGATAAGTATTTTATGATAAGCATATTACTATTAGCAGTTACATTGAGCATGTCATGAGCATTTCACACCGGGCCTAGTTGGCCGGGCAGACACAGCTTCGGCGGGCGGCGATACGGATACACCACGACCTACGGGCGTGGGCAGACACCACTAGTGGGCGGCATGAGATGGTACCCTGGACGCGGGCTAATATTATTGACTATCACACTGTTCCGACATGGACGGGGAGCTTGCATATGATGCATACATGTCATGATGATGAGTATGAGTAAGATAGCATGCATTACTTCATTTATGATTATCAGTCAGATCCAGATGTCTCATGTTGATGTTATCCTCATATTATTGATGTTCCTTTCATTATGTATGCCTCTCATACTCGGTACAATATTTGTACTGACGTCCTTTCTTCGGACGCTGTGTTCATGCCCACAGGTAGACAGGGAGGTGAGCTTGGCCCAGGTCTTCCGTAGCTGACAGCTGATAGATAGCACTCCATTGTTCGGAGGTGCTTATGACTATTCTTTTGATGTACATTCAGACATGCATATTTTGGGCATGACGGAGTCTTGTTCCGTCCATGTATTCATTATGCTAGTAGAGGCTCGTAGATACGCAGTGTGGGTTAGATGGTCTCACAAGATGTTTTCATACATATGTATATTATTTTGATGGCCGAGAGGCAAATGTATATAAAATATTTATATTTTGATTAAATTTGGTTTTCCTACAATTGTTATGTAAAATTGATAAAAGAGTATTAAATGAGAAAGATAAGTAGTAGAGTGAGCGGTACTCGGTAACTAGCTCCGGGTACCCATCGCGGCCCCTAGCTGGGTCGTGACAGAAGTGGTATCAGAGCAGTTCCCCCTAGGAAGTGTCTACGAGCTGTGTCTAGTAGAGTCTTGTTTAGGGTGTGTTGCGCGCCACGCTAATAAACAAGAGGCTACGGGGCATTTAGGAAAATCACCATCTTTCTTCTCATGAGATCGTGCGATATAGCCATGTCTAGGATTCTATCATTCCTAAAAGTGCGTTATGGTTTCAGAAAATGCCGCCGAAAGGAAAAGCTACAGCTGCCCAGAAAGGCAAAGGTTCGACAAAGAGGCAGGCGGAAAGAGAGCCTCCGGCAAATGTAGAGGAAAGTGAATCGGAAAGTGAGGCCGTGTCCAATGTAGAAGAGCAGGGAGGAGCCTCAGCTCCGATTCCTCCACCGGGTGCTTCGGGTCAACAAGTGTCCGAGGCCATACATTTATTAACGCAGTTGGTTGTCGCTCAGGTACAACGACAGAATGCGGGCCCAAGTGATCGTTCAGCTAGTACAAGAGCCCGTGATTTCCTTACTCTAAATCCTCCAGAATTTTTCGGGTCGAAGCCGGATGAGGACCAACAAGGTTTTATCGATGAAATGCTGAGGACGTTAACACTTATGCATGCTTCTGAGATTGAATCTGTAGAGTTGGCCTCATATAGACTTCACGACGTGGCGGTACTATGGTATAAGAATTGGGTGATAACAAGAGGGGAGAATGCACCACCTCCCGTGTGGCAAGAGTTTGTAGATGCCTTTATTCGTCACTACTTGCCACCTGAAGTCCGCCGAGCTGAAGCAGACAGGTTCTTGAATTTGAAACAAGGAAGCATGAGTGCTCGAGAGTATAGTATGCAATTCAACTCATTGGCTCGGTATGCTCTGACTATGGTGGCTGACATGGGGACCGAGTCTATAGATTTGTGAGTGGTTTAGGACCACACTTGTTCAGAGATTGCCTGACAGCCTCTTTGCAAGACGGGATGGATATTTCCCGGATACAGGCCCAAGCTCAGAACCTCGAGGAACGACAACGACAGCAGAGAAGTGATCGTGAGGGTGACAGAAGACAAGGTAAGAGGGCTAGATCTATGGGGGAGAGCAGTGAGTACCGAGGGGGACCGAGACAGACACATTCCAGGCACTCAAGTCAGTCAGTGACTAGTGCACCTCCCAGATTCTCGGATAGGAGATTTGACTGTTCTTTTCAGTCAGGTCAGGGACAGAGTTCGAGGGCCTCAGATTCGCAGTCTAGGGTAGACTTTAGCCAGAGGAGACCTCCAGTACCGCGGTGTAGCCAGTGTGGCAAATTACATTCCGGACAGTGTCGTCAGGGTTCGGATGCTTGTTATGCTTGCGGGCAGGTTGGTCATATGATGAGAGATTACCCTTCAGCGAGAGATAGAGCGGGTACTCAGCCCACAAGTTCAGCAGCGGGTTCTTCTTCAGCACGCCTGACAACACAAACTCCTCAGACTACAGAAGGTAGGGGCAGAGGTAGAGGGGGAGCATCTACTTCAGGTGTTGTTCAGCCCCGTGTGTATGCTTTAGCTGGGCGACAGGATCTTGAGTCTTCCTTAGATGTTGTCACAGGTACCTTGACTATATTTTTCCGTGACGTATATGCTCTGATTGATCCAGGTTCTACCTTCTCATATATTACTCCGTATATGGCTGATTGTGTTGGGGTAAGACCTGAGCCAATTAAATCTTTCGAGGTATTCACTCCGGTTGGTGATCCTGTAATAGCGAAGCAAGTATATCAGAACTGTGTAGTCATTATAGGTGATCGTCAAACAAGGGATGATCTAATTGAACTTGAGATGATAGATTTTGACGTAATTATGGGTATGGACTGGTTGGCATCATGCTATGCTAACGTTTGTTACCGGACAAAGGTAGTTCGATTCCAATTTTCGGGAGAGCCCATACTCGAGTGGAAGGGTAATATAGTTTCCCCAAAGGGTAGGTTTATTTCCTACCTTAAGGCGAGAAAGATGATAACCAAGGGGTATATTTGTCATCTAGTTCGGGTTCATGACACGGAAGCGGAAGTGCCAACTTTCCAGTCTGTCCCGGTAGTGAATGAATTGCTAGATGTGTTTCCCGACGAGTTACCAGGCCTTCCTCCAGAAAGGGAGATCGACTTTGCTATTGATGTACTACCAGACACCTAGCCTATTTCTATTCCACCATATCGAATGGCTCCAGCAGAACTAAAAGAGCTAAAAGCACAGCTAAAAGATTTACTTGAGAAGGGGTTTATAAGGCCTAGTTCCTCGCCATGGGGAGCACCAGTCCTGTTCGTAAGGAAGAAAGATGGATCTCTACGAATGTGCATCGACTACAGGCAGTTGAACAAGGTGACAATAAATAATAAATACCCTCTTCCTAGAATTGACGACTTGTTCGATCAATTGCAAGGTGCTAAATGGTTCTCCAAGATAGATCTGAGATCGGGTTATCATCAGGTGAGAATTAGGGAAGCAGATATTCCCAAGACCGGCTTCAGGACAAGATATGGTCACTACGAGTTTCGAGTAATGTCGTTCGGGTTGATGAATGACCCGGCGGTGTTCATGAATTTAATGAATAATGTGTTCAGGCCGTTTTTCGATCTTTTTCTGATAGTGTTTATCGACGATATCCTGGTATATTCTCGCACAGAGTCAGAACATGCAGATCATCTAAGAATGGTTCTTGGCGTTCTTCGAGATCGGGAATTGTATGCAATGTTTTCGAAGTGCGAGTTTTGGCTGAACTCAGTGGCATTTCTAGGCCATACTATTTCAGATGATGGTATCCGAGTCGACACTAAAAAAAATAGAAGCTGTGAGGACTTGGCCAAGACCTACGACGCCTACAGAAGTTCGTAGTTTTCTGGGTTTGGCGGGTTATTATCGAAGATTCGTAGAAGGCTTCTCATCTATTTCAGCCCCATTGACAAAGTTAACCCAGAAGTCGGCTAAATTCCAGTGGAGTGATGCCTGTGAGCATAGCTTCCAAGAGCTGAAAAACAGGTTGACCTCAGCGCCAATTCTAACACTTCAAGAAGGATCAGATGGCTATGTAGTGTATTGTGATGCCTCCGGTGTGGGATTAGGATGTGTATTAATGCAGAATGGGAAAGTTATTGCATATGCTTCGAGACAGTTGCAAAAACATGAACAGAATTATCCCACTCATAATCTTGAGCTAGCTGCGGTCATTCATGCATTGAAAATATGGAGACACTACTTATATGGTGTGCACGTGGACATCTATACGGATCAACAAAGCCTTCAATATATTTTCAAACAGAAGGAGTTGAACCTGCGGCAAAGGAGATGGTTAGAATTACTGAAGGATTATGATGTGAACATCCTATATCATCCAGGAAAGGCGAATGTAGTAGCAGATGCACTTAGCCGCCGATCGATGGGTAGTTTATACGGAGTTCCTTCGGAAAAGCGAGAAATGGTTCGTGAAGTCCATCGGTTAGCATGTCTCGGCGTACGTCCCATTGATTCAGGAGATGCAGGTATTAGCGTCAATGACCCCACAGTTTCATCACTGAATCTAGAAGTGAAGGAGCGGCAATATGAAGATCTTCAATTAAGCCACTATCGAGATCTAGCCCATGGAAAGGAAAAGTCTCCATTCGAAGTTTCCATAGAAGGGGTTCTTAGATATCGAGACAGGTTATGTGTACCGAATGTAGCAAACTTGCGCCAACGGATTTTAGAGGAAGCACATTATTCCCGGTATTCTATTCATCCAGGTGCAACCAAGATGTACCACGATCTCAAATTGATATATTGGCGGGATGGCACGAAGCGAGACATAGCAGAATTTGTTGCACAGTGCCCAAATTGCCAGCAAGTGAAGGCCGAGCATCAGAAGCCAGGGGGCTTATTGCAAGCAATGGAAATTCCTACGTGGAAATGGGAAGAAATTAATATGGATTTTTTGGTAGGATTACCCTGTACGCGAGGGAAGTATGATTCTATATGGGTGATCGTGGATAGACTCACGAAAGCAGCTCATTTTCTCTCCGTTAGAACCACATATTCAGCGGAAGATTATGCTAAATTGAATCTCAAGGAGATTGTACGACTTCACGGTATTCCTTTGGCCATTATCACAGACAGACGGGCACAGTTCACAGCCAAGTTCTAGAAGTCCTTTCAAGAAGGTCTAGGTACCCAAGTTAAGCTCAGCACGGCGTTCCATCCGCAGACTGACGGACAAGCCGAGCGCACTATTCAGACCTTAGAGGATATGCTACGGGCATGTGTATTGGACTTTGGTGGTAGTTGGGATGAGCATTTGCCTCTTATTGAATTTTCCTACAATAACAGCTATCATTCCAGCATTCAAATGGCCCCGTATGAAGCCTTATACGGAAGAAAATGCAGATCTCCAATTGGATGGTTTAAAACCGGAGAAGTACAATTGATAGGCCCCAACTTGATCCAACAAGCAGTTGAAAAGGTTAAAGTGATTCGAGACCGACTCTTAACAGCTCAAAGTCGCCAAAAGTCTTATGCAGACAACCGCCGACGGGATTTAGAATTTCAGGAAAATGACTGGGTATTTCTGAAGGTATCGCCAATGAAAGGGGTGATGAGATTTGGCAAAAGAGGGAAATTGAGTGCAAGATACATCGGACCTTATAAAATTATCCGTAAGATGGGACAGGTAGCATATGAATTGGATTTACCTTCGGAGTTTAAATCAGTTCACCCGGTATTCCATGTCTCGATGCTCCGCAAGTGTGTTGGGGATCCTACACGAATAGTTCCGGTTGATGATGTGCAAGTAACAGAGAAGCTAACATACGAGGAAATGCCCATTTCCATTTTGGATAGACAGGTACGAAGGCTTCGGAATAAAGAGGTTGCTTCAGTCAAAGTTCTATGGCGGAACAATAATCGGGAAGAAATGACTTGGGAAGCGGAGGAGAAGATGAAATCTATGTACCCCCATTTGTTCCAATCCCCAGAAGAGATTCAAGATGAGACGTCGATGGTGTAAGGTATGTATGTTTTAGTTTTATGTTTTTGGTCGTGTGTGGCCATAAATGTGTTGATATTGTGATATAGCCCTGTGAGGCGAAGATATTGTGGGTTGTTGTAATGGAAAGGTAGTATCCAAATCACAAAGGAAACTCTGGCAAAATTTTTCCAGAATCCCCGAGTGTCGAACATTCGAGGACAAATGTTCCAAAAGGGGGGAAGAATGTTACACCTCGGAAATTTCTCCGTACTTGTATGATGAGTAGAATGATGAAAAGTTGAGTGAATGATGTTTTATTAAGTCGGGAATGGCTAATTAAGAATTTTTGGAAAATAAGAAAGTCGCGGAAAAATTTCTGTCCAGTGGTCGTATATGGCACTATACGGCCCGTAAAGTGATTTATGAACCGTATAGTGCAATCGTCCTCCAGCGTGTCAAAAATCCCAACTTTCTGTAAATGTTGAATATGGTTAAATACGACCTAGTTTACGACCCGTAAACTGGTTTACGGACCGTAAACCAGGTCGTAAACTACCATGTCCATCAGCCAAAACTTTCTGCCTTTGGAATGGTTAAATACGACCACAGTGGACGGACCGTAAATCAAAATACGGTCCGTATATGGTGGTTTACGGCCACTGTTCATCCCGACAAGGTTTCATTAAAGATCATATTTTGAATTATTAAAAGGGAACTTATGCCCATTTTACGTCATTTTTCATCCAACACTTCAAGAAAACTCTAGAGTGTTCTTCAACACTTCAACTCTAAGAATAGCAAGAAAATCCAAGGAAACCTAAGATTATCAACACCAAATTCATGAGAATAAGTGTAAGAACACATCAAAGGATCTTCTAAGTCAAGAAATTCCCAAGAAGGTGGAACTAGGGTTTTGGCTAATTGAAGTATTTCCACTTAAGGATTGTTCGACAATCATCCAAGGTAAGTTTCATGATTATTCCATATTGTTTGAAGTATTGGAAAGCTTAGACACTTGAAATGTAGAAGAACATAGAAATGGGTTATTATTGAGTGAATAGTGACATAAATAAATGATACTGGAACTGAACTATGAATGTTGAAGTGTTGTGAGTACAAATACGTTATAAATGATGTTTATATCATGAAACAAGCATTAAATGCATGAAAACGCAAGGATGAGCTAGAAGTAGAAATAAGGGAAAATTGGAGGAAAATGGTGGATTTTGCCAAACGCACGTAAATGATGATTGTCGATTATGATATTGCGAATAATATTATGAATATTGGGAGTTGATATAGAACGTGAGAAAAGTAGTATGAGCGAAGGAAGCATTGTCCGACTTCTCCTAGAATTAGCGACACGTTCTTATAGTCAGTTACTAATGTTGATACGAATTCTCTTATGAAGGTAACAACGTGATATCGACAGAGAACAAGTGAGCGATATCTTAGCTAAACGACCAAGGTATGTGAGGCTAGTCCTTCTTTCTAAAGGCATGAATCTTTTAACTTGGGATCCCTATTTCTTCGTGAGTTCTTACATTCTAAGAAGTTAAAAGCTTATACTTATTAATGTCTATATGAGATAAGTTATACGATATGATGACACTAGAATGATGATGATGTTATTCCTTGCCTACACGCACCTTATGTACTAGTCCTTTCAAGGTGAGGTAGAATGTCCATGATGGTTCCATAATGTAATCGGGGGATCGCGACCTTACGTCACCCCGATAGAGTAAAGTTGATCATGAGTCATATATACGCATTATGATAAGATAAGTATTTTATGATAAGCATATTACTATGAGCAGTTACATTGAGCATGTCATGAGCATTTCACACCGGGCCTAGTTGGCCGGGCAGACACCGCTTCGGCGGGCGGCGATACGGATACACCATGACCTACGGGCGTGGGCAGACACCACTAGTGGGCGGCATGAGATGGTACCCCGGACGCGGGAGGCGTGGACGCAGGCTAATATTATTGACTATCACACCGTTCCGACATGGACGGGCAAATTGCATATGATGCATACATGTCATGATGATGAGTATGAGTAAGATAGCATGCATTACTTCATTTATGATTATCAATCAGATCCAGATGTCTCATGTTGATTTTATCCTCATATTATTGATGTTCCTTTAATTATGTATGCCTCTCATACTCGGTACAATATTCATACTGACGTCCTTTCTTCGGACGCTGTGTTTATGCCCACAGGTAGACAGGGAGGAGAGCTTGGCCCAGGTCCTCAGTAGCTGACAGCTGCTAGATAGCACTCCATTGTTCGGAGGCTCTTATGACTATTCTGTTGATGTACATTCAGACATGCATATTTTGGGCATGATGGAGTCTTGTTCCGTCCATGTATTCATTATGCTAGTAGAGGCTCGTAGATACGCAGTGTGGGTTAGATGGTCTCACAAGATGTTTTCATACGTATGTATATTATTTTGATGGCCGAGAGGCAAATGTATATAAAGTATTTATATTTTGATTAAATTTGATTTTCCTACAATTGGTATGTAAAATTGATAAAAGAGTATTAAATGAGCAAGATAAGTAGTAGAGTGAGCGGTACTCGGTAACTAGCTCTGGGTACCCGTCGTGGCCCCTAGCTGGGTCGTGACAGTTATCATATGTAACTCCTTATATTGCGGGTAAATTTACAGTTGAGCCGGAGTCGATCAAACCTTTTGAGGTGTCCACACCCGTGGGTGAATCGGTAATAGCTAGCCGAGTATATAGGGATTGTATAGTCACAATTTGTGACCGTCGTACCATGATTGATTTGCATGAGCTAGAAATGGTAGATTTTGATGTTATTATGGGCATGGATTGGTTGGCTTCTTGTTATGCCAATGTTGATTGCCGAATGAAGATGGTTCGTTTCCAGTTTCCGGGAGAACCAGTCTTAGAATGGAAAGGGAATGCGGCATCACCAAAAGGTAGATTTATTTCTTATCTAAAGGCAACGAAGACGATCACGAAAGGATGTATTGATCATCTAGTGCGAGTTCAAGATGTAGAAGCTGAATCGCCGACTCTTCAGTCAGTTCCCGTAGTGAACGAATTGCCGAATGTGTTTCCGGAAGAGCTTCCAGGCCTTCCTCCCGAACGGGAGATTGATTTTACCATTGATGTGTTGCCAGGCACCACACCTATATCTATTCCTCCATATAGAATGGCACCTGCAGAATTGAAAGAGTTGAAGGAGCAATTGAAGGACTTGCTTGATAAAGGCTTCATTAGGCCTAGTTCATCCCCGTGGGGAGCGCCCGTGTTGTTCGTCCGAAAGAAATATAGCTCCCTGAGAATGTGCATTGATTATAGACAATTGAATAAAGTAACGATTAAGAATAAATATCCTCTCCCAAGGATTGATGACTTGTTTGATCAATTGCAAGGCGCCAAATGGTTTTCAAAGATTGATTTGAGGTCCGGGTATCATCAAGTGAGGGTTAGGGAGAAAGATATCCCTAAGACAACTTTCAGAACGAGATATGGTCATTTTGAATTTCGGGTGATGTCATTTGGGCTAACTAATGCGCCAGCGGTATTTATGGATTTGATGAATAATGTGTTCCGGTCCTTTCTGGACTTATTTGTAATCGTATTCATTGATGATATTTTGGTGTATTCTAGATCCGAAGCAGAACATGCGGATCATTTGCGTATTTTCCTTGGAGTTCTTCGAACTCGAGAATTGTTTGCAAAGTTTTCCAAATGTGAGTTCTGGTTGAACTCAGTGGCATTTTTAGGGCATATTGTGGCAGCCGATGGTATTCGAGTGGATAGTCAAAAGATTGAGGCCCTGAAAATTTGGCCAAGACCCACTACTCCAACAGAGGTTCGTAGCTTTCTGGGCTTAGCAGGTTATTACAGGAGATTCGTTGAAGGTTTTTCCTCTATTTCTGCACCACTAACAAAGTTGACACAGAAATCAGCCAAGTTTCAGTGGACAGATGCTTGTGAACGTAGTTTCCAAGAGTTAAAGGGTCGATTGACTTCTGCCCCAGTTCTGACACTTCCAGCGGGATTGGAAGGATACGTTGTGTATTGCGACGCTTCAGGTGTTGGGCTAGGCTGTGTGTTGATGCAACATGGCAAGGTGGTTGCGTATGCTTCAAGGCAATTGCGGAAACATGAGCAGAATAATCCTACCCATGACTTAGAATTGGCCGCGGTGGTCCATGCATTAATGATATGGAGACATTACTTATATGCTGTCCACGTGGATATTTACACAGAGCATAAGAGTCTTCAATACATCTTCAAGCAGAAAGAGTTGAATTTGCGGCAACGATGATGGCTAGAGTTGCTAAAAGACTATGATGTTGAGAACCTGTACCACCCCGGAAAGGCAAATGTGGTGGCTGATGTTCTTAGCCGTAGGTCGATGGGAAGTCTAAGTGATGTACGACCAGAAAAGAATGAGATGGCCCGTGAGCTTCAACAGTTAGCTAGCCTAGGAGTCCGAGTAGTGGACTCAGGTAGCAGCGGAGCTACTATCCAGAATACCGCAGTCTCGTCGCTAGTGGCAGAAGTGAAAGAGCGACAATATGAGGTTCCCATGCTAATGCAGTACAGAAATACACTCCCTCAGAAAGAGGAGTCATAATTTGACATTTCAAGAGACGGAGCTCTCCGATGTAGAGGAAGATTATGTGTTCCCGATGTGGCAAGTTTACGCCACCAGATTTTGAGAGAAGCTCATAGTTCCCGTTATTTTGTTCACCGTGGAGCGACGAATATGTATCATGATCTTAAGTCTATATATTGGTGGAATGGGATGAAGAAAGATATAGCGGAATTCGTAGCTCAGTGTCCTAATTGCCAACAAGTGAAGATTGAACACCAAAAGTCGGGTGGATTGTTGCAAGCTATGGAAATCCCATCTTGGAAGTGGGAAGTGATTAACATAGACTTCATTTCAGGCTTACCCCGTTCTCGACATAAGTATGATTCCATATGGGTGATTGTGGATAGACTCACCAAGTCAGCTCATTTCTTACCGGTCAGGACGACCTATGAGGCAGAAGATTATGCCCAAGCTTTATCTTAAAGAGATCGTAAAAATCCATGGCGTCCCGGTATCTATTATCTCCGACAGAGGGACTCAGTTTACAGCTAAGTTTTGGAGGTCTTTCCAAGAGGGTTTAGGGACCCGAGTTAGCCTTAGCACGGCATTTCATCCCCAGACCGATGGACAAGCTGAACGTACTATTCAGACTCTTGAGGATATGTTACGAGCATGTATGATAGATTTTGGAGGGAATTGGGATGATCATTTGCCACTCATTGAATTTGCTTACAATAATAGTTATCATTCCAGCATTCAAATGCCACCATATGAAGCTTTATATGGGCGGAAGTGTAGATCCCCAATTGGGTGGTTTGAAACCGGAGAAACTAAATTGATAGGGCCAGACTTGGTCCAGCAAGCTATAGAGAAGGTCAAGCTGATACAAGATCGGTTGTTAGCAGCCCAAAGTCGTCAGAAATCCTATGCGGATAATCGTCGAAGAGACTTGGAGGTCAAAATGAAGGATTGGGTATTCTTGAAAGTGTCGCCAATGAAAGGCGTTATGAGATTTGGCAAAAAGGGGAAGCTTAGTCCCCGGTATATTGGACCATATGAGATTGTGCGCAAAATAGGAAAAGTGGCCTATGAGTTAGATCTACCTCCGGAATTGGAGTCAGTCCATCCAGTATTTCATGTCTCGATGCTTCGAAAATGTGTTGGAGATCCCACTAGGATCGTCCCAGTAAATGATGTGTAAGTGACAGAGAAATTGACTTATGAAGAGGTACCCATTGCCATATTAGACAGGCAAGTATGGAGGCTTAGAAACAAAGAGGTGGCCTCGGTTAAGGTTCTATGGAGAAGCAGTAAACGAGAGGAGATGACATGGGAAGTAGAAGAAAGTATGCGATCCAAATACCCACATTTATTTCAGCCCTTGGAAGAAGCTTAAGATGAGACGTCAAGATCATAAGGTATGTAAATTTCCTTTTATGCTTTAGGGTCATGTGTGGCAAAAAATTTTATGTTGTTATGTTGTGGCCCTGTGTGGCATCGATATTATGGGTTGTTGTGGCAGGATGGTAGCACCATATTATAAGGGGAACTCTGGCGAAATTTTTGTAGAACTCCCGAGCACTTTAGCATTCGGGGACGAATGTTCTTAAGGGGGGGAGAATGTTACACCTCGGAAAAAAAATTTCCGTTGGCACGTAAGTGAATGAACTAGTGATAAGTATTAGTGCATGAGGTCCATGAGCAAGAAACGACATTTGATGACCTTAGGCGAGATTTCGAAGGTATCCGATGTGAGATGAGAAAGTTGGCTAAGTTAAGATGAGATATAAGGTGAGCAATGCATGTGCATGGACGTGGGTGATTAAAATGAGAAGTCTAAGGGATATGAAAAGTTGCAGATTTGAAATCTGCCCAGTGGTCGTAAAGTGCAAAATACGGACCGTAAATTGGTATACGGTCCGTAAACTGGCAGTCGTAAATTGCCGTGCAAGACTTCGACTTTCTGCCGAGTTGAGAAATGGTAAAATACGACCAGGAGGACGGACCGTAAAGTGATTTACGGCCCGTAAAGTGATTTACGGCCCGTAAACCATGGTCGTAAACTACCATGCATGTAGCCAAAGTTTCTGGTTCTGGAAATGGTTAAAGACGACCACGAGGGACGGTCCGTAAAGTGGAATACGGACCGTAAACCTCCATGGATGACCACTGTTCACCCAGCACAGATTTTTCAATTCATTAAATAAGGGAACCAACACTTATTATATTTCATTACAACATTACACCACTTCTCTCTAAAACCTCTCTCTACATTTATTATACAAGTTTTCAAGGATATTTAAGGATCAACAACATAAAACAAGGTGAATCAAGAGTAAGAACATCATCAAAGATCATGTAGGTCAAGAAATCCAAATGGAGAAAAACTAGGGTTTTGCCTAAAGTGGAGTATTATTAATCAAAGCTTGTTCCTACAACTTCTAAGGTAAGATTCATAATTTTTACATGATGTTAAGGTATTGAAAAGTTGAAATACATGGATTGTAGAAAATATGGTCATGTAGGTCATGAATGATGAATAGTGACATTTTGAGGGATAGTTTGAATTGAATCATGAATGTTGTTGTGTTGTGATATGAATGTATTATAAATGGCACTAAGATCATGAACTAGACACGTTAGACGAATGGAAGAAGTTGAATGTTATGACCATGAATATGGGTGAATTAGAGGCAAATTAAGGAATATAGATAATGTGGATAATGTGAATGACTAATGGCCACTGTTATGATATTAATGAAGGTATAGACGCTAGCATTGGAAGGAAGCGTGCAAGTGTAGAATAGTCCGACGAAAAGGTATGTAAGGCTAACCCTTCTTTCATAAGGCATGGTTCCTTGGCCAAACTCTTAAATCCTCTATATGAGTATGTTGTATTCAAACGATTGACACTCCGAGCTCATAAGCTCACGATCCTCGATATGTGCTACGATTGTACTACGCACCCCATATGACGAGTAATCATAAGATATAGATGTAGCGAAAATGATGATGATAGTGATGACGATGATAATAATAATGATGCTAAAGGTGCCTACGGGCTATTATACTTACATGTGCCTATGAAGGGCTATAATGACACCCAGAGCTTATAACGCCGGGTAGGATATATGTATAAAGTATGTATACGATTAGGAAACGCGCGCACACCTCTGCAGATGGTACGGATAACCCTGAAGCCTTGGTAGGGCCAGGTATGAGTAACCTTGAGCCTTGGTTGGCTAAGTATGTGTGAAACACCGATCCTATGAGGTCGGGTATGCTATGTGAATGCCATGTATATGAAATGACTATGTAGGTGATAAGACTATGTATAAGAATACGAATAAGGACATGTATACGAATATGAGCACAAGTATGGTACGAGTACTATTATGGAATACGGATGATGACGTAGGTGTACAATACGTATGAAAAATGGAAATTCCTACAAAAGGCAGGTAAGCGCTATGACGATGATATTATTGTCTCCCCCCCTCCTATGCTATTTCATATGTTGTTCATGATGCTTATTTATTGATGTTGCTTGTGCTTTACATACTCAGTACATTCTTCATACTGATGTCCTTTTGTTTGTGGACGCTGTGTGATGCCCGCAGGTGCACAGGGAGACAGACTTGATCCATAGCTGCCTATTCGGAGATTACATAGAGAGCTCCATTTCCTTCGGAGCCATAGCTTTTGGGTACTCATTCTTTTGTGTATATAATTATGGGCATAGCGGGGTCCTGTCCCGCTAATGTGATATGTTATACTCTTAGAGGCTCGTAGACATGTGTGTGTGTGTGTGGGTAGATGTGATTGGCTTTGTCGGCCTATGTTTTGTATATCATTTTATCGGCCACGTTGGCCCATGTACATTGATGTGGCATAGATGCCTATGATGATATAAATGTGTTGTTGTCCAAATGGGACTAGTTGACGAATGAATGGAAATGCATGTATAATTATGTGGCTCACCGACATGTAAGCATAAGAGTAAGCTAATAGGGTGCCCGGGTGGGTTAGCACCGGGTGCTCGTCACGGCCCCAAGTCAGGTCGTGACAAAAGTGGTATCAAAGCAGTTCAGTCCTAGGGTGTGTCTACGAGCCGTGTCTAGTAGAGTCTTGGTTATGGGTGTGTTGCGCGCCACACTTATAAACAAGAAGCTGCGGACATTTTAAGAATAAATGACCTTCTTTCTTCATAAGAATCGTGCGATAGGGCTATGATGTAGGATTTTCTTGCTCCTAAATCGTGTATTATGTATTTCAGAGATGCCTAAAAAGGGAAAGACTACGGCAGCCAAAAAGGGCAAGACGGTGGCAGAGAAGCGGGCTAAGAAAGCACCGCCACCGGTAGTAGAGCAAAGTGAGTCCCAGGGTGTGGCTCAATCTCAGTCCTCCCAGACAGTGCCCGTCTCTGAGGAGCGTGAGGGAGCCTCAGCCCCAGCTCCAGCACCTCCAGCTCCTCCGCCAAATGCTTCGGGCCAAGATGTAAAAGAGGCCATTACTTTATTGACTAAATTTGTTGCGGCCTAGGCTCAGAGGCACAGTTCAGGGTATGGTGATAGGGTTGTTAGTGCAAGAGCCCGTGATTTCATTACCTTGAACCCTCCGGAATTCTTTGGGTCAAAGTCGGAGGAGGATCCTCAGGATTTCATCGATGGTATGCTAAGGATGCTTCGATTGATACATGTTTCAGACACTGAGTCTTTAGAGCTAGCGTCATATAGATTGAGAGATGTCTTGATCCAGTGGTATACGGTATGGATGGCTTCACGGGGAGCCAATGCACCTCCCCCGGTATGGCAAGAGTTTGTTGATGCTTTTCTCCGTCATTATATGCCTCCAGAAGTTCGGCGAGCAAGGGACGATAAATTCTTGAACTTGAGGCAAGGAAGCATGAGTGCCCTAGTGTATAGCCTCCGTTTTAACTCCTTGGCCATGTATGTTTCGGCCATGGTAGCAGATATGGGCGACAGGGTACACCGATTTTAAAGGGCCTAGGGCCCCACCTGATGGACAAATTCTTGACTGCGTCCCTTCAGGATGGTATGGACATTGCACGCATTCAGGCACATGCTCAGAACTTAGAGGAAAGCCTACAGCAGCGGAAAAGTGAACGTGAACAGGATAGGGGACATAGCAAGAGGGCCAGATCTTCGGGCCCAATAAGTGAGTCCAGAGGCGGACACAGGCAACAGTTCCCTAGACATTCGGGATATTCTACGACCAGTGCACCTCCACAGTTTCCAGGCCAGAGCCTTGATAGATCTGCTCGTTCAGGGCCGAGTCCCAGTTATTCAGGACCTCAGTTCAGAGATGATTCAGGCCAGTCAAGGCCACCTGTACCACGATGTTCCCAGTTTGGGAAGTTGCATTGGGGTCGATATCGATTGGGCTCGGATGGTTGCAATTCATGTGGTCAACCTGGCCATATCATGCGTGATTGCCTCTCAGTACAGGGTAGAGGTAGGACCCAGCCATCAGGGTCGGCAGCCGGATCATCAGCATCAGTACGCCCTACGGGGCCAGGTTCACATGCGCCAGTCGGCCATGGTAGAGGTAGAGGCAGAGCTCCCAGTACTAGCGGTCCTCAACACCGTATTTATGGCTTGGATGGACGCCAAAATCTAGAGTCTTCTCCTGACGTAGTCACAGGTATATTATCGGTATTCTCTCATGATGTATATGCTTGGATTGATCCGGGCTCCACGTTATCATATGTTATTCCTTATATTGCGGGTAAATTTATAGTTGAGCCGGAGTCGATCAAACCTTTTGAGGTGTCCACACCGGTGGGTGAATCGGTAATAGCTAGCCGAGTATATAGGGATTGTATAGTCACGATTTGTGACCGTCGTACCATGATTGATTTGCATGAGGTAGAAATGGTAGATTTTGATGTTATTATGGGCATGGATTGGTTAGCTTCTTGTTATGCCAATGTTGATTGCCGAATGAAGATGGTTCGTTTCCAGTTTCCGGGAGAACCAGTCTTAGAATGGAAAGGGAATGAGGCATCACCAAAAGGTAGATTTATATCTTATCTAAAGGCAAGGAAGATGATCACGAAAGGATGTATTGACCATCTAGTGCGAGTTCAAGATGTAGAAGCTGAATCGCCGACTCTTCAGTCAATTCCCATAGTGAACGAATTTCCGGATGTATTCCCGGAAGAGCATCCAGGCCTTCCTCTCGAACGGGAGATTGATTTTACCATTGATGTGTTGCCAGGCACCACACCTATATCTATTCCTCCATATAGAATGGCACCCGCAGAATTGAAAGAGTTGAAGGAGCAATTGAAGGACTTGCTTGATAAAGGCTTCATTAGGCCTAGTTCATCCCCGTAGGGAGCGCCCGTATTGTTCGTCCGAAAGAAAAATGGCTCCCTGAGAATGTGCATTGATTATAGGAAATTGAATGAAGTAACGATTAAGAATAAATATCCTCTCCCAAGGATTGATGACTTGTTTGATCAATTGCAAGGCGCCAAATGGTTTTCAAAGATTGATTTGAGGTCCGTGTATCATCAAGTGAGGGTTAGGGAGAAAGATATCCCTAAGACAACTTTCAGAACGAGATATGGTCATTTTGAATTCCGGGTGATGTCATTTGGGCTAACTAATGCGCCAGCAGTATTTATGGATTTGATGAATAATGTGTTCCGGTCCTTTCTAGACTTATTTGTAATCGTATTCATTGATGATATTTTGGTGTATTCTAGATCCGAAGAAGAACATGCGGATCATTTGCGTATTGTCCTTGGAGTTCTTCGAACTCGAGAATTGTTTGCAAAGTTGTCCAAATGTGAGTTCTGGTTGAACTCAGTGGCATTTTAAGGGCATATTGTGGCAGCTGATGGTATTCGAGTGGATAGTCAAAAGATTGAGGCCGTGAAAACCTGGCCAAGACTCACAACTCCTACAGCGGTTCGTAGCTTTCTGGGCTTAGCAGGTTATTACAGGAGATTCGTTGAAGGTTTTTCCTCTATTTCTGCACCACTCACAAAGTTGACACAGAAATCAGCCAAGTTTCAGCGGACAGATTCTTGCGAACGTAGTTTCCAAGAGTTAAAGGGTCGATTGACTTCTGCCCCAGTTCTGACACTTCCAGCGGGATTAGAAGGATACGTTGTGTATTGCGACGCTTCAGGTGTTGGGCTAGGCTGTGTGTTGATGCAACATGGCAAGGTGGTTGCGTATGCTTCAAGGCAATTGCGGA
The DNA here is from genome assembly GCF_019175385.1 of Lycium barbarum. Taxonomy (NCBI): domain Eukaryota; kingdom Viridiplantae; phylum Streptophyta; class Magnoliopsida; order Solanales; family Solanaceae; genus Lycium; species Lycium barbarum. The sequence goes on along the minus strand of NC_083345.1, from coordinate 55,253,902 downwards.
AACATGAGCATAATTTTCCTACCCATGACTTAGAATTGGCCGCGGTGGTCCATGCATTAAAGATATGGAGACATTACTTATATGGTGTCCACGTGGATATTTACAAAAATCATAAGAGTTTTCAATACATCTTCAAGCAGAAAGAGTTGAATTTGCGGCAACGACGATGGCTAGAGTTGCTAAAAGACTATGATGTTGAGATCTTGTACCACCCCGGAAAGGCAAATGTGGTGGCTGATGTTCTTAGCCGTAGGTCGATGGGAAGTCTAAGTGATGTACGACCAGAAAAGAATGAGATGGCCCGTGAGCTTCAACAGTTAGCTAGCCTAGGAGTCCGAGTAGTGGACTCAGGTAGCAGCGGAGCTACTATCCAGAATACCGCAGTCTCGTCACTAGTCGCAGAACTGAAAGAGCGACAATATGAGGATCCTATGCTAATACAGTACAAAAATACACTCCCTCATAAAGAGGAGTCATCATTTGACATTTCAGGAGACGAAGCTCTTCGATGTAGAGGAAGATTATGTGTTCCCGATGTGGCAAGTTTACGCCACCAGATTTTGAGAGAAGCTCATAGTTCCCGTTATTCTGTTCACCCCGGAGCGACGAAGATGTATCATGATCTTATGTCTATATATTGGTGGAATGGGATGAAGAAAGATATAGCGGAATTCGTAGCTCAGTGTCCTAATTGCCAACAAGTGAAGATTGAACACCAAAAGCCTGGTGGATTGTTGCAAGCTATGGAAATCCCAACTTGGAAGTGGGAAGTGATTAACATGGACTTCATTTCAGGCTTACCCCGTTCTCGACGTAAGTATGATTCCATATGGGTGATTATGGATAGACTCACCAAGTCAGCTCATTTCTTACCGGTCAGGACGACCTATGAGGCAGAAGATTATGCGAAGCTTTATCTTAAAGAGATAGTAAAACTCCATGGCGTCCCGGTATCTATTATCTCCGACAGAGGGACTCAGTTTACAGCTAAGTTTTGGAGGTCTTTCCAAGAGGGTTTAGGGACCCGAGTTAGCCTTAGCACGGCATTTCATCCCCAGACCGATGGACAAGCTGAACGTACTATTCAGACTCTTTAGGATATGTTACGAGCATGTATGATAGATTTTAGAGTGAATTGGGATGATCATTTGCCACTCATTGAATTTGCTTACAATAATAGTTATCATTCCAGCATTCAAATGGCACCATATGAAGCTTTATATGGGCGGAAGTGTAGATCCCCAATTGGGTGGTTTGAAACCGGAGAAACTAAATTGATAGTGCCAGACTTGGTCCAGCAAGCTATAGAGAAGGTCAAGCTGATACAAGATCGGTTGTTAACAGCCCAAAGTCGTCAGAAATTCTATGCGGATAATCGTCGAAGAGACTTGGAGTTCAAAGTGAAGGATTGGGTATTCTTGAAAATGTCGCCAATGAAAGGCGTTATGAGATTTGGAAAAAAGGGGAAGCTTAGTCCCCGGTATATTGGACCATATGAGATTGTGCGCAAAATAGGAAAAGTGGCCTATGAGTTAGATCTACCTCCGGATTGGAGTCAGTCCATCCAGTATTTCATGTCTCGATGCTTCGAAAATGTGTTGGAGATCCCACTAGGATCGTCACAGTAAATGATGTGCAAGTGACAGAGAAATTGACTTATGAAGAGGTACCCATTGCCATATTAGACAGGCAAGTACGGAGGCTTAGAAACAAAGAGGTGTCCTCGGTTAAGGTTCTATGGAGAAGAAGTAAACGAGACGGGATGACATGGGAAGCAGAAGAGAGTATGCGATCCAAATACCCACATTTATTTCAGCCCTTGGAAGAAGCCCAAGATGAGACATCAAGATCATAAGGTATGTATATTTCCTTTTATGCTTTAGGGTCATGTGTGGCCAAAATTTTTATGTTGTTATGTTGTGGCCCTGTGTGGCATCGATATTATGGGTTGTTGTGGCAGGATGGTAGCACCATATTATAAGGGGAACTCTGGCGAAATATTTGTAGAACTCCCGAGCACTTTAACATTCAGGGATGAATGTTCTTAAGGGGGGGAGAATGTTACACCTCGGAAAAAAAAAATTCGTTGGTACGTAAGTGAATGAACTAGTGATAAGTATGAGTGCATGAGGTCCATGAGCAAGAAACGACGTTTGATGACCTTAGGCGAGATTTCGAAGGTATCCGATGTGAGATGAGAAAGTTGGCTAAGTTAAGATGAGATATAAGGTGAGCAATGCATGTGCATGGACGTGGGTGATTAATATGAGAAGTCTAAGGGATGAAAAGTTGCAGATTTGAAATCTGCCCAGTGGTCGTAAAGTGCAAAATACGGACCGTAAATTGGTATACGGTCCGTAAACTGGCAGTCGTAAATTGCCATGCAAGACTTCGACTTTCTGCCCAGTTGAGAAATGGTAAAATACGACCAGGAGGACGGACCGTAAAGTGATTTACGGCCCGTAAACCATGGTCGTAAACTACCATGCATGCAGCCAAAGTTTCTGGTTCTGGAAATGGTTAAAGACGGCCACGAGGGACGGTCCGTAATGTGTAATACGGACCGTGAACCTGCATGGACGACCACTGTTCACCCAGCACAGATTTTTGCAATTCATTAAATAAGGGAACCAACACTTATTTTATTTCATTACAACATTACACCACTTCTCTCTAAAACCTCTCTCTACATTTATTATACAAGTTTTCAAGGATATTTAAGGATCAACAACATAAAACAAGGTGAATCAAGAGTAAGAACATCATCAAAGATCATGTAGGTCAAGAAATCCAAATGGAGAAAAACTAGGATTTTGCTCAAAGTGGAGTATTATTAATCAAAGCTTGTTCCTACAACTTCTAAGGTAAGATTCGTGATTTTTACATGATGCTAAGGTATTGAAGAGTTGAAATACATGGATTGTAGAAAATATGGTCAAGTAGGTCATGAATGATGAATAGTGACATTTTGAGGGATAGTTTGAATTGAATCATGAATGTTGTTGTGTTGTGATATGAATGTATTATAAATGGCACTAAGATCATGAACTAGACACATTAGACGAATGGACGAAGTTGGATGTTATGACCATGAATATGGGTGAATTAGAGGAAAATTAAGGAATCTAGATAATGTGGATAATGTGAATGACTAATGGCCATTGTTATGATATTAATGAAGGTATAGACGCTAGCATTGGAAGGAAGCATGCAAGTGTAGAATAGTCCGACGAAAAGGTATGTAAGGCTAACCCTTCTTTCATAAGGCATGGTTCCTTGGCCAAACTCTTAAATCCTCTATATGAGTATGTTGTATTCAAACGATTGACACTCCGAGCTCATAAGCTCACGATCCTCGATATGTGCTACGATTGTACTACGCACCCCATATGACGAGTAAGCATAAGATATAGATGTAGCGAAAATGATGATGATAGTGATGACGATGATAATAATAATGATGCTAAAGGTGCCTACGGGCTATTATACTTACATGTGCCTATGAAGGGATATAATGACACCCCGAGCTTATAACGTCTGGTAGGATATATGTATATGAATATGTATAAAGTATGTATACGAATTACGAAACGCCCGCACACCTCTGCAGATGGTACGGATAACCCTGAAGCCTTGGTAGGGCTAGGTATGAGTAACCTTGAGCCTTTGTTGGCCAAGTATGTATGAAACACCGATCATATGAGGTCGGGTATGCTATGTAAATGCCATGTATATGAAATGACTATGTATATAATATGAATATGAAGGTGATAAGACTATGTATAAGAATATTAATAAGGACATGTATACGAATATGAGCACAAGTATGGTACGAGTACTATTATGGAATGCGGATGATGACGTAGGTGTACAAATACGTATGAAAATGGAAAGTCCTACGAAAGGCAGGTAAGCGCTATGACGATGATATTATTGTCTCCCCCCCCTCCTATGCTATTTCATATGTTGTTCATGATGCTTATTTATTGATGTTGCTCGTGCTTTACATACTCAGTACATTCTTTGTACTGACGTCCTTTTGTTTGTGGACGCTGCGTCATGCCCGCAGGTGCACAGGGAGACAGACTTGATCCATAGCTTCCTATTCGGAGATTACATAGAAAGCTCCATTTCCTTCGGAGCCATATCTTTTGGGTACTCATTCTCTTGTGTATATAATTATGGGCATAGCGGGGTCCTGTCCAGCTAATGTGATATGTTATACTCTTAGAGGCTCGTAGACATGTGTGTGTGTGTGTGGGTAGATGTGTTTGGCCTTGTCGGCCTATATTTTGTATATCATTTTGTCGGCCACGTTGGCCCATGTACATTGATGTGGCATAGATGCCTATGATGATATAAATGTGCTATTGTCCAAATGGGACTAGTTGAAGAATGAATGGAAATGCATGTATAATTATGTGGCTCACCTACATGTAAGCATAAAAGTAAGCTAAGAGGGTGCCCGGGTAGGTTAGCACCGAGTGCTCGTCGCGGCCCCGAGTCAGGTTGTGACACCCACACACCGGAGTTTTATAAAGTACATGTGAAGATACATATGAGTAGTATATGGGATGTTGAGCAAGTCCTAAGAAGAACCCTTAATCCAAATATGGGCATAAGCCCACCAAAAGGACGATTTAAGGAAACATTTTCGGATGATCTGATTTGGAGGGGCCAAAACGACTTTATATGTTTGGAATTTGGAAAAACACCAAGAACTAAAGTTGTATATAATTGCAAGATCTTTCCAACCATAGGTCGTGGGTCCTCACACGATATCGGGATCAAGAGTTATGACCTTTTTACTGAGCGAAGGCGCAGGCTGAAAAATTAAGCCAACGCGAACGCGCCCAAAGGGGGCGCGATCGCGCTGAAGGAATTTTATGTCGGTCCAGGCAGAACCTGGACCGCTATTTAAAGGGGCTTACCCCTCATTTTTCTTCATCAAACACCCCAAGTCATCTCAAAAAATCTGGAGACTTCTCCCCAACCCCCCAAGCTAACTTTATAACCCAAACTAGGTATAATTTCCAAATTCCGGTTTGGATAGCGTATAGTTATTGTTGCAGAATCATATAGCGGCGTGTTGTGGCCTAAAATTAGTGTGGAGAAGCGAAGATACGTCAATATTATCGAAAGAAAGGTATGAATCTTCTACTATTAACGTTAATCTTAGTTTATTTGCGGAGAAAGAGTTGTAAAATTGTTATAAAATGATTCTGTGATGGAAATATGGGACAAACACCATATGGGATGTTTATAAAGTGTTTTGGTGTTGGAAAAATTATGGTTAATGTTGGTATTGTTGTGGTTGTTGTTGGTTGTTGAATTGAGAATTCGGGCTGGGCATATAAACAAGGGAGATGCTGTCCGATTTTTGGCAGAATATAGAATAGTTTGATTTGAAACTTGGAATAAGTGTGCGATAAAGAGGCTAACGTTAGTGTAAATCCTCTTAAATATAGAATTGCGAGCTTGGACAAATAAGCGTAGCTAATAAGAGGTGAAACAGGTATGTTAAGGCTCTTCCCTTTCTTTCAAAGGCATGATTCCTATGTTACGATTTCATAAATGCTTCCATAACTTCTTTGTTTTCAAAAGTTAGAAGTCTATGATTCCAAGGCATGATTCCTTTCCCCGATAACCCGTAAATGTTTTTCCAAAATGTCCGTATTTTTTTCAAAACAGAGGTTTATGATTTTGTAAGCCCTTATGACAACAAAGATGGACATGTTTTTATCATGATGACAATGATGCCAAAGATGAGAATATTTTTCTATGATGACTATGATGAGAACGATTTCATGTTTAAAGGTTCCAAGTTATGATTTCAATGACGATATAAAAATGTTGAGCTATTTCTTGATTTCTCAATTTTATTCATGGATGATGACTATTTTTAAATATTCCAAAGTATATGAATTGATGCCTTATGAGATTTATGATCTTATTCTATGTTCTCCCTTGATGCCATTCTTCATTGATAGTCTCACCTTATAATAATTGTTCCTTCAAGGTGAGACATGACGATCTTGATTATTCCATAATATAATCGGAGGTTACCGACCTTACGTCACTCCGATAGATACATGACGTTCTTTGGGCTCTCATGCATGCTGCTTATATGATATATGTATATGTATATGGGGAATATGGGAAAAAGGGAGTGGCGCTATAGACTTATGGCCACCTGATCAGTTGTCGTAATATAATATCATCCCGAACGCGGGACATATGTGGCTAAATGGATCGGAGCCGACACCTCAGCAACATGATATGTTCTATTTTCTGTATACTTGAACAAGAAATGTTTTTCAAAGAAAGCTAAGCATGCATGGCATCCGCCCTAAGAGGCACTCACATGTACATGTTACTCTTTTATCTCACGATATGCTCTATATTTCAATTCTGTTATTATTCATACTTTACATCCCTTACTATGTTACTATTCATGCCTTACATACTCAGTACATTAGTCGTATTGACGTTCCTTCTTGTGGATGCTGCGTTCATGCCCGCAGGACCAGGTAGCCAGTCAGACGATTCGTAGCAGTAGGACCTCCCCTCAGCAGCAGTCAGTACGCTCCATTGATCCGGAGCTACACCCCTTTTGGTATGCTATTCGGCTACGTACATATATGGGTACGGTAGGGCCTTGTCCTGTCCTTTCTACAATTTGTATTCTATAGAGTTCTGTAGACAGTGATATGTAGTCGTGTTGTTATGCAGCCTCGTCGGCACTTATTTTGTTGTACAGTATATATGTAGCGGCCAAATTGGCTCACGCTGTTACTCTCAGTGTTTACATTCATATGTATGTGTTGGCCGTGAGTTCCCGGTGCAGTGTCTCTTATGTAGATTGCTCGGGAGACAGTACAACTCAGTTACATATTGTATATGGGCCCAGGACAGTCAGTGAGAAGTAAATGCAAGCACATGAGTGCTTGGCTAGTAGTGGTCAGGCACTTGTTACGGCCCATCGGTTTGGGTCGTGACACGACGGTCCATCGACATGCCCCGTCCAACTGCTGCCTGAGATGCCTGATTGTAGAACCCTGTTGACGGTGCCAGACGACGGCTCGTCGACATGTCGACGGTCGTCCTTTGGGCTGTCGACGCTGACTGGTTTCAACAGTTATTCTGAACTGCTCCGTTTTGCTCCGATTCAATTTGTTTCACTTTTGATTCCCTTTTAATGTCAAGAATGCATACTTATACTCCTGTACACATACAAGGTAAAATATCTCATGTCCAAAACTCTGGTGCGGATTACCAAACCGAAGGTACACACCGCCAGTAAGCCAAAATCTCCTCGCAACAAATGGAAGGTGTAATATCCGTCATTTCTACAACTTTTATTCCATTAGAGGTCTGTAGACAGTTGTATGTATTAGTCAGACAATGTAGCCTTGTCGGCTTCTATTCTTTTGTGTACAGTATATGTAGCCGCCTAGCCCGCTTGCACTGTTCTTCCAGCATGTTTATGTATATACAGGTTGTACAAAGTTCATGATGTCACCTATTTATGAGATCCATTTAAGTCATTTGTGGGTCCTTGATGTTCAGTAAGATTCAGATATGAGTATAGGGTGTTTGGTCGCTAGAGGTCAGAAACTCATCACGACTCATCGGTTTGGGTCATGACAAGAATTCTTAGCCATCATTGAAGAATGCTTTGAAGCATTAGAGATTCACCATGCTGAACCACGAGAAACAACAAGCGGATGGACTTCTACCCGTTGTTCACTCTGCGGTAGAAAGAACGCTCATTTTCAGAAGAAAAAAAAATGACGAAAGTCGGCTTTGAGGCCTGGCTTATCGCCTTTTCATGCTTTATTACGTGTTATTAAATAACGAAAATGGCTCGATGTTCCATTCTGAGTTAGGACCACAGTTTGTATCGCTCTTTTAAATTTCAATGAAAACGCCTCAAAGTTTACAATAAGATAAAAATCGCCTTAGTTTATATATATATATATATATATATATATATAAACGTAATTAAAGTTGCTTTTACATGAGTAATAACTATGTCATTTTGTTTTACAATAATAATACAAAGGCCACAAATAATGTCATGACATGTTACGAAACAAGTAAAAACAACGACGAACAAAATGACGATCAAGAAGAAGAGATAACTGAACCAGAAGGGTTGATAGATGTCGAAGAGGAATATGAGAACAGAACAATGCCGAACCTTGAGAAAACAGAGGCAGTTAATTTAGGAAATAAAGAGTTGGTTCGGGAAACTAGAATAAGTGTGCACTTGACAGAAGCTGAGAAAGAAAGGGATCAGAGCCTGTTGAAAGAGTATGAAGATGTTTTCGCTTGGTCATACGCCGTTATGCCGAGTTTGTGTTCAACAATTGTTGCCCATAGGTTGCCGATCCTTGAAGGATTTGCCCCGGTAAAATAGAAAATCAGGCAGCCTATACCTGATGTCAGCATCCGAATTAAAGAAGAAGTAGAAAAATAGATTCAGTCAGGAGTTTTTGAGGTTACACCGTACCCAACATGGTTGGCAAAAATAGTTTCAGTACCAAAGAAATATGGGAAAATAAGGATTTATGTTGACGACCGTGATCTTAACCGCGCTAGACTGAAAGATAATTTCCCACTCTCGAACATTCATATACTCATTGATAACTGCGCCAAGCATGAGGTGCAATCTTTTGTGGACTGCTACATGGGCTATCATCAGATATTGATGGATGAAGAAAATCCTCAAAAGACAGCATTCATCAAACCATGGGGAGTGTATCATTACTGGGTAATGCCTTTTGGACTCAAGAATGCTGGCGCCACTTACATGAGGGCGATGACTGCCATTTTTCATGATATGATGCATAGAGAGATTGAGGTGTATGTGGATGACATCATCATCAAATTCCGAGTGGGTGAGGACCACCTCGAACATTTAAGAAGATTCTTTGACAGACTCCGCCAGTACGATTTGAAGTTGAATCCTGCAAAATGCGCATTTGGAGTGCCTGCTGGAAAATTACTAGGATTCGTGGTCAGCCGTCGTGGTATTGAGTTAGATCCCACAAAGATCAAAGCAATCCAACAACTACCACCGCAAGAACAAAGAAAGACGTCATGAGTTTCTTAGGAAGGCTGAATTACATTGGACGCTTTATCGCCCAGTCCACGGTAATCATAGAACCCATTCTCAAACTCCTCAAGAAAGATGCTCCAACTAAATGGACAGAGGACTGCCAAAAGGCCTTTGACACCATAAAAAAATATCTGACAAATACACCCGTTTTGGTCCCACCAAGGCCGGGAAGTCCTTTGCTCCTATATATATCAGTATCTGAAAATGCTTTTGGGTGTATGTTGGTACAAAAGGACCGAACAGGCAAGAAAGAGAGAGTTATTTACTCCATCAGTAAGAAGTTTACACCCTGCGAATCTAGGTACTCCTTAGTGGAAAAGACGTGTTGCGCTCTGACTTGGGTGTCTCAGAAATTAAGACATTACATGGCTGCATACACGACTCATCTGATCTTAAGAATGGACCCCCTAAGGTACATCTTTCGCCAGCCTATGCCCATAGGGATGTTGGCCAAATGACAAATGCTACTAAGTGAGTTCGACATTCAATACGTCACACCAAAAGCAGTTAAGGGGCAAGCATTGTAAGATCTATTGGCAGGAAGCCCGGTAGATGACAATCCCGTACCTTTGTGGAATTACTTCAAAGATGAAGAAATACTGATAATTGAAGACGAAGAAAGCGAAGATGAGTCAAGATGGAAAGTATACTTTGATGGAGCGGTCAACTTAAAAGGATCAGGAATAGGAGTCGTCTTGGTGTCAGACTCGGGCCAATATTATCCAGTGACAGCCAAGTTGAGCTTCAGTTGCACCAACAACATGGATGAATACGAAGAATGTATCTTGGGTCTACATTTAGCCCTCGACATAGATGTGTAAGAACTTCAGGTAATTGGTGACTCGAATTTGGTAATTCATCAGGTTCGAGGAGAGTAGGCCACAAAAAACGAAAAGATCATACCGTATGTTGGACCTGTGCAAATATTGGTAGATCGATTCCAAGAGGTCAAGTTCAAACACATACCAAGAACCGAGAATAATTGTAGCAAATTCGTCCAATAATGTCACAAATGTCAGATTCATAGAGATTTGATAAAGGTTCCTTCAACAGAACTGAATGCTATGACGTCACCTTGGCCATTCGCTGCTTGGGGCATGGATGTCATAGGGCCTATTGAGCCAGCTACATCTAACAAACACCGCTTCATTTTGGTCGCCATAGACGACTTCACCAAGTGGGTGGAAGAAGCATCTTATTCATCAGTAATAAAGTAAGTGGTCATAGATTATGTGCGTAACAACATCCTATGTTGATTTGGCATCCCAGAATCAATCATAACTGACAATGGGGCTAATCTGAATAGCCACTTGATGAAAAACATGTGTGTGCAGTTTCGAATAACCCATCGGAATTCAACCGCATACCGGCCACAAATGAATGGGGATGTAGAAGCCGGCAACAAAAACATCAAGAAAATGCTCCGAAAGATGATTGATAACTATAAAAACTGGCATGAACAACTGCCATATGCATTACTGGGATATCGCACTACTGCCAGAACTTCAACTAGGGCCACTCCGTTCCTATTGGTGTACAACACTGAAGCGGTAATACTAGCCGAAGTGGAGATCCCTTCACTTCGAATAATACAAGAAGCTGAGTTGGATGACGCGGAATGGATCCACAAGAGGTATGAGCAACTGGCTCTGATAGATGAAAAGTGGATGATTGCTGTTTTCCATGGCCAATTGTACCAACAAAGGATGGTGCGAGCTTTCAACAAGCATGTGAGAACTAGGGTTTTTCAAATTGGGCAATTGGTGCTCAAACAAATATTCCCTAATCAAGAAGAATACAAAGGAAAGTTCATACCAAATTGGCAAGGCCCTTATATGGTGAGAAAGGTACAATCAGGAGGAGCTGTGGTACTTGCGCAAGAGTGGCTCAGATGATATCAAGAGATACTATGTGTGAAGAAGAAGACAACTGCAAAGATTTAGAATTTCCATAGTTTAGGTTTTCTTTAGTCGCATTCCCTTTGCTTGTAATTTTGCATTTTTTTTTTTAGAGAAACCAAATCCAAAATCATGTACGAACTATGCAAGGACCTGATTCCCTATATTTATAAAGGGATACATAGGTGCTTTTCCAAGTTCGGTCGCTTTAACCCAAAAATCCAAATTTATGTATTTTGAACTACGTTATGACTTGATTCCCATTTGGTATACGTAGGCGCTCTTTTGAGTTCGGTCGAACAAAAAAATTCCAATATCTTTACCCTGAACTACGTTTTGACCTGATTCCCAAAACGGGATACGTAGGCGCTCTCCCGAGCTCGGTCATTCCAAACAAAATTCCTGACAAACCTTAGGAAACCTTAGAAATGTTTTAGGAAGAGAAAGATGAAAGTAACCCCACAAGAAAACTGGGGCAGAATTTTCGAGAGAACCTTAAAAATTCTTTAAGCATATCAGCCTAAAGGAACGGACTGATTAAAACTTGTACACTGGGGCAAAATTTTTGAGAGGATCTCAAAAATTCCATCGACGTGGTGAAATTCAAAATCAGTATAAAGATGTATACAAACTGGGGAAAAAATTTCGTAAGGGGTTCGAAAATTTCACAAGTCAAGATCAAAAAGAAGGAAAGAGGCGGAAGACCTTGTTTGAGTAACCAATGTCATGACATTAAAAAGGCGTATGTAAAATATTATTTTCAAAATTGATATAATGTACCAAAATATGCATATATTTTCATAAATCATCGCCAAAAAAAAAAACTTTTTAGCTATGCTAGAGAAAAATATAAGATTTTAAGGAAAATGAGCATCCTCTCCTGCCGAGATATGAACGGAAGAAGTCCATACGCACGGAAAGCGGTCGACCATATAGAAAACTGATAATTTTTCTATGGATGCAGGAACAAACAAGAATGGATGTTTTACACTAACTCGTTTGCTAGAATTTTTAAAACAAGGTAATGGCAACAAGCCAAGTGAAGAAGACGCTTCAGGGGATAGCGGCACAAAGAGTGTACAAACGGGTAACGAACCCCCCCCCCCCCCAAGTAAAGTTTGTTTTATGCTGATAAGTTTGTTCATTTTGCAGAGCACGAAGATTTTTACAAGAAGAAAATTTTAAAGACTACTGAAAGATATAATCACGGTACCAAAAGTTGGGTCTCCACTAAACAATATTGTGTCAAGGTATTGAGACCCCGTCCTAGACGTCGCACAGCTTGCCTTGATACATTGGCTGAGTTAATGTCCAAAAATCTAAAAATTTAAAATGACTCGTTGATATCAATATCGAAATGCCATATTCACAATCGAGTCTAGTCCTTTTGGAAGATGTGAACCCTGTCGATGGGCGGGTATTCTTCCCCGGAGTCAAAAAAGGAAAGTGTAAGTCTTGCCACCAAGGTAAGCTTCATTCCTCAAAATGACGATATGGATTAAATGACTACGTACCGAAAGGGATGAGTAATCATCCATAGATATAGTCAAAAATAGGCTGCATAATTTCGAGGTTGATGTCCGCAATCGTTGAAATACGAATGTGATTCCTACATCAAGATTTATGGTCGCTATTGTAGTCTATTTCAAGTTAACGTAATTATGGTTAAGGGATAGTGGTAGTCATGAGAAAAGGCTCCGCATGCAGTAGTTAACTTGAAAATTATGACTAAATGTTGTAATTTTGGATACAGAGGTTAGTAGTCATCATGAAAGGAATATGATACTGCACTCTGATGTGCAGTCTACATTTGGGTATTTTTTACTATAAGTGATGTGGTCCCGAATTGGTATACTGCAAGCTTTGTATGAGGATAACGATGCAGTCGACATCAGATTCGCGACAGTCACCGCATTATGTGAAAATGATGTGAGTCCAAATTTTCAGGGGTAGCGAATGTCATAAGAAACAAAAATGACACCACACTTTAAAATATGATTTTCATTAGTAGCATCTTGCTTACGAAAATGACAACCGGACTGGGTGTGTAGGTTCGCATAAATGTGGTATAGCCCGGCCCAGATCCTAACAGAAGTTATCATTTAATGATGAAAACATCTGAAAATGATGAAAAAGAGCCGGTCAAAGTATCTTGATTATTATCCATAGTAGACCGTCTTCTCAAAAAATAGACCAAAACACACACTTACAGTAGAAAAGAAAGAGGACAGACATCCATTCGCGAAAAGGCAGACATAATAGTGGAAGACGTTTTCAATGTCCAAAAATTGACGAGACGCCATTCAGGTATGATTACAGTAAAAAAAAATTTTCAGAAACTAACACGCAGGACTCAGCATTTGGGGAATGGCTGAAAGCAACCAAGATAGGAGCACAAGAGCCAAACTCAGGACATGCGAAGCAAATGTGGAACCTTTTACTTGGGCAACCGGTCAAAAATTGTGTACGAGAATCAAGATTTACACCAGGGATTGGAGATCACTTCAAACATCAACACTAATAAGTCCTTTCCAAAAATTGCCTCCGGTTCGGATTTTCAATCAGAAATAGCCAAAGAGGTTCCCACATAAAGGGATATTCCTTTTCGGGCTATCGAGTCGAACTACAATTGGCCTGATTCCCAAAGCCAGGGATATGTAGGCTACTCAAAATTCGAGGCTCGGCCATATTCTTATAATTATCTCGGGGCACCTCGAGGTAGTTTAACAAAAATTCCTTCCTTTATAGTCCTCAAAGAGTCAGAACTAAAAACGGCCTGAATTCTCATATAACCTGAGATATGTAGAAAGCCTAGAAATCGGGGTCCGACCATACTTTCGAAATTTTGCGCGAGTTACTGTTATTCAGTAAAAATTAGGTTTGTCAAATTCATAGCTCAAGGATGTCCTTGCCATCCTTGAACTTCAATGGGGCAATTGTTGACACCTAATTTTCATCTCATAAAATGCATAATTTAATTTTCCAAATTTCCCGAGTCAAAGACGGAGTAAGGATGCCCTTAAAAATTTAAAAATCCTGAGAAAATTGCAAAAATTGACGTTTAATTATTATTTTTTCATAAAAATTAACAATTACGAGAAATAACAAGTTATTTACTTTCACAAATATGATTGAAAAGAGGATACGTATCCTGCTCCGTCTAATTTGAAAAAATTGGCAATTAAAGTGACGTATGAATTATGGCTCATTATACTGCATTTTTCCACATTTAAATAACGCCCGAAACTATATCGATATTAGGCTTGTTTTAAAGCTATGATTTTGAATCCACGAGTTTTAAATTTTCATTAACCTAAATAATAATTTTACTTAGTGATACGCGTACTTATAATATATAGCTTTAATTGTTTTAAATTAGGAGGGGGGGGGGGGGGGGGGGAGGGATTAACTTAAATAGTTTTAAAACTTTAGGGGTGGGGATGTTAAAATAAAGGGGGATGGAAGTTTATTAAAAATAACTTCAAACCCCCCCCCCCCCCCCCTCCTAGTTTATCCTCCTCATTTGTTCTACTTATTGCCAGGTTTAATTCGATTAAAATTCATATTTTGTTCCTAAAATCAACTAATTCTGGGGTGTTCCTCAGACTATGTTCGTGGTAGGGTTGCCATGGGTGGGACCTCGAGTCCTTGGCCATCTGGTGCACCCTACCACACTTGAACAAAACCTAGGGGAAAGTCCCTAGAAATCCCATCCCATTTGAGTATGATTTTAAGGATTCTTATCTGTTTAGTACTATTTGTTACCATTTGATTTGTTTTTATTTGTCCTATGTAATGATTAGGTGTACTTGTCGGTTACTTCCAAACTTTTACGGATTTTGAGTTGGATATTTTGTATAATTTGGATGGATTTTGGTTTGTATGTGTGAGGTGTATAATTTCTTATTGGATAATGGTACTATCTGTACAATTTTGTTACAAAATTCCCTTATCCTATGTTTGATTTTCGAAAAAATTTGAATTTAAGGTGGGAAAATCCGTTTTGATGGAATTTCCTTACCTTTTTTTATCCCTAAAACCTACTTGGAATTTGCTATAAATAATAGGTCTTGAGACCATTTCAAGGATCCCAATTTTTTTAATTTTTTTTTTGGCTAAAAAAAAACTCTAAGTATTAAAATCCTACAAATGCTACTACACTAAACGGAAATATTCATATACTATATATACTAAACTAATATACAAAACAATACTAATAATATACTATCTTATAAAGCATATACCATTCTAAAGAATACGACTACTTCACTAAAAATTGCAAAAAAAAGTTGTTTTAAGGTCTTTGTTGGTGTTTGGTGTTGAAGCTTGATCCAATCTCCCCTTTGAACGTTAGGCTGCCTCAACAAAAGGTAACATTCTTTGTTTTTACCTCTTCCTTACTCTGTCCAAGTTTATTTTGTTGAAAATGTGAGTTTGTTTGTTATTTATTTGCTTGATTCATGTGTAATAGAGTAATGTTTGCTGTGATAAAGTTATATTGTTTCCATTAGTTGACTGATGAGGTTTTAAAATGACTAAAAGGTAAAGAATGGAGTTTGGATAGCTTAAAGTTACTGTTCTGTTGCCGTTTTTGCTTCTGAGGCTTGTTTAAAATTAATTCTTTACTTTAAAATAGCACGTTGGCTGTGCTTAAGGATGTTATGAAGGTAAAAGGGCTTAAAATAAGGAAAATAATTATTGTGATCCTAATATTGTAGTTTTCAGTGACTTTTAAAGATGCTTTAATGATTACAGTTGTGGAAAAAGGGTTAAAAGGTTTAAGAGGTTCATTATAGGTTAATAAGTTTTAAAATATGTAAAATGGATGAGGGTTTTAAACTTGCATTGCTTAATACCTCCTGTTTTGTCAAAATGAGAGGGTTAGGGTTCATCTTCTCTTTGTTTGGTTGGTTCTAAAGCCCGCTGTTCTCTAAATGTCACTAGCACCATTGTGAGTGTTTGATTTACTATTTAGTGCATTAAGATGTTTCTTGAGGTGCGAGTGTAGTATATTTGTTCCTTTTTGAGACTCTCCAATTGGTATTGCTAGGTTCATGACTTTTGTACTATGAATATATGTCTGTAGGGTGGTATTCAACAAACTTATGCTTGGTTTGGTTACATCTTGTTGGTTCTGACAGTTTCATACTTTTCCTTGAGTGTTTCTATCATCATTTTTTTTGGGGATTAACTGTCTCATGTGAATCTGTCCAAGCTTTTTTTTTACATAAATGATCCTGTACATGTCAAATATTTGTTATAAAAAAATATACAATATTTATAACATGGCATCCGTGTCCACACTTGTTGTTTTGAGGGAAAATCTGAGAGGTTTACTCTGTGTTTGATCTTGTATGGCTATGGAGGTCTTTCCGAAGTACAAAAATATGTCAAAGCTCTTTGTTTAAAAATAATAATTGAGAATCAGTTAAGAGAAAGGCTCTGCTGGTCATATAACTTGCTTACTTTTTTTTATTTGAGGGGAAGCTTGCATTAATACTCTATTCTTGTATTCAAAACTGAGCTAATCCTGCTCCATTTAAGGGCTAGTTGGTGTTCTTGATACTTGTTAACTGCTTAAATGATGTTGTTTCTACTTACCTGTGGATTTGAAATGCCAAACATGCATTAAAGACTTTCTTAAAACTTAAAACTAGCTAAAAGAGAACTTGGTTGAGCTTGTAGCTTGGTATTTAACTTGTTCTAAGTTGGTCTGCACTTCTACTTAGTTCTGGTACCCAATACTTGACTTCATTCACTTTTCTCACTCTTATTTTGCCCAACTTGTACCTAAAATGGAGTGTACTCTTCCTTATTGCTCCTGCCTATTCTATTTAAGACCCTACTTTTCATTTGTGTGTTTTTCTGTGCAAATTCTGCTAAAATATATTAAGTGTGAACTATTTTGGGACCTTGCCCATGCTTTAATGAACCTCTCACCTGCCCATCTTGCTATCATTGGACTGGTTGGGATTAAAACTAAACTAGAATAACCATTGTTTTGCAAATTGGTTTCTGTGTCATCTTTGTTGACAATATATATACTTAAAAATGGTTTTGGTGTCTAAATGTGCTCATCACTAGATATATATGCTTCCTGAATCATTTAGCCTCTAGTTTTACCCTTCCCTTGATTGTTGACTCTCTGAAACTGGAAATAGAAATATGATGGTGTGTTTGTGTATCCCTTCCTCTCTTTGTGCTTTCTATGAACCCCGAGCTTATTCTCCTTGATTTAGGCACTTCTGTTGGTTTCTGGACATTAATATGGATTGATCTTATATACTATGACCTGACCTGTGACTTCTACATGAAACATTTGAACAATAGTTTGCTTTGTCCTTGACTGTACTTTTGACACAGACCACTATAAGTTATCTACTGACTTGTTAGATCATGACTAAACCTGAAACTTTGAGTATACTTGATTCCATACTATTTGAGCCTAAACTTAACACAAAAGAACCTTTTGAAATCCATACTTGCACTCAGTGCTACCTGCTAAAGCTACTTTTATAAGATTGGCCTTGTGACTTAAAACTATGAGATATACCATTGACATGCCTGTGAAATCTTACACTCTGTGTCATGAATTTTATCCATTTGACATTTTGACTTACTAGAAACTGCTTGTGGATGAATCTTCCCATCTAAGGTTTCTCATATGAAATATGGACCTAAAATGAATTAAGTATAGTGTCATATTGAAGCTAAAGGGTCTTTGCACACTTATGTCTATCCTGTGATTTGTTTTGTGAGCTTTGAAGTTTCTGAAACTTGTCTTCTAACTTCTGCTTGTTTCTTTTAAGTGAAAGCGTGTCTACTATTCCTTTGTTTGGCTCATTATGAATAATATGAACACTTTAGGACTTGCATTAGAACCCCTTCACTGTATTGTGACATTTCTATAACTTGTCTACATATATGCCAATTGACATATACCATATTGGAGCATTTTTCTCATATTTTTTTTTCCTGCGTCCAGTGAACCTTCCTATCTTACTGTGTCATTTTCATTGTTGAGGATTGTGATGTGTTTATGTGTCTTTGTGTTTTACTGAGCTTAAAAAGTTAGAATTTGTGTATAATTACATGATATAATGTGAGTTTAGGTGGATATAAGAGGGTATTCCCCACTTGGAGGTTTTGTCCTCTATCTATGAGCAGTATATCTTGTATATTGAGTTCTGTGCACTTAGAAAATTCCAGCAAAAATCATGTATAGAAGTGGTATACTTGTGTATATCATAGCCTTTATACTTGGTAAAATTTTAAGAGGGAAGACGGAGTTTAACAGTAGCATATAGGTGATATACTATGTATATCACACACTCATACTTAGAAAAAATGTTGTGGGCTTGTTAATGGGCCTGGCCTTGTGAATTGGTCTTTCGGTCGATTTTTACCCACTATTGGTCCATTGTCATTATTCAGATCAATCTCTAATATTATTAGGCTTAGCCCAAAATGTTGTAATTTATTTTTGGCTTTGTAATAATTATTGTAGTTTAATTTTTTCATACTTAGTTTAATTATTGGATGTATACTAATGTTAAACATACCCTTTGCATCTTATACCCCTCAAAACCCATTGGTGGGTTTCCACGAGGCCTACCAATGTGTATAGATCGAGTCTACAAAATGGAGCGCAATCTGGAGCAAACTTTGGACCCGAGGAACCAAAATTGCATATTTACTTCTCTATTTAGGCTTGGTCGGCCCAGATTCTCTATCTCTTTTAATTAGGCATTTTCTATTTGTGCGATTATTATGTCAATTGGAACCCTTATGAGATTGTTGTATTTTAAAGTAGCCAAAAAAAGTTTACTACAAAAATCAAGATTAATTTTGAGACTTTAAATGCAAATTGGGACTGATTTGATTAAAGGACCAAAACTGCCGACTTTGTAAAAATGTGGGATTGATTTGAACATTTATAAAACCCTATGGACTTGGACGTGTGGACTGATTTGGACAAAACTTGTGAGACTAATATGATTATTTAGACTTAAGTTTAAAAAATAAAATTTGACTAAATATTAGCAAAGGATAGAATAAAAAATGGACTATATATACGTAGAATATTATATGGACTATAATAGTGTATCTAAATTATTTTCTTAAAACTATTTTCCTATATTTCGAAATATTTTTCAAAACTATTTTTTGGGTGGACTTACATAGAGTCCTACTTGGTCTTAGCCTAAGTGTTCTAGTCCGACATCCTAAAACGCCTAATTTTGGATAAACTTTTACCACTTTTGATTTTTGAAACGTAGTATAGTTTGCATAAATGACTAATCTCTATTTGCGGGAATATGAAACAAAATTGTTTTTATCATAATTAATTTATATCAACAAAGGCATACTATTAGAACCCGTAGGTCAATCGTATTTTATGGATATTTAATTCTGGGGTGCCTAACACCTTCCTCGGGGGATCACCAGAACCCTTACCCATACTCTGGTTAGATTAAGATTCTTTTAAAATTTAACCGTTTTGAATGAACCCTTTTCGAACTGGTTTTCCTAATTTCCTAAAAATTAGGTAGCGACTCTAAAATAATGTTCATTTAGAGCACCATCCACGTATAAGTATATTTTTTGCCTTTTCACAATACGATTGACAACCGTACTTCCCCGAGACACTTTCCTTTTAAATGAGGCAAGTGCAAATACGAATCGGAAAAAATAGACCCGCTACACCCCTGTTCTATTGCATTCTTTTCCAGGTACCTTCCATGTCCTCCTCCCTTGAGCTGTCTTATGTTGTATTCCATGTCCAGTATGATTTATCCAAGTCTTGTTATGGATTATGGTGCTTTGTGATCTCCATAGCATATTCATTGGCTTTTGATTCATTGATATCTCATTCTTGCATTCATACATTCATGCATGATGGAAATGTTGTGGAAAACAGTGTGATAAAACAATCATGGAACAATTGATGGGAAAAGACTTTGGAAACATTTTATGAAAGTTAAAGATGAAAGTCAGCTCTGAGCATAGTGCGGAGTGGCTGGTTTTATGAAAGTGAAAGATAAAAGTTACCTCTGGGCTTTGTGCGGAGTGGCTGATTTTATGAAAGTGAAAGATGAAAGTCACCTCTAGGCTTTGTGCGGAGTGACTGGTACATGGAAATTGTGGGTCCTCCGCGGTCATGACTCCCGAGACGTCGAGATTTCATTTGGAGCATGTGTGTACAGGTTGTGTTATTGGCCATTGCATTGTATTTCATTGACATCTATCTTATTGCATTGCATATATCATCATCTCATTTTATATCTATTGATCGGATTTGTGGTTGTACTTGTGTTGTGGCTATTATGAGGAAATAGTGAAAGACTTGGCAGACTTGGAAGATAGCCTGTGGTGCTTCACCATAGGCTATGACTCGGCTATTGATCATTTGTGATCTGTGTGGATGTTTTTGCCTGTCTGCTTATCTTGTCTAATTCTATGTTTTATATGCGTCATCTAATCTTAGTCGGCCTATGATGCTTACCAGTACTTGTTTATATTGATGCTACCTTGCTGCATTCTTTTCTGAGTGCACAGTTTGTTGAAGATTCCACATCAAGCCCTCGTGTGTGAGTTTCCTGAGGCTGGCAGTTGGAGTTTCTAGGGTGAGCTATGTTCTGACCCGCTACCCGAAAAACTCTTCTATCATGATATCATTCCTTTGTATTCGAGACAGGATTGTTCGGACTTGATGTATTTCTACTATTCAGACTTATGCACTTACTTAGTAGCTCTTGTATTGTGACTTGACCATATTCCTTGGGTAGTTATTCTATTTCCGCACTTATATACTTTATATAATATGGAGACTGCTTAAATACTTCTGTTTCTTTTGGTATGCTTCATTTAAATGATTGAATAAGGGAAGGGTTCGCTTACGAGGTGGGATTTGGGTAGGTGCCCGTGCGACTCGTGTTTTTGGTCGTGACAGCATGCCTTGTATACATTAAGCGTGCAAAGAGTATATCCTTATATGTATCTTTTCGGTATAATAGGCTAGTGAAAATTGATGATTGAATTCTTCTACTCAAATTCCCTTCTCTTATTTTTCCTTGAACTGCCATAGTATGGTATACTATAAGTATATAGGATATATACCCCATGTATATCTTGATATATATTGGGAGTGTATATCGTGTATACCAATGGTATATCATGGCATCATTTGTTGCTTAGGTTTGGTGTCAACTAGTTGCTGGCCTTATCCTCTTTAATCTTGTCCGTGTGTGAACTTAATTGGGCTTGCTCGTGCTTTTAACTTAATGCGATCTGGATGATTTGGACTTCCTACTCCTTTCTTTAATTTTGTGGGCCTAGGATGGCCTTGCATCATTTAAAAATGCCATACATGCTCTTATGTGACGGTTTAACATTACAAACTGTGTATTATGTGTTCTTTGGTATGGTTTGTTGACGTATACAGGTAGTCAAATGAGTATAGATGCCCTCTAACCGTTATTTTCTTTTTCTCTTTCTCCTTTGCATTAACTTACCCGCGTGGACCAATTGGGCCAAATCTACCTGACCGCTATTCCGTTAGGCCATATCCCAACACTCCCCTACCATCGAGTCAGAATTCAAAACTTGAAGGACCAACCATGGGTGAAAATGGTTAACTGGTGGGCTCGGTAGGCCCACTAGCCTTCCTTCCTCCTTTATTTTTTGTGTATGTATTTGTAATTACATTTGTACGAATGCTTGCAAATATTGGAAACCATATGGTTAGAATTTAGACAAAATGGGCAAACGATACGTATGTTGTTTAGAGTGGATCGGAACCCAAACACGTTTTAAATTCGGACCAAACAAAAGATAAAATGACTATTCTTTTTAAAAGACAAAGAAATGATGTTCTTTTTTTACAAGAAAATAGAACTAAAATGTTGTGGAATATAATAATAATATGATTGAAAGGATCAAACTCTTTTGACTTGGAAAACTTGAAAAGAAACGGAAAAATCGGAAAATCATATTTCCCCTTGAGAACTTTCAAACAAAATAAAAGAATAGTTTTGAAAGAGGTCTTATTAGAGGAAATTGAGAACAAGTCTTCAAAAGAGTTGAAATGATTTCTAAAATCTGTTTTGGGCCAAGCCCATTTTAATTTAAATGAAACAAAGGGAACTCTATTGGAAAGTATTTGCTAAGCTCAAAAGACATGTATAAATCACATGGCATTTTTACAAAAAGAGATACACTTGTTATGGAACTTATAAGGGGACAAAAAGGGACATAACATTTGGATAAAAAATTAAGTGAAACTCTACTCAAGAGAAAAATTGAGTGTGTTTTGGTCCATAAATGAAATGGCCATTTCAAACCTTATATGCATTTTCCAAAAAAAGAATTTTACTTATTCAATAAAGGGATTTTTGCCAAAGAATATTTCAAATGATATGCCATGACAAGAAAAATAAGATTTTAAACTATTTTAACGAAATAATTACAAATCACACATTGAAGCTCGAAGGTCAACCGTATTCTGCGGATTCTTAATATCGGGGTGTCTTAGCGCCTTCCCTGAGGAATCACCAGAACTCTTACCTCGAACTCTGGTTTAAAAGGATTTATCTTTTGTTTGAATAAACCCTTTAACTTGGTTTTCCTAATTTCCCGTATAAATTAGGTGGTGACCCTAAAAAAACAATAAATCCAAAAGAGTCCACAAATTCGAAGTAATTTTTATGCCTTGCATAAAATTGAACCGTAACTAGATGGAAACTCTGCTAAGGACTTTAAATAGGTTCAAACCATAAGGGTTTCAATATCATGTGATTTATTTTGATTATTTTCTTAATTATTTACTTTCTTGTATATATAACTGTCATTTCATGCATATCATAAGTGCTGCCAACACTAGCCAAAACCTGCATGGTTTCAAAGGCGACACGCTGGTTCGCGGTCGATCCTCCACTAAAAATCCAAAATATTTCCTTCAAACACGTTGAAGGCAGAGTTGGTTCGTGGTCATCCAATAGCCGACAACGGTTCACCTCGAGTAGTCCACTCGATTCCCAAAGTCATTTGAAAAGCCCACTATAGTATTGCCTAGGATAGAGCTAAGCCAAATCCCAACGGACTAACGCATGTCTACCTAGATGGGCTTGGGTATTTGAGACATATCTAAGCCTATTAAGAGACTATCTTATGTCAAGACGGTCTATGAACCGAAGGCACTGCATACCACTATGTGCTAATTGGAAACACGATTTGTGCCTATGTGTTGAATCATTGTCCTTTGGTGGGGGGGGGGGGGGGGGGGGGGGGGGGCAGAAAATTAACCGTGTTTTATTTTGTAGATGTCAACCAATCTAAAGTTTGACATGGTCCTCGAGACACCCGATATGCTGAGAATTTGGTAGGGTTGGTTAGATGATGCACAACAAAGGGTAGCCATAAACTACCTCGGACACCTACCCTCGTTGATAACTATGAGGGGTTGTAGGAAGCTAATCGAAGTGCTCGCGGGATATTGGGATTGTGATAGGATGGTGTTTAGGTTTAGAGATGTAAAGATGACTGTTACGATTCACTGTTACACGGGTTAAGGCATAGAAGATACTACGAGATTTTTGGTGCTCTAATTGGATTTTAGTATTTTTAGAGTCGCCACCTAATTTATTAAAGGGAAACTAGAAATATCGGGTAAAAGATTTTTCAAGCAAGAGAAAAAACTTTTGGAACCAATGTTCAAGGTGAGGGTTTTAGTGATCCCCTAGTGAAGGTTTTACGCACCCTAGTATTAAAGATCCGCAGATACGGTTGACCTACGAGCTTCAATGTGTGATTAATATGTTTATTTGCTTAAGACTTGTTTAAATTTCTGAACAAAATGTCATTCTTTTCATATCATAACTTTAAGAAAATTTTGACAAAAAGGTCCCCTTATAAATGGGGGGTTTTTGGTTTAAAAATTCGCGTAAGTGTTCAATTCACTTTTGTTATACCCCGTATTTTCGCATATTCGGAAAGTTCGAAATAATTTTGACTTGTAAGAAATAAGGTCATATGTAGAATTTAATTAATATATGTGTGTTGTTCATGAAATATTAATGTGGAAATATTGAGGAAGGCTAGGGGAAAAATTGGAAATCTCGGAAATTAGTTTCGGGAATTACAAAATAGGGCCCATAGCTAATTGGGCTAGAAAGAGAAAAAACAAAAAAAAAAAAAGAAAAACAAGGCCCAAACCATAAGGGGTGGCCGGCCATGGCCCAAGCCCAAGTGAATTCATCCATGTGATGAATTAATAAAAGGGCCATTTAATTATCATACAATACTTAGAACTTTCAAGACAAATTGAGAAAGGAGAAAAACAAGAGGAAGAACACCAAAAAAGAACGGTATTCGCCCCCCCCCCCCCCCCCCTTGGAAATTTTACTATTTAAAATCTTGTTCCAAAAATTATTTTCTTCTAGTACTTCCACTAATTCAAGGGTCCTCTACAACGTGGTATAGTTGTTTCGGAAGATAGGCCGCTTGTTTCGTCGGTTATCAATTTGGACAAGTGAAGAAGCTAAGAAGAAAAAGGTAAGATTTTACTTCTTTTGTCTTGGAAGAAATATATATATATATATGTGTTGTAGAATGTGGAAAGGAATGTAGAGTATGAAAATTATGTGTTATAGGTATGTGTGTGTATGGCCGAAAATGGTGTTGATGGATAGGGATGGTTAAAATTTTATTTGTTATGTTAATTGTGTTGTTGAAGCCTTGTGATGGAAATGGAAGAAAAATGGTTCAAGTTGGCATGAAAAATTGTTGAAAATGATTATAGGAAATTATGTGATTTTAATGTAGTTTTTATGTAATTATGGAAGTGGAGTTCTAAATGTTAATTGTTATGTTGATTGGTGAATTTGGAAGGATGCTAGTCCATATTAGCATGAAAGATTAGTTGTTAGGTTGTTATGGGAAGTTTTGTGATTTTATGGTAGATTTATGTAATTATGAAAATGAAATTGTTAAGGTGCGAATTATGATTATTGTTAATGAAATTGGAAGATGAAAATGTATTATGAATATTTATGTCGAAGATTAGCGGTTTCGGATGAATTATGGTTTTGGTGGAATTTTTGTATATTTTGTAAATATTTTGTAGAATGATATGAAATGCTTCTGAATTGTATTGGAATGATCTTGATTAGTAAATGAATATGAAAACATTGATATTGATTTGGAAGTGCGAAGTTAGATTGGAAGTTGTCGCACTATGTAGGAAAGAAGACTATTCATGTCAGAATGCGTTTTTACTTCGATTGTTGATGCTGTTGGTGTTGTTGTGGGTGCTGTTGTTGACATTTTGGCCGAGTTAAATTCTCGGGGATGTTGTATGCATAGGGGAGATGCTGCCCAAATTTCTGTAGACAAGTATGAGTTAAGATTGAATTCCTAAAGGCTCGTAATTGATATTTGGTAATTGTGACCAATTGTAGATTTTGGAGGAAACGGGATTTGAGTTTGGAGAAGCGTAAGGAGCGAATAAGGTATGTAAAGATTTACCTTTCCTTCTCTTGGCATGTCTTAGACATAATAGGTTCGGATACGAGCCTCAGGGACGACTCTATTCCTAGAAATCCAAGTTTGAATTTGACCCGTTTTCATTCAATAGTATTGAATTAATTATTTCATGCCTTGGTGAGATAATTGCCTAAACACCTACGATTTGCCCAAATGGAAACAGACTACATTAAAACTTTCATAAGTTACTCCATAAAGCTCGATATACGTAATTTGTGTACGCCGCCTCAGTTGACCCGAGGTGGGCCCACTATTCCCGATTCATCTCCTATTGTATTATTGTCTTATTTTCGAGTGATATTAAAGGAAACGTTTTAACTACTCTTCTAACTACTAAATGACAATTTTTTTAAACATTCCATTGAGTCTTATAAACTATTTTAGAACATGGAAACGATTCTAGAAAAAAAAATTACGTAACCTATTGTGGTATCCGAAATACACGCACTATGATTGTCGTGCGATTTCATTATTAAGATTTGTTATTCGAGATATCCCCTCGAGTCTTTGTAAATGTATTATGTTTTATAATGCATTTAGTTTCTCACTACTCCACTCGTGGATGCCTCAATGTTTCCTTCACTGAGCCCGGGCCAGGATATGTTATCAAGCGTATTCCACTGCATTGTTCGCCGTGCCTCGATGTGAGGGGGCAGGTATACATGTACATGGGTTGTGGAGTATGCTGTGCCATGTACACATATTCTGACATGATATGATATGATACGATATGGCCATCTGATACGATATGATATGTTACGGAGTTATTCCCTACTCTTGAGTATGATGTGTTATGGCGCTAGTGTCGGGATGGCGACCACGTTCTGTTGACCGAGTCCCTTGACAGGGGCCGGATATGGCATATGTTTTTGCATACACTATTTATGTTTTGTAAATATGCATTTGATATTCTGGATATTACACTCATTTTCTGTGCGTTCTGTTCCGATTACGATTTTATTACCGTACTCCAGGCTTTACATATTCAGTACATATTCCGTACTGACCCCCTTTCTTCGGGGGATGCGTTTCATGCCGCGCAGGTACAGACGACCGATTTGCTGATCCGCCCGCTTAGGACTTTACTCTGCTGTCTTGGAGTGCTCTCTTGTCCGGAGCCTACATTTTGGTATAAGACTTTTTCTATTGTACATTTATATGTTATACAGGGGTATGACGGGGCCCTGTCCCGTCTTATGATTCTGTCATTATTCGTAGAGGTCTGTAGACATACATGTGGGTTGTGTATATGTTTTGGGTTGATATGTTCTGCGATAGCCTTATCGGCTTCCCCGCATTATATCTGTTTATCTGTGGTAATTAGTAACGCTATTCGCCTTCTATATCTATATATTCTGTTTATATGCTGGTTTGGGTTACTGGGTACGTACGGGTGTCCAGCACGGACACTAGTCGCGGCCTACGGGGTTGGGTCATGACAAAAGTGGTATCAGAGCAGTTCGTCCTCGGAGTGTCTATAGACCGTGTCTAGTAAAGTCCTGTTTATCGGTGTGTTGTGCACCACATCTATAAACAGGAGGCTACAGGACATTTAGGATGCTACCCTTCTTTCTTATCTTAGATCGTGCGATAGAGTTGTATTATCATGATGACTTCTCCCTAACAAATTGTTATGTTTTCAGCCATGCCTCCGAAAAAGGCGACAGCTGCCCAGAAGGGAAAGTCAGTAGCGGCAGGGGAGACTAGTCAGGCCCAGAGGATTACCAGGGCCTGTGCCGATATTATGCCCCAGTCAGAGGGCTCCTCTACACCGCCACCACTAGAGGGGATTGGAGCAGCAGCAACTGCAGATCAGGGGGTGGCTCCACGGCTAGCTCCCGGAGTTCCAGTGCCCGAGCCTCCGGCTCTACAGCCAGGGGCGGAGGATAGGGCCATGAGGGATGCGGTCCAGTTGTTGACCAGGTTGATAGCAGGGCAAGTTCATAGGCACGGACTTAGGGGTGATCGTGCAGACAGACATGATAGTTCGAGGGCCCGTGAGTTCCTGACTTGTAATCCTCCAGAGTTCTTCGGGACAAAGCCCGAAGAAGACCCCCAGGAGTTTATCAGGCAGATGCAGCGTACGTTACGGTTGATTAAGGCTTCTGCGACCGAGTCAGTTGAGTAGGCTTCATATCGGTTGCACGATATAGCAGCTAATTGGTATGAGTCCTGGGAGTTATCCAGAGGCGACGACGCTCCCCCAGCGGTATGGGACGAGTTTACTGAGGCTTTTCTTGGCCACTTTCTGCCTCCGGAGCTACGGCGGGCTAGGGCCGACAGATTTTTACTGCTGAGACAGAGAGGCCGCAGCGTCCGAGATTACAGTCTAGAGTTTGACTCATTGGCCAGATATGCACCTGCTATGGTAGCTACTATGACTGACAGGATGCACCGGTATATTATGGGGCCGGACAGTTATTTGGTCGATAGTTGTCTGGTGATGGCCGCTCAGCCCGGGATGGATATTGCCCGTATACAGGCGCATGCCCAGGGTATGGAGGACCGGCATAAGGGGCATCAGCCAGACAGGGGTCAGGACCGGAGGCATCCCAAGAGGGCCAGATCAGCTGGGTATTCTGGGGAGTCTCGGAGTAGGCAGCCTCAGCAGCAGCAGCAGTCTAGTAGACATTCTTCCCAGCCGGCACAGAGCACACCTGCACAGTTCTCAGGCAGGAGATTTGATAGCCCAGGGTATTCAGGAGCAGGTCAGAGCTCCAGGGCTTCAGGTTCGCGGGTAGACAGGAGTTCTGGTCAGACGAGGCCACCCAGGCCTCAGTGTTCTTATTGTGGGAGGTACCACCCTGAAGAGTGCTACCGTGCTACAGGTGCTTGTTTTTCTTGTGGTCGCCAGGGCCATACTGTGAGAGAGTGCCCGTATAAGGGTAATTTGGGAGGTGCAGCGCAGCCTACCGGATCAGCCGCTGGGTCATCATCTTCTTCGGTGGCTATGCGCCCTACGGGGCAGGGTACACCAGCACGAGCAGGTCGTGGCAGAGGCCGTGGTGGAGTTTCCAGTACTAGCGGTCCTTCGAACCGCATATATTCTTTGGCTAACCGGAAGGATCAGGAGGCTTCTGTCACGACCCAGCTAGGGGCCGCGACGGGTACCCGGAGCTAGTTACCGAGCACCACTCACTCTACTACATATGTTGCTCATTTAATATTCTTTTATCAATTTACATACCAGTTGTAGGAAAATCATAATTAAACAAACATAAATACTTTATATACAATTGCCTTTCGGCCATCAAAATAATATAGACGCATATGAAAATGTCTTGTGAGACCATCTATGTCACACCCCGACTTTACTAGGGTGTGATGGGCACCCGACCCCATATCTGGAGCCGAGCGAACCCGCTGACTTTTGTTACATACTTAACTTTCTTAGACTCTTATATCAATAAAAATGGAAAACATAGTAAAACTTTCAAGAGATTTTTTTTTTCCATCGTACTCAAGTCAAACAGAATCTGCAATCACATGGACTTTATGATACAACATATTATCGACACTCTATACCCACGACTCTGTCTGCAAAGTCTCTAACATCAAACAAACATCATGGCTCAGACACTCTGACTCGGCAGCACTCCAGAACAAGTGGAGCCTGCCAACTCCGCTGGAAGGAACGAGTATTGTGAGGCGAGACTACCAATGAAAAGTGTCATTATGAGGAAAACATCAAATAGGGTCATAGGGTACAGTTCATATACCTAGGACCTTTAGAGTAGTCATTACCTGTAATAGAGTTGAGATATCAAGAATTAATTTAACGTTTCCACATTTTCCTTTTCATAGCAGAACATTTTGCCAACACATCTACCGTAGGCATTTTCTCGTCTTGGACTACATCGTTATCATTATAAGATCATATTCATCGTCTTAGTCATGGAATCATCTTTGTCATACTTATCATAGGCATATTCCCTTTCTTAACATCATCATTATCATTGTAATCATAGAAGTATCCTCGTTAGCATAGTTACAGTACTTGTCACTCGGTGAATGGGATAAGGATCAAAAGTTTTCTTTGGATTCTGCTTCAAAATAGATCAAACGGAACAATAAGGAAAATCCGGGGACCATGGGCCCACCTCGGGTCAAATGAGGCGGCGTACCAATTTTACATATGTTACATGTCATGGCGTTACTTGTGAGGGTTTTAGGGTAGTCGGGTCCTATTTATGCGGGTTCTAGAGGTTTAAGAAATTCTTCCAACATTTTGCACACTTTTTAGTTCAATTCTACTGATTGAAAAAGAGAAAAATTTAGGCGCGGATTCCGGAGGGTAGAGTTATTCCCGAGGCTCATATCCAACATATTCCGTCTAAGACATGCCATAGAAAGAAGGGTGAAGCCTTACATACCTTTTCTGCTTCTTATGTGACTCCAAATTCACGTTCCAAATCCGCCAAAATCTACAAATTGGTCATGTTTACCAAAACTTGATTAGAGCCTTTAGAAGTTGATTCTTTAAAGTAACACTTTGTCTGCCGAAATTTCGGCAGCATTTCCCCTGTAAATGCACCATCCCCGAGAATACGGCTCGGCCCCAAATCAACAACAACAATCCGGGAATTTGACCCGGCCACAATATCAACAACAATATTACCCATCATAATAGCAATATCGACAAGTAATTCAAAACGTCCAAACCAACACCCAACCTTACCCGAAACCTTTCAACTTAATGAATACCACAACAATGCCAACAATTATTCTAGCAATACTTCGATATCAAATTCAATTCACACAATATTTCGAGCAACTCAAACAAGGCTCCAACTCACCCGAAATTGCCTCCCAACCCGAGAGCTACACCAAACATATTCTTTTCCTCAAAATTCATAACTTACACCATCACCCCACACCTTAACAATACAATTCTCCTAAATACAAAAATTTTATAAAATTCACATAAATTTCCAAATCATCCCATAACCAACATAACATTATTTTAAGTCATTAAACTTACACTTCTCGTTATAGAATCCACAACGATGGCATCTAAAATGTCAAACAACATCAAGTTACCATAACTTTCCAAACCCTATTCCATTCGGTCACAACACAATCCATAGGTTTTCACGAATTTCCATTCTTTTCTACACATTACAACACATTACAACAACACATAATCATGCTAAATACATTAAATTCGCTATTCCTACACATTACACCCAACACACGGCCAAACTTGAACATGCAATACTTCATGAATTTCCATCATTTCCACATTCAACAACATGCACAAACCATTTATAACATATAAAAGAGATGAAACCTTACTTTTTTTTTCTTCAACTTCCGACTTGGTTTAGGGTTGGTATATGACATCAAAAAGTCTTCTACTTGCTTCAAAAATTACTCCATGTTGATGAGGACCTTCCATTTGGGGGAAATACTAGAAGAAAATAATTTATTTTGATCAATTTCCATGGCTCCATTTGTCCACCCTTGGCCGAAATTGGCCCTTTGTTTTTCTTCCAAAGTGTCTTTTTTTTTTCTTTGTTTCTTCAACTCTCCAAATTGATGAATTAGTCCTCTCCCTTTTATATATATATATAGTCTCCTCCAATCTTATGTGGCCACCTATCCATCTCTAGATTCTTCTTAATTTGGTGGAAAAGATGACTTATTTGTCATTTTTTTTTCTAGAGTTTTCTTGAAATTTTAACAAAGAAGACTAATGTCTTCTTTGGCAAGCTTTGCCCCTTATGTTGTTATAATTTACCATTAACCCTTATTAATTAATAAAAATGTGGGCATATAGGGGCATGCCACACGGCCAAGGGCCCTTCAAGAACATTCTTGATATTTTTTGTGAAATTCCCATTTTTCCCTTAGTCCTTCGCAATATTTTCCATGAACCCTTTTCGCGAATTTTCTTTTTTACCCTTAGTCTTCCTCACTATTTCCATACTACCAATGTTCGTAAATAATATTCACAACAACTTATACATTATAATAAATTTTGGAAAATGGTCATTCCCTTTACTTCGTCACGACTACTTTGGGATATCCGAACGTACGAAATACGGGATATAACATCCTCCCCCCCTTTAGAACATTCGTCCTCGAATGTTCAACTGGTCTTATGGAGTGTCCTAATATTTCGGGAGTGTCCCTTTGTAGTCGTCCTTTCCTTCATGCTCACTCCTTATCCTTTACCTCATTCCTTTTATAATCGAACTTCTCGATTTTTACATGAATCTTCTTCCCGTGTCGTGGATTTTCTACTTTGTTGGGCCAACGTATTATCCTTGTCTTTCTCAAATCATCTCTTTTCTGTTACTATTTCGTGACCATATCTTAACAAAAGCCACACCTTTTGATTCTTACTACAACTCTTCTTTAGTCTCTTTTTGTATCTCTTGATACATGTATACTTGTCCTTGGCTTCATGTGCTAGTGCTCATTTCGTTCATCGTTATTCCTCGTAAGCCTAATATGGCCTCCCCCCCTTTAAGGGGTTCCTTATATGCCAATAGTCCTTTATGAAGTCTGCATTTATACCTTTATCCCTTATTCGTCCTTTCACTTGCTTAGCTCACTTGCCCGTAATTCTTTCTTAACTACATGTTCGTATTGTAGCTGTGTGCCCATATTTCTTAAACGTTCCGTTACTCTCTTAAACCTCTAAGCATAGTACTATGGCTACATACTTATCCTTTTACAGATCTTTTACCTTAACACCATCACCATCCTGAGCATTCCTTCTCTTACTTCACATTCCTCTACCCTGGTCACCATTCTCTTAGACCTAATTGTTGAAATCAACTCTCAACCTCTCCACATTTCTCCTTGTTTCCTTTTACCTCACTCTACCTCGTCTCACATGCCTTCTTGAATCTTCATCCTAGTGGTCTCGTACTTTTACCATTAATTTCTCGCGGGGGTTTCACTTACTAAGGTTTTCTTAACATTCCCCTTCTCCGACATTTAAGCTTCCTATCTTCCATTTACTCACACTCTCTTTCTTTTCCGAGTATCGTTATATTGGAATTTCCGACCTCAACCTATAGTAAAATAATAACAGTTCACTCCCCGCACTTGTACCATTTATTCTTGTTGTCACTCGTACTTCGGCACCTTTGCGTAATCAATACCTTTCCTCCCGTAGTCTCGGTTTTTGGGGCTCGCACGCCACCGATACAGTCGTGTGCGAGATATCTTACACATTCATATATACATACATATTCACTATCAACTGGTTCACAAAATACTTCCAAGCGCTGTTCAAGCCTATCCTAATTCCAGGGCTATGATGCATTTTCTGTCTCTTTACCGAGCTAGTCTGCCTTGTTTCACGCGTCTTCTTATGGTCTCCCGTCATCTCATATACCGTAGTTTCACTTAGGCTATTCTAGTTTTCCATTTGTCTTTTATGTCAGAATATGTAAAATTCCTTATAAACTTCCCAGGGGGTCACCCATCATGGAACTGCTCCCACCTGAGCACGCTTAACCCAAAAGCTTCACTGAAATTCGGTGCCTTAATGCCGATATTTTCGCGTCAACTTCCTTACATGACCTTTATTGCATGCTCTGGAGCAAGTCAAAGTCTTACAGTTCCCAAAACATTTTCGTAACACGTCCCTTCTTTTGTAATTACCGTTTTACCCTTTTGGTTCCCGATGTTCACCTTCCGCCTGTGTGTACGACTACCTCTTGTCTTGGGCTTCCAGATTCCCGATGGTAGCGACCTTACCTTTGTTGCCACGGCCAAATCCATAACCTTTCTGAACCAACGCATTTCACTTATTACCTATTCACAGTATTTCTTTCCCATACTTCTTCCTGTGGGGCGTACCCGTTCTGGCAGAACCTTCTTTACTGTTCCTATTATTCAAAACCTGTATGCGGCCAATGTCATCAAGGCCTCACAGAACGTACGACTATATGGCACATCCCCGCCATCCATTACTTCCAGTTCAGGTAACAAAACAATCACGTCGGGACTTACCTTTATAAGTTTCCGCAGCCTTGCTCATTTTCTTTCGTCATACATATAGCTCATATAGGGAAATCTTATTCCTTATGACTTGGCTCTATCGTACGATCTAAGACAGAAAGAAGGTCAATATTTCCTAGATGCCCCGCAGCCTCCTGTTTATAAATGTGGCCGGCTTCACACTCATAAACAGGACTCTACCGGACACGACTTTGCAGACAACCCCTTAGACCGACCTGCTCTGATACCACTTTGTCACACCCCGACTTTACTAGGGTGTGATGGGCACCCGACCCCATATCTGAAGCTGAGCGAACCCGCTGACTTTTGTTACATACTTAACTTTCTTAGACTCTTATATCAATAAAAATGGAAAACATAGTAAAACTTTCAAGAGATTTTTTTTTCCATCGTACTCAAGTCAAACAGAATCTGCAATCACATGGACTTTATGATACAACATATTATCGACACTCTATACCCACGACTCTGTCTGCAAAGTCTCTAACATCAAACAAACATCGTGGCTCAGACACTCTGACTCGGCAGCACTCCAGAACAAGTGGAGCCTGCCAACTCCGCTGGAACATCTTCTATGATAGCTGTGGCTCATCTGGTGTACCTGCGCGGCATGAACGCAGCCCCCGAAGAAGAGGGGTCAGTACGAGTAATGTACTGAGTATGTAAGGCATGAATAGTGACATAATAAAGGAATATACCGTATGATTAATAACAGAATAGACATATGGAGATTATCTTGGACAGAAGTAACCTGTACATATGAATGCCTTTCAGGCAGATGCCATGCATGCTTAGTCCCTTTTTCAGAAAAACAGTACTTCTTACTTACATGTACATAAAATAGAACATTTCAGAAAACGGTATCCTTTATTCACATTTACAGACGCCGAGTACATCGGCTCTCCCACCCCCCTCCCCAACAGTGTCCCAACATATTATATATAAATATATATATCACATATACAGACGCCGTATCCGGCTCTCCCATATCCCGCGTCCGGGCATCCCACGTAATCAGGTGGTGATATAACAGTGGCCCTTCCCCTTTTTCCCCATATACATATACATATACATATTCACATTCATATACATATGTCATACCATTGGCATGCATGAGAGCTCAAAGAAAGTCATGTGTCCATCGGAGTGACGGAAGGTCGGTAGCCTCCGATTACATTATGGAACAACCATAGTCGCTTTGTCTCACCTTGAAGGAACGAGTATTGTGAGGCGAGACTACCAATGAAAAGTGTCATTATGAGGAAAACATCAAATAGGGTCATAGGGTACAGTTTCATATACCTAGGACCTTTAGAGCAGTCATTACCTGTAATAGAGTTGAGATATCAAGAATTAATTTAACGTTTCCATATTTTCCTTTTCATAGCAGAACATTTTGCCAACACATCTACCGTAGGCATTTTCTCGTCTTGGACTACATCGTTATCATTATAAGATCATATTCATCGTCTTAGTCATGGAATCATCTTTGTCATACTTATCATAGGCATATTCCCTTTCTTAACATCATCATTATCATTGTCATCATAGAAGTATCCTCGTTAGCATAGTTAGAGTACTTGTCACTCGGTGAACGGGATAAGGATCAAAAGTTTTCTTTGGATTCTGCTTCAAAATAGATCAAACGGAAGAATAAGGAAAATCCGGGGACCATGGGCCCACCTCGGGTCAAATGAGGTGGCGTACCAAATT
The DNA here is from genome assembly GCF_019175385.1 of Lycium barbarum. NCBI lineage: Eukaryota > Viridiplantae > Streptophyta > Magnoliopsida > Solanales > Solanaceae > Lycium > Lycium barbarum. Next base: position 55,218,646 of record NC_083345.1, on the reverse strand, counting down.
TACATATGTTACATGTCATGGCGTTACTTGTGAGGGTTTTAGGGTAGTCGGGTCCTATTTATGCGGGTTCTAGAGGTTTAAGAAATTCTTCCAACATTTTGCACACTTTTTAGTTCAATTCTACTGATTGAAAAAGAGAAAACTTTAGGCGCGGATTCCGGAGGGTAGAGTTATTCCCGAGGCTCATATCCAACATATTCCGTCTAAGACATGCCATAGAAAGAAGGGTGAAGCCTTACATACCTTTTCTGCTTCTTATGCGACTCCAAATTCACGTTCCAAATCCGCCAAAATCTACAAATTGGTCATGTTTACCAAAACTTGATTAAAACCTTTAGAAGTTGATTCTTTAAAGTAACACTTTGTCTGCCGAAATTTCGGCAGCATTTCCCCTGTAAATGCACCATCCCCGAGAATACGGCTCGGCCCCAAATCAACAACAACAATCCGGAAATTTGACCCGGCCATAATATCAACAACAATATTACCCATCATAATAGCAATATCGACAAGTAATTCAAAACATCCAAACCAACACCCAACCTTACCCGAAACCTTTCAACTTAATGAATACAACAACAATGCCAACAATTATTATAGCAATACTTCGATATCAAATTCAATTCACACAATATTTCGAGCAAATCAAACAAGGCTCCAACTCACCCGAAATTGCCTCCCAACCCGAGAGCTACACCAAACACATTCTTTTCCTCAAAATTCATAACTTACGCCATCACCCCACACCTTAACAATACAATTCTCCTAAATACAAAAATTTTATAAAATTCACATAAATTTCCAAATCATCCCATAACCAACATAACATTATTTTAAGTCATTAAACTTACACTTCTCGTTATAGAATCCATAACGATGGCATCTAAAATGTCAAACAACATCAAGTTACCATAACTTTCCAAAACCTATTCCATTCGGCCACAACACAATCCAAAGGTTTTCATGAATTTCCATTCTTTTCTACACATTACAACAACACATAATCATGCTAAATACATTAAATTCGCTATTCTTACACATTACACCCAACACACGGCCAAACTTGAACATGCAATACTTCATGAATTTCCATCATTTCCACCTTCAACAACATGCACCAACCATTTATAACATATAAAAGAGATGAAACCTTACCTTTTTTTTCTTCAACTTACCACTTGGTTTAGGGTTGGTATATGACATCAAAAAGTCTTCTACTTGCTTCAACAATTACTCCATGTTGATGAGGACCTTCCATTTGGGGGAAATACTAGAAGAAAATAATTTATATTGATCAATTTCCATGGCTCCATTTGGCCACCCTTGGCCGAAATTGGCCCTTTGTTTTTCTTCCAAAGTGTCTTCTTTTTTTCTTTGTTTCTTCAACTCTCCAAATTGATCAATTAGTCCTCTCCCTTTTATATATATATATATAGTCTCCTCCAATCTTATGTGGCCACCTATCCATCTCTATATTCTTCTTAATTTGGTGGCAAAGATGACTTATTTGTCATTTTGTTTTCTAGAGTTTTCTTGAAATTTTAACAAAGAAGACTAATGACTTCTTTGGCAAGCTTTGCCACTTATGTTGTTATAATTTACCATTAACCCTTATTAATTAATAAAAATGTGGGCATATTGGGGCATGCCACACGGCCAAGGGCCCTTCAAGAACATTCTTGATATTTTTTGTGAAATTCCCATTTTGCCCTTAGTCCTTCGCAATATTTTCCATGAACCCTTTTCGCGAATTTTCTTTTTTACCCTTAGTCTTCCTCACTATTTCCATACTACCAATGTTCGTAAATAATATTCACAACAACTTATACATTATAATAAATTTTGGAAAATGGTCATTCCCTTTACTTCGTCAGGACTACTTTGGGATATCCGAACGTACGAAATACGAGATATAACAATCTAACCCACACTACGTATCTACGAGCCTCTACTAACATACTGTATATACATGGACGGAACAAGACTCCGTCGTGCCAAAAATATACATATATACCAAAAGGATAATCCTAAGCACCTCCGGACAATGGAGTGCTTTCAACCAGCTGACTGCTACTGAGGATCTGGGCCAAGCTCTCCTCTCTGCCTACCTGTGGGCATGAACACAGCGTCCGAAGAAAGGACGTCATTACGAATGTTGTACTGAGTATGAGAAGCATAAACAATGAAAGAAACAATCAACAACATAGTGATAACATCAACGTGAAATATCTGGATCTGTCTGACAATCATAAAGGAAATCATGCGTGCCATCTTACTCATACTCATCCTCATAACATATATGCATCATATGCAAGCTGCCCATCCATGTCGGAACGGTGTGATAATCAATAATATTGGCCCGCGTCCAGGCCTCCCGCGTCCGGGGTACCATCTCATGCCGCCCACTAGTGGTGTCTGCCCATGCCCGAAGGTTATGGTGTATCCGTATAGCTTCCCGCCTTGGCGGTGACTGCCCGGCCAACTAGGCACGGTGTGAAATGCTCATGTCATGCTTATCATAAAAGGCTCATAATAATAATATACTAATCATAAAATACTTATCTCATTGTAATACATGCATAAGGCTCAAGATCAACTTTATTCTATCGGGGTGACGTAAGGTCGTGATCCCCCGATTCCATTATGGAACAACTATTGATACTCTGCCTCACCTTGAAAGAACTATTAAATAAGGTGAGTGTAAGCGATAATTAACATCATCATTATACTAGCATCATCATATCGTATTCCTCATCTTATATAGACATTAAGGAGTTAGACTCTTAGCGTTTCGGACTATAATAACTCATGAAGAGAATAGGAATTCCGTGCTACAAGATTCATGCCATCAAGAAGAAGGGACTAGCCTCACATACCTTGGTCGTTTAGCTAAGATATCGCTCACTCGTTCTCCTTCAATATCGCGTCATTACCTTCATAAAGAATTCATATCAACATTAGCATACTAACTACAAGAACGCGTCGCTAATTCTAAGAGAAGTCGGACAGCGCTTCTCTTGTTTATACTATTTTGCCAATGTTTTATATTAACTCCCAACATTCATAGCATTACTCACAATATCGAAATCAACAATCGTCGTTTACGTACATTTGGCAAAATCCACCATTTTCCTCCAATTTCCCTCATAATTAGCCTTATGACTCGTCCTTTCATTTTCATGCGTTTAACGCTTGTTTCATGATATAAACATCATTTATAACGTATTTGTATTCACAACACTTCAACATTCATAATTCAATCCCACTATCATTCATTTATGGCACTATTCACTCAATAATGGTCCATTTCTATGTTCTTCTACATTTCAAGTGTCTAAGCTTTTCAATACTTCAAACAACATAGAATGATCATGAAACTTACCTTGGATAGTGGTTGAACAACCCTTGAGTTGAAATTCTTCACTTAAACAAAACCCTAGTTCACCTTCTTGGGAATTACTTGACTTAGATGATCCCTTGATGTATTCTTGCACTTGATTTCATAGGTTTTGTGTTGTTGATCTTTAGCTTTCCCTTGATCTCTTGGATTCTTATGGAGGAAGTATTTGGAGAGTTCTAGAGTGTTCTTGAGTTGTATGAATGAAGAATGAAATAAAATGAGGCCTAAGTTCCTTTTAATAACTCAAAAGCTAATGTTTAATGAATTCTCGTCGGGTGAACAGTGGTCGTAAACTGCAGTTTACGGACCGTATTTTGATTTACGGGTCGTCCACTGTGGTCGTATTTAAGCATTCCAAAAACAGAGAGTTTGGCTGGTGGACATGGCAGTTTACGACCTGGTTTACGGTTCGTAAACCAGATTACGGGCCGTAAACTGGGTCGTATTTAACCATATTCAACATTTACAGAAAGTCTTGGCTGAGGGACCTGGTGGTTTACGACCTGGTTTACTGTCCGTAAACCAGTTTACGGGCCGTATTCTGGGTGGTCTTTAACCATTTCAACACTTAACAGAATCTTGAGATTTTTGACGCAATGAAAGACGATTGCACTATACGGTCCGTAAATCACTTTACGGGCAGTATAGGGCCATATACGATCACTGGGTGAAAATTTTTCTGCAACTTTATTATTTCCAAAAATGCAAAATTAGCCATTCTTGACTTAGTAAAACACCATACACTCAAGTCCTTCATTGTTCTACTCATCACACAAGTACGGAAAAATTTCCGAGGTGTAACATTCTTCTCCCCTTTTGGAACATTCATCCTCGAATGTTCGACACTCGGGGATTCTAGAAAAAATTTGTCAGAGTTCCCTTTGTAATTTTGCATTACCAATTTACCACAACGACCCATAATATCATCGCCTCACAGGGCTATGTCACAATATCAACACATTTATGGCCACACACGACCAAAAACATAAAATTAAAACATTCATACCTCATATCGTCGACGTCTCATTTTGAATCTCTTCTGGGGATTGGAACAAATGGGGGTACATAGATTTCATCTTTTCCTCCGCTTCCCAAGTCATTTCTTCCCGATTATTGTTCCGCCATAGCACTTTAACTGAAGCAACCTTTTTATTCCAAAGCCTTCGCACTTGTCTATCCAAAATAGTAATGGGCACTTCTTCGTATGTCAACTTCTCTGTCACTTGTACATCATCAATCGGAACAATCCTCGTGGGGTCTCCAATACACTTGCGGAGCATCGAAACATGGAATACTGGGTGTACAGATTCGAGCTCTGAAGGCAAGTCCAACTCATAGGCTACTCTTCCCACTTTGCTGATGATTCGATAAGGTCCAATGTATCTTGGACTCAATTTCACCTTTTTGCCGAACCTCATTACTCCCTTCATTGGTGAAACTTTTAGGAATACCCAATCATTAGCTTGAAATTCTAAATCCCATCGGCGGTTATCCGCATAAGACTTTTGGAGACTTTGAGCTGTTAACAGTCGGTCTCGAATCACTTTAACCTTTTCAACTGCTTGTTGGACCAAGTCGGGGCCTATCAATTGTACTTCTCCGGTTTCAATCCATCCAATTGGAGATCTGCATTTTCTTCCATATAAGGCTTCATACGGGGCCATTTGGATACTGGAATGATAGCTGTTATTATAGGCAAATTCAATAAGAGGCAAATGCTCGTCCCAACTACCACCGAAGTCCAGCACACATGCTCGTAGCATATCTTCTAAGGTCTGAATAGTGTGCTCGGCTTGCCCGTCGGTCTGTGGGTGGAACGCCGTGCTGAGCTTAACTCGAGTACCTAGACCTTATTGAAAGGACTTCCAGAACTTGGCTGTGAACTGCGCCCCTCTATCCGTGATAATGGCCAAAGGAATACCATGAAGTCGTACAATCTCCTTGAGATACAATTTAGCATAGTCTTCCGCTGAATACGTAGTCCTGACGGGGAGAAAATGAGCTGCTTTTGTGAGCCTGTCCACGATCGCCCATATAGAATCATACTTCCCTCGCGTACGGGGTAATCCTACCACAAAATCCATATTAATTTCTTCCCATTTCCACGTAGGAATTTCCATTGCTTGCAATAAACCTCCTGGATTTTGATGTTCGGCTTTCACTTGCTGACAATTTGGACATTGGGCTACAAACCCCGCTATGTCTCGCTTCATGCCATCCCACCAATATAGCAACTTAAGGTCGTGGTACATCTTGGTTGCACCTGGATGAATAGAATACCCGGAATAATGTGCTTCCTCTAAAATCCGTTGGCGTAAGTTTGCCACATCCGGTACGCATAACCTACCCCGATATCTAAGGACCCCTTCTATGGAAACTTCGAATGGAGACTTTTCTTTTTCGTGAGCTAGATCTCGATAATGACTTAGCTGGGAATCCTCATATTGCCGTTCCTTCACCTCTAGATTCAATGATGAAACTGTGGGGTCATTGATGCTAATACATGCATCTCCTGCATCAGTCGCACGTACGCCGAGACTTGCTAGTTGATGGAGCTCACGAACCATTTCTTGCTTTTCCGAAGGAACTCCACATAAACTACCCATCGATCGGCGGCTAAGTGCATCTGCCACTACATTCGCCTTCCCTGGATGATATAGAATGTTCACATCGTAATCCTTTAGTAATTCTAACCATCTCCTTTGCCGCAGGTTCAACTCCTTCTATTTGAAAATATATTGGAGGCTTTTGTGATCCGTATAGATGTCAACACGTACACCATACAAGTAGTGCCTCCATATTTTTAAGGCGTGGATAACCGCGGCCAATCCGAGATCATGAGTCGGATAATTCTGTTCATGCCTTCGCAACTGTCTTGAGGCATATGCAATGACTCTCCCATGCTGCATTAATACGCATCCTATTCCCACACCGGAGGAATCACAATATACGACATAGCCATCGGACCCTTCTGGAAGTGTTAGCACTGGCGCTGAGGTCAACCTGTTTTTCAACTCTTGGAAACTACGCTCACAGGCATTATTCTACTGGAATTTAGCCAACTTCTGAGTTAACTTCGTCAATGGGGCTGAAATAGATGAGAAGCCCTCTACAAATCTTCTGTAATACCCTGCTAACCCAAGAAAACTATGAACTTCCGTAGGTGTCGTAGGCCTTGGCCAAGTCTTCACAGCTTCTATTTTCTGAGTGTCGACTCGGATACCATCATCTGAAATAACATGACCTAGAAATGCCACGGATTTTATCCAAAACTCGCACTTCGAAAACTTTGCATACAATTCCCGATCTCGAAGAACGCCAAGAACAATTCTTAGATGATCTACATGTTCTGACTCTGTGCGAGAATATACCAGGATATCGTCGATAAACACTATCACAAAAAGATCCAAGAACGGCCAGAACACATTATTCATTAAATTCATGAACACCGCCGGGGCGTTTGTCAACCCAAACGACATCACTCGAAACTCGTAATGGCCGTACCTCGTTCTGAAGGCTGTCTTGGGAATGTCTTCTTCTCTGATCCTCACTTGATGATAACCCGATCTTAGGTCTATCTTAGAAAACCACTTAGCACCTTGTAATTGATCGAACAAGTCGTCGATTCTGGGAAGGGGATATCTGTTCTTCACAGTCACCTTGTTCAACTGTCTATAATCGATACACATTCGTAGCGACCCATCTTTCTTTCGCACGAACAAGACCGGTGCTCCCCACGGTGATGAACTGGGTCTAATAAAACCCTTATCGAGTAAGTCTTTCAACTGTGCCTTTAGCTCTTTCAACTCTGCTGGAGCCATTCGATAGGGAGGAATAGAAATAGGCTCGGTGTTGGGTACTACATCAATAGCAAAATCGATTTCCCTTTCTGGAGGAAGGCCTGGTAACTCGTCGGGAAACACATCTGGGAATTCATTCACTACCGGGACAGACTGGAAAGTTGGCACTTCCACTTCCGTGTCATGAACCCGAACTAGATGACAAATATAACCCTTGTCTATCATCTTTCTCGCCTTAAGGTAGGAAATAAACCTACCCTTTGGGGAAACTGTATTACCCTTCCACTCGAGTATGGGTTCTCCCGGAAATTTGAATCGAACTACCTTTGTCCGGCAACAAACATTAGCATAGCATGACGCCAACCAGTCCATACCCATAATTACGTCAAAATCTATCATCTCAAGTTCAATCAAATCAGCCTTTGTCTGACGATCACGTATAATGACTACACAATTCTTATATACTTGCCTCGCTATTACAGGATCACCAACCGGAGTGAATACTTCGAAAGGTTTAATTGGCTCGGGTCTCACCCCAACAAAATCAGCGATATACGGAGTAATATATGAGAAGGTAGAACCTGGATCAATCAGAGCATATACGTCATGGGAAAATATAGTCAGGGTACCTGTGACAACATCTGGGGAAGACTCGAGATCCTGTCACCATCACGATCACTTTTTTGCTGTCGTTGTCGTTCCTCGAGATTCTGAGCATGGGCCTGTATCCGGGAAATATCCATCCCGTCTTGCAAGGAGGCCGTCAAACAATCTTTGTACAAATGTGGCCCCAGACCACTCACAAATCTATAGATTCTGTCTCCCATGTCGGCCACCATAGTCGGAGCATATCGAGCCAATGAGTTGAATTGCATGCTATACTCTCGGGCACTCATACCCCTTTGCTTTAAATTCAGGAACTTGTCCGCTCTAGCTCGGCGGAATTTGGGTGGCAAGTAGTGATGAATAAAGGCCTCTACAAACTCTTGCCACACGGGAGGTGGAACATTTTCTCCTCTTGTTATCACCCAATTCTTATACCATAACACCGCCACATCGCGGAGTTTATAAGAAGCCAACTCCACGGATTCGGTCTCGGAAGCATGGATAATCTCTAAAGTCCTCAACATCTCATCGATAAAATTTTGCGGATCTTCATCTGGCTTTGACCCAAAGAATTCTGGAGGATTTAAGGCCATAAAGTCACGGGCTCTCGTGCTAGCTGAACGATCCCTTGGACCCGCATCCTGTCGTTGTACCTGAGCGGCAACCAATTGTGTCAATAAATGGATGGCCTCGGACACTTGTTGACCTGAAGCACCCGATGGAGGAATCGGAGCTGAGGCTCCTCCCTACTCTTCTACATTGGGAGCGGCCTCACTTTGCGATTCGCTTTCCTCTACATTTGTCGGAGGCTCTCTTTCCGCCTGCCTTTTTGTCGTAGCTTTGCCCTTCTGGGTAGCTATAGCTTTTCCTTTAGGCGGCATTTTCTGAAACCATAACGCACTTTTAGGAATAGCATAACCCTAAGCATGACTCTATCGCACGATTTCATGAGAAGAAGGATGGTCATTTTCCTAAATGCCCTGTAGCCTCTTGTTTATTAGCGTGGCGCGCAGTACGCCATAAACAATACCCTACTAGACACAGCTCGTAGACACTTCCTAGGACGAACTACTCTGATACCACTTCTGTCACAACCCAGCTAGGGGCCGCGACGGGTACCCGGAGCCAGTTACCGAGCACCGCTCACTCTACTACTTATCTTGCTCATTTAATATTCTTTTATCAATTTACATACCAGTTGTAGGAAAATCATAATTAAACAAACATAAATACTTTATATACAATTGCCTTTCGGCCATCAAAATAATATGCACGCATATGAAAACGTCTTGTGAGACCATCTAACCCACACTGCGTATCTACGAGCCTCTACTAACATCCTGTATATACATGGACGGAACAAGACTCCGTCGTGCCCAAAATATACATATATACCAAAAGGATAATCCTAAGCACCTCCGGACAATGGAGTGCTTTCAACCAGCTGACTGCTACTGAGGATCTGGGCCAAGCTCTCCTCTCTGTCTACCTGTGGGCATGAACACAGCGTCCGAAGAAAGGACGTCAGTACGAATGTTGTACTGAGTATGAGAAGCATAAACAATGAAAGAAAACATCAACAACATAGTGATAACATCAACGTGAAATATCTGGATCTATCTGATAATCATAAAGGAAATCATGCGTGCCATCTTACTCATACTCATCCTCATAACATATATGCATCAAATGCAAGCTGGTCGTCCATGTCGGGACGGTGTGATAATCAATAATATTAGCCCGCGTCCGGGGTACCATCTCATGCCGCCCACTAGTGGTGTCTGCCCATGCCCGAAGGTCATGGTGTATCCGTATAGCTGCCCGCCTTGGTGGTGACTGCCCGGCCAACTAGGCACGGTGTGAAATGCTCATGTCATGCTTATCATAAAATGCTCATAATAATAATATACTCATCATAAAATACTTATCTCATTATAATACATGCATAAGGCTCAAGATCAACTTTATTCTATCGGGGTGACGTAAGGTCGTGATCCCCCGATTCCATTATGGAACAACTATTGATACTCTGCCTCACCTTGAAGGAACTAGTACATAAGGTGAGTATAAGCGATAATTAACATCATCATTATACTAGCATCATCATATTGTATTCCTCATCTTATATAGACATTAAGGAGTTAGACTCTTAGCCTTTCGGACTATAAGAACTCATGAAGAGAATAGGAATTTCGTGCTACAAGATTCATGCCATCAGGAAGAAGGGACTAGCCTCACATACCTTGGTCGTTTAGCTAAGATATCGCTCACTCGTTCTCCTTCAATATCGCGTCGTTACCTTCATAAAGAATTCATATCAACATTAGCATACTAACTACAAGAACGCGTCGCTAATTCTAAGAGAAGTCGGACAACGCTTCTCTTGTTTATACTATTTTTCCAATGTTTTATATTAACTCCCAACATTCATAGCATTACTCACAATATCGAAATCAACAATCGTCGTTTACGTACATTTAGCAAAATCCACCATTTTCCTCCAATTTCCCTCAAAATTAGCCTTATGCATCGTCCTTGCATTTTCATGCGTTTAATGCTTGTTTCATGATATAAACATAATTTATAACGTATTTGTATTCGCAACACTTCAACATTCATAATTCAATCCCACTATCATTCATTTATGGCACTATTCACTCAATAATGGTCCATTTCTATGTTCTTCTACATTTCAAGTGTCTAAGCTTTTCAATACTTCAAACAACATAGAATGATCATTAAACTTACCTTGGATAGTGGTTGAACAACCCTTGAGTTGAAATTCTTCACTTAAACAAAACCCTAGTTCACTTTCTTGGGAATTTCTTGACTTAGATGATCCCTTGATGTGTTCTTGCACTTGATTTCATAGGTTTTGTGTTGTTGATCTTTAGCTTTCCCTTGATTCTCTTGTATTCTTATGGAGGAAGTATTTGGAGAGTTCTAGAGTGTTCTTGAGTTGTAAGAATGAAGAATGAAATAAAATGTGGCCTAAGTTCCTTTTAATAACTCAAAAGCTGATGTTTAATGAATTCTCGTCGGGTGAACAGTGGTCGTAAACTGCAGTTTACGGACCGTATTTTGATTTACGGATCGTCCACTGTGGTCGTATTTAAGCATTCCAAAAACAGAGAGTTTGGCTGGTGGACATGGCAGTTTACGACCTGGTTTACGGTCCGTAAACTAGTTTACGGGCCGTAAACCAGTTTACGGGCCGTAAACTGGGTCGTATTAACCATATTCAACATTTACAGAAAGTCTTGGCTGAGGGACCTGGTGGTTTACGACCTGGTTTACGGTCCGTAAACCAGTTTACGAGCCGTATTCTGGGTCGTCTTAACCATTTCAACACTTAACAGAATCTTGAGATTTTTGACGCAATGAAAGACGATTGCACTATACGGTCCGTAAATCACTTTACGCCCGTATAGTGCCATATACGACCACTGGGTGAAAAATTTTCTGCAACTTTATTATTTCCAAAAATGCAAAATTAGCCATTCTCGACTTAGTAAAACACCATACACTCAAGTCCGTCATTGTTCTACTCATCATACAAGTACGGAAAAATTTCCGAGGTGTAACAGCGTCGCCAAATGTTGTTACAGGTACATTATTGGTCTTCTCCCGATCTGTATATGCATTGATTGATCCAGGTTCTACTTTGTCATATATTTCTCCTCTCGTCGCTAATAAAATTGGTATAACGCCCGAACCTATAGAGCCATTTGAAGTAGCTACACCGATTGGGGACTTTATTATAGCGAGACAGGTATATAAATATTGTTCTGTAATTATATGTGGCCGAGATACTAAGGCAGATCTGGTGGAGTTAGATATGATTGAATTTGATGTTATTATGGGCATGGATTGGCTAGCTTCCTGTTATGCTAATGTTGATTGCCAGAAAAAGGTGGTTCGTTTCCAATTTCCCGGGGAACCAGTTATAGAGTGGGCAGGTAATACAACATCGCCGAAAGGTAAGTTTATTTCATACCTTAAGGCGAGGAAGATGATCAGAAAAGGGTATATTTATCATCTGGTTCGGGTACAAGACTTGAAAGTAGAAGCACCGACTCTTCAATCAGTCCCAATGGTTAATGAATTTCCAGATGTATTCCCGGATGAGCTTCCAGGCTTTCCTCCGGAGCAAGAGATAGAGTTCACTATTGATGTGCTGCCAGATACTCAGCCTATATCTATTCCCCGTACATAATGACACCTGCAGAATTAAAAGAATTGAAAGAGCAGCTGAATGATTTATTAGAAAAAGGCTTCATCAGACCCAGTACCTCGCCTTGGGGAGCCCCAGTATTATTTGTAAGAAAGAAAGACGGGTCGCTGCGTATGTGCATTGATTATCGGCAGCTAAATAAGGTAACCATAAAGAATAAATACCCCCTCCCCAGAATTGATAATTTGTTTGATCAGTTGCAGGGCGCTAAGTGTTTTTCGAAGATAGATCTGCGGTCAGGCTACCACCAAATGCGGGTACGAGAGGCTGATATTCCAAAGACAGCATTCCGCACTCGATATGGGCATTATGAATTCAGAGTGATGTCTTTTGGGCTGACTAATGCTCCAGCGGTATTCATGGATCTGATGAATCGGGTATTCAGACCGTTCCTGGATATGTTCGTGATTGTATTTATTGATGATATTCTGGTTTACTCACGGTCAGAGGAGGAACGCGCAGATCATCTGAAAGCGGTACTTGGGGTACTTCGGCATCAGAAGCTATATGCAAAATTCTCCAAGTGTGAATTCTGGATGGTTTTTAGTGGCATTCTTGGGAAATATTATTGCAGCTGATGGCATCCGGGTGGACACACAGAAGATTGAGGCCGTAAAGAATTAGCCTAGACCTACGACGCCCACTGAGGTACATAGTTTTCTGGGATTAGCGGGCTATTACAGAAGATTTATGGAAAAGTTTGCTTCGATTTCAGCGCCTTTAACGAGGCTAACTCAGAAGGGAGCCAAGTTCCAGTGGACTGATGCTTGCGAGAGAAGCTTCCAGTTGCTGAAGGAGAAGTTGACTATAGCTCCAGTTCTGACTCTTCCAGAGGGACCAGATGGGTATGTTATTTTTTGTGATGCTTCCGGCGTTGGGTTAGGTTGTGTATTAATGCAGCATGGCAGAGTTATAGCCTACGCTTCCCGGCAGCTCAAAAAGCATGAATGAAATTATCCTACCCATGATCTGGAGCTAGCAGCGGTAATACATACTTTGAAGATATGGAGACACTATCTATATGGCGTCCATTTTGATATTTATACAGATCACAAGAGCCTCCAGTATATCTTTAAGCAGAAGGAGCTGAATTTGTGGCAGAGGAGGTGGCTGGAGCTGCTGAAAGACTATGATGTTGATATTCTGTATCATCTGGGCAAAGCTAATGTTTTAGCAGAAGCACTCAGCCGCAAGTCTATGGGTAGCTTGGCAGATTTGCAACCGGAGAGGAAAGAGATAGTACGTGATATTCACCAACTGGCTAATCTTGGAGTTCGTCTGGCCGATTCTGGAGGTACGGGGATTTCTGTCCGAGGGGTTTCTGAATCATCTATTAGGGAAGACATAAAGCGGCACCAATATGAAGATCCTGTTTTAGCACAGTACAGAGACACAGCCCATGAAAAGGAGAAGACCCCGTTCGAGTTTACACCAGACGGAATATTGCTATATCGAGGCAGATTGTGTGTACCTGATGTTGCAAGGCTACGACAGCAGGTTATGAGCGAAGCACACTATGCCCGTTATTCTGTTCATCCAGGATCGACGAAGATGTATCATGACCTCAGATGCCTGTACTGGTGGGATGGCATGAAACGGGACATCGTAGAGTTCGTTGCCCAGTGCCCGAATTGTCAGCAAGTTAAGATTGAACATCAAAAGCCGGGTGGACTGTTACAAGAAATGGAAATTCCTACATGGAAGTGGGAGATAATTAATATGGACTTCATTACAGGTTTGCCTCGCACTCCACGGAAGTATGACTCCATATGGGTTATTGTTGATAGGCTGACAAAATCAGCCCATTTCCTTCCAGTCAAAACTACTTATTCAGCTGAGGATTATGCCAGGCTATATATTAAAGAAATAGTAAGACTTCACGGAGTTCCTATATCCATTATCACTGATAGAGGTGCCCAGTTTACAGCGAATATCCAGAGATCATTTCAGGAAGGATTAGGGACTCAGGTGAGTCTGAGCACAGCATTCCATCCACAGAGCGTCGGGCAGGCCGAGCGCACTATACAGACGCTAGAAGATATGTTGCGGGCCTGTGTTATTGATTTCAGAGGTAGCTGGGATGATCATCTGCCGCTGATTGAGTTTGCTTATAACAACAACTACCATTCCAGCATCCAGATGGCACCGTACGAAGCTTTGTATGGCAGAAAATGCGGGTCACCGATCGGCTGGTTCGATGTTGGCGAAACTGAATTAATCGGCGCAGATATGGTCCAGCAGGCGGTTGATAAGGTGAAACTCATTCGAGAGCGGTTATTAGCAGCCCAGAGTCGACAGAAGTCATATGCTGATAAACGACGTCGACCTTTGGAGTTCCAGGTTAGTGATTGGGTATTTCTGAAGGTGTCGCCTATGAAGGGCGTAATGCGATTCGGCAAAAAGGAAAAGCTCAGTCTGCGATATATTGGGCCTTATCAGATTGGTCGAAAGATTGGGAATGTCGCCTACGAGCTAGATCTACCATCTGATCTGGAAGCAGTACATCCGATATTTCTTGTATCCATGCTCCGCAAATGTGTTGGTGATCCTTCCATAATATTTCCAGTAGATGATATTCAGGTGACGGAGGAACTGTCTTACGAAGAGCAACCTATAGCCATCCTAGATCGTCAGGTGAGGAGATTGCGCAATAAAGATGTAGCTTCCGTTAAGGTATTGTGGCGAAACAATAACAGGAAAGAGATGACCTGGGAAGCTGAAGAGGAAATGAAGAAGAAGTACCCTCACCTGTTTCCTATGCCTACAGGTAATTTAAATTTCGTGACTGGTTATACTGATTAATGAATAAGTTATATGTATTGTCCATATAAAGAACCTTCCCCAAATACTTACAAGACCCTATAAGATTAATTTAACATTCGAGGACGAATGTTCTAAAGGGGGGGAGGATGTTATACCCCGTATTTTCGCATATTCGGAAAGTTCGAAATAATTTTGACTTGTAAGAAATAAGGTCATATGTTGAATTTAATTAATATATGTGTGTTGTTCATGAAATATTAATGTGGAAATATTGAGGAAGGCTAGGGGCAAAATTGGAAATCTCGGAAATTAGTTTCGGGAATTACACAATAGGGCCCATAGCTAATTGGGCTAGAAAGAGCAAAAAAAAAAAAAAAAAAAAAAAAAAAGAAGAAGAAAAACAAGGCCCAAACCATAAGGGGTGGCCGGCCATGGCCCAAGCCCAAGTGAATTCATCCATGTGATGAATTAATAAAAGGGCCATTTAATTATCATACAACACTTAGAACTTTCAAGACAAATTGAGAAAGGAGAAAAACAAGAGAAAGAACACCAAAAAAGAAGGGTATTCGACCCCCCCTTGGAAATTTTACTATTGAAAATCTTGTTCCAAAAATTATTTTCTTCTAGTACTTCCACTAATTCAAGGGTCCTCTACAACGTGGTATAGTTGTTTCGGAAGATAGGCCGCTTGTTTCGTCGGTTTAACAATTTGGACAAGTGAAGAAGCTAAGAAGAAAAAGGTAAGCTTTTACTTCTTTTGTCTTGGAAGAAATATATATATGTGTTGTAGAATGTGGAAAGGAATGTAGAGTATGAAAATTATGTGTTATAGGTATGTGTGTGTATGGCCGAAAATGGTGTTGATGGATATGGATGGTTAAAATTTTATTTGTTATGTTAATTGTGTTGTTGAAGCCTTGTGATGGAAATGGAAGAAAAATGGTTCAAGTTGGCATGAAAAATTGTTGAAAATGATTATAGGAAATTATGTGATTTTAATGTAGTTTTTATGTAATTATGGAAGTGGAGTTCTAAATGTGAATTGTTATGTTGATTGGTGAATTTGGAAGGTGCTAGTCCATATTAGCATGAAAGATTGGTTGTTAGGTTGTTATGGGAAGTTTTGTGATTTTATGGTAGATTTATGTAATTATGAAAATGAAATTGTTAAGGTGCGAATTATGATTATTGTTAATGAAATTGGAAGATGAAAATGTGTTATGAATATTTATGTCGAAGATTAGCGGTTTCGGATGAATTATGGTTTTGGTGGAATTTTTGTATATTTTGTAAATATTTTGTAGAATGATATGAAATGCTTCTGAATTGTATTGGAATGATCTTGATTAGTGAATGAATATGAAAACATTGATATTGGTTTGGAAGTGCGAAGTTAGATTGGAAGTTGTCGCATTATGTAGGAAATGATTGTCGTTCGATTTCATTATTAAGATTTGTTATTCGAGAAATCCCCTCGCGTCTTTGTAAATGTATTATGTTTTATATTGCATTTAGTTTCTCACTACTCCACTCGTGGATGCCTCAATGTTTCCTTCACTGAGCCCGGGCCAGGATATGTTATCAAACGTATTCCACTGCATTGTTCGCCGTGCCTCGATGTGAGGGGGCAGGTATACATGTATATGGGTTGTGGAGTATGTTGTGCCATGTACACATATTCTGACATGATATGATATGATACGATATGGCCATCTGATACGATATGATATTCGGGGGCTGCGTTTCATGCTGCGCAGGTACAGACGACCGATTTGCTGATCCGCCCGCTTAGGACTTTACTCTGCTGTCTTGGAGTGCTCTCTTGTCCGGAGCCTACATTTTGGTATAAGCCTTTTTCTATTGTACATGTATATGTTATTCAAGGGTATGACGGGGCCCTGTCCCGTCTTATGATTCTGTCATTATTCGTAGAGGTCTGTAGACATACATGTGGGTTGTGTATATGTTTTGGGTTGATATGTTCTGCGATAGCCTTGTCGGCTTCCCCGCGTTATATCTGTTTATCTGTGGTAATTAGTAACGCTATTCGCCTTCTATATCTATATATTCTTTTTATATGCTGGTTTGGGTTACTGGGTACGTACGGGTGTCCAGCACGGACACTAGTCGTGGCCTACGGGGTTGGGTCGTGACAACTTTATTGCCGGACTAGGACACACTCGAGATTTCTCCTAAGTAGAGTCACTACTATTCTAGTCCTAATAAAATGAGTTTAGTTCTTACGGGTTTTATTATACGTATATATAAAAGAATGGAGTATATCTCCATTTTTATACATATGTAAATAGGAAATACAAGTGTTTATTTTTTAAGCCAATTCTTGTCTCATTGAAGCTCATATAGATCAGTCCGTTTCCAAGTCCAGTATCCAAGTTAGTCTAAGAAATTTGGTCCAAATAAGATAATCTCTCGTCTTTCAGTCCAAACAGGCACTTGCCTTAGGCCCAAAACGGTTTTAATTCCAAGATTTTCACAAGTCCATAATAAATTTTCATTTATGGTTTTGGTCCGAATAAGTTCCAAATTCGAAGAAATCCTTTAGTTTTTTTGCAAAAGATGCAAGCCTTGTTCCAAATCAGTTTTCAGAAAATGACTTATTACTTTTTGGTGGCAGATTTCAACCTAGCAGTTTAGCATAAATAGTTTTGAAGTACCCAGTCATTCTAAACCTTTTTGAAACACTGGTCTAGTTTCTAAACTTTGACCAAACTCCATTTTTAACATCTCATAAGCTGACAATATTAGTACCGATTTTAGGATTAAAACCAAATGAAAATTCTCATTTTTTTATACTAGATTTGAAAAGAGTTAGCCGCTTAAGAAAATTATTTTTTGGGTCGACTTTCCTAAAATAACTAGGCATTTTCTTAGGTTCTACATCCATGAGGGTTCCAATAATTCATAATAGTTTGACAAATACATTTTTTGCACAAATAATGAATATAAAAAGGAACGTTTAGGCTGGTAGTGTTACACCTTGGAAAATTCCCTGTTAATGTACAGTGAATAGGTTAGCGAGGGGCACGACGTATACGGTTATTTGGATAAGTAAGAAATAGCATTTGATGATCTTAATCGAGATCCAAAGACATTTGACTAAAAGGAGGAAGTTTGGCAAAGGAAGTAAAGGATATGTTACGTGTCGGGTAGGAATTATGGACGACGAATTAATGATGGCATAATGATGTCTTAGAGAAGAGTAATAACGTCCTTTAGATTGGTATTGAGGTGTTAAACAAGTGTCAAGAAGGTTCCATAAGGATCGGAGATCAAACGAGTCGCCGAGAACGAAAACGGAACAACTCGGCGCTGTACGGCCGAACATACGGACCATATAAATTATACTGGCCGTATGTGAGGCCGTATAATTAGTCAAGAGGGACACCACTCTCTGGACCAAACATACGGACACACATACGGTCCGTATAAAATGTACAGACCATATGTTGGCCCGTATAAGTTGGTCGGGACAGCTTTCAATTTAATATAAAGGACCCTTTCCCATTTCATTTCATTTAATTTCCACCCTCTACACTTCAAGAAACCTCTAGAATATTCTCCATCATTCATCCATAATAATTCAAGGGGAAAACCAAGATTAACAACACAAAATCCATGAAAACAAGTGTATGAAACCTAGCCAAAGTTCATCTACACCAAGAAAACTCAAGGTGAGAGAAATAGAATTTTGGTGCTAGAAGAGTAATTCCATTCAAGGCTTGTTCATCCATCATCTAAGGTAAGTTTCATGACCATACCATGTTGTTTAAGGTATTGGAAGGCTAAGTGATACGCTCAAATTACACCTATTAATGGCGTAAAGTGGACGTTGTCAAATATAGTAACCCAAACAAGGTTGGGGTCGAATCCCACAGGGAATATGGAGAGAAAAGGATACTAATTGTATGCGATACTAGTCTTTAAAGTCCTTAATCCTATTCCGAATGTTTTGAAAAGAGATTTGGTTTGTATCCGTTATTTTTAAGTGTTTGGAATTTGTTTGGATTTGTAGAACAAAAGTTGTGTCCCCGCGATGATTAGATGTTACGCTATGGGTGTCAATATGATATATTTCTAATGGGTTGGAGTTATGTGTGCACTTAATCTCAAATTCACTTTCTAATACTTTCCAATAGTTAGAAAGTATTTCTTTTCATGATTTTCCCAAATGCAGAAAAGTTGTAAATAAGATTGATTAAATATGCCAAGTAGAACTCATCTTATCCCTAAGCGAGTCCATTAAGCGAGGGTTAGCGCCTCGAGTCCATGTTATATTATTTCGAATCACACCCTAGTTCACCTTTCCAAAATTAGAAATTGTGCATGAACAAGTGTTTGCAACCACTAATGAACAATGAATATGAGAAATAATAAAATACATCACAACCCATTATATATATATATACAATGTTAGACACCCATTACATAGCACCCATCATTTTGGGTCCACAACTTTGATTAAAGAAATTTCTCACACATTGTGGTCTCAAAAGTAGTAAGCAATAAATGAGACATAAAGCTTACAAAGTGTAATAAAGATGATGGATAATGAAATCTTGTTGTCTTCACTAAGCTCCAAAAGGGGAGTATTCAACGCTCACCCACCAATGGAATTTTGTTCACGTGGTTACAATAAAAATCTTCTGCCAAAAATAACCTAAAATGTTCTTTAAATAGGCTCCAAAAAAGGCACATCAGCTATTGACAAAATTTCCCCCGATAGCAAGATCGACGGACCGTCGATCGTTTGACGTTCCGTCGATTTCTCCGTCCTTTATACCTTCAGCAATGTGTTCCATTTGACGATGCCGTCGACCAGTTCGACGGTCCGTCGAGTATTCTGTCTTTCTCTCTTTTGGTTGAGAGATCCTGCTTGACGACACAAACGACGAAGCGTCGATCTGTTCGATGCTTCATCGATGCCTCCGTCCTTTGTCGTCTTCAACTTTTTCATCACTGGAAAATCGAGCTTATCGACGGTCCAAAGGACGGTTCGTCGGCTGATCGACGGAACGTCGATTCTTCATTTCTGGCCAATTTTTCCTTTGCTCTTTGCTTTTTGATTTTGGGCCATTGTTTTCCTAAAACACAACAAATCATATTAACGAGAACCAGACTTACTTGAAAACAACCAAAATTCATAGTAAAAAGGCGTCGAATGTGCCACAAATCCGCGGCACATCAATACCCCCAACTTAGGATCTTTGCTTGTCCTCAAGCAAGTCAGACAAAAAAACCACAAAATAAAATTACAACTGTGCTAAAAATAAAGTAAAAGTGACTACAATGTTGCTTGTTCATCGCTACCAGCATGTGCATTTTTCAAATCAACTCCCTCTTTCCTCATTCCCAAACAGGGTTCTTTCAAAGCAAACTTATTAGAATTGACCATGATGCTTCAATCGATGACATCACATTATTAGAAGCATTTATGCGTGCGAGTATTCACCATTATGCCCTCACTTAGATTAGAGAATGTCCCATGCACAATTTTACAATAAGAATCGGGACAAGGATGGATGAGAATAGAAAGCACCAGCGCTCATAAAGAAGTTCATGATTTACAAGTGTAGATATCATATGCTTGCCTTTAATTTCTATGTCTAACACATTCGGATGGTTCAGTTGTGATCACTATAGGACTTGTTCTTGGGTTGTAATGTAGGCTCGGGGACGGGTAGGATACTCATTTGGGAATTAGTGACTCATCCTCCTCGACACTATAGATTTTGACCTTTCTTCTCATGCCCAATCTTTTCATTCTTCAACTCATGACTAAGATGTGATTTTACTCTTACTAGAATTTACAATCTTTTTATGAGACAATATTATTATTATTATTATTATAAAAATATCTACATATATATATACACATGATTTTTTTTTTATAAACTTTTCTCAAATTTGATCCGCTATCACATCCAGTTCTCGACTATGCAACTCACACACCCCCAACTCTAGGCTCTTGGCCTTTACTTCACACATATACCAACCTCAGCTTAGGCGATTTGCCTCTTTTCCCTAGTAGTGTCAAGGAGGGAATGGGTGCAAATATAGAATGAATTCATGAAGTGGGGAAAAGGTTTGTTACAGCTAATCAAGAGAAAAAGTCAAAGGCTCAACGTGGGAACTAGTGATATTCATATAGAACAAGTTTTGGGCTTTTTAAGGCTGACGTGACTATTTAGAAGGAAAGCCTATGATCACTTCACAACCGACTATCCTAAGCAATATAGCACGACCTACCAGGCAAGTTCTGGATCAATATATGCTAACAATGAACACAAGAAGTTCTCACACGCACAATGGCATAAGGATTTGAACACTCAATTCATCGACACTCTAATATCTATGATGTCACAAAAAGAACCATACATGTTAATTCATTACAACCTGAGATACTCAATAAATTTTCGGAGGGGTCAATTTCGAATCAATCCATTTTCAAGTTCACAAATATCCTTTTTCGTTCAAAATACATGCCAAAAGTTCACAATGCAACAACCATGAAAGTCTTCAAAATACATGCCAAAAGTTCACAATGAAACAGCCATGAAAGGCACAATTACTTTAAATGAAATTTAACAAATGTATACTGCAAAGTACATCAGGTTACCCCACCCCCAGCAAAAAGAGGATGCATTGTCCCCAATGTATCAAAAAATCATACCATCACCCTATGGTGGTGGGGCCGACCTGAAATGCTCTAATCCTGCTGTTGCAGCTGAGGTTTCTCCTCCGCAGCAGTACGAATAGGGGCCCTCTCTACTGCTGGCTCAGTGGACTGAAGCGGTGGAGCTGACTGGCTCTGTGGCTGCAGGTCCTGGGAGCTATCGTGATCGGCCTGACTGGTGCTGGGATACCACTAGTTCTGGAAGATGCGCCGGTGAACCTCATGTCCAGGCGCGACCGCCAAATACCCTCCTGAAGCTCGAGGTCATCATCCTCATTGTCCTCCTCCTCATCCTCATCATCAGCCAATATGACAGGCCTCTTTCTTTTGCGACTCTCCTTCGGCTCATCCTCAGTCACCAAATCAACTACTCAGATCAAATCGGAAATGCTGGCAACTGGTGCAGGTGGTGTCGGGTCATCCACAATAACTTACTCTCTCGTCTGAAGGGCTGCAATCTCAGCTCGGAGCTGGTCAAGCTCGGTCTTCAAATCTCCAGAAGTACCAGACTCACTCTTCTTCTCAATAGTGAGTATCCGCATCTCTAAACTGTCAAGTCGTGCTTTGAACCTAGCATGATGCCTCTCCATAGCCTCCCGAAGAGGCTCCAACTCCGGTGAAATCTCTTTTCGGACAAACCTACCCAACTGCTGTAATATCCGGGTCACCTGCTGGTCAGCACGCTCTGCCTTAATTGCAAACTCTCTGAAGTTGGCTCTGTTGAGGACAAAGAGATCCTCGAAAGCTGATGCTGCGGCTGACGGAGGAATAGGAGATACAGATGGAACAACAGGCCGAGGTGGTGCCTCAGAAGAAGGGGTAGCATAAGCTACAGATGCTATGGAGGCCTCTGTTGTGGACTGTCCTTCCGTGCCTATATCAACTGTGCCCTGAGGTACTGAATCCATGACATGCTAAGCCTGCTCACCCATGAGATCTAGCAATGAAGTACTGGTGGCCTGAGATGTACGGAGGGTCTCATCCCTACTTCATGTGATGTCGCACACCTTTGTTGCGGGAAAGTACCTGCAAATGTATCAGTGTGCCTCACCTGGGCCAACCTACATAACTGCGTGATAAGGCACGGAATATCAAGGTTGTCGCCTCCTGTGGTACGCGTGCCCGAATGGCTCTACTAATCAGATCACCCAAGTTCATTGGGTACCTGGATAGCATAGCAGCCACGACCACTGCTCTGTCCGGCGTGACTATGTTATCTGCTCCCGTGGGCAGAACCCGATATATGACGAAATTCCACCAAAATTTAGCTTCCAAGCTGATATATGCCTTATGGATTTTGGCAGCCAAGTTTCTCACCTATGGGGCTTGGTCCGCCGGCCCTCTAGCCATCACTGTTGCAAACCATTCCCGTACAGATTGCTCAGCCCTTCTTTCAAATTTATCATCATATTCCACTGTGGTCGGTGCCACGAAGTCATCACCAAAATAAAACCGGTTGATTGTGCGGGTGGAGATGTCAACATGGACACCCCGAACATACACTGTGTCTAATGGAGGGGCAGCTTTAAAAGCTCTCTTGTTCTTGTGGTGCTGCTCGAGCATTACTCTGTAAGTAGCATAGAATTCCCGAACCATGTTCGGGCAATAATCCCCTGGAGGCTGTGTGAATGCCTCAAGAATATAGTGCTGGATGAGATCAGTAATCCGAGGGTAGCTCTCTGAGCCGCTCATACTGATTTGTTCTTCTTCCTGAATATTTCTCCTCGGATTACCCCCATCGACTGTAGTGGCCCCATTTACATAGTACTTTTGGCACCCTTCATAGGGGAAGCGGATTGCAGCTATCTCCATCTTTTTTAGCCGCAGCTGCTCTTGCTCTGTCACGACCCAGCTAGGGGCCATGACGGGTACCCGGAGCTAGTTACCGAGCACCGCTCATTCTACTGCTTATCTTGCTCATTTAATACTCTTTTATCAAATTTACATACCAATTGTAGGAAAATCATATTTAATCAAAATATAAATACTTTATATACATTTGCCTCTCGGCCATCAAAATAATATACATACATATGAAAACATCTTGTGAGACCATCTAACCCACACTGCGTATCTACGAGCCTCTACTAACATAATGAATACATGGACGGAACAAGACTCCGTCATGCACAAAATATGCATATACGAATGTACATCAAAAGAATAGTCATAAGCACCTCCGAACAATGGAGTGCTATCTATCAGCTGACAGCTACTGAGGACCTGGGCCAAGCTCTCCTCCCTGTCTACCTGTGGGCATGAACACAGCTTCCGAAGAAAGGAAGTCAGTACGAATATTGTACCGAGTATGAGAGGCGTACATAATGAAAGGAAACATCAGTAATATGGGAATAACATCAATATGAGACATATGGACCTGACGGATAATCATAAATGAAGTAATGCATGCTATCTTACTCATACTCATCATCATAACATGTATGCATCATATGCGAGCTGCCCGTCCATGTCGGAACGGTGTGATAATCAATAATATTAGCTCGCGTCCGGGGTACCATCTCATGCCGTCCACTAGTGGTGTCTGCCCACGCCCGTAGGTCGTGGTGTATCCATATCGCTGCTCGCCGAAGCAGTGTCTGCCCGGACAACTAGGCCCGGTGTGAAATGCTCATGACATGCTCAATGTAAATGCTCATAGTAATATGCTTATCATAAAATACTTATCTTATCATAATGCGTATATAAGACTCATGATCAACTTTACTCTTTCGGGGTGACGTAAGGTCGTGATCCCCCGATTACATTATGGAACAATCATAGACATTCCGACTCACCTTGAAAGGACTAGTACATAGGGTGAGTGTAGGCAAGGAATAGCATCATTATCATTCTAATGTCATCATATCGCATAACTTATCTCTTATAGACATTCGTAGGCATACGCTTTTAACTTCTTAGAATGTAAGAACTCATGAAAGGAATAGGGATTCAAACTAAAAGATTCATGCCATTAGAAAGAAGGACTAGCCTCACATACCTTGGTCGTTTAGCTAAGATATGGCTCACTTGTTCTCCGTCGATATCACATCGTTACCTTCATAAGAGAATTCGTATCAACATTAGTGAGCTAACTATAAGAACGCGTCGCTAATTCTAGGAGAAGTCGGACAACGCTTCCTTCGCTCATACTAATTTTCTCGCGTTCTATATCAACTCCTAATATTCATAATATTATTCGCAATATCATGATCGACAATCGTCATTTACATACATTTAGCAAAATCCACCATTTTCCTCCAATTTTCCTTTATTTCTACTTCTAGCTCATCCTTGCGTTTTCATGCATTTAACGCTCGTTTCATGATAAAAACATCATTTATAACGCATTTGTATTCACAACACTTCAATATTCATAGTTCAATTCCACTATCATTCATTTATGTCACTATTCACTCAATAATGACCTATTTCTATGTTCTTCTACATTTCAAGTGTCTAAGCTTTCCAATACTTCAAACTACATGGAATAATCATG
Source organism: Lycium barbarum (assembly GCF_019175385.1). Taxonomy (NCBI): domain Eukaryota; kingdom Viridiplantae; phylum Streptophyta; class Magnoliopsida; order Solanales; family Solanaceae; genus Lycium; species Lycium barbarum. The sequence goes on along the minus strand of NC_083345.1, from coordinate 55,193,650 downwards.
AAACTTACCTTTGATGATGGTTGAACAATCCTTAAGTTGAGATACTCCAATTATCCACAACCCTAGTTCCACCTTCTTGGGAATTTCTTGACTTAGAAGATCCTTTGATGTGTTCTTACACTTGATTCCATGAAATTAGTGTTGTTGGTCTTGATATTCTCTTTAATTCTCTTGAATTCTTGTGGAGGAATTATTTGGAGAGTTCTAGAATGTCTCTTGAGGTGTATAGCTAAAAATGAAGTGAAATGAGGCTTAAGTCCCTCTTAAAAATCACAAAATCTGATTTTTAATGAATTCTTGTCGGGGTGAACAGTGGTCGTAAACCACCATATACGGACCGTATTTTGATTTACGGTCCGTCCACTGTGGTCATATTTAAGCATCCCAGAAACAGAAAGGTTGGTTGGGGATTATGGCAATTTACGACTGAGGTTTACGGGCCGTCCTCCAAGTCGTATTTAACCATTCAATGGCAAAAAGTTTTGGCTGATGGACATTGTAGTTTACGACCTGGTTTACGGTCCGTAAACCAGTTTACGGTCCGTAAACCAGTTTACGGGCCGTAAACTGGGTCGTATTTAACCATATTCAACATTTACAGAAAGTTGAGATTTTTGACAAGCTGGAGGACGACTGCACTATACGGTCCGTAAATCACTTTACGGGCCGTGTAGTGCCATATACGACCACTGTACTGAAAACATTTCCGTGACTTTCTTATTTCCAAAAATTCTTAATTAGCCATTCCCGACATAATAAAACATCATTCACTCAATTTTCATCATTCCACTCATCACACAAGTATGGAGAATTTCCGAGGTGTAACATTCTTCCCCCCTTTTGGAACATTCGTCCTCGAATGTTCGACACTCGGGGATTCTGGAAAATTTTTGCCAGAGTTTCCTTTGTAAGTTGGATACTACCTTTCCATTACAACACCCACAATATCTTTGCCTCACAGGGCTATATCACAATATCATCACATTTATGGCCACACACGACCAAAAACATAAAATTAAAACATACATACCTTACACCATCGACGTCTCATCTTGAATCTCTTTTGGGGATTGGAACAAATAGGGGTACATGGATTTCATCTTCTCCTCCGCTTCCGAAGTCATTTCTTCCCGATTATTGTTCCGCCATAGAACTTTGACTGAAGCAACCTCTTTATTCTGAAGCCTTCGTACTTGTCTATCCAAAATGGCAATGGGCATCTCCTCGTATGTTAGCTCCCCTATTACTTGCACATCATCAATCGAGACTATTCTTGTTGGGTCTCCAATACACTTGCGGAGCATCGAAACGTGGAATACTAGATGCACAGATTCGAGCTCTGAAGGAAAGTCCAATTCGTAGGCTACTCGACCCACCTTGCGAATGATTTGGTAGGGTCCGATATATCTGGGACTTAGCTTTCCTTTCTTGCCAAATCTCATCACTCCCTTCATCGGCGATACCTTCAGGAACACCCAATCGCCCACTTGAAATTCCAAATCTCGTCGGCGATTATCTGCATAAGACTTTTGGCGACTTTGAGCTGTTAACAGTCGGTCTCGAATCACTTTAACCTTTTCAACTGCTTGTTGGATCAAGTCGGGGCCTATCAATTGTACTTCTCCGGTTTCAAACCATCCAATTGAAGATCTGCATTTTCTTCCATATAAGGCTTCATATGGGGCCATTTGAATGCTGGAATGATAGCTGTTATTATAGGAAAATTCAATAAGAGGCAAATGCTCATCCTAATTATCGCCAAAGTCCAATACACATGCCCGTAGAATATCCTCTAAGGTCTGAATAGTGCGCTCGGCTTGTCCGTCAGTTTGCGGATGGAACGTCGTGCTGAGCTTAACTTGGGTACCTAGACCTTCTTGGAAGGACTTCCAGAACTTGGCAGTGAACTGTGCCCCTCTGTCTGTGATAATGGCCAAAGGAATACCGTGAAGTCGTACAATCTCCTTGAGATACAATTTAGCATAATCCTCCGCTGAATATGTGGTTCTAACGGGGAGAAAATGAGCTGCTTTCGTGAGTCTATCCACGATCACCCATATAGAATAATACTTCCCTCGCGTACGGGGTAATCCTACCACAAAATCCATGTTAATCTCTTCCCATTTCCACGTAGGAATTTCCATTGCTTGCAATAACCCTCCTGGTTTTTGATGCTCGGCCTTCACTTGCTGGCAATTCGGACACTGTGCTACAAATTCTGCTATGTCTCGCTTCATGCCATCCCACCAGTATACCAATTTGAGATCGTGGCACATCTTGGTTGCACCTGGATGAATAGAATATCGAGAATAATGTGCTTCCTCTAAAATCCGTTGGCGCAAGTTTGCCACATTTGATACACATAGCCGGCCTCGATATCTAATAACCCCTTCTATGGAAACTTCGAATGCAGACTCTTCCTTTTCCTGAGATAGATCTCGATAGTGGCTTAACTGAGGATCTTCATTCTGCCGGTCCTTCACTTCTAGATTCAAGGATGAAACTGTGGGGTCATTGACGCTAATACCTGCATTTCCTGAATCAATGGTTCGTACGCCGAGACTTGCTAACCGATGGACTTCACGAACCATTTCTCGTTTTTCCGAAGGAACTTCCCATAAACTACCCATTGATCGGCGTCTAAGTGCATCTGCAACTACATTCGCCTTCCCTGGATGATATAGAATGTTCACATCATAATCCTTCAGTAATTCTAACCATCTCCTTTGCCGCAGGTTCAACTCCTTCTGTTTGAAAATATATTGAAGGCTTTTCTGATCCGTATAGATGTCCACGTGCACACCATATAAGTAGTGTCTCCATATTTTCTATGCATGAATGACCGCAGCTAGATCAAGATCATGAGTGGGATTATTCTGTTCATGTTTTCGCAACTGTCTCGAAGCATAAGCAATAACTTTTCCATTCTGCATCCACACACATCCTAATCCCACACCGGAGGCGTCACAATATACTACATAGCCATCTGATCCTTCTGGAAGTGTTAGCACTGGCGCTGAGGTCAGCCTGTTTTTCAACTCTTGGAAGCTACGCTCACAGGCATCACTCCACTGGAATTTAGCCGACTTCTGTGTTAACTTTGTCAATGAGGCTGAAATAGATGAGAAGCCCTCTACGAATCTTCAATAATAACCTGCCAAACCCAGAAAACTACAAACTTCTGTAGGCATCGTAGGCCTTGTCCAAGTCTTCACAGCTTCTATTTTCTGAGTGTCAACTCGAACACCATCATCTGAAATAACATGACCCAAGAATGCAACAGAATTAAGCCAAAACTCGCACTTCAAAAATTTTGCATACAATTCTCGATCTCGAAGAACGCCAAGAACAATTATTAGATGATCTGCATGTTCCGATTCTGTGCGAGAGTACACCAAAATATCGTCGATGAACACTATCACAAAAAGGTCCAAGAACGGCCTGAACACATTATTCATTAAATTCATGATCACTGTCGGGGCATTCGGCAATCCGAACGACATTACTCGAAACTCGTAGTGACCATATCTTGTCCTGAAGGCAGTCTTGGAAATATCTGCTTCCCTAATTCTCACCTGATGATAACCCGATCTCAGATCTATCTTGGAAAACCATTTAGCACCTTACAACTGATCGAACAAGTCGTCAATTCTAGGAAGGGGATATTTGTTCTTCACCGTCACTTTGTTCAACTGCCTGTAGTCGATGCACATTCGTAGCGATCCGTCTTTCTTCCTTACGAACAAGACTGGTGCTCCCCATGGCAAGGAACTAGGCCTTATAAACCCCTTCTCAAGTAAATCCTTTAGCTGTGCTTTTAGCTCTTTCAGTTCTGCTGGAGCCATCTGATACGGAGGAATAGAAATAGGCTCGGTGTCTGGTAGTACATCAATAGCAAAGTCGATCTCCCTTTCTGGAGGAAGGCCTGGTAACTCGTCGGGAAACACATCTGGGAATTCATTCACTAACGGGACAGACTGGAAAGTTGGCACTTCTGCTTCCGTGTCATGAACCCGAACTAGATGACAAATATAACCCTTGGCTATCATCTTTCTCGCCTTAAGGTAGGAAATAAACCACCCTTTGGGGAAACTGCATTACCCTTCCACTCGACTATGGGCTCTCCCGGAAATTGGAATTGAACTACCTTTGTCCGGCAACAAACATTAGCATAGCACGATGCCAACCAGTCCATACCCATAATTACGTCAAAATCTATCATCTCAAGTTCAATTAGACCAGCCTTTGTCTGACGATCACCTATAATGACTACACAGTTCTGATATACTTGCCTCGCTATTACAGGATCACCAACCGGAGTGAATACCTCGAAAGGTTTAATCGGCTCGGGTCTCACCCCAACACAATCAGCGATAGACGGAGTAATATATGAGAAGGTAGAACCTGGATCAACCAGAGCATATACGTCACGGAAAATAATAGTCAGGGTATCTGTGACAACATCTGGGGAAGACTCAAGATCCTGTCGCCCAGCTAAAGCATACACACGGGGCTGAACAACACCTGAAGTAGATGCTCCCCCCTACCTCTGCCTCTTCCTGCTGTAGTCTGAGGAGTCTGTGCTGTTGGGCGTGCTAAAGAAGAACTCGCTGCTGAACCTGTAGGATGAGTCCCAGCTCTATCTCTTGCTGAGGGGCAATCTATCATCATGTGACCGGCTTGCCCGCAAGCATAACAAGCATCCGAACCCTGACGACACTGTCCGGAATGTAACTTGCCACACTGGCTACACCGCGGCACTGGAGGTCTCCTCTGGCTAAAGTCTCCCCTTGACTGCGAATCTGAGGCCCTCGAACTCTGCCCCTGGCTTGACTGAGTAGAACGATCAACCCTCCTATCTGAGAATCTAGGAGGTGCACTAGTCACTGACTGACCTGAGTGCCTAGAATATGTCTGTCTCGGTCCCCCTCGGTACTCACTGCTCTCCCCCATAGATCTAGCCCTCTTACTTTGTCTTCTGTCACCCTCATGATCACTTATCTGCTGTCGTTGTCGTTCCTCGAGGTTCTGAGCATGGGCCTGTATCCGGGAAATATCCATCCCTTCTTGCAAAGAGGCTGTCAGGCAATCTCTGAACAAGTGTAGTCCTAAACCACTCACAAATCTATAGACTCGGTCTCCCATGTCAGCCACCATAGTCGGAGCATACCGGACCAACGATTTGAATTGCATATTATACTCTCGGGCACTCATGCTTCCTTGTCTCAAATTCAAGAACCTATCTGCTCTAGCTCGGCGGACTTCAGGTGGCAAGTAGTGACGAATAAAGGCATCTACAAACTCTTGCCACATGGGAGGTGGTGCATTCTCCCCTCTTGTTATCACCCAATTCTTATACCATAGTACCGCCACGTCGCGAAGTCTATATGAGGCCAACTCTACAGATTTAGTCTCAGAAGCATGCATAAGTGTTAACGTCCTCAGCATTTCGTCGATAAAACCTTGTGGGTCCTCATCCGGCTTCGACCCGAAAAATTCTGGAGGATTTAGAGTAAGGAAATCACGGGCTCTTGTACTAGCCGAACGATCACTTGGGCCCGCATTCTGTCGTTGTGCCTGAGCGGCAACCAACTGCGTCAATAAATGTATAGCCTCGGACACTTGTTGACCCGAAGCACCCGGTGGAGGAATCGGAGCTGAGGCTCCTCCTTGCTCTTCTACATTGGGCACGGCCTCACTTTGCGATTCACTTTCCTCTACCCCCGCCAGAGGCTCCCTTTCTGCCCGCTTCTTCGTCGTATCTTTGCCTTTCTGGGCAGCTGTAGCTTTTCCTTTCGGCGGCATTTTTCTGAAACCATAACGCACTTTTAGGGATGATATAATCCTAGACATGGCTCTATCGCACGATTCATGAGAAGAAGGATGGTCATTTTCCTAAATGCCCTGTAGCTTCTTGTTTATTAGCGTGGCGCGCAACACACCATAAACAAGGCTCTAATAGACACGGCTCGTAGACACTTCCTAGGGCGAACTGCTCTGATGCCACTTCTGTCACGACCCAGCTAGGGGCCACGACGGGTACCCGGAGCTAGTTACCGAGCACCGCTCATTCTACTGCTTATCTTTCTCATTTAATACTCTTTTATCAATTTTACATACCAATTGTAGGAAAATCATATTTAATCAAAATATAAATACTTTATATACATTTGCCTCTCGTCCATCAAAATAATATACATACATATGAAAACATCTTGTGAGACCATCTAACCCACACTGCGTATCTACGAGCCTCTACTAACATAATGAATACATGGACGGAACAAGACTCCGTCTTGCCCAAAATATGCATATATGAATGTACATCAAAAGAATAGTCATAAGCACCTCCAAACAATGGAGTGTTATCTATCAGCTGACAGCTACTGAGGACCTGGGCCAAGCTCTCCTCCCTGTCCACATGTCGTCCGAAGAAAGGACGTTAGTACGAATATTGTACCGAGTATGAGAGGTGTACATAATGAAAAAAACATCAGTAATATGGGAATAACATCAACAAGAGACATATGGACCTGACTGATAATCATAAATGAAGTAATGCATTCTATCTTACTCATACTCATCATCATAACATGTATGCATCATATGCGAGCTGCCCGTCCATGTCAGAACGGTGTGATAATAATTAATATTAGCCCGCGTCCAGGCCTCCCGCGTCCGGGGTACCATCTCATGCCGCCCACTAGTGGTGTCTGCCCACGCCCGTAGGTCGTGGTGTATCCATATCGCCGCCCGCCGAAGCGGTGTCTGCCCGGCCAACTAGGCCCGGTGTGAAATGCTCATGACATGCTCAATGTAAATGCTCATAGTAATATGCTTATCATAAAATACTTATCTTATCATAATGCGTATATAAGACTCATGATCAACTTTACTCTTTCGGGGTGACGTAAGGTCGTGATCCCCCGATTACATTCTGGAACCATCATGGACATTCCGCCTCACCTTGAAAGGACTATTACATAGGGTGAGTGTAGGGAAGGAATAGCATCATCATCATTCTAATGTCATCATATCGCATAACTTATCTCATATAGACATTCGTAGGCATACGCTTTTAACTTCTTAGAATGTAAGAACTCATGAAAGGAATAGGGATTCAAACTAAAAGATTCATGCAATTAGAAAGAAGGACTAGCCTCACATACCTTGGTCGTTTAGCTAAGATATGGCTCACTTGTTCTCCGTCGATATCACGTCGTTACCTTCATAAGAGAATTCGTATCAACATTAGTGAGCTAACTATAAGAACGCGTCGCTAATTCTAGGAGAAGTCGGACAACGCTTCCTTCTCTCATACTACTTTTCTCGCGTTCTATATCAACTCCCAATATTCATAATATTATTCGCAATATCATGATCGACAATCGTCATTTACGTACATTTGGCAAAATCCACCATTTTCCTTCAATTTTCCTTTATTTCTACTTCTAGCTCATCCTTGCGTTTTCATGCATTTAACGCTCGTTTGATGATAAAAACATCATTTATAACGCATTTGTATTCACAACACTTCAATATTCATAGTTCAATTCCATTATCATTCATTTATGTCACTATTCACTCAATAATGACCTATTTCTATGTTCTTCTACATTTCAAGTGTCTAAGCTTTTCAATACTTCAAACTACATGGAATAATCATGAAACTTACCTTGGATGATGGTTGAACAATCCTTAAGTTGAGATACTCCAATTAGCCACAACCCTAGTTCCACCTTCTTGGGAATTTCTTGACTTAGAAGATCCTTTGATGTGTTCTTACACTTGATTCCATGAAATTAGTGTTGTTGGTCTTGATATTCTCTTTAATTCTCTTGAATTCTTGTGGAGGAATTATTTGGAGTGTTCTAGAATGTCTCTTGAGGTGTATGGCTGAAAATGAAGTGAAATGAGGCTTAAGTCCCTCTTAAAAATCACAAAATCTGATTTTTAATGAATTCTTGTCGGGGTGAACAGTGGTCGTAAACCACTATATACGGACCATATTTTGATTTACGGTCCGTCCACTGTGGTCGTATTTAAGCATCCCAGAAACAGAAAGGTTGGCTGGGGATTATGGCAATTTACGACTGAGGTTTACGGTTCCTCCAAGTCGTATTTAACCATTCAATGACAAAAAGTTTTGGCTGATGGACATGGTAGTTTACGACCTAGTTTACGGGCCGTAAACTGGGTCGTATTTAACCATATTCAACATTTACAGAAAGTTGAGATTTTTGACAAGCTGGAGGACGACTGCACTATACGATCCGTAAATCACTTTACGGGCCGTATAGTGCCATATACGACCACTGTGCAGAAAAAATTTCCGTGACTTTCTTATTTCCAAAAATTCATAATTAGCCATTCCCGACTTAATAAAACATCATTCACTCAATTTTCATCATTCCACTCATCACACAAGTACGGAGAATTTCCGAGGTGTAACATGCTCCTTATCTGAATTTTGCTCAGGAGCGGCTGGTTTTTCTGTTGCTGTATCGCTAGAATCAGTGGATGTGGAGAATGAAGTCCCCTCTGTTGCTGCATCGCATGATCTAGTCGTTGGGACTATCGCTTGACATTTAGAGTCAGAGGGTTCATCCCTAAGAGTAAGGGTTGTTTTACCCCGACCTCGGCCTTTTCTGGAACCCTAAGAGTCAGAGGGTTCATCCCTAAGAGTAAGGGGTGTCCTGGCAATTTTTGGGTTCAACACTTAGGTTCTTCAACACATCAACAAACATTAAAACATAACAGGAAACAAAGGAAATACAAAATTTAAACTACTTATAAAATATTAAATGTGGGTTGCCTCCCACACAGCACTTGGTTTAACGTCATGGCTCGACGTGATACCTCTATTTCCAGTTCAGGAACCGTATTTCAAATGATACCTATCAACCACCTTACCATCATCAATACACCAATGGTAATGCTTTATTCTTTGTGCATTCACTTTAAAAGTTCGAGTGTCATCTTCTGTTTTCACCTCAATGACACTTCCATTTGGGGAAACACTTGCGATTTCAAACGGACCTAACCATCAAGACTTTAACTTGCCCGGAAAGAACTTTAGGCGCGAATTGTACAACAAGACCAAGTCCTTCGGCTGAAAATCCCTTTTGAGGATCTTCGATTCATGAGAGTATTTCATTTTTTCCTTGTACAGTGTTGCACTTTCATAGGCATTGTACCTAAATTAGTCCATCTCGTTGATATAAAATAACCTCAGCTTTGTTGCTTCATGCCAATCCATGTTCAGCTTCTTCAATGCCCAAATGGCCTTATGCTCAAGTTCAACAGGCAAATGACATGCCTTCCCAAATACCAACTTATACGGTGAAATCGCAATAGGGGTTTTGAACGCCGTGCGATATGCCCATAGATCATCATCCAACTTTTTGGACCAGTCAGTGCGATTCACATTGACCGTCTTTGCCAAAATGATTTTTATTTCTTTGTTCGAGACTTATCCAAACTCTGGCGAAATGTTCGTAGAAAGTGGCATGACATATACGGCCATTGTCCGGAGGTGCTTATGATTATCCTTTTGGTACATATGTATATTTTGGGCATGACGGAGTCTTGTTCCGTTTACATGTATAGTATGTCAGTGGAGGCTCGTAGATGCGTAGTGTGGGTTAGATGGTCTCACAAGTTTATTATAACATGCATGTATACATTATATATATTATTTTAATGGCCTAATGAGGCATTTGTACATACATAGAGACTAATTGTGTTTTCCACCCAAAAATGAATTTCATACAATCGTGAATGATAAAGAAGTGTAAGTAACTATGACAAGTGAGGAAATAAGGGGTGCTCGGTGGTCAGCCTCGGGTACCCGTCGCGGCCCCTAGCTGGGTCGTGACACTAATAGTGTGTTATGATTTCAAAAATGCCGCCAAAGGAAAAAACTACAGCCGCCCAGAAGGGCAAGACTACGACAAAAAAACAGGTAGAAAGAGATCTGCCCATGAATGTAGAAGAGGGAGAGCCACATAATGAGGCCCTATCTAATACTTCCTCCACCCCGCCTAATGTGGAAGAACAAGGGGGAGCTTCAGCCCCAATTCCTCCACCGGTTGCTTCGAGTCAACAAGTGACCGAGGCCATACATCTATTGATAGAGTTGGTTGCAGCTCAGGCACAACGGCAGAGTGGGGGCCCAAGTGATCGGTCAGCTAGTACCCGAGCCCATGACTTTATGAGTTTGAATCCTCCGGAGTTTTTCGGGTCGAAGCCGGATAAAGACCCGCAAGGTTTCATAGATGAGATGTTGAGGACATTGAAAATTATTCATGCCTCCGAGACTGAATCCGTGGAGTTGGCATCGTATAGACTCCGAGATGTGGCGGTATTGTGGTATAATAATTGGATAACATCGAGACAAGAGAATGCGCCTCCACCTGTATGGCAAGAATTTGTAGATGCTTTTATCCGTCACTATTTGCCACCCGAGGTCCGCCGAGCTAGAGCAGATAGATTTCTAAATTTGAAGCAAGGAAATATGAGTGCCCGGGAGTATAGCATGCAATTTAATTCTTTGGCCAGATATGCCCCGACTATGGTGGCCGACATGGGAGATCGGGTACATAGATTTGTGAGTGGTTTGGGGCCACATTTGTTCAAAGATTGCTTGACGGCTTCGTTGCAAGAAGGGATGGATATTTCCCGAATACAAGCCCATGCCCAGAACTTAGAGGGACGATAGCAACCACAAAGGAGTGATCGTGATATTGATAGAAGGAAAAGCAAGCGGGCCAAATCTATGGGGACAGGTAGCGACTATAGTGAGGGATCGAGGCAGACTTATTCCCGACATTCAGGCCAGTCAGTGACTAGTGCGCCTCCACGATTTGTAGATAGGAGATTTGATCGCTGTTTTCCTTCAGGATAGGGTCAGAGTTCGAGAGCTTCGGGTTCTCAGTTTGGGGGTAATTATAGTCAGAGAGACCACTAGTTCCACGATGTAGCCGATGCCAGAAATTGCACTCAAGGCCATGTCGCCAGGACACAGATGCTTGTTATGTTTGTGGACAGACTGGGCATTTGATGCGAGATTGTCCCTCGCAGTATGCTAGAGGTGGGGTCCAGCCCACAGGTTCAGCAGCTGGTTCTTCCTCAGTGCCCCCGGTAGGGCAGACTCCTCAGATGTCAGCAGGTCGAGGTAGAGGCAAAGGGGTAGCATCTACTTCAGGTGCCACTTAGCCCCGTGTATATGCATTAGCGAGACGACAGGATCTTGAGTCCTCCCCGGATGTGGTTACAGGTACATTATCCGTATTTTCCCATGATGTATATGCATTGATAGGTTCGGGCTCTACTTTCTCTTATATTACTCCATATGTTGCTGGTCGTATTAGGGCGAAACCTGAGCCAATCAAATCTTTTGAGGTATCCACTCCGGTTGGTGATCCCGTGATAGCGAGACAAGTGTATAAAAATTGTGTACTGGTGATATGTGATCGCCAGACCAAAGCTGATTTAACCACCATTGATGTATTGCCGGACACCAGGCCTATTTCTATTCCTCTGTATCGAATGGCTCCGACAGAATTGAAAGAGCTAAAAGCGCAGTTGAAAGATTTACTTGAGAAGGGGTTTATTAGACCCAGTTCATCACCGTGGGGAGCACCAGTCTTGTTCGTGAGAAAGAAAGACGGATCTCTACTAATGTGCATCGATTAGAGGCAGTTGAACAAAGTGACGATAAAGAACAAATATCCTCTCCGAAGGATTGATGACTTATTCGATCAACTACAGGGTGCCAAGTGGTTTTCTAAAATATACTTGAGGTCAGGTTGTCATCAAGTGAGAGTTAGAGAAGGAGATATTCCCAAAACAGCTTTCAGAACGAGATATGGCCACTATGAATTCCGAGTAATGTCGTTTGGGTTGACTAATGCTCCGGCAGTGTTCATGAATTTAATGAATAATGTGTTCAGGCCACTCTTGAACTTATTTGTGATAGTATTCATTGATGATATTCTGGTGTACTCTCGCAAAGAATCAGAACATGCAGATCATTTGCGAATTGTTCTTGGCATTCTTCGAGCCCGGGAGTTATATGCAAAATTTTCAAAGTGCGAATTTTGGCTAAATTCTGTAACATTTTTGGGCCATGTTATTTCAGATGATGGCATTCGAGTCGACATTCAGAAAATTGAAGTTGTGAAGACTTGGCCAAGGCTTACGACACCTACAGAAGTTCGTAGTTTTCTGGGATTGGCAGGTTATTATAGAAGATTCGTAGAGGGATTTTCCTCTATTTCAGCCCCATTGACGAAGCTAACCCAGAAGTCAGCTAAATTTCTATAGAATGATGCTTGTGAACGTAGCTTCCAAGAGTTGAAAGATAGATTAACCTCAACTCCAGTCTTAACACTTCCAGAAGGGTCAGATGGTTACGTGGTGTACTGTGATGCTTCCGGTGTTAGGTTAGGATGCGTGTTAATGCAGCACGGTAGAGTCGTTGCTTATGCTTCAAGGCAGCTACGGAAACATGAAAAGAACTACCCAACTCATGATCTCGAATTAGCTGCAGTCATTCATGCATTAAAAATGTGGAGACATTACTTGTATGGTGTGCATTTTGATATTTATACAAATCGCAAGAGTCTTCAGTACGTTTTCAAGCAGAAGGAGTTAAATCTGTGCCAGAGGCGGTGGTTAGAATTGTTAAAAGATTATGATGTGAACATTTTGTACCATCCCGGAAAGGCAAATGTGGTAGCCGATGCGCTTAGCCAGCGATCAATGGGTAGCTTATGCGAAGTCCCTCCGGAAAAGAAAGAGATGATTCATGAGCTTTACCAACTAGCTAATCTTGGAGTACGTGTAATTGATTCAGGCAATGCAGGGATTAGTATTAATGATCCCACAATATCGTCCTTGGATACGGAAGTGAAAGAGTGGCAATATGAAGATCCTCAGTTGAGCAATTACAGAGACACATCTCATGAAAAAGAGAAGTCTCCATTTGATGTTTCTATGGATGGAATTCTTAGATACCGAGGCAGGCTGTGTGTGCCGAATTGGCAGAATTGCGTCGTTGAATTCTAGAGGAAGCCCATTATTCTCGGTATTCTATTCACCCAGGTGCAACCAAGATGTATCATGATATTAAACTAATATATTGGTGGGATGGCATGAAGAGAGACATGGCGGAATTTGTAGCCCAATGTCCAAATTTCCAACAAGTAAAGATCGAACATCAAAAGCCAGGGGGATTATTGCAAGCCATGGAAATCCCTACTTGGAAATGGGAAGTGATCAATATGGATTTTATCGTGGGGTTACCTCGTTCTCGAGGCAGGTATAATTCTATATGGGTGATCGTGGATATATTGACGAAAGCAACTCATTTTCTTCTAGTCAGAACCACATACTCAGTAGAAGATTATGCGAGGCTGTATCTCAAAGAAATTGTGCGATTTCTTGGTATTCCACTATCCATTATCACAGATAGAGGAGCACAGTTTCCAGCCAAGTTCTGGAAGTCCTTCCAAGAAGGCCTAGGTACCCAAGTGAAGCTTAGCACGACATTTCATCCGCAAACCGATGGACAGGCCGAACGAACTATTCAAACTTTAGTAGATATGCTGCGGGCATGTATACTTGCTTTTGGCGGTAGCAGGGATGATCATTTGCCTCTAATAGAATTTGCATACAACAACAGTTATCATTCCAGTATCCAGATGGCTCCGTATGAAGCATTATATGGAAGGAAATGCAGGTCCTCAATTGGATGGTTTGAAACAGGAGAAGTACAGTTAATAGGCCCTGAATTGATTCAGCAAGCAGTAGAAAAAATTAAAGTGATCCGAGATCGACTGTTGACAGCCCAATGTCGCCAAAAGTCTTATGCAGACAATCGCCGACGAGACTTGGAATTTCAGGTTGATGATTGGGTATTTTTGAAAGTGTCGCCAATGAAAGGGGTGATGAGATTTGGAAAGAAAGGAAAGTTAAGTCCTAGATACATTGGACCCTATAAAACTACCCGCAAGGTGGGTCATGTATCCTATGAATTGGACTTGCCTTCAGAGCTTTAATCAGTCCATCCAATCTTCCTTGTTTCGATGCTCCGCAAGTGTTTTGGAGATCCCATGAAGATTGTTCCGATTGATGATGTGCAAGTGATAGAAAAGCTAACGTATGAGGAAGTGCCCATTTCCATTCTAGACAGGCAAGTGCGAAGACTTCGAAATAAGGAAGTAGATTCAGTCAAAGTCTTATGGCGAAACAACAACCGAGAGGAAATGACTTGGGTGGTGGAAGAGAAGCTGAAATCCACATATCCGCATTTATTTCAGCCCCCGGAAGAAATCTATGATGAGACATTGAGATTATGAGGTATGTATACTTTTATTTTATGTACATGGATCGTGTGTGGCCAATTTATAATGCTATTATGTTGTAGCCCCGTGAGGCAATGATATTATAGGTTGTTGCGATAGGTTGGTAGTGCCATATTACAGGGGAAACTCTGGCGAAATGTTCGTAGAAAGTGGCATGACATATACGGCGATTTGGATAAGTAAGAAATAGCATTTGATGATCTTAATCGAGATTCAAAGACATTTGACTTTGACTAAAAGGAGGAAGTTTGGCAAAGGAAGTAAAGGATATGTTACGTGTCGGGTAGGAATTATGGATGACGAATTAATGATGGCATAATGATGTATTAGAGAAGAGTAATAACGTCCCTTAGATTGGTATTGAGGTGTTAAACAAGTGTCAAGAAGGTTCCATAAGGATCGGAGATCAAACGAGTCGACAAGAACGAAAACAGAACAACTGGGCGCTATACGACCAAACATACGGACGGTATAAATTATACTGGCCATATGTGAGGCCGTATAATTAGCCAAGAGGGACATCACTCTCTGGACCAAACATACGGACACACATGCAGTCCGTATAAAATGTACGGACCGTATGTTGGTCCGTATAAGTTTGTCGGGACAACTTTCAATTTAATATAAAGGACCCTTTCCCATTTCATTTTATTTCCGCCCTCTACACTTCAAGAAAACTCTAGAATATTCTCCATCATTCATCCATAAGAATGCAAGGGGAAAATCAAGATTAACAACATCAAATCCATGAAAACAAGTGTATGAAACCTAGCCAAAGTTCATCTACACCAAGAAAACTCAAGGTGAGAGAAATAGGGTTTTGGTGCTAGAAGAGTAATTCCATTCAAGGCTTGTTCATCCATCATCTAAGGTATGTTTCATGCCCATACAATGTTTTTTAAGGTATTGGAAGGCTAAGACACTTGAATTGTAGAAAGACATATAAATTGGGTCATAAATGAGTGAATAGTGTCATTGTTGAATAGTGGTTGGGATGAATCATGAATGTTGGTATGTTGTGATCGTGAATATGTTATAAATGACATTTATACCATGGAATAGGTATTATATGTGAGAAAACGCGATAGGGAGACATAACCATAATTGTGGAGAAATTGAAGGGAAATGGTGAATTGTGGTAAATGTAGATAAATGATGATTGTCGTGTGTGATATTGTGAATGTTGATATGAACGTTTGGGAGTTGATATAGGACATGAGAAAAGTAGTATAAACAAAGGAAGTGCTGCCCAATTTTCTCTAGCTTTAGTAAGCCGTTCTTATAATTGTTAGCTAATGTCGATACGAATTCTCTTGAAGGTAGAACGTGCGCATTAAAGGAGAACAAGCAAGCGATAGATTAGTTAAACGACAAATGTATGTAAGGCCAATCCCTTCCTTCAAAGTCATGAATCCATCAAGCTTTCCATGATGCTCCTATATGATGGAGCTTATGAGTCCGTAAATATACCAAACTACATACGAGTATGATAAAGATGATGATGAGTAAAAGTATAGAGATTCTAAAGTTCATGATATGATGCTCCTATAACGTTAATGATGTCACTATTGTTAACACTCACCTTATATACTACTTCCTTCGAGGTGAGGCAGGATACTCATAAATGTTCATAATATAATCGGGGGTTCACGACCTTACGTCACCCCGACATAGCCATAGTTGCCTTCAAAGACAAATGTATGCTCCTAATGATAAATGTGAAATGATGCTAAGTCATGATATGTCTATAAGATGATCAATAATGCTAGCCTGTAAGATGCCTATGTTATGTATGAAAATTCCAAGCTATGATAAGATTATGTTATGTTCATGAGATGTGTAATAATGATGGGTTATGAACGATTATATGATGATATGATTCCACCGTGCCTAAATGGCTGGGCATGTCACCACTAAGGCGAGCTGCATATGATTGCACCGTACCTAAATTGCTGGGCATGTAACCGCCAAGGCGGGTTGCTATGTTTACACCGAGCCTAGAGGGCCGGGCATGATCACCACTAGTGGGCGGCATATGATGGTTACCCGGACGCGGGTTAACGATGAGGATTATGATGTGATGATATAGGTGACGTGATGACATATGTACCATGATTATGCAAAATATGATATATGTACGAAATGTATTTGCCTATGAAACTCATGCAGGTTATATCTTTCTCTTATGGCTCATGGTCCTTCTATTATATTTATTTCCTTCCTTTCTTACATACTCAGTACAATGTTCGTACTGACGTCCGTTTTCCTTGGACGCTGTGTTCATGCGCACAGGTAGACAGGGAGGCGAGCTTGATCCAGACACATAGGAGCTGTTAGCTAATTGAGAGCACTCCTTTGTTCCGGAGGTGCTGGATTATTCTTTTGTGTATATTTGTATATTTTGGGCACGACGGGGTCTTGTCCCGTCTATATGTCTAGTACAGTAGTAGAGGCTCGTAGATACGCAGTGTGGGTTATGTGGTCTCACGAGGTTTCTACTATGTATATATATTATTTTGATGGCCGAAGGGCGTAGATAAAAGTGTTTATGTTTTCAAATGAAAGATGATTTTCTTATAATTTGGGTATGAAATTGATAAAGGAACGTTGAATGAGTATAATGAGTAATAGAACGAGCGATGCTCGGTGGTTAGCCGCGGGTACCCGTCGCGGCCCCTAGC
The DNA here is from genome assembly GCF_019175385.1 of Lycium barbarum. Taxonomy (NCBI): domain Eukaryota; kingdom Viridiplantae; phylum Streptophyta; class Magnoliopsida; order Solanales; family Solanaceae; genus Lycium; species Lycium barbarum. The sequence continues at coordinate 55,176,600 of NC_083345.1, read as the reverse complement.
TGGGTAGTGACAGGTAGGACTACCTAAGCCCACCAGTTGGCTATTTTCAACTATTGCTGGGCCTTCAGTATATTTGCTTCCCTTATTTGTTCATTTTTCACGGACTTGATGAAACATATTAGTTGGGCTTCAGGCCCAACATGTTTATGCGAAGGTATGGCCCAAGTGGCCCGAGTGAGAATCACATAAGCACAAAAAGGTAAGGATTAGTAACTAATCTAGGTGCTTAATAACATAAACGACTTATAATTAAACAAGTTCATATAAGCAAACTAGGCCAGCATATAAAATAAATGGGAAAGTTAAGCCTTGGATCAAACAAGACAAGCAGGTTCAAAATCCAAGTAATTTATCAAGTAAAATGGGAAAACTGGACAAGATGCAAATCAGGTCAAGTGCACAAACAGAGGCCCAATACAGGAAAAGAAGGGAAAACCCGAAACTTTAACAAGAACAAACTTAACAACAGTCCATAATAAAGAATGATACATTGTATATACATTATATATATCAACTCATATACACTAAAGTGTATATGAGATCGAATATATTCTGTATATGGAGTGTATTCCTTAGCTATACCATACAGAACCCATCATACAAGTACATAATTGAAAAGGAAAAGGGACTACAACCAAGTTTTAACACTAAAGAGACTCCATATATGCATTCAACAAATAAGATTCAAATAATAGCAAAACAAATACAGGGTTAATATGTATGATATGTAGGTTTTCTAAGTTCAAAGGGATAGGGTTACATGAGACAGTAATCTTAAACAAAGAGAAGGTTCAAAATTTAAGTATATACCCCTTTCACTGGCTCATTTATTTACTTGGGAAGGTCCCAATAAACATGGATTTATACAAAGTAACCCCAACAACTTAGAGTAGGGAATTTGAACTGAGTTAGCTAGAAACTCAATGTTCTCCTTCTTTTCCCCTTTAGTCCTGGGTAAGTCACATTCATATTTATCCACATTATAAGTGACACCTCTCAATTTGTAGACTCCTCAATGTTCAACCAATATATATATATACTGATTTCAGATTACCTAAGCCTATTTTTAGTATTATAAACGGAAGCAAGCAAACATTTTAAGGTCTCAGATGATGGAACATGTACACAGAGTCTATACAGAACCTCACAGCACACAATTGTAGGTTTCCATCAACAATAGACTTCAAGACAATATTGCAAGACTCAATAGAGCATTAGTACAGGTTCGCAGATGCTGAGGTTAAATTCAAAGTCCTTTTAATACCGCCTTAAGGCACACTTTTAGACATGTGACACTACCAATAACAAACCAAATGGTATGGGCCTCATTTTTTTAAAACATAGTTCATTAAAAGAGCATACAAATGGTTTGGTTCCTTTATTCAAACAAATAAATGCCATTTCCAACTTCTAGGGATACAGTTTTAAGTTCATTAGACATGAAGGTTACATTTCACCACTAATAACACAGTTTGAGAACAGCAATTGGCTCAGGCAATACACCACAGAGAGAACTATTCTAGTATATCAAGTACATAGTCACAAATGAATCTAAATTTAACATGAACACGTACAGACATGTCTCAGGTAGTCAAAGTCAATTCACATGCTAGTTAAAACCAAACAAAGAGTTGAGTATACTAATCATGGTACAAAACAGATTTGAAACTTAACCTTAACACTTAGTCCTCTACAGTCTCATTATCTCACTTACATAGGATATAGACTTTATTATAAATGGACTAACAGGATCATAAACAGGATTTTATAATATACTTAAGGAGGTAGTAGACAGAGATTAGGCAAAACATGTACTTAACAAGGTTTAAAACTGATAACAACAAAATCATGCTTACATAATAACTTAAACCAGCATATACAAACATACTTGACTATTGAACTAGCATAGGAGAGGCACACTCAACTAATCATACAAAACTAATCAAATCTAACCAATACTAACATACAAACACGATTTCTACTTAATCTAAGCTACTTTAACTAATCAACATGTTTTAAATCACAAAGTAAACATAATAACTCAAAGAAAAAGAAAGAAATGCAGAAAATAGAAAGGGAAAGAGGGAATTACCTTTCTTTGTCACAGCCGTGAAGAGATTAGGACTTGGAAGACTTCAAGCTTTAATCCCAAATACTCAATACCATAGATAACCCACAGAAAAAACAAAATAAAATACTTTAAATTTGAACTTAACCGAAAATTAAGGTTTCAGGCAAAATATGCTAGAAACCCTAGGTATTCGATTTTTTTTTTTTAGTATAGTGAGTATTTAAGATGCTCAAAGTTGTTGAAAATTAGAAGAATGGGGTTCTTTATGTAGAACCCCCAAATTCTCAAACCCTAGCTCACAGTCGATGTGGGAGTATAGCAAATCTGAGATTTGCTTCTCTCAAAACGGCATCCAATGGCCAGGAAACAAACCCAAAAATAAAATAACGGTCAGATTTGACCCAATCGAAGTCAATCCGAGAGGTTCCTTATGAACCAATGAAAAATCGATATTCAAACATATGCAAACAAAAACCATTAAGGATTTTCAGAGTTTTTAGATCGTTGAAGCAGAAAAGCAAGAAAAATTAGAGGGCTAATACCTTGTTTGGGTTGGACTTCAGCGGATTTAGTTGAGGAATGGCAGAGCATTTAATGCTCTTGCACTTTTCAAACACACAAAAGCAACTACATAACGTGGGCCCTTCGATCTTGCCATTTTCGGCAACGTGATGAGGAGAGAGAAGGGCAAAGCCCTGGCACCTAGGGTTTCGCCAGGAGAGAAAGGGGTAAGGGTTGCTGAGGTGTGGTTGGCATGAAAATGTTGAGGAGTATAGGGGTGTTACCCCTTTAACACAAAATTGGGCCAGTTCATAACCCTTTTTGGGCTGGGCTCGGTCCAAAGCTGAAATAAAATAGCTGGGGCCTCATATACATGTATATATACTTGATATACTTGTATACACACGTGTATCAGTGTATATACAAGAATATGTGAGGATTTAACACATATTTAAATAAATGACCGTAATTCAGAAAAGAACACTTAATTTAAATCCTTTAATTATAACTAAGCAAGACAAATTAAATAAATAAAGCTTAGATTTTGCAAATATGACCTTCAATTGACTTGATGTTAAGACCAGGCTATTTCAATTAGACGTCCTATGGTAACATTTGTAAAAATGACCTTAATTAAACAAACCAATGAATTTGGCCTTCTCACATAGGTGACAATTAGACTTAATAACAATTAAAGGCTAATTTTGGAATAATGACCTCAATTATGGAAATTTATTTTCAATTGGGCCATGATTGGATAATTATTGATTACAGGCATTTAATAGGCAATTTATATAATTAATCACAATTAAATACTCAATTAATTATGATAAAATTCTAATAAATTAAACAAATAAGAATTGAGAGGTAAAAATGATAAATCATTTAAGTAATTAGACTCCTTGAATTAAACATAGTAAAATACTTGCTAGTTGACATTCAAACAATCTAGACAACTACGTAGATAATTGTTAAAAAAATGTTTTTCTTTTAGTTAATTTTAGCAAAGGCCATATTTGTAGTAAAAATGTGTAAATTAATTTCTAAATGATTTATAGTATTATAGGAATTATTTTACCAAATAAGAATGGTAAAATATTATCTGAATAATTTTATAAAATCATTTTGACTTCTAAAAATACATATTTCACTCTGTTTGATATCCAAGGATTCCGAGTAATTAAAATAAATTATGGGAGGTAAAAAATTAGGTGTCAACAACTGCCCCTTTGGTGTTCGGGGATGGCAACGAAATTTGACTAACCTTGATTTTTGACTGACCCAGCTCATTCCGCCTCTCATTTATGCAATATTTTTTAAATATATGGCCGAACCCTGATTTCTGTGTTTCCTACATATCTCAGGTTTCATGAGAATTCAAGGCACTTATAGTTCGACTCGATTAATGACTTCTAGATGCAAATTAAAACAAATTCTCGGATTTCCCGGCTAACAAACTGGGAAGTCCGGGGAGATTGGTAGGAGCGTGACTGACTGCCTAGTATTGAGTCTGCCTATATCTCCCTTTTTTTGGGAATCAAGTCACTTGTAGTTTGACTCGGTCAGAGGAAAAGGATATCCTTTATGCTTGAATGCCTTTGTGTGCGCCGGTGTGTGTTCAACCGGTTGCAAAATAATTAATAGAAAAGCAGATAAGCAAATAAAACATTCTTGTATGGCTTAGCATGGTGAGGAGTGATCTTCCAAGTCTTGGTCGGAGAGCTTAACTCTTATGGGCACCCTATCTTAACCGGCTGTGTAAGAAAACGTTTAACGTTTGCTCCGCATGTGTTTGGATTTGGTTTGATCAGCCTGCTGCACCTAGCGGTTGTAAATCTGCTTCCGCCTGCTGAGTAACGTTGGCTGATTCCGATGACCGATACTTCATTCATTTGACCGGGTTTACATCGTCTTTATCTTTGGAGCGAATACTGTGGCCATCTGATCGGATTTATATCACCTTTAATCTTTGGAGCGAATACTGTGGTCATCTGATCGGATTTACATTGCTTTACCCTCTTGATTGTTCCCAATAGCTTGTATGAATATCCCTCTCAGCAATTTTGTACGAATATGGCCCTTTTGGCATGTTTATATGCATGGCCCTCTTGGCATATTTGTATGAATAGCCCTCTGGGCATGTTTGTATGAATGACCCTCTCGACAACAAGAAAATAGATATGCAATGGCCCTTATGGAAAATAAGAAAAGGGATGGGAATGACTGATATGGCCCCTTCGGCTAAATCGTCTTTCTTTCATCCTTTATGCCGGCTGTGACCCTCTCTGTCGGGTATGCTGTGTTGTTTTACTACTACCCCATTGGTTGGAGATCTTTCCATTATAGCCTTTGTTATTTGTGGGCCCTTATGGCCAGGTGTTTGCCCTCATGGCGTTTTCGTCCTTTTAGAGCCCTTGTGGCTAGATATTTGCCCTGTGTTGCATTCAAATCTTTTTATAGCCCTCGTGGCTATTATGGCATTCAAATCCCTTCGTAGCCCTCGGGGCTAGATATTGTACCTTTGTGGTATCTAAACACTTTTTATTGCCCTCGTGGCTGGGTATATTTTTTGAAAATCCGATCTCAGCAGCGGTCTTGATCTTATTTTGGCTAACCATTTCCTGCACACAAAGAAAAGTTAGAAAAATGATCATCCTCCGACGTCCTGGGACCTGCATCAGAAATATGTTAGTTTTTTCCTATTTAAAGTTGATTTGTGCCGCCAGCGCTATCGTATCTTCGGCTTTCTGGACTCGAAACCCCTTCAGCTCCGATATTCAAATGATGAATTTATCCAGAAAATTGTTTTTGTAAATTTACCATAAAGGTATCTAATTTGTGAAATAAATGCGTTGTTTTGAAAGTTGTAAGTTTAATTGTCATGACATGTGCTTTGAATGAGGGATATCCCTTCTTCCGTAACTGGGGCTCTTTGCTTCTTTGTGCGGAATGTTTGAGACCATTTCTAAAAAATTCTGCCCCGATTTGTAGTATTGAATAAATGAGAAATTTTGAGATCTTCTCAAAATTTCTGCCCCAGTTTTAAACTCTGGGTTAGCTGACTCTTTGTAGTGGATTGATGGCGCGAATTTTTGAGACCTTCTCAAAAATTCTACCCTAGTAGTTGAGCTTGTGGCAATCCTTGTGTCCTTCGTGAAGTCCTATCTCTGAGGCTTCCTAAGGGTTTCTTAGGTTTTCCTTTTGGTGCGACCGAGCTCAAAGAGCACCTATGTATCCTGTCGTAGTACGAATCAGGTCGAATGTAGTTCGGAATAAAAGTAAATGAGTTTTTGGATTTTACTAATAATACGATCGGGTCCCAAACGGACTGCCTACGTATCCCAATGTAGGAAGTCAGGTTATTGCATAGTTCGTATTACAAAGTTGTTTTATTTTTCCTATCTATTACAAAACGATTACAAACAAAAAGGGAATAGCTAATAAAAGCAAATAACATAACGATTACAAGCAAAAGTATTATTACAGACTTAACAATTTGTCTTCATACATAGTAGCGCTTGATTGCATCTAAATTGATTGGCTTTGGCCACTCTTGTCAGTCTATTTCTTCCATTACTATTGCTCCTCCAGAGCATACTTTGTGGACCACATAAGGGCCTTGCAAGTTGGGAGCAAATTTCTCTTTGTATTCATCTTGGTGCGGGAAAATTCTTTTGAGCACCAACTGCCCAATTTGGAAAAGTCAAGTTCTAACTCGTTTGTTGAAGGCTTTTGCCATCCTTTGTCGGTATAGAGGACCGTGTCATACGGTAACCATTCTTTTCTCGTCAATTAGAGCGAATTGCTCATATCGAGCCCAGACCCATTCAGCATTGTCAAATTCTGCTTCTTGGATGATCCTTAAGGAAGGTATCTTGAGCTCGGCTGGTATAACCGCTTCAGTACCATAGACCACCAGGTATAGGGTTGCTCCTGTTGAAGTTCTGGCTGCGGTACGGTATCCCAGTAAAGCATAGGGCAACTGCTCGTGCCACCCTTTATAATTGTCTGTCATTTTCCTCAATATCCTCTTGATATTCTTGTTGTCTACTTCTACGACTCCGTTCATTTGTGGCTGGTAGGCTGTCGAGTTTCGGTGAGTGATCTTGAATTGCTCACAGATATCCTTCATCAGATGACTATTCATATTAGCCCCATTGTCAGTTATGATAGACTCGAGTATGTCGAATCGGCATATGATATTGTTTCGCACAATCGGCTACCACTTTCTTTGTTACTGACTTGTGTGATGCTGCTTCCACCCATTTGGTGAAGTAGTCGATGGTGACTAAAATGAATCGATGCTCATTTAAGGCTGCAGGTTAGATGGGTCTAATGACATCCATGCCCCAGGCAACGAAAGGCCATGGTGAGCTCATAGCATTAATCTCACTCGGAGGAACCTTGATTACATCACCGTAGATTTGGCATTGATGGCACCTTTGCACATATTTGCAGCAATCACTTTCCATGGTCATCTAATAATATTCAGCTCGTAGAATCTTCTTTGCTAATACAAATCCATTCATATGTGTTCCACATGTCCCAGTATGTACTTCCTCTTAAAAGTTTGGTAGCTTCGCCGACATCTACACATCGAAGCAGACCCAAATCCGACGTCCGTTTGTACAGTACTTCTTTGTTCAGGAAGAAGCCATTTGCCATTCTTCTGATTGTCTTCTTTTGTCCACTTATGAATTCTTCGGGGTATTCCCGTTTCTCCAAGTATATTTTGATGTCATTGTACCACGACTTGCAATCCGGCTCTGCTTCTACATGGCAACAATAAGCATACTCTTCTTTCAAGCTTATCCTTAGTGGGTCGATGTGACTGCTTTCAGGACGTTTGATCATTGATGCTATTGTGGCCAACGCGTCGGAAAACTCGTTCTGAGCTCTTAGAGTATGTCAGAACTCAATCTTTCTGAATTTCTGGCACAGTCTTTGTGCTAAGTTTACGTACGGCAAGATCTTTTCGATTTTAGCAGCCCATTCGCCTTGTACTTAATGAATTAGCAGGTCGAAATCTCCAATGACCAGCAATTCATTGATGTCCATATCCAGTGCCATTCTGAGGCCTAGAATACATGTCTCGTATTCAGCCATGTTATTGGTACAACTGAACTTGAGCTTCGCGGCCATTGGGTAATGTTGCCCATTTTCTTATATTAGAACCGCTCCTATTTCGGAACCTTTGTAGTTGACTACTCCATCAAAGAATAATTTCCAGCCTGCGTATGGTTCCACTGCTTCCTCTTCTATGGCCAATACCCCTTCGACTAGGAAATGAGTGTCGAGGGGTTCGAGCTCTTCCTCCACAGGACTTTCAGCTAGCAGGTCGGCTAAGGCTTGTCCTTTAACGACATTTTTTGCTATGTATACAATGTTAAATTCGCTTAACAACATTTGCCATTTGGCCAACTTCTCGATGGGCATGGGCTGATGGAAGATATATCTTAATGGATCCATCTTAGATATGAGGTGGGTGGTATAGGAAGACAAATAATGTCTCAATTTCTGTGCCACGCAAATTAAAGCACAACAGGTTTTCTCCACTAGCGTATATCTTATCTCGCAGGCAGTGAACTTTTTGCTCACCTAGTAGATGGCAAATTCCTTTTCCCCTTCTTCATCGTGTTGTCCTAACACGCAACCGAAGGCATTTTCAGCAATCGATAAGTATAGCAACAGTGGGCTCCCAGGCCTTGGTAGTCCCAGGACTGGTGGATTGGACAGGTATCTCTTGATAGTATCAAATTCCTCTTGGCACTCTTTTGTCCATTTTGTGGGAGCGTCTTTCTTCAAATGCCTGAAGATGGGCTCCACAATGATGATGGATTGAGCTATGAATTGTCTAATGTAATTTAACCTTCCCAGGAAACTCATGACTTCTTTCTTAGTTTTGGGAGGAGATATGTCACGACCCAGTTAGGGGCCGCGACGGGTACCCGGAGCTAGTTACCGAGCACCGCTCACTCTACTACTTATCTTGCTCATTTCATACTCTTTTATCAATTTACATACCAGTTGTAGGAAAATCATAATTAAGCAAACATAAATACTTTATATACAATTGCCTTTCGGCCATCAAAATAATATACATGCATATGAAAACGTCTTGTGAGACCATCTAACCCACACTGCGTATCTACGAGCCTCTACTAACATACTGTATATACATGGACGGAACAAGACTCCGTCGTGCCCAAAATATACATATATATATACCAAAAGGATAATCCTAAGCACCTCCGGACAATGGAGTGCTTTCAACCAGCTGACTGCTACTGAGGATCTGGGCCAAGCTCTCCTCTCTGTCTACCTGTGGGCATGAACACAGCGTCCGAAGAAAGGAAGTCAGTACGAATGTTGTACTGAGTATGAGAAGCATAAACAATGAAAGAAAACATCAACAATATAGTGATCACATCAACATGAAATATCTGGATCTGTCTGATAATCATAAAGGAAATCATGCGTGCTATCTTACTCATACTCATCCTCATAACATATATGCATCATATGCAAGCTGCCCGTCCATGTCGGAACGGTGTGATAATCAATAATATTAGCCCGCGTCCAGGCCTCCCGCGTCCGGGGTACCATCTCATGCCGCCCACTAGTGGTGTCTGCCCATGCCCGAAGGTCATGGTGTATCCGTATAGCTGCCCGCCTTGGCGGTGATTGCCCGGCCAACTAGGCACGGTGTGAAATGCTCATGTCATGCTTATCATAAAATGCTCATAATAATAATATACTCATCATAAAATATTTATCTCATTGTAATACATGCATAAGGCTCAAGATCAACTTTATTCTATCGGGGTGACGTAAGGTCGTGATCCCCTGATTCCATTACGGAACAACTATTGATACTCTGCCTCACCTTGAAGGAACTAGTACATAAGGTGAGTGTAAGCGATAATTAACATCGTAATTATACTAGCATCATCATATCGTATTCCTCATCTTATATAGACATTAAGGAGTTAGACTCTTAGCCTTTCGGACTATAAGAACTCATGAAGAGAATAGGAATTTCGTGCTACAAGATTCATGCCATCAGGAAGAAGGGACTAACCTCACATACCTTGGTCGTTTAGCTAAGATATCGCTCACTCGTTCTCCTTCAATATCGCGTCGTTACCTTCATAAAGAATTCATATCAACATTAGCATACTAACTACAAGAACGCGTCGCTAATTCTAAGAGAAGTCGGACAGCGCTTCTCTTGTTTATACTATTTTTCCCATGTTTTATATTAACTCCCAACATTCATAGCATTACTCATAATATCGAAATCAACAATCGTCGTTTACGTACATTTAGCAAAATCCACCATTTTCCTTCAATTTCCCTCATAATTAGCCTTATGACTCGTCCTTGCATTTTCATGCGTTTAACGCTTGTTTCATGATATAAATATCATTTATAACGTATTTGTATTCACAACACTTCAACATTCATAATTCAATCCCACTATCATTCATTTATGGCACTATTCACTCAATAATGGTCCATTTCTATGTTCTTCTACATTTCAAGTGTCTAAGCTTTTCAATACTTCAAACAACATAGAATGATCATGAAACTTACCTTGGATAGCGGTTGAACAACCCTTGAGTTGAAATTCTTCACTTAAACAAAACCCTAGTTTCACCTTCTTGGGAATTACTTGACTTAGATGATCCCTTGATGTGTTCTTGCACTTGATTTCATAGGTTTTGTGTTGTTGATCTTTAGCTTTTTCCTTGATTCTCTTGGATTCTTATGGAGGAAGTATTTGGAGAGTTCTAGAGTGTTCTTGAGTTGTATGAATGAAGAATGAAATAAAATGAGGCCTAAGTTCCTTTTAATAGCTGAAAAGCTGATGTTTAATGATTTCTCGTCGGGTGAACAGTGGTCGTAAATTGCAGTTTACGGACCGTATTGTGGTTTACGGTCCATCTTCCATGATCGTGTTTAATCAATTCGAGAACAGAAGGTTTGGCTGAGTGTCATGGCACTTTACGACTAAGGTTTACGGGCCGTCCTCCAAGTCGTTTTTAATCATTTTCACCATTTACAGGAAGTCTAGGCTGAGGGACATGGCAGTTTACGACCTGGTTTACGGTCCGTAAACCAGTTTACGGGCCGTAAACTGGGTCGTCTTTAACCATTTCAACACTTAACAGAATCTTGAGATATTTGACGTAATGAAAGACGATTGCACTATACGGTCCGTAAATCACTTTATGGGCCGTATAGTGCCATATACGACCACTGGGTGAAAAAAACATTCTGCAACTTTATTATTTCCAAAAATGCAAAATTAGCCATTCTCGACTTAGTAAAACACCATACACTCAAGTCCTTCATTGTTCTACTCTTCACACAAGTACGGAAAAAATTTCGAGGTGTAACATTCTTCCCCCCTTTTGGAACATTCGTCCTCGAATGTTCGACACTCGGGGATTCTAGAAAAATTTTGCCCGAGTTCCCTTTGTACTTTGGCACTACCAATTTACCACATTGATCCATAATATCATCACCTCACAGGGCTATATCACAATATCAACACATTTATGGCCACACACGACCAAAAACATAAAATTAAAACATTCATACCTCATATCGTCGACGTCTCATCTTGAATCTCTTCTGGGGATTGGAACAAATGGGGGTACATATATTTCATCTTTTCCTCCGCTTCCCAAGTCATTTCTTCCCGATTATTGTTCCGCCATAGCACTTTGACTGAAGCAACCTTTTTATTCCGAAGCCTTCGCACTTATCTATCCAAAATAGCAATGGGCACTTCTTCGTATATCAACTTCTCTGTCACTTGTACATCATCATTCGGAACAATCCTCGTGGGGTCTCCAATAAACTTGCGGAGCATCGAAACATGGAATACTGGGTGTACAGATTCGAGCTCTGAAGGCAAGTCCAACTCATAGGATACTTTTCCCACCTTGCGGATGATTCGATAAGGTCCAATGTATCTTGGACTCAATTTCCCCTTTTTGCCGAACCTCATTACTCCCTTCATTGGTGAAACTTTCAGGAATACCCAATCATTAGCTTGAAATTCTAAATCCCGTCGGCGGTTGTCCGCATAAGACTTTTGGCGACTTTGAGCTGTTAACAGTCGGTCTCGAATCACTTTAACCTTTTCAACTACTTGTTGGACCAAGTCGGGGCCTATCAATTGTACTTCTCCGGTTTCAAACCATCCAATTGGAGATCTGCATTTTCTTCCATATAAGGCTTCATACGGGGCCATTTGGATACTGGAATGATAGCTGTTATTATAGGCAAATTCAATAAGAGGCAAATGCTCATCCCAACTACCACCGAAGTCCAGCACACATGCTCGTAGCATATCTTCTAAGGTCTGAATAGTGCGCTCGGCTTGCCCGTCGGTCTGTGGGTGGAACGCCGTGCTAAGCTTAACTCGAGTACCTAGACCTTCTTGAAAGGACTTCCAGAACTTGGTTGTGAACTGCGCCCCTCTATCCGTGATAATGGCCAAAGGAATACCATGAAGTCGTACAATCTCCTTGAGGTACAATTTAGCATAGTCTTCCGCTGAATACATAGTCCTGACGGGGAGAAAATGAGCTGCTTTTGTGAGCCTGTCCACGATCGCCCATATAGAATCATACTTCCCTCGCGTACGGGGTAATCCTACCCCAAAATCCATATTAATTTCTTCCCATTTCCACGTAGGAATTTCCATTGCTTGCAATAAACCTCCTGGCTTTTGATGTTCGGCTTTCACTTGCTGACAATTTGAACATTGGGCTACAAACCCCGCTATGTCTCGCTTCATGCCATCCCACCAATATAGCAACTTAAGGTCGTGGTACATCTTGGTTGCACCTGGATGAATATAATACCGGGAATAATGTGCTTCCTCTAAAATTCGTTGGCGTAAGTTTGCCACATCCGGTACACATAACCTGCCCCGATATCTAAGGACCCCTTCTATGGAAACTTCGAATGGAGACTTTTGTTTTTCGTGAGCTAGATCTCGATAATGGCTTAGCTGGGAATCCTCATATTGCCATTCCTTCACTTCTAGATTCAATGATGAAACTGTGGGGTAATTGATGCTAATACTTGCATCTCCTGCATCAGTCGCACGTACGCCGAGACTTGCTAGTTGATGGAGCTCACGAACCATTTCCTGCTTTTCTGAAGGAACTCCACATGAACTACCCATCGATCGGTGGCTAAGTGCATCTGCCACTACATTCGCCTTCCCTGGATGATATAGAATGTTCACATCGTAATCCTTTAGTAATTTTAACCATCGCCTTTGCCGCAGGTTCAACTCCTTCTGTTTGAAAATATATTGGAGGCTTTTGTGATCCGTATAGATGTCAACACGTGCACCATACAAGTAGTGCCTCCATATTTTTAAGGCGTGGATAACCGCGACCAATTCGAGATCATGAGTCGGATAATTCTATTCATGCCTTCGCAACTGTCTCGAGGCATATGCAATGACTCTCCCATGCTGCATCAATACGCATCCTATTCCCACACCGGAGGCATCACAATATACGACATAGCCATCGGACCCTTCCGGAAGTGTTAGCACTGGCGCTGAGGTCAACCTGTTTTTCAACTCTTGGAAACTACGCTCACAGGCATCATTCCACTGGAATTTAGCCAACTTCTGAGTTAACTTCGTCAATGGGGCTGAAATAGATGAGAAGCCCTCTACAAATCTCCTGTAATATCCTGCTAACCCAAGAAAACTACGAACTTCCATAGGTGTCGTAGGCCTTGGCCAAGTCTTCACAACTTCTATTTTCTAAGTGTCGACTCGGATACCATCATCTGAAATAACATTACCTAGAAATGCCACGGATTTTAGCTAAAACTCGCACTTCGAAAACTTTGCATACAATTCCCGATCTCGAAGAACGCTAAGAACAATTCTTAGATGATCTGCATGTTCTGACTCTGTGCGAGAATATACCAGGATATCGTCGATAAACACTATCACAAAAAGATCCAAGAACGGCCTGAACACATTATTCATTAAATTCATGAACACCACCGGGGCGTTTGTCAACCCAAACGACATCACTCGGAACTCGTACTGGCCGTACCTCGTTCTGAAGGCTGTCTTGGGAATGTCTTCTTCTCTGATCCTCACTTGCTGATAACCCGATCTTAGGTCTATCTTAGAAAACCACTTAGCACCTCGTAATTGATCGAACAAGTCGTCGATTCTGGGAAGGGGATATCTGTTCTTCACAGTCACCTTGTTCAACTGTCTATAATCGATACACATTCGTAGCGACCCATATTTCTTTCGCACGAACAAGACCGGTGCTCCCTACGGTGATGAACTGGGTCTAATAAAACCCTTCTCGAGTAAGTCTTTCAACTGTGCCTTTAGCTCTTTCAACTCTGCTGGAGCCATTCGATAGGGAGGAATAGAAATAGGCTCGGTGTTGGGTACTACATCAATAGCAAAATCGATTTCCCTTTCTGGAGGAAGGCCTGGTAACTCGTTGGGAAACACATCTGGGAATTCATTCACTACCGGGACAGACTGGAAAGTTGGCACTTCCGCTTCCATATCATGAACCCGAACTAGATGACAAATATAACCCTTGGCTATCATCTTTCTCGCCTTAAGGTAGGAAATAAACCTACCCTTTGGCGAAACTGTATTACCCTTCCACTCGAGTATGGGCTCTCCCGGAAATTTGAATCGAACTACCTTTGTCCGGCAACAAACATTAGCATAGCATGACGCCAACCAGTCCATACCCATAATTACGTCAAAATCTATCATCTCAAGTTCAATCAAATCAGCCTTTGTCTGACGATCAAGTATAATGACTACACAGTTCTTATATACTTGCCTCGCTATTACAGGATCACCAACCGGAGTGAATATTTCGAAAGGTTTAATTGGCTCGGGTCTCACCCCAACACAATCAGCGATATACGGAGTAATATATGAGAAGGTACAACCTGGATCAATCAGAGCATATACGTCACGGGAAAATATAGTCAGGGTACCTGTGACAACATCTGGGGAAGACTCGAGATCCTGTCGCCCAGCTAACGCATACACACGGGGCTGAACAGCACCTGAAGTAGATGCTCCCCCTCTACCTCTGCCTCTACCTGCTGTAGTCTGAGGAGTCTGTGCTGTCGGGCGTGCTGAAGAAGAACCCGCTGCTGAACCTGTAGGCTGAGTTCCAGCTCTATCTCTCGCTGAGGGGCAATCTCTCATCATGTGACCAACTTGCCCGCAAGTATAACAAGCATCCGAACCCTGACGACACCGTCCGGAATGTAATTTTCCACACTGGCTACACCGCGGTACTGGAGGTCTCCTCTGACTAAAATCTCCCTGATACTGAGAACTTGGGGCCCTCGAACTCTGATCCTGCCCTGACTGGAAAGAGCGATCGAACCTTCCGTCTGAGAATCTGGGAGGCGCACTAGTCGCGGACTGACCTGAGTGCCTGGGATGTGTCTGTCTCGATCCCTCTCTATACTCACTGTTCTCTCCCATAGATCTAGCCCTCTTACCTTGTCTTCTGTCACCATCACGATCACTTCTTTGCTGTCGTTGTCGTTCCTCGAGATTCTGAGCATGGGCCTGTATCCGGGAAATATCCATCCTGTCTTGCAAGGAGGCCGTCAAACAATCTCTGTACAAATGTGGCCCCAGACCACTCACAAATCTATAGATCCTGTCTCCCATGTCGGCCACCATAGTCGGAGCATATCGAGCCAATGAGTTGAATTGCATGCTATACTCCCGGGCACTCATACCCCTTTGCTTTAAATTCAGGAACTTGTCCTCTCTAGCTCGGCGGACTTTGGGTGGCAAGTAGTGACGAATAAAGGCATCTACAAACTCTTGCCACACGGGAAGTGGAACATTTTCTCCTCTTGTTATCACCCAATTCTTATACCATAACATCGCCACATCGCGGAGTCTATAAGAAGCCAACTCCACGGATTCGGTCTTGGAAGCAAGGATAATCTTCATCTGGCTTTGACCCAAAGAATTCTAGAGGATTTAAGGCCATAAATTCACGGGCTCTGGTGCTAGCTGAACGATCCCTTGGACCCGCATCCTGTCGTTGTGCCTGAGCGGCAACCAATTGTGTCTATAAATGGATGGCCTCGGACACTTGTTGACCCGAAACACCCGGTGGAGGAATCGGAGCTGAGGCTCCTCCCTGCTCTCCTACATTGGGCGCGGCCTCACTTTGCGATTCGCTTTCCTCTACATTTGCCGGAGGCTCTCTTTCCGCCTGCCTCTTTGTCGTAGCTTTACCCTTCTGGGCAGCTGTAGCTTTTCCCTTTGGCGGCATTTTCTGAAACCATAACGCACTTTTAGGAACAACATAATCCTAAGCATGGCTCTATCGCACGATTTCATGAGAAGAAGGATGGTCATTTTCCTAAATGCCCTGTAGCCTCTTGTTTATTAGCGTGGCGCGCAACACGCCATAAATGAGACCCTACTAGACACGGCTCGTAGACACTTCCTAGGACGAACTGCTCTGATACAACTTCTGTCACGACCCAGTTAGTGTCCGCGACGAGTACCCGGAGCTAGTTACCGAGCACCGCTCACTCTACTACTTATCTTGCTCATTTAATACTCTTTTATCAATTTACATACCAGTTGTAGGAAAATCATAATTAAGCAAACATAAATACTTTATATACAATTGCCTTTCGGCCATCAAAATAATATACATGCATATGAAAACGTCTTGTGAGACCATCTAACCCACACTGCGTATCTACGAGCCTCTACTAACATACTGTATATACATGGACGGAACAAGACTCCGTCGTGCCCAAAATATACATATATATATACCAAAAGGATAATCCTAAGCACCTTCGGACAATGGAGTGCTTTCAACCAGCTGACTGCTACTGAGGATATGGGCCAAGCTCTCCTCTCTGTCTACCTGTGGGCATGAACACAGCGTCCGAAGAAAGGACGTCAGTACGAATGTTGTACTGAGTTTGAGAAGCATAAACAATGAAAGAAAACATCAACAATATAGTGATCACATCAACATGAAATATATGGATCTGGCTGATAATCATAAAGGAAATCATGTGTGCCATCTTACTCATACTCATCCTCATAACATATATGCATCATATGCAAGCTGCCCGTCCATGTCGGAACGGTGTGATAATCAATAATATTAGCCCGCGTCCAGGCCTCCCGCGTCCGGGGTACCATCTCATGCCGCCCACTAGTGGTTTCTGCCCATGCCCAAAGGTCATGGTGTATCCGTATAGCTGGCCGCCTTGGCGGTGACTGCCCGGCCAACTAGGCACGGTGTGAAATGCTCATGTCATGCTTATCATAAAATGCTCATAATAATAATATACTCATCATAAAATACTTATCTCATTGTAATACATGCATAAGGCTCAAGATCAACTTTATTCTATCGGGGTGACGTAAGGTCGTGATCCCCCGATTCCATTATGGAACAACTATTGATACTCTGCCTCACCTTGAAGGAACTAGTACATAAGGTGAGTGTAAGCGATAATTAACATCGTCATTATACTAGCATCATCATATCGTATTCCTCATCTTATATAGACATTAAGGAGTTAGACTCTTAGCCTTTCGGACTATAAGAACTTATGAAGAGAATAGGAATTTCGTGCTACAAGATTCATGCCATCAGGAAGAAGGGACTAGCCTCACATACCTTGGTCGTTTAGCTAAGATATCGCTCACTCGTTCTCCTTCAATATCGTGTCGTTACCTTCATAAAGAATTCATATCAACATTAGCATACTAACTACAAGAACGCGTCGCTAATTCTAAGAGAAGTCGGACAGCGCTTCTCTTGTTTATACTATTTTTCCCATGTTTTATATTAACTCCCAACATTCATAGCATTACTCATAATATCGAAATCAACAATCGTCGTTTACGTACATTTAGCAAAATCCACCATTTTCCTCCAATTTCCCTCATAATTAGCCTTATGACTCGTCCTTGCATTTTCATGCGTTTAACGCTTGTTTCATGATATAAACATCATTTATAACGTATTTTTATTCACAACACTTCAACATTCATAATTCAATCCCACTATCATTCATTTATGGCACTATTCACTCAATAATGGTCCATTTCTATGTTCTTCTACATTTCAAGTGTCTAAGCTTTTCAATACTTCAAACAACATAGAATGATCATGAAACTTACCTTGGATAGCGGTTGAACAACCCTTGAGTTGAAATTCTTCACTTAAACAAAACCCTAGTTTCACCTTCTTGGGAATTACTTGACTTAGATGATCCCTTGATGTGTTCTTGCACTTGATTTCATAGGTTTTGTGTTGTTGATCTTTAGCTTTTTCCTTGATTCTCTTGGATTCTTATAGAGGAAGTATTTGGAGAGTTCTAGAGTGTTATTGAGTTGTATGAATGAAGAATGAAATAAAATGAGGCCTAATTTCCTTTTAATAGCTCAAAAGCTGATGTTTAATGATTTCTCGTCGGGTGAACAGTGGTCGTAAATTGCAGTTTACGAAGGTTTGGCTGAGTGTCATGGCACTTTACGACTGAGGTTTACGGGCCATCCTCCAAGTCGTTTTTAATCATTTTCACCATTTACAGGAAGTCTTGGCTGAGGGACATGGCAGTTTACGACCTGGTTTACGGTCCGTAAACCAGTTTACGGGCCGTAAACTGGGTCGTCTTTAACCATTTCAACACTTAACAGAATCTTGAGATTTTTGACGTAATGAAAGACGATTGCACTATACGGTCCGTAAATCACTTTACGGGCCGTATAGTGCCATATACGACCACTGGGTGAAAAAAAATTTCTGCAACTTTATTATTTCCAAAAATGCAAAATTAGCCATTCTCGACTTAGTAAAACACCATACACTCAAGTCCTTCATTGTTCTACTCATCACACATGTACGGAAAAATTTCCGAGGTGTAACAAGATATTTCTTGGATTGCTTTGATCTTTGTTCGGTCTAGCTCTATACCCCTACGGCTGACTATAAACCCCAATAATTTTCCTACCGGTACCCCAAATGCACATTTAGCCAAATTCAATTTTAAGTTGAACTTTCGGAGCTTATCGAAGAATTTCCTCAAATGAGTAGTATGCTCCGAATTTTCCTTTGACTTGTTAATGACATTGTCCACGTATACTTCAATTTCTATATGAATCATGTCATGAATAATGGTAGTCATGGCTATCATGTAGGTTGCGCGGGAATTTTGGAAGCCGAAGGGCATCACTCTGTAATGGTACACTCCCCATGGAGTGATGAAGGCTGTTTTCTCCGCATCTTCTCTATCCATTAGGATTTTATGGTAACCGGCGAAACAATCCACAAATGACTATAACTCGTGCTTGGCACAGTTAACTGTAAGTATGTGGATATTTGGCAGTGGGAAATTGTCCTTTGGAGTGGCTTTGTTGAGATCCCGATAATCCACACTGATCCTTATCTATCCATCCTTTTTGGGTACCGGCACTATGTTGGCTAACCAGGTGGGGTATGAGGTTACTTCTACTACCCCGGACTTGATTTGTTTTCTACCTCATCCTTGATGCAGATACTGAGGTCCGGCTAGAATTGTTGGGTTTTCCGTTTACAGGAGTGAAACCCGAACTGATAGGTAACTTGTGTGATATTATGCTGGCACTTAGCCTTGGCATGTCGGTGTATGACCACGCGTAGATATCCACGTACTCCTTCAGTGGGTTTATCAATTCTTCTCTTAAAGGCGCCTCTAGGTGTGCACTTATCCTTGTTTCTTTGACATTCTCTTCATCACCTAGATTTATGGCTTCTGTTTCATCCATGTTCGGTTTCCGCTCACTCTTTACCTGCTCTACCTCTTCCACAAAACCCTCGAGTAACATTGTGGTCGCATCATATACCCAGTATTTTTCTTCCTCTATGTTGCTCGACTCATTCATTTCACAACATGTTATGACATTTAGGGTTGTTTTTATCATTTTTATTAATGAAAATTCAAAGCAAAGTATGTTAGTGTAAAACATGCATGCGCAATAAATAAATAAAAATTATTTTGATTAAGCCGAGGTTTTCTTGGATTCAGATTAATAAAGTACAAACTATGGTCTTGGCTTGAATCAACGTCAAGCCATTTCCGTTTTTTGAAAACATTACGAGGTACATAGAGTGATAAAAGAGTGAGGAATCGAGCCTCGACCGATTCTCTCTATTTTCAAAATAAATTCATCTTTTCTTTACCGAGGATCCAGTAGTAGGGTAGAGGTCCAATTGGACAACTGCTAGCTCGGATCTGCATCTCTGATGGTGGGCGCTTCTTCATATTCTTCTAAGATGACTAAGCAATCTTCTTCTCGGAATAGCATCCTTATCCCTTCTTCAATGTCAGCATCTCCCAGCATAGGCATTCGGTTAGGAAATGACTGGTACAAGTTGGGAATATGTTTACGAAGATCTGTAACCTCTTGCCTCTTCTTGGTAGGTATCTTATCTTCAGCTGGGACATATACCAGTCTGAAACGAAATTTGTCTTGGGGAAGGGGAATTGGCTCAGTGATGCCGTGCAAATTCTTCCCCAAACCTTTCCCAGGTTCAAACCCGTTCAAGAGCATACTTGAAGCAATCATCCTATATACTACCGGCATAGGAGTCTCGGGTTATTCTATTTTGTAGACAACCCCCACGAGTTTCGTTACATCGAAATTTGTTCTTTGGGTACCGCTTTGAAGACAAGTATGGAATTATTCGGGTAATTGTGCATGCTTGCCTCTCCATGGATTATCACCTCTTGTATTCCCCAGAAGAATTTCAGAAACTGGTAAAGTGAGGATGATACTTGTCATGACCCAACTAGGAGGCCATGACGGGTACCCTGATCTTACTACCGAGCACCACTCATTATGCTAATCATCATACCTCACCTGAAAACATATACTCTTAAAGTAATGAGTAAATATACATGGGCCCTCACGGCTGCAAAAAATGATATACAAAAATGTACGCTGATGTATCCATGGAATAACTACTACCCACGCATCCGTATCTACGGGCCACTACTAGAATACTAAGACATAAGGACGGGACAGGACCCCGTCGTGCCCAAATATATGCACAAAATAATGTATCAAAAATGGCACCTCCGGAATAATGGAGTGCTCCTGTAAATCTGCTGAGTAGCTCCTAGGAATCTGGGCCACATCCCTGCCTACCTGTGGGCATGAACACAATGTCCATAAAAGAAAGAACGTCAGTATGAATAAAGTACTGAGTATGTAAGGCATGTAAGATAACATAATAAGAAAATACAGAAGCATAAGAAGAAGGGATAACTGTACTGCGCGCCCATTTAAGGCAGAATTATACTGCTTTACTTTTACCTTTAAGACATATCACACATACATACATAAACTGTCTGGATCAACAACGTCATTAGCTTGCGTCCGGGCTAATCATCCCATGCCGCCCACTAGTGGCGCTGCCCGTACTATATAGACACAGTGTAGTAAGACGCCTACCTTAGTGGTGCTGCCCCGCCATGTCGGCACAGTGTATAAACCGCCCGCCTTAGCGGTGCTGCCCGGCCATCTAGGCACGGTGTAATCATCATCATATACACTTATCGTAAAGCATGCATTAGGAATCAATTAAATACTACAACTCTATCGGGGTGACGTAAGGTCGGGAACTCCCGATTCCATTATGGAGTAGTCATGATCATCATGTCTCACCTTGAACAAACTAGCATTATAAGGTGAGTCTAGCAACAATGAATAACGTCAAGGAATCATTAGCTTTATAGGAGTATCATATCATAAGCTTTAGAATCTCTAGACTCAGACTCATCATCATCATCATCATCATATTCGTAACATATCCCTTATCTTTATGTCATGAGTAGCTCTTATTAATCATAAACTCATAGTTTTGGAATATAAGATGGTCATGGAAAGATAAAGGAAGTCATGTTATAGGAATCATGCCTTAGAAAAAGAAAGGACTAGCCTTACATATCTTCGCGTCTCTCCAACTTTATCAATTTAAACGCTCTCCTCCAATGTTCACAATTCTACAATCAAGAGAATTCGTAATAGGATTAGATAATCTGAAACATACTTAAGCTCAAGCTGAAACTAACAAAAATTGGGCGACATTTCCTTTGTTTCTACAACTTCCTCCATATGATATAACAACTCCCGAACATCAATAACAACATTCATAATATCATAATCCATAATTTGACAAGTTCGACATTATCCAATTTCTAAAATTCCCTCTCAAAGTCATTCATAACCATAGCCATAATACAACACCACATTCATCCTCATATAATGCTTCTCCAATATTCTTGATACCATTAAAACAAGATTATACTCATAATATATCAAGAGTCATGATTCATGTCAAACTATTATTCAAGAACACCATTATTTCATAATTGAGCTCCATATTCAACCTCTTTCCATAATATAAGTCTTTCAACCATTCAATATTCTAAATAACATGGAATGATCATAAAACTCACCTTTGATTGTGTAGGAATGGGCTTTTGAAGAAGGTACTTCACTTGGAGAAAACCCTAGTTCCACTTCCAAAGAATTTCTTGACTTCTAGCCACTCTAGAGAGCTTCCTTACACTTGATTTCCTTGGATTGATCAAGTTGATCTTTGATTTGTCTTGAATTTATGTTAATGAAATATGTAGAACCTTCTAGAGGTCATGAGAGAGGTGGAGAAGTGGAAAGAATGAAAAAATAGAAGTGGGAACATGTATTTATACTTGGAAATTATTCAGCCCGTCGGGACTTATACGGACCCTTATACGGTCCGTATAAGTGTCCTTATTTCACCATCAGGGAAAATATCTTTTCTGTTGTGTTAGACGCACCCTTATACGGACTGTATAAGTGGTCGTATAACTCTACTTTCCTGAAATTATTTCCGTCGTTTCGTTTGATCTCCAATCCTTATGGATCCTTCTTAGCACTTGTTTAACACTTCATTAACAATCTAAGTTGCGTTATAACTCTTCCTCAAGACATTATTAAATCCACATTAGCTCGGTACTTTGCAAATCCTTCTTCAAAACACGACTTATGCTTGACATTCTTCAACGAACCTTCTTCTCTTGCCTCAAATGTCTTTGGAATATTAGTTAGATTCGTTTAGTAACATTTCTTACTTGTAGGGACATCGCATACATCTCACCATACGTTAGTCTACCTGTCACGTGACGACATGAAATTTTCCGAGGTGTAACACTCTTCCCCCCTTTAAAAACATTCGTCCTCGAATGTTAAGTTCTCGGGAATTCTACAAAAATTTTGCCAGAGTTTCCCCTGTAATATAACACTACCATCCTGTCACAATAGCCCACAATAACATCACGTCACAGGGCTACAACACAATAGCAAGAAATTATGGCCACACACGACCAAAAGCATTAAAAAGAAAGCATTACATACCTCATAATACTGACGTTTCATCTTGAATCTCTTCTGGGTGTGGAAACAAGTATGGGTACTTGGACTTCATATTTTCTTCCGCTTCCCAAGTCATTTCCTCTTGATTATTGTTTCGCCACAAGACTTTGATCGAATCCACCTCTTTGTTTCTGAGCTTCCGCACTTGCCTATCTAGTATGGCAATGGGCACCTCTTCATAAGTCAACTTGTTAGTAATCTGGACATCATCTATCGACATGATTCTAGTTGGATCTCCAACACATTTGTGGAGCATTGACAAATAAAAAACTGGATGGACTGATTCAAGTTCTGAGGGTAAGTCCAATACATAATCTACTTGGCCTATCTTGCGGACAATCTTATAAGGTCCAATGTATCGAGGACTTAATTTCCCCTTCTTACCAAATCTCATCACGCCTTTCATCGGTAATACCTTTAAGAATACCCAATCATCAACTTGGAATTCTAAGTCTCACCGACGGTTGTCCGCATAAGATTTCTGGCGACTTTGGGCTATCAATAATCGATCTCGGATAACCTTGATCTTTTCCACTGCTTGTTGAATCAATTCCAGACCTATTAGCTGTATCTCTCCTACTTCAAACCACCCAATTGGGGATCTACACTTTCTTCCATATAGAGCTTCATATGGGGCCATCTGAATACTAGAATGATGGCTTTTGTTGTATGCAAACTCAATAAGAGGTAAGTGGTCATCCCAACTACCACCGAAATCTAGCACACATGCTCGTAACATATCTTTCAGGGTCTGAATAGTGCGCTCGACCTGTCCATCAGTTTGTGGGTGAAATGTTGTGCTGAGTCTTACTTGAGTACCCAACCCTTCTTGGAAGGACTTCCAGAATTTAGCTATAAATTGTGTTCCTCTTTCTGTAATAATAGACATTGGGACACCATGAAGTCTTACTATCTCCTTAAGATACAACCTTGTATAATCTTCTGCCGAATATGTGGTTCTGACTAGAAGAAAATGAATTGATTTCGTCAGTCTGTCCACGATCACCCATATGGAGTCATACTTGCGTCGGGAATGAGACAAACCTACAATAAAATCCATGTTTATTACTTCTCATTTCCAGGATGGAATTTCCATGGCTTGTAATAATCCTCCTGGCTTTTGATGCTCAATTTTCACTTGTTGGCAATTTGGACATTGAGCTACAAATTCTGCTATGTCTTTCTTCATTCCATCCTACCAATACATTAATTTGAGATTGTGATACATCTTTGTTGCCCCTGGGTGAATGGAATACTGCGAGTAATGATCTTCTTTTAAAATCCGACGACGTAGCCCCGCAACATTTGGAACACATAGCCTGTCTCGGTACCTAAGAACGCCATCTGTAGAAACTTCAAATGGCGACTTTTCTTTCTCAGGAAATGTATCTCTATAATGACTCAACAGAGGGTCTTCATATTGGTGATCTCTCACCTCTATATCGAAGGACGAAACAATTTGGGTTATGAATACCAATTCCTGCATTGCCTGAATCAATTAGACGAACTCCGAGACTGGCTAGCTGGTGAAGCTCATGGGTTAATTCTTTCTTCTCTGGAGGGACCTCACATAGACTACCCATTGATTTGCAGCTAAGTGCATTAGCTACTACATTCGCCTTTCAAGGGTGGTATAAAATACTCATATCATAATCCTTTAATCTCTGCCGAAGATTTAACTCCTCCTGCTTGAAAATATATTGGAGACTCTTATGATCCGTATAAATATCAACATGTACACCATACAAGTAATGTCTCCACATTTTTAGCGCATAGATAACTGCTGCCAATTCAAGATCATGGGTCGGATAGTTCTTTTCATGTTTCCACAACTGCCTTGAAGCATAGGCAATGACTTTGTTGTGCTGTATCAACACACAGCCTAACCTAACACCAGAGGCGCCACAATACACAACATAACCATCGGGCCCTTCTAGGAGTGTCAGGACTAGGGCTGAAGTTAATTTATCCTTCAATTCCTAGAAACTGTGTTCACAAGCATCAGTCCATTGAAACTTCGTTGATTTCTGAGTTAACCTCATCAATGGTGCTGAAATAGAGGAAAACCCTTCCATAAATCTTCTATAGTACCCTACCAATCCCAGAAAGCTTCGAACATATGTAGGTGTTGTAGGCCTTGGCCAAGTCTTCACAGACTTAATTTTCTGAACATCTACTCGAATGCCATCAGCTGAAATAATGTGGCCAGAAAAGTTACAGAATTTAGCCAGAACTCACATTTTGAGAATTTAGCATATAACTCGCTAGTCCGAAGAATTCTAAGGACAATAAGAAAATGGTCTGCGTGCTCCGTTTCTGACCGAGAATATATCAAAGATGTCATCGATGAACACGATCACAAATAGATCTAGAAAAATCCTGAATAAATTATTCATCAGATTCATAAACACCGCCAGAGCATTAGTCAATCCAAATGACGTCAAACGAGATTCATAGTGACCATATCTCGTTCTGAAAGTTGTTTTGGGAATGTCCTCTTCTCTAACTCTCACATGGTGATACCCCAATCTTAGATCAATTTTGGAAAACCATTTGGCACCCTGTAATTGGTAAAACAAATCGTCGATTCTTGGAAGCGGATATTTATTATTTATCGTCACCTTATTCAGTTGTCTATAGTCAATGCACATCCGTAGGGAACCATCTTTCTTTCTCACAAATAGGACAAGTGCTCCCCACGATGATGAACTGGGCCTAATGAACCCTTTCTCAATCAAATCTTTTAATTGCGCCTTCAGCTCTTTCAATGCTACATGAGTCATTCGGTAAGTAGGAATAGATATAGGCTTGGTGTCCGGCAACACATCAATAGCAAAATCAATCTCTGTTTCCGGAGGAAGGCCTGGAAGTTCATCTGGAAATACATCTGAAAATTCATTTACTACCGGGACGGATTGAAAAGTTTGTGGCTTTTCTTCGTTATCATGAACTCGGACTAAGTGATAAATATAGCCTTTGGCTATCATCTTCCTTGCCTTAAGATAGGAAATAAACCTACCTCTGGGAGACGCTGTATTACCTTTCCATTCAAGTACGGGTTCTCCCGGGAATTGGAATCGAACTATCTTTATTCTGCAATCAACATTAGCATAACACGAAGCCACCAATCCATACCCATGATAACACAAAAATCTAACATTTTCAGCTCAACCAAATCGACTCTAGTTTGACGATCACATACCAAAATCACACAATTTTTATGCACCTGCCTCGCTATTACTGGATCACCCACCGGAGTAGATACCTCGAAAGGTTTAATTGGCTCGAGTTTTACCCCAATACGGTTAGCAATATGAGGAGTAATATAAGATAACGTGGAACCTGGATCAATCAATGTATAAACATCATGAGAGAATATGGATAGTATACTAGTAACCACATCAGGGGAGGACTCTAGATCCTCTCGTCCGGCTAGAGCATAAATACAAAGTTGGGTGCCACCTGATTTTGACGCTCCTCCTCTGCCCCTACTGCGGCCTATCGGAGTCTGGGTAGTCTGCTCTATAGGGCGCATAGATGAAGAAGAATCGACTACTGATCCTGTGGGCTGAGCCCTAACTCTACCACTCATCGACGGGCAATCGCGCATCATGTGCCCAACATGACCGCAGGCATAGAAAGCATCTGAGCCCTGACGAAACAGACCCGAATGTAACCTCCTACACTAGCTGCATCGTAGGACCGGTGGTCTCCTCTGACTATAATCACCTCCAAAATAGGAACCCGAATCTCTCGAGCTCTTCCCCTGAACTGAATGAATTGGGCGGTCAAATCTCCTACCTGCAAACCAGGGAGGTGCACTAGTTGCTGACTGGCCTGAATATCTAGAATATGACTTTCTCGATCC
This sequence comes from Lycium barbarum, assembly GCF_019175385.1. NCBI lineage: Eukaryota > Viridiplantae > Streptophyta > Magnoliopsida > Solanales > Solanaceae > Lycium > Lycium barbarum. The sequence continues at coordinate 55,149,651 of NC_083345.1, read as the reverse complement.
CCCTCTATAGTCGTTGCCGGCACCAACAGATCTGGCCCTCTTACTTTGCCCTCTATCTATATCGCGCTCACCCCTTTGCGGATGTTGTTGCTCTTCTATGTTCTGGGCATGGGCCTGAATACGGAAAATATCCATCCCCTCTTGCAATGATGCTGTTAAGCAATCTTTGAACAAATGTGGCCCTAAGCCACTCACAAACCTATGTACTCTATCTCCCATGTTAGCCACCATAGTCAGAGCATATCTAGTCAATGAATTAAAGTGAAGGCTATACTCCCGAGCACTCATATTCCCTTGCTTTAGATTCAGAAACATGTAAGCTCCGGCCTTTCAAACCTCGGGTGGCAAATAGTGGCAGATGAAAGCATCTACATTCTTGCCAAACTGGGGGAGGTGCATTTTTCTTTCTCGAAGATATCTAGTTATTATACCAAAGAACCGCCATATCTCGGAGCCTATAAGATACCAACTCCACAGATTCAGTATCGGAGACATGGATGATTCTCAACGTTCTCAGCATCTCATCAATAAAACTTTGCGGGTCTTCATCTGGATTTGACCCGAAAAATTCTGGAGGATTTAAACTCATGAAATCACGGGCTCTAGGACTAGTCACCCTGTCACCTGGACCTGTACTCTGCCGCTGAGCCTGAGCAGTAACTAGTTGTGTCAATAACTGAATAGCTTCATTCATTTGTTGACCCAAAGCACCCGGTGGAGGAACTGGAGGCATAGGAGCCGGAGCTGAAACCCCTCTCATTCTTCTAGAATAGGCAGAGTGTGAGAGGTATTGGATGGAGCCTCATTATGAGATTCATCTTCTTCTACATTCGTCAGCGGCTCCCTTTCCATCCGCCTTTCCGTCATAGCCCTGCCCTTCTGGGCGGCTGTGGTTTTTCTATTTAGCGGCATCACTGAAATCATATCACACAATTAGAGGAAAGAAATCTTATAACATGGCTCTATGGCACGATCTAATAAGAAGAAGAATGGTCATTTTTCCTAAATGCCCTGCAGCCTCTGGTTTATAATTGTGGCGCGCTTCACACCAATAAACAAGACTCTGCTCGACTCGGCTTGTAGACACACCCTAGGACGGAACTGCTCTGTTACCACTTTTTTCACGACCCGACTAGGGGGGCATGATGGGTACCCGGAGCTTACTACCGAGCACCACTCATTATGCTAATCATCATACCTCACCTAAACACATATACTCTTCAAGCAATGCATAAATATACATGGGCCCTCCCGACTGCAAAAAATGATCTACAAGAATGTACGGTGATGTATCCATGGAATAACTATACCCACGCATCCATATCTACGAGCCTCTACTAGAATAGTGAGACATAAGGACGGGACAGGACCCCGTCATGCCGAAATATATACACAAAATAATGTATAACAAATGGCACCTCCGGAATAATAGAGTGCTCCTGTAAATCTGCTGAATAGCTCCTAGGAATCTGGGCCACCTCCCTGCCTACCTGTGTGCATGAACACAACGTCCATAAAATAAAGGACGTCAGTACGAATAAAGTACTGAGTATGTAAAACATGTATGATGACATAATAAGGAAATACAGAAGCATAAGAAGAAGGGATAACTGTACTACGCGCCCATTTAAGGCGGAATTATACTGCTTTACTTTTACCTTTAAGACATATCACACATATATACATAAACTGTCTGGATCAACAACGTCATTAGCTTGCGTCCGGGCTAATCATCCCATGCCGCCCACTAGTGGTGCTGCCCGTACTATATAGACACAGTGTAGTAAGACGCCTACCTTAGTGGTGCTGCCCCGCCATGTCGGCACAGTGTATAAGCCGCCCGCCTTAGCGGTGCTGCCCGGCCATCTAGGCACAGTGTAATCATCATCATATACACTTATCGTAAAGCATACATTAGGAATCAATTAAATACTACAACTCTATCGGGGTGACGTAAGGTCGGGAACTCCCGATTCCATTATGGAGTACTCATGATCATCATGTCTCACCTTGAACAAACTAGCATTATAAGGTGAGTCTAGCAACAATGAATAACGTCAAGGAATCATTAGCTTCATAGGAGTATCATATCATAAGCTTTAGAATCTCTAGACTTAGACTCATCATCATCATCATTATATTCGTAACACATCCCTTATCTTTATCTCATGAGTAGCTTTTATTAATCATAAACTCATAGTTTTGAAATATAAGATTGTCATGGAAAGATAAAGGAAGTCATGTTATAGGAATCATGCCTTAGAAAAAGAAAGGACTAGCCTTACATACCTTCGCGTCTCTCCAACTTTATCAATTTAAATGCTTTCCTCCAATGTTCACAATTCTACCTTCAAGAGAATTTATACTAGGATTAGATAATTAGAAACATACTTAAGCTCAAGCTAAAACAAACGAAATCGGGCAGCATTTCCTTTATTTCGAAAACTTCCTCCATATTATATAACAGCTCCCAAACATCAATAACAACATTCATAATATCATAATCCGTAATTTGACAAGTTCGACATTGTTCCATTTCCAAAATTCTCTATCAAAGTCATTCATAGCCATAGCCATAATACAACACTACATTCATCGTTATATAATGCTTCTCCAATATTCTTGATACCATTTATAACAAGATTATACTCATAATATATCAAGAGTCATGATTCATGTCAAACTATTATTCAAGAACACCATTATTTCATAATTGAGCTCCATATTCTACCTCCTTCCATAATCTAAGTCTTTCAACCATTCAATATTTTAAATAACATGTTATGATCATAAAACTCACCGTTGATTGTGTAGGAATGGGCTTTTGATGAAGGTACTTCAATTGGAGAAAACCCTAGTTCCACTTCCAAAGAATTTCTTGACTTCTAGCCACTTTAGAGAGCTTCCTTACACTTGATTTCCTTGGATTGATGAAGTTGAACTTTGATTTGTCTTGAATTTATGTTAATGAAATATGTAGAACCTTCTAGAGGTCTTGAGAGAGGTGCAGAAGTGGAAAGAATGAAAAATTAGAAGTGGGAACATGTATTTATACTTGGAAATTATTTAGCCCATCGGGACTTATACAGACCCGTATACGGACTGTATAAAGTTACACGGACCGTATAAGTGGTCGTATAACTCCACTTTCCTGAAATTATTTCCGTCGTTTCGTTTGATCTCCAATCCTTATGGATTCTTCTTAGAACTTGTTTAACACTTCATTAAAAATCTAAGGATCGTTATAACACTTCCTCAAGACATTATTAAATCCACATTAGCTCGGTACTTTGCAAACCCTTCTTCAAAACACGACTTATTCTTGACATTCTTCAACGAACCTTCTTATCTTGCCTCAAATGTCTTTGGAATCTTAATTAGATTCGTTAAGTAACCTTTCTTACTTGTAGGGACATCGTATACATCTCACCCTGCATTAGTCTACCTATCACGTGACGACATAATTTTTTTTGAGGTGTAACAGTACTGCTCCTACCATGTGGATCTATGGCCTCCCCAAGAGTAAGTTATAGTTGGCAGGTATTTCCATGACCTGAAATTCGATAGTGAACTCTAGTGGACCTATTTGAATGTCCAGGTCAACTGCTCCGGTGGCATCACATCTGCCTCCGTCAAATGCTCTTATATTAGTTTGGCTCTGATGAACCTTTCCAAGGTCATATCTGAGCTGCGCTAGGGTAGACTCGGGGCAAATATTGAGTCTCGCTCCATTGTCGATCAGCACACGAGTCACTACTTTGTTGCGGCACATGACAGTGATGTGTAGTGCTTTGTTGTGTTTTGTGCCTTCCTTAGGCAATTCTTTTTCTATGAAGGTAATTTGGTGTTCTTCCATAACATGCGCTACCATTTCGGCAAAATTTTCACTACTCGTCCCATCTGGGACGTGGGCTTCCTCCAACACCTTCATTAGAACCAAGCGGTGCTGGGATGAACTTTGTAAAAGTGCTAACACCGAGATTTAGGCCGGTGTCTTCTTTAGTTGCTCCACAATAGAGTATTTTTTGGGCTACATCCGGCATAAGAAATCTTCAACTTCACCCTCAGTGATCGCCCTTTTCTGATTTCCCTCTCTTCGGGGTGCTCCTTGGGCTAGATATTCCGGAGTATAGCACCTTACTGATCTCGTAACTTCATGGGCGGCGGCGACTTGGACCACAAATTCCTTTTGAGGAGGCGTTGGGGTTACTTAGGCCATATGCGCAACAACTGGCGCAGGGATTAGCACTTTGAATTGTGGGAGTTCTTGTAGAGAAAGCGACGTCACTTTGCGCTCAAGTTCTTTCACAGGTTCTGTCACACCCTAATCTTGATCAGGGTGTGATGGGCACCCGACCCTTACTTACGGCCGAGCGAACCCTCAGACCTGTAGTGCACACACAATCCTCCTAGACTTTTAAACTAAATAAAGATAAAACACATATTAAGCTTTCAAAAGTATTCTTTCTCGATGTTCTCAAATCAAACAGAATCTGTGATCATATAGAATTTATCACATAATACAAAATGACATATCGGCTGATGGAGCCACTTACAAAACCGACATACTATACCCACGACTCTATCTGCAAAGTCTCTAACTTCGAACAAACAATCACAGTACATATACTCTGACTCAACAACACTCCAGGAGCAAATGGAGTTGCCAGTCCAGCTGAAGCATCTTCTAGCAATGTCCTGTACTCATCTGGGTGTACCTGCGTGGCATGAAACAGCCCCCGAAGAAAGGGGGTCAGTACGGAATATGTACTGAGTATGTAAGGCATGGAATACAGAAGACAGAAACATAACCGGAACAACGGCACAAATAGTAAATTTATTATCCAGATTATCAAAGCGCTATTTCCAAATCACAAATCATGTATGCAGATGTTAGATGTCAGAAAAATGCAGACTCAGAATGTTAGAATGATTGCTTCTCAAACACAGATCATATAAGCCGAAGCCATATGTCAGAAGAAGTGCGGACCCAGAATGTCAGAATGCTTGTTTTCCAGACACAGATCATGTATACCGATATCATAGGTCAGAAGAAGTACAAAATGCTAAAGAGCTTACTTTCCAAACACAAATCGTGCATATCAGAATCATATATCGTATATGTGCATATAACATTTCCCGCCCCTTTCGTGAGGGACGCGGTGAACAGAATTATCAGTGCGTGTCAGAATCATATATCATATATGCAGATAACAGATCCCGGCCCTTTAGTAAGGGACGCGGTGAACAAAACCGTCATGTGCTAGAATCATATATCAGAAGAAATACAGAAGGTAAGTAGCTTATCCACAATATCAGAATGCTTACTTTTAAATCACAAACGATGCATATCAAAGTCATGCATAGGGCACAGGAACATGGTCGCCACTCCTGTCTCTGGCGCCATAACACATCATACTCCAGAAGATTTCATATCTCCGAACGTCTCCGTCACATAACACATCATAGAATATACACGGTACCCGGGAACATATCACACGCCGGGGGACCGGACACATCATACTTCGTAACATATACACGGTACCCGGGGACCGGACACACATACACAGTACCCCGGGACCGGACACATCATACTTCGGAATTCATATATGGAACTCGGCCCTCAAACAAGGGACTCGGCGAACCATCCGCACGATACATACCGGCCCGGGACCCGGTGAAAAAGATCATGACGCATGCACGAGCAGAATAGTGAGAAACTAAATGCACATATATCCAGACTCGATAAATACGAACACTTGCCAATGTTTGAAGGTCACAAACACGTTCCGAGTCAATCGGAGTTAGTATGTGAAAGTTACGGACATTTTTACCACAAAGCTTTACGAACGTTTCAAAGCAAATCTGAGATCTCTTACAAAAGTTAGGGACATCAAAACTTACAGAACTCTTTAGAAACAAAATTCTTTATGCTTATTTCGTTAGTCATTCATATAATAAACTCAACTATACCGAACGTACTCATATCGAAAGTGAAGGAGAATCATAGACGGACTCAGAAACATATAAAATAGGGCTTCAGAAGTCATAGATACATATCAAAATGTATCAAAGACCTATCGGAATAGTCGGATATATTATCATTTGAAAATCTAAACATTAGCCGTACCACTTGTCTCTTGAATGCCAATTCGGAAACATATTAAATAGAATCTTCGAACATCATAAATACGTATCAAACCATATGGAATAGCTTATGGAAGTCAAAGATGTTGGCCATCCTAGTGGCTCTAAGAATAAGATTTTTGTGACATTACACATATACGTCGAATGCTCATTTCATAAGGACCATGCCAAAAGAAAGGAAGGTTAGCCTTACATACCTGTGCCACGCCTTATTAGCTACGCTTATTTATCCAAACTCGCTAGTCTACATTCAAGAAGGTTGACATAATCATTAGATTCATCGACATATATTTGTCTTATTCTTTCAAATAAATTCATTTATATTCTACCGAAATTTCGGCAGCATTTCCCCTATAAATACACCATCCCCGACAATCTAATTCGGCCAACAATACCAACAATAATTCTCACAATATCCATAATCAATTCAAAACGCATTCTAACATTAGCAACTTCTTTCTACAACTTTGACGACTTTCCATTTTCGTTCAATTCATAACGGCCTACATATTCAAGTTCAAATCCACAACCATTCAAACAATATTCAAAGATACTTCAAACAATCCGTACAATATTCAAATAATCCAACCCACACGCTATGCCACTCGAAATCTTCCAAATGGAATAAGAGCAATAACAACACATTTTCTTTCTTCCATTCCATGAACTTCATCAATAATTCACACACTAACAACATTAATTTCCATAATTACAAGAAAGCTATATTCAAATCATATTGGCTTCCACAACTACTTTCCAACACTTACAACTTCAACTAGAATCATCAACTTTTCATTATCAACATAAAATCCACAACAACAACAACTAAGACACTAAATAAAATAATTGAACCATTATTCCTACATACCACCTACATACACGGCCACCACCCTATACCCATATTTTCATGAATTTCACTTATTTCTACACACTACCACATACACAACCATCCATAACATATAAAAAGAGGATTGATTCTTACCTTTTCTTCCTTAGTTTCCTTCTTTGGCTAGAGTTTATAACTTGCTAGAACACATATTTTTCTTGCTCCAATAACTACTTCACCTTGCTAAGGACCTTCCAATTAGTAGGAAAATAATTTTTGAACAATTTTTCCCAAGATGTTTCCTCCACCCACCATGGCCGAATAGGCCCTTTTATTTTCTTCTTCTTTAATTTTCTTGTATCTTCTAAAGATGAAGATGATAATATGGGAATTATGTCATCTTTTCTCTTATTTATTAAAATTCCATGTAGGCCTAAGCCCATTCCATGTTGCACGGCCCACTTGCCCTTTTTGTGCAAGACTATTATTTGTATTTTGTCTTGCAATTCATAAAAAAAAAATCCAAAATTCTGAATTTTCCCTTAGCCTTTCCACAATATTACCACGAACCATTTTGCGAATTTCTCTTTTTACCCTTGGCCTTTCTCAATATTTCCACACTAATAATATTCATCAACAACTTGTACATTAAAATAATTTCGGAAAATGGTCTTGCCCTCCACATTCCATGATTACCTCGACACATCCGAACGTACAAAGTACGGGCTATAACATCCTCCCCTCCTTTTGAACATTCGTCCTCGAATGTTCAACTGACCTCATGGGGTGTCATAATACTTCGGGAGGATTCTTTTTATAGTTATCCTTTGTTGACTCTCCAATGGGGATTCTTTACAAATATGATTGAGTATCGTTTCACGTCGATGATTCATATACTTTCATAGCGTATTTTCTCATATTCCGCACAATTAATGGTCCACGAACTATTTTCTAGTATCCCATGAACCCTTTTTATCTCTTTCACCAACGCCGCGTTCTTTTTTGTTTTCAAAAATTTCCCATCCACCAATCGTAGGTACTTTTATTACCATGGTCATCGACGTCCAAAATATCCCTTGAGTCCTATCATTTCTCCATTATTCTTTGTAAACTTTGCTTGTAAGCATCTTTTCCGCATATCGTTGCGTACTTAGATACTACGAAATTCTCGCTCGATACGGGGGATTCAAATTATGGTCCAACCATATTATAATTCATATCGGCATAAAGTATTCTCTTAAGGTGTCTTTCATCCCTTCCCTTCATGTCGGCCCCATGGTATACTTATTGTCAATTCGTTCCTATTTCTTTCATGTGTTCTCTTGGTATGTCGATATGTTTCGGACTATGGCCCCGAGCTAATAAATATCCTTTCTTGACGCTTGAAGATGTTGTAATTCCCTTCTCAGTCTAATATAATATGGTCTCCCCCCCCCCCCCCCCCCTTTTAAAGGGGCTCCTTGTATGTCAACAATCCTTTTGTGAAGTTTTCGTTTACATCTTACTCCACGTCTTTCTTTCCAACTCTGCGCACCTCATACCAAAACTTTTTATCCTAAGTTTTTCTTTCACTTTCTGCTCATATCATCATTTTGTCCATATCCCTATACTCTTTCGTCCACTATTAATCTTTTCACTCATTTGGCTCACTTACTCGTGATTCTTCTTAACCATGCTCTTGTGTTGCAACTGCGCATTTATTACTTTATACACCTTTCGGGAGTCTAAATCTCCTAACATTGTCACAAAGCTTTATCATTCCTTTTCTTACCTTACATTCCTTATTGCAATCACTATTCCTTTAGCCCCACTTATTTAGAATTGGTGCTCGACCCTCGCACATTCCCTTTTTGTTCCATATTACCACACTTTATCCCTTTCACGTGCCTATCCTTGCCGTTTTATTCAAGTAGTCTCATGCTTTACCGGTAATTCCTCTCGGGCTTCCCTTACCGGGATTTCTTACCTTTCACCTTTTTCCGACATTTTGGTCTCTTTGTCTTCCATCTACTCACTTTCTTTCTTTTCAAATATCGTTGTATTACAACCTTTCTAGTCTTAACCTGTAATGAAAATAATAGCATTTTGCCTTATAACACTTGTACCATTCACTTTTGCTATCACTTAAGCTTTGGTACCCTTACTTGATTGAGGCCTTATTTACCGTAGCGCTGGTTACTGGGACTCTCATGTCCACTAGTACAATCACAGATGAGATATCGTACGCATCCATATATATATATATATATATATAATTACTATCAGCTAGCCCACAAGGTACTCTCGGACGCTATTCAAGCCTATCCCAATTCCCAAGCTGGAGTGCACTTTATTTCCCTTTACCGATCTAGTCTGTCTCGTCCTACGCGACCTCTCATAGCCTCCAACCATCCCATATACTCTTGTTTCCCCTTAGATTATTCTAACTTCTCATTTGTCTCTTATGTCTGGATATATAGAATTCTTGCATACTTCCCAAGGGGTCACCCATCCTAAAATTGCTCCCATCTTAGCACGCTTAACCTCGAAACTTTGATGAAATACAGTGCCTTAATGCTGATATAATCGCGTCCGCTTCCACGCATGACCATTATTATATGATTTGGGGCGAGTCAAGGTCTTACAGATCCCGAGACACTCTCATAACACATCCTTTCTTTTACAATTACCGTTTTACCCTTTTTGATTCCTGGACTTCCAGATTCCCGGTGGTAGCAAACGTACCTTCATCGCCATTACTTATACATACTCGGATGCCTGTCTAAATTCCTACTCACCACTTTTACATAATAACCTGCAACAGAACTTATCGTCGACTTTCTGAATCCTTTATCAGACCTTGTTTCTCTTATACCATTCTTTCTTCTCAAAATCTGTATACAGCAAATATCAACAATGCCTCACAGAACATACAGCATATGTCACATTCTAGCCATCCGAAACTACCTCCTTCAGAACAAATATATTCTCGGATTGTGGGCCTAACTGCGACCCAGTCCTCTTCTCTTTCGATGATATGAATCACGTTGTTTCTATAGTTTGGCAGAGGATTGGTGTTCACATTTGGAAATCTGTTTAGAGTACAATATCCTTCCGGTCAATCATGTCTTGTATCTTACACTTGAGATTAATGAAATCCTCAGTACTATGTCCTATACCATTAGAATGGTAGGCACATGTTTGGTCAGCTTGGTAGAACCGGTTCTTTGGGTCAATGACCACTGGGGGAAGCATTTGGATCATCTCGGTCGCTGCTCAATCTTTTGAACAAATAAGTCTGTGATTCCATTAATGGAGTGAACACGCGGGCAGGCTTCTATTCAAAGTTCTGACATGGCGCATTATAAGTATTTGGTGGTGGCTGATTTTTGTAGGTATTGAGCTGGTTATTTTGTGAAAGATGGTAAGCGGGTGGGAGAGTTTGATAATTTGGCTGTGGAGCTTGGTAATTTGGGGGAGGTGATTGGAAGGTATTTTTTACGGTTTGGTAATTTGGGGGTGGTGATTGAAAGGTCGGCTGCGCGTAATACACGGGCACCGTATTGTAAGGAGCAGGTATGTAAGTATTTGGGAGAGGTGAAGCATATTCTTCCATAGGGAATTCTTCAATTCTTTTGACCTTTTACCAAATATTACCTGTCCAGTACCGTTTTCATGTTAAAGTGAAATATTTCCATGAAGGCCGCAGCCATGTCTTCCCATGTCATCCAACGGCATATGTCTGGTGCCGTGAACTATTCTGAGGCTTCTACGATCAAACTTCGGCTGGACGGCCTTATAATGAGCGCTTGGTTATCTCGGACGCTGGCCAATTGGTCACAGCAGGCCCGTAGATGCGCTTTCGGATTACCCGTCCCATTGAATACCTCAAAACGCGACACCTTGAAGCCTTCGGGTAAATCCAAATTTAGATGCATACACAAATCATCATAACTTAGGCCCATGCATGTGTGAGCAGTTTTCATAGTTCGCTCCAGTGTTGCGGCCATCTTATGCTCGAGCCTTCCTTCTTCTTTTTCCTGCTCGGCGTTCCATGCCTTTTTCATCTCCTCGTAGTGATCAATTTCTTGATCGGGAGAAAAGGTGCCAGGGGTGATAGGTGTGTGGAAGCAAATAGCAGGGCGAGTTCGGTTGGTAGGGGTAGTTTTGGCGGTTGGTAGCGAGATGATGCTTGGCTGTATAGTGATGTTGGGATAGGTGTTTTGTGGTGTTGGGTAAGAGGGGATAGAGTGAGCGGTTCCGGGAATTTAGGTAGTGTTAAGTGGTGGTGGGGTGTGGAGCGAGGCACCAATGTGTCTGTCGATTGGGGTAAATGGTATGCTGGTCACAATGGACTAGGTGGGAAAGTGGTCGGGTAATGGCAAATTTAGAGATGGGAAGAACGGTGGCGGCCTGTCTCTCGGGCAGCATTAGCATCTTTGTTTCTGTTATATCCCGTATTTTCGAACGTCGGATTATTTGTAAGCTGAGGTGGGGCCCACACGTCAAGATTTTTTTTTTTCGAACATGTGACAAGTTATATGAATCGCATATGTAAAATTAAACACAACTCGTGAAGGTCCCTTGGGCCAAATCAAAGTGGAAGCCCTCCAAACGAATATTTTTAAGAAAACGTTTTCGGGTGACTTGACTTCGAGGGGAAAAAACGGTATTATACGTTCGGAATTTAGAAAAATACCAAGAAATAGAAGTTGTAGGTAATTGAATTAGCGTTCCAACCATAGGTCATGGGTTCCCAGGCGACGTCGGTACAAGGAGATATGGACGTTTTAAGGACGAAAAGTCAGTGGGCTAGGCCCAACTCGTGACCAACCGGGTTGGCCGAAAAAAAAATAAGAGAAGAGGCCCAAATTTGAGGGGGGGGGGGGGGCCAGCCATATGGCCTTGGCCCAAGCCCAATTTATTAGTCATGTGATTAATAATATAAAGGGGCTAAGCCTTCATTTTCATTCAAGAAGATTAAAAAAAAATCAAGAAGAGAGGAGAAAAGAGAGGCACGGCTAAAGGAGAAAAAAAAAAGAAAGAAGAAAAATTTCTTGAGCCTAAATTCTTGGTCCAAAAATTCATCTCCCTTTGAATTTCTACTAATCTCAAGGTGCTCTTCAACTTGGTATAATTATTTTGGCAAGAAAGTGACTTTGGTGGCAAGGAGAAGTTTGGAGGAAAAGGTAAGAATTTATTCCTTTTATCATATTATGATGGTTTGTTTATGTTGTAGTGTGTGGAAATAGATGGAAAGTATGAAAATTTTGTGTGTTGTGGATGTGTGTGTTTGGCCGTGTGCATCAAATTGGAGGGGGAATATGAATTAAATTATTTAGTATGTTAATTGTGTTGTTGTAGCCTTGTGATGAAAATAGAAGATAAATGGCTCTTGTTGTTAGGGAAAATTTGTCGTAAGGTTGTTGTAGGAAAGTATGCAATTTTATTGTAGTTTATGTAAATATGGAGGTGAAAGTGGTAAGGTGCAAATTATGATTGTTGTAAATGAAATTGGAAGATAAGAATATGTTGTGGATGTTTATGTTGAAGTTTGGAAGTTTAGGGGAATTATGGTTTTGGTGGAAGTTTGTATATTTTGTATATTTTGTGAATATTTTGTAGAAACGATATGAAATGCTTTCGAATTGTATTGTGATGATCTTGGTTGGGAATGAATAGGAGAATGTTGGTATTGAGTTGAAAATGTGAAGTTGGAATAAAAGATATTGCGTTATGTTGGAAAGAAGATTAGTTATGCTATATTGTGTTTTTAATGATTGTTGGTGTTGTGGGTATTGTTGTTGGTTTGGTTGTTGATATTTTGAGCCGAGTTATATTCTCGGGGCAGCGAAATCATAGGGGAAATGCTGCCCAAATTTTTGTAGACAAGTAGTGAATTAAAGATTTGAATGCTAAAAGCCTTACTATTGACAATTGGTAAATATGACCATTTGTAGATTTTGGGCGAAACGGGAATTGAATTTGAGCGAGGGTAAGGCGCAACTAAGGTATGTAAAGCTACCCTTTTCTTCTCTTGGCATGTCCTAGGTGTACTAGATTCGGATTTGAGCCTCGTGGGTTATTCTGCTCATAGAAATGCGAGTCTGAATTTTGGTACAATTCATTCAGCACAATTGAATTATAGCCCTTAAGTTTTGTTGTAAAACTGTTCAAACATCCATAACCCGTACAGACGTGATAGACTCGCTTTGAAACCTTCATGGATGACTCCATAGAGTCCAATGTTTGTAATTTATATCTGCCACCTCGACTTGGCCCGAGGTGGGCCCACAAGTTCCGAAACTTCCTTCGTTTGTCTCACTTGAGCTATTCTTGTATGATATAAAAGTAAGTATTCTGATATTCTGGATAAGCTACTCACCTTCTATATTTTTCCTGATGTACGATTCTTGTGTGATGCATGATTCTGGCATGTGTGATTTATGTTTGGAAAGTAATAAAGTTGGCATTTATAATATTGTGCGCACTATGTGATATTGACCGCTGGACCCCTGACCGCGGTGTGTGCGACATTGACCGCTGGACCCCTGACCGCGGTATGCCACACTATGTGATGTTGACAGCTGGACCCCTGACCGCGGTATCTGCGACATTGACCGCTGGACCCCTGACCGCGGTATGTCTTCCGGAACCTTTTATGTATGATTTGTACGTCAGATGTAACACCTGGGTATTTTGGCTATTGTGCTCACCTTCTGTACATTTTACTTCGGTTATGTCTTCGTTTTCTGTACTTCATGCTTTGCATACTCAGTACGTCTTTCGTAATGACCCCCTTTCTTCGGGGGCTGCGTTTCATGCCCGCAGGTACAGATTCACGTTTTGGTGACCCACCGGCGTAGGATTTCCCTTTTGCGGTTCGGAGTGCTCCCTTTGTTCCGGAGCCGACGTTTTGGGTACATACTCTTCTGATGTATATGTTTATGTTTATTCAGGGTACAACGGGGCCCTGTCCCGCCATCTGATTCTATTGTTCCGTGTTAGAGGTCTGTAGACATAGACGTGGGTAATGTGCAGTTCTGTTTGGGCGCATTGTGTGAATTGTGTTTGGGCGGCCCATCCGCCGTGGCAGCCCTATCGGTCGCGTGTATGTATGCTTTGGTAAGTTATGTATAGTATGATAGCCTTGCCGGCTTCTGTGCAGTATATATGATTGTAGGCACCAGTGTGGAGCCACGTCTGATATTTATTTGTGTACGAGTCGTCTGTATGCTGAATCTGGTAAATGAGCGCGTAGGAGTGCCCAGTTCGAGCACTAGTCACGACCTACGGGGATGGGTCGTGACAGAAGTGGTATCAGAGCGGTTCGTCCTCGGATTGTCTACAGACCGTGTCTAGTAGAGTCTTGTTTATCGGTGTGTTGTGCACCACATCTATAAACAGGAGGCTACAGGGCATTTAGGGTGTTATCTTTCCTTCTGGTCCTAGATCGTGCGATAGAGCTGTGTTATCAGGATGGTTCTTCCCTGACGAATTGTTATATTTTCAGCGATGCCTCCGAAGAAGGCCACAGCCGCCCAGAAGGGCAAGTCTACAGCGGCAGGTGAGACCAACCGAGCTCAGGTGACTACTAGGGCTCGTGCCTAGATTGAGCCAGATGTTGTGCCTTCGACGACCAGTTCTGCTACGCCACCAGTATCAGAGGGATTTGGAGCAGCCACAGCTGCAGCACAGGGGTCGGCTCCACCGCCCGCTCCCGCGGCACCAGTACCTGTACCTCCAGCCCCCCAGCCAGGGGCGGATGATGGGACCCTGCGAGAGGCAGTCCAGTTATTGACTAAATTGGTAGCGGGGCAGGTTTACAGACAGGGAGTAGGGGATGATCGTGTAGACAGGCGCGATAGTCAGAGGGCCCGTGATTTTCTGCTTTGTCGCCCACCAGAGTTTTTCGGGTCAAAGCCCTCAGGAGTTCATCCGACAAATGCAGCGTACCCTGCGATTGATTAGTGCCTCCGAGACAGAGTCGGTTGAGTTGGCGTCATACCGGTTGCACGATGTAGCGGCTAATTGGTACGAGTCTTGGATGCTATCCAAAGGCGAGGGTGCCCCTCCAGCCGTATGGGGAGAGTTTACAGAGGCCTTCCTGGCCCATTTTCTACCTCCGGAGGTGAGGCGGGCCAGAGTAGACAGATTCCTGCTATTGAGACAGAGGGGCAGGAGTGTCAGGGAGTACAGTCTGGAGTTTGATTCTGTTACACTCCATAATAATCTGTGCTACTGTGTTAAAACAAGAAAGAATGAGTTAAGAAGGTTCAAGGAAAGTTAATCGAGTTAGTAAGAATATCGTTATATATATGGTTGTCTTAAGTATCTCGAGGTGACATGGTAACCTAAAGGATTTGAAATCGCGTTATGAGTATGTATATGAGGTAATGCGAGTGACCTTTTAAAGTATTTGAGATTATTAGTAATGATATAGAAGATGGACAAAATATATGAACATACTTTTGCGATTGGAGTTTCGTCGAAGCTGTGTGAGTTCTCTAATTATGTTTAAGGTTATTGTGATTCTCTGGACCTTTCAAGATGTGTATAAGGATATTTATTGATGTATACAAGTGTGTATATGTATGCATAAGAGGTTACATGAGGTTGGAAGAGGATTAGAAGTTAAACGAAATGAATCGGAACAACTTCAATAAAATCTCGGACCCGATTTTAGTCTATATTGTAGGAGGCATATCTCCTAGTATATGAGGAGTTTTAAGGTGTTTCAAAATCCTAAAACGAAGTTCATCGAGTCTAGTTTTCAATGAAACAAACCGCTTGTCAAAACGATATCGGGGTAATGAGATATGGACGATGCAAGTTGGATGAGCGGGGATTAAGACTTAAATGTTCACAATTTTTCAATTGTGGCCGTGTGGGCCCCACAAACACAAGGCAAAAATCAGATTTTTGCCCATGCTCAGTTGGGGGAACGTGCAAGACCCCTTGGGCAGAAAAATATCCAACTTTGTTGACCAAAAGTTGCATGCCAACTCAGTTTTCCCAATGCCACAAATTGAACAAGAGAGAGAAGCTCTCATCTTCTCCAACTAGAGAAAGAGAGCCACGACTATGGCAGCTCCTCCACCACCAAAAAAAATCAGTTTTCTTCCTCAAATCAACTCCTCATCTAGTGTACAAGAACGTGTAGTAGTTGTTGGAAAGAAACAAGGGGGTGTAGCACCTCAATAGGGTTGAAGATTCGGCCAAAGTGAAGAACAAGTTGTAAGGTAAGAATGTTTATTGTTCTTGTGTTGCATGATGATTTGAATGTATAGTTCATGAAGGTTGTTGTTGGATTGTTGTTGTAGTTGAAGTAGAGAGTGAGCCGTGAGTGTTGGGGAAGCCGTGGTTGGTTTCATTTTGTATGTATTGTTGGTGAATTGAATGGGTGTCAACATATGTAAATGAACAAAGATTGTAGAAGTTGGTTTATGATGTTGTATGTTGGTATTGGACTGTTTTGTGAGGGAGATAGTGAACTGTTTTTACTTGATATTTTGATTGTTATTATCATGAATTTCATGATGGAAATGAAGGTGTTTAATGGTTGGAGTTGAAACTAAAATCGTTTGTGAGTTGTTGTAAGGATTATAGAAATGACGATGTAGTTTAGTTGTGTACGAATTGATGTTGTATTTGTCGTGTGGATAGCTGGTCATAACCTACTGCAAATATATGAAAAGAAGGCATGAAATAATGTGTAAGAATCATAGGTGGTTTGCTTATTATGTTCGTAAATGTTTGCAAGAATTCCGAACATTGTTTAGGGACTGTTTTGGACATGTTATTGGACTGTTTTGGACATGTTGTGGTAATGGACTGTTTTCTAAAAATTTTAAATGAGCCATGTGTTGTAGGCTTTAATGGAATCATGTTTAACCTCCTTGTACATGTATTGGAAATGGATTGAATGTGTTGTGGTTTGGATGAATGGATGAAAATCATGAAGTTGTTATAGTTGTGTTGAAGCCGTGTAAAGGGGCTGTTTTAGGGGAAATGATGGACTGTTTTGTGCCAAGTTTTGATTGTTGTTGTTATGAACATTGTGGTATATTGCATGTATGTTGAATATGTGAATTTAGGTGTTAAAGAAACAAATCAAATTGAAGTACGCAAGCAGTCCAAAACAGTGGACTGTTTTAAGGTTAGAAGCAAATTAGTGAATGTTGAATATTGATTGTTGCTATGAACGTGTAGTGAAAGTGAAGCTTAATGATTCAAGTTGAAATTGAAATGGTTTGTGGGCTGTTATAAGAATAAATATGATGCTGAAACAGTTCCGATAATCGCATAAGTAATGTTGTAAACGTGTTGTTGTCGTTGTAATTGAAGTTGGAAAATTGCGAAATAGAAATTGTAGTGTTGTGTGTGCTGTTTGGCCGTGAGTATGGGACAGTTTTGAATGATGTATGGACTGTCCAAAGTCCCTTAAATCATGTTTATACAAGTTTGGATTGATACATGAAAGAATGACTAGCAATATTAGCTTGTAGCACTAGTTGGTTTGAATGCGAACGAAACGTCGTCTAAATGTTAGAAAGGGATTGTGAGTGTCAAAATACGTATCTAATTCCCTCGTAAACTAATCATAGCTTGTGATATCTTGATATAGGATAAGTACCATTGGGCAGCAAGTACAAGTTATTACACGACTAAACGCTAAAGGTATGTAAAGCTTATTCCTTCTTTTCTTGGCATGTCCTAGACGTAAGTATGAAATGATATGAACCTTGGGGTAAATTCTATTCTCTAGTTCCATGCATGACTTATGATTTTATATTTCCTTAATGCTATTGTCACGAGCCTACTACATGATTGACTAATGAATGATGTATAGAAGTTCCTACTCTTAAAAGAATGGCATGAATAGAAGTATACTTGATTTTCAAAAGCTACATCATGAAAATTGATACATGTACATGAAAGCTGAAACGTTCCTTGCTATGGCTTATAATGAGAGTTGAAAAGAATTGAATATGATTATTATCCCAATACTTTAGAGCTGGTTAGTTGCTTATCTATTGAGTCTCAAAAGATGCATTGCATATATGTGGTTCCTTATTATTCTGCTCGTGCTTATCGCTATATCCTTCACTGAGTCCCGGGCCAGGACACGTTCTCGTGCGCACATCTACTATATTATTACCGAGTCCCTCATTAAAGGGCCGGGACACGTTATATATATATGATGATATGATGATGTGATGATATGATGATATGGAGATGGTGGCCAGGAGGGCATATATATTCCTTATTACCGAGTCCCTTACGAAAGGGCCGTGACACGTCTATGTGCATGTTTATGATACTATGATTTTAATTACCGAGCCCCTCACTAGAGGGCCGGGACACGTATATATGTTATATACAGAATGATTATGCAGCTTTGATTACAAAACACTATATTGACATTGATATGAGAATGATACAGATGAAATATGTTCAAAGGCAAGTCTTTATGAAATTCTGTTAGTTGCATTGAGTCCTATACATCTTATCTCAGTATGAGTCTACCACTATGTTTCATGCTTTACATGCTCAGTACATATTCCATACTGACCCCCTTTCTTCGGGGGGCTGCGTTCATGCCCGCAGGTACAGACGTTCATTTCGGAGATCCGCCAGCTTAGGACACTTATTCAGCTATTTTGACTGCTCCTTTGTTCCGGAGCGTAGCTTGTGGTATAACTCCCTTATGTTGAATTCATATGAGTTTATTTGGGTACGTCGGGGCCCTGTCCCGCCATATGATACGGTCATTACTCTTAGAGGTCTGTGGACATTTGTGTGGGTCTGTTTATGGTTGTTGACGCGTTTTATGATTATGACATATGTTTGGGGCGTACCCATTCGTAATGGCAGCCTTGTTGGCTTGCATATATATGTATGTTTGGTATGTTGCATATCGTGGCAGCCTTGTCGGCTTGCGTAGAAAAATATATGTTGTTGTTTAAAAATTGTAACTCCTCAGGAGACAGGTGCCTACGACATACAAAAAAACAAAATTTTGACAGCTTTAAAACAACACCATACCTTTTTATACAAATAAGTTCATGACATACTAGTTATTAATGATTATAGTTAACAAGTGACATGAGTGTCCAATTCGGGCACTAGTCACGGCCTACGGGGTTGGGTCGTGACAGATTCGCTGGCCAGATATGCGCCCGCTTATGTCGCTGATATGACTGACCGGATGCACCGGTATGTGATAGGGCTGGATGATTATTTGGTTAACAGCTGTACGGTGATGGCGGCCCAGACACGGATGGACATTGCCCGTATACAGGCCCACGCCCAGAGTATGGAGGACCGATACCGAGGGCGTCAGCCTGACAGAGAATATGACAGGGGTCCGCCCCAGAGGTCCAGATTCGCGAGATATTCGGGGGAATCGCGAGGCAGGCAGCCCCAGCAGCAGCAGAGCAGATATCCTCCCCAACCAGCACAGAGTACGCCCCCACAGTTCCTCAGCTGGGGACCGGATGGTGCAGAGTATTCAAGGGCAGGCCAGAGCTCTAGGGCTTCAGGCTTACAGATGGACAGAGGTTCCAGCCAGTTGAGGCCACCCCTACCCCGATGTCCTCACTGTAGGAGACACCACCAGGAGGGGGAGTGTCGTCATGCCACGGGTGCTTGCTTTACCTGCGGCCAGCAGGGCCATTATATGAGAGATTGCCCACTCAGGGACAATGCCGGGGGAGCAGCTCAGCCTACCGGGTCAGTCGTCGGTTCGTCTTACCCTTCCGTAGCTATGCGCCGGATGGGACGGGGCACACCGGCACCAGCAGGCCATGGCAGAGGCCGTGGCGGAGCCTCCAGTTCCGGCGGTCCATCGTACCGCCTATATGCTTTGACCAGCCGGCAGGACCCAGGAGCGTCACCAAGTGCAGACCCAGGTATATTACTAATCTTTTCTTAAGAGATATGTGTATGGATAGATCTGTACTCTACCATATTACGTGATTTTCTTCTTCTGGGTGTTGGTCTGTAAGGTAATTCAACCCAATAGAACTATATGAGATAGCCATAAATATACAGATGGAAATGGACATTGAGGATTCAGAAGGGCGATATGATAACTGTATGGTTTTGACCGGGGTGGGACCCGCTACAAGAACTTTCCGAAAGTTTACTAAGACCCCGATCTACCCTAAATTGCGTGACAAAGGTCGTGTGGGGTAGTCGACGTAATTATATTAGCATTAACGCATCAAAACGCATGAGAGTTTCGAGGTTAAGCGTGCTAGGGCCAGAGTAATTTTGGGATGGGTGACCACCTGAGAAGTACCCCGAAAGTGTCATAAATGTAGATATAAAAGACAAATGGGGAATTTGGAGTAACCTAAAGGAAATTAGAAGTACTGAAAAGTTAGAAAACCTGAATAGGTCGGGTAGGCTAAGGCAGACCCAGCCGGTAAAGAAAAGGAAGCGTAACACAGTTCTGTGATCAGAGTGAGTTTGAATAAGTGTTCGGAAATGTCTTGTGAGCAGAATGGTAGTAAATATACGTGCATGCGTACGACATCACATTTATGACCGCACCGATCGACGGTGGGCCCCAGCAGTCGGTGTTGTAATACATGAAAGAAAATAACTGTGGTAGCGTTTGAAAATTCATGAAGGAAAAACAGAGACCTTCCCGAAGTACGATGAACCCCATAAGGTCAGTTGAACATTCGAGGACGAATGTTCTAAAGGGGGGGAGGATGTTATATCCCGTATTTTCGAACGTCGAATTATTTGTAAGCTGAGGTGGGGCCCACACGTCAAGATTTTTCTTTTTGGAACATCTGACAAGTTATATGAATCGCATATGTAAAATTAAACACAACTCGTGAAGGGCCCTTGGGCCAAATCAAAGTGGAAGCCCTCCAAACGAATATTTTTAAGAAAACGTTTTCGGGTGACTTGACTTCGAGGGGCAAAAACGGTATTATACGTTTGGAATTTGGAAAAATACCAAGTAATAGAAGTTATAGGTAATTGAATTAGCGTTCCAACCATAGGTCGTGGGTTCCCAGGAGACGTCGGTACAAGGAGATATGGACGTTTTAAGGACGAAAGGTCAGTGGGCTAGGCCCAACTCGTGACCAACCGGGTTGGCCAAAAAAAAAATTAGAGAAGAGGCCCAAATTTGAGGGGGGTGGCCGGCCATATGGCCTTGGCCCAAACCCAATTTATTAGTCATGTGATTAATAATATAAAGGGGCTAAGCCTTCATTTTCATTCAAGAAGATTCAAGAAAAATCAAGAAGAGAGGAGAAAAGAGAGGCACGACTAAAGGAGAAAAAAAAAAGAAAGAAGAAAAATTTCTTGAGCCTAAATTCTTGGTCCAAAAATTCATTTCCCTTTGAATTTCTACTAATCTCAAGGTGATCTTCAACTTGGTATAATTATTTTGGCAAGAAAGTGACTTTGGTGGCAAGGAGAAGTTTGGAGGAAAAGGTAAGAATTTATTCCTTTTATCATATTATGATGGTTTGTTTATGTTGTAGTGTGTGGAAGCAAATAGCAGGGCGAGTTCGGTTGGTAGGGGTAGTTTTGGCGGTTGGTAGCGAGATGATGCTTGGCTGTATAGTGATGTTGGGATAGGTGTTTTGTGGTGTTGGGTAAGAGGAGATAGAGTGAGCGGTTCCGGGAATTTAGGTAGTGTTAAGTGGTGGTGGGGTGTGGAGCGAGGCACCAATGTGTCCGTCGATTGGGGTAAATGGTATGGTGGTCACAATGGACTAGGTGGGAAAGTGGTCGGGTAATGGCAAATTTAGAGATGGGAAGAACGGTGGAGGCCTGTCTCTCAGGCAGCATTAGCATCTTTGTTTCTGTTATATCCCGTATTTTCGAACGTCGGATTATTTGTAAGCTGAGGTGGGGCCCACACGTCAAGATTTTTTTTTTTTGGAACAGGTGACAAGTTTTATGAATCGCATATGTAAAATTAAACACAACTCGTGAAGGGCCCTTGGGCCAAATCAAAGTGGAAGCCCTCCAAACGAATATGTTTAAGAAAACGTTTTCGGGTGACTTGACTTCGAGGGGCAAAACCCGTATTATACGTTTGGAATTTAGAAAACTACCAAGAAATAGAAGTTGTAGGTAATTGAATTAGCGTTCCAACCATAGGTCGTGGGTTCCCAGGCGACTACGGTACAAGGAGATATGGACGTTTTAAGGACGAAAGGTCAGTGGGCTAGGCCCAACTCGTGACCAACCGGGTTGGCCCAAAAAAAAAATAAGAGATGAGGCCCAAATTTGAGGGGGGTGGCCGGCCATATGGCCTTGGCCCAAGCCCAATTTATTAGTCATGTGATTAATAATATAAAGGGGCTAAGCCTTCATTTTCATTCAAGAAGATTCAAGAAAAATCAAGAAGAGAGGAGAAAAGGGCATGGCTAAAGGAGAAAAAAAAAAAGAAAGAAGAAAAATTTCTTGAGCCTAAATTCTTGGTCCAAAAATTCATCTCCCTTTGAATTTCTACTAATCTCAAGGTGCTCTTCAACTTGGTATAATTATTTTGGCAAGAAAGTGACTTTGGTGGCAAGGAGAAGTTTGGAGGAAAAGGTAAGAATTTATTCGTTTTATCATATTATGATGGTTTGTTTATGTTGTAGTGTGTGGAAATAGATGGAAAGTATGAAAATTTTGTGTGTTGTGGATGTGTGTGTTTGGCCGTGTGCATCAAATTGGAGGGGGAATATGAAATAAATTATTTAGTATGTTAATTGTGTTGTTGTAGCCTTGTGATGAAAATAGAAGATAAATGGCTCTTATTGTTAGGGAAAATTTGTCGTAAGGTTGTTGTAGGAAAATATGCAATTTTATTGTAGTTTATGTAAATATGGAGGTGAAAGTGGTAAGGTGCAAATTATGATTGTTGTAAATGAAATTGGAAGATAAGAATATGTTGTGGATGTTTATGTTGAAGATTGGAAGTTTAGGTGAATTATGGTTTTGGTGGAAGTTTGTATATTTTGTATATTTTGTGAATATTTTGTAGAAACGATATGAAATGCTTTCGAATTGTATTGTGATGATCTTGGTTGGGAATGAATAGGAGAATGTTGGTATTGAGTTGAAAATGTGAAGTTGGAATAAAAGATATTGCGTTATGTTGGAAAGAAGATTAGTTATGCTATACTGTGTTTTTAATGATTGTTGGTGTTGTGGGTATTGTTGTTGGTTTGGTTGTTGATATTTTGAGCCGAGTTATATTCTCGGGGCAGCGAAATCATAGGGGATATGCTGCCCAAATTTTTGTAGACAAGTAGTGAATTAAAGATTTGAATGCTAAAAGCCTTACTATTGACAATTGGTAAATATGACCATTTGTAGATTTTGGGCGAAACGGGAATTGAATTTGAGCGAGGGTAAGGCGCAACTAAGGTATGTAAAGCTACCCTTTTCTTCTCTTGGCATGTCCTAGGTGTACTAGATTCGGATTTGAGCCTCGTGGGTTATTCTGCTCATAGAAATGCGAGTCTGAATTTTGGTACAATTCATTCAGCACAATTGAATTATAGCCCTTACGTTTTGTTGTAAAACTGTTCAAACATCCATAACCCGTACAGACGTGATAGACTCGCTTTGAAACCTTCATGGATGACTCCATAGAGTCCAATGTTTGTAATTTATATCCGCCACCTCGACTTGGCCCGAGGTGGGCCCACAAGTTCCGAAACTTCCTTCGTTTGTCTCACTTGAGCTATTCTTGTATGATATAAAAGTAAGTATTCTGATATTCTGGATAAGCTACTCACCTTCTGTATTTTTCCTGATGTACGATTCTTGTGTGATGCATGATTCTGGCATGTGTGATTTATGTTTGGAAAGTAATAATGTTGGCATTTATATTATTGTGCGCACTCTGTGATATTGACCGCTGGACCCCTGACCGCGGTGTGTGCGACATTGACCGCTGGACCCCTGACCGCGGTATGCCACACTATGTGATGTTGACCGCTAGACCCCTGACCGCGGTATCTGCGACATTGACCGCTGGACCCCTGACCGCGGTATGTCGGGTTTGCTATGCTAACCGCTGGACACTTGGTCGCGGTATGTGTGATAGTGACCGCTGGACTTTTAGCCGCGGTAATTGTGTGTTTGATTTTCTGTGTGTATGAGACGGAAATGTTTTTCAAAGGGAAGCAAAGTATTTTGGCATTTGGATTGCCGTATTTTTCTTCCGGAACCTTTTATGTATGATTTGTACGTCAGATGTAACACCTGGGTATTTTGGCTATTGTGCTCACCTTCTGTACATTTTACTTCGGTTATGTCTTCATTTTCTGTACTTCATGCTTTGCATACTCAGTACATCTTTCGTACTGACCCCCTTTCTTCGGGGGCTGCGTTTCATGCCCGCAGGTACAGATTCACGTTTTGGTGACCCACCGGCGTAGGATTTCCCTTTTGCGGTTCGGAGTGCTCCATTTGTTCCGGAGCCGACGTTTTGGGTACATACTCTTCTGATGTATATGTTTATGTTTATTCAGGGTACGGCGGGGCCCTGTCCCGCCATCTGATTCTGTTGTTCCGTGTTAGAGGTCTGTAGACATAGACGTGGGTAATGTGCAGTTCTGTTTGGGCGCATTGTGTGAATTGTGTTTGGGCGGCCCATCCGCCGTGGCAGCCCTATCGGCCGCGTGTATGTATGCTTTGGTAAGTTATGTAGAGTATGATAGCCTTGCCGGCTTCTGTGCAGTATATATGATTGTAGGCACCAGTGTGGAGCCACGTCTGATATTTATTTGTGTATGAGTCGTCTGTATGCTGAATCTGGTAAATGAGCGCGTAGGGGTGCCCAGTTCGGGCACTTGTCACGACCTACGGGGATGGGTCGTGACAGTTTTGCGCCACTTCCTCTTGAAGATGGGCAATATTCTCAAACATCATTTTCATAACGTCTTCAGTAGGTGATGACTCAGGCAGTTCGCGCAAAGGCGATACTCGGAGAGCAATGTCAGTATGAGTAGTTTCATTCTCAACAGTACCAGTCATTTTTGCTTTTCCTTTGTCTTGTTGGGATAAGGATGTTACTGCAGCTTTGGATCTGGTTATGTATGTCAGTGTGAACACGAATCAACCTCTCTTTCTATAAGAAAAGAATAACTCAATGGCAAAAGACTTAGTTTGTTAGATAATAGAAAGATAATCAAGATATCACACATATATGGCAGCTAAAAACACTTAGCACATAAATAATCATATGTTTGATTTAAATGCACAATTGATCTCTTATACCGAGTCTTGGGTACTTAGGCACTTGGGCTTTGTTAAGTGAGGGAAATATAATATTTATAATATATAGGGACCGAGTCTTAAGTAAACTGCCTACGTATCGCTCCGCGGGAAATCAGGCCCTTCCGCAGTTCGATTTACATAAGATAAGACTCCCTACCTTAAAACCTACCCGTGACCAGGCCCGCTAAGGGCTTCCTGAGTATCCCTTCTCTAGAAATCAGGTCGGTGCAGTTCCGTTTAAACAAAACGGGTTTGGGGGGGGGGGGGGGGGGGAATCCGTATTAAGTACAAAAAATGGGATCCACTAAAACTATCCAAAAGGTGACCTTTCTTTTGAGGTCAAAATAGGTTTTTTGTTCGTTCAACCCTTTTCTGGCCCTAACGGCCCCAAATTCTAAAACTGAGGCGGGAGCACCAACCAAATGGCACCTTCGTGGACCAAATTAAATGTCATGCCCCAAAGCACCAGAATGGTATAGACACATTTTGCGGCGGTCAACTCCTTCAGTTTGAGCCCTTCTGGTTCTGATGGGGACTAATCTTCCCGAAGCTGACCAATTTCTGGAAGATACTGGCGTAAGAGTCCTTAAATATCGTAAAGTCATAACGCTAAGTACAAGTGTTCAGAGTACTCGCTTCGGTTGGGGAGATGTTATCTTGGACCAAAAGTGACTGTGGGCCCCACATCTTGGTGATGCTTTTCTTATCTATCAGCTCGATGAGCCTTCTCTTGAGGGCCAAACATTCATGTATGGTGTGCCATGCCTAATCTCGGTGATAAGGGCATCCCTTGTGCATGAAGATCGGAGCACACGGTGGCAACCTGTCGAAGCTGATAATGACTATCCCTTTGCTTCGAAATTTGATCATCGTCTCCTCGCTCGTTATATGCTTAGGCGAGACGTGGTAGGGACAATCCAATATGTTATATCCCGTATTTTTATACATTGGGACATTTTAAACTAAACGCGACAAGTTAAAAACAAGACTATTTTAAGGTACGAAGTAGAGACTTTAACTTCCGGTTTCGTTTCAAGTCACAAGTTGCCTATAAATTTCGTTTGGTATAGTAATATTAATGGAAAGTTGGGATTAAATTAACCATGATTAGATTATTAAGTGGGATTAAAAACTAAATCAGTCTATTAAATAAAGCCAAGTGTGGCTGTGTATGTAATGTGGAGATGGTCAATGATAATTGACTCAAATATTGAGTGGGACACATGTCCAACCCATGAACATGATATATATAGTAAGAATGCTGATTCACTCATCACTAACCAAACCATTTTCATCTTCACAAAGTCAAGAATATTAGAGATAGAGAGAGAAGGTCTCGGCTAGAGCTAGCCGAGAATGGGGTTGTGAAATTGATCAAAAAAAAATCAGTTTCTTAAGCAATTCAACTCCCTTGAAGATGTATAATAACGTGTAGCATTCATTGGAATAGCAAGAACAAGTGTTAAAATTCAAGAAGTGAATTTGAGGGGCTAGCCGATTGAAGGATTGAGTGACAAGGTAAGAATTGATCACTTTTCATATGTTTTATGGTGAATTGAATGTATATGATTGTGGATGTTGGTATTGGACTGTTGTTGTTGAAGTTGAAGTGAGCCGTGTGCTATAGGCTTATATGGAATAATGCTTAATCTTCTTGTACATGTATTGGGACTGGATTGAATGTGTTGTAATATGAATAAACGAATGAAATTCATGAAGTTGTTGTAGTTGTGTTGATGCCGTGTAGGGGCTGGTTTAGAGGAATTAATGGACTGTTTTATGTGATGCTTTAATTGTTATTGTTATGGACATTGTGGTGCATTGTATGCCTTATGAATATGTGAGTTGAGGTGTAAAAGAAATGATTTATGTTGAAGTAGAAAAACAGTCCAAACCGTGGACTGTTTTAATGAAAGGGGTAGATTAGTGTATTTTGAATGTTGATTGTTGTTATGGACGTTTGGTGAAGATGGAGTTAATGATTCAAGTTGAAATTGAAATGGTTTGTGGGCTGTTGTAAGAGTTAAAATGATGCTAAAACAGTTCTAATAATCATATAAGTAATGTTGTTGTTGTTGTTGTTGTTGTGGTTGAAGTTGGAAAAATTTCGAATTGTAAACGATAATGTTGTGTGTGCTGTTTTGGCCGCGGATAAGAGACTGCTTTGAATAATGTACGGGCTGTCCGAAGTTCCCTCAAAACATGTTTAAATAATCTCGGGTTGGTACATGAAAGCATGACTATCAATATTAGCTTGGAGTACTAGTTGGGTTGAATGCGAACGAAACGTCGTCTAAATGTTAGAAAGGGATTATTAACGTTAAAATACGAATGGAATTCCCTCGTGGACTAATCGTAACTCTTGATATCTTGATATAGGATAATGTACTATTGGGCAGCGAGTACGAGTTATAATACGACTAAACGCTAAAGGTTTGTAAAGCCTAATCCTTCCTTCTTTTGGCATGTCCTAGACATAAGTAAGAAATGATATGAGCCTTGGGGTAAACTCTACTCTCTAGTTCCAAGCATGACTTATGTTTCTATTGATTCCTTAATGTTATTGTCACGAGCCTACTATATGGTTGACTAACAAATGATGTATGGAAATTCCTACTCTTAAAGAATTGCATAATTAGAGTCATACTTGACTTTCAAAAGCCATATCATGTTAGATTGATACATGTATATGAATCCTGAAACGTTCCTTGCTATGGTTTGTAATAAGATTTAGAAAGAACTGAATATGATTATTATCCTGACACTTAAAAGCTTATTAGTTACTTATCTATTGAGTCTCCAAAGATGATTTGCATGTATGTGGTTGCTTATTATTCTGCTCGTGCTTACCGTTACATCCTTCACTGAGTCCCGGGCCAGGACACGTTTTCGTGCGCATATTTACTATATTACTCACTGAGTCCCTCACTAGAGGGCCGGGACACGTTATATATATACATGATGATATGATGACATGATGATATGGGGATGGCGGCCAGGATGGCATATGATCATTATTTCACCGAGTCCCTCACTAGAGGGTCGGGACACGTATATGTACATGTTTATAATGCTATGATTTTAATTACCGAGCCCCTCACTAGAGGGCCGGGACACGTTATATATGTTATGTACAGAATGATTATTCAGCTTTGATTACTAAACTCTATATTGATATTGGTATGAGGTTGATAAATATGAATTATGTTCAAAGGTAAGCTTTATGGATTTCTGTTTGTTGCATTAGATCCTACACTCCTTGTCTCAGTACGATTCTATTTACTATATTCCACGCTTTACATGCTCAGTACATATTCCGTACTGACCCCCTTTCTTCGGGGGGTTGCGTTTATGCCCGCAGATACAGACGCTCGTTTCGGAGATCCGCCAGCCTAGGATATCTATTCAGCTACTTGGGATTGCTCCTTTGTTCCGGAGCCTAGCTTGTGGTATAGATCCCTTTTGTTGTATATATATGTGTTTGTTCAGGGTACGGCGGGGCCCTGTCCCGTCATATGATTCTGGCATTACTCTTAGAGGTCTGTGGACATTTGTGTGGGTCTGTATATAGTTGTTGTTTCGTTGTATGGATATGACTTATGTTTGGGGCGTACCCATTCGTAGCGGCAGCCTTGTCGGCTTGCATATATATATATATATATATATATATATATGTTTGGGATGTTGCGTGTAGTGGCAGCCTTGTCGGCTTGCGTAGATATATATATGTTTGTTGTTGGATATTGTAACTCCTCATGAGACAGGTGGTTGTGACATGCATATTTGTGACAGCTTTAAAATAATGTCTTGCCTTTTTATACAAATAAGTTCTCGATATGCCAGCTGTAGATGATTATATTTAACAGGTGATATGAGTGTCCAACTCGGGCACTAGTCACGGCCTACGGGGTTGGGTCGTGACAAAAGTGGTATCAGAGCGGTTCATCCTCGGAGTGTCTACATACCGTGTCTAGTAGAGTCTTGTTTATCGATGTGTTGTGCACCACATCTATAGACAGGAAGCTACAGGACATTTAGGGTGTCATCTTTCTTTCTTATTCTAGATCGTGCGATAGAGCTGTATTGTCAGGATAATTCCTCCCTAACGGATTGTTATGCTTACAGTGATGCCTCCAAAGAAGGCGACAGCCGCCCAGAAGGGCAAGGCCATAGCTGGAGAGACCAGCCTTTCTGGGCCATTTTCTGCCTCCGGAGATGAGGCGGGCCAGAGTGGATAGATTTTTACACCTGAGACAGGAAGGCAGAAGTGTTCGAGATTATAGTCTCGAATTTGATTCGCTGGCTAGGTACGCGGCCACTATTGTAGCTGACATGGCTGATAGGGTACATCGTTACGTGATGGGGCTGGACAATTACTTAATTGATAGCTGTATGGCAATGGCTTCCCAGCCCGGTATGGACATTGTTTGAGTGCAGGCATATGCGCAGGGAGTTGAGGACCGACGTAGAGGGCGTCGAACTGATAGAGAGCATGATAGGGGTCAGCACAAGAGAGTTAGATCAGCTGGGTATTCTGGTGAGTTTCGAGGCGGACAGCCTCAGCAGCAGCATAGCAGATATCCTTCTCAGCCGGCACGGAGTACACCACCACGATTCACGGGTAGGAGGTTTGACAGCACGGGGTATTCAGGAGCTGGTCAAAGCTCCATGACTTCAGGTTTCCAGATACACAGGGATTCAGGCCAGACGAGGCCATCTATACCTCAGTGTCCTCGATGTGGCAGGCGCCATCCGGGGTAATGTCGTCGCAATACTGGTGCTTGTTTCTCTTGTAGCCGTCAAGGCCATACTATGAGGGAGTGTCGATTTGGGGGTAGTGCAGGTGGCGCAGCTCAGCCTACTGGATCAGTTGCGGGTTCATCCTCTGCAGTAGCTATGCGCCCTATGGAGCAAGGTATTCCGACACCAGCAGGCCTTGGAAGAGGCCGTGGTGGATTTTCCAGTTCTAGCGGTCCTTCGAACCGCATATATGCTTTAGCTGGCAGACAGGATCAGGAGGCCTCGCCAAATGTGGTAACAGGAATACTATCAATTTTCTCCCGAGATGTATATGCATTGATACACCCAGGCTCCACATTATCATATATTTCTCCCCTTGTTGCTAGTAAAATTGGGATAAAATCTAAATTTATAGAACCATTCGAGGTAGCTACACTAGTAGGGGATTTTGTTATAGCAAAACAAGTGTATAGAAACTGTTCGGTGGTCCTATGCGATCGTTGCACCAAGGCAGACTTAATAGAGCTAGATATGACTGAGTTCGATGTTATTATGGGGATGGACCGGTTAGCTTCCTGTTATGCTAACGTTGATTGCAGAGGCAAAGTAGTTCGGTTTCAGTTCCCAGGGGAGCCAATTACAGAATGGGAGGGGAATATAGCATCGCCGAGGGGTAAGTTTATTTCATACCTCAAGGCAAGGAAGATGGTTAGGAAGGGCTATATTTATCATCTGGTTCGTGTGCATGACTTGAAAGCAGAAGTACCGACTCTTCAGTCAGTCCTAGTGGTTAATGAATTTCCAGATGTATTCCTAGATGAACTTCCAGGTCTTCCTCCTGAGTGTGAGATAGAGTTCACTATAGACGTATTGCCAGACACTCAGCCCATATCTATCCCTCCTTACAGAATGGCACCTGCAGAATTGAAAGAATTGAAGGAGCAACTAAGAGATTTATTAGAGAAGGGCTTCATTAGGCCCAGCACATCACCGTGGGGAGCGCCGGTATTATTTGTAAGAAAGCAAGATGGGTCGCTGCGGATATGTATTGATTATAGGCAGGTGAATAAAGTGACAATAAAGAATAGGTATCCTCTCCATAGGATCGATGATTTAATTGACCAGCTGCAGGGCGCTAGGTGTTTTTCGAAGATAGACCTGCGGTCAGGTTATCATCAGGTGCGGGTAAGAGAGGCGGATATTCCAAAGACTGCATTCAGGACCCGATACAGGCACTATGAGTTTAGGGTGATGTCTTTTGGGCTGACCAATGCTCCAGCAGTGTTCATGGATTTAATGAACCGAGTATTCAAGTCGTTTCTTGATCTGTTTGTGATTGTATTTATTGATGATATTCTGGTTTATTCGCAATCAGAAGGGGAACATGCAGATCATTTGAGGACGGTACTTAGGATACTCCAGCACCAGAAGCTATATGCTAAATTTTCTAAATGTGAATTCTGGTTAACGTCAGTAGCGTTCTTGGGGCATATTATTGGAGCTGATGGTATCCGAGTAGACACACAGAAGATTGAAGCTGTCAAGACTTGGCCGAGACCTACGACACCTACTGAGGTACGTAGTTTTCTGGGGCTAGCAAGATATTACAGGAGATTCGTAGAAAAGTTTTCTTCGATTTCAGCGCCTTTAACAAGGCTGACACAGAAGGCAGCCAAATTCAAATGGACCGATGCTTGTGAACGGAGCTTCCAGTTGCTGAAGGAAAAGTTAACTACAGCTCCAGTTCTAACTCTTCCTGAGGGGCCAGATAGCTATGTTATTTATTGTGACGCGTCAGGTGTTGGGCTAGGTTGTGTATTAATGCAGCATGACAGAGTTATAGCCTATGTCTCCCGGCAACTCAGGAAGCACGAAAGAAATTAGCCTACCCATGATCTGGAGTTGGCAGCGGTGATTCATGCTTTGAAGATATGGAGACATTATCTATATGGCGTACATGTTGAAATTTATACAGATCATAAGAGTCTCCAGTATATCTTTAAGCAGAAGGAGCTGAATTTGCGGCAAAGGAGATGGCTAGAGTTGCTAAAACATTATGATGTTGATATTCTATATTACCCAAGAAAGGCCAATGCTGTAGCAGACGTACTCAGCCGTAAATCTATGGGTAGTTTGGCAGTTGTACCACCAGGGCAGAAAGAGATAGTCCATGAGGTTTGTCAGTTAGCCAGTCTGGGAGTTCGTTTGACTGATTCTGATAATGGTAGCATTTTTGTACGAGGTGTTACTGAGTCATCTATTGTAGAAGAGGTAAAGAGACGCCAATATGAGGATCCTATTCTTGTACATTATAAAGATACAACACTTCAGAAGGACGAGACCCCATTCAAGATTTCATCTGACGGGGTACTACGATACAGAGGCAGATTATGTGTACCTGAGGTTGCAGGATTACGGTAACAGGTTATGAGGGAGGCACACTATGCTCGTTATTCTGTTCATCCAGGGTCAACAAAGATGTACCATGACCTCAGATGCATGTATTGGTGGGATGGCATGAAAAAAGATATAGCAGAATTTGTTGCCCAGTGTCCGAATTGTCAGCAGGTTAAGGTCGAGCACCAGAAGCCTGGGGGACTATTGCAGGAGATGGAGATTCCGACTTGGAAATGGGAGGTAATCAATATGGACTTCGTCACAGGTCTACCTCGCACTCCACAGAAATATGATTCTGTGTGGGTCATCGTTGATAGATTGACGAAATCAGCCCACTTCCTTCCAGTCAGGACTACATATTCAGCTGAAGATTATGTCAGGTTGTATCTTAAGGAGATAGTGAGACTTCATGGAGTTCCCACAGCTATCATCTCTGATAGAGGAGCCTAGTTTACAGCTAACTTCTGAAGATCCTTCCAGGAGGGACTGGGGACACAAGTGAGTCTCAGCACAGCGTTTCATCCTCAGACTGACGGACAGGCCGAGCGAACCATCCAGACATTACAAGACATGTTACGAGCCTGTATTATTGATTTTAGAGGTAGCTGGGATGATCACTTGCCGCTTATTGAGTTTGCTTATAATAACAGTTACCATTCTAGTATCCAGATGGCACCGTACGAGGCTCTATATGGCAGGAAGTGCAGATAACCTATAGGCTGGTTTGACGTTGGTGAGACTAAGTTGATAGGCCCAGATATGGTTCAGCAGGCTGTCGATAAGGTGAAGCTTATTCAGGAAAGATTACTGGCAGCCCAGAGTCGGCAGAAATCATATGCAGATAACCGACGACGACACTTGGAATTTCAGGTTGGTGACTGGGTGTTCTTGAAGGTGTCACCCATGAAGGGGGTCATGAGGTTTGGCAGAAAAGGGAAGTTAAGCCCGAGGTACATTGGGCCTTATCAGGTTGTTCGCAGAATAGGCCAGGTTGCCTACGAATTAGACCTACCATCTGATCTAGAAGCAGTACACCCAGTGTTTCATGTGTCTATGCTTCGCAAATGTATTGGTGACCCTTCCAGGGTATTTCCTGCAGAAGAGATCCAGGTAACAGAAAAGTTATCCTACGAAGAGCAGCCTATAGCTATACTTGATCGACAGATCAGGAGATTGCGAACCAAAGACGTGGCTTCGGTTAAAGTGTTGTGGCGGAACAATTACAGAGAGGAGATGACTTGGGAAGCTGAAGAGGAGATGAGGAAGAAATATCCTCACTTGTTTCCGACACCTACAGGTAACCTAAACCCCCCTTACTTAATGGTGTAACTTGTCTGATCAATCTATGCCGATAAAGGGAACCCTTCCCAAAACTCTTATAGAACCCGATGGGATAAATTTAACATTCGAGGACGAATGTTCTAAAGAGGGGAAAGATGTTATATCCCGTATTTTTATACATTGGGACATTTTAAACTAAACGCGACAAGTTAAAAACAAGACTATTTTAAGGTACGAAGTAGAGACTTTAACTTCCGGTTTCGTTTCAAGTCACAAGTTGCCTATAAATTTCGTTTGGTATAGTAATATTAATGGAAAGTTGGGATTAAATTAACCATGATTAGATTATTAAGTGGGATTAAAAACTAAATCAGTCTATTAAATAAAGCCAAGTGTGGCCGTGTATGTAATGTGGAGATGGTCAATGATAATTGACTCAAATATTGAGTGGGACACATGTCCAACCCATGAACATCATATATATAGTAATAATGCTGATTCATTCATCACTAACCAAACCATTTTCATCTTCACAAAGTCAAGAATATTAGAGATAGAGGGAGAAGGTCTCGGCTAGAGCTAGCCGAGAATGGGATTGTGAAATTGATAAAAAAAAAAATCAGTTTCTTAAGCAATTCAACTCCCTTGAAGGTGTATAATAACGTGTAGCATTCATTGGAATAGCAATAACAAGTGTTAAAATTCAAGAAGTGAATTTGAGGGGCTAGCCGATTGAAGGATTGAGTGACAAGGTAAGAATTGATCACTTTTCATATGTTTTATGGTGAATTGAATGTATATAATTGTGCATGTTGGTATTGGACTGTTGTTGTTGAAGTTGAAGTGAGCCGTGTGCTATAGGATTATATGGAATAATGCTTAATCTTCTTGTACATGTATTGGGAATGGATTGAATGTGTTGTAATATGAATAAACGAATGAAATTCATGAAGTTGTTGTAGTTGTGTTGAAACCGTGTAGGGGCTGGTTTAGAGGAATTAAGGGATTGTTTTATGTGACGCTTTAATTGTTGTTGTTATGGACATTGTGGTGCATTGTATGCCTTATGAATATGTGAGTTGAGGTGTAAAAGAAATGATTTATGTTGAAGTAGAAAAACAGTCCAAACCGTGGACTGTTTTAATGAAGGGGGTAGATTAGTGTATTTTGAATGTTGATTGTTGTTATGGACGTTTAGTGAAGATGGAGTTAATGATTCAAGTTGAAATTGAAATGGTTTGTGGGCTGTTGTAAGAGTTAAAATGATGCTAAAACAGTTCTAATAATCATATAAGTAATGTTGTTGTTGTTGTTGTTGTTGTGGTTGAAGTTGGAAAAATTTCGAATTGTAAACGATAATGTTGTGTGTGCTGTTTTGGCCGCGGATAAGAGACTGCTTTGAATAATGTACGGGCTGTCCGAAGTTCCCTCAAAACATGTTTAAATAATCTCGGGTTGGTACATGAAAGCATGACTATCAATATTAGCTTGGAGTACTAGTTGGGTTGAATGCGAACGAAACGTCGTCTAAATGTTAGAAAGGGATTATTAACGTTAAAATACGAATGGAATTCCCTCGTGGACTAATCGTAACTCTTGATATCTTGATATAGGGTAATGTACTATTGGGCAGCGAGTACGAGTTATAATACGACTAAACGCTAAAGGTTTGTAAAGCCTAATCCTTCCTTCTTTTGGCATGTCCTAGACATAAGTAAGAAATGATATGAGCCCTGGGGTAAACTCTACTCTCTAGTTCCAAGCATGACTTATGTTTCTATTGATTCCTTAATGTTATTGTCACGAGCCTACTATATGGTTGACTAACAAATGATGTATGGAAATTCCTACTCTTAAAAAATTGCATAATTAGAGTCATACTTGACTTTCAAAAGCCATATCATGTTAGATTGATACATGTATATGAATCCTGAAACGTTCCTTGCTATGGTTTGTAATAAGATTTAGAAAGAACTGAATATGATTATTATCCTGACACTTGAAAGCTTATTAGTTACTTATCTATTGAGTCTCCAAAGATGATTTGCATGTATGTGGTTGCTTATTATTTTGCTCGTGCTTACCGTTACATCCTTCACTGAGTCCCGGGCCAGGACACGTTTTCGTGCGCATATTTACTATATTACTCAACGAGTCCCTCACTAGAGGGCCGGGATGCGCTATATATATACATGATGATATGGGGATGGCGGCCAGGATGGCATATGATCATTATTTCACCGAGTCCCTCACTAGAGGGCCGGGACACGTATATGTACATGTTTATAATGCTATGATTTTAATTACCGAGCCCCTCACTAGAGGGCCGGGACACGTTATATATGTTATGTACAGAATGATTATTCAGCTTTCACTACTAAACTCTATATTGATATTGGTATGAGTTTGATAAATATGAATTATGTTCAAAGGTAAGCTTTATGGATTTCTGTTTGTTGCATTAGATCCTACACTCCTTGTCTCAGTACGATTCTATTTACTATATTCCACGCTTTACATGCTTAGTACATATTCTGTACTGACCCCCCTTTCTTCGGGGGGCTGCGTTCATGCCCGCAGGTACAGACGCTCGTTTCGGAGATCCGCCAGCCTAGGATATCTATTCAGCTACTTGGGATTGCTCCTTTGTTCCGGAGCCTAGCTTGTGGTATAGATCCCTTTTGTTGTATATATATGTGTTTGTTCGGGGTACGGCGGGGCCCTGTCCCATTATATGATTCTGTCATTACTCTTAGAGGTCTGTGGACATTTGTGTGGGTCTGTATATAGTTGTTGTTTTGTTGTATGGATATGACTTATGTTTGGGGCGCACCCATTCGTAGCGGCAGCCTTGTCGGCTTGCATATATATATATATATATATGTTTGGGATGTTGCGTGTAGTGGCAGCCTTGTCGGCTTGCGTAGATATATATATGTTTGTAGTTGGATATTGTAACTCCTCATGAGACATGTGGCTATGACATACATATATGTGACAACTTTAAAATAACGTCTTGCCTTTTTATACAAATAAGTTCTCGATATGCCAGCTGTAGATGATTATAGTTAACAGGTGATATGAGTGTCCAACTCGGGCACTAGTCACGGCCTAAGGGGTTGGGTCGTGACACAATGCCTTGAGCACAATAGCCCACCATTCGGGTGAGGCTAGTCGGACATATTCTATTCGCTCCTCGGGTTCTCCCCTGGGACTTGATGGTGTAACAGAAGTTCCTTCCCTTTTTAGGCTTAATGGCGCAGCGGAGGCAGCCTCCCTTGATGGCTAGGTAGGCTCTTGCGGGTCTGATTCCATTTCTTCCTCCGAGGACTCCTTCATCATCGGGATATATTCTAGAAGGATTTGTTTTCCCTTGTCCAGGACATTCTCTCCTTGAGTTTCAATTGGTTCCTTGGGCAGACTTTCCGCCGAATCCATTAACTCATCAGCCTCTTTGATTTTGGCCTTGACTGCTCGGATTTGCTTTTTGAGGTCTTGAATCTTTCAGCTAAGTGAGACCTCATTCTTCCTCATAACTTCCAGCTCTGGTACATTCTTGGTGTCCATCTTCAGATTCTAAGAAGGTTGCTAGACTTAGTACGTGTATTTTTTGTTCATTGTTTTTCTTTTGGGGTGTAGACGGTACTTGAGATCAATTCAGCATTTAAGCGAACTATATGGAAGCAAGTAAGTAACACAAAGCAGTGTATAAAATTACACTGCTCGCGTTCCTTAACATACTGATCGTTAGAAACATAAATGTGCCATTTGAATTAAACCATTGCCCCATAATCATTAATCATAATATTCTTCCCCGAAGGGGTACAAAAGATAACGTAAAGACAGTGCATAAAGTAAATCAGCAAAAGCGTCCTCCAGTGGTGGATGATGAAGCTCGATCTCGATTGGTCTTGGCCTTCTTCGCCTTTTGGAGGGTAGTCTGGATATGAAGATGGGCAGATGTCAAAGTGGCTTCCATCAGAAATCCCTTCTGTGTGAAAGTCAGTGGAGAAACATCATCTAAAGTCTTCTTCATCCGATCGTCGAGCTCAACCAAACAATCATTAGTAAGCTCCAACTCATGTCTCAGACTCTCTATGATCGCTTTGCCATGCTCAATCTTCTCTAAATACTTGGCATCTCTATCGTCAGCTCTTCTCTGAACCAAACGGGCTCGATTCTCAGCTTGTGAATCCTTATATTGCACACAACTATAGATAATAGGTCTGGGAGGAAGTTTACCTTGCAAGTCGGCCCTTAACCAATCTTTATACTCCACAACACAACCCGGACGGAACATATCTTTGGTTAAGGTATCGGGACCCCAAATTATGCGACCCCTCCATTCTCGTACACAATCCAAAGCCCTCGGCGGTCTATCGATGGCATAGTAAATGATAAAATCTCCCATGCCTCCGACCTGGGGTACGACTTGGATCCTCCCACTTGTCTCAAGACCCTAGCAGGTGCATAAGACTGAATCCCTCGAATCCCCATAAGTGGTAAGAACTGACACTTTCTACCCTTAACCACAACTTTATCGGACACGAAGTCGTGGAACATCCATTTAATGCTTTCCTCTTTCAACCTAGAAAACGTGAATGTCCAACTCTGTCTCTTTTGTTCCCCGACGTTCGGACAAAAATCCAGGAGGCCATCCCTTTCAGCTGGCTTACTTAGGTATTGTTCACCCGTAACTTTGATCATGTGCTTAAGGATCCACCATTATTGGAGTAAGTTACAACCTTGGAAGTATATGTAGTGGTTTCGGCAGAGGCTCAAGGCTCGGTACAAATCGGCTAGGATGATTGGGGTTAGGTCAAAGTATTTGGTTTCTTCTTGTTGGGTTATGCCGTAGAATATGGCATGGGTGACTGAAATGACTTGAGTTTCCATGGCTAAGGACAAATCTTTGGGAAAAACCATGGTTTCCAGAAAGAAAATGGTGAAAGCTAAAGGTCTAGTAGCCGTCTATTCGGCATAAGTCTTAAACTCCCCGGGATGTTCCACAAATCCACTTGGGATTCCAAACCTTTTGTATAACTCTCAAAAGGGTATGGCTGGACCATGGGCCCAATTGGCGGAGGTCAAGGAAAGCATTTTGCAAATTTGGGAGTAGG
This sequence comes from Lycium barbarum, assembly GCF_019175385.1. Lineage (NCBI taxonomy): Eukaryota > Viridiplantae > Streptophyta > Magnoliopsida > Solanales > Solanaceae > Lycium > Lycium barbarum. The sequence goes on along the minus strand of NC_083345.1, from coordinate 55,110,903 downwards.
TGGATTTTTCTGGGATTAAGGCATTTTTGTCGGGTTTCTTTCTTCTTTTCAACCCTGAGCCTATGCTAGTCAACACAACCCTAAACTCGTCTAAGGTAGGGTCATCTCTACACCGTCCCTAAATCGAAAAACCATCCTATCTCTCTCTCCCAAAATTCGGTGATTACTTCTACTAATTCCTTGCAACCCATCACAGTCATGATGGATGTCAGATTTCCTAAATGACATGAAATCCCCTTTTACTCCTCCAGGGACATTTGGCCCCACCAAATACACCGCCACTCTGGTGTAGTCAAAACCATGTTGAAACTCAAGTTAATCGACATCTACAAAACAGAATTCAAGGTTAATTCCCCCCTCCCCCCCCCCCCCCCCCCACACACACTAGGCGATGGTTCCATTCATAGGCATATTATATGTTTCCAAATAGCACATAATATGAGATGTGGTGTTTTTTGGGCCATAGACCGTACTTGACACGGGGTAGTCTTCCTATCGGGTTTGGATACGTCTAAAATATTCAAACCACCCGGTCTACTTCATATTTGGATCTAGTTTAGCTCTAACGTACGCATATACAAGAGTGAGTTGTTTCGAATTGACCTTGGACCCGAGCGAACTACTCGGGGTGAAACGTTGTCGGCCGTTGGGTGACCGTACCCCAACTTAAAATTCAACGTGTTCCAAAGAAAGGGTGTTTCGAGTTTTTTAGTGAAGGCTAGATTGCGATCTCGCATGTCCCCTTTGAAACCATGAAATGAATGACAGTTATAATTGTGGAAATTAAATACATAAATAAATAAATGCGGTTAAAATCACATTATATTGAAACCCTTATGGTTAGAACCTAGAAAATCCCCAGCGGAGTCGCCATGTGTTACAATTCACTTTTTCGTTGGTTAAGGCATAAAAGCTAATACGAGGTTGTTGGTGTTCTAATTGGATTTTAGTATTTTTAGAGTCGCCACCTAATTTATTAAAGAAAAACTAGAAAATCGGGTAAAAGATTTATCAAGCAAGAGAGAAATCTTTTGGTACCAAAGTTCGAGGTAACGGTTCTGGTGATCCCCTAGGGAAGGTTTTAGGCACCCTAGTATTAAAGATGTGTAGAATACGGTTGACTTACCAGCTTCAATGTGTGATTAATGTATTTATTTGCATAAGACTTGTTTAAATTTCTGCAAAACTGTCATTCTTTTCATATCATAACTTAAAGAAAATTTTGGCAAAATGGTCCCTTATAAAGGGGGTTTTTGGTTTAAAAATCCACATAAATGTTCAACTCACTTTATTGTCAGACTAGGACACACCCGAGAGTTCTCCCAAGTAGAGTCACTACTATTCTAGTCTTAATAAAATGAGTTTAGTTCTTGCGGGTTTTATTAAATGTATATATAAAAGTATGGAGTATATTTCCGTTTTTATACATAAGTAAATAGGAAATACAAGTTCTTATTTTTTAAGCCAATTCTTGTCTCATTGAAGCTCATATAGATCAGTCTGTTTCCAAGTCCAGTATCCAACTTAGTCTCAGAACTTTTGTCTAAATAAGGTAATCTCTCGTCTTTCAGTGCAAATAGGCACTGGGCCTTAGGCCCAAAACTGTTTTAATTCTAGGATTTTCACAAGTCCATGATTAGTTTTCATTTCTTGTTTTGGTCCGTATCAGTTCCAAATTCGAAGAAATCCTTTAGTTGTTTAGCAAAAGATGTGAGCCTTGTTCCGAATCAGTTTTCAGAAAATGACTTATTACTTTTTGGCGGCAGATTTCAACCTAGAAGTTTAGCATAAATAGTTTTGTAGTACCCAGTCATTCTAAACCTTTTTGAAACACGGGTCCAGTTTTTAAACTTTGAACAAAATCCATTTTTAACATCTTATAAACTTACAATATTAGTACCGATTTTAGGATTAAAACCAAATGAAAATTCTCATTTTTTTTATATCAGATTTGAAAAGAGTTAGCCGCACTTAAGAAAATCATTTTTTGGGTCGACTTTCCTAAAATAACTAGGCGTTTTCCTAGGTTCTACATCCATGAGGGTTCGAGTAATTCATAAGAGTTTTACAAATATATTTTATGCACAAATAATTAATATAAAAGGAAAGTTTAGGCTGGTGGGCCTACCTAAGCCCACCAGTTGGCTATTTTCACCCATAGCTGGGCCTTCAGTATATTTGCTTCCCTTATATGTTCATTTTTTCACGGACTCGATGAAACAAATTAGTTTGGCTTCAGGCCCAACATGTTTATGCGAAGGTATGGACCAAGTGGCCCGAGTGAGAATCATATAAGCACAAAAAGGTAAGAATTAGTAACTAATCTAGGTGCTTAGTGACATAAAAAACTTATAATTAAACAAGTTCATATAAGCAAACCAGGCCAGCATATAAAACAAATGGGAAAGTTAAGCCTTGGATCAAACAAGACAAGAAGGTTCAAAATCCAAGTAATTTATCAAGTAAAATGGGAAAATTGGACAAGATGCAAATCAGGTCTAGTGCACAAACAGAGGCCCAATACAAGAAAATAAGGGAAAGCCCAAACTTTAACAAGAAGAAACTTAACAACAGTCCATAATAAAGAATGATACACTATATATACATCAGATATATTAACTCGTATACACTTAGATCGAATATATTCTTTATATGGAGTGTATTCCTTAGCTATACCATACAGAACCCATCATACAAGTACATAATAGAAAAAGAAAAGGGACTACAACTAAGTTTTAACACCAAAGAGACTCGATATAAGCATTCAGCAAATAAGATTCAACTAATAGCAAAACAAATACAGATTTAATATGTATGATATGTAGGTTTTCTAAGTTCAAAGGTGCAGGGTTACATGAGATAGTAATCTTAAACAAAGAGAAGGTTCAAAATTTAAGTATATACCCCTTTCACTGGCTCATTTATTTACTTGGGAAGGTCCCATAAAACATGGATTTATACAAAGGAACCCCATCAACATAGAGTGAGGGAATTTGAACTGAGTTAGCTAGAAACTAAAAGTTCTCCTTCCTTTCCCCTGTAGTCCTGGGTAAGTCACATTTATATTATCCACATTATAAGTGACACCTCTCAATTTCGAGACACCTCAATATTCAAACAATATCTATATATACTGATTTCAGATTACCTAAGCCTATTTTTACTATTATAAATAGAAGCAAGCAAACATTTTAAGGTCTTAGATGATGGAACATGTACACAGAGTATATACAGAACCTCACAGCACACAGCTGCAGGTTTCCATCAATAATAGACTTCAAGACAATATTGCAAGACTTAATAGAGCATTAGTACAGGTTCACATATGCTGAGGTTAAATTCAAAGTCCTTTTAATACCTCGTTCAGGCACACTCTGAGACTTGTGACACTACCAACAACAAACCAAATGGTATGGGCCTCATTTTTTCAAAACATAATTAATTAAAGGAGCATACAAATGGTCTGGTTCCTTTATTCAATAAAATAAATGCCATTTCCAACTACCAGGGATACAGTTTTAAGTTCAGTAGATATGAGGGTTATATTTCACCACTAATAACACAGTTTGAGAACAGCACTTCAGACAACACTTGACTCAGGCAATACACCACAGAGAGAGCTATTCTAGTATATCAAGCACATGGTCACAAATGAATCTAAATTTAACATAATAGGTACAGACTTGTCTCAGGCAGTCAAAATCAATTCACATGCTAGTTAAAGCCATAAAAATAGTTGAGTCTACTAATCATGGTACCAAATAGATTTGAAACTTAACCTTAACACTTAGCCCTTACAGTCATATTAACTCACTTACATAGGATACAAACTTTATTATAAATGGACTAACAGGATCATAAATAGTTACCATATACTTAAGGAGGTAGTAGACAGAGATTAGGTAAAGCGTGTACTTAACAAGGTTTAAAACTGATAACAACTAAATCATGCTTACATAATAACTTAAACCAGCATATACAAACATACTTGACTATTGAACTAGCATAGGAGTGGCATAATCAACTAATCATACAAAACTAATCAAATCTAACCAATACTAGCGTACAAACAAGATTTCTACTTAAACTAAGCTACTTTAACTAATCAACATGTTTTAAATCACAAAATAAACATAATAACTCAAAGAAACAGAAAGAAATGCAGAAAATAAAAAGGGAAAGGGGAAATTACCGTTCTTTTGCACAACCGCGAAGAGATTAGGGCTTCGAAGACTTCAAGCTTCAACCCCAAATGCTCAATACCACAGATAATCCACAAAAAAAACAAAATAAAATATTTAAAATTTGAACTTGATCAAAAATTAAAGGTCTCAAGCAAAATATGCTAGAAACCCTAGGTATACGATTTTTTTTTAGTATAGTGACTATTCAATATGCCCAAAGCTGTTGAAAATGAGGAGAATGGGGTTCTTTATATAGAACCCCAAATTCTCAAACTAGCTCACATCTGATGTGGAAGTATAGCAAATCTGAGATTTGCTTCTCTCAAAACCTCATCCAATGGCTAGGAAACAAACACAAAAATAAATTAACGATCAGATTTGACCCAATTGAAGTCAATCCGAGAGGTTCCTTATGAACCAATGAAAAATTGATATCGAAACATACGCAAACAAAAACCATTAAGGATTTTCAGAGTTTTTAGACCGTTAAAGTAGAAAAACAAGAAAAATGGGAGGGCTAATACCTTGTTTGGGTTTGACATCGGTTGATTTAGTTGAGGAATGGCAGAGCATTTAATGCTCTTGCCATTTTCAAACACACAAAAGCAATATACATAATGTGGGCCCTTCGATCTTGCCATTTTCGGCAACGTGACAACGAGAGAGAAGGGCAAAGCCCTGGCGGCTAGGGTTTCGCGAAGAGGGAAAGGGGTAAGGATTGCTGAGGTGTGTTTGGCGTGAAAATGTTGAGGAGTATAGGGGTGCTACCCCTTTAACACACAATTGGGCCGGGTCATGCCCCTTGTTGGATTAGGCTCGGTCCAGAGCTGAACTAAAGAGTTGGGGCCTCATATACATGTATATATACTTGATATACTTGTATACACACGTATATCAGTGTATATACGTGTATATATGTGAGGATTTAACACATATTTAAATAATGACGGTAATTAAGAAAAGATCACTTAATTTAAATCCTCTAATTATAACTAAGCAAGACTAATTAAATAAATGAAGCTTAGTTTTTGCAATTATGACCTTCAATTGACTTGATGTTAAGACTAGGCTATTCAAATTATGGCCTTTATAGTCCAATTAGCCGTCCCATGGAAGCATTTGCAAAAATGACCTTAATTAATCAAACCAATGAATTTGGCCTTCTCACAGGAGGTCACAATTAGACTAAATAACAATTAAAGGCTAATTTTGCAATAATGACCTCAATTATGAAAATTGATTTTCAATTGGGCCATGATTGGACTATTAATTGATTATAGGCATTTAATGGGAAATTTATAGAATTAATCACAATTAAATACTCAATTAATTATGATAAAATTCTAATAAATTGAACAAATAATAATTGAGAGGTAAAAATGATTAATTCATTTAACTAATTAGACTCTGTGAATTAAACAGAGTAAAATACTTGCTAGTTGACATTATAACAATTTAGAAAATTATGTAGATAATTGTTATAAATTGTTTTTCTTTTAGTTAATTTTAGAAAGTGCCATATTTGTTGTAATAATGTGTAAATTAAATTCTAAATGATTTATAATATTATAATAATTATTTTTACCAAATAAGAATGGTAAAATATTACCTGAATAATTTTATAAAATCATTTTGACTTCTAAAAATACATATTTCACTCTGTTTGATATCCAAGGATTCTAAATAATTAAACTAAATTATGGAAGGTCAAAAATTAGGTGTCAACAAGTACCCCGACTTTGGAGGAAATACGAGATTGCATAGATAGCAATGGAACCTGCTTAAGGAGGAGGATGAAACCCGACCATCACCTTTTATCCCGCATAAGCCTACAATTGATGAAATCCTGAAACTACTATGCTTAGCCCATGCCAATTGGTTCTTCGGTCCAACCATATCCTTTAGGGATCTGTACAACCGATTTGGAACCAAAAGGGGATTCTTTGACTACTCCACGAAATTCCGAACCTTTGCCGTTTGGGAAGCTACTCGACCCTTAGCCTTTGCCATATGTCTATTGGGACTTATGGTCTTTCCCAAAGATAGACACCCCAGTCATTTTTGTCACCCATGCTATCTTGCATCGCATAACCATAAATGAAGAAACCAAATACTTTGACTTGGTCCCCGTGATCCTTGGCGACATGTATCGAGCCTTAAGCTAATGCTGAGACCATCATAGGTACTTCCAAGGGTGTAACCTATTATTACAATAGTGGATCATCAAACATCTGAACAAACCTGAGGGTCCCCAATACCTAAGCGACCAAAATAGAAGGATAGACTCAAATCCCACTGTCTAAATTTTGGGTATCAGACCAAACAGGGTTATGCCTTAATCTTCTCTAGACTTAATGACGACAATGTACAATGGATGTTCCCCGACTTCATTTCCAACCAAGTCGTTGTTAGAGGAATGAAATGCCCAATCCTACCACTTATAGGAATTCGAGGGATCCAGCCTTATGCACCTACTAGAGTCCTGAGACAATTTGTTAAAGCCTAAGTGATACCCCATGTAGGAAATATAGGTCAATATGTGATCGATTATGGGGAGGGAAAGATTCAAGGTGTGGGAGACCTCATCCGGGAAAGGAATGACAGAATCATTTGGGGTCCCAAGACTTTAGCTCAAGATAGGTTTCATCTTGGATGCGAAGAAGGTTATAAAGATTGGTTAAGGGCACATTTACAAGGCACCCTCGCTCTCTGACCCAACTTATACCACTGTGTCCAATACAAGCCTTCTCAAGCCAAGATCAAGATGAGCCTATAATAGAGGTGAGCGGATGCTAGGGATGCCAAATATTTAGAGAAGATTGAAAAGGATCAAGCCATCATAGCTAGCTTGACACATTAGTTGGGATTCACACGTGAGTGCTTGGAGGATCTCGATGATCGCATAAAGAAGGTGATGGATGAGACCGCACCAATGACATTCATAGAGAGAAGGCTCTTGATGGAGTCATTTCTTACATCGACTCATCTTCGGATGCAGACCGCCTTCAAAAGGCGAACAAGGCTCGGACTGACAGAGCTTCATCGTCTTCTACTGGAGGCCATTTCTTCTAATTTTAATTTTATAGCTCCTTATCGACTTTATCATATTTTATAACCCCTTCGGCGAAAATATTATTAATGAAAACTATGATTTATGGATCAGCCTTTCCATGCCTTTCAAAGAGAAGAACAAGAGAAATTTAGAAGGCAAACATTTTATTGATATCGGAAGATTTACAGGGAAATTGTTTGATGCCCTCTAACTACTACATAGCCTCCTATTTATAGGAGTTGGAGGCTTCCACAAGACTTATCTTACATGGCACACGGGCCCCGCTAGACATGTTAAGGGCCTAATAAAACAAACCTAATAAAACGAGCCTAATAAGACAGCCTAATAAAACAAGCCTAATAAAACAAGCCTGGTAAAACGAGGGGAACATTATTTGAAGCATGACAACCATGTGCAAGCATGTGACCGTGGGGTCCGCTTTTGTCTTTCTTGTAAGCACGTCATTATGCTTTATCCGACGGAGCGGTGCTTGATGGAGTCGACGGCGGAGTTGCGTATCCTTCCTCTATCCACCATTCTGGTCCATGTTTTTTCTTGAATTTTTCTTTGTTTTCCAGACTTCTTTTTCGTGACCTTGTGTAGTAGCATTTTTTGTTGGATGGCCCTGTCATCTCTTGATCTATTTTTGCTGAATCTTGAGATAGAAAATCCAACCTTATCTTTGTGATAGCCCGAGTGACTTCATCTTTGATTATTTCATACGGCACTCGGTACTCCTTTGCTGCTTCCCGAACTCTTTCCCAATAGGGATGGTTATCAGTGTAATTCCATCGAGCCCATTCTTTCGGCCATGTCTCCTTTGGGATGCACTTATTTTGCTGGAAAATAATTCTCTGTGCTTCGTTGTATTCATCTTCTAAGGACAAGACAGAGACGGGGAATTCCCACCATAGTGAAATATCTGGTTGAGCATAGACCTTCCCATCAATAATTTTTATCGGTCGATGTAACATGAACACTTTTGCTGCATAGGAGTCTTGGAAACATTGAACCCAATATCTTCGTGGTTTGAACCATTATAGAAACTTTTTTAGAGCAGGTTCAATCTTGTCAAAACATCGGAACATGTCGCACTTGAATTCCATGAAAATATAAAACCATAATAGCTCCCGTGGAAAATCATTGTGCATGGCTATGAACACGTGACAGAATGGGTATTCTGGATTGACTCCGAATGGCTTAAGGATGGATCCTCCATATTTTCTGAAAACTAGGAGCTCATAGAAAGTCCTTCTTTCTGTGAGGATGGATGGATCAAACGGATCCACCAACTTGCTGAAGAATTCTGGCGGATGATCTGCTATTCTGGATGGACTAGCTCCTGATGACCTTGTAAGCATGAAAATGTTGCTAGTTAGCCTCTTCTGCATCTTGGCTTGAAATCTCTTTGAAAACTCATCTGGCCTGGATAGGAAATCCGCTAGAATATTATCTTTCCCTTTGAGGTGCTTTACTTGGAATTTGTAAGGGGAGAACTATTGTGCCCATCTGAGAATCTGCGGATTTGGGATAATCTTTGGATTTATGTGGATCATCTTCGGGAAAGCTTTCATATCCATCTCGATAAGAAACTCTGTATGAATTAAAAAGAAATTAAACTTTTTAATCCCATTTTTTACGGCAAGAATTTCTTTGAATGTGGAATGGTAATGTTGTTCAGCATCTTTGAACTTCCCACTAGCATATCCGCATATTTTCCGTTGGCCATCTTCAACTTCAAAAAGTACCGCACTCCAATATTCGTTGCTGGCATCTGTCTGCAATATCTTTTTCCCGTCTGATGGAATATGGAGGGATTTAACCTCTTTTGAGATTTCTTTTATCTTCTGAACTGCTTCATCCTGTTCCTTTCCCCAACCTTGGGCATTCTTCTTGAGAATTTTTGTAAGTGGAGCAATGTATGTATAGACATTAGGGATAAAATCTCTAACGTAATTAATCACACCTAAAAACTGTTGCAGCTGCTTCGTTATAAAATTGGTGTCTGGGAATTTGAACAGTTCTTGACAAGTATGTGGCCCTGGGCTGTATGCTCCGTGAACAAAATGCATCCCCAAAAAATCAATTTCCTTCCTAGCAAGAATCATCTTTTTCTGTGAGAGCATGATTCCATTTTTCTCTACTAGGTCATGGAATTGTTGCAGCAACGTGAGGTGTTCTTCCATAATGTCACTAAAGAGTAAGATGTCATCAATGTAGACTAGTGATGTATGGAGGATGGGTTGAAATAATTTTATCATGGCCTTTTGGAACAATGAGGGTGCCGTTTTCAACCCAAAGGGCATGCCTTCCATTGAAAGTGGTGATCGGGTATACAAAACCCAGTTTTTGGTCTATCTTCTGGGTGTATTCGCAATTGCCAAAACCCCGATTTAAGGTCAAACTTGGAAAAGTATTTAGCTTTGGCTAAGTGTGAAAAAAGGGTGAGTTTATTTGGGATAGGGAATTTATCATCTTGGAGGAAATAGTTCAGAGGTTGATAGTTTATGACTAATCTGAGTTTACCTCTTGTTTGTTCTGCCCTTTTATTGACATAAAACTCCTCGTATACCCATTGTGAATTAGAGGGCTCGATAAGTCCAAACTCCAAGAGCCCTTCGCATTCTCTTTTCGCAAGCTGAAGATGATCCGGATTCATGCCGTAGTGACTTGCCTTCGTTGGATTAATGCTTTCATTCTTCTTGAAGGGGAATTTAATGAAAAAATCCTCATTTATCCATAAAGGTTTTTTGCATTTTCCCTTAAACTCCTTGTGAGAATCCGCACATGAATGCTCCACCAACTGCTTTCCTATCTCTTTGATCTGTTCAGCATCAGTTATTTGGAATAATCGTAAAACATCTGTATATGGATTGAATTGTTTCTCGAACGTTATTCCATGGGCTTTGATCTGGAGCTGATATTTAAGTTGGCTGAAGATGTCAAATCCGACAATGAGATCTTTTTTCCTGGTATATCCGATGCAATCAGCTTTGTTCGAAACTTTAACCCTGGGAAGAATTCAATTGTGATTGGATGCTTTGTGATGACTGTGGTAGTTAGGACTCCAATCCCAGCAGTGTTGAAATCTTCGAAATGTGGAATCCATTGATCCTCAGGAAGGACGGCTGGGTTCATCAATGAACATGCCGCTTCAGTGTCCATGAAGGCAATAACCTGGATTGGTTTATCCCATTTTGATGGATAAACTTTAAGCTGGACCTGCGGGATCACCATGATGCTGTTGATATCTTCTTGAGCCTTTCCCTCTGGTTCTGAAATCTGGTAATATTCATCGCCATATTTTTCGTACACATCTATTGAAAAAAGGGTCTTCTCTGTGGGTTCGTCCTCTAATGAGAGTACAGATTCAAGATCGCCATCTTCATCTAGATGGATACCAGTGTAGTCCTCTATTTCAGTAAGAAGCTTGATCGACCTTCTGGATTGGGGACAATATTTTTGCATAATGCCCAATCTTGTTGCAGATGAAACATCTATCATTTTTTCGGGACTTGCATGGGCTCTTCCTCCTGAACTATTTCATGCACCTCCTGAACTGGGATCCTTCTCGTGAAGGCCTTGGCCATTTGAATCGCTTGAACCTTCCCTTTCGTCTGGGGACATGGCACGAACAGCTTGACCCAGTAATTAGGTCAGACTTTCCGCAAGCTTTATCTAGGGCTGGATTGTTTCATATGATCTGCTTCAAAACAGATCTCTTTGTGCAGATATCATCCAACGCTAGAAATATGGCTTGCCTGATGTAGCCGATTGGTGGGATCGTTATTGCTTGAAACTTCTCCTCAACGATCGTCATGGTCAGGCTTGCTAACATCTTCGGAAGTGATGAAACAAAGGCTTGCTTGAGACTAGCTTCTCCGCCTAACTCAAAGAACATTTTAGCCATCTTCTAAAAATGGATATCGATGACATCTCTGTCAAATGCTACACATTTCATTTCAAAGAACTGTCTCCTTAGTTTTTCTTGCCTTTGGCCGGTATCTCCATAAAATACCTCTTGGAGTATTTTGATGTTGTAAGCAAAGTATTGGGATGTGAGAAACATATTTTTTGTCTTGTGTCCCAAGTGAATTCCACCAGTCTCGGAGAATTCCGAAGAACCTTGAAGTGAATTCTGACAGGATCATATACTTTTCCCGTTCGACAAGATTCTTTATCACCATCCAAGTGAAGAAATATTAGATCCTTTGGGGCCATCTTGATACTTTGATATCATCCATACTGAAAGTATGGAATCCAGTCCCAACGAATTTTGCTGTTGTTGGTTCTGGCCTTCTTTCTGGAATTGGCTCATCTATCATCCCATCCCGATCATCATCTACTTCAGAGATTTCTGGTTCTCTGGGTTGATTTATGAATATTGGCGGGTTATTTTCTTCTGAAGAGTCAACTGAGGAATCTTCGCTTGTCTCAAAGCTTGCTCCCGTAGGATCAGTATCATATGAATCTTGGTCACTGGATCCTAGGGTATCATCCTTTGTGGGTCGGGTCACGTAGAGGTTAGGAATATTATGGGCCGAGATCATCAAGGTTTCCAGCTCGGGTTCTTTTGAACTTTCTCCGAGTTCTTTCTTTCGTTTGGACTGCTTTTGGGCCGCCATAGAGTCTTTCCTTTCCCAAACCATTTTTGCAATGTCAAACTCAGGTTCATTGTTTTGTTTTTGGGCAAAAGGCATAGGGTCTCGCTTTATGGATGGGAGCACAGTGAAAGAATGGTCAAGCTTTGGTGGTGAGTATGTTTGTAAGGACATAGGGAAAAAGGTGGGTTTTGATGGGCAGCTTTGTGTTTTTTGTGGTTCAAGGTGACCATATCTCAGTAGCTGTATTTGTTCTTTAAGGTCAGCCATTTCCTTTTGTTGTTGGTTAAAGAAATGGAAAAGGGAAGTGCCTGGTGGACAAATCTCATACTGCATGTTTGTCATTCGCAATTCCAGAGCTTTGATCAGTCCAGCATGCTGAGAAGATGCTTGTTCCACCTTCTTCTCAATTGTTTCCACCCTGCTCATCATCTTATTCTGTGTGTGAGCAACATTTCTGATGGAAGTGCTAATATTAGTTAACACTTTGTTTTGGCAAATGGCATTTTCGGATTGCCAATTGATTGTCGCTTCCACTTCACTTGTTGGTGGCTTTTCTCCCGTGGGCAGCACAACATTTTGTCTTTGAATTTTTGGGGCATGGCTTGCACCATCCTTTTCAAAAGGTTGTTGTGGAGGAAATTCAGTGGTGTGACTGGAGCTGGAGGGGTTCATCATGAATATTTCTGGCTTTGGGATACTTGGGTTTGAAGGTTTGTGATGTAAATTTTGGTTAGGGAGAGATGGCCAATTTTTGGGTTTGTACGAAACAAGGAATTCATATTTTCCTGGACGGCTCAGTGAGCCGATAGATGAGTCTCCTTCTTCATACCTTGTTCAGAACTTTCTTTCAGAGTTTCCCCCTTTTTTCTTTGATTTGGCTCTTCTTGTATGGTGTTCATCCCATTCAATTTCATCGTCAAGACATTCTTGACAGTCACATTGGATATCCCATGGGAAGTGTCCCGTGAAAGGACATTTGAACCACCATACTTCATGACCTTCATTATTGAACTGTTTTATCCAGTCATGTTCGCTCATGATACCAGGGAGATGGTAAGCGAATGTTTCAGGGTCATTTTGGTGTGCTTGGTTATGAGTGGGTTGGTACATCTGGAAAGAGAAGGTTGTTTTGTTGGGTTTTTTAAGGTGAGAGTGGTCAAAGCTTATGGCGACTGTTTTATCGGGTTTTTTGGAAAAAGTGGGTTCAGAAGATTGGAGAGGTTCAATAGGTTCTCTCAGCTTTTCATAATTCGTGACCCATGTATCTGGAAGGACTTTGATAAGTTCTTCTCTAGAAAGTTGTTTTGGGATTTGGGTGCACATGGTAGTTCCGTTGGTGGCATCCACTTTTAAGAGCAAAGCATTTTCTCCACCTGGAAGAGAGATATCCATAGCATGATTCTGAACTCGCCAAGCTATTTGGTTGTGTAAAGTAGCCTGAATGGCATTTTTAGCTTGTGGAGCACCTTGAATTTGGACATGGAGCTTTAAAGCCTCCCTTAGATATGGATCATACAGGGACATGTTAAAATTTGAAAATATAGTGACAAAAACTGTCCCAGCATTTAGAGTGACTTCTGTGGTACCCAAATTCACATGGTGGTACTCGTTATATCTGGTATCAAGAAGGGCAAAGCGAGCTACAACTGGTTGGCCCTTTCATCCATGATATGTTAATGCAATTCTAATAGCACCAAAATGGACATGGGTGAAACCATGATGTTTCCACTGTCTAGGAAAATCATCTGGAATCTGCAGAGTGATGAATTGTTCCTCCTAAGTTGCTAGAATAGGGTGCTGATCAAGTTTTGAGGCACCAACATATTCTTTAGCTTCTTTGGGCTTTGGTTGGACCAGGGAACGGATTTGTGACCACGGGGAACATGTCTTTTTAGCAAAAGCAGAGTATGGGTTTATGAGGGGTAAGTCGGTGGGAGACACTTTGTTTCCATCAGGTAAAATATTAACTTCATAAAGGTAGTCATATTTGCAAGAAAGGGTTTTATACAGAGTAGGAGACATATTTATTTTTGCTAAGGACTTACAAGGGTTGGACGCAGATGGTAACGACTCAGACATATTTTTACTAAACTGCTCCTCTCTCCAAAAGAGATGGACTAGCTCTGATACCACGGGTATGTAGAGGGCGGGGAAACACCAAGCAAGACAGCCAAACTACAAGCACAATAGTTTTCTTACATAGTAGGACTGGGCTTCAACATCCCGAAGGACGGCTTGCCACAAACCTGACTTCAACAACCCGAAGGATGGCTTGTCAAGTTAGTCGGACAGTTTGAAAGATCGTAGATATGAAAGTTTTTCCTACAAAATGGGCTGGCTTCCTAGCCAAGCTACTCAACTCGGAAAAACTTTCGCACTACTACAGACATACTGTCAAAGCTTCGGAAAACTATTGTACTCATAGCAAGCTCAACTTGCCCAATATTTACAATCATGTTTCAAACAACCAAAAGGGCCTTGTTCGAATGCCTTAAGAATGCACGTAGCATAATTTATTGCAATTATATGATTTTTAACTATGTGATTACATGCCTATATGCTTTCATGTGTTCCGTCTAAATGATTGATTGATGCTACATTCCGACCACTTCCCAAAAGAAAACACAAAAGAATACCAAAATAGCGAAAGAGTATCACATGCCAAATCACTAACCATTTGCACCTCTCTAAAAAGCTTGACTTGCTACCATGGATGCTCGAAATTGCCAAAGTGCAACCACCCCTATTGTCAACTTGGTTAGTGAAGAAGAAAACAAAGATTCGCTCCATGAGAAGATCTATAGGCTGGAAGGAAAGATGAATTTGGTCAAGGGAAAGATCAAAGAGGCCGAGCAAATCTTACACCTAGCCTAAAGTCTGCTAAAAGAGGCTAGGAAAATGGAATGATACTGAGAGAACCTCTCAGACGAGGTCGATGGAACAATACGAAGCTACATACCACTTCTCAGCAAATCTGAAACACCCAAATTGGAAACTGAGACTCTGTAACACCCCGTAAATTCGAGTTAGGTTTGAAAGATTAAGAATAGTAATAAGATTATATTTTAGCTATAATAATCCATTCGGGATAAATTTGGGTGATAAGCAGTCGTTTTGAAGTCAACTCAAATAGTGACGTTCGTAAGAGTTCTCAAACTAGTCTAAATTTCAGTAGGTCTGACTTCCTCTCCAATTTTGTGAAAATAGGTAGGGAATTTTGGACAACTTTCTGAATAAAATTTGTATATCTTTGAAATACCTTTCCAACGTTAGGTCACCCAACTCCAACGGAGCTCTGTGCTAGGAGTTATACCCAATTTACTGAACATCATTTTTGCAGTGTATAATTAGGCGGGCGCGGCGCCCTAGGCCAAATTTTCAGGAAATTCAAAGTTTTGTCGCCGTTGAAATGGATACACTGTGCGCGCCGCTCTGGGTGACGCCCCAAGCGACGCACCACACCATTTTATGCCTGAAGCGATTTTTCCCGAATTTTATAAAGGCCTAACTTCGTTGTGTTATTTCCCACTACGTTTTAAACCTATTTCTTGAGGAAAATAATCCTAGAAAAAGTCTCTCTAACCCTAAGGTGAGTCTATACTCAATCTCCATCAATCATACACCAAAGTTCATCTCTTCTTGATCATAAATCTTCTCTCCAGACCCGAGGTTCTTGAAAAATTCAAGAAGAGGAAGTACAGAGGCGTGTGGGATTCCATCGAAAGGTAAGACTTTTGATTTTATGAGATTATTATTGATGTTTGAAGTAGTATAGAATAAACAAAGAGGTTAGAATCCATCAATGATTTTGTCACGACCCAAATCTGACACTCAGGCCGTGACCGAGCACCCGTCGAGCTACTACCCATAAGGTGAACCCTCTAAGCTAATCATGCGAAAATTAACGAATAAAATGAATAATACGCAAAGTCTCATAATATAAAGAAAAGTGCGAAAGCGAAATAAAAATACTGAGTCTTGCCCATAAACCCCATAAAAATGTCTAAGTCATGGAACTACTAGTCTGAATATAAAAGTATGAGACGTAGCTCGGAATACTATTAAGTCAACTAAAGAAAAAGAGGCCTCCATGATCGAATGGCGGCTCACCTCGACTGAACTGCACTGAACAAAGCTGGAATGAATCAAATATCGGCTACCTGGTCACCGTTAACCACAGCTGCACACATACAACATCAACAAGCGTGAATCTACAAGACCCAGCAAGATCATCGACACTCTCAGCTTACCCCGGGGGTAAGTCTTTGAAATCCCTGATAATGCATAAAAGCAATTACACAGTACAAGTATATCAAATATATACAAACATTGAAGCTAAATCTGAAATCATGAAGCATAAACAAGCAAAACAAGAAATACTCTAAATTTGAATTTATGCTCACGGGACATTGTACGTATTTACCCATGTCTTACCCCGTCTTCCGGAGAGGGCATTATTTACCCCCATCTTACTCGGACGAGCAATAAATGAAATACACTGAATCTGAATGTATGCTCACGGGACATAGTACGCATTTGTCTATGTCTTACCCGTCTTCCAGAGAGGACATTATTTACCCCCCCCCCCCCCCCCCCCCGTCTTACCTGAACAAGCAATAGATGCACTACACTGAATCTGAATCTATGCTTACGGGACATAGTACGTATTTGTCTATGTCTTACCCCGTCTTCCGGAGAGGGCATTATTTACCCCCATCTTACCCAGGTTACTTAAAATTCTAGCATCTATCTCTCACAGAACATCAATGGGACTTGTGGAAGTATGCCTTCTGAAGATATGATAAATGGAACATACATCCATTCAATACCACTTCTAAACCTAACATTTGTATAAATAGTATCTATTTAAGCGAAATTACGCTAAAGGACTCATACGGTCATTACTTTAGAAACTTGGAAATTATCCAATTTAGATCATGCTTGCCCACTCACACGAACTAAATAGTTTAAATGAATACATACAACACAAACCATATGCTTTTTATGAAAAGCAAGTAAATTGAGAGTTTAAGACTCACTTGCCTTATAACCGGAACACAACTCTCTTGAAGTGTCAAATCTTCAAACAATTACCAATAGCCTCAATCTATTCAATACCATAAATAAATAGTCCAAATTAGCCTAGGAAAACTAATCCTATAATTTTAGGTTTAGAACTAAATCTCAACATTCTATACCTTGATTCCATGATTCTTTTTAAAAAGTGCAAATTGTATCTCAATACCATTAATAAACAATTTTGTAAATATATATACATGTTGTAGTCTCAAAATAAATATAGTGATTATACCGTGGAACTTCAGGCTTGAAAACTTTTGTGTTCCTTCACATTATTTTACACGCTGAAGAAAACCAAAAAAAAAATATTCAAACATTCTTACTGATCTTTGAAGTTTACCATAGTTTAAGTAAAATATGTAGTTTCTTTATGTACGGATAACACAGGTATTGCCAAAGACAATTGCATTGAAAATTTAATATTAAAGAATAAAAGGAATAGAAAGAAAAAAAAGGAGAAATAAAGAAACCAACAAAAAAAATTGCACTAAACAAAGCACTGTGCACGTGATGTGCGGAAAAGCAAATTTTTCTTTTACCCTTTTGAAATCAATTTTATAGCCAAATTCTACAATTCTTCATCCTTGCAATGTGGTCCCCTCTAGATATTAGGTAGTCACTAGTCCCCAATAAAATCTTGCCACCATTAACATAATAGTACAACATCCAGCAACCAAATTCTTAAATACTAAAGTTGAAGTATTGTGTACCTGATTTTCTCCTAATTGTGGAAACTTCACGTTATGCTAGCAACTGCTAAATGCTCTGCTCGTTCTCTTTTTTTTTTTCCTTTTTCTCCTCTCTAGGTTAGAGGCAAGTTAATACTTTCCTTCTATTTCCCTCTTCCCCTTAGGAAATATAACGTGGCTAGAACTAGAGTAATGGGCCTAACCCATTTATTCACTTAACTGCCTTTTCATAAAATATATCCTATAAATTATATATACAACTAAATATATCTACATACAAATTATATGAATATATTTCATAATTATCTGCTTTGGTACAAGACCGCTAAAATTAAGTAAACTATGGATAAGGAAGTAATTCAAGATACTTGGAAAAATATCGGGTTGTTACATTCTCCCTCCCTTAAAATAACGTTCGTCCTCGAACGTAGGAAAAACTCTTCGCGTGGTCAAAACGTAACACATTAACAACCTTAACTGTCTCAACCAGTCTCTTTGGCCTACTGAAATTTATGCAGAGTTTCCCCTATAATTTTGACTAATGTCACTTATATACCTGTCATAAACTACCATCAACAACACTCAACAATCAAAATTTATAAACTAACATATACTAAAGAGTTTCGGGCGACTCCATACCATCAATCACATGCAAATGGAGTACCAGGCGACCCCGTACCATCATACAAAACTTACCAATAAGGAATATAAGCATCTATATAATTCAAATAAGCCAACACATAAATGTGAATATGTAAACACATTGTCTATTAGTTTAATCCTCGTGAAAACACATAAAGAGTATACCTGTTACCAATGAATGTATGCATTGGAGCTTCTTCGCTTTGACATGACTCAAGAGAAAAGCTCGGGATATCTGCCTCGAATGTCCTGCTCTGACTCCCAAGTAGCTTCCTCACTCGGATGGTTCTTCCATAAGACTTTTACAGAAGGAATACTCTTGGATCTCAACTGGCGAACCTGCCTATCCAAAATAGCTACTCGGGCCTCCTCATAGGCTAACTTCTGATCAAGCTGAACAGTCTCGTGGTCAATAACCTGAACAATATGGCTTGGGTCTCTAGAGTATTTTTAGAGCATGGAAACATGAAAAACTTAATGAACTCCTACTAATGATGGCGTTAAAGCCAATCTATACGCAACTGCTCCTATCCGCTTTAGCATCTCGAAAGGACCAATATATCTCGGGCTTAACTTGCCCTTCTTGCCAAATCTCATGACACCTTTCATGGGAGATACTTTCAACAATACCATATCATCCTCAATGAACTCAAGATCACGGACTCTATTGTCCAAATAGGATTTCTGCCTGCTTTGAGCTGTCTTGAGCCGGTCTTAGATTACCTTTACCTTGTCCAACGCTTGCTGAACCATCTTTGGACCCAAAAGCTTCCTCTCACCTGGTTCGAACCAACTAACTGGAGAACGACACCGCCTATCGTACAAAGCCTCATATGGAGCCATCTCAATACAGGAGTGGTAGCTGTTATTATAGGCGAACTCTACCAAAGGCAAGTGCTCGTCCCAATGACCTCCAAAATCGATGGTACGTGCCCTCAACATGTCCTCCAAGATCTGAATAACCCGCTCTGACTGACCATCAGTCTGAGGATGGAATGCTGTATTGAGCTCAACCTTAGTACCCAAAGCCTACTGAAACGACTACCAAAACTGAGCTGTGAACTGCGACCCTCTATCAGAAATGATAGAAATGGGCACGCCATGCAACCGAACTATCTCACGAGTATAGATCTGTGCTAACTGCTCTGCTGTGAATGTAGTCTGAACCGGTATAAAATGTTCGGATTTGGTAAGTCTGTCCACTATCAACCAAACTGAATCATGTCTCCTCATAGTACGTGGCAAGCCTACCACGAAGTCCATGGTGATTCTCTCCCACTTTCACTCGGGAATAACTAGATTCTGAGATAACCCTCCAAGTTTCTGATGCTCATACTTAACTTGTTGGCAATTCAAACAACGAGCCACATAGTCAGATATGTTTCTCTTCATCCTTATCCAGCAGAAATGTTTCTTCAAGTCTTCATACATCTTTGTAGCTCCCGGATGTATGGAATAGCGAGAACTATGAGCTTCCTCCATAATAGTCTGCCTCAGGTTTCCTACATTTGGTACACATAACCTACCATCATGCCATAACCCTCCATCAGAGTCAATAGTCGCTCTCTTAGTCAGTCCCTACTCCACTTGCTCTTTGAGCTAGCAACCGGTGATCCTCGAACTGATGAGCTTTGACCCGCTCAATCAAAGAAGCTTGTGCAACTATGCAAGAAAGTATCCCTCCACAAGGCGTGGCATCAAGTCTAACACCACTATTGGCCAACCGCTAAAAATCTATAGCTAAAGGTCTGATTGAGGCTGAAATAGAAGCCAAACTACCCATTGACTTCCTACTCAAAGCATCTGCCACTACATTAACTTTTCCTGGGTGGTACAAAATTGTCATATCATAATCCTTTAGTAACTCAAGCCATCTCCGCTGCCTCAAATTCAAATCTTTCTGCTTAAAGATATACTGAAGACTCTTTTGATCTTTAAATATCTCACATGGCTCACCATACAAATAATGCCGCCACAACTTCAAGGCAAAGACCACTGTTGCTAGCTCTAAATCATGAGTCGGGTAGTTCTTCTCGTGATTCTTAAGCTGTGTAGAGGCATATGCAATCACCTTGCCTCTCTGCATCAGAACACAACCTAAACCCACTCTCGAGGCATCACAATACACTGAATAGCCTTCCTCCCCAGTAGGCAAAGTCAATACTGGAGCCGTAGTCAAAGCTGTCTTAAGCTTTCGAAAGCTCAACTCACACTCCTCTGTCCATTTGAACTGGACATTCTTCTGCATCAATCTGGTCAACGGTGCAGCTATGACTGAAAATCCTGCCACGAAGCATCTGTAATAACCGGCTAAGCCCAGGAAACTCCTGATCTCAGTAGGAGTATTAGGTCTAGGCCACTGTTGCACTACATCAATCTTCTTTGGATCGACTAGAATACAATCCTTAGAAACCATGTGACCTAAAAATGCCATTGTATCTAACCAGAACTCACACTTCGAGAATTTGGCATAAAGCTTGTGTTCTTGCAACTTCTCTAACACCACCCTCAAATGACCCTCATGCTCCAACTGGCTATGGGAGTAGATCAATATGTCATCAATGAATAATATAACAATAGTGTCGAGACTGGATTGAACACTCAATTCTTAAGATCCATAAATGCTGTCGGGGCGTTAGTAAGCCCTAACGACATGCCCAAAACTCATAATGGCCATAACGAGTCTGAAATGTTGTCTTAAAGATGTCCTCTTTCTTGATCCTCAACTGATGGTAACCCGATCTCAATTCAATCTTGGAAAAAACAGACCGCACCCTGAAGCTGATCAAATAAACCATCTATACGTGGTAGTGGATACTTGTTCTTGATGGTGACTTTGTTCAATTTCCTATAGTCAATGCACATTCGCATGGAACCATCCTTCTTCTTCACAAATAAAACTGGAGCACCCCAAGGTGACACACTAGGCCTGATGAAGCCCTTATCAAGCAAATCCTGAATCTGTTCCTTCAGCTCCCTCAACTCAGCAGGTGCCATACGATACGGGGGAATAAAAATAGGCTGAGTCCCCAGTAAAGTATCTATGCAAAACTCAATCTCTCGGGTGGGAGGCAATCCTGGCAAATCCCTAGGAAATACATTTGGATAGTCCCGTACATCTTGAATGCTGTCTATAGTCACTGTCTCAGTTCGAGTATCCCGAACCGTGGCTATGAATCCCAAACAGCCCTAGCTAATCAACTTGCGGGCCCTGAAATAAGAAATGATCTGCTTCTCTGGAGCGACTGTGGTACCTTTCCACTCTAATCTCAGCTCTCCAGGTATATCAAATCTAACTAGCTTGATACGACAAATCAAGTGTACCATAACAGGCTGCCAACCAATCCATAACCATGATGAAATCAAAACTGACTATCTGAAGCTCGTGAAGATTCACCAAGGTCCCTGCACTCTGAATAGATACTATACAATCACGATATACTCGATCTACCACTATAGACTCCCCAACTGGGTAGGTACTAGAAAAGGCGCATCTATGTAATCGAGTACCCGCTCCAAACAAGTAGCATAGAATAGGGACACATAAGAATAAGTGGATCCAGGATCCATCAAGGTAAATGCCGGATGAGAACAAACTATGAGAATACCTGTGACTAATACATCACATGCATTAATATCCTGTCTGGCCAAAGAAAAGAAACGGGGCTGTCCACCCACTGCTTATGCACCCTGAGTACCCTGTCTAGATACTCCACGACCTGCCTGTGATACTGCTCTTGCTGGAACTGCAGCTATAGGTGGGGCCGCAATAACACCCTGTTGCTGGGCTACCGGCTGGCCTGTGCCTACAACTCTAGGATATGTAAAAGATAAATGACCCTACTCCCCACAAGTATATCATCCAGTGAAACCCCTCATACACCTTCCTGAATGGTTCTTCCCACAAGAAGAACAACGAGAAGCCCTGTTCTGGAAAGAACTACGTCTTTGGTGCTGCTGCTGCCCTTGCCCCGGCCCCTGCCGGGTTACCTGAGAATTAGGTGAGTTCTGAGAATGATTATATAAAGCTGACTGAGGAGGTCTAGATGACCCCTTACCCTGAACACCCCTGCTCCCAGATGGAGCCAAACTGGATACCACTGATGTACGCGACTTCTTCCCTTCTCGCTCAGTCTTGTCCTCTAGATAGTATCCCTCTCGATGCATAACACTATCTAGAACTTGATCATAGGTAGACCTCCGCACCTCAGTAGCCAAGGCGGTACGGTGGGACCTTATCAACCCATTCACAAATCTCGGTGGTCTAAAACCCATGAAAGCTCTAAGCTCATCTGTAGCACTTGCCCTCCTACCAGTAACCAAAGTTTCACTCCCTGGATGAATTGCTAGCTGTGTTACCACCTTAGCTGGTGATGGAGCTAAACCAGGTGGTGGTGTCTGAAAATCCTGTGCAACCCGCTGCTCGGTGGTAAGAGTGGCTGGTGTCTGACCACCCATACCCTCCTCAGTCTGAGAAGTAGCTGGAGGCATAACCCCACCTAGACGAGAAACACCAGCCTTCATAACTAAAACCATCTTGACCAATATTTTTGGTGGTACTGAAACTGTAACTCCCTCTACTGGGGCTGCTGCTAGTATGTCCATGACATCCTCCTCTATCGGAAGCTCGGGTGGTGCCTGTCTGGTGGCTGGGGGTCTACCTCTAGGCATAGCAGCCTATCATGCTGCAGTCTGTCCTCATGACCCGTGTTACACCTCAGAAAAAAATTTCGTTGGTACGTAAGTGAATGAACTAGTGATAAGTATGAGTGCATGATGTCCATGAGCAAGAAACAACGTTTGATGACCTTAGGCGAGATTTCGAAGGTATCCGATGTGAGATGAGAAAGTTGGCTAAGTTAAGATGAGATATAAGGTGAGCAATGCATGTGCATGGACGTGGGTGATTAAATGAGAAGTCTAAGAAATATGGGAAGTTGCAGAATTGCAACTGCCCAGTGGTAGTAAAATACAAAGACGAACCGAAAACTGGTATACGGTCCGTAAACTAGCAGGTCGTAAACTGCCATACAGAACTTCAACTTTCTGCCGGTGGAGGAAATGGTAAAATACGACCAGGTTTATGAATCATGAATGTTGTTGTGTTGTGATATGAATGTATTATAAATGGTACTAAGATCATGAACTAGACACTTTAGACGAATGGACGAAGTTGGATGTTATGACCATGAATATGGGTGAATTAGAGGCAAATTAAGGAATCTAGATAATGTGGATAATGTGAATGACTAATGGCCATTGTTATGATATTAATGAAGGTATAGACGCTAGCATTGGAAGGAAACGTGCAAGTGTAGAATAGTCTGACTAAAAGGTATGTAAGGCTAACCTTTCTTTCATAAGGCATGGTTCCTTGGCCAAACTCTTAAATCCTCTATATGAGTATGTTGTATTCAAATGATTGATATTCCGAGCTCATAAGCTCACGATCCTCGATATGTACTACGATTGTACTACGCACCCCATATGACGAGTAAGAATAAGATATAGATGTAGCGAAAATGATGATGATAGTGATGACGATGATAATAATAATGATGCTAAAGGTGCCTACGGGTTATTATACTTATATGTGCCTATGAAGGGCTATAATGACACCCCGAGCTTATAACGCCGGGTAGGATATATGTATATGAATATGTATAAAGTATGTATACGATTACGAAACGCGCGCACACCTCTGCAGATGGTACGGATAACCCTGAAGCCTTGGTAGGGCCAGGTATGAGTAACCTTGAGTCTTGGTTGGCTAAGTATGTATGAAACACCGATCCTATGAGGCCGGGTATGCTATGTAAATGATATGTATATGAAATGACTATGTATATAATATGAATATGAATGTTATAAGACTATGTATAAGAATACGAATAAGGACATGTATACGAATATGAGCACAAGTATGGTATGAGTACTATTATGGAATACGGATGATGACGTAGGTGTACAAATACGTATGAAAAAAAAATGGAAAGTCCTACGAAAGGCAGGTAAGTGCTATGACGATGATATTATTTTCTCCCCTCCTATGCTATTTCATATGTTATTCATTATGCTTATATATCGATGTTGCTCATGCTTTACATACTCAGTACATTCTTCGTACTGACGTCCTTTTGTTTGTGGACGCTGCGTCATACCCGCAGGTGTACAGGGAGACAGACTTGATCCTTAGCTGCTTATTCCGAGATTGCATAGCAGAGCTCCATTTCCTTCGGAGCCATAGCTTTTGGGGTACTTATTCTTTGGTGTATATGATTATGGGCATAGCAGGGTCCTGTCCTGCTCATGTGATATGTCATACTCTCTTAGATGCTCGTAGTCACGTGTATATATGTTTAGATATGTCTGGCCTTGTCGGCCTATGTTTGTATATCATTTTGTCGGCCACGTTGGCCTATGTACATTGACGTGGCATAAATGCCAATTATGATATAATGGTAATGTTGTCAAATGGGACCAGTTTGACGAATGAATGGAAATTCATGTTTAATTATGTGGCTCACCTAGATGTAAGCATAAAGAGTAAGCTAAGAGGGTGCCCGGGTGGGCTAGCACCGGGTGCTCGTCGCGGCCCCCCCTAGTCGGGTTGAGAAAAAAGTGGTTACAGAGCAGTTCAGTCCTAGGGTGTGTCTACGAGCCGTGTCTTGTAGAGTCTTCATTATGGGTGTGTTGCGCGCCACACTTATAAACAAGAAGCTGCGGACATTTTAGGAATGAATGACCTTCTTTCTTCATAAGAATCGTGCGATAGAGCTATGATGTAGGAAATTCTTGCTCCTAAATCGTGTGTTGTGTATTTCAGAGATGCCTAAAAAGGGAAAGACTACGGCAGCCCAAAAGGGCAAGACAGTGGCAGAGAAGCGGGCTAAGAAAGCACCGCAACCGGTAGTAAAGGAAAGTGAGTCCCAGGGTGCGGCTCAATCTCAGTATTCCCAGACAGTGCCCGTCTCTGAGGAGCGTGAGGGAGCCTCAGCCCCAGCTCCAGCTCCTCTACCAAATGCTTCGGGCCAAGATGTAAAAGAGGCCATTACTTTATTGACTCAATTGGTTGCGGCCCAGACTCAGAGGCACAGTTCAGGGTATGGTGATAGGGCTGTTAGTGCAAGAGCCCGTGATTTCATTACTTTGAACCCTCCGGAATTCTTTGGGTCAAAACCGGAGGAGGATCCCCAGGACTTCATTGATGGTATGCTAAGGACGCTCCGATTGATACATGCTTCAGACACCGAGTCGATAGAGCTAGCGTCATATAGATTGAGAGATGTCTCGATCCAGTGGTATACAGTATGGATGGCTTCACGGGGAGCCAATGCACCTCCCCCGGTATGGAAAGAGTTTGTTGATGCTTTTCTCCGTCATTATATGCCCCCAGAAGTTCGGCGAGCAAGGGCCGATAAATTCTTGAACTTGAGGCAAGGAAGCATGAGTGCCCTAGAGTATAGCCTCCATTTTAACTCCTTGGCTAGGTATGCTTCGACCATGGTAGCTGATATGGGCGACAGGGTACACCGATTTGTAAAGGGCCTGGGGCCCCATCTGATGGATAAATGCTTGACTGCGTCCCTTCAGGACGGTATGGACATTGCACGCATTCAGGCACATACTCAGAACTTAGAAGAAAGCCTACAGCAGTGAAGAGGTGAACGTGAGCAAGATCGGGGACATAACAAGAGGGCCAAATCATCAAGCCCAATGAGTGAGTCCCGAAGCGAACACAGGCAGCAGTTCCCTAGACATGCGGGCTATTCTATGACCAGTGCCCCTCCACGGTTTTCGGGCCATAGATTTGATAGGCCTGCTCGTTCAGGGCCGAGCCCGAGTTATTCCGGACCTCAGTTTAGAGATGATTAAGGCCACTCGTGCTATGATGTTCCCAGTGTGGGAACGTTCATTGGGGTCAGTGCCGATTGGGTTCAGACGTTTTCTATTCATGTGGTCGACCAGGCCATATTATGCGTGATTGCCCCTCAGTATATGGGAGAGGTAGGACCCAGCCATCAGGGTCGATAGCCGGATCTTCGGCATTTGTTCGCCCTACGGGGCCAGGTTCACATGCGCCAGTTGGCCATGGTAGAGGCAGAGGGAGAGCTCCCAGTACTAGCGGTCCTCAGCGCCGTATCTATGCTTTGGCTGGACGCCAAGATCTTGAGTCTTCTCCTGACGTGGTCACAGGTATATTATCGATATTCTCTCATGATGTATATGCTTTGATTGATCTGGGCTCCACATTATCATATGTTACTCCTTATATTGCGGGTCAATTTATAGCTGAGCCGGAGTCGATCAAACCTTTTGAGGTGTCTACACCCGTGGGTGAATCGGTGATAGCTAGCCGAGTATATAGCGATTGTGTAGTTATGATTTGTGACCGTCGTACCATGATTGATTTACATGAGCTAGAAATGGTAGACTTTGATGTTATTATGGGCATGTATTGGTTGGCTTCTTGTTACGCCAATGTTGATTGTAAAATGAAAATAGTTCGTTTCCAATTTCTGGGAAAACCAGTCTAAGAATGGAAAGGGAATACGGCGTCACCAAAAGGTAGGTTTATTTCCTATCTAAAGGCAAGGAAGATGATCACGAAAGGATGTATTTATCATCTAGTGCGAGTTCAAGATGTAGAAGCTGAATTGCTGACTCTTCAGTCAGTTCCCGTAGTGAATGAATTCCCGGATGTGGTCCCGGAAGAGCTTCCAGGCCTTCTGCCCGAACGGGAGATTGATTTTGCCATTGATGTGTTGCTAGGCACCACACCTATATCTATTCCTCCATATAGAATAGCACCCGCAGAATTGAAAGAGTTGAAGGAGCAATTGAAGGACTTGCTTGATAAAGGCTTCATTAGGCCTAGTTCATCCCCGTGGGGAGCGCCCGTATTGTTCGTCCGAAAGAAAGATGGCTCCCTGAGAATGTGCATTGATTATAGGCAACTGAATAAAGTAACGATTAAGAATAAATATCCTCTCCCAAGGATTAACGACTTGTTTGATCAATTGCAAGGCGCCAAATGGTTTTCAAAGATTGATTTGAGGTCCGGGTATCATCAAGTGAGAGTTAGGGAGAAAGATATCCCTAAGACAGCCTTCAGAACGAGATATGGTCATTTTGAATTCCGGGTAATGTCATTTGGGCTAACGAACGCGCCAGCGGTATTTATAGATTTGATGAATAATGTGTTCAGGCCCTTTCTGGATTTATTTGTGATAGTATTTATCGATGACATCTTGGTGTATTCTAGATCCGAGGCAGAACATGCGGATCATTTGCGTATTGTCCTTGGAGTTCTTCGAACTCGAGAGTTATTCGCGAAGTTTTCCAAATGCGAGTTTTGGTTGAACTCAGTGGTATTTTTAGGGCATATTGTTGCAGCTGATGGTATCCGAGTGGATAGTCAAAAGATTGAGGTTGTGAAAACTTGGCCAAGACCCACAACTCCTACAGAGGTTCGTAGCTTTCTGGGCTTAGCAGGTTATTACAGGAGATTCGTTGAAGGTTTTCCTCTATTTCTGCTCCACTCACAAAGTTGACACAGAAATCAGCCAAGTTTCAATGGACAAATGCTTGCGAGCGTAGTTTCCAAGAGTTAAAGGGTCGATTGACTTCTGCCCCAGTTCTGACACTTCCATAGGGATTGGAAGGATACATTGTTTATTGCGATGCTTCAGGTGTTGGGCTAGGCTGTGTGTTGATGAAACATGGCAAAGTGATTGCGTATGCTTCAAGGCAATTGCGGAAACATGAGCAGAATTATCCTACCCATGACTTAGAATTGGCCGCGGTGGTCCATGCATTAAAGATATGGAGACATTACTTATATGGTGTCCATGTGGATATTTACACAGATCATAAGAGTCTTCAATACATCTTCAAGCAGAAAGAGTTGAATTTGCGGCAATGACGATGGCTAGAGTTGCTAAAAGACTATGATGTTGAGATCCTGTACCACCCCGAAAAGGAAAATGTCGTGGCTGATGCTCTTAGCCGTAGGTCGATGGGAAGTCTAAGTGATATACGACCAGAAAAGAAAGAGATGGCCCATGAGCTTTAACAGTTAGCTAGCCTAGGAGTCCGAGTAGTGGACTCAGGTAGCAGCAGAGTTATTATTCAGAATTCAGCAGTTTCATCGCTAGTAGCGGAAGTAAAAGAGCGACAATATGAGGATCCCATGCTAATGCAGCTCAGAGATACACTCCCTCAGAAAGAGGAGTCAGCATTTGATATTTCAGGAGATGGAGTTCTCTGATGCCGAGGCAGATTATATGTCCCTGATGTGGCAAGTCTACGACACCATATTTTGAGAGAAGCTCATTGTTCTCATTACTCCGTTCACCCTGGAGCGACGAAGATGTATCATGATCTTAAGCCCATATATTGGTGGAATGGCACGAAGAAAGATATAGCGGAGTTTGTAGCTCAATGTCCTAATTGCCAACAAGTGAAAATTGAACACCAAAGTCGGGTGGATTGTTGCAAGCTATAGAAATCCCAACTTGGAAGTGGGAAGCGATTAACATGGACTTCATTTCAGGCTTACCCCGTTCTCGACGTAAGTATGATTCCATATGGGTGATTGTGGATAGACTCACTAAGTCAGCTCATTTCTTACCGGTCAGGACGACCTATGAGGCAGATGATTATGCAAAGCTTTATCTTAAAGAGATAGTAAAACTCCATGGCGTCCCGGTATCTATTATCTCCGAAAGAGGGACTCAATTTACAGCTAAGTTTTGGAGGTCTTTCCAAGAGGGTTTAGGGACCCGAGTTAGCCTTAGCACGACATTTCATCCTCAGACCGATGGACAAGCTAAATGTACTATTCAGACTCTTGAGGATATGTTACGAGCATGTATGATGGATTTTAGAGGAAATTGGGATGATCATTTGCCACTCATTTAATTTGCTTACAATAATAGTTATCATTCCAACATTCAAATGGCACCATATGAAGCTTTATATGGTCGAAAGTGTAGATCCCCAATTGGGTGGTTTGAAACCGGAGAAACTAAATTGATAGGGCCAGACTTGGTCCAGCAAGCTATAGAGAAATTCAAGCTTATACAAGATCGGTTGTTAGCAGCTCAAAGTCGTCAGAAGTCCTATACGGATAATCGTCGAAGAGATTGGAGTTCAAAGTGAAGGATTGGGTATTCTTGAAAGTGTCGCCAATGAAAGGCGTTATGAGATTTGGCAAAAAGGGGAAGCTTAGTCCCCGGTATATTGGACCATATGCCATTGTGCGCAAAATAGGCAAAGTGGCCTATGAGTTAGATCTACCTCCGGAATTGGAGTCAGTCCATCCAGTATTTCATGTCTCGATGCTTCAAAAATGTGTTGGAGATCCCACTAGGATCGTCCCAGTAAATAATGTACAAGTGACAGAGAAATTGACTTATGAAGAGGTACCCATTGCCATATTAGACAGGCAAGTACGGAGGCTTAGAAACAAAGAGGTGGCCTCGGTTAAGGTTCTATGGAGAAGCAGTAAATGAGAGGAGATGACATGGGAAGCAGAAGAAAGTATGCGATCCAAATACCCACATTTATTTCATCCCTTGGAAGAAGCCCAAGATGAGACGTCAAGATCATAAGGTATGTATATTTTCCTTTTATGCTTTTGGGTCATGTGTGGCCAAAATTTTATGTTGTTATGTTGTGGCCCTGTGTGGCATCGATATTATGGGTCGTTGTGGCAGGATGGTAGCGCCATATTATAGGGGAAACTCTGGCGAAATATTTGTAGAATTCCCGAGCATTTTAACATTCGGGGACGAATGTTCTTAAGGGGGGAAGAATGTTACACCTCGGAAAAATTTCCGTTCGTACGTAAGTGAACGAACTAGTGATAAGTATGAGTGCATGATGTCCATGAGCAAGAAACAACATTTGATGACCTTAGGCGAGATTTCGAAGGTATCCGATGTGAGATGAGAAAGTTGGCTAAGTTAAGATGAGATATAAAGTGAGCAATGCATGTGCATGGACGTGGGTGATTAAAATGAGAAGTCTAAGAAATATGGGAAGTTGCAGAATTGAAACTACCCAGTGGTCGTAAAGTGCTAGGATGGACCATAAACTGGTGTACGGTCCGTAAACTAGCAGGTTGTAAACTGCTATGCAGAACTTCAACTTTCTGCCAATGGAGAAAATGGTAAAATACGACCAGGTTTACGGACCGTAAAGTGATTTACGGCCCGTAAACCATGGTCGTAAATCACCATGGTTGCAGCCTAAGCTTCTGGTTTTTGAAAAGGTTAAAGACGACCGTGATGGACGAGCCGTAAAGTGGAATACGTGGTCGTAAACTCAGTTTACGACCACTATTCATCTCAGCACAGATTTTGCAAGTCATTAAATAAAGGGACCAACACTTGTTTTATTTCATTACAACATTACACCACTTCTCTCTAAAACCTCTCTCTACATTTATTATACAAGTTTTCAAGGATATTTGAGGATCAACAACATAAAACAAGGTGAATCAAGAGTAAGAACATCATCAAAGATCATCTAGGTCAAGAAATCCAAATGGAGAAAAACTAGGGTTTTGCTCAAAGTGGAGTATTATCAACCAAATCTTGTTCCTACAACTTCTAAGGTAAGATTCATGATTTTTACATGATGTTTAAGGTATTAAAGAGTTGAAATACATGTATTGAAGAAAATATGGTCAAGTAGGTCATGAATGATGAATAGTGACATTTTGAGGAATAGTTTGAATTGAATCATGAATGTTGTTGTGTTGTGATATCAATGTATTATAAATGGTACTAAGATCATGAAATAGACACTTTAGACGAATGGACGAAGTTGGATGTTATGACCATGAATATAGGTGAATTAGAGGCAAATTAAGGAATCTAGATAATGTGGATAATGTGAATGACTAATGGCCATTGTTATGATATTAATGAAGGTATAGACGCTAGCATTGGAAGGAAACGTGCAAGTGTAGAATAGTCCGACGAAACGGTATGTAAGGCTAACCCTTCTTTCATAAGGCATGGTTCCTTGGCCAAACTCTTAAATCCTCTATAGGAGTATGTTGTATTCAAATGATTGACACTCCGAGCTCATAAGCTCACGATCCTCGATATGTACTACGATTGTACTACGCACCCCATATGACGAGTAAGAAAAGATATAGATGTAGCGAAAATGATGATGATAGTGATGACGATGATAATAATAATGATGCTAAAGGTGCCTACGGGCTATTATACTTATATGTGCCTATGAAGGGCTATAATGACACCCCGAGCTTATAACGCCGGGTAGGATATATGTATATGAATATGTATGAAGTATGTATACGATTACGAAATGCGCGCACACCTCTGCAAATGGTACCGATAACCCTGAAGCCTTTTTAGGGCCAGGTATGAGTACCCTTGAGCCTTGGTTGGCTAAGTATGTATGAAACACCGATCCTATGAGGTCGGGTATGCTATGTATATGAAATGACTATGTATATAATATGAATATAAATGTGATAAGACTATGTATAAGAATACGAATAAGGACATGTATACGAATATGAGCACAAGTATGGTATGAGTACTATTATGGAATACGGATGATGACGTAGGTGTACAAATACGTATGAAAAAAAAATGGAAAGTCCTACGAAAGGTAGGTAAGTGCTATGACGATGATATTATTGTCTCCCCTCCTATGCTATTTCATATGTTGTTCATTATGCTTATATATCGATGTTGATCATGCTTTACATACTCAGTACATTCTTCGTACTGACGTCCTTTTGTTTGTGGACGCTGCGTCATGCCCGCAGGTGTACAGGGAGACAGACTTGATCCTTAGCTGCTTATTCCGAGATTGCATAGCAGAGCTCCATTTCCTTCGGAGCCATAGATTTTAGGGTACTTATTCTTTGGTGTATATGATTATGGGCATAGCGGGGTCCTGTCCCGCTCATGTGATATGTCATACTCTCTTAGAGGCTCGTAGTCACGTGTATATATGTTTAGATATGTCTGGCCTTGTCGGCCTATGTTTGTATATCATTTTGTCGGCCACGTTGGCCCATGTACATTGACGTGGTATAAATGCCAATTATGATATAATGGTAATGTTGTCCAATGGGACCAGTTTGACGAATTAATGGAAATGCATGTTTAATTATGTGGCTCACCTAGATGTAAGCATAAGAGTAAGCTAAGAGGGTGCCCGGGTGGGCTAGCACCGGGTCCTCATCGCGGCCTCCCCTAGTCGGGTCGTGACAACCCGGCTCTCCCCCGTGTTACTGGGGCACCCCCTCGCCCCGCAGATACAGAAGATCGAGTCCTAGCCATCTGTTACAGAACAAGAAAAGGGTTAATTCCTTATTCAACTTTAATAGCACGATAAGAATTAGAAAGAATGGAAAGTTTTCCTAAAATACCCGAGCTGCCCCTGGAAGATAAGTACAGACTTCTCTGTACCGATCTACAAGGCTCTACCGGGCATCGCTCCATGACTCCAAGGAAATTGAAACCTAGTGCTCTGATACCAAGTTTGTCACGACCCAAATTTGACACTCAGGCCATGACCGGGCACCAGTCGAGCTTCTACCTATAAGGCGAACCCTCTAAGCTAATCATGCGAAAATTAATGAATAAAATGTATGATACGCAAAGTATCATAATATAAATAAAAGTGCGAAAACGAAATACAAATACAAAGTCTTGCCCATAAACCCCATAAAAATGTCTAAGTCATGGAACTACTAGTCTGAATATAAAAGTACGAGACGTAGCTCAGAATACTATCAAGTCAACTAAAGAAGAAGAGGCCGCCAAGATCGAATGGTGGCTCACCTCGACTGAACTGGACTGAACAAAGCTGGAATGAATCAAATTTTTGGCTACCTAGTCACCGTTAACCACACCTGCACACATACAACATCAATAAGCGTGAGTCTAAAAGACCCAGCAAGATCATCGACACTCTCATCTTCCCCTAGGGAAAGTCTTTGAAATCCCTGATAATGCATAAAAGCAATTACACAGTACAAGTATGTCAAATATATACAAACACTGAAGCTAAAGCTGAAATCATGAAGCATAAACAAGCAAAACATGAAATACTCTAAATCTGAATCTATGCTCACGGGACATAGTACGTATTTACCTATGTCATACCCCATCTTCCGGAGAGGGCATTATTTACCCCTATCTTACCCGGATGAACAATACATGAAATACACTGAATCTGAATGTATTCTCACGAGACATAGTACGTATTTGTCTATGTCTTACCCCGTCCTGCGGAGAGGGAATTATTTACCCCACTCTTACCCGGACAAGCAATAGATGCACTACACTGAATCTAAATCTATGTTCATGGGACATATTACGTATTTGTCTATGTCTTACCCCGTCTTCCGGAGAGGGCATTATTTACCCCCATCTTACCCGGGTTACTTAAAATTCTAGCATCTATCTCTCACCGAACATCAATGGGACCTGTGGAAGTATGCCCCCTCTGAAGATATGATAAGTGGAACATACATCAATTCAATACCACTTCTAAACTTTACATTTGTATAAATAGTATCTATTTAAGAGAAATTACGCTAAAGGACTCATACGGTCATTACTTTAGAAACTTCGAAATTATCCAATTTAGATCATGCTTGCTCATTCACACGAACTAAATAGTTTCAATGAATACATACAACACAAACCATATGCTTTTTATGAAATGCAAGTAAACTAAGAGTTTAAGCCTCACTTGTCTTATAACCGGAACGCAACTCTCTTGAAGTGTCAAATCTTCAAACAATCACCAATAGCCTCAATCTATTCAATACCATAAATAAATAGTCCAAATTAGCCTCGGAAAACTAATCCTATAATTTTAGGTTTAGAAATAAATCTCAACATTCTATACCTTGATTCCATGATTGTTTTAAAAAAGTGGAAACTGTATCTCAATACCAATAATAAACAATTTTGTAAATATATATACATGTTGTAGTCTCAAAATAAATGTAGTGATTATCACGTGGAACTTCAGGCTTGAAAACTTTTGTTTTCCTTCACATTATTTTACACGCTGAAGAAAACAAAATAAAAAAAAACATTCAAACATTCTTAATGATCTTTGAAGTTTACCATAGTTTAAGTAAAATATATAGTTTCTTTATGTACGGATATCACAGGTATTTCCAAGACAATTGCATTGAAAATTTAATATTAAAGAATAGAAGGAATAGAAATAAAAAAAAAAAGAAATAAAGAAACCAACAAAAAAATTTGCACTAAACAAAGCACTGTGCACGTGATGTGTAGAAAATCAAAATTTTCTTTTACCCATTTGAAATCAATTTTATAGCCAAATTCTACAATTCTTCATACTTGCAATGTGGTCCCCTCTATATATTAGGTTGTCACTACTCCCCAATAAAATCTTGCCACCATTAACATGATAGTACAACATCCAGCAACTAAATTCTTAAATACTAAAGTTGAAGTATTGTGTACCTGATTTTCTCCTAATTGTGGAAACTTCACGTTATGCTAGCAACTGCTAAATGCTCTACTCGTTCTCCCTTTTTTTTTTTTTTTTTTACTTTTTCTCCTCTCTAGGTTAGAGGAAAGTTAATACTTTCCTTCTATTTCCCTCTTCCCCTTAGGAAATGTAACGTGGCCAAGACTAGAGTAATGGGCCTAACCCACTTATTTACTTAACTGCCTTTTCATAAAATATATCCTATAAATTATATATACAACTAAATATATCTACATACATATTATATGAATATATTTCATAATTATCTGCTTTGGTACAAGACCGCTAAAATTAAATAAATTATGAATAAGGAGCTAATTCAAGATACTTGGAAAAATCTCGGGTTGTTACAGATTTCCATAAGATTCAATAACAAGATTTAAGGCTTGCGAAAAATTCTAGTTTTCGAAATTCCAAGAAAACTTCAAGAAACTATTCAAGTTCTAATCTTTACAATAGAAAACCATTGTAGTGTGATTATTGAATCTTGGAAAGTGCGATTGAGCAGGATTTGAGGTATGTCTATATTTCTAAAGTCGTCTTTTCAAGCATGTCTATATTTCAAAAATTGTCTTTTCAAGTATGTCTACTTTTGATGTACGTTTATATTGTGAAAGCATGACTTGTATTTGAGAATCCTTCCTTGATTATTTGTATAAGTTATAACTCTTGTTTGGTGGAAGTTCTTTTGGAATTAAAGATGATTTCTTTTTGACAAGGTCATGCGTGTGTAAGGTCAAGCCCGCATCGAACCTTATATGAACTATACTACTTTGTGAAACCCACTTTTCATATTATTGGATGCTTCAAATTATTTTTCTAAAGGTTGGACCTTAAACTTGTTTTGTTGCTGATTGGGTTTCTTGAACCTAGAAATTGAATAAGAGATTTAAATAAGATTCTAAATCGGTTATAACTTGAAATGCCTCTATTTTGAGATAATGACTTGAGAACTGAGATTCGGCTCTAAGTCATGATTGATGATTCAGTAATATGCCATGATTTGTAGTTTGCTTGTTTTTTGGCCTGTATAGGCAAGATGTGCTAGGTTTGGATGTGTCCTAGCATGTGTCTGTGTTTGTGGAGCTGTGTCTAGTGGATTATTCCTTGTGCAGCCTGGTCACGTGCATAATCGAAAAACTACCAAGGCGTTTATAGGTGTTTCTCATTCTTCTTGATTCAAGATTGTGCTATAGAGCTTGAACTTCCTTTAGGATCGTTCTAATGTGTTCGTTACTCGTGCTTTGCTGAGATTTATTTAACTCGTGTTGTAATTTCTAACCTCATGAACAATGGTTCTTTGAGGTGCACATTGGTTATGATGTATAATTTTATGGATGGTATAACGTCTCTTGGAACTATGTAGTAGGTGTTTGGTGGTTTAGCTCGTGAGGAGGCAACCGAAGCCTCAAATGTTGTAGTCACAGGTAATCTCCCTAATTCTCTCTTGATGTGTATTCGCTAATCGATCCAGGTTCATATATTTCTTGTGTGACTCCTTACCTTGCCCCTAGATTATTTTTGTGTGGGACACGAATAATTGCTAGAAACCTTTTATGTGAACACCCATACTAGTATTCTCGTTATTTCTTCTAGAATCTATAGAGATTGTGTAGCCTTAGTTAAGGATCGTGAGATTACTGCTGGTTTGTTCAAATGAGAGGTAGTGAAACATGATGTAATTATGAGAATAGACTGACTTTTTGTTACACCCTGGAAAATTTCGCGTTACGAAGACTGTAGACGGCTTAGTATGAGCTCAAGGGAGAGAAAAGTTATACAAGGATTAGGGATGAAGATTATATTATTTGAGTACAAGAATATATATATATATATATATATATATATATATGACATTTGGAGATTGTATGGAGTAAATCAGTTAACACGTTACTCGATGATAGCCCTCGTAACCATAAGGTAAGGTGGGGCCCACATGTCAAGATTTTGTAAAGGACATATGAAAAGTGATATGAGTAGTACATGGAAAGTTGATCAAATCTTAAGAATGACCCTTAAGCCAAATATGGGCATAAGCCCTCCAAAAAGATGATTTAAAGAAACGTTTTCAGATGACCTGACTTGGAGGGGACAAAAAGCTATTATAAGTTTCGAATTTGGGAAAACACCAAGAATGAAAGTTGTAGATAATTGAAAGAGCTTTCCAACCGTAGGTCGTGGGCCCTCACACAATATCGGAATCAAAAGTTATGGCTATTTTAAGATCAAAACTCTAAGCTGCCAAAAGGCTCCGCGGGCCCCACTTGAGGAAGTCGGTGGAACCGACCTAGGAGGGGTATAAATACCCCCCATCAACCCCGTTTTTTCAGAAAAATAACATTCCAAGGAGTCCTAGAAATTTCTCCACACCTCCCCCAAACATTATAGTCCGATAAATCAAGAATTTAACAAGATTACGCCAAACTAGCCCACGAAAGGTGATTGTTCTTGCTTCTACTTAAGTTTGGCATTGGAGAAAGTTGTTTGGCTATGTTTCTTCAAGTATAAGGTATGTTCTTCATCCCATCTCTTATGTTGAGTTTCTTTGAAGGATTAACAAGCCTAGAAAGTGAAAATAGTTATGGAGGAAAGGTCATAAAGTGTTGTGTCGTAGTTGTTGTGTTTATGGGCTGTATTGAACATGTTATGGCCGTGTGCCTAGGCTGATTTATATGTATAGAGATGGTATCTAATGTTGTTGGTGTTGATGAAATTAACTCCTTGATTGGGATGAAAGGAAGTGTATATTGTTATTGTATGTTGAAAAACATCGTGTGGGATGGTTATGGAATATATTGGTATGGATAATAGTGTTGTTGATGTTGGTATTGTTGTTGTTGTTGATTGGTTGCTGAATTGTAATTTTGGGCTAGGCATATAAACAGGGAAGATGCTGCTCGATTTTTGGTAGAGTATAAAATAGTTTGATTTGAAACCTGGAACAAGTGTGCAATAAAGAGGCTAACGCTAGTATAACTCCTCGTAAATGTAGACTTGTGAGCTCGGATGAATAAGCATAGCTAGTAGGAGGTCGAACAGGTATGTTAAGGCTCGTCCCTTTCTTTCAAAGGCATGATTCCTATGTTATGATTCCATAAATGTTTCCATAACTGCCTTGCTTTTAAAAGCTAGAAGTTTGTGACTCCTAAAGATTCTTACGATGTTAAATGAAAAATGTTCTATGATGATTGTGACGATGATGATGACTTTCTTCCAGAAACTCCGAAACTATGATTTGAGAGCATTATGAGATTATTCAGTCATTCCATGTATCTTCTTGATCTTACTTATTGTTGATGGTCTCATCTCATGTCATTTGTTCCTTCGAGGTGAGATATAGCGAAGATAACGATTTTATTTTCAGTGTTACCTAAATTCATGATTCTCGAGACTCCTGTGACATCGTTGATTTCATCATACGCTGGTTGATCCTTCAAGGAATGATATGATGATAATGGTAATGCTAATGATGATGTTGATTTCGTTTATGTATTTTTATGTGTATGTATGTATGTATGCATTGCATCCCACTGATCAGCTGGGGATAACACCGCGCCTATATGGTCGGGCAAGATAACACCGTGCCTATATGGCCGGGCAAGATAACACCGCGCCTATATGGCCGGGCAAGATAACACCGCGCCTATATGTCCGGGCAAGATAACACCGCGCCTATATGGTCGGGCAAGATAACACCGCGCCTATAAGGCCGGGCAAGATGCTATATATATTACCGTGCCTTAATGGCCGAGCAAGATGCTATATATATTACCACGCCTTAATGGCCGGACAAGATATTATATATGGATATGTATGGAATTTTTTTTTTTAAAGCTAAGCATGCACGACGTTCGCCTTAAAAGGGCATTCAGAGACATAGATTGATCTCTTTTATATTACTTTATCTTCATACATTCATTATATTATTTTTCATGTTTGGTATCTCTTACTATGTTACTATTCATTCCTTACATACTCAGTACATTGCTCGTACTGACGTTCCTTCTTGTGGACGCTGCGTTTCATGCCACGCAGGTGTATACAGACGAGTAGAGTATATTGCTTGAAGATGTTCCAGCTGGATTGGCGAGCTCCATTTCCTTCCGGAGTGTTGCCGAGTCAGAGTATCTATGTTATGGTAAATTGGTTTATGTTAGAGACTTTGCAGACAGAGTCACGTATATAGCATATCAGTCTTGCAAACGGCTCTGCAAGCCGATGTATCATTATGCATTATGTTACAAATTTCATATGATTACAGATATTACTTGATTTGAGAAAGAAGATAAGA
Organism: Lycium barbarum; assembly: GCF_019175385.1. Lineage (NCBI taxonomy): Eukaryota > Viridiplantae > Streptophyta > Magnoliopsida > Solanales > Solanaceae > Lycium > Lycium barbarum. The sequence goes on along the minus strand of NC_083345.1, from coordinate 55,071,826 downwards.
ATGATTTTGAAAAGCTTTCATTATGCATTTCATTTTGTGATTTAAGAGACCAGTGAGATTATGAATATAACTAGAACCAGCGGGTTCGCTCGGCTCTAAGTGAAGGGTCGGGTGCCCATCATGCCCTAGTAGGACTGGGGTGTGACACTTTTCAAGTGTTATGAAATTCTAGGTTGCCAATTAAAAATAGTTAAGCTTGTATTTCTATATGTACCCGTTATGATTGGAGGAGTAATATCGTTAAATCTCGAGGTAGACTACAGGTGTAAATCCCTTATTCCATGCTTAGGCTTGTTTAGTGTAGTTGTGGGAGTCTCTATGAGGGCCATATGGTTATTTTTAAAGTATTATATGAGTTTTGTTGAGAGAGCTTGCAATACAAAGAAACCCTAGTCAGTATTTTGAATACTCGAGATTTAGTGAAAATCTTAGGCCATGACTTTCATTCGGGGACGAATGATCCTAAGGGGGAGGGGGGGGGGGGGGGGGGGGATAACGTAACACCCCGTAAATTCGGGTTAGGTGTAAAAGTTTAAAACTAGCAATAAGATGATATTTTAGCTATATTAATCCATTCGGGATGAATTTGGGTGATAAGCAGTCGTTTGAAGTCAACCCAAATAGTGAAGTTCGTAAGAGTCCTCAAACGCGTCTAAATTTTAGTAGGTCTGACTTCCTATCCTGTTTCGTGAAAATAGGTTGGGAATTTGGGAAAACTTTCTGAATAAAAGTTGTATATCTTTGAAATACCTTTCCAACGGTAGGTCGCCCAGCTCTAACGGAGCTCTGTACTAGGAGTTATACCTATTTTACTGAACATCATTTGTGTAGTGTATAATTAGGCTGGCACCGCGCCCCAGGCCAAATTTTCAGGAAATTCAAAATTTTGATGCCATCAAAATGGATACACTGTGTGTGCCGCCCTGGGTGAGGCACCATGCCATTTTATGCCTGAAGCAATTTTTCCCGAATTTTATAAAGGCCTAACTTTGTTGTGTTATTTCCCACTTCGTTTTAAACCTATTTTCTGAGAAAAAGAACCCTAGAAATAGTCTGTGTAACCCTGAGGTGAGTCTATACTCAATATCCATCAATCATACACCAAAGTTCATCTCTTCTTGATCATAAATCATCTCTCCAAACCCTAGGTTCTTCAAAAATTCAAGAAGAAGAAGTAGAGAGGCGTGTGGGGTTCCATCGAAAGGTAAGACTTTTGTTTTTATTAGATTATTATTGATGTTTGAAATAGTATATAATAAACAAAGAGGTTAGAATCCATCAGTGATTTCCATAAGATTCAAGAACAAGATTTAAGGCTTGCGAAAAACCCTAGTTTTCGAAATTCCAAGAAAACTCCAAGAAACTATTCAAGTTCTAATATTTAACATCTAAAACCATTGTAGTGTGATTATTGAATCTTGTAAAGTGCGTATGAGAGGGATTTGAGGTATGTCTATATTTCAAAAGTTGTCTTTTCAAGTATGTCTATATTTCAAAAATCGTCTTTTCAAGTATGTCTACTTTTGATGTACGTTTATATTGTGAAAGCATGATTTGTATTTGAGAATCCTTCCTTGATTGTTTGTATATGTTATAACTCTTGTTTGGGGGAAGTTCTTTTGGAATTAAAGATGATTTCTTTTAGACAAGGTCATGCGTGTGTAGGGTCAAGCCCGCATCAAACCTTATATGAACTATACTACTTTGTGAAACCCACTTTTCCTATTATTGGATGATTCAAATTATTTTTCTAAAGGTTGGACCTTAAACATGTTTTGTTGCTGATTGGGTGTCACGACCCGACTAGGGGGCCACGACGAGCACCCGGTGCTACCCCACCCGGGCACCCCCTTATCATGCATATCATAACATCTAGGTGAACCATAATTCATTTCATGCATTTTAAATCATTAATCAAGCTAGTCCCATTGGACGACCATCATCGATTAACATATCATGGGCATCTATGCCATGTCAAATATACCAGGCCGACGAGGCCAACAAAAGATATACAAAACATAGGCCGACATGGCCAAACATCTCTACCCACATACACATGACTACGAGCCTCTAAGAGTATGACATATCATGAGCGGGATAGGACCCCGCTATGCCCATAGTTATATACACAAAAGAATGAGTACCCAAAAGATATGGCTCCGAAGGAAATGGAGCTCTCTATGAAATCTTCAAATAGGCAGCTATGGGTCAAGTCTGTCTCCCTGTGCACCTGCGGGCATGACGCAGCGTCCACAAACAAAAGGACGTCAGTACGAAGAATGTACTGAGTATGTAAAGCATGATTAACATTGATATACAACATAATGAACAATATATGGAATAGCATAGGAGGGGAGACAATAATATCATCATCATCATGTCGCTTACTTACTCACATCGTCATTCGTGCCCCATAATAAAACTCGTACCATGCTTGTGCTCGTATTAGTGTACATATCCTCATTCGTATTCTTATACATAGTCTCATCACATTCTTTTACATAATATATATACATACATAATCATTTCGTATACATGGCATTTACATAGCGTACCCGACCTCATTGGATCAGTATTTCATATACATACTTGGCCAACCAAGGCTCAATGTTACTCATACCTGGCCCTACCAAGGCTTCAGGGTTATCCGTACCATCTGCAGATGTGTGCGCGCGTTTCGAAATCGTATACATATTCTATACATATTCATACCCATATATTCTACCCGGCGTTATAAGCTCGGGGTTTCATTATAGCCCTTCAGGGGCACGTATGAGCATAACAGCCCGTAGGCACTCTTAGCATCATTATTATCACCATCATCATTACTATCATTATCGTTATTGTTACTTCTATATCGTAGTCCTACTCGTCACCTGAGGTGCGTAGCGCATTCGTAGTACCAATCAAAGATAGTGAGCTTATGAGCTCGGAATGTGAAACATTTGTAGTCAACATGCTCATATAGAGCGATTAGGAGTTTGGCCAAAGAACCATGCCTTATGAAAGAAGGGTTAGCCTTACATACCTCTTTGTCGAATTATTCTACACTTGCACGTACTCCTTCGATGCTCACGTTTCTACCTTCATTAAGGCCATACTATCATTAGTATCGATAACTAGTGCACATGGCTAGAACTAGAGAAAATTGGACAGCATCTCCTTTATCTATACAACATTTTTCCATATCATAATTCAACCCCAAACGTCAACAACACATTTATAATATCATTTCCATGGCCATTAATCATCTACATTATCCACATTCTCAATTCACTTCCATTTGTCCCTATTTAGGGTCACAACACCCAACTTCGTTCATCCATATACAATGTTTATTTCATGATCTTAACGTCATTTATAACACACTCATATCACAATACAACAACAATCATGATTCAATTCAAACTATGTTTCAAAAACGTCACTATTCATCATTCATGTCCTAGTGGACCATGTTTTCTACAATCCATGCATTTTAATTCTCCAATACCGTAAACATCATATAAAAATCATGAATCTTACCTTAGAAGTTGTAGGGACAAGCTTTTGTTGATAATACTCCACTTTGAGTAAAACCCTAGTTTTTCTCCATTTGGGTTTCTTGACTTTAGATGATCCTTGATGGGTTTCTACCTTGAATTTACTTGTTTAATGTGGTTGATGGATTAATACCCTTGAAAACTTGTACAAAAGTTGTAGAGAGATGTTTTAGAGAGAGAGAGGAAATGTGGAAATGATTTTCATGAACTTGGTCTTTATTTATTAAATCATCACCGAACTGTCGGGTTCCATTATACGGTCCATTATACGGTCCGTATAATGGTTATACGGTCCGTATAATAGACTGTGAAATGGGTCTGCCCAGCACCCCTTCACTGTGACTACTTGACGGTCCGTTATACGGTCCGTAAAACAGTTTTACGGTCCGTATAACTGACCGTAAAACGTTACCAGTGAGCAACCTTTCACTGTGACCATTCGACGGTTCGTTATACGGTTCGTATAAATTTTATACGGTCCGTATAACTGACCGTAAAATTCCACCAGCAACCAACCCTCACTGTGATGGTTTTACGGTCCACTATACGGTCCGTATAACATTATACGGTCCGTATAATGAGCCGTAGAACTCATCAGTCACTGAACTTAGTTTCGCCACTTCGTTTGATCTCCGATCCTCATGGAACCTTCTTAACACTTGTTTAACACTTCAATACTAATCTAAGGGACGTTATAACTCTTTCCCAAAATTCCCTTAAGTCATCATTAACCCGATACTCGTATTTTGCTAGTTCATTCACTTGCGTACCAACGGAAGATTTTTCCGAGGTGTAACATTGGGTTTCTTGAACCTTGAAATTGAATAAGAGATTTGACTAAGATTCTAAATCGGTTATAACTTGAAATCCCTCTATTTTGACATAGTAACTTGAGAACTGAGATTCGACTCTAAGTCATTATTGATGATTCGATAATATGCCGTGATTTGTAGTTTGCTTGTTTTTTGGCCTGTATAGGCAAGCTGTGCTAGTCCAGAGGATGATTAGCCGTTATGGATCTTAACGTATCAATACGAGTATTGTTGTGTTAGTCCAGAGCATGATTGACCTCCGTTGCTTCCTAGCCCAGAGCATCTATTGCTGTGTCAGACCAGAGGATGATTGACCTCCGTTGTTTCCTAGCCGGAGTATCTATTGTTGTGTCAGTCCAGAGGATGATTGACCTCCGTTGCTTCCTAGCCGGAGTATCTATTGTTGTGTTAGTCCAGAGGATGATTGACCTCCGTTGCTTCCTAGCTCGGAGTATCTATTACTGTGGTAGTCCAAAGGATGATTAGCCTCCGTTGTTTCCTAGCCCGGAGTATCGACTAATTGATTTTCCTGTGAGTGGCTTGTTTTGTATATTTGTTTCCTGTGAGTGGCTTATGGAAACCTTGAGTTCGTAAATGAAACACAGAATGATGTGAACGATAACATAAGTGGAACTTGATATATTCCTATATGTTGACTCTTATTGGTGATTTCCCTGGTTTACTAGCTTACTTATTCTCCGGATTTCAAACTATTTCTTTTGATATCATTTTATTGAATTTACTACCTTAATTTGGTTTTATTAACTATTGCCCCTTAGACACTCACTGAGTACCTAGTACTAAGGCATACCATTGTTGTTTTTGATGGTATGTTAGGTATCATTGAGGAGCAGGTTCGCGATACACCTATGACTTAAGAGAACTTACTGCTTTCAATACTATTCGGTGAGCCCACATGATTGTTCGTGGGGCACCATTCTATCTTTATTTATTTTTTGTATTTCAGTTTCGGGCTGCGTCCTGATGTTTTTAGACACTCTTTATTATTTTAGAAGCTCTATGAGAGTATACATTCTTGTGGGTAGTTGTCGAGTTGTTTAACTCTTGGTCACGTGATACATTTGATTTAGTTTTATAATATTAAAGACTTCAGCTAATTTAATTCATATCTCATGATTCGTTTGAATTTATTTTATAAACTGTTGGTGCTGATTATTGGGCCTGGCGGGTTCAAGTTTCATTATTACATCTTTTTTGTTCTTCTGATGTTGTTCATGACGTCGGATGCCAGTCACGTCTAGGGTGGGTTTTGGGGCGTGACAGACTCCCAAGGAGAAGTCTGAACCTTATGAGGAAGAACAAAATAGGCCGTCCTAAAAGGCCACCACCGCTGCCTCTGTTGCTGAAGCTGAGAATTACGAGATACCTCAAAGGTCCACCTGCCCAGCGTCACCAACTTGGTGTGAAATTTCCCTCAAACCCATGCATGCCCCTACAGAGTCACACCAAGGTATGTACAATGTGAGGAAATCTATGAAAAAAATGAAAGTTGTGGAGACTACGTGCTCTAGTCAGAAGAGGCTCCCACTGTATGCTTCAATTTACGCACACAAAAGGTGCCCATTCCACAAAAATCAACCTGGGCACACCACCAATGAATGCATGGCCCTCAAAAGCAGGATCATAAGACTGATTGACGATAAGACAATTCGCAACATGTGGGGACCAAATTCTTTATTGGTCCATGATCAAATCATCCCCAGTGAGGGAATCACGCTAGACACTCAAATTTGTCAGTATGACTTCACCATCTTCAAAGACTTGCATGCGATCATCTTTCAAAAGCTTGTAAGCATTTGACAATTTTCCCAATCGAGGCTTCTTGGAAACTGTCACCCAAAGGATCAGGCTGAAGGGGAATCTACTTGTTTCATTCTGGGGCCTGGGGCACGATATAAAAGAATGGGAAGCCTTCAAGTTTGAATTGTAGCATCTAGTCCACACTGGGGAAATTTGGGTAGTGCTCCCTCCTCGTTTCTAGAAGTAAAGGCGATAGCAAAATGTGTGGTTGTAAGGACGACAACTCGCCATGACTTCAAGAAGAGGTCATCTTTTGGGTAGATTTAGGCGTCCCTTTTCATCGAATCAAATGTTATCTTCCCTATTTACATGGAAAGAAACTACGTCTGACCTGATGTCCCATAGAGGGATACATAGGAAGCCTTTATCGGGCCTGGTCCGGGAAAGCTTTTGGGTAGAACAAAATTAGGGGATATTTTATGTAAACTGAAGCACGAAAGGGCTTGGTTTCCCACGGAGAGATATGTAGGCAGTCTACATAAGACTTGATCCCTATATTACATAATATATATATATATATATATATATATATATATATTCCCCACTCAACGAAAAGAGAGTATCAAGAGGATCACTCAAAGGGTAAAGTCCCGACGACATTGCTAGAAGCAAGTCAACTATAGACTCTCAAACCAAAATCCACAAAACATTCAAAGTGCCAAAATACCAAAACCTCGAAAGGGAGGATCAATCAAGTATTTGGATCGATTACATGAATTTTATATGCTTTGTATGCTTCCTTGCAAATTATGTGTGATATCATGTATTGTTTATTATTGCTTAACGTGCTAATGTCATTTGTCTTTGAGTTTTTCTTTTCGTATAGAAAGGGTTGATCAGTATCATGTCACGCTGGCTACTTCACTAGATCCAAAGCTGTGACAACATCCCTTTCCGAACAAGAAAAGGGCAAAGAAAAAATGACTGGTACTTCGGAAAATGAATGCGATAAGAACGAACTCGTCATAAGGGATTTTGTATCCCTAGACCCAAAAGGGGCGTTGCATTATGATAAGTTGGTATTTTACCAACTTATTTCTTCTTTAATCTTAGATTGTTGCTATGTTTTGATTAAAACAATAGTGCATTTAATGTCTTTTACTTCCATTTTATAAGTTTATGTGATTTAGAAGTGATCGGAAGAAACCAAGCGAAAATAAAGTCAAAAAGAGGCCAAATTGGACAAAAACTGCACAGTTTTGCAAAACTGTTAAAAGTGGACAGTCTTGCAATAACGGGATAGAACTGCAAATAACGGGCAGAACTGCAAAAACTGAAATCTGGGGCATATTTTGTCATTTTTTGAACTTGGAAAAATTAGGGCAGCTACAAAAGAGAGCCTTGGGGCATATCATTAACATCTTTGGCCATTTTTCTTACAAGCTTGGAGGCTAAGGTTTTTCTACACCATTGGAGGAGAAGATTGGAAGCACTTCAATGAGATATTTCTTAATCCTTTCTTCAATTTATTGTTTTGTATTGTATATCTAAGTGTGTAGATTTCTATTCCATTACTTAAATCTTGTTTATGCAAATATTCATATGTTTGGTTTGGATGAATCTCTCATTTTGCTTATGTATTGAATGATTTTAATTTCTAATGAAGTGGGTTTATTGTTTCTCTATTAACTCTTCATGCTTAAATGTCTCTTAATGGTTGCAAACATTATTTGTGCCTATGTACTTTTACTTTGCTTGAGAAAGAAAGTGAAAGTTAGGAAAAGAGTTAGATAGCAAGGATTTGGGTCATTAAACTCATCTAATAACTTGAGCTAGAGATAAGATAGTTAACTTGAGGTTGAATTGATTGTGTTTAACATCACACTCTAAGGCTTGAGAAAGCTTAGAGTGAAATTCATTGATTTGGTTGAGAAACTTTCAATGAGATTTTAGAAATCATTATCTATTAACATAAACCCGCTCTTAGTTGTAAAATTATAAAATACATTGGATCGTAACTTGAGAGTAATTTCCCTTGTATCCATGCTTGTGGCCATTGATCATTTTATTCGCTTTCTAGATTAGTTTATATTTTTGAATTAGTCATAATCTTAATCAAGAACCAAAATATTATCTATCGTTTGGCTTTAGCTTAGTTGGTGAAAGTTCCTTACTTTCTTAATCGCCTAGCATATTGTTCTCCGTGGGATCGACCCCGACTCATAGTTGGGTAAATTATATTGCATACGACCGTGTACACTTTCTCTTTGGGGAGTGGATTTGGACGTTATCAAAAAATGGCGCCGTTGCCGGGGATAACGTCCAAATCCACCCTATTAATTAGAATGAGCACGGTCGTATGCAAATATAATTTACCCAACTATGAGTTGGGATCGAATCCCACAGAGAACAATATATAGGCGATTAGAAAAGTAGGAATTATCACCAATAATAGCTATGCCAAACAATAGATAATATTTTGGTTTTTTTTTGGAGAAAATTATAACTAATGCAAAAATGTAAACTAACCTAGAAAGCAAGTAAAATGATCAATGACCACAAGCATGGATACAAGGGAAACTACGCTCAAGTAACGATCCATTGTACTTCATGATTTACAAATAATGGTAAGTTTATATTACTTAGCCTCGGATAAAGACTCTAAATTAGCTTCTTCCGAAGACTAACTAGACTACCTAATTGAATATCCCTAAAGCAATTAGGAGCATTAAGAACACCCGAATATGGCTACAAGTGGTGTCGCCTATCCCTAGGTCGATTTCCATTAGATGAGGGTTAACGCCCCAAATTCTTGTTAATTAATCTTTCCCAATCCCGAGTTTGCCTCTTCCAAGTTTAAATGGAAATAAATGGGCAAGTCTTAGGGTTAGCTACTCCCTTAAGAATCATTCAAAATGAGATTAATTAAAGAAACTATAACCCACTTCATTAGGAATAAAATCATTCAACACATAAGCAAAACAAGAGATTCAATCCAAACTTAAACAATGTATACTTCCATAAACAAGGTTCAAGTATTGAAATGAAATACTACACACATAAATATTCAATACAAAACAAGGAATTGAAGAAAGGATTAAGAAATATCTCATTAAAGTGCTTCCAATCTTCTCCTCCAATGGTGTTGGTGATGAAACCCTAGCCTCCAAGTTTATGTGTTATGCCAAAGATGATAATGTTTTTTCCCTAAGCCTCTCTTTTATGCCCCATATTTCAGATTTGCAATTCTGCTCGTTTTTGCGAATCTGTCCCGTTTTTGCAAAACTGTCCAGTTTTGACAGTTTTGCAAATCTGTCGAATTTGGCCTCTTTTTGACTTTATTTTCACTTGGTTTCTTCCGATCACTTCTAAATCATATAAAACCTGTAAAACAGATGTAAATGATATTAAATGCACTATTTTCTCAAGCAAACATAGCAAAAATATAAGATTAAAGAAGAGATAAGTTGGTAAAATACCAACTTATCAAACCCCCAAACTTAAACTATTGCTTGTCCTCAAGCAATTCAAAACATACAATCTCTTTCTAAGGAATTGACTCAGATTGGCTAATAAATCAAGCTCAACAACTTGAAGTCTATGGAGATCACCGTGAAGGCATTTCACGGATGATGGAAGAATTTCTAAAAATGCATGTTGAGCAAAGTCAAGAAATGGAGCTACTTGAAATTGCTATCCGGAAATTGGAGGCCGAATTGAATGCAAAGTTTGAAGCAAGTAATGCTCAATATCAAAGGGCCATGTATTGTAATTTTGAGTTGGTTTCCAATGAAGAAACTGTCAAGATCGATTTTCATGAGCTAATGGTGAATTGCCAACCGACCAATCCAAAAATAATGCAAGATGCTGAGATTGAAGAAATGATACTAGAGTTGAATAAAAAGGTTCACAAAATAATTTTTGAGGACTCTAGTTCATTTGTGGGCGAGGATGTCAAAAATGGAGCGAATTTGAAAATGGTGCACCTTAGACCGCATTCCAACCATTTTTAACATTATGCTTGGTTAGTGAAAAAGTTGAACTAACCGAGCCTATGGAGAATTTTGGAGATAAAGAACAAAGTGTTTTCATTTTGAAGTTTGCAATGCCAAGAAGACAAAATGGCATGCCTCACTTACGGGCCAAGAAGTGCAAAATGCAAAATGAGGACACTGCAATATTTTTAGTTGGGGGTGGCATGTGGTAACATATTATATTTTGGTTATGCTTGATTGTGTGCCCTTGCCGAGCTTATTTTGTGATTGTTGGTTTAGCTGTGGATAGTTGTTGTTATAAATGGAACTTGCTCAAAGTTTTGAAGACTTTTTTTTGTTGGCATGTTTTGGATTAGTCACTTTTATTATTTTATTTCCGTTCTTAGTTAGGTGGTTTAGGAGTAAAAATGGTGTTCCCCTTGACCAATTTTGGCTTGCTTGGTACCAACTTATTTAAACCTTGACGCATGAATTCTTCATTTTTGAAAAAAAAAAAAAACGATTGAAGTAAGGATTCTTGTTGTGACTTTTAGACTCAATTTTTGGCTCTTACTTTCACTAATTAGTCTCTTTAGGCTATGATTGACTTTGTGAGTTCATTTTGTTCAATTGGTTTTTGGATACATATTTCACTTGAGTTTGCATGTGCCATGTGTGGTGAGGTTTTGTGAGTTCTTTTGCATTACTTGTGGTCTAGTACTTGCCCGGAATGTGTTTCAAGGCGAAATCCTAGACTACACTTGGTTTAAAAAAATGATGTTAGGCCTTCCTTGGACCGTTTTTGCCCCTTAAATATCCTACCCTTGCATGTTTTCCCTAGTTAAGCCCTTTTGCGCCTTTAACCTTTTCTTTGACAACCATGTTACAAGCTTTACCTTGTTCTTCATTGATCCATCTTTTGGTACTCTACCTCCTTAAGTGCGTTGAAAGTGCAAACATAGGCTAAAAGCCTAAGTTTGGGGGTGATGGTTGGAAAAGTTGTTATGAGGGAGTTACTTTAAAGGTGAAAAGGTGAAAGAATTTTTTTTTGAAAACTTCCTTGTTATTTTGAAAAAGAAAAAAAAAGAAAAGAAAAATGAAGGAAGAATAAAGAGTTGTGATTAATGGGAAGACTAAGTGGTGAAATGAAAAAATGAATAAAGGGGTGGAAAAGTTTCAAAGGAAGTGTGCGTTGAATGTTGAAAATTGTAGTGCTTAGGGAGGTTTTGAGTCACTTTTACCCAAATTGTGCCCTACCTTAACCAAAAACCTAAATTACAACCCTTTAAGTCCTAATTGATTTTGAACCAAGTGTGTCTACATTAGTGGAGAAATACATGAAGGGCAAGCTTATGGTACTACTTGTGTGCATTCGAACATCTTTGTGAGAGAGAGAGAGTTAATTCTTTCTATTTGATATCTCATTTGAATTTTTATTTTCTAAGTGTGAGATTCTCTCTTGAGTGTGAGGGCACATGAGAATTTAAGTTGTGAATTTGTTCCATTTTCCAATTGAGAGGAATGAACAAAAGAAAGTTGTTTTGTGATAATGAGGCAAATTTTGAAGCTTTAGTGTCATGACGTGATTGCTACTTTGATTAACTTGGTGTTTGAGCACTTGAAATGAAAATGAAGTTTTTGAGAAGAAGTTGGTGATTCATATGTTTTGGATAAATTGTTGGTACCAATCAAAGTCATGTGTTTGTGCTTAAAGTTGACCTTTTTGACTTGGTATGATGTTGGTGCACTTATGAATGGAATCCTTTGAAGGAAATTATAATTTGATTTGCTTGAGGACAAGCAATAGTTTAAGTTTGGGGGTTTGATAAGTTGGTATTTTACCAACTTATTTCTTCTTTAATCGTAGATTGTTGCTATGTTTTGATTAAAAAAATAGTGCATTTAATGTCTTTTACTTCCATTTTATAGGTTTATGTGATTTAGAAGTGATCGGAAGAAACCAAGCGAAAATAAAGTCAAAAAGAGGCCAAATTGGACAAAAACTGCACAGTTTTGCAAAACTGTCAAAAGTGGACAGTTTTGCAATAACGGGACAGAACTGCAAAAAACGGGCAGAACTGCAAAAACTGAAATCTGGGGCATATCATTAACATCTTTGGCCATTTTTCTTACAAGCTTGGAGGCTAAGGTTTTTTTACACCATTGGAGGAGAAGATTGGAAGCACTTCAATGAGATATTTCTTAATCCTTTCTTCAATTCCTTATTTTGTATTGTATATCTAAGTGTGTAGATTTCTATTCCATTACTTGAATCTTATTTATGCAAATATTCATATGTTTGGTTTGGATGAATCTCTCATTTTGCTTATGTATTGAATGATTTTAATTTCTAATGAAGTGGGTTTATTGTTTCTCTATTAACTCTTCATATTTAAATGTCTCTTAATGGTTGCAAACATTATTTGTGCCTAAGTACTTTTACTTTGCTTGAAAAAGAAAGTGAAAGTTAGGAAAAGAGTTAGATAGCAAGGATTTGGGTCATTAAACTCATCTAATAACTTGAGCTAGAGATAGGATAGTTAACTTCAGGTTGAATTGATTGTGTTTAACATCACACTCTAAGGCTTGAGAAAGCTTAGAGTGAAATTCATTGATTTGGTTGAGAAACTTTCAATGAGATTTTAGAAATCATTATCTATTAACATAAACCCGCTCTTAGTTGTAAAATTGTAAAATACATTGGATCGTTACTTGAGAGTAATTTCCCTTGTATCCATGCTTGTGGCCATTGATCATTTTATTCGCTTTCTAGATTAGTTTATATTTTTGAATTAGTCATAATCTTAATCAAGAACCAAAATATTATCTATCGTGTGGCTTTAGCTTAGTTGGTGAAAGTTCCTTAGTTTCTTAATCGCCTAGCATATTGTTCTCCGTGGGATCGACCCCGACTCATAGTTGGGTAAATTATATTGCATACGACCGTGTACACTTTCTCTTTGGGGAGTGGATTTGGACGTTATCACATTATGAGGACGTAATCTTCATCCTATTTGAGAAAGTTGCTAACCTTCAAGAGATAGTAGCGGGAGTTGAATCGGCCAATGCGGCCAAGGAAACATCTATTGAAGCAAGGAGGCCTCCTCCGCCCTTTCCATCTCTGAGTTCCCCACTACCTGACCACTTTCCCACTTACCCTGCTGGAACCATACTGCCCACCCAACGTCCTCTTGTTGTTGAACCTCCTAACATTGATACATCATACCACACTCCACTGCCCACCAACATTACCCAAATCCCCGGAACTACCCACTCTGTACCATCATACCAAGCACTGCAACCTGCTCACACTAGCCCTGTTAACCGTCCAAGCACTTTCTCCCTACCAACTGCATGAACCACCTATATACCCAGAAGTCACCTTGCACATCCATCTGTATCCTTCCACACCCCTGTCACTCCAAATGACTTCTCCCAAAACATCATGAACTCGACTATTACGAGGCGATGGACAAGGCCTGAAGAGATGAGCAAGACAAGTGTAATAAGGAAATGGAGCGCAAGATGGCGAAAATGCTCGAACAATCTACGAGAGACACTCCAAAGGAAACTGGTCTAAGTTATGACAACATTTGCATGCATCCTGACTTTTATTTACCTGAGGGCCTCAAAGTGCCCAAATTTGAAATGTTCAATGGAATGGGAAATCCTAAAGTTTACTTGCGATCTTACTGCGACCAATTAGTTGGCATAAAGAGAAATCAAGCATTGATAATGAGGCTAATTAGCCTGAGTCTGACCGAAGAAGCCTCCAAGTGGTTTACCGCACAGGACATGCACCGTGGACCACATGAGAAAACATGGCGGAATCCTTCATGGCAAGGTTCGGATTTAATGTAGAAACTGTTCCTAACCAATTCTATTTGGAAAAGGTCAAAAACAAAATCCACCAAGAACTACTGCAAGTACGCAAGTAGGTGGAGGGCCGAAGCCACCCGAGTGGAACCGCCAATGAGCGAAGAAGAGTTGGTCTCTGTCTTTATTCGATCACAAGAATTGGATTTTTATGACCGAATGTTGTCTATGGCCCGAAGGCCATTTTCTGAGTTGCTCAAAATGGGAGAGGCTATAGAGGATGGCCTCAAATCCAGAAGAATCATTAGTGTAGCCAATAAAGCTGCCCATCAAAGCATGGTGGGGCCCGCTAAGAAGAAGAAGGAGGATGTGGCGAACATTTTCCATACATCTAGTTGGGTCACCTCCTTTGACTTAGACCCAGTTCTATCAAGTTTTTCTAGAGAAGTGTGTTCTCTAGACTTTGAGAGATAGAAGGAGAGATGAGTTCAACAGTTTAGAGCAGAGAGGGATGTCCATCGCAGAGTATGAGTCCTGGTTCCACTACTTTGCTCATTCTACAGTTTAGTTACTCCCTACCGAGGCAAAGAGAGTGAGGAGGTTCGTCAAAGGTTTGGTACTTCCATTAAAGTTGGTGATTTTACAACTTGTAGCTTCTGGGTCTTCTTTCAAGTTTGTGTTCGATTATGCTACTGAGGTCGAGTCTGCGAGGATTCAAGCTCATGGTGGAGGTAACGACAAGAGGATTCTTTGATTCGGTAGTTTCAGTGGTTCTTCTTCTAGGAATGGGGGCCATTTGGGCAAGAGTCATCTATACTATTCTGGCTGCCCCATTCAATCACCACTTTAAGTTTCAGTAGGTGGCCTGTCTAGGTAGAGTGGGCTCAATTCTGGACAGACTTCTCGAGGTCCTTACCCTCGACCCTCAAATCGTGGAGGATATTCTGGTTTTTCAATTTTAGTGATAGAACCCAGGTTGATTAGGAGTTTCTTTAAGTGTGGTAACCCAGGAAATTTCGTGACAGAGTTTTCTAGACCCAGACAGAGTGGAGCTCAGCAAGGCCCTTGATTTCGGATGCCTAGGGCTCCAGCACCATTTTTTAGTAGAGGTGGATCTTCGATTAGAGGCGGTTATTAGTCTGGGAGAGGTGGTCATCAGCCCGGCAGGGGCAGTTCTCAGGCAGCGAGAGGTGGAGCTCAGTCTGGTCTGGGTGGCGGTGGAGGCACACAGTCTGAGGGCAGATGAGTTCATTGCTATGCTTTTCATGGTAGGCCAGAGGCAGAGGCTTCTGATGCAGTTATCACAAGTACTATTTTGGTCTGTCACCGGGTAGCTTCAGTATTATTTGATCTGGGCTCTACTTTCTCTTTTGTGTCTATATATTTCTCTATGGGTTTTGATATGATTTATGATCTACTTTATGTGCCTATTAATGAATCTACTCTTATCGGAGATTCTTTGGTGGTAGATTGAGTCTATCGATCTTTTATGGTTACATTCATGACTTACAATACTTGGGTAGATTTTGTGATCCTCAATATGGTAGATTTTGATGTTATCTTAGGTATGAATTGGTTGTCTACCTATCACGCGATTCTCGATTGTTATGCCAAGGCAGTCACGTTAGCCATGCCGGGCATTCTGAGATTAGAGTTGAAAGGTACTCTTAGCCCTACTCCCAAGAAGATTATATCATTTCTTCGGGCAAAGAAGTTGTGGATAAGGGGTGTTTAGCTTACTTGTCTCGTATCTGCGATACGAGTGGGGATACTCCTTCTTCGGAGTCGGTACCTGTAGTTAGCGAGTTTGCGGAGGTATTTCTCACATACTTTCCTGGTATGCCGCCTGATCGAGATATGAACTTTTACATTGATTTGGAGACAGGGACTTGGCCTATTTATATTCCACCTTATCGTATGGATTCGACAGAGTTGAGTGAGTTAAAGGAGCTGTTGCAGGACTTGTTGAGCAAGGGGCTCATTAGACCTAGCGTTTCCCTTTGGGGTGCTCCCATGCTGTTTGTGAAGAAGAAGGATGGTTTCATGCGGATGTGTATCGATTATTGGCCATTGAACAAGGTTACTATTCGGAACATGTATCTGATACTCTACATTAATGACTTGTTTAATCAGCTTCAGGGTGCTTTGGTCTTCTATAATATCGACTTTAGATCGGGCTATCACCAATTGATGATTAGAGATGAGGGTATTCCGAAGACTGCGTTCGCGGCCAGCTATGGTCACTGTGTGTTCTTAGTGATGTCTATCGGGCTTACCAATGCCCCCGTAAGTTTCATGGATTTGATGAATGGGATCTTCAAGCCTTACATGGATTCGTTTGTAATTGTCCTTATTGATGACATTTTAGTGTACTCTCGTAGTAAGGAGGATCATGAGAAACACTTGAGGAAAGTATTTGGGTTGTTGAAAGAGACTAAGTTGTATGCCAAATATTCTAAAAGTGAGTTCTAGCTCAATTCTGTGGCATTTTTTCGGACATGTTGTGTCTAAGGAAGGGATTATGTTGTATCCCAAGAAGATAGAGGCAGTTAGAGATTGGGTTAGGCCTATTTTGGTGACTGAGATTCGGAGTTTTATAGGCTTAGCGAGTTATTATGATCGGTTCATAAAGGGGTTTTTATCTATCTCTTCTCGTTTGAGTTGGTTGACTCAGAAGAATGTACCTTTTCAGTGGTTCGATGAGTGTGAGGACAGCTTTCAAAAGCTCAAGACTTTATTGACTTGAGCCCCAATTTTGGCATTACCTGTGTAAGGGAAAAACTTTACTATTTATTGTGATGTTTCTCACATTGATTTGGATTATGTGTTAATGCAATAGGGTAAAGTGATTGTGTATGCTTCGAGGAAGTTGAAGGTTCATGATAAGAACTATCCTACTCGTGACTTGGAGTTGGCAGCGCTAGTCTTTGCTTTGAAGATCTAGGGACATTACCTATATGGAGTTCATTGTGAGGTGTGTACTGATCATCGTAGTCTTCAGCATGTGTTCAATTAGCGAGATCTAAATGCAAGGCAGTGTAGATGGATGGAGTTGCTCAAGGATTATGACATTACCATTATTTATCATCCGGCAAAGGCTAATGTAGTAACTGATGCATTGAGCCGAAAGGCAGTGAGGATGGTAGCTTGGCACGTTTTATTGTTGAGGAGCGTCCCTTAGCTATGGAGGTTCAGTCTTTGGCTAATAGTATGGTGAGGCTTGATATATCAGAACCTGGCAAGGTTCTGGCTTATGTTGAGGCGAGGTCGTCTCTTTTGGAGCAGATTAAGGTTTAGCAGTTTGAGGATGTGAAATTATGCAAGATTCGAGATAAGGTGTTGAGTTGAGAGGCCAAGAAAGAAATTCTTGATAGTGAGGGTGTTTTCAGGATTAAGGGGAATGTGTGCGTTCCTTGTGTGGGTAGTTTAAGGCTCAAGGTTCTAGATATTCAATCCATCCCTGCGTTACAAAGATGTATCATGACTTGAGACAGCAGTATTTGTGGGGTAGGATGAAGAGGGACATCATGGAGTTTGTTTCTCATTGTTTCAATTGTCAGAAGGTTAAGTATGAGCATCAGAGACCGGGTGGTATGACTCAGATGATGCCTATTCCCAAGTGGAAATGGGAGAGGATAGTTATGGTCTTTGTGGTAGGTCTATCAAAGACTTTGGGCAAGTTTGATTCCATTTGGGTTACTGTGGATAGGTTGACCAAGTCCGCGCACTTCATTCTAGTTCAGACTACCTACAATTCAGAGAAGGTGGCTAGGATCTACATTAGAGAGATTGTCAGATTGCATGGGGTGCCCATTTCTATCATTACAGATAGATACGCTTAGTTCACTTCCCATTCTTGGAGGACTTTGCAGAAGGAATTGGGGACTCAGTCGGATCTTACTACCGCTTTTCACCCGTAGACAGATGGTTAGTCTGAGAGGACTATTAAGGTGTTAGAGGACATGTTACAGGCTTGTGTGATCGATTTTGGTGGACATTGGGACCAGTTCTTGCCTTTGGAAGATTTTACGTACAATAAAAACTATCACTCGAGCATTGATATGGCTCCGTTTGAGGCTTTGTATGGTAAGATATGTCGTTCTCCAATTGGGTGGTTCAATGTATTTTCGGTGAGACCTTGGGGTACTGACTTGTTGGGAAAGTCCTTGGACAAAGTGAAGTTGATTCAAGAAAAGCATCTTGCGGCTCAGAGTAGGTAAAAGGAGTATGCAGACCGGAAGGTTCCTGATATGGAGTTCATGGTTGGTGATCGGGTTTTATTGCAGGTTTCATCCATGAAGGGTGTGATGAGATTTGGGAAGAAGGGAAAGCTAAGCCCGAGGTTTATTGGCCCTTTTGAGATTCTTCGTTTTATTGGTGAGATGGTTAATGAGTTGGCTTTGCCACAAGTTTGGCAGGCGTTTATCCAGTGTTTCGTGTTTCCATGTTGAAGAAATATCATTCAGACGAGTCTTATATCATCCATTGGGACTCGGTATTATTTGATCAAAATTTGTCCTTCGAAGAAGAGCCGGTAGCAATCTTGGATAGGCATATTAGAAATGTGAGGTCAAGGGAGATAGCTTCAGTAAGATAAAGTATACATACATATATACCCCTTTGCTTATTCAAATAAAGCTCAAATTATCCTAAGACTTTAGAAATGGCATGGGGACTGGGTCTTGATCCCGTATTTCCGATGTCGCACAAGTTCCAAGGGGTTTCAAAGAACCCCAGGCATGGCTAACACCGGGAGATTAAGACAACCCCGAATTACCACACTTGGCCTTAGATTCATTTGGGCCTTATTGAGATAGGATAGAGAGAGCACAGAACCAAACGTGCTATGGACATACAAGTAACATGCCAGTAGTTAGTGCAATTTCAATGAGTAGCCATGGAACAATATACAAGTATATACACTGAAACAAACATTATACAGAACCTTGATTTCACAAAATGGCACTTGACCAATCAAATACAACTTCTATTTAAGGGGCATAGGCAAGCAGCACCAGTAGTTGCAAGCAAAGGCAAAAGGGAAGGAAACAAGTAGTTGCCAAGGACAAATACAACAAACCAAAATGCTTGTATAGGCTCAAACAATTAAGCGGGATGACAGCCAACCTCAAAATACTTGTATAAGCATCTCATGTCCCGCAGATAATGGCTAACCTCAACCAATTAAACCTAACATGACTATACTTAAGCAGGCATGTCCAGTATGCACACTAGAGTGAAGAGAGGTATACATGACCAAATGTAGGCAACGATTCTAAGAAAAATGAAATGCCTTAGAGGTCATGTGATCACACACAAGAAAGCATACAGTGTGTTTCAACTAGAAGGAGAAGCAGGAAGGAGAGAAGAACTCAATAAAACAAGTCAAAAGGAGCAGGAGTATCCTGCAAAAACAAGGAAAACAATTGTACAGAGTGGTATGGGCATGCAGCTCATTACCCTAAGGGTAAAAGAAGACAAAGGCAAGGCTACAAGGGAAGCTAACAGGCACAAAATAGATGTAGGTCCTGGAGGAAGAGTCTGGAGGCCATGCATCACACACACATATGCATGAGCCAAGACAAGGCCAAAGCATGATAATAAAAAAAGGTTTCACTCCACATGTGAAAATAAGGAAAGTGTCAATGGTAATGTGTCACGACCCAATCGGAGGGCCGCGACGGGCACCCGGTGCTAACCCACCCAGGCACCTCTTAACATACTTTCACATTTACCTCTAGGTGAGCCACATAGCTAAATCATGCTTCCTATCAATTATTCATGCTAATTCCATTGGACAACAATACATTTATATCATCATTTGTAACCATGCCCATATCAATGTACATAAGCCAACAAGACTAACAAAATGATATCCAAAATATAGGCCGACAAGGCCAAACACATCTAACTATATACACATGTCTACGAGCCTCTAAGGAGAGTATGTCATATCATATAGGCGGGACAGGACCCCGTTATGCCCATAAATATATACAAAAAAGAATAAGTACTAAAAACTATAGCTCCGAATGAAATGGAGCTCCGCTATGTAGTCCCTGAGTAATGTAGCTATGGATCAAGTCTGTCTCGCTGGCCACCTGCGGGCATGACGCAGCGTCCATAAACAAAAGGACGTCAGTACGAAGAATGTACTGAGTATGTAAAGCATGAACAATATCAGTATGAAAGCATAATAGACAACATAGAAATAGCATAGGATGAGAGATAGTAGTGTCATCGTCATAAGCACTTACTTGCATCTCATAGGGAATTTCCACTTCTAATGCGAGATTGTGTACATACGTCCGTATCCGTATCCGTATTCATATCCGTACTCATTTACATTTCGTACCCATAGTCGTATTCATATGCATATTCTTATTCGTATTCGTATTCATATCTATATAATATACATAGCATTTACATAGCATACCCAACCACGAAGGTTCGATGTTTCACGAACCCGACTATGGCTAGGCTCGGTTATCATACAAACCTGGCCAACCAAGGCTTCAGGGTTACACATACCTGGCCCTACCAAGGTTCAGGGTTTTCCGTACCCAACTGCAGAGGTGCGCGCGCGTTACACAAATATATATTCTACCCGGCCATATAAGCTCGGGGTTCCATAATAGTCATACATAGACACATATACATAAAAGCTCATAAGCATCTTTAGCATCATTACTATTATCATAGTCATCATTATCATCATCACTATCATCGTCGTCATCATTATCGTTATCACTATCATCGTCGTCATCATTATCGTTACAACTATTATCGTCGTCATCATTATCGTTATCACTATTATCGTCGTTCATTACATCTATCCTTATAGGATTATTCGTCATATAAGGAATTTAGTACAATCGTAATATATCAAAAATCATGAGCTTAGTAGATTTTGAAGATGGAATCATTTGGAGGACATCATAGGC
The DNA here is from genome assembly GCF_019175385.1 of Lycium barbarum. Classification (NCBI taxonomy): domain Eukaryota; kingdom Viridiplantae; phylum Streptophyta; class Magnoliopsida; order Solanales; family Solanaceae; genus Lycium; species Lycium barbarum. The sequence goes on along the minus strand of NC_083345.1, from coordinate 55,050,977 downwards.
TCATAGAAGAATAGATAATAGGCCAAAGAACCATGCCTTATGAAAGAAGGGTTAGCCTTACATACCTTTCCATTCAACTATTCTATCACTTGCACGTTCTCCTTCAATGCTCACGTTTCTACCTTCATTAGAGTTATACTATCATTAGAAAGTCGATAACTTAACATACATGACTAAAGCTACAGAGAATTGGATAGCATCTCCTTTATTTATACGACTTCCTCCATATCATATATCAACTCCCAAACGTCAACAATACATTCACAATAGCATAACAATAGTCTTTATTTAACCACATTATCCATATTCCTCAATTTACTTCAAGTCATCCATATCCATGGTCATAGCACACTATTACCTTCGCTCATATGCAATGTCTATCCCATATTCTCAATATCATTTATAACATGATTATAATCATAACATATCAAGAATCATTACTCAACCCAAACCATTACTCAAAAATGACACTATTCCCACATTCATGACCCATTTTCTATCTCCTTCTACAATCCAAGTGTTTTAACTTTAAAATACCTTAAACAACATGGAAATACCATAAATCTTACCTTAGATGTTGTAGGAATAAGCTTTGGATGAAAATACTTTACTTGAGCCAAAACCCTAGTTCATCTCCAATGAAATTTCTTGGCTTGGATGATCTCTAATGGGTTTCTTACACTTAGTTTTCTTAGTTTGATGAAGTTGATCATAAATTTCTCTTGTGTTCTTGTAAATGAAGAGTGTAGAGGGTTTTTAGAAATTCTAGAAGTGTTGGATGAAAAATGAAATGAAATAATGACTTGGTCCTTTTTTAATAGCATGAAATCTGATCTGTCGGGAAAATTATACGGACACTTATACGGTCCGTATAAACTGATACGGTCTGTATAAGTGACCGTGAAATTGCCCCTTCTTCCTCTCAATTCTGTGCTCATTATACGGCACATTATACGGGCCGTATAATTTTATACGATCCGTATAAGTGACTGTAAAATCTCCTCTTCAACATTTTGCCTTTGTCACAATTATACGACACATTATATGAGTCGTATAATTTTATACGGTCCGTATAAGTGACCGTATAATCTCACCAGTGAGGGACTTCACTGTGAAAATTCTGCAGTCCATTATACGCACCGTATAACATTATACGCACCGTATAACATTATACGGACCGTATAACTCATCTTTTCACTGATTTTGTTCTTGTCACTTGGTTTGATCTTCAATCCTTATGGAACCTTCTTGACACTTGTTTATCACCTCATTAAAAATCTAAGGGACGTTATAATTCTTCTCTAAGATGCTATTTACTCATCATTAACTTGTTACTCGTAAATCCTTTTCGATGCATAACATATACCTTGCCTTTCCTCGGCGGCTTTCTTCCCTTATCTCGAATGTCTTTGAAATCTTAATTAGGGGCATCAAATGTCATATCTCACTTATCAATATACCGTATACTTTGTGGTTTTCGTTAGTCTATTCACTGTACATCAACGAAATTTTTTTCGAGGTGTAACATAATGTCATATAGGTATGAGGTGAGTAAAACACAAGGCTTGGACTTCAAATAACTCCCAACAGTTTGGTGCTAGCTCTATGTCATGGGAGGAGGACAACACAGAGTATCAGCAAAGAAACAACACACATAACATTCACCAGTTTTGGAATCCAAACACCATTAGAGAACAAACAGTGTCGGACCAAGTCCAACCCATGACAACTTTAAGCTTTCAAATAGACCAAATCATTTGAGGGAAAACAATGTGATACCTAGACTGAGTCCAATCTACGTAGACTTTTCAACCTCTCTAACAAATATATGACCAGGTAGGACATTGGCAAACAGGCTGAGGATTAACATGATGAGTCTTTACCATTTTGACACATAACCACATTAACAATCAGTAATCATGTTGGGTTCACACATAGCTAAGCTTAACTTTCTAATGACACTTGTGATCAAGCAGGACAGACCATGATCCATTGGTTGAAGTCATCAAACTCCTAACACATAATAACACAGGTCAAACAATGATCAGACTGGGTAACCTACTTCAGACAAACCTCTTGTCCCTTCCTCTTTATCAATCCCCAGCCCAGGACAAACTCTCACTGAGAAATAACAGGACACAAGACAAATCAGGTTGCTCAATGAGCTTGTGACCTCAAACTAGCCTCATGAACATAATTTTATCATAGGAGATACACAAGACTAGACCATTCATAACTTCAACAAACCTATCTTGACCTTAATTCACAACACCGAACCTATACTGAGCAATACACTAGCATGAACCACAAACTAGACCCTTGTATGAAACACTTAAAAATATTTAGATAGTCATGATAAGATAAAGAAAATCCAGAAGGAAATCCACATTAGACAAACTCTCTCCCACTTAGACTATAGTCCCAAAACTACCTTCAAAGATCCTTGATAAAAATGTATAACTAGGGGCACAAGTAGGAGAGCTAAATGAAAATATAAGTGAGGCAGGTTTATTTGCTCAATATTGTAGCCTATGTTAGGTGCTAGGAAAGAGAACAAACTAGTTGTGCAAAGCATGAACCAAGATCCAGACTAAGAAGTTAAATCAAAACAATCTAATGAATTTGGAAATTATTCTATAACTCACATGAGACTCCCTAATTGAGTAAAATGCAGACAAGATCGAAGGGGGATCACAGTAAGTATATCAGGTTTGAGCTTTGTTTTTAAACCACAAGTAATTACATAGATTAAGTACAATGTGGACACAAGAATTAAAAGAAAAAAAAGACTAAATCCAAACATATTGACTTAGCCATCTTGTCCTAAACAATACACTTACCTTAACTAGATATAATGCAAGCAGAACCAGAATATAAAGAATGACCTACTACTACATTAACTCACACCCCATCATAGACCACACAATTATGTTACCTAACACCACATCAAACAGGAACTGAGCACAAAGAACCAGGACTACTTAATCTACATGACAAGATCTCACATATTCCTATAAACTAGGCACAACATAAGCAGATTTCAAGTAATGAAACCATGGAACTAAAATGCGACTATAAAATAGAATCTTCATCAACCAAAACTAAACTAAACTAAACTAAGCCAAAGTCAACATAGCAATAAACTAAAGCACCACCCTAACTAGCATCTAATGAATTAAATAAGACATAAAATAAGAAAAGCCATTAAACTAAAAGGCCTTAACCAGGGCATAAGCGATGGATTTGGAAGCCTTTATGCTCCAACTCCCAACTCAAGCCACCACAGGCACCTACAGCAATAAAAAAATGAATTTTAGAACTATAACTTTAATGAAAACTTATGCTTTAAAATGATTTTTTTTGACTTTGGAACCCTTAAGACTAAAAATGGTAAGTTTTTAGTCTATATCAGGTTTCCAACTCCTTTACTTGAATGAATGGGGGTTTCTATTTATAGAAACCCCAGAATGGCTTTGAAAACTACTACTACCGATATGGGACTTGCAAATTTATGCAAGTCCTACTCACAAACTCGAACCTACGGCCCAGATCTACGGTACAACAATGAAATCAACGGCTTACAAGCCTCCATATCATCATTAATGGTAGAAAAATAAAAGGGAAGGTGAGTCGTACCTTTAAGGGCTCGTTTGGTCCGATTTTGGGGAGAGAAGGACGAAGCATTGAATACTTTGCCTTCTCTTCATGCCACCAGCTATTGAGATGGGATGGAACTATAAAAAGGGCGGGGGCTAGGTGGTGAACAGGAGGTGGCGCTAGGGTTTTGGGCCCTAGCCGCCTCCCTCATCTTTTCTTTACAAACACACCCTGGGGTCTTTAATTTTGTGGACGGAGGAGAGTATAATACTCCCCTAATTTAACTCTTGTTGGACCGGGTCTCTGTCCTCTGGGTTGGGCCTAGTCCGTTATTCTCTGAAAGGAGCTGAGCCTAATCCCTCTTTATATATATATATATATATATATATATATATATATATATATATATATATATATATATACACATATAAATGCATAAAAAGGTAGGGGGGGGGGGATAATTTAGTAAATAAATAAGTAAAGAAAAAACTAATTATATGTCCATTGGGACATAAAATAATTTAAGCATGACTCATAAGTAAAAAATAAAAATCATTTTGCAGATACTGCTTTGAATTAATTAACTAGATAAAAGAGAAATTAATCAACTACGCCAACACACACAGAATCAAGATTTGAAGGGTAAAAATGTTCAATTCTTTCAATTACTCAATATACCTTGGACAATAATATGGAATAAAATCATCTATTTATCTAATTTTTCCTTGATTTAATTAATGAGAAAAATGATTATCAAAAAGGGTTTTCTTGCCCCCCTTTGATTAATTTCAACAATAAATGAAAATTGTTCGAATATATTTAATTTCTACAAAAATTAAAATTTCCCTGGAGACTTCTTTATCAATTTGAAAAGGTGAGATATTATCCCAGATGATTTCACAAAAATTTACCTAGACCCTTTAGGGTACTCAACTGATTTTATTTACTGTCCAAGGACTCTGAGCACTTAAAATAAATTGCGGAAGGTCAAAAATTAGGTATCAACAACTATCCCTTCGGTGTTCGGGTATGGCGGGACCATCCCCGGGCAACGAAATTTGACTAACCCTAATTTTTTACGGACCCGACTTATCGTGCCTTCAAATTTTAAGCAATTCACACATGTGTGGCCGGACCCTGGCTTCTGGGTTTCCTATATATCTCAGGGTGTACGAGAATTTAGGCCACCTGTAGTTCAACTTGATCAAAGACTTTGCGTGATTGAGCGGGAAAAACTCCTGGACTCCCGCGCGGTTCTTTTACATTTTTATGAGGGTGGGGGTAACATTTGTGAAAAAGACGGGACACGTAATATCTACCCAAAAGTATAGTTCTTCCAAGCTGCTGTCCTTACGAACTTGCATTTTCATGTCGAAATCTTTCTTCGCTAAGAACTATGGTGAGAGCAGGACCAAAATCTGTCTGGTCCTTGTCTTATTTTCAAGTTCGAGCTTGAAAGTATGGCATCTTTCAATAGCATGTCCCCTGGCTCCAGTATGGTACAAGCAGAACTTGTTTCCATTAGGCCCTAACGGTGCGGGCTCGTAGACAGTTTCCACAGGCCTGATCTTGTTCAACGGAGCCAAAGTTGAGAAGAGGCAAGCATATGACTCCTCAAAAATAGTGAAATCGTACCGCCATACTTGGGTCTCGGGTGTAACTCCCTCTCCTGGGGTGATGGGGTCATGGACCAGCAAAGTATGTGGCCCCCATAAAGTTTCGATGATTTTGTCGCCTATGAGACTAACAATCCTCCTTCTCAATGCTAGGCACTCGTTCAGGGTGTGCCCAACCTGATTGAGATGAAATAGGCATCTTTTGTAGGCATATACCATGCCCGGGACTTGCAATCTAGCCCTAGTGGTGCAATCCATCCGAGCAGCCATCATTTTCTTAAATATATCCTTACAGGTGAAGGGCAACAAAGCTACTCTGAACGGAGAAGATCGAGCTTCGAAGGCTATGCTCCATAGAGTCGGCGTGGGGAGATTTACCCTTCCAAAGTTCTCCGAAGCCACAGTAGAGGTGGCAGGCATCAGTATGGGCGAAAGCGTATACAAATCCGTCCCTTTCTCAGTGGGAGCATAATAACCCGACTCGTCGTCCGCATCATTTCCTTGGAATTCGGGGACCATTTTGACCCGGTTCTCTCCTCCTTCGGCCTCTATGTCGACAGGCTCTTCCATGTCCTGAGGCACTTCTTCTTCTTCTTCCTCCGGTTCCTCTTCTTTTTCCTCCGGTTCTTATTCCTCAACAGGTTCAGGGTCCTCTTCCTAAGGCTCAGCTCCCTCCTGTGGGTGTGGTCCGAACACCCATGAGTCCTAACCTGCCCCTCGTTCTCCGTTGGTTTCCTCTGGGGTTCCTTCCTTGGGTGTTATAGGTCTTCTTTCTAGTGGTATGTAATTCGGCACCAACTCCCTTACCTCTTCGGGGACATTTTCGTAATACTGTTCTTGGGGTATGCTGTTACACCTCGAAAATTTTTTCGTTGATGCACAGTAAATAGACTAACGAAGAGCACGAAGTATACGTTATTTCAATAAGTAAGGAATGACGTTTGATGACCCTAATTAAGATTTCAAAGACATTCGAGGTAAGAGAAGAAAGTTTGCCAAGAGAAGGCAAGGCATATGATAGGTATCGAAAAGGATTTACGAGTACCAAGTTAATGATGACTTAACGATGTTTCGAAGTAGAGTTATAACGTCCCTTAGATTGTTAATGAGGTGTTAAACAAGTGATAAGAAGGTTCCATAAGGATTGCAGATCAAACGAGTCGACGAGAACGAACTTTGGAAAACTGGGCATTATACGGCAAAACATACTGGCCGTATAAAACATACGGGCCGTATGTTCAACCGTATAATCAGCCCAGATTAGCCCCCCTCTCTAGACCAAATCTACGGCCAGACATACTGTCAATATAATTTATACGGACCGTATGTTAGTCCGTAGACACTGGTCGGGACAAATTTATGTTATTAATAAGGGACCAAGTTTCATTTCATTTCATTTCCCTTTCACACCCCTTCTCTCTAGAACATCTCTCTAAACTTCTCCCACAAGAATTCAAGAAATATTAGTGATCAACTACATCAAACCAAGTGAATGAAGTGTAAGAAACCCATTAAAGTTCATCCAAGACAAGAATCCAAGTGAAGGAGAAACTAGGGTTTTGCTCAAGTGAAGTATTTGCACCCAAGGGTCATTCCTACACCATCTAAGGTAAGTTTTATGGTATTTCCATGTTGTTTAAGGTATTTAAAGTTGAAACACTTGGATTGTAGAAGGAAATATAAAATGGGTCATGAATGTGGGAATAATGTCACTTTTGAGTAATAGTTTGGATTGAGTCATGATTCTTGATATGTTATGATTATAATCATGTTATAAATGATTTTGAGAACATGGGATGGACATTGCATATGAATGAACGTAATCGTGTGTTATGACCATGAATATGGATGATTGGAAGTGAATGGAAAAGTAAGGATAATGTAATTGAATAAATGTTATTGTTATGATGTTGTGAATGTTATTATTGATGTTCGGGAGTTGATATATGATATAGAGGAAGTCGTATAAATAAAGGAGATGTTGTCCAATTTTCTCTATCTTTAGTCATATATGCTAGCTATCGATTTTCTAATGATAGTATAACCTTAATGAAGGTAGAAACGTGAGCATTGAAGGAAAACGTGCAAGTGATAGAATAGTTGAACGGAAAGGTATGTAAGGCTAACCCTTATTTCGTAAGGCAGGGTTCTTTAGCCAAATATCTAATCTTTTATAAGCTTATGATGTCCTCCAAATGATGCTATCTTCAAAAGCTACTAAGCTCATAATTCTCGATATGTTACGATTGTACTAAATTTCTTATACGATGATTAATCCTTTAGGGATAGATGTAATGAATGACGATAGTGATGACGCTAAAGATGCTTATGAGCTTTTATGTATATGTGCCTATGTATGGTTATTATGAAACCCTAAGCTTATATGGCCGGGTAGAATATATATATATATATATATATATATATATATATATATATATATATATATATATATATATATATATATATATAATACGCGCGTACCTCGCCAGTTGGATACGGATAACCCTGAACCTTGGTAAGGCCAGGTATGTGTAACCCTGAGCCTTGGTAGGGCCAGCTATGTATGATCACCGAGCCTAACCATGGTCGGGTACGCGAAACACCGAACCTTTGTGATCGGGTATGCTATGTAAATGCTATGTGTATGAATATGAATATGAATATGCATAGGAATATGATTATGGAGACGAAATGTAAATGAATACAGATATGAGTACGGATACGGATATGGATATATGTACACAATCACGCGTTAGAAATGGAAAGTCCCTATGAAAAGCAAGTAAGCGTTTATGACGATGATTGTATTATCTCCAATCTTATGCTATTTCTTATGTTGCTTATTATGCTTCTATAATGATGTTGATCATGCTTTACATACTCAGTACATTCTTCGTACTGACGTCCTTTTGTTTGTGGACGCTGTGTCATGCCCCCAGGTGGCCAGGGAGACAGGCTTGATCCATAGCTATATAACTCAGGGACTACATAGCGGAGCTCCATTTCATTCGGGGCTATAGCTTTTGGTATTGATTATTTTGTGTACATTTTTATGGGAATAGCGGGGTCCTGTCCCGCCTGTATGATATGACATACTCTTCCTAGAGGCTCGTAGACATGTGTATATGGTTAGATGTATTTGTCCTTGTCGGCCTATTTTTTGGATGTCATTTTGTTAGCCTCGTCGGCTTATGTACACTGATATGGGCATAGTTGCTAACGATGATATAAATGTATTGTTGCCCAATGGGATTAGTATGATTTAGCTATATGGCTCACCTAGATGTAAATTTAAAAATATGATAAGGGGTGCTCGGGTGGGTTAGCACCGGGTCCCCATCGCGGCCCTCCAGTTGGGTCGTGACAAAATTGGTATCAGAGCAGTTCCGTCCTAGGGTGTGTCTACGAGCTGTGTCTAGTAGAGTCTTGTTTATGGTGTGTTGCACGCCACATCCATAAACAGAAGGCTACAGGGCATTTAGGATGGTTACTCCTCTTTCATATCTAAGATCGTGCGATAGAGCTAAGTCATAGGAAATGATATTCCTTATACTAACCCTTGATTTCAGCAGAAGAACAGTATCGACGGAAGGAAGTGAGTGATGATATTGGAAGTTACAGAGGTAAGTCACTTCGTTGAGGCTACGTTATCAGAATATGTATTTATATGATAATGGATTGGTTGTCGTGAGGTAAGTCAGTGTAAGTACAACAGAGGAATTGCTTAAATGTATCTCTTAATGATAAATTCAGTTATAAGTTTATGAATTAAACAAATTGAATGAATTAGTACAAAGGTAAGCATCGGTACGAAAGATGTATGTCGGTTAACGTAAGAATATTGAGGTATGATTGAGATGTAAAGCTGAAGAACAAAAGGGAAAGTAAATAGGAAGGTATAATAAGGCAGATCGCTAAAGGATCGGGTACACCTCGAGGTGTGATATATGAGGTGAGTTTTGACATCTTTTCTTTCACTTGGAATTGGGAGCCCTGTGTGGCTGAGGTGTGTCATATGTATATATTAGCCCGATGAGGCATTGTTGGTATTTGTTCCGTGCAGGTTTTGGATAGTGAGAAATATAGAGGAACCTTGTCACACCCCGACCTCGCTGGGGTGTGATGGGCACCCGACCCTTACTTAGGGCCGAGCGAACCCTCAGACTCTCGCTGCACATAAAATCACGTCAACTTTTTTTTCTTTAAAACAAATAATAAAGTACATAGCAAAACTTTTCTTTCAGAAATATTCTTTCTCGTGGCTTTCAAGCCGAACAAATTTGTGATCATACAAAATTCAGTACGTACACAGACCGTCAACCAATACCCACGACACTGTCTGCAAAGTCTCTAGTAAGATCCCAAAAGCATAACATACAGAATCTGACTCGGCAGCACTCCGGGAACAAATGGAGCTTGCCATCTGCACTGGAACATCTTCCATCTATCCTCAACTCAACTAGGAGTACCTGCGCGGCATGAAACGCAGCCCCCGAAGAACAGGGGGTCAGTACGAAAATGTACCGAGTATGCAAAGCGGAAATATAACAATATAAGCAAAACCGAGCCAGAAGTATAGAACTAGAACAGGTAGTATCGGATCCGAGTCCAAAACGGAAATACAGAGTGTGTGGCCAGGACCACGATATATATCATAAGCACGGGGTGTAGCTGTCTGAATCGTGATATGAAACAGAGGTACAAAGCCTAATTGGCAGGATCATCGTGCGGATCGGGGCACAGAGTGCGACTGACATACCCGCAACCGAAGCTAGGGGTGTAGAACTATAGCCGACTGAAGCATAGTCCGGCTCAATCATGCAGAAGCAACACCAACAGAATCATTCTCCGAATCCGCTGTCCAGAAATGTAACAGGCAGAACCATGCATGCAGAATCATAAACTTACACAAGCACAGATAGTATACATTTACCTCAGGTTTCGGCCCTTTAGTGAGGGGCGCAATGGACAGTGCACTGGGGTGTGCATGAATAACCAGGTCGCCACAGGGTCGTCTTTAGTGCACAAGTCATACCCAAGAGGATCCAGCAGGCAAATACGGCAGTTAGAATGTCAAAATGCTTTACTTTCTTTTTAAAAACATTTTTGTTTCACACATATAAAAGAATCAACGCACAATTTCCGCGGCCATAAGTCCAGCGGTCGCTACCACGCATACCGCGGCCAAGTACCCAGCGGTCACTATCACACGTACCGCGGCCAAGGGTCCAGCGGTTATAATCACACATACTGCGACTAAAAATCCAGCGGTTACAATCACACATACCGCGGTCGAGGGTCCAGCGGTCACAATCACACATTTGACATACCGCGGTCAAGGGTCCAGCGGTCTATGTCAGGCACAATCACAAGTGCGGCTGACGCGGTCAAGGGTCCAGCAGTCAATGCCACACGTCCGGCATGACGCGGTCAAGGGTCCAGCTGTCAATGTCGGACACGCCGCGGTCGAGGGTCCAGCGGCCAATATTACATATGTGCATATTCACATGACCGGCCCGGGACTCGGTGAAACAGAAAACAACCATACAGGATACCAAATCACTACTTCCCAAACATAAATCACACGTGCCAGGATCATGCATCACACAAGATTCAGGTATGCCAAAATCGTATATCAGAAAATACAGAAGATAAGTAGTTTATCCAAATTATCAGGGTAAGGTTTTCAAAACGTTTTAGATGTCAAAAACATTTTATAACGCTCATGAAGGTGGTCGTAACACCTATCGTATAGTAAACAGCATAATAACCAGGAGTTACCAGCGCACTCCGGACAAGAGTACATTGGCTAAAGCCATACAGCACATATCAGGGTTTCTGTCCCCGCAGTTGGTTCAATAATAATTAAAATCCGTCTCAGGATAGATAAAATATCTCCCGTTTAGTAGTCGGGACAATAGCCATAAGTCCCTAGACTTGTCGCACCGAAGTGAGACAAACAAAACCATAGGAGGGGCGCCGGGGGTAACGGGCCCACCTCGGGTCAAGTCGGGGTGGCGGACATGAATCACGCCCATTAGACTCTACGGAGTCATCCAGGAAAGTTTCGGAGTGATTGGATTACATTTGTGAAAGTTATGGAGGTTTAACCACTTTTTTTTCAACAAAAGCACCTTTTGAAGTTCAATTGAATTGAATGAATAGTACCAAGAAATCAATCTCGGTTTCCGATGAGCAGAATTGCCCCCGAGGCTAAAATCTCCACCTAGCACACCTAGGACATGCCAAAGAACAAAGGGGAAGGCTTTACATACCTCGATTGCGCCTTATGCTAGCTTGGCTTCAATTCCAATTTCGTCCAGAATCTACAAATGGTCATGTTTACCAATTGTCAATTTCAAGGTTTTCAAGAATCTAAGCTTAATCACATAATTGCCTACCGAAATTTCGGCAACATTTTCCCTATAAACTCGCCTATCCGAATTTCCAATTGCTCTCCTGTTGACACAGAAATACCAACAATAACATATGGACACAATCATATCTTCTATTCTTTTATTTCAACAAGAACAACAACATATCAAAACAGCCCCCAACTATAACATAACGATGCCCGAAATTCTAACAAACACTTGCAATACACCAAGCAGCCCGTATGCACTTCTTATACCTTATTCCATGCAATCGTTTCAGCAAATTTCTGAGAAATACAATAGCAGCCACACGATACCACATCATCTATTCATATGTAACTAAACCACATTATTATCTCTATAATCCTTACAACAACCCACAGCAATTTTTAACTCCAACTCTAACCTTCAAATTCCTTCATTCTCATCACATAATCTATGATTACAACAACCAAAATATTAATTCAAATCAGTCCATCAATTTCAATTAAAACAACCCCTAATCCATAAATTTCAACAAAACAACAAACGAGTTATAATGCTGTTTTCTCCATTCTAATTCGTTAAAATTCTAAATAAACACTTTAATAAAATAAAAGGAATCTTATAAATACCTTAGCAGCAGATCCACCACGAAAATTTCATCCCCCAAGACCAATATTTAGCTCAAATTGAAGGCAACGCAACGTACAACGCTTTTCTCTTCATGAGCTTCGGGATTCGGGGCTCGGATTTTGATCAAAATGACTTCCTTAGCCTAGAAGCTCTCTCTCTCTCTCTCTCTAATGTTTTTGGAGGGTCTTAACTGAAAATGATCAGCCCTCAAATGAATTTTCTATATATTTTAACGTTATTGGGCCTCATGGGCCGAACATACTAATGGGCCAAAATATGAGTGCTTGGATCGGATTTAAAGTTTCTGCCCCGCCAGCCCAACTTGCATCGTCCATATCTGCTTATCCAGATATCGTTTTGACGAGCGGTTTGTTGCGTTAGAAACTATACTCGATGAACTTCATTTTAGAATTTTGAAACACCTTAAAACTCCTCATATACTAGGTGATATGCCTCCAACAATATGGGCTAAAAATCTGGCCCGAGATATTTTCTGAAGTTGTTTGGATTCATTTCGTTCAGCTTCGTTTAACTTCTAATCCTCTTCCGACCCTCATGTAACCTCTTATACATACATATACATACTCATATACGCTCATAACGAGATTTCAAATCCTTTAGGTTACGATGTCACCTCGGGATACTTAAGGCAACCATATATATATAACGATATTCTTACTAATTCGATTAACTTTCCTTGAACTTTCTTAACTCATTCTTTCTTGTCTTAATTAAAATAGCACGGATTCTTACGGGGTATAACATCCTTACCCCCTTTGGAACATTCGTCCCTGAATGTCAAATTAGTCCTACATAAGTATACTGCTTCTGGTGATGTTATAACGAATCATTTGTAACTTGAACTCATCTATCATGCTGTGCCTTTCTTTACTTAGCCTAATTCCATTCTCCACCTGACATCTGTTAATATTGATCTTCCAAATATAGTAGACACTATTTAGCTACCTCTGTAATCGACTGCAACTTACCATGTCCATCTACACTTGAATCTTAAGTCGAGTTCTTCTTGATCGTCCTCTTTAAATTCACTGTCTTCTTGTAACTAGCTCGTTCTGACCATCTCACTTAAGTCATTTTGCAATTTCCCTTAATCCCACTTATAACACTTTAAGCATATTATCTCGTGTCGTGTCTCTATTTTTGACTCAACTCTTCTGTTGCCTCTTTACCCAGATTTGCTCTTAGTTCTCCTATCATGCATCTTATTGCAAGCTTTACACGAGTATGTGTAGGTACTCAAATCAGCCCAGAAAATATCTTAGCGTTGTCTCACTAGTCTTTATGCTTTACTATACATTCTTCCTTCATACCTTCCAATAGTATCGGGGCCCAATTATGGCTTTTGCTCTCCGTACTAATGATGTCTCTATAGTTTTGCCTTAAACCACCTTACACCTTTCTTTGACGTATCCAAAATATTGCAACCGCACTATTGTTATTGAATTCTTACCCTTTTTATATTTCTGGGAAAATTTAGGTAGAGGTTCTTCTGTACTTCTTACTATCCCAAAACCTGCACGCAGGAAATACCAACAATGCCTCACAGGGCCAACATATATACGTATATATATCATATCGTATCATAGCCACACAGGCCTAACAATTTCAAGTAAAAGTATAAAGATGTCGAGACTTACCTCACATGTCCAATTCAAACTGCACCTGTTACACTTTCCTGTTTACTTTCCTACCTACCTTATCTTTCATTCTTCAACCTTATTTTTCAATCATATCTCAATATTCTTACCTTATCCAACATGCCCCTTTCGCACCGTTGCTTACCTGTGTACAGTGTAGCTTCCAATATCATCGGCCACTTTCTTCTGTCGATACCGTTCTTCAGCTGAAATCAAGGGTTAGTAAAAAGGAAATTCCTTTCCTACAGCTGGCTCTATCGCAGGATCCAGGATTCAAAGAAGATCAACAATCCCTAGATGCCCCGTAGTCTCTTGTTTATAGATGTGGCGCGCAACACACCATAAACAGGACTCTACCAGACACGACTTTGTAGACAACCCCTAGGACAGACCTGCTCTGATACCACTCTGTCACACCCCGACCTCGCTGGGGTGTGATGGGCACCCGACCCTTACTTAGGGCCGAGCGAACCCTCAGACTCTCGCTGCACATAAAATCACGTCAACTTTTTTTTCTTTAAAACAAATAATAAAGTACATAGCAAAACTTTTCTTTCAGAAATATTCTTTCTCGTGGCTTTCAAGCCGAACAAATTTATGATCATACAAAATTCATTACGTACACAGACCGTCAACCAATACCCACTACACTGTCTGCAAAGTCTCTAGTAAGATCCCAAAAGCATAACATACAGAATCTGACTCAGCAGCACTCCGGGAACAAATGGAGCTTGCCATCTGCACTGGAACATCTTCCATCAATCCTCAACTCAACTGGGAGTACCTGCGCGGCATGAAACGCAGCCCCCGAAGAACAGGGGGTCAGTACGAAAATGTACCGAGTATGCAAAGTGGAAATATAACAATATAAGCAAAACCGAGCCAGAAGTATAGAACTAGAACAGGTAGTATCAGATCCGAGTCCGAAACGGAAATACAGAGTGTGTGGCCAGGACCACGATATATATCATAAGCACGGGGTGTAGCCGTCTGAATCGTGATATGAAACAGAGGTACAAAGCCTAACTGGCAGGATCATCGTGCGGATCGGGGCACAGAGTGCGACTGACATACCCGCAACCGAAGCTAGGGGTGTAGAACTATAGCCGACTGAAGCATAGTCCGGCTCAATCATGCAGAAGCAACACCAACAGAATCATTCTCCGAATCCGCTGTCCAGAAATGTAACAGGCAGAACCATGCATGCAGAATCATAAACTTACACAAGCACAGGTAGTATACATTTACCTCAGGTTTCGGCCCTTTAGTGAGGGGCGCAATGGACAGTGCACTGGGGTGTGCACGAATAACCAGGTCGCCACAGGGTCGTCTCTAGTGCACAAGTCATACCCAAGAGGATCCAGCAGGCAAATACGGCAGTTAGAATGTCAAAATGCTTTACTTTCTTTTTAAAAACATTTTTGTTTCACACATATAAAAGAATCAACGCACAATTGCCGCGGCCATAAGTCCAGCGGTCGCTACCACGCATACCGCGGCCAAGTACCCAGCGGTCACTATCACACGTACCGCGGCCAAGGGTCCAGCGGTTATAATCACACATACCGCGACCAAAAGTCCAGCGGTTACAATCACACATACCGCAGTCGAGGGTCCAGCGGACACAATCACACATTTGACATACCGCGGTCAAGGGTCCAGCGGTCACAATCACACATTTGACATACCGCGGTCAAGGGTCCAGCGGTCTATGTCAGGCACAATCACAAGTGCGGCAGACGCGGTCAAGGGTCCAGCAGTCAATGCCACACGTCCGGCATGACGCGGTCAAGGGTCCAGCTGTCAATGTCGGACACGCCGCGGTCGAGGGTCCAGCGGCCAATATTACATATGCGCATATTCACATAACCGGCCCGGGACATGGTGAAACAGAAAACAACCATACAGGATACCAAATCACTACTTCCCAAAAATAAATCACACGTGCCAGGATTATGCATCACACAAGATTCAGGTATGCCAAAATCGTATATCAGAAAATACAGAAGATAAGTATTTTATCCAAATTATCAGGGTAAGGTTTTCAAAACGTTTTAGATGTCAAAAATATTTTATAACGCTCATGAAGGTGGTCGTAACACCTATCGTATAGTAAACAGCATAATAACCAGGAGTTACCTGCACACTCCGGACAAGAGTACATTGGCTAAAGCCATGCAGCACATATCAGGGTTTCTGTCCCCGCAGTTGGTTCAATAATAATTAAAATCCGTCTCAGGATAGATAAAATATCTCCCGTTTAGTAGTCGGGACAATAGCCATAAGTCCCTAGACTTGTCGCACCGAAGTGAGACAAACAAAACCATAGGAGGGGCGCCGGGGGTAACGGGCCCACCTCGGGTCATGTCGGGGTGGCGGACATGAATCACGCCCATTAGACTCTACGGAGTCATCCACGAATGTTTCGGAGTGATTGGATTACATTTGTGAAAGTTATGGAGGTTTAACCACTTTTTTTTTAACAAAAGCACCTTTTGAAGTTCAATTGAATTGAATGAATAGTACCAAGAAATCAATCTCGGTTTCCGATGAGCAGAATTGCCCCCGAGGCTAAAATCTCCACCTAGCACACCTAGGACATGCCAAAGAACAAAGGGGAAGGCTTTACATACCTCGATTGCGCCTTATGCTCGCTTGGCTTCAATTCCAATTTCGTCTAGAATCTACAAATGGTCATGTTTACCAATTGTCAATTTCAAGCTTTTCAAGAATCTAAGCTTAATCACATAATTGCCTACCGAAATTTCGGCAGCATTTCCCCTATAAACTCGCCTATCCGAATTTCCAATTGCTCTCCTGTTGACACAGAAATACCAACAATAACATATGGACACAACCATATCTTCAATTCTTTTATTTCAACAAGAACAACAACATATCAAAACAGCCCCCAACTATAACATAACGATGCCCGAAATTCTAACGAACACTTGCAATACACCAAGCAGCCCGTATGCACTTCTTATACCTTATTCCATGCAATCGTTTCAGCAAATTTCTGAGAAATACAACAGCAGCCACACGACACCACATCATCTATTCATATGCAACTAAACCACATTATTATCTCTATAATCCTTACAACAACCCACAACAATTTTTAACTCCAACTCTAACCTTCAAATTCCTTCATTCTCATCACATAATCTATGATTACAACAACCAAAATATTAATTCAAATCAGTCCATCAATTTCAATTAAAACAGCCCCTAATCCATAAATTTCAACAAAACAACAAACGAGTTATAATGCTGTTTTCTCCGTTCTAATTCGTTAAAATTCTAAATAAACACTTTAATAAAATAAAAGGAATCTTATAAATACCTTAGCAGCAGCTCCACCACGAAAATTTCATCCCCCAAGACCAATATTTAGCTCAAATTGAAGGCAACGCAACGTACAACGCTTTTCTCTTCATGAGCTTCGGGATTCGGGGCTCGGATTTTGATCAAAATGGCTTCCTTAGCCTAGAAGCTCTCTCTCTCTCTCTCTCTAATGTTTTTGGAGGGTCTTAACTGAAAATGATCAGCCCTCAAATGAATTTTCTATATATTTTAACGTTATTGGGCCTCATGGGCCGAAACATACTAATGGGCCAAAATATGAGTGCTTGGATCGGATTTCCAGTTTCTGCCCCGCCAGCCCAACTTGCATCGTCCATATCTGCTTATCCGGATATCGTTTTGACGAGAGGTTTGTTGCGTTAGAAACTATACTCGATGAACTTCATTTTAGAATTTTGAAACACCTTAAAACTCCTCATATACTAGGTGATATGCCTCCAACAATATGGGCTAAAAATCTGGTCGGAGATATTTTCTGAAGTTGTTTGGATTCATTTCGTTCAGCTTCGGTTAACTTCTAATCCTCTTCCGACCCTCATGTAACCTCTTATACATACATATACATACTCATATACGCTCATAACGCGATTTCAAATCCTTTAGGTTACGATGTCACCTCGGGATACTTAAGGCAACCATATATATATATAACGATATTCTTACTAACTCGATTAACTTTCCTTGAACTTTCTTAACTCATTCTTTCTTGTCTTAATTAAAATAGCACGGACTCTTACGGGGTATAACAAACCTTGTCAAAATTTTCCTAGAATTTAAAGGAGATGAGTTAAATGTTGTTGAATTGATAGTAACGGTAATTATAAGATCGACATTGATATGGTAACGAGTAATGCTATTGTAAATTAAGGAGACTGGTAGTACTAAAACATGACATAGAAGAGAAAGGGTAACTCCAATAGAGTATGATACTGAAGTATTGATTGGATGGATGAGCACAAGTAAAATACGACAAGCCTACTAGCGAAATAAAGTAACAGCATCACGGAGACAGAGGTACGAATATGAAGGGTTATAAGAAATGTGAATACATTGGTGAGATAATTTATGTAGTAAGTGTAATAGAGGTGGTTAGAAAGAGTAACAGGTTAAGTATGCTTACTTCACGAGGTTTATTCTATTTTATAAGCGGGCTTGCGAATGAGATCAAGAAGTGGCACTCCATAGAGTTGATATGATCAGGGTATAATAAGAACGTAACAACAACTGTAACACAAAGTATAGCGAGGAAACGACTAAAGATGTGACATGTTCTATATGAATAAAGAGTGAATGCAAGTGTGAAACCAACAAGCGATCCACGAGGCAGTAGATGAGAAAGCTTATAAGACCTTGTTAGGGGAAAGTCCAGCATAGAGGTTCCTTAATGACAGAAATGATAGCAAGCAAAGTGAACTTGAAAAAGAAATCAGAGAAAAGTGATATGGCAAAGTAGTAACAGCTGGTGATTTGTATAATCGAGATCACGAGTGATATCTTTGGCTGGACGCAAAAGACCAAGACTACGGAAAGGTGAATAACGAAATAGAACGATTTTTAGGAGAAGGATTAGCATAATAAGGATGAGAGGGGATGATCAGAGTGAACAAAATAAGTTTTGGAAGCGAAGAACGGATTGTATAAAGGTAATATATTCTAATGGACACAGCGGTACTGAGTTAAGAATAGGATTCCTTGTGCGAGGAATAAAGGATCGATTATAAAAAGGAAGGTAATAAGATATATTGAGGAGGAAAGAATGTAACGGACTAAGTACGAGTATAGAAAGAAAAGGAAATATACGAAGTACGCGTGCTTAAGGAGTAGTCATATTGTGGGAAAAAGAAGATGCATCTCCTACGAATAGCCTACACTAAGACAGAATGAGTAAGGTATATAAAGGAATGAGTTGGAGAGAAAAATGTGGCCATGAATTATGAGTTTACCGTACGATGATAAAGCGATAAAGTAAGGCTATCAGCAACGACAAATACGACATGATTATGATTGGTTTTGCAATCAATGTTAAGTGCAACACAAGAGTAAAAGAGTATGCGGCATAAGGGGTATTTATGGCGCATCAGACTTAGACCCTTAAAAACAATGGCGAGTTTAAGGGAAAATGCATTTATGGTTACTATAAGTCGATGATAGGAAAGAGAGGAATAACTTGAGAGAGAAAAAAAAGGGGAAAGATGACACTATAAGTGAATTCTGGGTATCGAAGAATGGGATAAGTGACATTACATGGATGGTACGGATAGCTAGATAGACTACTATTTGAGTACCCCTATGAGACAGAAGTTGTTAATTGGAGCGGATGTAGACATTGACTCATAACTAATGGTTGAGATAAGTAAAACACATCCTTGTTCAGAGTGTTATGTTGGTTGTACCACTTGATTACAAAACTGTGAGATGAGCATGTTAAGACTTCACACATGAATTACCGTAGCTATAAATTATGGGAGATGACATGAATATGATGCAGTATAATAAGGGAATTGAGGAATGGGATATATGAATTCAAGATTGAAAGTAAGGTAACAGATTCGAGAATGGTACGAGTAAAATCCTTAAAAGGGGAAGCAAGTAAAGAGAATGCAAAGTGTAGAGATTGAAACGATGGATCCTAAGATGTGATAGATATAGACTCTAAAACAAAGAGTGAGAGTTACACAGAAATGGGTCTAATAACTAGTAAATAAATGAACACGAATTGAGCAGGCATCTGAGACTGTACTGGAAATTGCTCGCGAAGACCTTGAACCACGTGATATTAAGAGCAAATAACTCAAGGGATATTGTAAAAGATAGCGATGCTATATTAGAATAGAGGCAAAGGCACTAACGGTAGAGTCGTTGTTAATGATATTGTGATTTATAAGCGACAATTAAGAAAGGGACCTAAGGTTTTCTATAGTAGAACATAAGGTAAAGAAGGAAGAGAGTATGACGAGATAAGTTACTATAGATAGACAAAAGAGTTTTGGTATGTATGACACTGAGCCTTGTCGTGGCCGGGTATGCGAAAACCACCGAACCTTCAAGGTCGGGTATGCTATGAATATGAATATGGACACGAATATATATACGGATATGGATACATGTGTATGTATAGATGTGTATGTACACGAATCACACAAGAACGATAATGTAACTTGCAAGTATTTATATGTCGCTAATGAAACCAAGTGGGTACTTAAAAAGAGGAGTAAGAGGTAAACAAGAATAGTGTGGTCATGATACTCCGGGTCAGCTGAAGGAAAATATATGGTGAATTGAGTTGAAATGTTGAGTTGGGATTATCGTTAAGGATAAATAGGACAATTACTTGGAATATGATATAAGTACATGTTATATGTTTCCTACGATAGCCCTGAGGTGGGTTAGATTACTTACGAATTCAATAGGATCGTTGAATAAAAGGGGGTTTTACCAGAAGAATATTACGCCTTGGAACTTTCATTTTGTATCATTATGGTTATAGCAAATTTCCAACAGCTTGCCACAGGGTTATGAAATTCTCAAAAATTATGAAGTCTTGAATAAGTCGACGAGGGACACCTACGTCAAGACATCTCGGATTGAATTTATCTAGACTCTACAGATTAAATCAATACCATTATCATGGTCACATGGAAGAATTCGTAAGTAAGCTAAGTGTTCTAAGCCCCTCCCCCAACTTGATAACCATTCTAAAAATGAGTGACTTCAGGTACACAACTTGTGGAAATTCAGATAGTAATGCCAAGAACAGACATGGCACACAAGACAGAACCAGCAGGGGCAACAAAGGTCAAGCTAAGTGAAATGGCAAAGGGAAGAAAAATAGGATAATTTGGTTAAGACTAACAAACACTAAGTGAAATACAGGGTCTGGGATTAGATTTGAGGAGCACACATTACATCTAAGTGTAGTTTAGTCCTGGTCAAAACCTGATCCTAAAGGGAATTCTGTTCTTTTATTAAATCCTCTAATCTAGGTAAGAGAGTCTATGGTGTATTACACAGACAAAACATGTGTACATGCTGGAAGCCTTCAGTCATGCCCAAAACCATTAACTCTTCTACTCAGGTATATGTTAGGGTGAAATAAGTAGAACAACAACTAAATCTCAAAATGATTCCCTTAAGGAAAGAAACCAGGTTCAGACAAGTAGAAGAAGCTTAAGCATATGCTACTTAGTCTAAAACATGGCCTAGGGATAGAGAAATGATGCACTAAGTCAACACATAATAGGAGACCAACACATACACATCATAGAGGTTACAGAACCAGAAACATGAAATCATCTCTGTGTTTTTTTTTTAAATCAAATTTTGCAAGTTTTTGTAAAGCAATGGTGAACTCAAATAACATAAAGCTTTTGTAACTCAACTTGAGATAAAGAGTGGAAAAGATAGTGCAACCAAATGTAAAACAGACCTAGCACAAATAAGGGATGTCACAAATAATTTTGAGCATAGTGGAGGAGCAAAGGAAAAGAAAGGGAAGCAAGCACTTCACAGAATGGTTGGAAAGGGAAACAAAGCATCCCTCACACTGGTTTTGAAAGGAAAAACAAACACTTCATAGAATGGTTTTTGAAAAGAAACAAACACTTCACAGAGATTGTTTTGAAAAGAAACAAACACTTCACAGAAAATGGTTTTGACAAGAACCAAACACTCCACACACTTTCAAACTGAATAACTCTAAGCTAGGATACACATCACTCTTCACCATCAAACAATAGCCTCAGGGAGGGATCTTGAAGATTAAAACTTTGAACTTTAACACCTAAGACCATAAGTGTCACAGTCATCACACAAAGGCATGAAAACAAAATTTTGGATTTGCAAAGAGGAACCACATGCAAAGCATCCCAGTGGTAGATTACATAGAAGTGGACAAAACAAGAGATCAAGCATTTTAACCACAGAATTAAGCAGAAAAGATCTTTCATTCTCAGTTTTATCAATAAGAAATAGGAAGAAGCTGATCCTATGTTATGGACCTAGAACCAAAATGAATTTACAATAATAAGTCCCTCTAAATGAAATGAATAATGTAACTAGTTAACCATCTACAAGTTCTGTTTTTAAAGCATGATGGAGTTCTACTTATACCATAGATATGTGCACGTGTCTTATGATTTGAGAAAAGAATTTGAAATCAAATTTAGGAGTAACATACTGTATTCTAGCAAATCTTTAACCTCAAGTTTTTAAACAAATATCAGACAAGTTTCTTTTTTAAAAATAGACCTATTAACCTTACAATTAACTTCTCAAAATAGCCACAAGCTTTAAGAGAGACAAAACTGACAGAACTTATCACACAAGATGCTTTCATCAAATTACAGGGACACACCTAACACATAAACACAGAGAGGAGAAACAACACTTAGATTATGGGTCAAATCCCTATTGGACAGACTCACAAGGATTTTAAGGAAAACAGAGGAGTAAACTACTTTGAGAGGAAAAAAAAATAGACCATTCCACAATAATCAACTTGACCAAAAATGAGACTTAATAATCCTATGATCACATAACCTATCTAAACTTATTCTTTAAGTGAAACAATCAATCAGACAAGACACAAGCATCAAGGTAACAATTAGACCAAGTTGGAATACTTAGCTAGTTTTTTTTAAAGTCTAAACTATCCCTACCCCCCCTCCCCCTTTCTAGAACCTTTGTCTCAATATGCCTTATTACAATCCCAAGGTGCCAAGTTTTATCAAATAGACAGGGTTTAGGTGAGACAACAAGGATCAGGCTAAACAAATTGCCAAGGACAATAAGTAGGAATCCACAAAGAGCACACATAACATTCACCAGTTTTGGAATCCATACACCATTAGAGAACAAACAGGGCCTGACCAGGTCCAACCCATGACAACTTCAAGCTTTCAAACAGACCAAATCATTTGAGGGAAGACAATGTGATACCTAGACTGAGTCCAATCTACTTAGACTTTTCAACCTCTCCAACAAGTATATGACCAGGTAGGACATTAGTAAACAGGCTGAGGCTTAACATGATGAGTCTTTACCATTTTGACACATAACCACATTAACAAGCAGTAATCATGTTGGGTTCACACATAGGTAAGCTTAACTTTCTAATGACACTTGTGATCAAGCAGGACAGACCATGATCCATTGGTTCAAGTCATCAAACTCCTAACTAACACATAGTCACACGGGTCAAACAATGATCAGACTAGTAACCTACTTCAGAAAAACCTCTTGGCCCTTCCCCTTTATCAATCCCCAACCTAGGACAAACTCTCACTCAGAAATAACAGGACACAAGGCAAATCAGGTTACTCAATGAGCTTGTGACTTCAAACTAGCCTCATGAACCTAACTTTATGATATGAGATACACAGGACTAGACCATTCATAACTTCGACAAACCTATCTCGTCCTTAATTCACAACACAGAACCTACACTGAGCAATACACTAGCATGAACCACAAACTAGACCCTTGTATGAAATACTTAAGAGTATTTAGACAGTCATGATATGATGAAGAAAATACAGAAGGAAATCCACATTAGACAAACTCTCTCCCACTCAGACTATGGTCCCAAAACTACCTTCAAAGGTCTTTGATCACAACTGAATAACCAGGGGCACAAGTAGGAGAGCTAAATGAAAATATAAGTGAGGCAAGTTAATTTGCTCAATATTGTAGCCTATGTTAGGTGCTAGAAGACAGAACAAACTAGTTGTGCAAAGCATGAGCAAAGATCCGGACTAAGAAGTTAAATCAAAACAATCTAATCGGTTTAAAAATTATTATATAACTCACATGAGACTCCCTAATTGAGTAAAATGCAGACAAAATCAAAGGGGAATCACAATAAGTACATCAGGTTTGAGCTTTGATTTTAAACCACAAGTAACTACATAGACTAAGTACAATGTGGACACCAGAACTAAAAGAAAAAAAAAAGAATGAACCCAAACATATTGACTTAGCCATCTTGTCCTAAACAATACACACACCTTAACTAGATATAATGCAAGCAGAACCAGAATGTAAAGGATGACCAGCTACTACATTAACTCACACCCCATCATAGACCACACAATTATGTTACCTAACACCACATCAAACAGGAACTGAGCACAAAGAACCAGGACTACTTAATCTTCATGACAAGCTCTCACATATTCCTATAAACTAGGCACAACATAAGCAGATTTCAAGTAATGAAAACATAAAAACTAAAATGCTACTGTAAAACAGAATCTTCATCAACCAAAACTAAACTAAAATAAACTAAGCCAAACACAACATAGCAATAAACTAAAGCCCCACCCTAACCAGCATCTAATGAATTAGACAAGACATAAAATTAGAAAATGCATTAAACCAAAACGAATTTACCTTTTGTGGGTGCAACCGGGGCACAAGCAATGGATTAGAAAGCCTTTATGATCCAACTCCCAACTCAAGCCACCACAGGCACCAACAGAAATAAAAAAAATGAATTTTAGAGCTAGAACTTTAAAGAAAACTTAAGCTTTAAATCAAAAAATTTCGACTTTGGAACCCTTAAGATTAAAAATGTTAGATTTTCAATCTATATCAGGTTTCCAACTCCTTTAATCGAATGAATGGGGGTTTCTATTTATAGAAACCCCAGAAAAGAGAAACCCCAGAATGGCTTTGAAAACTACCACTATCGATGTGGGACTTGAAAATTTATGCAATTCCTACTCACAAACTCGATCCTAAGGCCCAGATCTATGGTACAACAATGAAATCAATAGCTTACAAGCCTCCATATCATCATTAATGGTAGAAAAATAAAAGGGAAGGTGAGTCGCACCTTTAAGGGCTCGTTTGGCCTGATTTTGGGGAGAGAAGGACGAAGCATTGAATGCTTTGCATTCTCTCTTCACGCCACTAGATGTTTATATGCGACGGGACTGTAAAAGGGGCGGGGGGTGGGTAGTGAACAGGAGGCGGCGCTAGGGTGTTGCTCCCTGGCTGCCTCCCTCCTCTTTTCTTTACAAACAAACCCCTGGGGTCTTTAATTTTATTGACGAAGGAGAGTATAATACTCCCCTCATTTAACTCTTATTGGACCGGGTCTCAGTCCTTTGGGATGGGCCTGGTTCGTTATGTTTTGAAAGGATTTGGGCCTAATCCCTCTTTATATATATATATATATACATATATTGTATATGCACCATTTATATTGGTATATACATGGTTTATATACATATATATGCATATATTATAATTGAATGTCAACCCGCGTATTCTGATTCACTTTACCCAATAAAGGGCTATGCGAAATAGGGATTGCCGCTTCCACTGCGCTACCTTCCTAAGCCCTTAATCTTTTTCCTTTTGCACCTGCCTTGTCGAAGTAGAAGATGTGGCATTAGTTTGAAAATACTTTCTTAAAGTGGCGAATCGGCTTCTCCCTAACAGAAAGAACGAGTTCGCTTCATGATTTCGTGACATACAAATAAGGGATTGTTAGAAGAAAGAGTCGAATTCATTCGAGAGAGCTTGGTGGTCTTAAGAATGGTTCGGGTGGGGGATTCTCTTAAGAATAAATAATTCGAATAGAATCTAATTTATGTTCATGTTAACAGAAGAAAAAGGTCGGAGAGGGGGGGGGGGGATATAAACTAGTAAATAAATAGGTAATGAAAAAACTAATTGTTAGTCCATTGGGACTAAAAATAATTTAAACATGACTCATAATTAAAAAGTAAAAATCATTTTCTAGATACTGCTTTGAATTAATTAATCAGATAAAAGAGAAATTAATCAACTATGCCAACACACACAGAATCAAGATTTAAAGGGTAAAATGGTCAATTCTTTCAATTACGCAAAATACCTTGGACAGTAATATGGAATGAAATCATCTATTAATCTAATTTTTCCTTGATTTAATTAATGAGACAAATGATTATCAAAAAGGGTTTTCTTGCCCCCCTTTGATTAATTTCAACAATAAAAGAAAATTCTTCGAATATAATTAAAATTACTCTGGAGACTTCTTTATCAATTTGAAAAGGTGAGATATTATCCCAAATTATTTCATAAAAATTTACCTAGACCCTTTAGGGTACTGAACTAATTTTATTTACTGTCCAAGGACTTTGAGCACTTAAAATAAATTATGGGAGGTAAAAAATAGGGGTCAACACTCGTTATCCGAGGTCTTTACCGGAGCAAGAGAGTGCTCGTGTCTGAGGTCATTTACCAGAATGTGGGTACTTGGACTTCGCGGGTCCTTCATGGGTCATGGCTTTGAGGCATTGCCCATAGCGCGGGTGTACGGGTAATGAAAGTTGGCTAGTGCATTGTATCGCATCGCATTACATCTACATTCATTCATCTATCCTTGACTGCGTACTCTGCATTTTATACACTTCATCTGATCTTATAATTGAACATGCTTTGTGATTGTACTTAACTGCTTATCTATTCTACTTGTTGATTTTTGTTTCGTTTATATGCGTGACCTAATAATTCTCGGCCTATGAGTACTAGTGTTGTACTCATACTACTCTTGTTGCACTTTTTCTTAAGTGTAGAGTTCGTCACTGGTTCTACTTCCCCACCTCGCGAGTGATCCCGAGGCCTTATTGTTGGACATTCAGAGTGAGCCACTACCGGATCCTGGAGCCCGGATTTCCTTACTTTTTTATCTATCGATTTGATTCTTCAAACAGTTATTATCTTTGTATTTGAGACTTATGTTCAGTTTTTGGCTATTGTATTGTACTAGAACTCTTGTACGAGTCCAGACTAGATTTTGGGATGTTACTGTATTTACTTGTACACTTACATTATTCTATTATCGTTTATGACTTTAATAAATTTTCGTTTTTATTTCAGCAAGGTTAATTCAAATGATGTAGTTAGGGAAAGGGTTCACCCACCAGGGGAATAGTGTGGGTGCCCGCATGACTCACGAGTTGGGTCATGACACTTTGTACTGTGAAAGAGCTAGAAAATAGGTCAAAAAAATATTTATGTGTCATTTTACATTTATTTCTTAAAATTGTTTTTTTATTTTTTCTTTCTTCTAGTGCACCTAGTTAAAAGAACGTAACACATAACGCACACATCATACACTACAAAGAAAAAAGAAAAACTTTTTTAAAAAAAATGTCACATGGATGTTTTTAGCATATGTTAAAACTATCATACACTACAAAGAAAGTGATGTTACTCTCCATGCAACTTGGCACTATATGAAATTATTGATAGTAAATATTAGGAAAAATAGCACTTTAGTCCATGAGTTATTGCTATATTTCACTTTTAGCTCTTGTGTTATCCAACTCACCAAATTTAGCCTTCAATTAAATCATTTGTGTGCTTTCAATCCTTTAAGGATCGTTTGGTAGATAGTAAAGAGACAATCTATTCATGTATTAATTCTGCATAACTTATACCATGTTTGGTAGCTAGTTAAAAAGTAAGTTATTCATGTATAAAATTAATACGAAGTATGGTTTGCAATTTTGAAGCCGCATAACTAATACATGTATAAGTTATGAGATAATCTTTGCATTATTTTATGTGGATAGAAGATGAAATAATTAATACTTCAGTAACTCATGCAATATTAAAAAGTAAATGACAATATTACCCTTATCACTCTTCAATGAAATACTTTCCTTTTCTACATAAATAATCATATCCTTCAAAACAATATTTTCTAAGGTTAAGCATCAGACCCTCTAAAGCATATTGTTAAGTTTCTGATTGAGAAAGAAGAGATTGAGAGGAAGAAGAATCTTGGAGAAGAAGAAGTAAAGATCATATTCATTCAACTTGTGTTATACAGCTGTAGTATATAGTATATATATTGCAACTTAACTAACTTATAATGTAACTAACTTTGGGATTAATAACCAACAAAGTGAACTTAATAAATGACTAAACTACCCCTCTAACATATATTACATTGCTCTCAATACTCCCCCTCAAGCTAGGTGGTGCAAAAACATTATGTACCCTAGCTTAGAAAACAAATACTGATGTTAAATCTTGTTAAGGCCTTTGGTTAACAAATCTTCTTGTTGATCTCTTGTTGGTACATACTGTGACTTGATCATCCTTTTTGAATCTTTTCTCTTACAAAATGACAAACTATTTCAATGTGACTTGTTCTTTCATGGAACACTGGATTTGCAACAATTTGCATTGCTGCTTTGCTGTGAATATGCACTTGAACTGGTAATGTAATCTGAACTCCAATATTCTTGAATAATCCTAGAATCCAAGTTAAATTAGCAATTGTTGAGGCTAGGCTTCTATACTCAGCCTCAGCTGAACTCCTTTACACTGCACTTTGTTTTTTTGATTTCCAAGAGATTAATGAATTACCTAGCTTCACTAAGAAGCCTGTTACAGATTTCCTGGAGTTTGGACATGCTGCCCAGTCAGCATCACAATATGCTAAAATCTGCTCTTGGTTGTTACTAGATAGCAAAATTCCTTGCCCTGGTTGACTTTTGACATATCTGATTATTCTCATAGCAGCTTCTAGATGTGATTTATTAGGTTGATGTAAGAATTGACTTAGATTCTGCATACTAAAGGCTATATCAAGTCTGATTATAGTTAGATGTAGAAATTTTTGTGATTTTCTGATAAGCACCAACATCTGTTAATGGATCATCCTCCCCTTACTTGATAAGCTGTTTGGATCATTCTCCCCCTTACTTGATAAGTTGTTTACTAAATCATCAACTTCTTTTGCAGTAAGTTTCACACTCATCTCAAGTGGAGTAGTTGCTGCTTTTTCTACTCATAAGCCCAATTCAGATATCAACTCTAATGCATATCGCCTTTGATGCATTAGCATACCTTTCTTGGATCTGGCAAACTCAATGCCAAAAAAATATCTTAGTTCGCCTAGATTCTTTATTTTGAAGGCTTGGTGTAGTCATGCTTTAGTGTCCTTGATCAGTTGTAGGCTGCTACCAGTGATGAGTATATAATCAACATAGACAAGAATCACAACTAGTGCATTCTCTACATTCTTAATGAACAGTAAATGATCATGTTGACTCTGAGTAAAGCCAAAATGTAGAAAATCTTCTAGTAGTTTTGAATTCCACTGTCTTGGTGCCTGTTTTAGACCATATAAGGATTTAAGAAGTCTACAAACTAGTCTTGTCTCCCACTGACTTTTAAATCCTTTAGGCAATTCCATATAAATTTCATCATGTAAATCTCCTTGTAAGAAAGCATTGTACACATCCATTTGATGGATGTGCCAATGTCTAATGGCAGCAATAGCAAGAACTGACCTAACTGTTACCATTTTGACCACTGAACTGAAGGTTTTATGATAATCAGTGCCTTCTTGTTGGTTGTATCCTTTAGCTACTAATCTAGCTTTGAACCTATGAATCTAACCAGTATCTTTATAATTTATTCTAAACACCCACTTGCACCTAATTGTCTTCTTCCCTTCTGGTAACGATACTATTTTCCAAGTTTGATTGTCCTCCAAGGCCCTATCTCAGTTTTCATAGCATCCACCCATCTAGGATCTGACACTGCTAGCTCATAAGTTGCAGGTTCTACTTCTGTGGAACTGGCAACAATGAATGCTTGATGAGTTGTGGATAAATGATCATAAGAAATGTATTTTGCAAGATTATATGGTGTGGTTGAATTTTTCTGAACTGTAATGAAATCTTTCATCCATAGAGGTTGTGTTTTGCTTCTAGATGATTTCCTTGTTTGAACTTCAGTGTCTGTATTTTAATTGCTAGAACTAATGTTTTGTGGAGAAGGGTTGTCTTGTTGAGGATAGTTAGTGTTTGGTTGAATAGGGAGATTTTCATTTGGTGCAGACTGACCAAGGTGATTTTGATCATTGTTATCAGGATAAGTCTAATCTTGAACTGATGAACCATTGTATCCAGAATCTGGTAAAACTGCATCATTGAAAACTTCTAGGAGTGGAGCTTTTGAACTTTGTGAGATATTTTTAAATGGAAAAATGCTTTTCTGAAATCGACATCTCTGTTGACAAAGAACATACCGTTAGTGATGTCATATAGTATATAACCTTTTTTAGTATGAGAGTACCCCCATATGTATAGCAGTTATGGTCCTAGCATTAAGTTTTTCACTTTCATGAATTGCTTTGGCAAAACACAAACAACCTAATACTCTAAGATGACTAAGTGAACGTGTTATTCCATGCAGTATCTGATAAGGTGATTTGTTATTAATAACTAAAGAAAGCATCCTATTTATAAAATATGCAGCTGTTAATACACAGTGACCACAATAATTAATGGGAATGGGAATATGTCCTTGGACTCTAATAGCTCTACATACTTCTACTATGTGCTTATGTTTCCTCTCAGCTACCCCATTCTGCTGAGGGGAATATGCACAAGAAGTTTGGTGAACAATTCCAAGTGACTTAAACAGTGCATACCATAATGAGTTTACAAATTCAGTTCCATTGTCAGATCTAATGGATTTCACCCTTTTATTAAAATGAATAAGAACATATGTAAGAAATCGTTGTAATACAACATAATCATCAGACTTAAGTTTCAACAGAAATAACCATGTCATTGTAGAGAAATCAACAAGTGTCAAAAAGTATTTATTTCCATCATAGGTTGTAATTTTGTAAGGTCCCCATACATCAAGATGTAAAATATCAAAACAGCTAGTACTCTTTATACTACTACTAGGAAATGGCAACCTAACTTGTTTTACACTAGGAAAGACTATTGACACCTAATTTTTTACCTCTCATAATTTATTTTAATTACTCAGAGACCTAGGATGATAAACAAAGTAAATCATGCATTTTTAGAGGTCAGAATGATTTTTATAAAAATTGTTCAGGTCAATATTTTACTCCTTTAAATTGATAAAATAATTTCTATGATATTAGAAATCATTTAGGAATTAATTAGTACATTTTATAACAATTATGAATCATTTGCTAGAATTAACCAAAGAGAAAAACAATTTAAAATAATTATTTATTTGATTTCTTAAATTGTCAAAAATCAAAATAGCAAACATTTTATTCCCTTTAATCCAAGGAATTTGATTAATCAAAAAGATTGACCATTTCATCCCTCAATCCTTAATAATTATTTCTAGTGTTTAATTATGATAATTGGTTGATTAGTTAGTTATGGTCGTTATTGAAAATTGACTTTTAATTATTTAACGATTCCTGTTATAGCCACAATTGAATTAACCAATTCATGATTTAAGACAATTAGGGTCATTTTTGCAAAATTAGCCTCTTGGTGGCCTTAATTTAAATAACCAAGTTCATTGACTCAAATTAATTGAGGTCATTAGTGTAATTTAACTTTAATTAGCTAGTTAAGCCAAATAGGGCCATAATCGAAATAATCAATTAGATTAAAATCAATTAAGGCTGTATTTGCAAAGTTGAGCTCATTTACATAATTAGCCGATTTTAAATCAATTAATCAGAATTATGTCTTAATTAGGTTATAATTGGAATAGTATGGTTAATAATCAATCATTTTAAACTTTACCCGCATATTCAATTTACCCGCCTTACCCTTTATACGTGTATATACATTAAAAATGCATATATATACACGTTATATGCATACGTGAAAGGGCCATCCTCATTTCTTTGTAACTTGGACCGAGTCCAGTCCAAAAATGGACCGAGACCCGGCCCAAGTCTGTTTATCTTAAGGGGTAATACCCACCCACCCCCTAACATGTTTTTTTTTTCATGCCAAACACCCCTCTCTTATCTCTCATCTATCCCTTTCCCTTTACCCAAACCCTAGACGCGTCGTCCTTCCCCCCTTTCCCTCTCTCCTCATTGGATTTCCAGAAATGGCATTAACACAAAAGCGTCAGACCCGTATTAGCTTTAGCTCAACCAAATCGGTGCAACACTTAAAGTTTCATTGTCTCTTTCCTCCAATTTCTACCAAACCATGCCTACAAGGTAAAATATGCCTCCTTTATAACATTTCTTAGTCAAAACATGCAAATTATAACATTGATATTGTTTTTTTTTGAATTTTAAAAGCTTTATTCGTATTGGTTCTTGAATAGTGGCCCGGATCGACCTAAAACAGGACAAATCTGACCATATACGCATGTTTGCTTTGAATCCTAGTCGTTAATTTCACAAATTGAGTATTTTGCATCTGGAAATCTGTTTGTCCCACATCGTTAGTCTTAGGGTTTCTCATAGTTTTGGGGTTCTAAATTTCATAAGTTTGGATAACCTTAGAGCCGTAATTTGAGCATTTAAACTAAAAATATAGGCTTATAGTAAACTTTTAAAGACTTAGCCTTTTTAAGGTTCGAGTCTTCTTTAGTTCTAAAAGATTTGTGTTTTTTTCTTTCTTTTCTGTGTGGATCGAGTTGGAGATTTGGAAGCACAAAGGCTTAAAAATCCATTTTTGAGAAGGCTGCGCCCAAAAAAGGTAACACTCTCTCTTGTTGTTATTTTTTAGTTAGATTAGCTTTAATGTGGTCTGGTATTTTTTAATGCCTAGTTTAGATTTAATTTATATTTGTTTGTCCTAAAATTTTGTTTAGAATTCTATTTGTTGTTTGGTCTTGGTATATATCTGAGTTCATTGAGGATTAAAATGACCTATCCTGGACATGTGTACTTGTTACACCTCAGCAAAATTTCGTTGATGTACAGCGAATAGACAAAAGAAGAGCACGAGTATATGGTATTTCAATAAGTAAGGGGATGACATTTAATGACCCTAATTAAGATTTTAAAGACGTTCGAGGTAGGGGAAGAAAGTTTTCCAAGAGAAGGCAAGGCATACGATAGGTATTGAAAAGGAATTACGAGTAACAAGTTAATGAGGATTTAATAATGCTTTGGAGAAGAGTTATAACGTCCCTTAGATTGTTAAAGAGGTGATAGACAAGTGCTAAGAAGGTTCCATAAGGATTGGAGATCAAACGAGTCGACGAGAATGAACTTCGAAAAACTGGGCATTATACGGCCTAACATACGGACCGTATGTTCAACCGTATAATCAGCCCAGATTAGCACCCCTCTCTGGACCAAATCTACGGTCAGTATAATTTATACGGACCGTATGTTGGTCCGTAGAAACTGGTCGGGACAGATTTGGTGTATTAATAAGGGACCAAGTTTCATTTCATTTCATTTCCCTTTCACACCCCTTCTCTCTAAAACATCTCTCTACACTTATCCCACAAGAATTCAAGAGATATTAGTGATCAATTATATCAAACTAAGTGAATCAAGTGTAAGAAACCCATTAAAGTTCATCCAAGGCAAGGAATCCAAGTAAAGGTGGAACTAAGGTTTGCCTCAAGTGAGGTGTTTCACCCAAGGTTCATCCCTACACCATCTAAGGTAAGATTTATGGTATTTCCATGTTGTTTAAAGTGTTTGAAAGTTGAAACACTTGGATTGTAGAAGGATATAGAAAAATGGGTCATAAATGTGGAAATAGTGCCATTGTTAGTAATAGCTTGAATTGAGTCATGATTCTTGATGTGTTGTGATATGGATATGTTATAAATGATGTTAAGAACATGGGATATACATTATATATGAATGAGTGTAATTGTGTGTCATGACCATGAATATGGATAATGGGATGTGAATTGAGAGATATGGATAATGTGGATGAATAAAGACTATTGTTATGATATTGTGAATGTATTATTGACGTTTGGGAGTTGATATATGATATGCAGGAAGTCATATAAATAAAGGAGATGCTGTCCAATTTTCTCTAAGTGTAAGTCGTGTATCCTAGCTATCGATTTTCTAATGATAGTATAACTTTAATGAAGGTTGAAACGTGAGCATTGAAGGAGAACGTGCAAGTGATAGAATAGTTGAACGGAAAGGTATGTAAGGCTAAACCTTCTTTCATAAGGCATGGTTCTTTGGCAAAATATCTATTCTTCTATGAGCCTATGATGCTCTCTAAATGATTCTATCTTCAAAAGCTACAAAGTTTATCATTCTTGATATGTATTACGATTGTACTGAATTCCTCATATGACGACGATAGCGGTAATGATGATAATGATGACGACGATAATAGGGATAACGATAATGATGACGATGATAGTAGTAATAATGCTAAAGATGCCTATGACCTTATATGTAGGTGTGCCTATGTATGGCTATTATGAGACCCCGAGCTTATATGGCTGGGTAGAATATATAGATGTATATATATGTATATATGACGATGCGCGCGCACCACTGCTGTTGGGTACGGATAACACTGAGCCTTGGTAGGGCCAGGTATATGTAACACTGAGCCTTGGTTGGCCAGGTATGTATGATAACCGATCCTAGCCATGGCCGGGTACGTGAAACACCGAACCTTCATGGTCGAGTATGCTATGTATATGATATGGATATGTATATGATATGGCTATGTATATGATATGGATATGTATACGATTATGGATACGAAACGTAAATTAGTACGGATATGAATACGGATACGGATATGGATGTATGTACACAGTCAGCATTAGAAATGGAAAGTCCCTATGAAAGGCAAGTAAGTGCTTATGACGATAATACTGCTATCTTGCATAATATGCTACCTCTTATGTCGCTTATTATGCTTCTATAATGATATTGATCATTGTTGACACCCAATTTTGTCCCACCTTTCCTCCGAAATACCTATTTACGCTTCTAGTATTTTTGGTAACTTTAAAAAATAATTATTTATATTTTACTATAATTATTAGTTTTTATTAATACCGGCATTTCATTATTCTATTGTAGTCACTAGCTATTGTTATTTTATTATTATCGTTATTACCATTATTATTACTATTATTATTATTATTATTATTATTATTATTACTATTATTATTATTATTATTATTATCACATTATTACCAGTATTGTTATAATGTGCATTATAATCATTTCAGCACTTCTACCAGCTTATGCACACGTATCGCATTTATCTTCGCATAACTAAATAATAACATTTATTTACTGTTGACTTTAAAAATATTAATGCACGGCTATTACGACGTCGTATAATTTTATTTTTTATCTGGGCACTAATAATTACGTATTTTTTATATTAAGTAATATTTTAGCACACGTTACTATATCATTAATTGAAGGAGGTCTTTTATGCAAATTTAGAAGCCTAATTGACCAAGCGTCTTCGGACCAGCCCATAAGAAGTCGTCCTACACATTTTAGCCCAATTCCTCCAAAACATCCAGCCCACTAGACGAACCCGACCAGCCCATTGTTTTAACCCGACCCAAACCGGCCCATATAAATTTTAACAATTCTTTCAACCTAAACCAAACATATCAACCAGCGTCGCTTCCCCTCTCTTTCCCCTTCCTCTCTCTTCTCTCTCTCTCTCCTCCATGATCCACGACCAAAATCGCAAAATCACAGGCCTATTTCGCCTTCCCAGACAGTGCATGGTCGATTTGGGGAAGGGAAGTTAATGCTTTGTACCCCCACCGGGATTCAAACGTTTGAAAGAGGGCAAAATTTTGTTTCTTCCTCTTGCTTTTCTGCTCGCACCTGAAATGGCTTTGATGAGTTTTGTCTAGTTGTGTCTTCAAATCAATTTTTTTATCCGCTCCACTTCTTTTCGGGTACAAATTTTAATTGATTTTGTCTTCTTCTTCTGGTTAACTGATCGTTGTCATAGCAAAACCCTAACGTTTGTTGACCAAGAAAATCCCACCCAAAAATTTCAAACCCCAGCCCAAACCCTAATCTTTTCCTATAAATAATCATTTTCCAATCATTTGAGGGGGAGGTCTTTGGAGCGGCAGAAATTCCCTAAGATTAAAGTCCTTGAATCGCCAAATTTACTTGAAAATACGATTCTTTAATTGTTCCAGTTCTCCTTTAAAATATCAGCTTTTAATTTTCTCGATATCATCACAAAATATTAAACCCTATTCTGTTATTGCTTTGGGTGTTTGTTTGAATCCGAGCATACGTAAATTCGAATTTCGAAGTGTTTTGAGGTATATTGGAAGCTCGGGCCCCACTTCGCTGCACCCGAAGAAGGTAAACTTTCCTCCTTTGCATAATGCCTTTAATTTGGTGTTCATGTTCATATGTTTGATATTTGGTTGTGTTTGTTTAGATCAGTCTAGAATTAGTCTTAATAAATCTGCTTCAGGTCTAATTATTGTTGTTAAGTTGTTGGTTGTTGAGTACTGTATGGATTAATTAAGTTATTTGATGTTATGGTTAGTCCATGTGAATATGCCTAATTAGCTTTTTTTTTTTTTGGCAGATATATATGAATTTGGAACCCCTAGAAATTGCTAAAGGCTAACAGTGTTTGTCCAATCACAACTAGTTTAGTCATTTGTTATCTGTTCGAGTAATTTGTCAACCTGTTGGTTTTTCATAAAATCAGTTAGTTAACTGTTGGTGTGTGTGCAGACTTATTTAGTTTGAATATTGCTTGACCATGTGTTTATAGATGCTGTTTAGTACCTTATTTGAATGATCTACATGTTTAGTTTATCTTAAGCATGTATTCTCATGTAACTCAGTCATACTTAAACCACTGATTTTCTTACATGCCTACTGGTTTTGAGCATAAGTTTGCCTGCATATTTAATTGTTGTCACTGGTCGTACTATATGTTTATTAACATAATTACATGGTTCATCATTTGTCGGTTCATTAGTATGTCCAGTCTGATCAATGATTCAAGTATGAGTTAGTGGTTATTAGGCTTACAAAACTGAAATGAAAGAAAGTTTGCATTAATTCTTCATGTAGAAATTCTGTCTACTTATCCCTTATATTCCTGTCTAAACTGGTGAATAAGGTAAACATTTAGCTTAAATATTCTTTTCTCTGAAACCAGCAGTTCTAGTTGTTATACCCCGTATTTTGCACATTCGGAAAATTTGAGATAATTGTGATAAGTCAAAGACAAGGCCATATTTTGATCTTGTTAATATGTAAGTTGCTCATGAGAATTTTGGATGTGGAAATATTAGGAAAGACTAAGGGCAAAATTGGAAATTAGGAAAATAATTTTTATGAGTCACAAATTAGTCATGAAGTAATTGGGCTTGAAAATTTAAAAAAAAAAAGAATAAAGGAGGCCCAACCATTGGGGTGGCCGGCCATGGCCCAAAACAAAGGACCCAAGCCGATGTAATTCATCCATGTGATGAATAAATGAATAAAGGGCCACATAATTATTAGAACATTCAAGAAAAATTAGTGAAGGAGAGAACAAAAGAAGAAGAGCAAGAAAATATAGGCCATTCGGCCATGTCCATGGACAACTAACCCTTTGAAATCTTGTCCCAAAACTTATTTCTTTCTAGTATTTCCACTAATTCAAGGGTCCTCTACAACGTTGTGTAGTTATTTCGGAAGATAAGTTGCTTGTTTCGTCGATTTAGCACCTTGGACAAGTGAAGAGCTAGGAAAGAAAAGGTAAGATTTAAACCCTTTTTGTATGTTATGAAGGCTTTGTCTATGTTGTAGTATGTGGAAAAGAATGAAAATCATGAAAATAGGGGTATATGTGTATGGCCAAATGCATATGTGTGTGTAGAAGGATGAACCAATTTTATTTATGATGTTAATTGTGTTGTTGTGGCCTTGTGGTGTAAATGGAAAGATACTAGCCAAAATTGGCATTGAAAATTGGTTGTTAAGTTGTTGTAGGAAGTTTTGTGATTTTATTGTAAATTTATATAATTATGGAAATGGAATTGTTAGGGTGCAAATTATGATTGTTGTTAATGAAATTGGGAGATAAAAATATGTTGTGAATATTTATGTCGAAGGTTGGAGGTTTCGGGTGAATTATGATTTTGGTGGAATTTTAGGTATATTTTATAGAATGATATGAAATGCTTCCGAATTGTATTTGAATGACCTTGAATTAGTAGATGAATATGAAAACGTTGATATTGATTTGAAAGTGTGAAGCTGGATTGAAAGTTGTTGCACTATGTAGAAAGGAAGACCATTTATGCTAGAATGCGTTTCAAATCGATTGTTGATGTTGTTGGTATTGTTGTGGGTGTTGTTGTTGGTATTTTGGCCGAGTTAAATTCTCGGGGATGTTGAAGTTATAGGGGAGGTGCTGCCCAAATTTCTGTAGACAAGTAGTGAATTAAGATTGAATTCCTAAAGGCTTGTAGTTAATGTTTGGTATGTGTGACCTTTTGTAGATTTTGGAGAGTTTGGGAATCGAGTTCGGAGAAGCTTAAGGAGCGAATAAGGTATGTAAAGCATTACCTTTCCTTCTTTTGGCATGTCTTAGACATAATAGGTTTGGATACGAGCCTCGGGGATAACTCTATTTCTAGAAATCCGAGTTTGAATTTGACCCTTTTTCATTCAATAGAATTGAATTAAGTACTTCGTGCCTTGTTGAGACAATTGCCTAAACATCTTTACTTTGCCCAAATGGAACCGGATTACACTAAACCTTTCATAAGTGGGTCCATAAAGCTTTATGTATGTAATTTGTGTGCGCCACCTCAGTTGACCCGAGGTTGGCCCACTATTTCCAAATCCTCTCCTATTGTGCTATTGATTTGTTTTCAAGCAATATTTAAAGGAAACGTTTTAACTACTCTTCTAACTACTAAATGACAACTGTTTTAAATGTTCCACTGAGTCTTATAAACTATTCTGGAACATGGAAATAATCCCAGGAAGATTATTTTGACGTGACCCATTGGAAACAATCCCAGAAAGACACGCACTATGATTACCGTCCGATCTCTTTGTTAGGATCTGTCATTTGAGATCTCTCATCGAGTATTTGTAAATGTGTTGTGTTTTATATTGCATTTAGTTTCTCACTACTCCACTCATGGATGCCTCAATGCTTCTTTCACTAAGCCCGGGCCAGGATATGTTATCAAGCGTATTCCACTGCATTATTCGCCGTGCCTCGATGTGAGGGGGCAGGTATACATGTACATGGGTTGTGGAGTATGCTGTGCCATGTACACATATTCTGATATGATATGATACGACCATCTGATACGATATGATATGTTACGGAGTCATTCCCTATTCTGGAGTATGCTGTGTTATGGCGCCAGTGACGGGGTGGCGACCACGTTCTATTCACCGAGCCCCATAATGGGGCCGGATATGGCATATGTTTTTGCATACATTATTTATGTTTGGTAAGTATGCATTCTGATATTCTGGAAATTGCACTCATTTTCTGTATTTTCTGTTCCGGTTATGATTCTGTTCTCTGTACTCCAAGCTTTACATATTCAGTACATATTCCGTACTGACCCCCTTTCTTCGGGGGCTGCGTTTCATGCCACGCAGGTACAGACGCTCGTTTTGCTGACCCGCCCGCTTAGGATTTTACTCTGCTGTCTTGGAGTGCTCTCTTGTCCGGAGCCCACATTTTGGTACAGACTTTTCTATTGTACATGTATATGTTATTCAGGGGTATGACGGGGCCCTGTCCCGTCTTATGAGTCTGTTGTTATTCGTAGAGGTCTGTAGACATACATGTGGGTTGTGTATATGTTTTGGGTTGATATATTCTGTGATAGCCTTATCGGCTTCCACGCGCTATATCTGTTTATCTGTGATAGTTAGTAACGCCGTTCGACGTCTATATCTGTATACTCTGCTTATATATTGGTTTGGGTTATTGGGTACGTACGGGTGTCCAGCACGGACACTAGTCGCGGCCTACGGGGTTGGGTCGTGACACTAGCATCCTCTTATTAATATCAGAAATTTTATTTTGAGCCAAGTAGAATTCCGGGAACCCTCTCACATACGGATTATAGTCAGCCCTTGATAAGGTTTAAATAATAATAATGTTACTACTGCTTTCCTTTGCCCTTTTTTCTGTCACTTTCCTGTCTCTGTTCAGTGATCTTCTCGCCTTTAATTAGCTCAGTTTGCTCCTCTAATCTGTTATGTGCCCTGTTAAAAACCCTTAAGTAAAGTTCTCGGGAAGCATGTATTTTCAAATCATGAAATAATCCTGTTTTAACTATTGGTGTTTCTTTGACTTTAGTTATATGTTTTCTGAAGACTAAATCTAATACTCGAGTGATAGTTTAAGCTGTCTAAAACTAGTTAGTTGTCGAGTATGAGTTTTAAGTTGTCCCTATCGTCCTGCAAACTACCATAGTCCTATTTTTGAGTCGATTGCTACTGTTGTGCTGCTTATCTGCTTGACTGTTACATTTGCAATTGTGGTCATGCTCGTAAGAATCTCCTGGGCTGCTGTTCTATTCCCATCATCGTGCCTGTCCTCTGTTAATTTCTGTTCCCTGTTTGATTTCTTCATGGCTGGTTTTTGTGTTCAAATCTTTTTGTTTCTCTTCGTTATTTTAATTCAACATATCAGGCATGAATGCTTAAGTGTCACTGTTTCTCCTTGTTAAGCCTTTCGTGTGGCTCCTAGCTGCTTATGTTATCTTTGAAACGATATTGACCTCCTATACATCCTTATGAGTGTGTATATATAAGGTATACTTCCAATATACATAGAATATACACAATCTGCTGATTTGTTTTGAGTTCATATTTTACATGTTTAACATTATTCATTGATTGCATACTAATCCTTTTCCTTTCATTTTTTTTATGCATGACCGTCATATACGAATCCGAGGGACTCGTTCTTCTTCCACGTTCGGTGATGGGCTAAAAACCCAACGAAATCTCCTCCGTGTCCAGCCCGTCCGCAACAGTTTATAAAATTTCTGCTGGGCCGAGGCCCAACAGCAGCAAAACAGACCGTAGCAGCTTTAAAATGGGGCTGAGCCCATGCCCGATTGCAGCAGCTCTTTTAAAAAATGGGCTGAGCCCGTTTAAATTATCTATTCCTCTATTTATTTTGTGCATATTAACTAACTCTTTGTTTGTTTTGTTTCCTTAGTTTAGATAAATCCTAATGAATTAGTAGGTTTAGTTTTAGAAATGGGTAGTTAGTTTAAGGAAGACTAACAATTAATTCCATAAGTTTTATTCTCTTCTTTTCATGTTAAAACTATTTATAATGCCTAATATTTATTTTATTTGGAATGATTGATTTGCAAAATGGCATGACTATATATTTTAAGTAAAGGGAATCGTATTTTATTCTTACTATCTTAATTGCAAAATGTCATTACTATGTAAATATTAATCCAAGTATACTTTCTAAATATTTTTTAGATTGATCCGATCATATATAGTTTTAGCTGAATATGGGCAAAATAAAAGTTAGTAAAAAGAGAAAGAAAACTCATCACCTTTTACATTCTACTTATAAAATAAGTCTAGATATTCTACACTCATATAATGTAATTTTATCCCAAGATTGAATTGGCTAGACCTTCTCTTAAAAGCTCTACTTACATGCAAATCATTATGTTTTGCAAATCTTATTTTTAAATAGCCTTATTATTTAAAGCCTTAGCAATGTTTATATGTTTATTTTAAATAGCATTTGAAGTCTCCCTTTTATGCAAATTATTCTACATATCTTATTTTGAATAGCATTTTTATTTAAAGCCTTAGCAATATTCATAGGCCTCATTTTAAATAGCATTATTTTCCTTAAAAACCTTAGCAATATTTATAAGTCATTTTCTTAAAATTTAAATGCATCTTTAGTCCTAATTAATTAACCTAAGTTTGGACGGTAAACCATAATTAATGGATTCTAAAGAATGCCTAATCCCTTCCCTTTAGAATAATCTAGAACCCTTACCTAGAATCACGCTAATTGAACAGACCATTAACAGAGGTTTAGTTTAACTTTACCTTAGTTAATATTTAGGTGTCCTAATTCACCAATAAACCAATTAGGTGGCGACTCCTTAAATTAAACAAAATAGGAATCACCAATATGTTGTACTCTACTTTAACCCGTTTAAATGGGGTATAATAGCTTGGCGACTCCGCTGGGGAACTTAGGTTTTTAACCATAACAACTTAGGTTAATTAATATTTTGTTGCATGTTTTGTTTGTTTTCTTTATTTTGCCTTATATGCTTTTAGATGTTTTATTGTTTATTCCTTATTTGCCTTTGCTATGTAATATGTATTTGCTTTAAATTGGCATTCCGCTCATACTTTCTCCATTCCTGGAAAATTCACACAAATTCACACACTTAAAGCGGTTTCGCGGTTCGCGGCCGTGCACTACTAAATTACCCCTTTAGTTGGATCGATCTTGTGGATTTAGTCGATCGGCGGTGCAGTCGACAGCGACGGACTTTCCACTCCCAAGTTGTCCACTTGGGGGAGCCTTGTGTCGTAGGAAACCAACTCTTAGTCTACCTAGGGTAGAGCGAAAACCAAAACCTTGTAAGGATATGCATCATTTTAAACCTAGGAGGCTTAATACCCTTGGTGTATTGAGTTCATTAGTCAACCTTACCAAATGTCCAAATGAGTCTATGACTCTAAGTGACACTATTCACTATTTACGTGCATTATTTGAAGGACAAATGTGAGGAATATGTGGACCTAGTACTCTATAGATAAATATTTCAGGAAAACTGACATTTTGTTGCAGGTTGTCATGGAGCATCCAATTAATGCCGGAGGTTTGAAGACAACCAAAGGAAATTAATGGAGATGAAGTATTAGATTTCTTAGATTAACTTTGAATTGTATTATTAACTGGCATGTAATAAATTTTTATTATTCTTGTAAATTAGTTTTAGGAAGAGTTATGGAATGATACATAAAAGACATGTTTGTCCTTCAAATGTTCGTTAGGCCTACCTCTGGCATAAATAGGTCCCTTGCATTATAGAACGCGATGTATTATGTGCAATAATGTGTTTATGTGCAATAATATGTCCTTACCGTATACTGACTCGTTTTCTTTTTCTTTTCTTATTTTATCTTTTTTCTTTTAAACTTATTCAAAACAAAAGGTTGACTTGTGCTAAAGGGGAACTGGCGGAGCATCCATATTTCACACGGTCTAAAGCCAAGAAATCAGACTCTGACTCGTCAC
Organism: Lycium barbarum; assembly: GCF_019175385.1. NCBI lineage: Eukaryota > Viridiplantae > Streptophyta > Magnoliopsida > Solanales > Solanaceae > Lycium > Lycium barbarum. The sequence continues at coordinate 55,007,760 of NC_083345.1, read as the reverse complement.
TAATCACCTGGTTAACTAAAAAGACTCGTTCTAAAATGGAGCAAAATTTGATCAATACAAACACTTCATCTGAGCCATCTCTTAGTTTACCGATCACGAGTGATCCCATATCCTCTAATGACCCAGAAACACATTTGGAGATCATGGCTTGTCTGGAGCAACGAGTTGCTGAACTAAGTCGCATCGTACTTCAAAATCGATCATTGTCTCAAACTCCGCCACACATGACTTCATCTCATGGGGTTCGTCAGACTTTGCCCATGCCACCTCCATTCCCAAAATTGGATGAACTTAACCAAGCGAACTATTTTACCACTTCTCAACCAGTTCATTCCGAACGCCTCGCCACCTAGTTACTTAAAATGCTCCTCTTTTGTTTACAGCCGCTTCTTCAAAGGCTCAGTACATACCGCCGGCACATGATATTACCAATGCGCATAATGTTCCGCCGGTATATACTTATACCACAGCTCCACCCATGACACAAACCCAAGGACTATGTCACGCAGATGTTGATCATTTTGGCGAAGTCGAAAAGGAGGCAAGGGCAGTTAATGATGAAATGATAAATAGAAAGCTCAAAAGTTTGGAAGATGCTATGAGAAGTTTGCGTGGACTCGGTAGTAACCAAAGCGTGAGATATTGTTATAGCCCGCATTTTGAACGTTCGGATAGTTTGAGGTAATCGCGGGGAGTTAAGGAAGTGACTATTTCTCAAGGTTATTTTAAATATGAATGGACTATGAATATTGTTTATGGGTATTATTAGCACGGAATTATTGAGAAATATTAAGGGCGAAGGAAGAAATTCATGAAATGACTCAAGGTAATCACGCAAAGGTCTAAGGGCAAAATGGTAATTTCACAAGGCCTTCATGAAAAGGCCATGTTGGCCAATTGATTTAGACCATAAAAAGGGGACATGAGATTATATTATATTGCAAGACATGCACATGTGGGCAAAAGTTGACCAAGTCAAGAGACTATGCAAATTTGAAGCCTTAAAGGATAATCTTGAACAATTTAAAGAAATTAGTGGAAAATAGGGGGCACATGACCGGCCATGTGCCCATTTGTGTGTATAAATGTGTTCAAGTCTTGCAAAAGAAGACTAATTTACTACTCTACAATTCAAGAAGGTTCAAGAAGGAAAACTTGAAGGACAAAGGCAAGCAAGATTCGGCCATAGTAAGATCCACAAGGAAAAATTGATAAAATTCTTCCAAAAATCATTTCCTACTAAGTGGAGGGTGCTTAACAAGGTAGAGTTGTTGTTGGAGCAAGAAAGATTCAAAATCATATAAGTTGCCAAGAGATAAGCAAGTGAGAAGTTGAAGAATAAAGGTAAATTCTAACCTTGTTTTATGTGTTATACATGGGTTATATGTGTTGTAGTATGCAAAAATGGATGAAATTCATGAAGGAGATAAATATAGTATATGGCCGTGTACATATATGTATGTGTAGGAGCCATGCTTCAATTGTTTTAACTAGTGTTTGGTTGTTATTGTTGTGAATGATATGTGGAAAATGGAAATTGAATGAGTTTGGAGAATATTGATGTTGTGTTGTGGCCGTGAGGTATATAGTGTGTGTATGGCCGTGTATATTGTATGTATAGTAGTGTATATGTGTTGAAGCATGAAGAAATGGTAAGCAAGTGCTAGTTAGTATTTTGGTTGTTGTGTTGATTGATAATGGTGGCCGAATGTAGTGTTGTTGTGTTGGACAATCGAATTGATTTTTATGTAGTGTTTGATTGTTGTTATCATGGATTCAATAATAAAAATGAAGTTGTAATCATCGTAGATTTCATATCGCAAATAAAGGTTTGATAACTTTGGAAGTATTGATAATTGGGAGATTATGTATATTGAAGGAAATATGTGAATTGTTAGTGCGATTGTTGAGTTATGTTAATAGTTTGGCCGGGTTTGAATTCCCGGATTGTGTTTGATGAGGATTTGACTAAATTGAATGTCGAGGATGGTATATTTACAGGGGAAATGCTGCCGAAATTTCGGTAGCAAAAATGTTTCCTTAAGGTTTTGACTCTAAGTATACTAATGGAAGTTTTGGTAAAAATGACCAATTCGCAGATTTTGACGAAATTGTGACGTGAATTTGGAATAGCTAAAGGAGCGGAAAGAGGTATGTAAGGCTTCACCCTTCTTTCTATGGCATGTCTTAGTTGTAATAGGTTGGGTACGAGCCTCGGGGACAACTCGGTTCCCCGGAATCCGCACCTAAAGTTTTCCACTTTTTGTTCAATAGAATTGAAATAGAAAGTGTGCCAATTGTTGGAAAAACCTCCTACGCCCTTAGAACTTGTATAAATGGGACCCGATTACCCTAAGACCCTCACAAGTAACGCTATGACACGTAACATACGTAAATCGCATACGCTACCTCATCCGGCCCGAGGTGGGCCCGTTACTCTCGGATTTTCCTATAGTCTCGGTTGACTTATTTGAAGCGAATCCAAAGGGGGCTTTGATCTCGATGTCGTCGCTAATGATAAGTACTATGAACAATCTAACGAGAAAGCTTCTACGGTGATAATGATAATAACAATGTTAGACGAGAGAGTGTACTTACGATCAGTACGACCGGAACGACTCTATGACTAAGCTAAGTATCTTATGTAAACAATGAAAGTGATAAACTAATTTTTGAATCGTATTTATATTTCCTAGCTATAACTTTATTTTCTAAGACTCCAACGCCTATGACTGTCACCTATAATTCCCACGATTTCATTCTACGGTTACCGTAATATTATTCTTCGTTGATAGTCTCGCCTTAAAATACTTGTTCCTTCAAGGTGAGACGGAGTTACCACTAGCATTCCATGATGTAATCGGAGGTCACCGACCTTACGTCGCTCCGATGAATACATGATTTTTTTTCTTCCTTGGGCTCCCTTGTGTGCTTATATGATATATATATATATAAAACATGTATATGTATATAAGATATGTATAAGTATATGAAATACGTATATGTATATAAGATAAGTAAATGTATATAAGACATGTATATGTATACAAGCTATGTATATGAACCTGGGCTGGGGGGAAAGGGATACATAGGGGAAAGGGAAGGGAAATATGTTTCGCTGCCACCTGATCAGCTGGATTATCATCCCGGACGCGGGGTGCCCGGACGCGGGATATATGGGTGAGCCGGTACATATCGGCGCTATGTGGGTGAGCCGACATTGTTCGGCGCTATGATATGACCTACTATGTCAAGACCAGACATGCTATGATACGATATGCTATGACATGCTATGCTACGATATGATATGCTATGATATGCCACGACATGACATGATATGACAAGCTATGCTATGATATGATACGCTATGACATGCTATGCTATGGTAAGACATGCTATGACACGCTATGCTATGACACGACACGCCATAACATGCTATGCTATGACACGATATACTATAACGCGACATGCTACGACAAGACAAGATAAGATATGATACGATACGATACGATATGATAATACATGACATGATAATAGTTCTATTTCCTATGTCCTATGACTCCATGACGTTATTCATCATACACTATGTTATTGCTTGTGTTATCTTCCATGTCTTACATACTCGGTACACTATTCGTACTGACGTCCCTTCTTGTGGACGCTGCGTTTCATGCCGCGCAGGTCAGCAGACAGGTGGACTTGATCTTTAGGAGTTTACCAGCAGTACTCTACAGTGCTCCAGTTGTTCCGGAGCTTCACTTCAGTGGTACTATTTTGTATATGTACATTCGGGCACGATAGTACTCGGCCCTTTCTATGTATAAGTATACTATGTCTAGAGGCTCGTAGACAGCTATGTACAGTCAGTCAGGTACAGCTAGATATATGATGTTTGGCATGATAATGCTGTTGTATAAAGTGTTAACGAAGTTTACTAGTCTATGTTCATAATGACGCTGCTAATGTTAATGTTCATTAATGATCAAAAAAAAAAAATATGGCTCTGTTTATACATGATAGATAAGGGGTGCTCGGTACAAGTATCGGGTACTCGTCACGGCCCCTAGTTGGGTCGTGACAGAAGTGGTATCAGAGCAGTTCGGTCCTAGGGGTTTGTCTACGAGCCGTGTCCAGTAGAGTCTTGTTTATGGGTGTGTAGCGCGCCACACTTATAGACGGGAGGCTACAGGGCATTTAGGAAATGTGACCTTCTTTGCATTCTAAGATCGTGCGATAGAGCTATGCTACCAGGCTTCCACATTCCTTTCCTAATCCTATGTTATGGTTTCAGTAATGCCGCCGAAGAAAAAGGCTACGATGGCCGAGAAAGCTAAGAGAGTGGCGGCCAACAGAGTTGAACGGGAGCTAGAAGAAGAAGAATCTCATAATGAGGCTCCCCCTCAGACCGTTCCTGCTCCCCATGCACCAGCAGAGCAGGGAAGAGTTCCAGCTCCAGCCCCCGCACCCCCAGTTCCACCGCCAGCAGCTCCGGGCCAGCAGATGGCAGAGGCCATCCAGTTATTGACCCAGTTAGTTGCCGCACAAGCTCAGCGGCAAGATATAGACACGGGAGACAGGGCGGTAAGCGCAAGGGCCCGAGACTTTATTACCCTGAAGCCGCCAGAGTTCTATGGATCAAAACCAGAGGAGGACCCGCAGAGTTTCATAGACGAGATGCTGAGGACTCTGAGAATTATACATGCTTCGGATACGGAGTCCGTGGAGTTGGCTTCATACAGGCTGCGGGATGTGGCAGTTCTGTGGTACGGTAACTGGATATCATCGAGGGGAGCAAATGCACCCCCTCCGGTTTGGCAGGAGTTCACTGAGGCATTCCTACGACATTTCCTACCGCCAGAGGTTCGACGGGCTCGAGCCGATATGTTCTTGAACCTGAGACAGGGAAATATGAGCGTTCGAGAATACAGCCTCCGTTTTAACTCATTAGCCAGGTATGCCCCAGCCATGATAGCTGATAGGGGAGATCAGGTACACCGATTTGTGAGTGGGCTAGGGCCACATTTGGTTAAGGAATGCTTGACGGCTTCACTCCAGGATGGGATGACTATTACCCGCATCCAGGCCCACGCCCAAAATCTGGAGGAAAAATATCAGCCACGGAGAGAGGAGCGTTATCCGGATAGGGGTCCCAGAAAAAGGGGCAGGTTTTCCAGGACTAGGAGCGAGTACAGAGGGGGACAGGCACAGGGGCAATTCAGGTACTCAGACCAACCGGCGGCCAGTGCACCTCCTCGAATTGGGGATAGGAGATTTGACCGTTCTACTGATTCGGGAGCGGGTCAGGGCACTAGAGCTTCAGGATCCCAGTATAGGGATGATTCTGGCAGGATGATGCCACCCCCGCCACGGTGTACTCGGTGTGGCAGGCCACACTCAGGACAGTGTTACCGGGACACAGGTGCATGTTATGCTTGCGGACGGACCGACCATTTGATGCGAGAATGTCCGCTAAGGAATGAGGGAAGCAGAGTCCAGCCTGCCGGATCAGCTGTGGATTCGTCACCGTCCGTGCGCCCTCCGGGACAGGCCTTCCAGGCTCCAGCAAGTCGTGGCCGAGGCAGAGGAGGGACGCCTAGCTCAGCCGGTCCTTCACGCCGCATATATGCATTGACAGGGCGGCAGGATACGGGACCTTCCACCGACGCGGCCACAGGTACACTTCCGGCATCTTTTCTATAATATATGGGAGTTAAATTGAATTGGATTTTTCTTTATCTTGCACCGTCCCGTGTATTGCGGAACATATAAAGAATTCGGGAAAATTCAGGACAAAAGCAACCGTACACACGAGTAAAAAGTGAACATTAGTGACCTCGAAGGCTAAAATAGTCATTAAAAGAGAAATATGCGCTATGAGTGCGTTCGAACATTGCCGAGACCCCAACCTGCCCCACATTATGTGATGTAGGCAGTACGGTGAAGCGAAAGTAAAAATACTAACACCGAGACACTGAAATGCATTAAAGTTTCTAGGTTAAGCGTGCTCAGGTGGGAGTAATTCCACGATGGGTGACCCCCTGGGAAATATGCTGAAAATTTCGTAAATGTGAAAACAAGAGACGAGTGTAAGAGTAGGCAGGTCAAAGTAAATTGGGGTGTGGAAAGTGGTTAGAAACCCCATACGAGTCATATAGGCCGAGACGGACTAAACTAACAAGAAAGGGGGAGCCATGACAACAGAAAGCTTTGGGAACGAAGGAGAAAAGTACAGATGTCACAGGGTGAGACCGATATTAAGTCCACACTATCTAATGCAAGGAATTCATGATAAGGCGGTGTGCGGGAACATGTCTAGTGAGGGGATAGACGCGGCAGACGCCACGAAGGAGGAATTACAACTGTGAAGATCGCAAAGAGGGCAACCTAAGCTCCTAAGGTGGACATGTTAAGTGACATGAGGCATCTACAAAGGAGACCTCCCCGAAGTACTATACTATGTATGAGGCCAGTTTAACATTCGAGGACGAATGTTCTAAAGGGAGGGAGGATGTTATAGCCCGCATTTTGAACGTTCGGATAGTTTGTGGTAATCGCGGGGAGTTAAGGAAGTGACTATTTCTCAAGGTTATTTTAAATATGAATGGACTATGAATATTGTTTATGGGTATTATTAGCACGGAATTATTGAGAAATATTAAGGGTGAAGGAAGAAATTCATGAAATGACTCAAGGTAATCACGCAAAGGTCTAAGGGCAAAATGGTAATTTCACAAGGCCTTCATGAAAAGGCCATGTTGGCTAATTGATTTAGACCATAAAAAGGGGACATGAGATTATATTATATTGCAAGACATGCACATGTGGGAAAAATTTGACCAAGTCAAGAGACTATGCAAATTTGAAGCCTTAAAGGATAATCTTGAACAATTTAAAGAAATTAGTGGAAAATAGGGGGCACATGACCGGCCATGTGCCCATTTGTGTGTATAAATGTGTTCAAGTCTTGCAAAAGAAGACTAATTTACTACTCTACAATTCAAGAAGGTTCAAGAAGGAAAACTTGAAGGACAAAGGCAAGCAAGATTCGGCCATAGTAAGATCCACAAGGGAAAATTGATAAAATTCTTCCAAAAATCATTTCCTACTAAGTGGAGGGTGCTTAACAAGGTAGAGTTGTTGTTGGAGCAAGAAAGATTCAAAATCATATAAGTTACCAAGAGATAAGCAAGTGAGAAGTTGAAGAATAAAGGTAAATTCTAACCTTGTTTTATGTGTTATACATGGGTTATATGTGTTGTAGTATGCAAAAATGGATGAAATTCATGAAGGAGATAAATATAGTATATGGCCGTGTACATATATGTATGTGTAGGAGCCATGCTTCAATTGTTTTAACTAGTGTTTGGTTGTTATTGTTGTGAATGATATGTGGAAAATGGAAATTGAATGAGTTTGGAGAATATTGATGTTGTGTTGTGGCCGTGAGGTATATGGTGTGTGTATGGCCGTGTATATTGTATGTATAGTAGTGTATATGTGTTGAAGCATGAAGAAATGGTAAGCAAGTGCTAGTTAGTATTTTGGTTGTTGTGTTGATTGATAATGGTGGCCGAATGTAGTGTTGTTGTGTTGGACAATCGAATTGATTTTTATGTAGTGTTTGATTGTTGTTATCATGGATTCAATAATAAAAATGAAGTTGTAATCATCGTAGATTTCATATCGCAAATAAAGGTTTGATAACTTTGGAAGTATTGATAAATGGGAGATTATGTATATTGAAGGAAATATGTGAATTGTTAGTGCGATTGTTGAGTTATGTTAATAGTTTGGCCGGGTTTGAATTCCCGGATTGTGTTTGATGAGGATTTGACTAAATTGAATGTCGAGGATGGTATATTTACAGGGGAAATGCTGCCGAAATTTCGGTAGCAAAAATGTTTCCTTAAGGTTTTGACTCTAAGTATACTAATGGAAGTTTTGGTAAAAATGACCAATTCGCAGATTTTGACGAAATTGTGACGTGAATTTGGAATAGCTAAAGGAGCGGAAAGAGGTATGTAAGGCTTCACCCTTCTTTCTATGGCATGTCTTAGTTGTAATAGGTTGGGTACGAGCCTCGGGGACAACTCGGTTCCCTGGAATCCGCACCTAAAGTTTTCCACTTTTTGTTCAATAGAATTGAAATAGAAAGTGTGCCAATTGTTGGAAAAACCTCCTACGCCCTTAGAACTTGTATAAATGGGACCCGATTACCCTAAGACCCTCACAAGTAACGCTATGACACGTAACATACGTAAATCGTATACGCTACCTCATCCGGCCCGAGGTGGGCCCGTTACTCTCGGATTTTCCTATAGTCTCGGTTGACTTATTTGAAGCGAATCCAAAGGGGGCCTTTGATCTCGATGTCGTCGCTAATGATAAGTACTATGAACACTCTAACGAGAAAGCTTCTACGGTGATAATGATAATGACAATGTTAGACGAGAGAGTGTACTTACGATCAGTACGACCGGAACGACTCTATGACTAAGCTAAGTATCTTATGTAAACAATGAAAGTGATAAACTAATTTTTGAATCGTATTTATATTTCCTAGCTATAACTTTATTTTCTAAGACTCCAACGCCTATGACTGTCACCTATAATTCCCACGATTTCATTCTACGGTTACCGTAATATTATTCTTTGTTGATAGTCTCGCCTTAAAATACTTGTTCCTTCAAGGTGAGACGGAGTTACCACTAGCATTCCATGATGTAATCGGAGGTCACCGACCTTACGTCGCTCCGATGAATACATGATTTGTTTTCTTCCTTGGGCTCCCTTGTGTGCTTATATGATATATATATATATATAACATGTATATGTATATAAGATATGTATAAGTATATGAAATACGTATATGTATATAAGATAAGTAAATGTATATAAGACATGTATATGTATACAAGCTATGTATATGAACCTGGGCTGGGGGGAAAGGGATACATAGGGGAAAGGGAAGGGAAATATGTTTCGCTGCCACCTGATCAGCTGGATTATCATCCCGGACGCGGGGTGCCCGGACGCGGGATATATGGGTGAGCCGGTACATATCGGCGCTATGTGGGTGAGCCGACATTGTTCGGCGCTATGATATGACCTACTATGTCAAGACCAGACATGCTATGATACGATATGCTATGACATGCTATGCTACGATATGATATGCTATGATATGCCACGACATGACATGATATGACAAGCTATGCTATGATATGATACGCTATGACATGCTATGCTATGGTAAGACATGCTATGACACGCTATGCTATGACACGACACGCCATAACATGCTATGCTATGACACGATATACTATAACGCGACATGCTACGACAAGACAAGATAAGATATGATACGATACGATACGATATGATAATACATGACATGATAATAGTTCTATTTCCTATGTCCTATGACTCCATGACGTTATTCATCATACACTATGTTATTGCTTGTGTTATCTTCCATGTCTTACATACTCGGTACACTATTCGTACTGACGTCCCTTCTTGTGGACGCTGCGTTTCATGCCGCGCAGGTCAGCAGACAGGTGGACTTGATCTTTAGGAGTTTACCAGCAGTACTCTACAGTGCTCCAGTTGTTCCGGAGCTTCACTTCAGTGGTACTATTTTGTATATGTACATTCGGGCACGATAGTACTCGGCCCTTTCTATGTATAAGTATACTATGTCTAGAGGCTCGTAGACAGCTATGTACAGTCAGTCAGGTACAGCTAGATATATGATGTTTGGCATGATAATGCTGTTGTATAAAGTGTTAACGAAGTTTACTAGTCTATGTTCATAATGACGCTGCTAATGTTAATGTTCATTAATGTTCAAAAAAAAAAAATATGGCTCTGTTTATACATGATAGATAAGGGGTGCTCGGTACAAGTATCGGGTACTCGTCACGGCCCCTTGTTGGGTCGTGACAGATATGAAGAATTATGTGCATTTCCTGAGGTAGAATTACCACCATGTTACAAGATTCCAAAATTTGAGAAGTTTGATGGGTCGGGAAACCCTTTCTTCCACTTGAAGGTCTATTGTTAAAAGTTGATTGGTGTGGGGAAGAATGAAGGCACAATAATCAAACTATTTAATCAGAGTTTGAGTGGAAAAGCTTTGGAGTGGTATTCTAAGCAAGATACAACCAAATGGCGTACCTGGGATGACTTGGCAAATGCTTTTGTGGATCATTACAAGTTTCATGTAGAGATCACTCCTGATAGAATCTCAATTACAAAATTAAAGACTAAGTCAACCGAATCATTCCGAGAATATGCTATACGGTGGAGGGAAGAAGCATCTAGGGTACACCCTCCCATGGAGGAAACAGAAATGGTTACTTTCTTCATTCAAGAACTAGAACCGGAGTACTATGAACGTTTGGTGACAATGGGTGGAAAAACCTTTGCAGAAGTGATCAAAGCTGGGGACATGATCGAAGATGGCATTAAGACAGGGAGAATAACAAGTCTAGCAACATTGCAGTCTACTAGTAAGGCCATACAAACTGGTGCTCTCGGAAATGGAAAGAAAAAAAGAAAAGGAAGCGGCAGCGGTAATGGCTCTGGGAAGCACCTCATACCACCATCAACAACCTCCGCGGTACAAGTCTAACGCTCTCCACTAACAATATTTCCATTGTTCGTCACATCCATACAACCAAGCTTTGTCATCTTACCAGCCTCAATCACCACAAATTTCCTACCCCGTCTACAACATACAACCAACATACCGAGCTCCACGACCACCAACATACCCAGCTCCAGCATCACAATCTCATCATCCAAACAATGCATCCACACCTCGCCCAAATAGACCTTTCCACAATTTTACACCGTTAGGTTAGCCATTGAGCGTTGTTTTTGAAAGACTTCAAGCTTTAGGCCTATTATATCACGTGGAAGGTAGAATTCTAGATCCACTACCTAGAAGTTTTGATCCCACTAAAACGTGTGCATATCATTCGGGGTTAAAAGGCCATTCCACTGATCGTTATTACGTAATGAAACACAAGGTTGAAGATCTTATTGAAACAAAACAAATCATGGTCAAACAACCGGCACCAAACGTGGATAACAATCCACTCCCGACCCATGATGGGGCCTCGATAAATATGATTGGAGTAGATGAAAGTGATGACGATCCGACCAAATTTATAGTGTCTGTGGATAGCGTGAAAGATCATGGTCTTGTGGTCGTTGCTTCTCCAACTATCGTGATAAGGGGTTTTGTGCCTGTCGAGATATTAGGAGCTTCATCAACACCTGTGGAGATAGTTCAAGCGCCAAATCAGTTGCCAGTACTCGATACTAAAGCCATACCATGGGATTATCAACAAGCTGTGATGGAATGTCGAGGAAAAGAAACGATCACTGACAAGACTAAGACGTCAGGAATGACAAGGTCCGGAAGATGCTATACCCCAGAAGAGCTAGCTAGATTGAGGAAAACTAAAGAAAGCAATGTGCCTCCCAAAAGGGTTATGACAGAAGCCGAGGCAGAAGAATTTTTGAGAAAAATTAAGGCCAACGAATACTCAGTTGTAGAGCAGTTGAAAAAGACCAATGCCCAGATTCCTATCCTCTCTTTGCTTTTGAGTTCGGATATACACAGAAATGCACTCTTGAAGATTTTGAGTGAAGCATATTTTCCAATCGAAACAACTAGTGAGACGTTAGCTGGAATAGTTGGGCGCGTGCTTGACAATCATCGAATCAGCTTCGATAATGAAGAACTGCCACCAGAGGGATGTAGTCACAACAAAGCACTCCATATAACTGTAAGTGTCGTAACATGTTTGTGTCTAAAGTGTTGATTGATGGGGGCTCTGGACTTAACATTTGTCCACTAACAAGTCTGAGGAAGATCGGATATAATATTAGTGAGCTTAAGACAGGTGATATGAATATTCGAGCATTTGATGGGGCTCAAAGACATCCTATTGGAGAAATAGAGTTGAACGTGCTGATTGGACCTGTTGAGTTCATTATGGATTTTCAAGTACTTGATATCTCCACGACATACAACATGTTGTTAGGAAGACCGTGGATCCATCTGGCTGGAGCTGTGCCATCTACTTTGCATCAGACTGTCAAATTTGAGTGGAATCAACAACAAATATGCGTACAAGGAGAATGTGACGTGTCCATATATCGAGAGCAATCTATCCCATTCATTGAGGTAACAAGAGGGTTTGATGGAACAACTTACCATGCTTGGGAGGTTGTGAATGTTACTAGAGTGGGTGAAGGGAGTCAAACTCAAGAATAAAAAATGTCATGCGCCGCAATCATGGTTTGCAAAGGAAATGCTGAAAAATGGGTACCAACCTGGATTTGGGTTAGGGAAGACATTAAATGGGCGGGTTGAGCCTGTATTTCTCCCTGCACAACAGTTTACATTGGGTTTGGGATATGAACCAACTGAAGAAGGAGTGAAGGAAGCACGAAAGAATAAAGGAAATGAGATTTTCTTGCCAAAACCCATTCCTACCATTGATCAAACTTTCTCAAAACCTACCATCTCTAAAACTTCAGATTTGACTGTTGAAGTTGCCTATGATGATATTGTGGAAGGGGTCAAGAACTTGTTCATGGAAGATGAAGATGATCATGTTGTGGTAATTTAAGACATTGCTAAAACACCGACCTTATGGGCCGTCGAACCAGGACCTGAGTTGAAGAAATGGATTTGCATCTTAGCCCCGGTTCGCCGGGGGTTTCAGTAATTTAAGTTTAAATTTCCTTTTGTAATAGGCCGGAGGCATAAGCTAGAACCTTTTGTTTTTTTATTGTCATGCCGCCTCTATGTTTTGTTACGGCCTTTCTAAATTAGGACTTTGTCATTTGTTGTAATGAACTACGTTTGGCCTGACTTCCTTTTGGATACATAGGCAGCCCATATCGGGTTCGACCACTCTTTTCAAAATATTTCAGTGTCTTTGTTTTGTAGGTTTGAACTACGTGTGGCCTGATTTCCTTTTGGATGCATAGGCAACCCACATCGGGTTTGGCCCTCTTCCTTTAAAAAACATCCTCAAAAGTTCTTATTGTTATTCACGAACTACGTCTGGCCTGATTCCTTTGGGATACGTAGGCTCGGCCCTTCTATTTAAAAATTTTAATGTCTTTGGTTTGTCCAACCATTTTAGTCCCTATAAGATACATAAGGATTTTGTATAAAGTTTTGGTCTTCCCACTGTTTAAATTCATGTGTCCTAATATCTTGAAACTGGGACAAATTTTTGAAATCGGTCAAATCGCTTCCAAAAACTTTTATTATAACTTCTCAATTTTCAATTGTTTAGAACCAAGCGCCTCCAGGACTGGAAACTGGGGCAATATTTTTAGAAGAAGCACAAAAGTGGTCTTAAATGTTCAACAATTTTAAATAAAGTTCGGTCATGTCTTTCTAAAATGTTGATAAGTTTGAATTCGAGTCTTCATAATCATTTTATCTATTAGAGCCACGAAGTATCTCCTTTCGAAGTCATCCAAATCTCATTACTCTTAATTTCAAAAGACGTTCTTTATTACTTATTACTGAAACTCCTTGGCAAAGAAAAATATCTGGTGGGGCCTCGAAGAACGTGGACGCGACTGAGACAAGAATAAATTCAAGGACCAAGTTCCCCGATATGCACAAGTCAACAAATTTTCTTTTAAAACTCACAATTCTTCTTTGATGAGACAGGTTTCAATTAACATGAACGTGGCGCATAATTGACTCTTCTTCAAATTTTAATTATGGACGTGATCAAAGAGTTAGCTTTCTTCAAAAGGGAAATATTCTTCAATGTGGATGTAAATTTAGCTTGCGCTAAACGGTGGACGTTGTTCCACTCTTCATGAAATTTTGATCGCAACAGTGGACACGAATTTATCTTCTCAACCAAGGGCTGTGAGCGTAAATTCTTTCAAACCCAGCTATTTACATATTCTTACCACTAACAGTTGTTTTAGCTCGTGGCATTTCTCGATGGATCAAGGGCACATGATCGTGGAGTTAACCTTCTTCAAAGTTGATACGGACATGGTCACCTGTTATTGGGTTAAATTCCTCAATTTTGTCATCACTTTGTACATATTTATTTATTTCAAGTCGCTAACAAGTTCTTTTTAGAATGTGGTATTTAACGAGATGACAGGATCGAAATCTTGCATCATATGTCAAATCGCGGGGACAATTGTAGATTTAATTTCCGTCACAATGGGACATGGATTAGGATGTGGAATTATATCTCTCCAACGAATGGTTTTGTGGATGTGGACATAAACGTGGATATACATTACAAATTGTGAGAGTAGACATGGATTTATATTTCAATATCGTGGATTGTGTGGATGTGGATTTATTTTCTGCATTGTGGATATTGTGGACGTGGTCATAGATATATCTTTCTGCATTATGAACATTGTGGACATGGACGTGTATTTATCTTTCTTGCATTATAAATTTTGTGAAATTGGGTGTGGATTTACATTTTCGCACTAATGACTCCGTGGATGTGGATGTGGATGTGGATGTGGACGTGGAAGTGGATTTATACTTTTTGCATTATAAAGTTCGTGGAACTGGACGTGGATTTATGTTTTGCATTGTGGATTTTGGAACAAGACGTGGATTTAAATTTCAGCACAGTGAATTTCGTGGACGTGGATTTATTTTTTACATTATAGATCTTGTGGACGTGGAAGTAGATTTATCTCTTTGCACTTAAAGTTTGTGGAAGTGGATGTGGATTTATATTTTTTTACCGTGGAATGTGGATGTGGACGTGGATTTATATTTCTACATTATAAAGTTCGTGGAAGTGGACGTGGATTTATGTTTTGCATTGTGGATTTTGGGGCATAGACGTGGATTTAAATTTCAGCACAGTGAATTTCGTGGACGTGGATTTATTTTTCACATTATAGATCTTGTGGATGTGCAAGTAGATTTATCTCTTTGCACTTAAAGTTTGTGGAAGTGGATGTGGATTTATATTTTTGTACCCTGGAATGTGGACGTGGACGTGGACGTGGATTTATATTTGTGCATAGTGGATTTTTGTCTATGAGGACATGAATTCATTTTTCTACATCATGAGTTTTATGACGCGGGCATGGATTTCGCTGATAAGGACGTGGATTTATATTTACGCACAGTGGATTTTGTACATAAGGGCTTGAATATGGTCATAAATTAGCTCCCCTTAAAATGTGGTGTCATCATGGTTTTAGCTTTCCTCAAAACGTAGACGTGGATGTGCATTTAGCTTTTGTTAATGTTAATGTGGATGTCGAATTAATTTATTCTTCAAGTGGAAGCCATAAATTCAATACATCTCCAAAGTATGATGTGGATTCAACTTCCGAAACATGTGTTATAAGTATAAACTTCCTCAACCCTATCTTATTTACATATATATATTTCTTTATTGCTAACTATTGTTTTTAGCTTGTGGCTTTTTGAAAATGGCAAGATTAAAATGGCTTTGCACATCAACTCGTGGATCATAATCTTAAGCAGCGAACTGGGGCAATTTGTTGGGAAGGATAATCAGACTTCTCGACAAGGGTCAAGGATCTTCCTCGAACACTCGCCTCCAACCCCAAATACTCTGCTTGCATTCCAGCACATTTAATTTTCAGAATTCGTGAGTTCTATTGTAACACCCAGTGTCATCATAATTCGACACTGGGATAATATTTTGCAAAGGTTCACGCCAATCGGGATTCGTTATTCATAAGGTGTCGTAGTTACCCCACAACTACACACAGCCTGATTCTCGTGCGGCACGAGATATGTAGGCGATTCGGAGACCGGAGTTCGGCCGTAATCCTCTCAAATTTTCTTTACCCTTAGTCCTCCAAAATCCTTTAGCCGGGACAAAATAGGCTACTGAGTCAACGTCTTTGCCCGAAAATTCTTTCATCATTACCGGGCAAAGAGGGACAAGTTGTTGACACCCAATTTTGTCCCACCTTTCCTCCGAAATACCTATTTACGCTTCTAGTATTTTTGGTAACTTTAAAAAATAATTATTTATATTTTACTATAATTATTAGTTTTTATTAATACCGGCATTTCATTATTCTATTGTAGTCACTAGCTATTGTTATTTTATTATTATCGTTATTACCATTATTATTACTATTATTATTATTATTATTATTATTACTATTATTATTATTATTATTATTATTATTATTATTATCATTATCACTTTATTACCAGTATTGTTATAATTTGCATTATAATCATTTCAGCACTTCTACCAGCTTATGCACACGCATCGCATTTATCTTCGCATAACTAAATAAAAGCATTTATTTACTGTTGACTTTCAAAATATTAATGCACGGCTATTACGACGTCGTATAATTTTATTTTTTATCTGGTCACTAATAATTACGTATTTTTTATATTAAGTAATATTTTAGCACACGTTACTATATCATTAATTGAAGGAGGTCTTTTATGCAAATTTAGAAGCCTAATTGACCAAGCGTCTTCGGACCAGCCCATAAGAAGTCGTCCTACACATTTTATCCCAATTCCCCTAAAACATCCGGCCCACTAGACGAACCCGACCAGCCCATTGTTTTAACCCGACCCGAACCCGCCCATATCCATTTTAACATTTCTTTCAACCTAAACCTAACATATCAACCAGCGCCGCTTCCCCTCTCTTTCCCCTTCCTCTCTCTTCTCTCTCTCTCTCCTCCACGATCCACGACCAAAATCGCAAAATCACAGGCCTATTTCGCCTTCCCCAGACCGTGCATGGTCGATTTGGGGAAGGATAGTTGATGCTTTGTACCCCCACCCGGATTCAAACGTTTGAAAGAGGGCAAAATCTTGTTTCTTCCTCTTGCTTTTCTGCTCGCACCTGAAATGTCTTTGATGAGTTTTGTCTAGTTGTTTCTTCAAATCAATTTTTTTATCCACTCCACTTCTTTTCGGGTACAAATTTTAATTTATTTTGTCTTCTTCTTCTGGTTTCCTGATCGTTGTCATAGCAAAACCCTAACGTTTGTTGACCAAGAAAACCCCGCCCAAAATTTCAAACCCTAGCCCAAACCCTAATCTTTTCCTATAAATAATCGTTTTCCAGTCATTTGAGGGGGAGGTCTTTGGAGCGGCAGAAATTCCCTAATATTAAAGTCCTTGAATCGCCAAATTTACTTGAAAATACGAGTCTTTAATTGTTCCAGTTCTCCTTTAAAATATCGGCTTTTAATTTTCTCGATATCGTCACAAAATATTAAACCCTGTTCTGTTTTTCTCTTTGGGTGTTCGTTTGAATCCGAGCATATGCAAGTTCGAATTTTGAAGTGTTTCGAGGTATATCGGAAGCTCGAGCACCACTTTGCTGCACCCGAAGAAGGTAAACTTTCCTCCTTTGCATAATGCCTTTAATTTAGTGTTCATGTTCGTATGTTTGATATTTGGTTGTGTTTGTTTAGATCAGTCTAGAATTAGTCTTAATAAATTTGTTTTAGGTCTAATTATTGTTGTTAAGTTGTCGGTTATTGAGTATTGTATGGATTAATTGGGTTATTTAATGTTAAGGCTAGTCCATGTGAATATGCCTAATTAGCTTTTTTTTTTGGCAGATATATATGAATTTGGAACCCCTAGAAATTGCTAAAGGCTAACAGTATTTGTCCAATCACAACTAGTTTAGTCATTTGTTATCTGTTCGAGTAATTTGTCAACCTGTTGGTTTTTTATGAAATCAGTTAGTTAACCGTTGGTGTGTGTGCAGACTTGTTTAGTTTGAATAATGCTTGACCAAGTGTTTCTAGATGCTGTTTAGTACCTTATTTGAATGATCTTCATGTTTAGTTTATCTTAAGCATGTATTCTCATGTAACTCAGTCATAGTTAAACCACTGATTTTCTTACATGCCTACTGGTTTTGAGCATAAGTTTGCCTGCAAATTTAATTGTTGTCACTGGTCGTACGATATGTTTATTAACATGATTACATGGTTCATCATTTGTCGGTTCATTAGTATGTCCAGTCTGATCAATGATTCAAGTATGAGTTAGTGGTTATTAGGCTTACAAAACTGAAATGAAAGAAAGTTTGCATTAATTCTTCATGTAGAAATTTTGTCTACTTATCCCTTATATTCCTGTCTAAACTGTTGAATAAGGTAAACATTTAGCTTAAATATTCTTTGCTCTGAAACTAGCAGTTCTAGTATCCTCTTATTAATATAAGAAACTTTATTTTGAGCCAAGTAGAATTCCGGGAACCCTCTCACATACGGATTATAGTCAGCCCTTCATAAGGTTTAAATAATAATAATGTTACTGTTGCTTTCCTTTGCTCTTTTTCTTTCACTTTCCTGTCTCTGTTCTGTGATCTTCTCGTCTTTAATTAGCTCAGTTTTCTCCTCTAATATGTTATGTGCCTTGTTAAAAACCCTTAAGTAAAGTTCTCGAGAAGCATGTACTTTCAAATCATGAAATAATCCTGTTTTAACTATTGGTGTTTCTTTGACTTTAGTAGTATGTTTTCTGAAGACTAAATCTAATACTCGAGTGATAGTTTAAGTTGTCTAAAACTAGTTAGTTGTCGAGTATGAGTTTTAAGTTGTCCCTATCATCCTGCAAACTTCCATAGTGCTATTTTTTAGTCGACTGCTACTGCTGTGCTGATTATCTGCTTGACTGTTACATTTGAAACTGTGGTCATGCTCGTAAGAATCTCCTGGGCTGCTGTTCCATTCCCATCATCGTGCCTGTCCTCTGTTAATTGCTTTCCCTGTTTGATTTCTTCATGGCCGGTTTTTGTGTTCAAATCTTTTTGTTTCTCTTTGTTATTTTAATTCAACATGCCGGGCATGAATGCTTAAGTGTCACTGTTTCTCCTTGTTAAGCCTTTCGTGTGGCTCCTAGCTGCTTATGTTATCTTTGAAACGATATTGACCTCCTATACATCCTTATGAGTGTGTATATATAAGGTATACTTCAAATATACATAGAATATACACAATCTGCTGATTTGTTTTGAGTTCATATTTTACATGTTTAACATTATTCATTGATTGCATTCTAATCCTTTTCCTTTCATTTTTTTTATGCATGACCGTCATATACGAATCCGAGGGACTCGTTCTTCTTCCACGTTCGGTGTTGGGCTAAAAGCCCAACGAAATCTCCTCTGTGTCCAGCCCGTTCGCAACAGTTTATAAAATTTCTGCTGGGCCGAGGCCCAACAACAGCAAAACAAACCGTAGCAGCTTTAAAATGGGGCTGAGCCCATGCCCGATTGCAGCAGCTCTTTTAAAAAATGGGTTGAGCCCGTTTAAATTATCTATTCCTCTATTTATTTTGTGCATATTAACTAACTATTTGTTTGTTTTGTTTCCTTAGTTCAGATAAATCCTAATGAATTAGTAGGTTTAGTTTTAGAAATGGGTAGTTAGTTTAAGGAAGACTAACAATTAATTCCATAAGTTTTATTCTCTTCTTTTCATGTTAAAACTATTTATAATGTCTAATATTTATTTTATTTGGAATGATTGATTTGCAAAATGGCATGACTATATATTTTAAGTAAAGGGAATCATATTTTATTCTTACTATCTTAATTGCAAAACGT
The DNA here is from genome assembly GCF_019175385.1 of Lycium barbarum. NCBI lineage: Eukaryota > Viridiplantae > Streptophyta > Magnoliopsida > Solanales > Solanaceae > Lycium > Lycium barbarum. The sequence goes on along the minus strand of NC_083345.1, from coordinate 54,988,135 downwards.
CACTAATATGTAAATATTAATCCAAGTATACTTTATAAACATTTTTTAGATTGATCCGATCATATATAGTTTTTGCTGAATATGGCTAAATAAAAGTTAGTAAAAAGAGAAAGAAAACTCATCACCTTTTACATTCTACTTATAAAATAAGTCTAGATTTTCTACACTCATATACTGTAATTTTATCCCAAGTTTGAATTGGCTAGACCTTCTCTTAAAAGCTTCTACTTACATGCAAATCATTATGTTTTGCAAATCTTATTTTTAAATAGCCTTATTATTTAAATCCTTAGCAATGTTTATAAGTTTATTTTAATAGCATTTGAAGTCTCCCTTTTATGCAAATTATTCTACATATCTTATTTTGAATAGCATTTTTATTTAAAGCCTTAGCAATATTCATAAGCCTTATTTTAAATAGCATTATTTTCCTTAAAAACCTTAGCAATATTTATAAGTCATTTTCTTAAAATTTAAATGCATCTTTAGTCCTAATTAATTAACCTAAGTTTGGACGGTAAACCATAATTAATGGATTCTAAAGGATGTCTAATCCCTTCCCTTTAGGATAATCTAGAACCCTTACCTAGAATCACGCTAATTGAGCAGACCATTAACAGAGGTTTAGTTTAACTTTACCTTAGTTAATATTTAGGTGTCCTAATTCACCAATAAGCCAATTAAGGTGGCGACTCCTTAAATTAAACAAAATAGGAATCACCAATATGTTGTACTCTACTTTAACCCGTTTAAATGGGGTATAACAATCATGATTTACATACTCAGTACATTCCTCGTACTGATGTTCTTTTGTTTGTAGACACTGCGTCATGCCCACAGGTGGCCAGGGTGACAGACTTGATTCATAGCTACAGTACTCAGGGAACATAGCAGTGCTCTATTTCTTTCGGAGCTAAAGCTTTTGGTACTTATTATTTTGTGTATATATTTATGGGCATAGTGGGGTCCTGTCCCGCCTATACGATATGATATACTCTCCTTAGAGGCTCGTAGACTTGTGTATATAGTTAGATGTAATCGGCCTCGTCGGCCTACATTTTGGATGTCATTTTGTTGGGCTCGTCGGCTTACGTACATTGATATGGACATAGTTGCTAATGATGATATAAATGTATTGATTGTCCAATGGGATTAGTATGATTGATGGATAGAATGTATGATTTAATATATGGCTCACCTAGATGTAAATATAAAGGTATGTTAAGAGGTGTCCGGGTGGGCTGCCACCGGGTGCCCGTCGCGGCCCTCCGGTTGGGTCGTGACAAAAGTGGTATCAGAGCATTTTTGTCCTAGGGTGTGTCTACGAGCCGTGTCCAGTAGAGTCTTGGTTATGGGTGTGTTGCGCGCCACACTTATAAACAAGAGGCTGCAGTTATTTTTAGGAATGAATGACCTTCTTTCTTCATAAGATTGTGCGATAGAGCTATGATATAAGAACTTCTTTTCCTTAACCATGTCATGTGTTATGTATTTCAGAGATGCCTGTAAAGAGAAAGGCTACGGTAGCCCAAAAGGACAAGAAGTGGCAGAAAACCGGGCTGAAAGAGCACCGCCAGCAGTTGTAGAGGAAAGTGAGTCCTAGAATGCGGCTGAATCTCAGTCCCCCCAGTCAGTACCTATTTATGAAGAGTATAAGGGAGCCTCAGCCCCAGCTCCAGCACCTCTGGCTCCTCCATCGGAAGCTTCAGGACAAGATGTAAAAGAGGTCATTCATTTTCTTACTCAATTGGTTGCTGCCCAGACTCAGCGGCAAAGTACGGGGCAAGGTAATAGGGCTGTTAGTGCAAGGGCCCATGATTTCATTAGCTTGAACCCTTCGGAATTCTTTGGATCAAAGTCGGATGAGGACCCTCAGAATTTTATTGATGGAATGTTGAGGACGCTTCGCTTGATATATGCTTCGGACACCGAATCGGTGGAATTAACGTCCTATAGATTGAGGGATGTTGCGGTTCATTGGTACACAGTTTGGCTGGCTTCACGGGGAGCTAATGCGCCTCCCCCAGTTTGGCAAGAATTTGTTGATGCTTTCCTCCGACATTATTTGCCTCCAAATGTTCGGCGAGCTAGAGCCGATAAGTTCTTGAATTTGAGGCAAGGAAACATGAGTGCTCTAGAGTATAGTCTTCGCTTCAATTCTTTGGCCAGGTATGCTTCGGCCATGGTAGCGGATATGGGTGACCGAGTGCACCGATTTGTGGAAGGCCTAGGGCCACATTCGATGGATAGGTGCTTGACTGCGTCCCTTCAGGACAATATGGATATTTCACGCATTCAAGCCCATGCTCAAAACTTAGAAGAAATCCTACAACAGCAAAGAAGTGACTGTGAGCATGATAAGGGATATAGTAAGAGGGCTAGATCTTCGGGTCCAATGAGTAAGTTGAGAGGCGGGCACAGACACCAGTTTTCGAGGCATTCAGGCCATTCTGTGACTAGTGTGCCTCCACGGTTTTTCAGGCCAGAGATTCGATAGATCTACTCGTTCCGGGCCGAGTCAGAGTTTTTTGGGATCTCAGTTCAGAGGTGATTCGGGTCAGGCGAGGCCACTCGTACCATGATGTTCCCAGTGTGGGAAGTTACATTGGGGTTAGTGCCGATTGGGTTCAGAGGTTTGCTATTCATGTGGTTGACCATGCCATATTATGTGTGATTGCCCCTCTGTTGGTGGGAGAGGTAGGACCCAGCCTTCAGGGTCGGTAGCCGGATCTTCATCATCTGTACGCCCTATGGGGCCAAGTTCACATGCGCCAGTCGGCCATGGTAGAGGCAGAGGGAGAGTCCCCAGTTCTAGTGGTCCTCAGCACCGTATTTATGCTTTGGATGGACGCTAAGATTTTGAGTCTTCTCTTGATGTGGTCACAGGTATATTATCGGTATTTTCTCATGATGTATATGCTTTGATATATCCGGGCTCCACATTGTCATATGTTACTCCGTATATTGCGGGTCGGTTTAGAGTTGAACCGGAGTCGATCAAGCCTTTTGAGGTGTCTACACTCGTTGGTGAATCGGTAATAGCTAGTCGAGTATATAGAAACTGCATAGTTGTGATTTGTGACCGGTGTATTATGATTGACTTGCATGAGTTAAAAATGGTGGATTTTGATGTTATTATGGGCATGGATTGGTTGGCTTCTTGCTAAGCCAATGTTGATTGTAGAATGAAAATGGTTCATTTCCAATTTCCGGGAGAAGCAGTTTTAGAATGGAAAGGGAATACTGCATCACCAAAAGGTAGGTTTATTTCCTATCTGAAGGAAAGGAAATGATCACAAAAGGTTGCATTTATCATCTAGTTCGGGTTCAAGATGTAGAAGCTGAACCGCCAACTCTTCAGTCAGTTCCTGTAGTAAATGAGTTTCCGGATGTGTTCCCGGAAGAGCTTCCAGGCCATCTGTTGCGTCCAAATGCACACGCAAGTGTACGTGGTCGTCCAAGTAATAGAGTGATTATATAAAATCGGATGTCGAACCCACAAAGACTTATGACAAATATTTCACGAAAATAAACTATTGCTTACTATCTATGCAAGTGAAGAATAAAAGTGTTGGTTCTGTTATAACTAAATGATATAATGTAATTGACTGATAATGTATCCAGAAATTGTGCTTAGAACGTAATTGAGAACGGCTTTTATAAAGATTTTAGAAGTATTCCAGGGTTGTGGTTGGTTCACCAATCCTATGGAGTCAGTCAAGTATCACACCTTAGCAACTTTGTTCACAATAGCTAATTAACCGGATTATTAATCTCGTAGCATTCTTCCGAACCACTACTCGCCGATTCAAGATAATTCTCCTCCTATATTCCTATGGTATTGACCTATCAAGAATGCAATAAGAGCACGGTATATAATTGATTGCGGTAACTAAGTATATTCCCATCCTAGTCACAAATCCTAGCCCAACTTTAGGGATATTCAGATCACAATCTCATTACTTCTTCTCCAAATTAAAAACGTCTTTCCCAAGCACGTATATCAATGAGTAAATAGAACTCAACTGTTGCGCAAACAATCAAGAAATTAAACACAGAAGTAACGAAGAAATTGCATACGAACGAGCTTCTAAGATTGAAATAATTGTCAAACGTCAATATTCATGGCTACGCCACAACCCCAGAATTTAAGTGCTTAGTTACACATGATTTGATAATGGAAACAAGAATTCATGATTAACATAGGGTTTTGATGTAAAGAAAAATAATAGAAGAGGAATAAAACCTAGAAAGAGTTTCACAAGTCTCAAAATTTGTCCAAGCCGCCGTTCTAATGTTAAAAACGACTATTTATATGTTAGGGTAAAATATCAGATAAGTTGGCCCAATCCCGATCTAAATAGGACAACTGACGCCGCTTGTGTGCTGGCTGTGCGTCGCATGGCCAACGCATGGTCTGTCAGAGATTCAGGAATGGTGTTTTTGTGCGCTGGCTGTGCGGCGCATAGCCAGCGTATGAGACCCTTCAGTGGTCAGATTTTGCCTTCAATTGCTGGAACTTCCTTCGCAACCTTCAATCGACGTACCCAGCCTCGGAATCACTCAAAACTGCCCGGAATACCGTTCGTTGGTCCTTGTTGTACCTATTTATATAAACATACCAACATAAGCTCATATACAACAATTCGCATTCAAAACTACGATGAAAGTGCTAAGAAGTAAAGTGTAAATGACAATAAATCTAGATATTTGTGCCAAATATCAACACCCCCCACTTAGACTTTGCTCGCCCTCGAGCAACCACTTATCATACATTCCCTAGTACTTTACTTAGCCATGCCACTAAAACAGGTCTACATCAGAGTTCGGTGGATATGAAAGTTTCGAAATTGCATTAACATACACATTGAGCCAATTCTTGAAGGTCATGCCAACTGCTTCAAAACCACCATTTTCTTATGCTTCAAAATTATAGCAACCAAACCTTTCAAGAAACGATACGTTCAAAACATGCATATGACTCCAGACACCACTCAAGACATAAAGAACGTGCTACTTGACCGAGCGGGAGCACTTCATCCCTCTCCTATTAATTATGTGTCCTCACCCAAAAGAGTGTTGTCCATATCTCACACAAAGTTAACGACTTATTTCAATGGACATAAGATGCAACAATATCGCTCACTCTCACAAAGAATATCCAATGCCCAAACATGACGAACCATAGGCTTGCTCTTAGTGTAACCGTTCAGCAACTTAGAGTGAGGTGAATTTAGGATCACTTAGGACTTGTATGGTTGCAATGTAGGCTTAAGGGACGGGTAGGATATATTTTTTGGAAAATAGTGACTAACCTCCCTAAGCACTTTTAATACCTTACAATCATAGTTCATTTTTGCACCATCCTTCATCACCCATAGCATTCATCCATATGCTACCCATTCTATCTTATCAACACCCATTTATTTTCTCAAGTTTAAGCATCCTCTTATTTTTGACAGACTAGTGGGAGACGAAATTAAGAACGCAGATGACAAACTAGGCAGTTCCTGTTTTGCAGTTCTCTTTTTTTTTTTTTTACTTGCCACTAACCATCATCTACCCTTCAGACACATCCATAGTCTTCATTTTTAACTTCATTCAACAACCCTCCCTTAACTTCACATCCTAACTCCACTTCAATAAGTAACCATTAAAAGTGCCTAAGTAGTAAAACAGGGATCAAATTGGGTCAATAAGAACAAAGAGAGTAGGCTAATTGGCTGTTGTAAAAAGAAAAGCTAAAGGCTCAACGGGGTTGACTAGGGATATACATACACAAAGGATAGGCAAGCGACGTTTCAAACTTTGGCTAACAAAGAAATGCCTAGATCACTTCCACTTCTCACTCAATTTCACTTCACAAACACACCGGGCAAGTTCTAGTCATCATTATCAAGCATGGATCATACCAGAGTTTCCTCACATCGCACACAACACATAATCAACACAAAACAGATTCATACAACCATCCAATGAAGCAACTATCACAAATCATGCCAAGTGGGTCATACATGAGTCAATGCAGTCTACTATAGAAATGTTTCGAGGTAGGTTGCCTATTTTTTTTAGCATGCTTTTTAAAGATTTTCAAGGAAAACTCATGGTTTACACATTCCACCTAACCTGAGCACCTAGCATTCGAGTGGTCTGACAGGCTTGACTGCTACGACTCTTCTACAAAAACTAAAAAATCTAACCCGGGTTAAAGGTCCCCCTTAGGCAAGAACCGAGGTCATAAGAAAACCCATGGGGTTGGATGGTGTATTCCACTAACGAGGGACTCAAGAAGCTACCAAGAAAACCTAATGCAAGAAAACTGGAAATTTTTTTTTTGTTTTTTTTTTTGTTTTTTTTTGTTTTTCGACTCAAGGACTCAAACACTAACAAAAAGAAAAACTATGGCAACTTGATCACCATCCTTAACCTCAAAATGTTGTTACAAGGGACGTATTTCCCACCCCACACTTAAATCATGCTTTTCCCTCGAAGCATATAGATGGAAAATTTAAAAACAAAATAAGGCAAGAAATACTCCCTGAGGCCCACTAGGGCCTAGTCATTATCCTCATCATCCTCAGCCTCCCACCAGACGGCTCGGCATCTTCTTCCTCATCATCCTCAGCATCCTGTGCTTGGGATTCTTCTTCACTACCCTCCTCTATCTCAGCGGCTATGAGATCCGCAGAACACAAGTCCTCATCAGCGGGCAGCCTGCCCTCCTCTCCAATGAGCACTCTTGAGTAAGTGGTGTGAGGACACTCCACAAACACACTCGAGATATCCAGCTCAAACTGCTCACTAGCGAGTACCGCTATCTTGTATAGTTGTGTTAGTACGGTTGATTGAGCCGATCTTTCTTGTGCTGGAGTCAAGTTGAACTTGCTCTGCTCAGGGGCTTTGACATTAGAGATGTCTATCATGTTATCTGAGCACTCAAGCACCCTGTCATACTTACTCTCCAAATGCGGGACCAACTTCCTCAGATATGTTGTAAGTGTGTTTCCGAAGCTGAGCTTGAGGGATTTGCCCTCTCTGATGCGGATTATATCCTGAAGCATCCAGTATCCAATGTTGACCGGCAACCCAGTCAAGAAGAAGTACACTATTGCCACTCTCTCTTTCAGCACGGTGGTGAATTGGTCAAGAGGCATAATGCGGTAATTTAGTAGCCGTAGCCACACTCGTGCCTCCTTCATAAAATCACCCATTAGCATAGTCTTGTGCTTCCTCGGGTCCTCTCGATATCTTGGCCACTTAGCCATGGACTCAGGGCCACACAAAGTTGCCCGAATGGCCTTATAGTCAGGCCTTTTTATGAACTCAAGCAATGGGCCCACGGGATGGTCTGGAACTCCCAATTGTGCACAGAAAGTGGAGGCTGTCAACGGCACCCATTCACCCCTCAATTGCACTGAATGATGAGGCTCGCCACCCTCTTTCTTGCCAAAATCATGTTAGAGTAAAGCTCCAGAACCATGTCAATGTTTACCGGCCCTGGGTTATCAAATACCAAGCTCCAGTCCATTCTGACTATTTGATTGTAAATTCCCCTGAAATTCTTCTTCAATGCCACCTTGTTGACAGGCCGTTCATGCACATATCCATCAGCCAAGGGGAACTCTTTGTACCATTCTTCTGCCAAACCAGGCTCGTAAAAGGTAGGTCGAGGCCTCTGGGAAGAGGCCCGAGGGATAGGGACTACTGGTTGCTTTCCGCTACGAGTTGTTGCCCCTTTCTTAGTGGCGGTGTGCTTGCCACCTCTACTCCTCTTGGAACCTTGTGAGGGGCCTGACTCGTCGACTTTACCTTTTCCTTTGTTCACCATTGTACCTGTGGAGATTCAAAACACAAACATCCAACTTCGTTAGCAAATCTTAAACCAAGTGGGGTCGTGAAACAACCCCACACTTATTGCAAGCCGTGTGTTGATGCATTGAATGTTCATCTTTCTTGATGTTCGGGTACTCTCATGGCTTTGATGACTCTCCAGTGGGGTCGTGAAACGACCCCACACTTACTTCCGACTATGATACACAAAACTCAAAACAAAGAAGTTAACTAATTTTTAGCCTAAAACGACAAAATTAATTAAATAAAGACTATCCTACAAAACAAGGAAAAGCAATGTTGAATGACCTATGGGTGTTCATGGCAATGCCCTATGGTTTATAATGTTGTTTCAAGTTTATTTTCCAGTCAAGACTTCACAAAAATCACACGAAACTTAATCGAGGAATTTTATCAAGCAACTTGTGGGCATAGAACTATACCTTGAAGTTTTGCAACAATGGAGGGTTGTAAAACCCTCCCTTATGTTTGGGAATCATTGTTCTAGCATCCAACACTCTTTAAAACCAACACAATACCGAAACATCCATCCAAATTCGCCCAACCCACAAACCCTTTTTTATCAATCTCTCGACCCAACAAAAAAGGGAAAAGAAGGAATGGGATTTCATTGATGAAAACACACGAATTCTTACCTTGTGTTGTGGAGGATATGATATACACTACTTTCCTTGGAGTTGGAAGGGATTGAGAGAAGGGTTTTGGTGTTTGGTGTGTTAAAGAGGGGGGGGGGGGGGTTGTGAGAAGTGGGTCGGCCGTGTCTTATTCTTTTAAAAAAAAATCGAACTGGGCCGACCAGTGCGTTGGCCATGTGTCGCATGGTCAGCGCACAACATCCCCCTTTCTGAACTTTATACTTAGAAAAATTTTGCTCTGATTTCCCTTCATGCGCTGGTAATGTGTCGCATGACCAGCGCACAATACACCCCTTTCTGAACTTTGTACTTAGCCAAAATTTTGGCTCTGAGTGCCGATCATGCGCTGACCATGCGACGCATGGTGAGCGCACAATTCACCCCTTTCTGAACTTTGTACTTAGCCAAAATTTTGGTTCTGAGTGTCGATCATGCACTGACCATGCGACGCATGGTTAGCGCACAATACACCCCTTTCTGAACTTTGTACTTAGCCAAAATTTTGGCCTGCTTACCCCTTGTGCGATTGCCATGCGACACATGGGATTAGCACATACAAACCTGGAGCTGTTTCATTAACTGCTTCAAGTGTTTATTGTTCCTGCTCATTATTTGGTCCTGCAACATGAACACACACATGACATATATGCTAGAAAAGTTGGGTTGCCTCCCAACCAGCGCCTTAGTTAAAGTTGTGGCACGACACTTTTGTTTTTGAATTGTTACATTACAAACTCGGGTTGCCTCCCGAGAAGCGCCTGAGTTAACATCGCGGCACGACGCATATCCTTCTCTACTCGTCATCGAGGAGCATTTGCTCCTTTTCCCTGTCAAAATTTCCGCCCCAATATCGCTTGAGGCGCTGTCCATTGACCAAGAACTTGCGCACCCCATCCGTAGTTTGTATTTTGACGGCCCCATGGGGTGTGATTTTCGACACCACAAATGGGCCAGACCATCTGGACTTAAGCTTTCCCGGAAACAACCGCAGCCTAGAGTTGAAGAGTAGTACCTGCTGCCCTCGGGCGAATTCACGATGTTGTATATGCTTGTCATGCCATCACTTTGTTTTCTCCTTGTACAGCTTTGCATTCTCATACGCCCCCAATCTGAATTCATCAAGCTCGTGCAGCTGCAACAACCTCTTCTCTCCGGCCTAGCTCATATCAAGATTGAGCTTTTTGATTGCCCAATATGCTTTGTGCTTTAGCTCAACCGGCAAATGACATGCCTTTCCATAGAGTAACCTGTTGCTTCACCCCATATTTCTCCAGAAGGTTCTTCAGCAGGCTGTTACAGAAGTGAGCAGCCCCATCGCTGATCATAGCCCGTGGAGTTCCAAACCTTGCGAATATATTCTTTCGCACAAAATTCACCACCACCTTCGCATCATTGGTTGGAAGAGGGACTGCCTCTACCCATTTTGAAACATAATCGACAGCAAGCAGAATGTACCTGTTACCGAAGGATGGTGGGAATGGCCCCATAAAGTCGATGCCCCAAACGTCAAATATCTCCACCTCTAATATGTTCGTCAGAGGCATCTCGTGCCTCTTAGAGATGTTTCCTGTTTGTTGACATCGATCACAACTTCTAGCAAATGCATGGGCATCTTTGAAGAGGGTGGGCCAATAGAAGCCAGATTGTAATACCTTAGCCACAGTACGATCACCTTGAAAGTGTCCCCCGTATGGGGAAGAATAATAACTCTCCAACACTTGACCCACCTCAGTCTGTGGAATGCATATCCTCACTAGCTGATCAGTTCCTTGCTTAAACAAATACGGCTCATCCTATATGTAAAACCGTGAGTCATGATATAACTTCTTTCTCTGCTGTGAAGTGGCTTCAGGTGGGTACACCCCACTTACGATCAAGTTCACAATATCAGCATACCATGGGACTTCGGCAGCAGGAATTGCAAATAGCTGCTCGTCAGGGAAAGACTCTCGAATTTGAACATCCTCCACAAAATGGTTATGGTTGTCCATTCTGGACTGGTGGTCTGCAACTTGGTTCTCCGCTCCCTTCCGATCTTTAATCTCAATATCAAATTCTTGCAACAGAAGAATCCACCGAATCAATCTGGGTTTAGCATCCTTCTTGCTGAACAAGTAGCGAATAACTGCATGGTCTGTGTAAACAATAAAATGTGTTCCAACAAGATAGGACCGAAACTTATCAAACGCATAAACCACAGCTAGCAGCTCCTTCTCTGTCACAATGTAATTAAATTGGGCAGCGTCTAACATCTTTCTAGCATAGTAGAGAGAATGAAAAACTTTCTCTCGTCGCTGTCCCAGCACAGCCCCCACAGCGTTGTCACTTGCATCACACATTAACTCGAATGGTAAGTCCCAGTCAGGTGCAACGATTATTGGTGCAGTTACCAATCTCTTCTTTAGACCTTCAAAGGGTTTAATACATGCATCATCAAATAGGAATTTCACATCCTTTTCAAGTAATCTGCACATCGGACTTGAGATCTTTGAAAAATCCTTTATGAAGTTCCTGTAGAATCCTGCATGCCCGAGGAAACTGCGAACACCCTTGACTGATATGGGGGGTGGCAGCTTCTCGATGACCTCCACTTTTGCACGATCAACCTCCAGCCCTCTCTTTGAAACCTTGTGCCCAAGGACTATGCCATCTCGGACCATAAAGTGACATTTTTCCCAATTTAAGACCAGGTTGGTTTCTTCACATCTTGCTAGCACTCGGTCTAAATTCTGCAAGCAAACCTCAAAAGAGTTCCCGAATACCGAAAAATCATCCATGAACACTTCTACGAAGTCCTCAACGATCTCTGAAAATATAGCCATCATGCACCTTTGGAAAGTCGCGGGTGCATTACACAACCAAAAATGGCATGTGTTTGAAAGCATATGTGCCATATGGGCATGTAAACGTGCCATATGAGCAATAGCTATCTGATTGTAGCCAGAGTACCCATCCAGAAAACAATAAAACTCTTGCCCGGCTAACCTGTCTAGCATTTGATCTTTGAAGGGAATAGGATAGTGATCCTTTCTGGTTGCCTCGTTCAGCTTGCGATAATCCATGCAGATTCTCTATCCAGTGATTGTTCTAGTAGGAATGAGCTCGTTTTTGTCATTTGTCACAACTGTCATCCCCCGTTTCTTCGGGACGCATTGCACCGGGCTCACCCACTTACTGTCCGAAATAGGAAAAATAATGCTTGAATCTAACCACTTGATTACCTCTTTCTTAACAACCTCCTTCATCACAGGGTTTAGTCTCTGTTGATGCTGTGCGCTAGGCTTATGATCATCCTCCATGAGTATCTTGTGCATGCACAGCGCGGGACTAATTCCCTGAATATCAGATATCTGCCACCCCAATGCTCTTTTGTGGGACTTCAATACTTTGAGACAAATATTAACCTCTTCGGTGGTCAACTCTGCTGCCAATATCACCGGCAAGGTATCCCCCTCACCTAAGAATGCATATTTAAGATGAGCGCGCAGGGGCTTCAATTCCAACGTCGGAGGCTTTTCAATTGATAACTTCGGAGTTACTCCTATTGTCCTGTCTAAGTGCTCAAACTCGCCTGCCCGAATATAAATACTCGCCATATCCAGAATCTACACTATCTCAAACACCGCCGTGTCACCAAAAATATCATCACCCACCAAGGCTTTCTCCAATGGATCATGAGAAGTGATGAGTAGCCTTCGTGTATCATCATTCAGAACAGTAATGGCGGACAACTCCTTATAGATTGCAGGCATCTTCAGAGCTTGGTATACATTGAAGACCTCTACTTTATCATGTACTCGCATGGTAAGCTGCCCAGCAGCTACATCAATAAGTGATCTCCCTGTGGCTAAGAACGGACGCCCTAAAATAAATGGGACTTCCGGCTCTGGCTCGAAATCCAATATCATAAAGTCAGCAGGAATTATCAACGACCCTACTTGTACCAATACATCTTCAATAATGCCTTCGGGTCTTGCTAACGATCTGTCTGCCAGCTGAAGAACTATAGTGGTTGGTCTGGGCACTCCCAAACCTAGCTTCCGGAAGATAGACGAAGGCATCAGATTTATACTTGCACCTAGGTAACAAAGTGCTCGAGCAACAACCTGTGTCCTAATAGAAATCTCAATAGTGAAACTTCTGGGATTCTTCAATTTTGTGGGAAACTTGTTCTGAATACGAGAAGTGCACTCCTCAGTAAGTGCAACCGTGGCATACTCTGTGAAACGGCTCTTGTTTGCAACAATATCTTTGATGTACTTAGCATACTTTGGAATACCCTACAGCATATCGACCAAGGGGACGTTCACGTGTACCTGCTTAAGCAAATCAAGAAACTTCTTATAAGTAGCCTTTTCTTTCTATCTTACCAGACGTTGAGGGAATGGAGGCGGTGGCTTTGCAACCACGGCATGTGGCTGCTTTGCCACTGGTGCCTCGACTGCCTTCTTTTTTTCACTTGTTTCTGTGGCAATCTTCTCTTTTTCAGCCTCTACTCGACCAGTTTTCTTTGAAGTCACTTCCTCTAGTTCTCACCCATTTCACAGAGTTACAGCATTGCAAGGCTTGGGATTCACATATGTGTCACTTGGAAGTCCTCCAGGTGGTCTAGTATTTTGTGCACCGACTATCTGTCCATCTACCTCTCTAAATTCCGCACAGCCAAATCGCTATTCTGATTATCTGCTATCAACTTCTGCTGGTCTATCATCATCTTCTGCATGTCACCCATCATCTTTTTCATCATCTCTTCGATACTGTTTGTGGGAGCTTGAGGAGCAGGTGCTAACTGATAGTTCTGCTTCTGATTACCTGAGTTGTCACTCCACCTGAAATTCGGGTCGTTCCTCCAATTTGGGTTGTAGGAATTTCCGTATTGAGTGTTGTTTCCTTGCTCCTTTCCTGCATTACCCACAAAGTATATGGATGCGGGATTTGCAGGGCATTCATCACTGTTGTGACCCTCTCCGCAGACATCACAAAACGTTATGGCTTGCTGCACTGCATGCACCTATGGTGGCGCTTGTGACGCAGCTAACTTCCTGAGTTCGTTGCGCATGGCATCAATATGTGCTGATAATGTTGTAAAATTATCTACTTCAAAGATGCCCGGTGCTTTCCTAACTGAACTGCTACCTGCATCATCCCGCCAGTCTGGAGTGCTCTGAGTAAACCTGTTTAATAATGTGAATAGTTCTTCATAGCTTAGATCAAGAGACTGCCCTCCTGCAGCAGTGTCTAGTGATGACTTATGTTGGGTATCCAGACTCTCAATAAATGTGTGTGCCAGAACTTCATTCGTCTGATGGTGGTGCAGACAATCTCTAAGAATACCCTTAAACCTCTCCCAGGCTTGATACAAATTTTCTCCATTTTTCTGCCTGAATGACATGATCTCCCTTCGGAGGCGAGCAGTCTTTGCTGGTGGAAAGAACCTTGTCAAGAATTTCGTCGCCAAGTCATCCCACGTAGTGATAGAATTGGCGGGCTCTGCTAATAAGCAGTTACTTTCATTCCCCAATAGAGAGAAGGGGAACAGTGTTAGTCGCTCATATTCTTTAGTGACCCTTCCAGTAGCAAAAGTATCGACAATCTGCAGAAAAGTATGGATGTGATGCTGAGGATCCTCATGTGACATTCCCATGAATTGCCCACGAGAGTGAAGTAGTTGAATCATAGGATGCTTCAACTCAAAATGCCCTTCGATGGTGGGCTTGACAATGCTTGAAGTGACATCCGCCACACGAGGCACTACAACCTCTCTCACTTTCGCCGGTAGATTATTAGCCATGACCACAAGTAATTCTGCGACAGCCTGCGGGTTCTGCAATAAATTCAAATCTCTCCTGTGCCGATTGAAAGTACGTTCAGGCTCAGGATCGAATTCCTCAAGATTGTTTTGACTCGCAGTCCTTCGCATTCGAGTAAAGTACCTGCAATCAAGTAATAGCTAAGATCAAGAGGTTAACACTTGGATAAAATGAAGCAATAAAATTTATTATGGCAAAAATAATTGATTTCTAAGTCCCCGGCAACGGCGCCAAAAACTTGTTGCGTCCAAATGCACACGCAAGTGTACGTGGTCGTCCAAGTAATAGAGTGATTATATAAAATCAGATGTCGAACCCACAGAGACTTATGACCAATATTTCACGAAAATAAACTATTGCTTACTATCTATGCAAGTGAAGAATAAAAGTGTTGGTTCTTTTATAACTAAATGCTATAATGTAATTGACTAATAATGTATCCCGAAATTGTGCTTAGAACGTAATTGAGAACGGCTTTTATCAAGATTTTAGAAGTATTCCAGGGTCGTGGTTGGTTCACAAATCCTATTGAGTCAGTCAAGTATCACACCTTAGCAACTTTGTTAACAATAGCTAATTAACCGGATTATTATTCTCATTGTATTCTTCCGAACCACTACTCGCCAATTCAAGATAATTCTCCTCCTATATTCCTATGGTATTGACCTATCAAGAATGCAATAAGAGCACGGTATATAATTGATTGCGGTAACTAAGTATATTCCTATCCTAGTAACAAATCTTAGCCCAACTTTAGAGATATTCAGATCACAATCTCATTACTTCTTCTCCAAATTAACGTCTTTCCCAAGCACGTATATCAATGAGTAAATAGAACTATACTGTTGCGCAAACAATCAAGAAATTAAACACAGAGGTAACAAAGCAATTACATACGAACAAGCTACTAAGATTGAAATACTTGTCAAACGTCAATATTCATGGCTACGCCACAACCCCAGAATTTAAGTATTTAGTTATACATGATTCGATAATGGAAACAAGAATTCATGATTAACATAGGGTTTTGATGTAAAGAAAAATAATAGAAGAGGAATGAAACCTAGAAAGGGTTTCACAAGTCTTAAAATTTGTCCAAGCCGCCTTTCTAATGTTAGAAACGGCTATTTATATGTTAGGGTAAAATATCAGATAAGTTGGCCCAATCCCGATCTAAATAGGACAACTGACGCCGCTTGTGCGCTGGCTGTGCGTCGCATGGCCAACAAATGGTCTGTCTGAGATTCAGGAATGGTGTTTTTGTGCGCTGGCTGTGCGGCGCATGGCCAGCGCATGAGACCCTTCAGTTGTCAGATTTTGCCTTCAATTGCTGGAACTTCATTCGCAACCTTCAATCGATGTACCCAGCCTCAGAATCACTCAAAACTGCCCGGAATACCCTTCGTTGGTCCTTGTTGTACCTATTTATATAAACATACCAACATAAGCTCATAAACAACAATTCGCATTCAAAACTGCGATGAAAGTGCTAAGAAGTAAAGTGTAAATGACAATAAATCTAGGTTTTTGTGCCAAATATCAACACCCCCCACTTAGACTTTGCTCGCCCTCGAGCAATCACTTATCATACATTCCCAAGTACTTTACTTAGCCGTGCCACTAAAACAGGTCTACATCAGAGTTCGGTGGATATGCAAGTTTCGAAATTACATTAACATACACATTGAGCCAATTCTTGAAAGTCATGCCAACTGCTTCAAAACCACTATTTTCTTATGCTTCAAAATTCTAGCAACCAAACCTCTCAAGAAACGATACGTTCAAAACATGCATATGACTCCAGACACCACTCAAGACATAAAGAACCTGCTACTTGAACGAGCGGGAGCACTTCATCCATCTCCTATTAATTATGTGTCCTCACCCAAAAGAGAGTTGTCCATATCTCACACAAAGTTAACGACTTATTTCAATGGACATAAGATGCAACAATATCGCTCACTCTCACAAAGAATTTCCAATGCCCAAACATGACAAACCATAGGCTTGCCCTTAGTGTAACCGTTCAGCAACTTAGAGTGAGGTGAATTTAGGATCACTTAGGACTTGTATGGTTGCAATGTAGGCTTAAGGGACGGGTAGGATATATTTTGGAAAATAGTGACTAACCTCCCTAAGAACTTTTAATACCTTACAATTGTTAGACCCTGTATTTTATACGTCGAGTTATTCGCGAAGGAATCGTCGTGAGATAGAAACCTCGGATTTTTAATTTCTAAACTAGAACTAATCAGTTATAAATTTTACTTAGTATAAAAATGTTATTGGAAATTAGGAATGACTTAATTGTGGTGTTAAGTAAAAATTTGTGACAACAATGAACCAAAAAGGACATCAATGTGCAAGGTCAAAAAGATGACTCAAAGTCATCTAAAACAAGGCTATTATGGAAGACATACAAATATGCATTTAATGTTGATTCATCCACTACCCTTTCATTATAATGTGGACAATTAAATTGGAAGAAATATACATGTAGTATTCGGCCAAATGGCTGAAAATTGGAGGAGAAAAAGTTGAAGCATGCAATTGAATATTGAAGCATCCATTACTTTATGAAAGCATGCATTATTTTATGAAGACATAACATGGTGGAGGAATAATTTCACATTAAATATTGACCATTCATCTTGTATGATTACAATGGACAAGGGTTAGTGTATGAATCATCTACTACACATGCAATTGTCTTGTAAACAATTGAAAAGAAAGAAGAAAGGAAACAAAGATGGACAATTCAGCCAATACCTAGCCGAAAGTAGGAGAGAAAGAAATGGAATTTTTGTGTAAAGTTAATGGAGTGACTCAATGACATGAGTGGAGCATGTGTCCACCTTGTAGGCATTATAGTTTAACCAAATAATTACTAAGGAAATCAGAAAATACATTCATTTCAACTTCACAACACAAAAGAAGAAAACTAGAAAACCTAGAGAGGGAGAGGAGAGCCATTCGGCCAAGAGGGCTGAAATTTAGCTCCTTGAGTATTGATCCAAAAATTATTTTCCAAGGTGTTTCAACCCTTTAGAAGGTCCCTAGAAACGGGAAGATAGTCATTGGAGAAACAAGAACCATTATCATTTCAAGTCACAAACTCTAGCCAAGTTGAGAAGTCAAGTTGTCAAGATAAGATCTAACTTTCTTTTTCATGTGTTAAGGGTGATGTAGATTTGTAAATATAAGTTGTATGCATGAAATGATGTGTGTTGATGTTGGAACATGATAGTAACCATGGAGTTATATATGTTGATGTTGAAGTATGGTTATAACTTGATGAACATGAATTGCATGCATAAAATCATGAATGTTGGTGTTGGAATGGTATTGTGGCCGTAGGGACTGTTTTGGTGGAAATGGTGGACTGATTTTCTTTAATAATTATGGTTGTTGCTATCATATATCTCATGGTAAAAAGAATGAAAAGAATTGGAAGGTTAAGGGTGAAGTTGTGTTAGTATGAAAATAATTGAATCTATGATTTTATGTGAGTGATGTTGAAGCATGTTGAAACCGTGTATGGACTGTTTTTGTAAGAAGTTAGTGAACTGATTTTACTTGATATTTTGATTGTTATTGTCATGAATTTTATGATGGAAATGAAGGTGTTTAATGGTTGGAGTTGAAACCAAAGTCGTTTGTGAATTGTTGTAAGGATTATAGAGATGACGATGTAGCTTAGTTGCGTATGAATTGATGTTGTACTTGTCGTGTGGATAGCTGGTCAGAACTTACTGAAATTATATGAAAAGAAGACATGAAATAATGTGTAAGAATCATATGTGGTTTTCTTAGTATGTTCGTAAACGTTTGCAAGAATTCCGAACATTTTTATGTTGTCGGTTAGGGACTGTTTTGGACATGTTGTTGGTTAGGGACTGTTTTGAACGTGTTGTTTTGGCTAAGTTGGAAATACTAATTATAGTTAAGAATATACATCATGTTGTCATAGTGGTTGGGATGTTATAGAATCGTTTCGACGAAATGTTATGACTATAGACTAACAAGAATAAATTGGACGTGTCATAATCGCATGTAGACTATTATTGGGTGTTGTAATATGCGGACTGTTTTGACACGTTGTTGTTATTCTTATTGAGCTTGGGAGATTAATTATAATTAAGATTATGCATTGTTTTGTATGTTGGATGGGCTGTTATAAGTTATTACATGCAAACGTTAAGGCTACGAACTATTAGAAGTAACTTGAGAATGTAGTAGCCGTACGTGAATTGTTATTGCATGTTATGAATGTGGGATGTTTGGAATGTTTTGTGGGCTGTCCGGATTGGTATTGAACAAATAATTATTGATGTTGGATTGGCTGTATGTGGTGGGTTTGGATACAAGAGAAAACTTCGTCTAAACATCTAGAAAGGAGTTACTAACGTTAGAATACGTTTTGAATATCCCCGTAACTTAAACGTAGTTGTTGGCATCTTAATATAGGTTGAAGTATTATTGGGCAGCGTATACATATTGTGTGACGAATAAGCGCAAAAGGTATGTGAAGCTAACCCTTCTTTCTTTTTGGCATGATCGTTGTGAAATGAATATATGATATATATATATGATTCCAAAGGAAATTCCTATTCTTAGAGCCACTAGGATGGCTATTGATCTTGATTCCCATAACTTATGTTTTGTTTTATATATATATTGATATGTACACATGATTTCAAAGTTCCATTTTGATATGATCCACAGGGACATCCGAAAGGTATATGGTATGACTATTATTTGAAATTGCGAACGATGGTTCGTGTTGACTATCCTTTTGAGTCCTTAAAAAAATGTTTTGAATTGCATATAGTTTCTCACTACTCTGCTCGTGCATACCTCAATATATCTTTCACCGAATCCCGGGCCGGGTATGTTATCGTGCACACTTCCACTGCATTGTTCGCCGAATCCCTCATTAAAGGGCCGGGTACAATATATATATATATATATATATATATATATATATATATATATATATATATATATATATATTCTGGAGTTATGTTGTGTTATGGTGTTATGATGTTATGCTGTGTTACGGAGTTATATTATATTCTGGAGTATACTGTGTTATGGCGCCAGAGACGGGGTGGCGAGCATGTTCACCGAGTCCCATAATGGGGCCGGATCTGACATATGATATTGATGTGCATGAGTTATGTTTCAAAAGCAAGTACTTGGTATTCTGGTTATTGTACTCATTTTCTGTACCTCTTATTTCAGTTATGATCCCGTTTACTGTATTTCATGCTTTACATGCTCGGTACATATTCCGTACTGACCCCCTTTCTTCGGGGGGCTGCGTTTCATGCCCGCAGGTGCAGATACTCGCTTTGGTGATCCGACAGCTTAAGATTCCCCTTCTGCTATTTTGGAGAGTTCCGTTGTTCCGGAGCCCAGATTTGGTATAGATCCTTCTTGATCTAAATATATGCATATGTTGACTAAGGGTACGACGGGGCCCTATCCCGTCATATTTTATTGTTGAAACTCTTAGAGGTCTGTGGACATGTGTGTGGGTCGTATTCAGACGTGATCAGCTGTGTGTGTGTTATCAGTATGCTTATTCTATCATGGTAGCAACCTTGTCGGCTTGCATTTATATGTATATTTATGTGACAGTTCCGAGACCATGGTTTGGTCGTTATAATATCCATATTGAGTTTGATGTGAAATGAACATATAGCTAAAGAGTATGTATACAGGTGTCCAGGTCGGGCACCAGTCATGGCCTACGGGGTTGGGTCGTGACAACAATCATAGTTCATTTTTGCACCATCCTTCATCACCCATAGCATTCATCCACATGCTACCCATTCTATCTTATCAACACCCATTTATTTTCTCAAGTTTAAGCATCCTCTTGTTTTCGACAGACTAGTGGGAGACGAAATTAACATACCAACATAAGCTCATATACAACAATGCACATTCAAAACTGCGATGAAAGTGCTAAGAAGTAAAGTGTAAATGACACTAAATCTAGATATTTGTGCCAAATATCACCTTCCTCCCGAGTGGAGATTGATTTTGCTATTGATGTGTTGCCAGATACTAAGCCTATATCTGTTCCTTCTTATAGAATGGCTCCCGCAGAATGGAAAGAGTTGAAGGAGCAATTGAAAGGCTTGCTTGAGAAAGGCTTTATTAGGCCTAGTTCATCCCCGTGGGGAGCACCCGTATTGTTTGTCCAAAAGAAAGATGGCTCCTTAAGAATGTGCATTGACTATCGGCAACTGAATAAGGTAACAATTAAGAACAAATATCCTCTTCCGAGGATTGATGACTTACTTGATAAATTACAAGGTGCCAAATGGTTTTCAAAGATAGATTTGAGGTTCGGGTATCATCAAGTAAGGGTTAGGGAGAAAGACATCCCTAAGACATCCTTCTGAACAAGATATGGCCATTTTGAGTTCCGGGTAATGTCATTCAGGCTAACTAATGCACGGACAGTATTTATGGATTTGATGAACAATGTGTTCAGGCCCTTCCTAGATCTATTTGTGATTGTATTCATCGACGATATCTTGGTATATTCTAGATCCGAGGCAGAACATGCGAATCATTTGCGTAATGTCCTCAGAGTTCTTCAAACTCGAGAGCTATTCGCCAAATTTTCAAAGTGTGAGTTTTGGTTGAACTCAGTGACATTTTTGGGGCACATTGTTGCAGCCGATAGTATTCGGGTAGATAGCCAAAAGATTGAGGCCGTGAAGACTTGGCCAAGGCCCACAACTCTTACGGAGGTTCGTGAGTTTCTGGGCTTAGCAGGTTATTACAATAGATTTGTAGAAGGCTTTTCTTCTATTTCTGCACCACTCACAAAGCTGACCCAGAAATCAACAAAGTTTCAATGGACAGATGCTTGTGAACGTAGTTTCCAAGAGTTAAAAGATAGATTGACTTCTGCCCCTGTCCTGACACTTCCAGAGGCATTTAAATGATATGTTGTTTATTGTGATACTTCAGGCATTGGGCTCGGTTGTGTGTTGATGCAACATGGTAAGGTGATTGCATATGCTTCAAGGCAATTACGAAAACATGAGAAAAATTACCCAACCCATGATCTATAATTAGCTGCAGTGATTCATGCATTAAAGATGTGGAGACATTATTTATATGGTGTCCATGTGGATATTTATACAGATCATAAGAGTCTTCAGTATATCTTTAAGCAGAAAGAGTTAAATTTGCGGCAACGACGATGGTTGGAATTGCTAAAATATTATGATGTTGATATCCTATATCACCCCGGAAAGGCAAATGTTGTGGCTGATGCTCTTAGCCATAGATCTATGGGAAGTTTGTATGATGTACGACCAGAGAAGAGAGAAATGGCTCGTGAGCTCCAGCAGTTAGCTAGCCTAGGAGTTCGAGTAGTGGACTCAGGTAGCAGGGGAACTACCATTCAGAATTCAGCAGTCTCGTCGCTAGTAGCGGAAGTGAAAGAGTGACAATACGAAGATTCCATGCTAATGCATTGTAGATATACACTCCCTCAGAAGGAGGAGTCATCATTTGAGATTGCAGGAGACGGAGTTCTCCGATGCCGCGGCAGATTATGTGTTCCTGACGTGGCAGGTTTACGCCACCAAATATTGAGAGAAGCTCATTGTTCCCGTTATTCTGTCCACCCCGGAGCAACGAAAATGTACCATGATCTTAAGTCTATATATTGGTGGAATGGGATGAAGAAAGATATAGCGGAATTCGTAGCTCAATGTCCCAACTGTCAACAAGTGAAAATCGAGCACCAAAAGCGGGGCGAATTGTTAAAAGCTATAGAAATTCCAACTTGGAAATGGGAAGTAATTAACATGGACTTCATTACAGGCTTGCCCCGTTCTCGACGTAAGTATGATTCTATATGGGTGATTGTGGATAGACTCACGAAGTCAGCTCATTTCTTACCAGTCAGAACGACATATGTGGCAGAAGATTATGCAAAGCTTTATGTTAAAGAGATAGTGCGACTCTATGGTGTCCCAGCATCTATTATCTCAGATAGAGGAACCCAGTTTACGGCAAATTTTTGGAAGTCTTTCCAAGAGGGTTTAGGGATTCAAGTGAGCCTTAGCACGGCATTTCACCCGCAGACTGATGGACAAGCTGAGCGTACCATTCAAACTCTTGAGGATATGTTACGGGCATGTATGACAGATTTTGGAGGTAATTTGGATGATCACTTACCCCTTATTGAATTTGCTTATAACAATAGTTATCATTTTAGCATCCAAATGGCACCGTATGAGGCTTTATATGGGCGAAAGTGTAGATCCCTAATTGGGTGGTTCGATGTAGGAGAGACTAAATTGATAGGGCCAGACTTGGTCCCGCAAGCCATAGAGAAAGTTAAGCTCATACAAGATCGGTTATTAGCAGCCCAAAGTCGTCAAAAGTCCTATGCGGATAATCGTCAAAGGGACTTAAAGTTCCAAGTGAAAGATTGGGTATTCTTGAAAGTGTCACCAATGAAGGGTGAAATGATATTTGGCAAAAAGGGGAAGCTCAGTCCCCGATACATTGGGCCTTATGAGATTGTGCGCAAAGTAGGCAAAGTGGCCTATGAGTTAGATCTACCTCCTGATTTGGAGTTAGTTCACCCAGTTTTCCATGTCTCGGTGCTTCGTAAATGTGTCGGAGATCCTGCTAGGATCGTGCCAGTAAATGATGTTCAAGTGACAGAAAAGCTGTTTTATGAAGAGGTACCTATTGCTATATTAGATAGGCAAGTACGGAGGCTTAGAAACAAAGAAGTGGCCGCAGTTAAGGTTTTATGGAGAAACAATAAACGAGAAGAAATTACATGGGAAGCAGAAGAAATTATGATATCCAAGTACCAACACTTATTTCAACCCCTAGAAGAAATCCAAGACGAAACATCAAGATCATAAGGTATGCATGTTTTCCTTTTTATGCATTTGGGTCGTGTGTGGCCAAACTCTATTGCTATTATGTGTGGCCCTGTGAGGCATTGTTGTTATGGGCTGTTGTGACAGGATGGTAGTGCCATATTACAGGGGAAACTCTGGCGATTTTTTTATAGAATCCCTGAGAACGTAACATTCGAGGACGAATGTTCTTAAGGGGGGAAGAATGTTACACCTCGAAAAAATTTTCGTTGATGCACACCGAATAGAAAAAAGAAGAGCACGAGTATACGGTATTTCAATAAGTAAGGGGATGACATTTGATGACCTTAATTAATATTTTAAAGACGTTCGAGGTAGGGGAAGAAAGTTTTCCAAGAGAAGGCAAGGCATACGATAGATATCGAAAAAGGAATTATGAGTAACAAGTTAACGAGGATTTAATAATGATTTGGAGAACAGTTATAACGTCCCTTAGATTTTTAATGAGGTGATAGACAAGTGCTAATAAGGTTCCATAAGGATTGGAGATCAAACGAGTCGACGAGAACGAACTTCGGAAAACTGGGCATTATACGGCCAAACATACTAGCCGTATAAAATATACGGACCGTATGTTCAACCGTATAATCAGCCCAGATTAGCACCCTCTCCGGACCAAATCTACGGCTATACATACGGTCAGTATAATTTATACGGACCGTATGTTGGTTCGTAGAAACTGGTCGGGACAGATTTGGTGTATTAATAAGGGACCAAGTTTCATTTCATTTCCCTTTCACACCCCTTCTCTATAAAATATCTCTCTACACTTCTCCCACAAGAATTCAAGAGATATTAGTGATCAACAAAATCAAACTAAGTTAATCAAGTATAAGAAACCCATTAAAGTTCATCCAAGGCAAGGAATCCAAGTAAAGGTGGAACTAGGGTTTTGCTCAAGTGAGGTGTTTTCACCCAAGGTTCATCCCTACACCATCTAAGGTAATATTTATGGTATTTCCATGTTGTTTAAAGTGTTTGAAATTTGAAACACTTGTATTGTAGAAGGATATAGAAAAATGGGTCATGAATGTGGAAATAGTGCCATTGTGAGTAATAGCTTGAATTGAGTCATGATTCTTGATGTGTTGTGATATGGATATGTTATAAATGATGTTAAGAACATGGGATATACATTATATATGAATGAGTGTAATTGTGTGTTATGACCATGAATATGGATAATGGGAAGTGAATTGAGAGATATGGATAATGTGGATGAATAAAGACTATTGTTATGATATTGTGAATGTATTATTGATGTTTGGGAGTTGATATATGATATAGAGAAAGTCGTATAAATAAAGGAGATGCTGTCCAATTTTCTCTAAGTGTTATTCGTGTATCCTAGCTATCGATTTTCTAATGATAGTATAACTTTAATGAAGGTTGACACGTGAGCATTGAAGGAGAACGTGCAAGTGATAGAATAGTTGAACGGAAAGGTATGTAAGGCTAACCCTTCTTTCATAAGGCATGGTTCTTTGGCCAAATATCTATTCTTCTATGAGCCTATGATGCTCTCTAAATGATTCTATCTTCAAAAGCTACAAAGCTTATAATTACTGATATGTATTACCATTGTACTAAATTCCTCATATGACGACGACAATGGTAATGATGACGACGCTAATAGCGATAACGATAATCATGACGATGATAGTAGTAATAATGCTAAAGATGCCTATGAGCTTATATGTAGGTGTGCCTATGTATGGCTATCATGAGACCCCGAGCTTATATGGCCGGGTAGAATATATAGATGTATATATATGTAAATATGACGATGCGCGCGCACCACTGCAGTTGGGTACGGATAACACTAAGCCTTGGTAGGGCCAGGTATGTGTAACACTGAGCCTTGGTTGGCCAGGTATGTATAATAACCGAGCCTAGCCATGGCCGGGTATGTGAAACACCGAACCTTCATGGTCGGGTATGCTATGTATATGATATGTCTATGTATATGATATGGATATGTATACGATTATGGATACAAAACGTAAATGAGTACGGATATAAATATGGATACAGATATAGATGTATGTACACAGTCACGCATTAGAAATGGAAAGTCCCTATGGAAGGCAAGTAAGTTCTTATGACGATGATACTACTATCTTCCATAATACGCTACCTCTTATGTCGCTTATTATGCTTCTATAATGATATTGATCATGCTTTACATGCTCAGTACATTCTTCGTACTGACGTCCTTTTGTTTGTGGACGCTGCGTCATGCCCGCAGGTGGCCAGGGAGATAGACTTGATTCATAGCTACAGTACTCAGGGACTACATAGCGGAGCTCCATTTCTTTCGGAGCTAAACCTTTTGGTACTTATTCTTTTGTGTATATATTTATGGGCATATTGGGGTCCTGTCCCACCTATACGATATGATATACTCTCCTTAGAGGCTCGTAGACATGTGTATATAGTTAGATGTAATCGGCCTATATTTTGGATGTCATTTTGTTGGCCTCGTCAGCTTACGTACATTGATATGGACATAGTTGCTAATGATGATATAAATGTATTGATTGTCCAATGGGATTAGTATGATTGATGGATAGAATGTATGATTTAATATGTGGCTCACCTAGATGTAAATATAAAGGTATGTTAAGAGGTGCCCGGGTGGGCTAGCACCAGGTGCCCGTCGCGGCCCTCCGGTTGGGTCGTGACAGTACTTGAATTGATCCTTGCCTAAATTGCCTAGATGATCAGTATAGCATTGTGTGATTGTTTAAGTGCTGATTTGGTTTATATGTTGTGCTGATAAGGCTGCCTTGGACCTAGATACTCTGTGAAATGCTAATTGACTCATTAAGTTGATCATATACCTTCTTAATGTGATAACACTTATCTGTGAGACTTAGTGACTTAGGTAATCTCTAGTGATGTTATTCGACCCTGTTTTGAATCCTGAATGTACCTGCAACTTGATCATAGGACCCCGATAGTTTAATATAGATAAAATTGGGACACCTCACGTGAATTGATTTAGAATCATTGATCTAAGTACACTGACTTAAGGACCCTGAGGCTCTTCTTTTATTCTGAACCTCATTTTTCATGGCTATGGGGTCTCATGTTGGTTAGAAAAGCTTAACCATATCTTGGAGGACCCTATTGAGATTTTATGTTGTTTTAAACCAAGTAAAAGAATGGGGTCAGAGTCATACCATATTAGAATTTTGGGATATAATTCTAATTTGTGTCATTAATCATCAAGTGTTAAATTGAAATTAGTCTAAATGGCAATGTTCTGGAGCCATGGGTGTTAAGTATCAAGCACTAAAACCACTTGACACAAGAAGTATCCTTTTAAAGACACTTCAAGGAGAGGACGGGGAAAAAGCCAAGTTCAACTTGGCTTGTAGTACCACTCCTCCAAATAAGAAGTGTCATGGTTACTCTTATAGTTCATGGGGTGTGTCCATGCTACCAAATGCATTTGGCCCTATGAATCTGCCATTGGACTAACGGAAAGAGTGCTTTTTAGTCTGTTTCTCTATCAAATAATCTAATAAAACCTCACTGCATCCTAGTCTGTCTGCAAATTTTGTCTCTTATCATTTTCTTGTGCGCTCTTGTTGATTTATTGATTGAACCAGTGAGGTCCAAAGTGTTGCCCCTTCCCCTTTGCTCCTTTTTTCGGAAACTTGTCTAAATTTGGATAACCTTTACATTACTTGGATTTACCCAATTTTCCTTGAGTTTTGAGGATCTTGAAGTGCTTGACACTTCACCTAGGCCTTTGAGGAGCTAACAGACCGATGCTTGAATTTGGATTTTTTTTTTCTTTTTCTGAATTGATGTGTGTAGCACCTCCTTCGTTTCTATGCCTTGGTGTGAGCCTTGACTGTTATACATTGTGCTGCTACTTTTTGTTTCATGCTTAGTTTACCAATTGAATTTATGAGCCTTGCCTGTACTTGATCATTCTCTTCTGGATCATGGCTGATCTGATCCTTGAATGAGCATCTTTTTGGTTTTCTTTTGGTCAAAAATTACTGGATTAGTTAAATATCTACTCTAGTTTAGGCTTGAATACTAATAATTGATTAAGTGAATATGATCATGGGTTTGGGGCTTGTGTTTGAGACCTATGACTAGGATATAATGTACAGTGTGTGATAGGGCAGAGAAGGTATACATAAGTATACACTTGATATACATATCAGGTTTGTATATCATAGTATATAGGGGGCATATTTAAATAAAATAGGCATTATAAAACAAGTATGAAGGGACATACTTCACTTAGGCTTGAATATTTAGCCCAAATTCAAACATAGGAAGTAGTTGGGGGCCTATTTCAAAGGAAGGAATCAATTAGGACATAGCCTAAAATAAAGTGGGGAGTTCGGGTAATTATCTTAAATATAATCTTGGGCTATTAGACCCAAGGACTTGACAATACGTGATATATGTGTATTGTTTCTTCCTATATATGTCATTATGTGTGTATATATATACGTGTGATAAGTTCAGTAGATTGAAACTAATCAGGGTCCTTTGTTTTGTTTCTCCTCCCTCCTCTACCACATGGCCACTTGGGTCGGGTCTGAAGCCAACCTGCTGGGCCAAGGCCCAAAAGGCAATTCCTTCATATTTATCGAGTCCGAGAAAATAAAAAGGTAAGTTATTATCAAAAGAGAACGCGTAGAAGACCCAGTCATGGGTTAAAATGGCTAACCAGAGGCGGGTACGCCCCTAGCCTTCCCCTTCCTGTTATTTAGTTATTTATGTTTTCCTTTTGTTTATAATTTTGTTGTAACTATATTTGTAAACTTGTAAAAAACAAAAACTCACGTTATATTAGAATCATTTATGATTAGAATTAGACATCTTAGGACAACGGTACTTACGCCGTTTAGTCGACTTTAGGTCCCCCAAACGAATTTCCAAAACCCGGTTTAAGGTATAATGTTTTCAAGTGTCTAAAAAATAATAACGAAAAGCTGATTTGTGGCATAAATTAAATAAATAAGGTTAAAAGGGAGTTTCAAAATAAAAGCAAGGACCACGTTTTCTTTACAAAAAATCAGAAACAGTTTTTTTTTTTTTTTTTTAATTTTATAAAACAAATCAAGTTCACACCCAGAATTTTTGGCCAAGCCCAGCAAAACGTTTTGGGCAACAACAGGAAAATAAAGATTTGGGTCAAAGCCTAGCAGTTAGAATAGAAAACCTTTTGGGCCAAGGCCCCCTTTTTCAATCTTTTCAAATACAGAAAAACATAGAATTTTGGGCTAAGGCCCACTAACTTTAAAAGAGAGAAATAAGGCATAAATTTTTAGGAGAAAGCCCACCATAACCCTTCTTTAAAATAAACTCCTTGGGCCCTAGCCCAAAAACAAAAATCATCTTTTGCAATACGAGAAAACCGATTTACAAAGATAAAAACCAAAGACACTCTTGCAAAACCGAACTTATTCAAATAAGGGACACACATTTATACAATGTTTTAGAATAAGATGTTCCAACGCATTATGCGGATTGACCCAAGGTGAAGTGTGTGATTAAATTAGGAATATATATACTTACACATACATATACATTTTTTTAAAAAGCCAAAAACATTTTTACACTTTGCGAGATAAAATGCATTGTCCTTATATATAAAAGGAAACTACTCTTATCCGGATATCATAAATCTGAACCTAAAAATACCTATATATAAGGGGAATATATTTTTCCAAAACTAAATGATATCCAACGATGAAAGATTTTATAAATGCGGGAAGTAAACACTAAATAAAAAATTAAAGAAAATAATCATACATTGGAATTTTAAGGTCAACTGTATAGTACGGATCCTTAATACTAGGGTGCTTAACACCTTCCCTAGGGGATTACCAGAATCCTTACCTAGAACTTTGGACTATGAAGGTTTTATCACTGTATTTGAATAAACCCTTCACCTTTGGTTTTCCTAATTTCTTAAAAATTAGGTGGCGACTCTTTTAAAATAAAGTCCAAAAGAGGACCAACAAGTTCGAAGTAGCTTTCTGAGCGCTAACCCGCCAGCGAAATGCGAACCGTTGCAGATGGCGACTCTGCTGGGGACTTAAAGGTTCTAACCATAAGGATTCCAATATAATATGAGTATATTTTCTTTAACTGTTTATGTGTTTACTTTCCCACAACTATTAACAGTCATTGCATGCATATCATAACTCCGCCACTCTTGACATTTATTTTACACTTTGTTCCAAAGGAGACTTCATGGAGTACGTCGTCGTTCCTTCAGTATAAAATCAAAATATTTCTTTTGGAACTGTTATGAGGCGGGGTTGGTTTGCGGTCATCCAACAGCCCTAACAATTCAGCCCCAGTTGTCCGCTCGGGTTCCAGTTCTTTTGTGAAAAGCCCACTCTAGTGAAAACTAGGATAGAGCTAAGACAAGTCCCTACTGAACTAGAGCATTCATACTTAGACAAGCCTTGGGTATCTCAAGCCTAACTAAGGCTCATTAAGAGAGACTACATTGTGTTCTGACGATCTATAACCCGAAAAACATCGCATTTCATTTATGTGCTATGTGGAAGCATGTTTATGCCTATGTTATGAACCATTGATCCTATGGGGATGGGGGAATCTTACCCACATTTTGTTTTGTAGATGGAACACATAATTCAGAATTAATGAGAGCTTGGTGGGAATGGTTAGGTGATGCTCATTGAAGGACAATTCTAAGTCATCTACCCTCTATCATGACAATGAAGGGTCGCCTAGAGCTAATAGGGGTATTAGCCGGGTATTGGGACGACAAGGAAATGTTGTTCTATTTTGGTAATATCGAGATGACTGTGACCCTAGAGGAAATTAGGGATGCCATAGATAGCAATGGAACCTTCTAAGGAGGTGACACAAGATAGATCCCAACTTGTTATTCCCACAAAGGCACACCGTCGGCCAAATCATGAAGTTTCTTGCTTAAGCTGAGCCGTCCTAGGCACAAGGACCCACTGTAGCCTTTAGGGATCTGTACCGGAGGTTGTGGGATGTCACCGGGTATAATCTATATCAGATGGAGTTCCAAAGTAGAGAAGAATGGGAAGTTGTTAGACCTTTGGCATTTTTCATAGCCCTACTAGGCACTATGGTATTCCCGAAGGATGAGTCACTGGCCATAGACACTCGAGTGATCTACTTGGCCCATGCTATCTTCTATGGCATAACCAGGGATCAGGAAACAAGGTATTTCGACCTGGCACCCGTTATCCTGGCGGACATTTTTCGGGCTTTAGATAAATGTCAGAGTCATTTTCGATACTTCCAAGGGTGTAACATGTTGCTACAATGGTGGATTATGAAACACATCAAC
Organism: Lycium barbarum; assembly: GCF_019175385.1. Classification (NCBI taxonomy): domain Eukaryota; kingdom Viridiplantae; phylum Streptophyta; class Magnoliopsida; order Solanales; family Solanaceae; genus Lycium; species Lycium barbarum. Next base: position 54,957,567 of record NC_083345.1, on the reverse strand, counting down.
ATGGTTGAAGGAGTCCAGTATCTGAGGAACAACAACAGGATAGATCGCCTCACAAATTACTGTCTGTACCTTGGTCACATGTCCAAAGGGGCGTGGGCCCACTTCTTCGTAGAGTTGAATGAAGATAGGATCCAGTGGATGTTCCCTGACTTCATTTCTGAGAGCATAGTGGTTCGGGGAAAATATTGCCCATTTGTGCCATTAGTCGGTGTTCAAGGAATCCGTCTTTATTATCCATCGTGGGTTTTAAGGCAATTTGATAGAATTCAAGTGACACCCCAAATGGGGAACCCCGAATAATTTATTATTGAGCATATCGAACAGAAAATTAAGAATGCTGGTACAATCCTCAGGGAGTGGAATGGTCGTGTGAGTTGGGGTCCAGATACTTTAGCCCCAGACAAGTTCGAAGCAAGATGTGACCCAGGGTATTATGAATGGTTACAGGGACACTTGGTTTGTCCATCTGCCATAGGGCCCACACCTTATCATGATGCCCAAGAAGAGGAACGTTTGAAAGAATGTTTGGAAAACACAGATAAGCAGTTGGCCAAGATTTTGGAAGAAACAGATCCAGTGATAGTCATAGGAGGACCCTGCTAATTTATTGCTTTATTATAAGCCCCATGTCGGCTTCATCATCTTTGTAATCCCTTCGGGGAAGATATTTTTATTATTTATTAACTAATGATGATTTTCGAGGAAATGGTTCATCTTCACAAATGACACTTGCATGTTTCAAATGATTAAGAAAGTATTAGCTCAAAAACGCCTTACGAACATGAGTAGTATAACTATTTGCAAATTATGTGATTGCCTTCTACGTGCTTCACATGCTTACTTGCTATGTGTGTTATCATATATTAAAGCTTGAGTATAATTGGTCCGATGATCTAAACTACATACCCAAAATAAAAACCATGAGACTTAAAACTTACCCAAATTTATCTCCACTAAAGGTTGACTTACAAAGGTGAATCAAGAAGAGCAGGACGCGTGGACTTTAGGAGGGACAACTGAGATGCTGAGGGATAAGGTGCTACAAATGGAAAAGAATCTCTAGGAAATAGGAAAAAAAATCGAGGAAGTAGATAAGTTGCTGGATATGGTTGGGAATCCGCCAGTAGGCATACCTCAAGAGCAATACAATGGGAATGTCCCAGAAGAAGTGAGAGAATTGGGGCTGGATTATATACCCATAGAGAGAAGGCCAGTGACACCTAGAGAAGGGACTCCAGAAGGAGTGAATGAAGACCAAAGGGCTAGGTCAGACCCATGGGTGATGGAATCAGACCCATAAGAAGAGTCAGAGCCTCAATAAGAAGCCTCCGAACCCATTGAGGAGAAAGAGCCATAAGAGGAAGAAGAAGCGCCTCAAGATATGGAGGAAGAAGAATTGGAGCCTATCGACATAAAGGTCGAGGAATAAGAGGAACCATTTGAGATATTTCCCGAATTTCAAGAAGAAAAATGATATAAATGATGAATTTGACTATTATGCCCCAACTAACGAGGGATCTGACTTCTATGCACCCTCACCCATGCTAGTACCTGCGGTATCTACTATGGCATCAGAGAATTTTAGGAGAGCAGACCCTCCGGAACCTGCTTGGTGGGGATAGCCTTCAAAGCCTATTCTTCCCCATTAAGAGTAGCCCCTCAAACCATCACCTGTAGGGAGGTATTTAAAAAGATGATCGCCATGGGAATGTCTTGCACCACTAGTGTTACGCCTCTCGTTTTTGTCGTAGTAGGACTTATGGTTCCTAGTCGGGTGTGCCTTAAGTCTGGGTTCATGACACCAAAGCAAAGCCGCCAACTATTCAATCTGTCCCGGTAGTAAATGATTTTCCGGACGTATTTCCAGATGAACTTCTAGGTCTTCCCCCGAAACGGGATTAACTTTACTATCGATGTGTTGCCAGACACCGAACCCATATCTACTCCTCCGTACAGAATGGCTCCGGCAAAATTGAAAGAGCTAAAGGCACAACTAAAGGATTTGCTAGAGAAGGGATTCATTAGACCTAGTTCGTTGCCATGGGGAGCACCTGTCTTGTTCGTAAGAAATAAAGATGGTTCCCTACGAATGTGTATTGATTATAGGCAATGGAACAAGGTAACAATAAAGAATAAATATCCATTTCCGAGGATCGACGATTTGTTTGATCAATTACAAGGTGCTATGTGGTTTTCCAAGATAGATCTAAGATTAGGATATCACCAAGTGAGGGTCAAGGAAGAAGACATTTCGAAAACGACTTTCAGAACTAGATACGGTCATTATGAATTTCGAGTAATGTCATTTAGGTTGACTAATGCTCCAGCAGTGTTTATGAATTTGATGAATAATGTATTCAGGCCTTTTCTAGGTTTATTTGTGATCGTGTTCATTGATGACATTTTAGTATACTCTCAATCAGAAGCAGAGCATGCAGATCATCTACGTACTGTCCTTGGGATACTTCGGACTCAAGAATTATATGCAAAAATTTTAAAATGTGAGTTTTGGCTGAATTCTGTGACTTTTCTGGGCCATATTATCTCAGCTGATGGTATTCGGGTGGATACTCAGAAAACTGAAGTCGTGAAGACTTGGCCAAAGCCTACAACGCCTACAGAAGTCCGTAGCTTTCTGGGATTAGCAGGGTAATATAGGAGATTTGTGAAAGGATTTTCCTCTATTTCAGCGCCATTGATGAAGCTAACTCAGAAATTGACAAAATTTCAATGGACTAATACTTGTGAGCGCAGTTTTCAGGAATTAAAAGATAGGTTGACTTCAGCCCAAGTCCTGATGCTCCCAGAAGGATCAGAAGGCTACGTCGTTTATTGTGATGCCTCCGGTGTTGGATTGGGCTGTGTTGATGCAGCATGGTAAGGTTATTGCCTATGCTTCTAGGCAATTGAGGAAACATAAGAAGAACTATCCGACCCATGATCTTTAATTAACTGCGGTTATTCATGCACTAAATATATGGAGACATTATTTGTATGGTATACATGTTGATATTTATACAGATTATAAGAGTCTCTGGTATATGTTCAAGCAGAAGGAGTTAAATCTGCGGCAGAGACGATGGTTAGAGCTATTGAAAGACTATGATGTGAGTATTCTATATCATCCCGAAAAAGCAAATGTGGTGGCCGATGCTCTCAGCCGTAAATCTATGGGTAGTTTATGTGGTGTTCAGCCGGAGAAGAAAGAATTAATTCGTGAGCTCCATCTGTTAGCTAGCCTAGGAGTCCGCTTAATAGACTCGAGCAATGTGGGGGTTACAGTTCAAAACGCAGTTGTTTCATCCCTAAATATAGAAGTGAAAAAACGTCAAAATGATGATCCCAAGTTAAGCCATTACAGGGATGCACTTTCCCAGAAATAAAAGTCACCATTCGAGATTTCTGCAGATGGGATTCTTAGGTATCGGAACAGGCTATGTGTTCCAGATGTTGCAGGACTACACCGTCACATTATGGAAGAGGCCCATTACTCTCGTTATTCCATTCATCCAGGTGCGAAAAAGATGTATCATGATCTTAAGTCAATGTATTGGTCGGATGGAACGAAGAAGGATATAGCAGAGTTTGTAGCTCACAGCCCAAATTGCCAGCAAGTGAAAATCGAGCATCAAAAGCCAGGAGGATTGCTGCAGGCTGTGGAAATTCCAACCTGGAAATGGGAGGTGATCAACATGGATTTTGTTGTAGGTTTTCCTCGTTCTCGGCGTAAATATGACTCCATATGGGTGATTGTGGACAGACTCACGAAGTCAGCTCATTTCCTACCAGTTAGGACTACCTACTCAATAGAAGATTATGCAAAATTGTATCTTAAAGAGATAGTACGACTTCATGGTGTCCCAATATCCATTATTACAGATAGAGGAGCACAATTTACTACTCAATTTTGGAAATCATTTCAAGAAGATTTGGCAACACATGTGAGATTCAGCACGGCATTTCATCCACAGACTGATGGACAAGCTGAATGCACTATTCAGACCTTGGAAGATGTGTCGCGGGCGTGTGTACTAGATTTCGGAGGTAATTAGGATGATCATTTGTCACTTATTGAATTTGCGTATAACAACAACTATCATTCCAGTATTCAGATGGCCCCGTATAAAGCTCTGTATGGAAGGAAGTGTAGATTACCAATTGGACGGTTTGAGGTAGGAGAGGCACAACTAATAGGTCCCGAATTGATACAGCAAGCGGTGGAGAAGATCAAGCTTATCAGAGATCGATTGCTGACAGCCCAAAGTCACCAAAAATCTTATGCAGACAATCATCGATGAAACTTGGAATTCTAGGTTAATGATTGCGTATTTCTAAAAGTGTCGCCGATGAAAGGTGTAATGAGATTCGGCAAGAAGGGAAAGCTTAGCCCTAGATATATTGGGCCTTATAAGATTGTGCGTAAAGTGGGCCAAGTAGCTTATAAGCTAGATTTACCTCCAGAACATGAACTAGTCCATCTAGTTTTTCATGTGTTGATGCTCCATAAATGTGTTGGAGATCCTTCCAGAATCATGCTTGTAGATGATGTTCAAGTTACAGAGAAGTTGGCTTATGAAGAGGTACCCATTGCTATACTAGATAGGCAAGTGCGGAAACTCAGGAACAAAGAGGTAGCCTTAGTTAAGGTCTTTTGGAGAAATGATAAAAGAGAAGAAATGACTTGGGAAGCAGAAGAAGATATGAAGTCCAGATATTCGCATTTGTTTCAATCACCAGAAGAGTTTCACAATGAGACGCCATTGTCGAAAGGTAAGTAATGTTTTCTTCTAATGCTCTTTGTCGTGTGTGGCCATGTTTTCCTGCCATTGTTGTTATAGCCCTGTGAGGCAATGTTAGTTTGGGTTGTTGTGACAGGATGGTAGTGCCATATTACAGGGAAAACTCTAGCGAAATATTTGTAGAATCCCCGAGGACTTAACATTCGAGGACGAATGTCGTTAAGGGGGGAGAATATTACACCCCTCATTTTCGTCGTAATAAGACTTATGGTTCCTAGTCAGGTGTTCCTTAAGAATGGAGACTCGTGTCCGAGTTTCAGAAGTAGAAAGTGCCTTACCCTGTGTACAAATCTACCTGCATGTATTCCTAGTAACTTACAGGATTAAAAGGTGAACGGATCAAATCGACGAAATCTGAACTAAATAAGGGAAACCTGCAGAAATCAGACAGCGTCGACGGGCCGTTGACATGACGATGGACCGTCAAAGTTTTCACGACCCAACCGGAGGGCCATGACGGGCACCCGGTGCTAACCCACCCAGGTACCTTTTATCGTACTCTCATATTCACATCTAGGTGAGCCACATGGCTTACTCATAATTTATATGCATCAATAGTGTTAATCTCGTTGGCAACAACATATTTATATCATCATCAATAGCAATGCCCATATCCATATATACAAGCCGACGAGGCTATCAAAATGATACACAAAATATAAGCCGACAAGGCTACAAGACATCTAACCATACATAACTGTCTACGAGCCTCTAAGAATAGTATATCACGTCATATAGATGGGACAGGACCCCGCTATGTCCATAGGTATGTACACAAAAGAATAAATACCAAAAGCTGTAGCTCTGGAAGAAATGAAGCTCCTCTATGTAGTCCCTGATTAAGAATCTACGGATCAAGCCTGTCTCCCTGTCCACAAGCGGGCATGACGTAGCGTCCACAAACAAAAGGACGTCAGTATGAATAATGTACTGAGTATGTAAAGCATAATCAACATCATAACAGGAGCATAAGAAATATCATAAGACGGGAGAATCAGGGGATAATAGCCATCATCGTAATTACTTACTTGTCTTTCATAGGGACCTTCCATTTCTAGTGCGTGCTTGTGTACATACATATATACATATACAAATATCCATATTCGTATCCGTATTTATATACATATTCGCATCCTTAGCATACCCGACCATGAAGGTTCGGTGGTTTCACATACCCGGCCATGACAAGGCTCGGTGTCTTACATACCTGGCCCTACCAAGGCTCAGTGTTATCCGTACCCAACTGCAGTGGTGTGCGTGCAATACGTATCATACCCGGCCATATAAGCTCGGTGTTACATAACGGTCATACATACTTAAATCTGTATATGTAGGAGTTCATGAGTATCATCGTTATCATTGACATCATCATTTTTGTTATATCTATCCTTAGAGGATCAACTATCATATAAAAGAAGTACTACTATCGTGAAAGTATCGAGAATCATGAGCTTTGGTGCTCTTAGAGGTAGAGTCATTTATAAATCATTATGGAACTCATAAAAGGATATATATATACATGTATAGCAAGGGAGTCATGCCTTAATGAAAGAAGGGTTAGCCTTACATACCTCTTCGACTTCTTAACTATTTAGCATTCACCGTTGAAGCTTGGTTAATCTACATTTAGAAGGACTCATACCACGGTTAAGCCTTGGTGATACTCTTAAATTCAAACTAGGATAATTTATGTTCTAATTAAAATTGGGCAGCATTTCCCCTATTTCGTCGACTTCCACTATATCACAAAACAACTCCCAAACAACCACAATAATATCCATAATATCATAATCAAGTATTCACATTCGATTTAGCCTTCAAAATTCATCCTTGTGTTCAACTTATGCTACCAACTTCATACCCATTTTAGCACATTTTCATATAATGCTTCTTCATGACCATTATTACTTTCCATAGCAAAATTATATCCAAATTATACTAAGAATCATAACTCAAGTAAGCTTACTACTAAAAAACATCATAAAAACTACATTTAGAACTCATCTTCTACTTTCTCCTTCTACCCAATTTGTTCAACAACTAAACATTCTTGATAACATGTAATAAGTATGAAAACTAACCTTTTTATCTCATAAGAATGAACTTTGGATCAAGCTATCAACTTATATGAAAACCCTAGCTTCAGTATCCAAAGAATTCTTGTAGTTTATTAACCCTAGCAAGACCTCTAGCACATGGGTATCTTGATTCTTGCCTCTTGATATTTAATCTCGCTTGGATTTTGGCTTGGATTAGTTTATGGAGTTGAAGAGAGGGTTTTTAGAGAGCCTTTGGATCTGATTTGGTGAAATGAAATGTCCAAATGAAGTAGAGAAAATTATATAAAGCGGAACTTAAAATCCCGTCGGGCAATTCTGCGCCCATTTTGACGGGCCGTAAAATTCCTACGGACCGTCAAAATGGTCCGTAGAACTGTCCAGCCAAATATGGTTCACTGTGACCATTTGACGCTGGGATGGTGCAATTTGACGGACCGCAGAATTTTCTACGGGGCGTCAAAATTCCTGCGGGCCGTCAAATGGTCCGCAGAAATTTTCTGCTCAGACAATCTGTCGTAAAACATGCATAACTTTTTACTCAGACGTCACATTGACGAACGGTTTGTTGCATTGGAAACTAGACTCGATGAAATTCAATTTGGACAAAATAAACATACCAAAAATCCTCATATTATAGGAGAAATTCCTCCCCCAATCTGGACCAAAATCCTATCCGAAAATGTTGCAAAGTTTTACCAAAGTTCCCACAAACTCCATTCCTTTATTTGCTTGTTCTTAAATCCTTTCAATGCTCATTTCATGAGCTTAAACCCCCATAACCATAATATGGAATAATATATAATCTCATATATCCTAAGGTAACTCCAGTTTCCACGATTAGGACAACTAACACCTAACGAATCTCAACAGACGAAACCACGATGTGTAACATTCTCCCCCTGTTAGGATCATTCGTCCTGGAATGATAAATGATAGACTCTTGGGGATTCTACAAAAAATTTACCAGAGTTTTCCCTATAATATGGCACTACCATCCTACACAGCAACCCAAAATACATCGCCTCACAGGGCTATAACAACACGACAATAACTATAGCCACACACGACCAAGAAAAAATCAAGAAAAGCTTTACAAACCTGAGGTTAATGGCGTCTCTGCCTGAATCTCTTCTAAAGGTGAAAATAAATACGGGTAGCTAGACTTCATATCCTCTTTGTCTTCCAAGTCCTTTCCTATTCTTGCATAAAACTTTAACTGAAGCTACCTCTTTGGTTCTGAGTTTTCGTACTTGCCTATCTAAAATGGCAATCGGGACTTCTTCATAAGACAATTGTTTAGTAACTTGGACATCATCTATTGGGAAAACTATAGAAGGATCTCCAATGCACTTACGAAGTATCGATACATGAAAAACTAGATGGACTGAATCCAAATCCGCTGGTAGGTCTAATTCATAAGCCACTTGGCCTACCTTGCGTACAATCTCATAAGGTCCAATGTACCGGGGACTAAGCTTGCCCTTTTTTCCAAATCTCATGACGCCCTTCATTGGCGACACCTTCAAGAATACCCAATCTTTCACTTGGAACTCTAAGTCTCTTCGATGATTATTTGTATAGGATTTCTGACGACTCTGAGCTTTTAATAATCGATCCTGCATAAGCTTTACTTTCTCTATAGCTTGCTGGACCAAGTCTGGCCCTATCAATTTGGTCTCTCCTACTTCGAACCACCCAATTGGAGATCTACACTTTCGCCCAGATAAAGCCTCGTACGGGGCCATTTGGATGCTAGAATGATAACTATTGTTATAAGCAAATTCAATAAGTGGTAAGTGGTCATCCCAACTACCTCCAAAATCCAATACACATGCTCGTAACATATCCTCAAGAGTCTGAATGGTACGTTCAGCCTGCCTATCCGTCTGTGGGTGAAACTTCGTGCTAAGGCTTCCAAAAATTGGTTGTAAACTGAGTCCCTCTATCGGAGATAATAGAAACTGGAACACCGTGAAGTCGCACTATTTCTTTAACATAAAGCTTTGCATAATCTTCTACTACATATGTAGTTTTGACTTGTAAGAAATGAGCTGACTTCGTGAGTCTAACAACAATCACCCATATATAATCATACTTACGTCGAGAACGGGGTAAGCCTGTAATGAATTCCATGTTAATTACTTCCCATTTCCAAGTTGGAATTTCTATAGCTTGCAACAATCCACCCGGCTTTTGGTGCTCAATTTTCACTTGCTGATAGTTAGGACATTGAGCTATGAATTCCGCTATATCTTTCTTCATCCCATTCCACCAATATATAGATTTAAGATCATGATACATTTTCGTTGCTCCTGGGTGAACAGAAAAATGGGAACAATGGGCTTCTCTCAATATTTGGTAGCGTAATCCTGCCACATCAGGAACACATAACATGCCTCGGCCAGAGAGCTCCATCTCCAGAAACCTCAAATGATGACTTCTCTTTCTGAGAGAGTGTATTTCTGTAATGAATTAGCATGGGATCTTCGTATTGACGCTCTTTCACTTCCACCACTAGTGACGAGACCGCTGCATTTTGAATGATAGCTCCCATACTACCTGATTCCACTACTTGAACTACTAGGCTAGCTAACTGCTAGAGCTCACGAGCCATCTCTCTTTTCTCTGGCTGCACATCGCATAAACTTCCCATATATCTAAGGCTAAGAGCATCAGCCACAATATTCGCTTTCCCGGGATGATACAGGATGTCAACATCATAGTCTTTCAACAATTCCAACCATCACCGGTGCCGTAAATTCAGTTCTTTTTGCTTGAAGATATACTAAAGGCTCTTATGATCTACATAAATATCAACATGGACGCCATACAAATAATGTCTCCACATCTTCAATGCATGAATTACTGCAGCCAATTTAAGATCATGGGTAGGATAATTTTTCTCATGTTTCCGCAACTGTCTTGAAGCATACGCAATTACCTTACCATGTTGCATCAATACACAGCCTAACCCAACGCCTGAAGCATCACAATAGACAATATAACCTTTCGATCCCTCTGGAAATGTCAGGACTGGGGCAGAAGTTAATCTATCTTTTAGTTCTTGGAAACTACGTTCACAAGCATCTGTCCATTGAAACTTAGCTGATTTTTGGGTCAACTTCATGAGTGGTGCAGAAATAGAAGGAAAGCCTTCTACAAATCTTCTGTAATAACCTGCTAAGCCTAGAATACTACAAACCTCCGTAGGTGTTGTAGGCCTTGGTCAAGTCTTCACCTCTTCAATCTTTTGGGTATCTACCCGAATACCATCAGCTGAAATAATATGCCCCAAAAAGGTCAGTAAGTTCAACCAAAATTCACACTTAGAAAATTTGGCAAATAACTCTCGAGTTTGAAGAACTCCAAGAACGGTACGCAAATGATCCACATGTTCTGCCTCGGACCTAGAATATACCAGGATATCGTCAATGAACACAATGCAAAATAAATCTACGAAGGGCCTGAACACATTGTTCATCAAATCCATAAATACTTCTGGTACATTAGTTAGCCCGAATGACATTACCCAGAACTCAACATGGTCGTATCAGGTTCTGAAGGCTGTCTTAGGAATATCTTTCTCCCTAACTCGCACTTGATGATACTCGGATCTCAAATCTATCTTTGAAAACCATTTGGCGCCTTGCAATTGGTCAAATAAATCATCAATCCTTGAAAGAGGATATTTATTCTTGATTGTCACCTTATTTAGCTGCCGATAGTCAATGCACATTCGCAAGGAGCCATCTTTCTTTCGCACAAACAACACGGGTGCTCCCCACGGGGAAGAACTAGGCCTAATAAAACCTTTTTTAAGCAAGTCTTTCAATTGCTCCTTCAATTCTTTCAACTCTGCGGGAGCCATTCTGTAAGGTGGAATAGATATGGGCTTTGTATCCGATAGCACATCTATAGCAAAATCAATCTCCCGTTTAGGAGGGAGGCCTGGAAGCTCTTCCGGGAATACATTAGGAAACTCATTCACCACGGGGACAGACTGAAGAGTTGGCGATTCAGCTTCTACATCTTGAACACGAACTAGATGGTCAATACAACCTTTGGCGATCATTTTTCTTGCCTTGAGATAGGAAATAAACCTACCTTTTGGGGAAACAGTATTTCCTTTCCATTCTAAAACTGGTTCTCCCGGAAACTGAAAACGAACCATTTTCATTCTACAATCAACATTGGCATAGCAAGAAGCCAACCCATCCATGCCCATGATAGCATCAAAGTCCACCATTTTTAACTCATGTAAATCAACCATAGTACGATGGTCACAAATCACAACTATACAATTTCTATATACTCGACTAGCTATTACCGGTTCACCAACGGGTATAGATACCTCAAAAGGTTTGATCGACTCCGGTTTGACCCCAAACCGACCCGCAATATATGGAGTAACATATGACAATGTGGATCCCGGATCTATCAAAGCATATACATCATGAGAAAATACTGATAATATACCTATGACGACATCGAGGGAAGACTCAAGATCTTGGCGTCCAGCCAAAGCATAAATACGATGCTGGGGACCACTAGAACTAGGAGCTCTCCCTCTACCTCTACCATGACTGACCAGCGCCTATAACCTTGCCCCGTAGGGCGTATCAATGATGAAGACCCGGCTGCCGATCCTGAAGGCTGGACTCTACCCCTACCACCAACCAAGGGACAATCACGCATGATATGACCTGGCTGACCGCATGTATAGCAAACCTCTAAACCTAGTCGACACTGGCCCCAATGTGACTTCCCACACTGGGAACACCGTGGCACGGGTGGCCTAGCCTGACCCAAATAACCCCTGAACTAAGAACCCGAAGCCTTGAAACTCTGACTCGGTCCGGAATAAGTAGATCTGTCAAATCTCTAGCCTGTAACCGTGGAGGCGCACTAGTCATAGAATGGCCTGAATGCCTAGAAAACTGCTGTCTTGGCCCGCCTCCAAACTCACTTATGGACCTGAAGATCTAGCCCTCTTGTCATACCCCTATCATGCTCACGCTCACACCTTTGTTGTTGTTGGCTTTCTTCTAAATTCTTGGCATAGGCTTGAATGCGTGAAATATCCATGTTGTCCTGAAGGGATGCAGTCAAGCACCTATCCATCAAATGTGGCCCTAGGCCCCTCACAAATTGGTGCACTCGGTCACTCATATCCGCTACCATAGCCGGAGCATACCTAGCCAAAGAGTTGAAGCGGAGACTATATTCTAAAGCACTCATACTTCCTTGCCTATGATTTAAGAACTTATCGGCTCTAGATCGCCGAACCTCTGGAGGCAAGTAGTGTCGGAGGAAGGCATCCACAAATTCTTGCCATACCGAGGAGGTGCATTGACTCCCCATGAAGCCATCCAAACTGTGTACCAATGTACCACGACATCCCTCAATCTATAGGATGCTAACTCCACCGATTCAATGTCCAAAGCATGCATTAACCGAAGTGTCCTCAACATCCCATCAATAAAATTCTGGGGGTCCTCATCCGGCTTCGACCCGAAGAATTTCGGAGGGTTCAAGCTAATAAAGTCACGGGCCCTTGCACTAATAGTCCTATCACCTTGCCTTGTACCTTGCCGATGCGTCTGGGCGGCAACCAACTGAGTAAGTAAATGAATGGCCTCTTTACATCTTAGCCCAATGCATCCAGTAGAGGAGCTGGAGGTGCTGGAGCTGGGGCTGAGGCTCCCTCATGCTTCTCAGAAATAGGTACTGAGTGAGAGGACTGAGATTGAGCCGCATTCTGGGACTCACTTTCCTCTACAACCATTGGCAGTGCTCTTTCAGCCCGCTTTCCTGCCATTGTCTTGCCCTTTTGGGCCGCCGTAGTATTTCTCTTTACAAGCATTTCTAAAATACATAATACACGGTTAGGGAAAAATAAATCCTTATATCATGACTCTATCGCATGATCTTATGAAGAAAGAAGGTCATTCATTCCTAAAATGCTCGCAGCCTCCTGTTTATAAGTGTGGCGCGCAACACATCCATAAACAAGACTCTACATGACGCGGCTCGTAGACACACCCTAGGACAGAATTGCTCAGATACCACTTTTATCACAACCCAACCGGAGGGCCATGACAGGCACCCAGTGCTAACCCACCCGGGTACCTCTTATCGTAGTCTCATATTCACATCTAGGTGAGCCACATGGCTTACTCATAATTTATATGCATCAATAGTGTTAATCTCGTTGGAAACAACACATTTATATCATCATCAATAACACTATCCCTATCCATATATACAAGCCGACGAGGCTATCAAAATGATACACAAAATATAAGCCGACAAGGCTACAAGACATCTAACCATACATAACTGTCTACGAGCCTCTAAGAAGAGTATGTTAAATCATATAGATGGGACAGTACCCCTCCATGTCCATAGGTATGTACACAAAAGAATAAATACCAAAAGTTGTAGCTCCGGAAGAAATGGAGCTCCTCTATGTAGTCCCTGAATAAGAATCTACGAATCAAGCCTGTCTCCCTGTCCACCGGCGGGTATGACGCAGCGTCCACAAATAAAAGGACGTCAGTACAAATAATGGTCTTAGTATGTAAAGCATAATCAACATCATAACAGGAGCATAAGAAATAGCATAAGATGGGAGAATCAGGGGATAGTAGCCATCATCGCAATTACTTACTTGTCTTTCATAGGGACCTTCCATTTCTAGTGCGTGCTTGTGTACATACATATATACATATACAAATATCCTTATCCGTATCCAAATTCGTATCCGTATTTATATACATATTCTCATCCATAGCTTACCCGACCATGAAGGTTCGGTGGTTTCACATACCCTGCCATGACAAGGCTCGGTGTCATACATACCTAGCCCTACCAAGGCTTAGTGTTATCCGTACCCAACTGCAGTGGTGTGCGCACAATAGGTATCATACCCGTCCATATAAGCTCGGTGTTACGTAATGGTCATACATACTTAAATCCATATACGTAAGAGTTCATGAGTATCATCGTTATCATTGACATCATCATTTTCGTTATATCTATCCTTAGAGGATAAACTATCATATAAAAGAAGTACTAGTATCGAGAATCATGAGCTTTGGTGCTCTTAGAGGTAGAGTCATTTATAAATCATTATGGAACTCATAAAAGGATATATATACATATATAGCAAGGGAGCCATGCCTTAATGAAAGAAGGGTTAGCCTTACATACCTCTTCGAATTCTTAACTATTTAGTGTTCACCATGGAAGCCTGGTTAATCTACATTTAGAAGGATTCATACCACGGTTAAGCCTTGGTGATACTCTTAAATTCAAACTAGGATAATTTATGTTCTAATGAAAATTGGGCAGCATTTCCCCTATTCGTCGACTTCTACTATATCACAAAACAACTCCCAAACAACCACAATAATATCCACAATATCATAATCAAGTATTCACATTCGATTTAGCCTTCAAAATTCATCCTTGTGTTCAACTTATGCTATCAACTTCATACCCATTTTAACACATTTTCATATAATGATGCTTCATCACCATTTTACTTTCCATAGCAAGATTATATCCATATTATACTAAGAATCATAACTCAAGTTAGCTTACTACTCAAAAACAACATAAAAACTACATTTAGAACTCATCTTCTACTTTCTCCTTCTACCCAAGTTGTTCAACAACTAAACATTCTTGACAACATGTAATAAGTATGAAAACTAACCTTTTTATCTCATAAGAATGAGCTTTCGAGCAAGCTATCAACTTATATGAAAACCCTAGCTTCAATATCCAAAGAATACTTGGAGTTTATTAGCTCTAGCAAGACCTCTATCACATGGGTATCTTGATTCTTGCCTTTGATATTTAATCTCCCTTGGATTTTGGTGGATTAGTTTATGGAGTTGAAGAGAGGGTTTTTAGAGAGCCTTTGGATCTGATTTGGTGAAATGAAATGTCCAAATCAAGTGGAGTAAATTATATAAAGCGGAACTTAAAATCCCGTCGGGCAATTCTGCGCCCATTTTGACGGGCCGTAAAAATTCCTACGAACCGACAAAATGGTCCGTAGAACTGCCCAGTCAAATATGGTTCATTGTGACCATTTGACGCTGGGTTGGTGCAATTTGACGGACCGCAGAATTTTCTGCAAGGCGTCAAAATTCTTGCGGGCCGTTAAATGGTCCGCAGAAATTTTCTGCTCAGACAGTCTGTCGTAAAACATGCATAACTTTATACTCAGACGTCACATTGACGAACGGTTTGTTGCGTTGGAAACTAGACTCGATGAAATTCAATTTGGACAAACGAAACACACCAAAAATCCTTATATTATAAGAGATATGCCTCCCCCAATCTGGACCAAAATCCTGTCCGAAATTTTTCAAAGTTTTACCAAAGTTCCCACAAACTCCATTCCTTTATTTGCTTGTTCTTAAATCCTTTCATAGCTCATTTCAAGGGCTTAAAACCCCATAACCATAATATTTAATAATATATAATCTCATATATCCTAAAGTAACTCTAGTTTCCACGATTAGGACAACTAACACCTAACGTATCTCAACGGACGAAACCACGAGGTGTAACAAAAGTGCATCATCAAGTTGCATGCGCAGGTCGACGGAGCAAGTTGACAGTCCGTTGACACGTCGACGGGTCGTTGACCCGCTCGTCCAACCGCGCCTCTAGAACTTTCTTGGACCATCTATATAAGTTGAGACCCATGACTTTATTTCATTAATTTCATTTCTCCAAATCATAGGAACTTCTAGAATATTCCTCTCAAAATTTCCATCACCATAGTGAAGATTTAGCAAGATCCGAGCCCTGTAAACCCGAGCTTGTAAAGGGAAAGTTGCTTCTAGGGTTGGTAGAAGTTAAGGTTTTCCGTTGGAATTGAAGTTGGTGTTTCCTCAAGTGAAGTATTTTCATCCAAATATCATTCCTATTTAACCAAAGGTGAGTTTTATATCTATTTCATGTTATTAAAAGTATTGAGTGGTTGTAAGACTTTGATTAGAGAAGGAAGTAAAATATGAGCTCAAATATGAAGATAATGGTATCTTGAGTAGTAAGTTAATTTGAGTCATGATTTTTAGAATGAGATGAGTATAATCTTGTTGTGAATGATACTAATAACTTTAAGGAAGAATTATATGAGAAGGAATATGGTGTTGTGTTGTAGCTATAGTTGTGAATGATTTGAAAGGGAATTGTGACGATTGAATAATGTTTAAATTGAAGCAGCATATTGATTATAATATTATGGGTGTTGTTATTGATGTTTGGGTGTTGTTTATTATATAGAGGAAGTTGTTGAAACAAAGGAAATGCTGCCCAATTGTTGTTAGCTTTTAGTCGCCTTAGCTTAGTCTTAAGCATGTTTCTAATGGTCTAACGTAATAAAAATTCTCTTGAATGTAGAGTGTTGAGATTGGAAGGAGAACGCTTAGTCGTTAAGGAGACGTAAAGGTATGTGAGGCTAGTCCCCTTCTTTCAAAGGCATAACTTCTATATTATGATTTCTTCTCTATATTTCCATGACCTTCTGTCACGACCCAGTTAGGGGCCGCGATGGGTACCCGGAACTAGCCACCGAGCACCACTCGAGTGTCACGACCCGACCAGGGGCCGTGACGAGTACCCGATACTTGTACCGAGCACCCCTTAGCTATCCTGTATAAACAGTGCCATATTTTTTTTTTCTAAACATTAACATTTGCAATAAACTTTCTAATATCGCGTTACACCAGAACGCGGACCATTCGGAATAAAATACATTAAACTGTACATAGCTGACTGTGTATATCTGTCTACGAGCCTCTAGACATAGTACATTTATACAGAGAAAGGGCCGAGTACTGTCGCGCCCGAAAATACATACACAAAATAGTACCGATGAAATAAGGCTCCGGAACAACTGGAGCGCTGTCGAATGCTGCTGATAGGGCACTAGGAATCTGGTCCGTATACCTGCTGACCTGCGCGGCATGAAACGCAGGGTCCACAAGAAGGGACGTCAGTACGAATAATGTACCGAGTATGTAAGGCATGGAAAACAATGCAAGCAGTAACATGAAGTACGATCAATAATAATATCACGGAGCCATAGGGCGTATAACGAGGCAAGAACGTAACCTGTACATAGGAAGGCCCCTCTTTAGGCTGGCTGTCATGTAGGCTTTTCTTTTCATCTTTGAAATGTTTCTTTTCATAGGCATAGGAATCAACATTTTTATATTACTTATTCTCGTGTACAGAAAACAGTACATTTCAGTAACGGTATCTTTTGCTCACATTTACAGACGCCGAATACAATCGGCTCTCCCAACCCCCCCCCCCCCCCCCCCCCCCCCTCGGTGTCCCTTATTCATGTATACAGAAAACAGTACAATTCGGTAGACGGTATCTTTCATTTACATTTATAGACGCCGAATACAATCGGCTCCCCCAATCCCCTCCCCAACGATGACCCAACATATTACATCACATATGTATCACACATTATATATATATATATATATATATACAGACGCCGCGTACGGCTCATCCCATATCCCGCGTCCGGGTATCCCGCGTCCAGGATGGAATCCAGCTGAATCAGGTGGTGATATAACAGTGGCCCTTCCCTTTTTCCCCACATACACATACATATACATATACATTTACTCATCTTTTATGCATATACATGTCTTATATACATTTACTTTACCATATATATATACATACCCATACACGTATACCCGTTTTATGTACCTATATCATATAAGCACACAAGAGAGCCAAGGAAAATCATGTATCCATCGGAGTGACATAAGGTCGGTGACCTCCGATTACATTACGGAATGCTAGTGATAGCTTTGTCTCACCTTGAAGGAACAAGTATTTTAAGGCGAAACTATCAACGGAAAATAGTGTTACAGTAACCGAAAATGAAATCTAAGGTATTTTAGAAAATAAAGTTATAACTAGAAAATATAAATATGATTCAACAATTAGTTTATTGCTTTCATGTTTATATGAAGTACTTGGCTTAGTCGTAGAGTCGTTCCGGTCGTACTTATCATAGCTACATTCTCTTGTCCGACATTGTCATTATCATTATCATCATAGAAACACTCCCGCTGGAGTAGTCATAGTACTTATCACTTGGTGACGAAATCGGGATCAAAGGCCCCCTTTTGATTCACTTCAAGTACGTTAACCAAGATTATACGAAAATCCGAGAGTAACGGGCCCACCTCGGGCCGGACGAGGTAGCGTATATAATTTACCCATATTACGTGTCATAACGTTACTTGTATGAGTCTTAGGGTAATCGGGTCCCACTTAGGCAAGTTATAGGGGTCTAGAAGGTCTTTTCATCATTTTGCACACTTTCTACTTCAATTCAATTGAACGAAAAGTTGAAAACTTTAGGTGCGGATTCCAGGGATTAGGGTTGTCCCCGAGGCTCGTACCTGACTTCTTTTAGTTAAGACATGCCATAGAAAGAAAGGTGAAGCCTTACATACCTCTTTCCGCTCCTTTAGCTACTCCAAATTCGAGTCACAATCTCGTCAAAATCTGTGATTTGGTCATTTTTACCAAAACTCTCATTAGCATACTTAGAGTTAACACCTTAAGGAAACAATTGGCTACCGAAATTTCGGCAGCATTTCCTCTGTAAATACACCATCCTCGACATTCAACATATTCAAATTCGCATCAATCACAATCCGGGAATTCAAACCCGGCCAAACTATCGATATGAATTTAACGACTACACTAGCAACATCCATATTCAAACAATTCACTATTTTTTTTTTCAAAAACCGTCCAACTTCAATAAAATCAATAACGAGCTCATGTATACGTTCCAACGACATCACACTAATCATATAGTCTTTCATGCATACAAAGAAACATTACATTCCATTCGTTTAACTTCTAAAGCAAGTCTCCACCATTTCAACTTTGCTAAGGTTCATAGATAACCATTAACACAAAGAATCCGCAACATAACGACAATCAAAGCACTACATAAAATTGACTCGTTCTCCTCCATATTATACCACAACCACACGGCCACACCACTACACACAACACACGGCCACATGCATGCATACTACAATCTCTCCTAAAATTCATTCAACTTCCATTTTCCACATTTCATTCACAACCATAACAACCAACACTAGGCAAGATAATTAAAACACACTTTCTACACACATATATATACATATACATACACGACCATGCTTCATATTCCTCTCCTTCATGATTTTCATCAATTTTAACATACTACTACACATATAAACCATGCATAATTCATAAAACAAGATCAATACTCACCTTTCTTCTTCAACTTCTCACTTGCCTATCTTTTGGCAACTTGTAGGATTATGAGTTGTTCTTGCTCCAACAACAACTCCACCTTGTTAAGCACCTTTAGCTTGGTAGGAAATGATTTTTGGAAGAATTTTATCAATTTTCCTTGGGAAATTTTACTATGGCCGAAATGCCTTAGGGTTTTCTCCTTCTTTCTTTTGTTCTTGATTTTCTTGAAATTTCTAGAGCTTGTTGTGATAAAGATGACTTAGTCATCTTTTTATTGACCAAATTTTTATTCAATATGGGCTTGACCCATATGCATGGACGTTTGGGCCTCAAATTTCCTTAAAAAAAAATGTCAAGCCCACTTTATATTCTTAGCTAGTTCTTGTAATTTATGGAAACAATTTTTCCAACTTCCAAATTTGCCCTTCGTCGTTCTCCATATTTCCACTTCTAGACTCTTCATAAGCAACTCATGTGCCAAACAAAATAAAATATTGCCTTGCTTGTTGTTTTCCCGCATTTGTCTTGAATTATCCGATTGCATAAAATGCGGGATATAACATCGAGCTACTACTCATCTTACTCACTTAATGCTCTTTTATCAACTTTATACACTAATTGTAGAAAAATCATATTTTATATGGAAACATAAATGCTTTATATACATTTGTCTCTCGGCCATCAAAATAATATATACACACAATAGCATCTTGTGAGACCATCTAACCCACACTGCGTATCTATGAGCCTCTACTGACATACTAAACATATAGACGGAACAAGACTCCGCCATGCCCAAAATGTACTTATATACTAAAAGAAGAATCATAAGCACCTCCGAACAATGGAGTGCTCTCAATCAACTGATAGCTACTAAGAATCTGGATCAAGCTCACCTCCCTGTCTACCTGTGGGCATGAACACAGCGTACGTCAGCACGAATATTGTACAGAGTATGAGAGGCATAAACGATGAAATAAGACAATGATGTAAAGAGAATGCCAATGTGAAATAGCTGTATCTGACTGACAATTATAATAGAAGTAATGCATGCTGTCTTACTCATACTCATCAGTATATCATATATGCATAATGTATAAGCTTCCCGTCCATATAGGATCGGTGTGATGATCAATAACATTAGGCCGCGTCCAGGCCTCCCGCGTCCGGGGTACCATCTCATGCCACCCACTAGTGGTGCTGCCCGTGCCATATAGACACGGTGTAATCATCTGAAAGCCGCCCGCCTTAACTGTGCTGCCTGGCCTTATAGGCACGGTGTAATGTCATCATAATATGCTTATCATAGTACACGCATAAAGACTCTAGAACAACTATCCTTTATCGAGGTGACGTAAGGTCGTGAACCCTCGATTCCATTATGAACATTTGTGAACATCCTGCCTCACCTTGAAGGGATTAGTATATAAGGTGAGTGTACACAACGAATGACATCATCTACTTTATGGAAACATTATATCGTTATTGGGCTCATAGCATAGTTCTTGTCTCATATATATATATATAACTAGTCATGATCGTAGGCTCTTGGCTTTCCGGGATATAGAAGAGTCATAGGAAGAAAGGAGAATCGTGTCATAAGATTCATTCCATTTGAAAGAAAGGATTAGCCTCACATACCTTTGTCGTTTAGCTAAGCTATCGTTCACTTGCTATCCTTTAATGTCACGTCGTTACCTTCAAGAGAGAATTCGTATAGACGTTAGTTAATCGACTAAGGGAATGCGTCACTATTTCTAGAGAAAATTGGGCAGCACTTTCTTTATCTATACTACTTTTCCCAACGTTCACAACATCATCCACAATATTGCATCCAACAACCATCATATATATATATTTACCACATTCCACCATTTTTCTCCAATTTTCCCACATTTATCCTTATAACTCATTATTGTGTTTTTGCGCATTTAATACTTGTTTCATGATATAAACATCATTTATAACGTATTCATAATCACAACACATCAACATTCATCATTCAATCCAATTACCATTCAACCACTTGCACTATTTACCCATTTATGACCCATTTGCTATGCCTTTCTATAATTCAAGTATTTTGACCTTCCAATACCTTAAACAACATGATATGGTCATGAAACTTACCTTAGATGGTGGTTGAACAAGTCTTGAGTAGCAATACTCTTTTATACTAAAAACCCTACTTCACTTCCTTTGCAATTTCTTGGTATAGATGAACTTTGGTGAGTTTCACACTCTTGATTTCATGGATTTGGGTGTTATTGATCTTGATTTTCACTTGTATTCTTGTATTGGAAGAGTTTTGGCATGTTCTAGAGAGAGATTGGGTCGTGGATAGAGAAGGGGAAATAAATAAAATGGACTTGGATCATTATTTTATAAAGTTGAAATCTGTCCCGACATCATTATACGGTCCGTATAATCAACCGTAAAACTGCTCCTGTGATTACCCTTTTCCGTGTCAATTTGACGGTGCATTATACGGGCCGTATAATTTTATACGGTCCATATAACTGACCGTAAAATCATCCCTTCAGCAACCTCATTCTGCCTCATTCTGTGAATCTTTTACGGTTCATTATACGGCCATAAAAGCATTATACGGTCCGTATAATCCACCAGTTCACTGAATCTCATTTCCATCACTTCGCTTCATCTCCGACACTTATGGACCCTTCTTAACAATTGTTTAACACCTCAATACCAGTCTAAAGGACGTTGTCCCTTGTCAAAACACCATATACGTCATACCCTTCATTGGCCTAATCACTGTACGCTAGCGGGGGTTATTTCCAAGGTGTAACACCTTCTTACATCCCAAAAGATGAAAGTTAAAGATTATTAAGAGCATCTTATGAGATAGAGATGAGATATGCTCCATGATAATGATGATGATAATGATTCTATTACGATCTTGATAATCTTATCTTTATGAATTCATTGATGCTATTTCTTGTTGCTGCCTCACCTCATGATATTAGTTCCTTCAAGGTGAGACATAGCGATGGTGATTATTCCATAACGTAATCGGAGGTTCTCGACCTTGCGTCACTCCGATAGAGTTACAGTTTTACTTGAGCTCTCATGCATGCTTCATACTATGTATATGATTAGATTACACCGTGCCTAGTTGGCCGGGCAGTCACCACTACGATAGGCATAGTGGGCAGCCATGATGATGATTGGATTACACCTTGCATATATGGCCAGGCAGACACCACTAGTGGGTGTCTTGAGATGTTTACCCCGGACGCGGGCTAATGATGATCACACCGTACCTATATGGGCGAGCAGTTTTTATATGTATACATGATATGATGATGTTTATTACAAAAGTAACATGCATGGCTCCGCCTTAAGAGGCAATCAGTTGCTGGTTACCTCTTTATCTTATGCTCTCGTATTTATTGATTATGTTATTGTGCATGCCTTACATACTAAGTACATTCTTCGTACTGACGTCCTTTTCTTTTATGGACGTTGTGTTCATGCCCACAGGTAGGCAGGGAGACGGCGCAGATGCGAAGGAGCTTACTCAGCAGATTTGCAGGAGCACCCCACTACTCCGGAGGTGCAGCCTATTGGTATATTTTTTTATGTACATATTTAGGGCATGGCGGGGTCCTCATCCGTCCTCATGATCTTAGTACTCCAGTTAGAGGCTCATAGTGTTATATCCCACATTTTGTACATTCGGATAATTCAAGATAATTGCGGGAAGTTAAGGACAAGGTTATATTTTGATTTTGTTTAGCACACAAGTTGCTTATGAAAATTTTTGATGTGAAAATATTAAGGAAGGCTAGGGGTAAAAAGGGAAATTTACAAAATGGTCTATGTTAATGTGGAGGAAGGCTAAGGGCAAATTCGGAATTTAGAAAATAAATTTTCATGAATTACAAAACAAAACAAAAGGGTGGGCTTGAGTTAATGGGCCAAGTGGGCCGTCCAAGGTGATGTGGGATTTGGCCCATATGGATGCCCAATATGTGTAATTAAAAAGATGACTTATGGATCATTTTATCACCTTTACCTTAAGAAGATTCAAGAAACTTTGAGAGAGAAAAAAGGGGATAGCCTATTCGGCCAAGAGAGGAAAAATTGGAGCCTTCAAATTTGATCCAAAAAAAAATATTTCTTCTAGTATTCCTACTAATTCAAGGGTCCTCTTTAACGTGGTATAATTATTGGAGCAAGAAAAACATCTATTCTTGCAAGGAGCAACTTTAGCCAAGAAAGAAGATAAGTGGAAAAAGGTAAGATTCGATCTTCTTTTATATGTTATGGATGGTTGTGTATGTTGTAGTGTGTAGAAATGAGTGAAATACATGAAAATATGGACTATGTGTTGTGGCCGTGTGGTTGTGGTATAGTATGGAAGAGAATGAATCAATTTTTCTTAAGTATTTTGGTTATTGTTGTAATGGAATCTATGATGGAAATGAAAGTTTAATGATTCTAGTTGAAGTTGTAAGTGTTGGAGAGTAGTTTTAGAAGCTAATGTGATTTTAATGTCACTTTTTGTATTTATGGAAGCTAATGTTGTTAATGTGTGAACTGTTAGTATAATTCATGAATTTGAAAGGAGAAAATGTGTTGTTGTTGTTGTTATTGCATTTGGGAAGTTTCGGGCGGAATGGCATATTGCTTGGATTATTTTGAATATAGTACGGATTGTTTGAAGTATTCTTGAATCATGTTAGAAAGATTTCGGATTAATACTTGAATGTGGGATCATTGGTATTAGTTGGATTATATGTGATTGAATTGAATATAAATGAAATGTCGTTGAAGTGTGTGACGAAGGTTGCTAATGTTAGAATATATTTTGGATTGATTGCTGAAGTTGTTAGTATGATTGTTGGTATTGTTGTTGATAATTTGGCCGAGTTGAATTCTCGGATTGTTGTTGATAAAATTGGCCGAGTTAGATTCTCGGGGATGTGGTATTTACAGGGGAAATGCTGCCGAAATTTCGGCATAACATAAAATTTATTTGAGAAACTAAGGCAAGTGTATGACGTCGAATCTAATAATTGTGTGAACTCTTTTGAATGTAGACTAGCAAGCTTGGATAGATAAGCGTAGCTAATAGGACGTGGAGCAGGTATGTAAGGCTTACCCTTTCTTTCTTTTGGCATGATCCTTATGAAACGAGCAAATGACGTTTATGTATGATTTCAAAGAAATTCCTATTCTTAGAGCCACTAGGATGGCCAACGTTCTTGATTTCCATAAGCTGTTTCATATGGTTTTGATGCGTATCCATGATGTCCGAAGTTCTATTTGATATGTTTCCGAATGGCATTTGAAAGATAATTGATATGACTAAAGTTTTGATCTTCAAATGTTGGTACGTTCGATTGTTCCATTGAGTCTTTGATATATTTTGATATGTGCATACGGTTCCAAGAGCTATATTTGATTTGATCCATAACGATATCCGAAAGGTACTTGATATGATTGTTGCTTTGATTTTCCAAAAATAGCTTCTGAAACGTTCGCAAAAGGTTCTGTACTTCTAACGCTCATAACTTTCTTATACTAAGTCGGATCAACCCGAAACTTGTTTCTGAGCCTTCAGGTGTCGGTAAGTATACTTGTCCATCGAGTCTTCCATAATATATTCGGAGGTTACCGACCTTACGTCACTCCGATAGAGACATAACATTCTTTGGGCTCTCTTGGATGCTGCTTATATGATATATGTATATGTATATGTATATGTATATGGGGAAGATGGGAAAAAGGGCCAGAGCGTTATAGACGCTGGGATATGCACACGGTACATGTATCCATATATGACATGATATCATCCCGGACGCGGGATGCCCGGACGCGGGACATATGTGGTTAAATGGATCGGCTGCCGACGCCTCGGCAACATGATATGTTCTATTTTCTATATATATATGAACAAGATATGTTTTTCAAAGAAAGCTAAGCATGCATGGCATCTGCCCTAAGAGGCACTCACATGTACAGGTTATCCTTTTATCTTATGATATGCTCTATATTTCCATTTTGTCATTATCCATACTTGTATCCATTATTATATTATCGTTCACGCCTTACATACTCGGTACATTACTCATACTGACGTCCCTTCTTGTGGACGCTGTGTTTCATGCCACGCAGGTAAGCAGGTAGACGGGTTCGATTCCTAGGATCTCCACATTGAGAGCGCTCCAGTTGTTCCGGAGCTTCAGTTTATCGGTACTACTTTTGTGTGTACATTTGGTCACGGCAGAACCCGGCCCTTCTTGTAAATATATGTATCTTGTTTAGAGGCTCGTAGACAGATATGTACAGTCAGATGTTTCACAACCTTGTCTGTCCTTATCGCCGTATAATATGTTAGTACAGTTTATTGTCACTTGTTTACGGGTATGCTATTAATGATGGTGTTGAGTAAAGCAATGACAGTATTGTTCATACGGCCCACTCCGTAATAAGAGTACGATGCGAAATAAGGGGTGTTCGATATAGTAGTATCGGGTACTCGTCGCGACCCCTAGTTGGGTCGTGACAAAAGTGGTATCAGAGCAGTTCGTCCTAGGGGTTGTGTACGAGCCGTGTCCAGTAGAGTCCTGTTTATGGGTGTGAAGCGCGCCACACTTATAAACAGGGGGCTACAGGGCATTTAGGAAATCTGACCTTCTTTGTATTCTAGATCGTGCGATAGAGCTATGTTACCAGGTTTCCATGTTCTTTTCTTAATCCTGTGTTATGGTTTCAGTAATGCCGGTGAAGAGGAAAGATACGGCGGCCCAGAAGGGCAAGACGGTGGCTGGAAGAAGAGTTGAAGGGGAGCCACCGGCGGAAGTAGAAGAAGGTGAGTCTCACAACGAAGCTCCTCCTCAGACTTCTCATGCTCCCCCCGTGTCAGCAGAGCAGGGAGGAGTTCCAGCTCAGCCCTAGTACCTCCAGTTCCACCTTCAGCAGCTTCGGGCCAGAAGATAACAGAGGCTATTCAGTTGCTGACCCAGTTAGTTGCCGCACAAGCTCAGCGGCAAGTGCGGGCCAAGGAGATAGGGCAGTGAGTGCAAGACCCCGTGATTTTATCACCCTGAATCCTCCGAAGTTTTTTGGATCGAAACCAGAGGAAGACCCGCAAGGTTTCATAGACGAGGTGCTGAGGACACTGAGGATAATACATGCTTCGGATACAGAGTCAGTAGAGTTGGCTTCATATAGATTGTGGGATGTAGCAGTCCAGTGGTATAACAATTGGATATCTTCCAGGGGAGTAAATGCACCTCCCCCGGTTTTGCAAGAGTTCACCGAAGCATTCCTGTGACATTACTTACCCCCGGAGGTTCGACGGGCTCGAGCCGATATGTTTTTTAATCTCAAACAGGGAAATATGAGCGCCCGGGAATATAGTCTCCGTTTTAACTCCTTAGCCAGGTATGCCCCAGCCATGGTGGCTGATATGGGCGATCGTGTACATCGGTTCGTGAGTGGGTTGGGGCCACATTTAGTTAAGGATTGCTTGACGGCTTCACTCCAGGATGGAATGACTATCGCTCGTATCCAGGCCCACGCCCAAAACCTGGAGGAACAGCAGCAGCTACAGAGAGGTGAACGTTATTCTGATAGGGGTTCCAGAAAAAGGGCTAAATCTTTCGAAACTAGGGGTGAGTATAGAGGGGGACAGACACAGCAGCATTCCAAGTATTCAGACCAATCAGCGGCCAGTGCACCTCCTCGATTTGCGAGTAGAAGATTTGATCGTCCTACCCATTCAGGCCCAGGCCAGAGTGCCAAAGCTCCAGGGTCCCAGTATGGAGCTGATCCTAGCAGGACGATGCCACCCCTACCACGGTGTCCTCGGTGTGACAGGCCCCACTCTGGAGAGTGTCGCGCAGGTACAGGTGCTTGTTTTACTTGTGGTCGAGTTGGCCATCTGATGCGTGATTGCCCACTGAGGAATGAGGGAAACAGAGCTCAGCCCGCCGGGTCGGCAATTGGTTCATCATCGTCCGTGCGCCCTCCTAGACAGACTTCCCAAGTTCCAGCAAGCCGTGGCCGAGGCAGAGGAGGGGCACCCAGTTCAGACGGTCCTTGGAACCGTATATATGCATTGGCGGGATGGCAGGAGCTTGAACCTTCCCCAGACGTGACTACAGGTACATTATTGGCATTCTCTTATGATGTGTATGTGTTGATTGATCTAGATTTTGTTCTATCATATATCGCTCATTGTATTGTTGAACATATTGGGTTGAAACCCGAGCCAAATCAAACATGTTATGTCCCGTGTTTTCGTATAATTGGAAATCGAGGAATAATTACGACTTGTGTGTTATAAGGACATAATTTGATTTTAGTGAATATGACTATGTTGGTTATGGAATCTTTAATGTTAAGACATCGGGAAAGGCCGAGGGTAAATTTGGAATTTCGGAAATTTGTTTCGGGAATTACAAAACGGGACGTTTAGTGAATTGGGCCAAGAAAGTTGAAGCAAAAATTGAGGCCCAAAGTAATGGGGTGGCCGGCCAAAGGCCAAAGCCCAACCCATTTTTAATGTCATGTGTTGAGCACATGACTTACACATTTGGATATATATCACTTCACACTTAGAATTTTCAAGAACAAAAATCAAATTCAAGAACACCACAAAAAAGAGGGTTCGGCCGAAGCTAAGAAAAAGGAGAAAGAAAAACATTTCCAAGCTTTGTTGTTGATCAAAAATTCTTGTCCTTCCCATAGTTGTGAAGTGCTCAAGACCCTCTTCAACGGGGTATAATTAGTTTGGCACAAGAACCTCGTTTGCGACAAGTCGGAAATTCAAGAAAAGGTAAGAATTTTGCCCCTCTAATGTTATAGAATTGACATAAATGTGTTAAGGATTGGGAATAGACGAGAATCCCGTAACTTTGGGGTATATAGAAAGCCGTGGGTGTGTGTGTATATTGTATGTTGGTCGTGAGCCTAGGAAGAAGAAAGTGGTGTGAATTGATCTTGTTTAGTTTGTATAATGTGTTGTTGTGATCTTTATGTCGTAAATGATTGATTGATGAATTAAATTGGCGTTGGAAAATGACTTCGGACATTATCGGAAAGTGTATACCTTTGGTATAATTGTGTATATCATTGTATATTTAGGGTGCTAAATACTTTAAAAATGAGTTATAGTTGATATTAATGAATTCGGAATGAAACGACGCAAGTTAGAATGTTCGTCGTGAATTTTCGATGTTTTGAAGAATTATGGAAAGTAATGGATTTTGGGGCAATTTCGTGTCTGGCTTGGATTGTATTTGGGATGTGATTGTATAAGTTTGAATGAGGAAATGAATACAACTATGTAGATATAGAGTTGGAGTTTTGGAAGTTTGAATGAAAGTTGCCAACTTAGGTAACAAAGTAGAACTTTGAAGCTAGGGTGGTTTGATTATTACTTGTGTTGTTTGTTGATGTGTGGGCTGTTGTATTGATGTAGTTTGAGCCGAGCTAAGTCTCGGGGATGTTAGATTTTTAGGGGAAATGCTGCCGAAATTTCGGTAGACAAAAATGAAGTTAAAGGTATTTTTAAGCCTAAGAATCTCAATTGGTAACTTTGACCATTTGCAGATTTCAGACGAAACGGGACTTGACTTTTGGGAGAGCGTAAGACGTCTGTAAGGTATGTAAAGATTCCCACTCCTTCGTTTGGCATATCTTAGTATGATAGGCGAATATGAGAACTTCCGGAGCATTTCTGCTCCTCGAAACCCGATCCACAGAAAAGTTACTATTCATTCAATTCAATTGAAGCCTAAGGGCTCTATTTTGGCTAGAATGCCACCACTCGTCCGAAACCTATCGAAATGTGGTCGGGTAACTTTGAAATGATTATGTATGACCCTTTGGCCTATAAATGTTTGGAAAAATATGTTCGCCACCTCAATTTGACTCGAGGTGGGCCCGCTAACCCCGAGACGCCCTATTTGTCTTATTGGGTTGTCCTTTTGAATAAAGTTTGAAAGGATACTTTCGATTTTGGAACTTCCTCCTACGGGATATGTTTTGAATATTACGATACGCTAAATTACGTTTTGAGCTATACGTACTATTTTGGAAATGTTTTGTGAAATGAAACTTTATATCGACTAAGTATGCGATTATTTTGTATTATGAAATGATTTATGAGATTACTATGTTTTGAAAGACTATTTTGAAATACGATTTACATTTGTCTGCTCACGACTCCGCTCGTGCCTTGTTATGACTTCGTTCACCGGTTCCCGGGCCGGTTATGATTCGTGCGCCTTATAATAATTCAGCCGTATGCTGTGTTACGGTTCCCGAGGCTTCGCCATAGGGCCGGGTTCCGTTTGGAGTTATGCTGTGATATGGCTCGTGATGCGATACGCTCACCTATGATTGTGTTTGTGTTCGGGGATGTACGAAGATTTGAAACCTATTTCGTACTGACCCCCTTTCTTCGGGGGCTGCGTTTTATGCCCGCAGGTGCAGATATCGGTGATCCTCCACAGTAGGCTTCACTCTTTGCTATTCCGGAGTACTCTTCTTTGATCCGGAGTCTACTTTTGGTACAGACTCCTTTTGCTTTGTATATATTCGGTATATTTGACTATTCGGGTACGGCGGGGCCCTGTCTCGCCATATGTCTTTGTTTTGAATTCGTAGAGGCCTGTAGTCATATATGTGGGGTGAGGGTCCTGTATATGTTTGTTTGATTTTGTTTCTGGTCTTAAAGCGGTCCGTTTGTTTTGATGGCCCTAAATGGCCCTTATGTTTATTTGCACTTCTGACCAGCGATGTCTCTTCCGCCGCTCCGTTTGGATTTGATATGACATTTTGATTTGTGCGACCGCTTAAGACATATTTGATAAAGATTCAGTTTGATATGACTTTTTTGAATTTTTGGAATATGCTCGGATTTGGTAAATGAATATGCGGTTTGGTCTGGGTACCCAGATAGGGTGCCAGTCGCGGCCCACGGGGCTGGGTCGTGACAAAAGTGGTATCAGAGCGGTTTGTCCTCAGAATGTCTACAGGCCGTGTCTCGTAGAGTCTTGTTTATCGATGTGTTGTGCACCACATCTATAAACAGGAAGCTACAGGGCATTTAGGATGTTACTTTCTTTGGAATCTTAGATCGTGCGATAGAGCTGTGCTGCTAGGATGATTTTGATCTGACTCGCTATTGTGCTTGCAGTGATGCCTCCGAAGAAGGCAACGGCGGCCCAGAAGGGCAAAGCGAGGATGGGAGAGACTAGCCAGGCACAGCGAGTTACCCGGGCTCGTGTTTATGATTTGCTTGAGGATGTGCCTCATTCTGAGGGGTCTGCCACACCCCCACCAGTACAGCCTGGAGTAGGACCTTCAGCAGCTCCAGAGGTCCGTGTACCCGCACCTGAGACTCCAGCTCCTCAGCCAGGGGCGGAGGATAGGACCCTGAGAGAGGCTGTACAGTTGCTGACTACACTGGTAGTAGGACAGGCTCGCAGACGCGGGCGGAGGGACGATGATGACGATGACAGGCGGGACAGCCTGAGAGTTAGGGAGTTTCTATTATGTGGCCCTCCAGAGTTTTTCGGGTCTATGCCCGACGAGGACCCCTATGACTTTATTCGGGGGATGCGGCGCTCACTGGACTTAGTCAGGGCTTCAGAGACCGAGTCGGTCGAGCTGGCTTCGCACAAACTTCGAGATGTTGCTACCCACTGGTACGAGACTTGGGAGCTGTCTAGGGGAGAGGGTGCCCCTCCAGCCACTTGGGATCAGTTTGTGACAGCATTCACCCGCCACTTTTTACCCCCAGAGTTACGACGGGAGCGAGCTGATCGGTTTTTACATTTGCAGCAGAGGGGTCGAAGCGTTCGTGAATATAATTTGGAGTTTGATTCCGTGGCCCGGTATGCCCCTGCCGTGGTAGCTGATATGTCTGATCGGATGCATAGATATGTTATGGGGTTGGATCGTTACCTGATTGACGGCTGTATGGCGGTGTCATTGCAGACAGATATGGACATTGCCCATCTACAGGCCTACGCCTAGGGGATGGAGAACCGGCACCGAGCAGATCGGTCCAGTAGAGATTATGATGGGAGGCGGCCCAAGAGGGCCAGATCAGTGGGGTATTCTGGAGATTCTCGGGGCGGGCAGCCTCAGTATCAGTCCAGTGGATACTTCCCTCCGTCAGGCCAGGATACACAGTATGCTAATAAGCGATTTGATAGTGCGGGACCGTCTGGGGCCGGTCAGAGCCCCAGAGTGGCAGGTTCACAGGTATCCAAGGGTCCCAGCCAGGCCAGACCACCCAGGCCCCGTTGTTCTCATTGCGGGAAGTCTCATCCTGGGGAGTGCTATCGAGCGATTGGAGCTTGTTTTTCTTGTGGTGGTCAGGGCCACTTTATGAGAGACTGTCCGTTGGCTAGCGGTTCTGGTAGTGTGGCTCAGCCGACAGGGTCAGCCGCCGGTTCATCATCTGCTCCATCTGTTGCACGCCCTGGACGGCGAGGTATGCCAGCACCAGCAGGACGTGGTCGAGGCCGCGGTGGCGGTTCAGGTTCTAGCGGTCCCTCGAACCGCATATACGCTTTGGCTGGTCGGCGTGACCCAGAGGCATCACCAGACGCAGACCCAGGTATACTATTACCCTTTTTCTGAATGAACGTGTGCAATGATAGGTCTGTATTCCAGTATATTATGCGATATTCTCTTTCTGCGTGTCAGTAAAAGTAGGGTAAGAATCCGAATCAATGAAAATATTTGAGGCGGCTATCTATGCATGTGGGGGGCGAATATAGGGAGTTTGGCAGGCTAAAACGAGAAACCACATAGCCAGGAGGGCAAACAACCTATTTGGGTCGGAGTGGGACCCGCTACGAAAACTTCCCGAAAAATTTGCTAAAACCCCGATTGGCCCTGAAATTACGTGACAAAGGTCGTGCGGGGCAATTGACAAAGTTATATCAGCCCTAACGCGTCAAAATGCATGAAAGTTCCGGGGTTAAGCGTGCTCAAGCCAGAGCAATTCTGGGATGGGTGACCCCCTAGGAAGTAATGTAAAGTTTTTCAGAAGTGAGAGTGCGATAAATATAAATGGAAATTTGGGGTAACCAACAGGTAAATAGAATGTGTGTGGAGGAATTGGTGCCCTTTCGGGAGTCGCGCAGAACGAGGCGGACTAAATGGGCAAAAAGAAAAGGTACAACATCGCTTGGGAAATTGAACGAATTTGAATAACAGTCAGAGACGTTCGCCAGTAAGGTATTAGTAAATGTGTATATGTATGTGTATGTGTGTGTGTATGATTTTCGTTTGGTGCCCATGTGGGTTGAGAGCCGAGCCCCGATAACTAATGTTATGATAGACGAAAGGTTTTACTAAACCGAATACATGAAGCGAAGCGAGGGCGACGATCCGAATGTTGTCAAGGGGTAGAAAAGCCTCAATTACATTATAACTCAGTTTAGAATGACGATGTCTGAAGGAGAAAATGAGTATGGAGGGTAGGAAAGATGAAAGATAGGCAGTGTAAATAAGTGGAATCTTTGAAAGAGTCGATATGTGAGACGCAACACAAATTGTGTGACAATTGGGCGAATTAGCTTACTAATAAAGGGGAAATTCTCATGAATTATTGGAGCCTTAATAGGAGCTATTTGATTCTAATTCGACACTCTATCTGTTGTGCGTTTGCACTCCCGATTCCGATAAGGCTCTGTCTAGTACGCCTCTGTATTTCTGAGTTCGATTATGTTCCCGTCTGATGAATCTTTGTGCGTCTGATTCTGGATACGTTTCTGTCTGGCACACCTCTGTATGTCTGACTCTGGATATAAATCCATCTGATATGCTTCTGTGAGTTTGATTTTGATCACGCGTATGTTCAATACATTTCGGTCTGTCTGATCACGACTCTGTATGATACAATTATGTACATTTGATTCTGATTTCGAATCTGTCCGATATGATCTTGTACGTCTGACTCCGATCTCAGATTTGTCTGATATACTTCTGTACCTCTGATGTTGACTATGAATCCGTCCGATATGCTTATACGCGTCTGTCCCTAGTTCTGAATCTGTTTGGCATGAAGTGTCTGGTATGAAGTAAAGTGAGATTACGACGATGTGGTAAGAAACTCAGAAGTGTAACAAAAAAAAAATGATAGTGACCAGGATGTCTGGAAAGCGTTCGTCCATTACAAGAATATAGCGTATGGTTCGGTGATTACGTGAGGTATGAGAAAATGTATTATGAAGGCGTTTGAATCAGTGATGTCAAGAATTACCCCATCATGTGGGTGAAAAGCTATGTCGGAAAATCCACGAAGGACAATTATGAAGAAGACCCTCCCGAAGTAGTATGCCGCCCCATGGGGTCAATTTAACATTCGAGGACGAATGTTCTAAAGGGGGGAGAATGTTATGTCCCGTGTTTTCGTATAATTGGAAATCGAGGAATAATTACGACTTGTGTGTTATAAGGACATAATTTGATTTTAGTGAATATGACTATGTTGGTTATGGAATCTTTAATGTTAAGACATCGGGAAAGGCCGAGGGTAAATTTGGAATTTCGGAAATTAGTTTCGGGAATTACAAAACGGGACGTTTAGTGAATTGGGCCAAGAAAGTTGAAGCAAAAATTGAGGCCCAAAGTAGTGGGGTGGCCGGCCAAAGGCCAAAGCCCAACCCATTTTTAATGCCATGTGTTGAGCACATGACTTACACAATTGGATATATATCACTTCACACTTAGAATTTTCAAGAACAAAAATCAAATTCAAGAACACCACAAAAAAGAGGGTTCGGCCGAAGCTAAGAAAAAGGAGAAAGAAAAAAAATTCCAAGCTTTGTTGTTGATCAAAAATTCTTGTCCTTCCCATAGTTGTGAAGTGCTCAAGACCCTCTTCAACGGGGTATAATTAGTTTGGCACAAGAACCTCGTTTGCGACAAGTCGGAAATTCAAGAAAAGGTAAGAATTTTGCCCCTCTAATGTTATAGAATTGACATGAATGTGTTAAGGATTGGGAATAGACGAGAATCCCATAACTTTGGGGTATATAGAAAGCCGTGGGTGTGTGTGTATATTGTATGTTGGTCGTGAGACTAGGAAGAAGAAAGTGGTGTGAATTGATCTTGTTTAGTTTGTATAATGTGTTGTTGTGATCTTTATGTCGTAAATGATTGATTGATGAATTAAATTGGCGTTGGAAAATGACTTCGGACATTATCGGAAAGTGTATACCTTTGGTATAATTGTGTATATCATTGTATATTTAGGGTGCTAAATACTTTAAAAATGAGTTATAGTTGATATTAATGAATTCGGAATGAAACGATGCAAGTTAGAATGTTCGTCGTGAAGTTTCGATGTTTTGAAGAATTATGGAAAGTAATGGATTTTGGGGCAATTTCGTGTCTGGCTTGGATTGTATTTGGGATGTGATTGTATAAGTTTTAATGAGGAAATGAATACAACTATGTAGATATAGAGTTGGAGTTTTGGAAGTTTGAATGAAAGTTGCCAACTTAGGTAACAAAGTAGAACTTTGAAGCTAGGGTGGTTTGATTATTACTTGTGTTGTTTGTTGATGTGTGGGCTGTTGTATTGATGTAGTTTGAGCCGAGCTAAGTCTCGGGGATGTTAGATTTTTAGGGGAAATGCTGCCGAAATTTCGGTAGACAAAAATGAAGTTAAAGGCATTTTTAAGCCTAAGAATCTCAATTGGTAACTTTGACCATTTGCAGATTTCAGACGAAACGGGACTTGACTTTTGGGAGAGCGTAAGACGTCTGTAAGGTATGTAAAGATTCCCACTCCTTCGTTTGGCATATCTTAGTATGATAGGCGAATATGAGAACTTCCGGAGCATTTCTGCTCCTCGAAACCCGATCCACAGAAAAGTTACTATTCATTCAATTCAATTGAAGCCTAAGGGCTCTATTTTGGCTAGAATGCCACCACTCGTCCGAAACCTATCGAAATGTGGTCGGGTAACTTAGAAATGATTATGTATGACCCTTTGGCCTATAAATGTTCGGAAAAATATGTTCGCCACCTCAATTTGACTCGAGGTGGGCCCGCTAACCCCGAGACGCCCTATTTGTCTTATTGGGCTGTGCTTTTGAATAAAGTTTGAAAGGATACTTTCGATTTTGGAACTTCCTCCTACGGGATATGTTTTGAATATTACGATACGCTAAATTACGTTTTGAGCTATACGTACTATTTTGGAAATGTTTTGTGAAATGAAACTTTATATCGACTAAGTATGCGATTATTTTGTATTATGAAATGATTTATAAGATTACTATGTTTTGAAAGACTATTTTGAAATACGATTTGCATTTGTCTGCTCACGACTCCGCTCGTGCCTTGTTATGACTTCGTTCACCGGTTCCCGGGCCGGTTATGATTCGTGCGCCTTATGATAATTCGGCCGTATGCTGTGTTACGGTTCCCGAGGCTTCGCCATAGGGCCGGGTTCCGTTTGGAGTTATGCTGTGATATGGCTCGTGATGCGATACGCTCACCTATGATTGTGTTTGTGTTCGGGGATGTACGGAGATTTGAAACCTTCTGGTGTTATGCTGTGTGTGGCGCCAGCGTCGGAGTGGCGACCACGTTCCTAAGCGTTTGCATGATTTCGTTTGCATTATGTATACGTATATGATTTTGATACGGATTTTGACATACCGATTTGTACTCCACTTTGTCATCTGATTTGATTCCGGTTTTGAGCCATATTTCTGTACTCCGTGCTTTACATACTCAGTACATATTTCGTACTGACCCCCTTTCTTCGGGGGCTGCGTTTTATGCCCGCAGGTGCAGATATCGGTGATCCTCCACAGTAGGCTTCACTCTTTGCTATTCCGGAGTACTCTTCTTTGATCCGGAGTCTACTTTTGGTACAGACTCCTTTTGCTTTGTATATATTCGGTATATTTGACTATTCGGGTACGGCGGGGCCCTGTCTCGCCATATGTCTTTGTTTTGAATTCGTAGAGGCCTGTAGTCATATATGTGGGGTGAGGGTCCTGTATATGTTTGTTTGATTTTGTTTCTGGTCTTAAAGCGGTCCGTTTGTTTTGATGGCCCTAAATGGCCCTTATGTTTATTTGCACTTCTGACCAGCGATGTCTCTTCCGCCGCTCCGTTTGGATTTGATATGACATTTTGATTTGTGCGACCGCTTAAGACATATTTGATAAAGATTCAGTTTGATATGACTTTTTTGAATTTTTGGAATATGCTCGGATTTGGTAAATGAATATGCGGTTTGGTCTGGGTACCCAGATAGGGTGCCAGTCGCGGCCCACGGGGCTGGGTCGTGACAAAAGTGGTATCAGAGCGGTTTGTCCTCAGAATGTCTACAGGCCGTGTCTCGTAGAGTCTTGTTTATCGATGTGTTGTGCACCACATCTATAAACAGGAAGCTACAGGGCATTTAGGATGTTACTTTCTTTGGAATCTTAGATCGTGCGATAGAGCTGTGCTGCTAGGATGATTTTGATCTGACTCGCTATTGTGCTTGCAGTGATGCCTCCGAAGAAGGCAACGGCGGCCCAGAAGGGCAAAGCGAGGATGGGAGAGACTAGCCAGGCACAGCGAGTTACCCGGGCTCGTGTTTATGATTTGCTTGAGGATGTGCCTCATTCTGAGGGGTCTGCCACACCCCCACCAGTACAGCCTGGAGTAGG
The DNA here is from genome assembly GCF_019175385.1 of Lycium barbarum. Lineage (NCBI taxonomy): Eukaryota > Viridiplantae > Streptophyta > Magnoliopsida > Solanales > Solanaceae > Lycium > Lycium barbarum. The sequence continues at coordinate 54,920,708 of NC_083345.1, read as the reverse complement.
ACCTTCAGCAGCTCTAGAGGTCCGTGTACCCGCACCTGAGACTCCAGCTCCTCAGCCAGGGGCGGAGGATAGGACCCTGAGAGAGGCTGTACAGTTGCTGACTACACTGGTAGTAGGACAGGCTCGCAGACGCGGGCGGAGGGACGATGATGACGATGACAGGCGGGACAGCCTGAGAGTTAGGGAGTTTCTATTATGTGGCCCTCCAGAGTTTTTCGGGTCTATGCCCGACGAGGACCCCTATGACTTTATTCGGGGGATGCGGCGCTCACTGGACTTAGTCAGGGCTTCAGAGACCGAGTCGGTCGAGCTGGCTTCGCACAAACTTCGAGATGTTGCTACCCACTGGTACGAGACTTGGGAGCTGTCTAGGGGAGAGGGTGCCCCTCCAGCCACTTGGGATCAGTTTGTGACAGCATTCACCCGCCACTTTTTACCCCCAGAGTTACGACGGGAGCGAGCTGATCGGTTTTTACATTTGCAGCAGAGGGGTCGAAGCGTTCGTGAATATAATTTGGAGTTTGATTCCGTGGCCCGGTATGCCCCTGCCGTGGTAGCTGATATGTCTGATCGGATGCATAGATATGTTATGGGGTTGGATCGTTACCTGATTGACGGCTGTATGGCGGTGTCATTGCAGACAGATATGGACATTGCCCATCTACAGGCCTACGCCTAGGGGATGGAGAACCGGCACCGAGCAGATCGGTCCAGTAGAGATTATGATGGGAGGCGGCCCAAGAGGGCCAGATCAGTGGGGTATTCTGGAGATTCTCGGGGCGGGCAGCCTCAGTATCAGTCCAGTGGATACTTCCCTCCGTCAGGCCAGGATACACAGTATGCTAATAAGCGATTTGATAGTGCGGGACCGTCTGGGGCCGGTCAGAGCCCCAGAGTGGCAGGTTCACAGGTATCCAAGGGTCCCAGCCAGGCCAGACCACCCAGGCCCCGTTGTTCTCATTGCGGGAAGTCTCATCCTGGGGAGTGCTATCGAGCGATTGGAGCTTGTTTTTCTTGTGGTGGTCAGGGCCACTTTATGAGAGACTGTCCGTTGGCTAGCGGTTCTGGTAGTGTGGCTCAGCCGACAGGGTCAGCCGCCGGTTCATCATCTGCTCCATCTGTTGCACGCCCTGGACGGCGAGGTATGCCAGCACCAGCAGGACGTGGTCGAGGCCGCGGTGGCGGTTCAGGTTCTAGCGGTCCCTCGAACCGCATATACGCTTTGGCTGGTCGGCGTGACCCAGAGGCATCACCAGACGCAGACCCAGGTATACTATTACCCTTTTTCTGAATGAACGTGTGCAATGATAGGTCTGTATTCCAGTATATTATGCGATATTCTCTTTCTGCGTGTCAGTAAAAGTAGGGTAAGAATCCGAATCAATGAAAATATTTGAGGCGGCTATCTATGCATGTGGGGGGCGAATATAGGGAGTTTGGCAGGCTAAAACGAGAAACCACATAGCCAGGAGGGCAAACAACCTATTTGGGTCGGAGTGGGACCCGCTACGAAAACTTCCCGAAAAATTTGCTAAAACCCCGATTGGCCCTGAAATTACGTGACAAAGGTCGTGCGGGGCAATTGACAAAGTTATATCAGCCCTAACGCGTCAAAATGCATGAAAGTTCCGGGGTTAAGCGTGCTCAAGCCAGAGCAATTCTGGGATGGGTGACCCCCTAGGAAGTAATGTAAAGTTTTTCAGAAGTGAGAGTGCGATAAATATAAATGGAAATTTGGGGTAACCAACAGGTAAATAGAATGTGTGTGGAGGAATTGGTGCCCTTTCGGGAGTCGCGCAGAACGAGGCGGACTAAATGGGCAAAAAGAAAAGGTACAACATCGCTTGGGAAATTGAACGAATTTGAATAACAGTCAGAGACGTTCGCCAGTAAGGTATTAGTAAATGTGTATATGTATGTGTATGTGTGTGTGTATGATTTTCGTTTGGTGCCCATGTGGGTTGAGAGCCGAGCCCCGATAACTAATGTTATGATAGACGAAAGGTTTTACTAAACCGAATACATGAAGCGAAGCGAGGGCGACGATCCGAATGTTGTCAAGGGGTAGAAAAGCCTCAATTACATTATAACTCAGTTTAGAATGACGATGTCTGAAGGAGAAAATGAGTATGGAGGGTAGGAAAGATGAAAGATAGGCAGTGTAAATAAGTGGAATCTTTGAAAGAGTCGATATGTGAGACGCAACACAAATTGTGTGACAATTGGGCGAATTAGCTTACTAATAAAGGGGAAATTCTCATGAATTATTGGAGCCTTAATAGGAGCTATTTGATTCTAATTCGACACTCTATCTGTTGTGCGTTTGCACTCCCGATTCCGATAAGGCTCTGTCTAGTACGCCTCTGTATTTCTGAGTTCGATTATGTTCCCGTCTGATGAATCTTTGTGCGTCTGATTCTGGATACGTTTCTGTCTGGCACACCTCTGTATGTCTGACTCTGGATATAAATCCATCTGATATGCTTCTGTGAGTTTGATTTTGATCACGCGTATGTTCAATACATTTCGGTCTGTCTGATCACGACTCTGTATGATACAATTATGTACATTTGATTCTGATTTCGAATCTGTCCGATATGATCTTGTACGTCTGACTCCGATCTCAGATTTGTCTGATATACTTCTGTACCTCTGATGTTGACTATGAATCCGTCCGATATGCTTATACGCGTCTGTCCCTAGTTCTGAATCTGTTTGGCATGAAGTGTCTGGTATGAAGTAAAGTGAGATTACGACGATGTGGTAAGAAACTCAGAAGTGTAACAAAAAAAAAATGATAGTGACCAGGATGTCTGGAAAGCGTTCGTCCATTACAAGAATATAGCGTATGGTTCGGTGATTACGTGAGGTATGAGAAAATGTATTATGAAGGCGTTTGAATCAGTGATGTCAAGAATTACCCCATCATGTGGGTGAAAAGCTATGTCGGAAAATCCACGAAGGACAATTATGAAGAAGACCCTCCCGAAGTAGTATGCCGCCCCATGGGGTCAATTTAACATTCGAGGACGAATGTTCTAAAGGGGGGAGAATGTTATGTCCCGTGTTTTCGTATAATTGGAAATCGAGGAATAATTACGACTTGTGTGTTATAAGGACATAATTTGATTTTAGTGAATATGACTATGTTGGTTATGGAATCTTTAATGTTAAGACATCGGGAAAGGCCGAGGGTAAATTTGGAATTTCGGAAATTAGTTTCGGGAATTACAAAACGGGACGTTTAGTGAATTGGGCCAAGAAAGTTGAAGCAAAAATTGAGGCCCAAAGTAGTGGGGTGGCCGGCCAAAGGCCAAAGCCCAACCCATTTTTAATGCCATGTGTTGAGCACATGACTTACACAATTGGATATATATCACTTCACACTTAGAATTTTCAAGAACAAAAATCAAATTCAAGAACACCACAAAAAAGAGGGTTCGGCCGAAGCTAAGAAAAAGGAGAAAGAAAAAAAATTCCAAGCTTTGTTGTTGATCAAAAATTCTTGTCCTTCCCATAGTTGTGAAGTGCTCAAGACCCTCTTCAACGGGGTATAATTAGTTTGGCACAAGAACCTCGTTTGCGACAAGTCGGAAATTCAAGAAAAGGTAAGAATTTTGCCCCTCTAATGTTATAGAATTGACATGAATGTGTTAAGGATTGGGAATAGACGAGAATCCCATAACTTTGGGGTATATAGAAAGCCGTGGGTGTGTGTGTATATTGTATGTTGGTCGTGAGCCTAGGAAGAAGAAAGTGGTGTGAATTGATCTTGTTTAGTTTGTATAATGTGTTGTTGTGATCTTTATGTCGTAAATGATTGATTGATGAATTAAATTGGCGTTGGAAAATGACTTCGGACATTATCGGAAAGTGTATACCTTTGGTATAATTGTGTATATCATTGTATATTTAGGGTGCTAAATACTTTAAAAATGAGTTATAGTTGATATTAATGAATTCGGAATGAAACGATGCAAGTTAGAATGTTCGTCGTGAAGTTTCGATGTTTTGAAGAATTATGGAAAGTAATGGATTTTGGGGCAATTTCGTGTCTGGCTTGGATTGTATTTGGGATGTGATTGTATAAGTTTGAATGAGGAAATGAATACAACTATGTAGATATAGAGTTGGAGTTTTGGAAGTTTGAATGAAAGTTGCCAACTTAGGTAACAAAGTAGAACTTTGAAGCTAGGGTGGTTTGATTATTACTTGTGTTGTTTGTTGATGTGTGGGCTGTTGTATTGATGTAGTTTGAGCCGAGCTAAGTCTCGGGGATGTTAGATTTTTAGGGGAAATGCTGCCGAAATTTCGGTAGACAAAAATGAAGTAAAGGCATTTTTAAGCCTAAGAATCTCAATTGGTAACTTTGACCATTTGCAGATTTCAGACGAAACGGGACTTGACTTTTGGGAGAGCGTAAGACGTCTGTAAGGTATGTAAAGATTCCCACTCCTTCGTTTGGCATATCTTAGTATGATAGGCGAATATGAGAACTTCCGGAGCATTTCTGCTCCTCGAAACCCGATCCACAGAAAAGTTACTATTCATTCAATTCAATTGAAGCCTAAGGGCTCTATTTTGGCTAGAATGCCACCACTCGTCCGAAACCTATCGAAATGTGGTCGGGTAACTTAGAAATGATTATGTATGACCCTTTGGCCTATAAATGTTCGGAAAAATATGTTCGCCACCTCAATTTGACTCGAGGTGGGCCCGCTAACCCCGAGACGCCCTATTTGTCTTATTGGGCTGTGCTTTTGAATAAAGTTTGAAAGGATACTTTCGATTTTGGAACTTCCTCCTACGGGATATGTTTTGAATATTACGATACGCTAAATTACGTTTTGAGCTATACGTACTATTTTGGAAATGTTTTGTGAAATGAAACTTTATATCGACTAAGTATGCGATTATTTTGTATTATGAAATGATTTATAAGATTACTATGTTTTGAAAGACTATTTTGAAATACGATTTGCATTTGTCTGCTCACGACTCCGCTCGTGCCTTGTTATGACTTCGTTCACCGGTTCCCGGGCCGGTTATGATTCGTGCGCCTTATGATAATTCGGCCGTATGCTGTGTTACGGTTCCCGAGGCTTCGCCATAGGGCCGGGTTCCGTTTGGAGTTATGCTGTGATATGGCTCGTGATGCGATACGCTCACCTATGATTGTGTTTGTGTTCGGGGATGTACGGAGATTTGAAACCTTCTGGTGTTATGCTGTGTGTGGCGCCAGCGTCGGAGTGGCGACCACGTTCCTAAGCGTTTGCATGATTTCGTTTGCATTATGTATACGTATATGATTTTGATACGGATTTTGACATACCGATTTGTACTCCACTTTGTCATCTGATTTGATTCCGGTTTTGATCCATATTTCTATACTCCGTGCTTTACATACTCAGTACATATTTCGTACTGACCCCCTTTCTTCGGGGGCTGCGTTTTATGCCCGGAGGTGCAGATATCGGTGATCCTCCACAGTAGGCTTCACTCTTTTCTATTCCGGAGTACTCTACTTTGATCCGGAGTCCACTTTTGGTACAGACTCCTTTTGCTTTGTATATATTCGGTATATTTGACTATTCAGGTACGGCGGGGCCCTGTCTCGCCATATGTCTTTGTTTTGAATTCGTAGAGGCCTGTAGTCATATATGTGGGGTGAGGGTCCTGTATATGTTTATTTGATTTTGTTTCTGGTCTTAAAGCGGTCCGTTTGTTTTGATGGCCCTAAATGGCCCTTATGCTTATTTGCACTTCTGACCGGCGATGTCTCTTCCGCCGCTCCGTTTGGATTTGATATGACATTTTGATTTGTGCGACCGCTTAAGACATATTTGATAAAGATTCAGTTTGATATGACTTTTATGAATTTTTGGAATATGCTCGGATTTGGTAAATGAATATGCGGTTTGGTCTGGGTACCCAGATAGGGTGCCAGTCGCGGCCCACGGGGCTGGGTCGTGACAAAAGTGGTATCAGAGCGGTTTGTCCTCGGAATGTCTACAGGCCGTGTCTCGTAGAGTCTTGTTTATCGATGTGTTGTGCACCACATCTATAAACATGAAGCTATAGGGCATTTAGGATGTTACTTTCTTTGGAATCTTAGATCGTGCGATAGAGCTGTGCTACTAGGATGATTTTGATCTGACTCGCTATTGTGCTTGCAGTGATGCCTCCGAAGAAGGCAACGGCGGCCCAGAAGGGCAAAGCGAGGATGGGAGAGACTAGCCAGGCACAGCGAGCTACCCGGGCTCGTGTTTATGATTTGCTTGAGGATGTGCCTCATTCTGAGGGGTCTGCCACACCCCCACCAGTACAGCCTGGAGTAGGACCTTCAGCAGCTCCAGAGGTCCGTGTACCCGCACCTGAGACTCCAGCTGCTCAGCCAGGGGCGGAGGATAGGACCCTGAGAGAGGCTGTACAGTTGCTGACTACACTGGTAGCAGGACAGGCTCGCAGACGCGGGCGGAGGGACGATGATGACGATGACAGGCGGGACAGCCTGAGAGTTAGGGAGTTTCTATTATGTGGCCCTCCAGAGTTTTTCGGGTCTAAGCCCGACGAGGACCCCCATGACTTTATTCGGGGGATGCGGCACTCACTGGACTTAGTCAGGGCTTCAGAGACCGAGTCGGTCGAGCTGGCTTCGCACAAACTTCGAGATGTTGCTACCCACTGGTACGAGACTTGGGAGCTGTCTAGGGGAGAGGGTGCCCCTCCAGCCACTTGGGATCAGTTTGTGACAGCATTCACCCGCCACTTTTTGCCCCCAGAGTTACGACGGGAGCGAGCTGATCGGTTTTTACATTTGCAGCAGAGGGGTCGAAGCGTTCGTGAATATAATTTGGAGTTTGATTCCCTGGCCCGGTATGCCCCTGCCGTGGTAGCTGATATGTCTGATCGGATGCATAGATATGTTATGGGGTTGGATCGTTACCTGATTGACGGCTGTATGGCGGTGTCATTGCAGACAGATATGGACATTGCCCGTCTACAGGCCTACGCCTAGGGGATGGAGAACCGGCACCGAGCAGATCGGCCCAGTAGAGAGTATGATGGGAGGCGGCCCAAGAGGGCCAGATCAGTGGGGTATTCTGGAGATTCTCGGGGCGGGCAGGCTCAGTATCAGTCCAGTGGATACTTCCCTCCGTCAGGCCAGGATACACAGTCTGCTAATAAGCGATTTGATAGTGCGGGAACGTCTGGGGCCGGTCAGAGCCCCAGAGTGGCAGGTTCACAGGTATCCAAGGGTCCCAGCCAGGCCAGACCACCCAGGCCCCGTTGTTCTCATTGCGGGAAGTCTCATCCTGGGGAGTGCTATCGAGCGATTGGAGCTTGTTTTTCTTGTGGTGGTCAGGGCCACTTTATGAGAGACTGTCCGTTGGCTAGCGGTTCTGGTAGTGTGGCTCAGCCGATAGGGTCAGCCACCGGTTCATCATCTGCTCCATCTGTTGCACGCCCTGGACGGCGAGGTATGCCAGCACCGGCAGGACGCGGTCGAGGCCGCGGTGGCGGTGCAGGTTCTAGCGGTCCCTCGAACCGCATATACGCTTTGGCTGGTCGGCGTGACCCAGAGGCATCACCAGACGCAGACCCAGGTATACTATTACCCTTTTTCTGAATGAACGTGTGCAATGATAGGTCTGTATTCCAGTATATTATGCGATATTCTCTTTCTGCGTGTCAGTAAAAGTAGGGTAAGAATCCGAATCAATGAAAATATTTGAGGCGGCTATCTATGCATGTGGGGGGCGAATATAGGGAGTTTGGCAGGCTAAAACGAGAAACCACATAGCCAGGAGGGCAAACGACCTATTTGGGTCGGAGTGGGACCCGCTACGAAAACTTCCCGAAAAATTTGCTAAAACCCCGATTGGCCCTGAAATTACGTGACAAAGGTCGTGCGGGGCAATTGACAAAGTTATATCAGCCCTAACGCGTCAAAATGCATGAAAGTTCCGGGGTTAAGCGTGCTCAAGCCAGAGCAATTCTGGGATGGGTGACCCCCTAGGAAGTAATGTAAAGTTTTTCAGAAGTGAGAGTGCGATAAATATAAATGGAAATTTGGGGTAACCAACAGGTAAATAGAATGTGTGTGGAGGAATTGGTGCCCTTTCGGGAGTCGCGCAGAACGAGGTGGACTAAATGGGCAAAAAGAAAAGGTACAACATCGCTTGGGAAATTGAACGAATTTGAATAACAGTCAGAGACGTTCGCCAGTAAGGTATTAGTAAATGTGTATATGTATGTGTATGTGTGTGTGTATGATTTTCGTTTGGTGCCCATGTGGGTTGAGAGCCGAGCCCCGATAACTAATGTTATGATAGACGAAAGGTTTTACTAAACCGAATACATGAAGCGAAGCGGGGGCGACGATCCGAATGTTGTCAAGGGGTAGAAAAGCCCCAATTACATTATAACTCAGTTTAGAATGACGATGTCTGAAGGAGAAAATGAGTATGGAGGGTAGGAAAGATGAAAGATAGGCAGTGTAAATAAGTGGAATCTTTGAAAGAGTCGATATGTGAGACGCAACACAAATTGTGTGACAATTGGGCGAATTAGCTTACTAATAAAGGGGAAATTCTCATGAATTATTGGAGCCTTAATAGGAGCTATTTGATTCTAATTCGACACTCTATCTGTTGTGCGTTTGCACTCCCGATTCCGATAAGGCTCTGTCTAGTACGCCTCTGTATTTCTAAGTTCGATTATGTTCCCGTCTGATGAATCTTTGTGCGTCTGATTCTGGATACGTTTCTGTCTGGCACACCTCTGTATGTCTGACTCTGGATATAAATCCGTCAGATATGCTTCTGTGAGTTTGATTTTGATCACGCGTATGTTCGATACATTTCGGTCTGTCTGATCACGACTCTGTATGATACAATTCTGCACATTTGATTCTGATGTTAAATCTGTCCGATATGATCTTGTACGTCTGACTCCGATCTCAGATTTGTCTGATATACTTCTGTACCTCTGATGTTGACTATGAATCCTTCCGATATGCTTATACGCGTCTGGCCCTAGTTCTGAATCTGTTTGGCATGAAGTGTCTGGTATGAAGTAAAGTGAGATTACGACGATGTGGTAAGAAACTCAGAAGTGTAACAAAAAAAAATGATAGTGACCAGGATGTCTGGAAAGCGTTCGTCCATTGCAAGAATATAGCGTATGGTTCGGTGATTACGTGAGGTATGAGAAAATGTATTATGAAGGCGTTTGAATCAGTGATGTCAAGAATTACCCCATCATGTGGGTGAAAAGCTATGTCAGAAAATCCACGAAGGACAATTATGAAGAAGACCCTCCCGAAGTAGTATGCCGCCCCATGAGGTCAATTTAACATTCGAGGATGAATGTTCTAAAGGGGGGAGAATGTTATGTCCCGTGTTTTCGTATAATTGGAAATCGAGGAATAATTACGACTTGTGTGTTATAAGGACATAATTTGATTTTAGTGAATATGACTATGTTGGTTATGGAATCTTTAATGTTAAGACATCGGGAAAGGCCGAGGGTAAATTTGGAATTTCGGAAATTAGTTTCGGGAATTACAAAACGGGACGTTTAGTGAATTGGGCCAAGAAAGTTGAAGCAAAAATTGAGGCCCAAAGTAGTGGGGTGGCCGGCCAAAGGCCAAAGCCCAACCCATTTTTAATGCCATGTGTTGAGCACATGACTTACACAATTGGATATATATCACTTCACACTTAGAATTTTCAAGAACAAAAATCAAATTCAAGAACACCACAAAAAAGAGGGTTCGGCCGAAGCTAAGAAAAAGGAGAAAGAAAAAAATTTCCAAGCTTTGTTGTTGATCAAAAATTCTTGTCCTTCCCATAGTTGTGAAGTGCTCAAGACCCTCTTCAACGGGGTATAATTAGTTTGGCACAAGAACCTCGTTTGCGACAAGTCGGAAATTCAAGAAAAGGTAAGAATTTTGCCCCTCTAATGTTATAGAATTGACATGAATGTGTTAAGGATTGGGAATAGACGAGAATCCCATAACTTTGGGGTATATAGAAAGCCGTGGGTGTGTGTGTATATTGTATGTTGGTCGTGAGCCTAGGAAGAAGAAAGTGGTGTGAATTGATCTTGTTTAGTTTGTATAATGTGTTGTTGTGATCTTTATGTCGTAAATGATTGATTGATGAATTAAATTGGCGTTGGAAAATGACTTCGGACATTATCGGAAAGTGTATACCTTTGGTATAATTGTGTATATCATTGTATATTTAGGGTGCTAAATACTTTAAAAATGAGTTATAGTTGATATTAATGAATTCGGAATGAAACGACGCAAGTTAGAATGCTCGTCGTGAATTTTCGATGTTTTGAAGAATTATGGAAAGTAATGGATTTTGGGGCAATTTCGTGTATGGCTTGGATTGTATTTGGGATGTGATTGTATAAGTTTGAATGAGGAAATGAATACAACTATGTAGATATAGAGTTGGAGTTTTGGAAGTTTGAATGAAAGTTGCCAACTTAGGTAACAAAGTAGAACTTTGAAGCTAGGGTGGTTTGATTACTACTTGTGTTGTTTGTTGATGTGTGGGCTGTTGTATTGATGTAGTTTGAGCCGAGCTAAGTCTCGGGGATGTTAGATTTTTAGGGGAAATGCTGCCGAAATTTCGGTAGACAAAAATGAAGCTAAAGGCATTTTTAAGCCTAAGAATCTCAATTGGTAACTTTGACCATTTGCAGATTTCAGACGAAACGGGACTTGACTTTTGGGAGAGCGTAAGACGTCTGTAAGGTATGTAAAGATTCCCACTCCTTCGTTTGGCATATCTTAGTATGATAGGCGAATATGAGAACTTCCGGAGCATTTCTGCTCCTCGAAACCCGATCCACAGAAAAGTTACTATTCATTCAATTCAATTGAAGCCTAAGGGCTCTATTTTGGCTAGAATGCCACCACTCGTCCGAAACCTATCGAAATGTGGTCGGGTAACTTAGAAATGATTATGTATGACCCTTTGGCCTATAAATGTTCGGAAAAATATGTTCGCCACCTCAATTTGACTCGAGGTGGGCCCGCTAACCCCGAGACGCCCTATTTGTCTTATTGGGCTGTCCTTTTGAATAAAGTTTGAAAGGATACTTTCGATTTTGGAACTTCCTCCTACGGGATATGTTTTGAATATTACGATACGCTAAATTATGTTTTGAGCTATACGTACTATTTTGGAAATGTTTTGTGAAATGAAACTTTATATCGACTAAGTATGCGATTATTTTGTATTATGAAATGATTTATGAGATTACTATGTTTTGAAAGACTATTTTGAAATACGATTTGCATTTGTCTGCTCACGACTCCGCTCGTGCCTTGTTATGACTTCGTTCACCGGTTCCCGGGCCGGTTATGATTCGTGCGCCTTAGGATAATTCGGTCGTATGCTGTGTTACGGTTCCCGAGGCTTCGCCATAGGGCCGGGTTCCGTTTGGAGTTATGCTGTGATATGGCTCGTGATGCGATACGCTCACCTATGATTGTGTTTGTGTTCGGGGATGTACAGAGATTTGAAACCTTCTGGTGTTATGTTGTGTGTGGCGCCAGCGTCGGAGTGGCGACCACGTTCCTAAGCGTTTGCATGATTTCGTTTGCATTATGTATACGTATATGATTTTGATACGGATTTTGACATACCGATTTGTACTCCACTTTGTCATCTGATTTGATTCCGGTTTTGATCCATATTTCTGTACTCCGTACTTTACATACTCAGTACATATTTCGTACTGACCCCCTTTCTTCGGGGGCTGCGTTTTATGCCCGCAGGTGCAGATATCGGTGATCCTCCACAGCAGGCTTCACTATTTGCTATTCCGGAGTACTCTTCTTTGATCCGGAGTCCACTTTTGGTACAGACTCCTTTTCCTTTGTATATATTCGGTATATTTGACTATTCGGGTACGGCAGGGCCTTGTCTCGCCATATGTCTTTGTTTTGAATTCGTAGAGGCCTGTAGTCATATATGTGGGGTGAGGGTCCTGTATATGTTTGTTTGATTTTGTTTCTGGTCTTAAAGCGGTCCATTTGTTTTGATGGCCCTAAATGGCCCTTATGCTTATTTGCACTTCTGACCAGCGATGTCTCTTCCGCCGCTCCGTTTGGATTTGATATGACATTTTGATTTGTGCGACCGCTTAAGACATATTTGATAAAGATTCAGTTTGATATGACTTTTATGAATTTTTGGAATATGCTCGGATTTGGTAAATGAATATGCGGTTTGGTCTGGGTACCCAGATAGGGTGCAAGTCGCGGCCCACGGGGCTGGGTCGTGACAAAAGTGGTATCAGAGCGGTTTGTCCTCGGAATGTCTACAGGCCGTGTCTCGTAGAGTCTTGTTTATCGATGTGTTGTGCACCACATCTATAAACAGGAAGCTACAGGGCATTTAGGATGTTACTTTCTTTGGAATCTTAGATCGTGCGATAGAGCTGTTCTACTAGGATGATTTTGATCTGACTCGCTATTGTGCTTGCAGTGATGTCTCCGAAGAAGGCAACGGCGGCCCAGAAGGGCAAAGAGAGGATGGGAGAGACTAGCCAGGCACAGCGAGCTACCCGGGCTCGTGTTTATGATTTGCTTGAGGGTGTGCCTCATTCTGAGGGGTCTGCCACACCCCCACCAGTACAGCCTGGAGTAGGACCTTCAGCAGCTCCAGAGGTCCGTGTACCCGCACCTGAGACTCCAGCTCCTCAGCCAGGGGCGGAGGATAGGACCCTGAGAGAGGCTGTACAGTTGCTGACTACACTGGTAGCAGGACAGGCTCGCAGACGCGGGCGGAGGGACGATGATGACGATGACAGGCGGGACAGCCTGAGAGTTAGGGAGTTTCTATTATGTGGCCCTCCAGAGTTTTTCGGGTCTAAGCCCGACGAGGACCCCCATGACTTTATTCGGGGGATGCGGCGCTCACTGGACTTAGTCTGGGCTTCAGAGACCGAGTCGGTCGAGCTGGCTTCGCACAAACTTCGAGATGTTGCTACCCACTGGTACGAGACTTGGGAGCTGTCTAGGGGAGAGGGTGCCCCTCCAGCCACTTGGGATCAGTTTGTGACAGCATTCACCCGCCACTTTTTGCCCCCAGAGTGACGACGGGAGCGAGCTGATCGGTTTTTACATTTGCAGCAGAGGGGTCGAAGCGTTCGTGAATATAATTTGGAGTTTGATTCCCTGGCCCGGTATGCCCCTGCCGTGGTAGCTGATATGTCTGATCGGATGCATAGATATGTTATGGGGTTGGATCGTTACCTGATTGACGGCTGTATGGCGGTGTCATTGCAGACAGATATGGACATTGCCCGTCTACAGGCCTACGCCTAGGGGATGGAGAACCGGCACCGAGCAGATCGGCCCAGTAGAGAGTATGATGGGAGGCGGCCCAAGAGGGCCAGATCAGTGGGGTATTCTGGAGATTCTCGGGGCGGGCAGCCTCAGTATCAGTCCAGTGGATACTTCCCTCCGTCAGGCCAGGATACACAGTCTGCTAATAAGCGATTTGATAGTGCGGGACCGTCTGGGGCCGGTCAGAGCCCCATAGTGGCAGGTTCACAGGTATCCAAGGGTCCCAGCCAGGCCAGACCACCCAGGCCCCGTTGTTCTCATTGCGGGAAGTCTCATCCTGGGGAGTGCTATCGAGCGATTGGAGCTTGTTTTTCTTGTGGTGGTCAGGGCCACTTTATGAGAGACTGTCCGTTGGCTAGCGGTTCTGGTAGTGTGGCTCAGCCGACAGGGTCAGCCGCCGGTTCATCATCTGCTCCATCTGTTGCACGCCCTGGACGGCGAGGTATGCCAGCACCGGCAGGACGCGGTCGAGGCCGCGGTGGCGGTTCAGGTTCTAGCGGTCCCTCGAACCGCATATACGCTTTGGCTGGTCGGCGTGACCCAGAGGCATCACCAGACGCAGACCCAGGTATACTATTACCCTTTTTCTGAATGAACGTGTGCAATGATAGGTCTGTATTCCAGTATATTATGCGATATTCTCTTTCTGCGTGTCAGTAAAAGTAGGGTAAGAATCCGAATCAATGAAAATATTTGAGGCGGCTATCTATACATGTGGGGGGCGAATATAGGGAGTTTGGCAGGCTAAAACGAGAAACCACATAGCCAGGAGGGCAAACGACCTATTTGGGTCGGAGTGGGACCCGCTACGAAAACTTCCCGAAAAATTTGCTAAAACCCCGATTGGCCCTGAAATTACGTGACAAAGGTCGTGCGGGGCAATTGACAAAGTTATATCAGCCCTAACGCGTCAAAATGCATGAAAGTTCCGGGGTTAAGCGTGCTCAAGCCAGAGCAATTCTGGGATGGGTGACCCCCTAGGAAGTAATGTAAAGTTTTTCAGAAGTGAGAGTGCGATAAATATAAATGGAAATTTGGGGTAACCAACAGGTAAATAGAATGTGTGTGGAGGAATTGGTGCCCTTTCGGGAGTCGCGCAGAACGAGGCGGACTAAATGGGCAAAAAGAAAAGGTACAACATCGCTTGGGAAATTGAACGAATTTGAATAACAGTCAGAGACGTTCGCCAGTAAGGTATTAGTAAATGTGTATATGTATGTGTATGTGTGTGTGTATGATTTTCGTTTGGTGCCCATGTGGGTTGAGAGCCGAGCCCCGATAACTAATGTTATGATAGACGAAAGGTTTAACTAAACCGAATACATGAAGCGAAGCGGGGGCGACGATCCGAATGTTGTCAAGGGGTAGAAAAGCCCCAATTACATTATAACTCAGTTTAGAATGACGATGTCTGAAGGAGAAAATGAGTATGGAGGGTAGGAAAGATGAAAGATAGGCAGTGTAAATAAGTGGAATCTTTGAAAGAGTCGATATGTGAGACGCAACACAAATTGTGTGACAATTGGGCGAATAAGCTTACTAATAAAGGGGAAATTCTCATGAATTATTGGAGCCTTAATAGGAGCTATTTGATTCTAATTCGACACTCTATCTGTTGTGCGTTTGCACTCCCGATTCCGATAAGGCTCTGTCTAGTACGCCTCTGTATTTCTGAGTTCGATTATGTTCCCGTCTGATGAATCTTTGTGCGTCTGATTCTGGATACGTTTCTGTCTGGCACACCTCTGTATGTCTGACTCTGGATATAAATCCGTCTGATATGCTTCTGTGAGTTTGATTTTGATCACGCGTATGTTCGATACATTTCGGTCTGTCTGATCACGACTCTGTATGATACAATTCTGTACATATGATTCTGATTTCGAATCTGTCCGATATGATCTTGTACGTCTGACTCCGATCTCAGATTTGTCTGATATACTTCTGTACCTCTGATGTTGACTATGAATCCGTCCGATATGCTTATACGCGTCTGGCCTTAGTTCTGAATCTGTTTGGCATGAAGTGTCTGGTATGAAGTAAAGTGAGATTACGACGATGTGGTAAGAAACTCAGAAGTGTAACAAAAAAAAAATGATAGTGACCAGGATGTCTGGAAAGCGTTCGTCCATTACAAGAATATAGCGTATGGTTCGGTGATTACGTGAGGTATGAGAAAATGTATTATGAAGGCGTTTGAATCAGTGATGTCAAGAATTACCCCATCATGTGGGTGAAAAGCTATGTCGGAAAATCCACGATGGACAATTATGAAGAAGACCCTCCCGAAGTAGTATGCCGCCCCATGAGGTCAATTTAACATTCGAGGACGAATGTTCTAAAGGGGGGAGAATGTTATGTCCCGTGTTTTCGTATAATTGGAAATCGAGGAATAATTACGTCTTGTGTGTTATAAGGACATAATTTGATTTTAGTGAATATGACTATGTTGGTTATGGAATCTTTAATGTTAAGACATCGGGAAAGGCCGAGGGTAAATTTGGAATTTCGGAAATTAGTTTCGGGAATTACAAAACGGGACGTTTAGTGAATTGGGCCAAGAAAGTTGAAGCAAAAATTGAGGCCCAAAGTAGTGGGGTGGCCGGCCAAAGGCCAAAGCCCAACCCATTTTTAATGCCATGTGTTGAGCACATGACTTACACAATTGGATATATATCACTTCACACTTAGAATTTTCAAGAACAAAAATCAAATTCAAGAACACCACAAAAAAGAGGGTTCGGCCGAAGCTAAGAAAAAGGAGAAAGAAAAAAATTTCCAAGCTTTGTTGTTGATAAAAAATTCTTGTCCTTCCCATAGTTGTGAAGTGCTCAAGACCCTCTTCAACGGGGTATAATTAGTTTGGCACAAGAACCTCGTTTGCGACAAGTCGGAAATTCAAGAAAAGGTAAGAATTTTGCCCCTCTAATGTTATAGAATTGACATGAATGTGTTAAGGATTGGGAATACACGAGAATCCCATAACTTTGGGGTATATAGAAAGCCGTGGGTGTGTGTGTATATTGTATGTTGGTCGTGAGCCTAGGAAGAAGAAAGTGGTGAGAATTGATCTTGTTTAGTTTGTATAATGTGTTGTTGTGATCTTTATGTCGTAAATGATTGATTGATGAATTAAATTGGCGTTGGAAAATGACTTCGGACATTATCGGAAAGTGTATACCTTTGGTATAATTGTGTATATCATTGTATATTTAGGGTGCTAAATACTTTAAAAATGAGTTATAGTTGATATTAATGAATTCGGAATGAAACGACGCAAGTTAGAATGTTCGTCGTGAATTTTCGATGTTTTGAAGAATTATGGAAAGTAATGGATTTTGGGGCAATTTCGTGTATGGCTTGGATTGTATTTGGGATGTGATTGTATAAGTTTGAATGAGGAAATGAATACAACTATGTAGATATAGAGTTGGAGTTTTGGAAGTTTGAAAGAAAGTTGCCAACTTAGGTAACAAAGTAGAACTTTGAAGCTAGGGTGGTTTGATTATTACTTGTGTTGTTTGTTGATGTGTGGGCTGTTGTATTGATGTAGTTTGAGCCGAGCTAAGTCTCGGGGATGTTAGATTTTTAGGGGAAATGCTGCCGAAATTTCGGTAGACAAAAATGAAGTTAAAGACATTTTTAAGCCTAAGAATCTCAATTGGTAACTTTGACCATTTGCAGATTTCAGACGAAACGGGACTTGACTTTTGGGAGAGCGTAAGACGTCTGTAAGGTATGTAAAGATTCCCACTCCTTCGTTTGGCATATCTTAGTATGATAGGCGAATATGAGAACTTCCGGAGCATTTCTGCTCCTCGAAACCCGATCCACAGAAAAGTTACTATTCATTCAATTCAATTGAAGCCTAAGGGCTCTATTTTGGCTAGAATGCCACCACTCGTCCGAAACCTATCGAAATGTGGTCAGGTAACTTAGAAATGATTATGTATGACCCTTTGGCCTATAAATGTTCGGAAAAATATGTTCGCCACCTCAATTTGACTCGAGGTGGGCCCGCTAACCCCGAGACGCCCTATTTGTCTTATTGGGCTGTCCTTTTGAATAAAGTTTGAAAGGATACTTTCGATTTTGGAACTTCCTCCTACGGGATATGTTTTGAATATTACGATACGCTAAATTACGTTTTGAGCTATACGTACTATTTTGGAAATGTTTTGTGAAATGAAACTTTATATCGACTAAGTATGCGATTATTTTGTATTATGAAATGATTTATGAGATTACTATGTTTTGAAAGACTATTTTGAAATACGATTTGCATTTGTCTGCTCACGACTCCGCTCGTGCCTTGTTATGACTTCGTTCACCGGTTCCCGGGCCGGTTATGATTCGTGCGCCTTATGATAATTCGGCCGTATGCTGTGTTACGGTTCCCGAGGCTTCGCCATAGGGCCGGGTTCCGTTTGGAGTTATGCTGTGATATGGCTCGTGATGCGATACGCTCACCTATGATTGTGTTTGTGTTCGGGGATGTACGGAGATTTGAAACCTTCTGGTGTTATGCTGTGTGTGGCGCCAGCGTCGGAGTGGCGACCACGTTCCTAAGCGTTTGCATGATTTCGTTTGCATTATGTATACGTATATGATTTTGATACGGATTTTGACATACCGATTTGTACTCCACTTTGTCATATGATTTGATTCCGGTTTTGATCCATATTTCTGTACTCAGTGCTTTACATACTCAGTACATATTTCGTACTGACCCCCTTTCTTCGGGGGCTGCGTTTTATGCCCGCAGGTGCAGATATCGGTGATCCTCCACAGTAGGCTTCACTCTTTGCTATTCCGGAGTACTCTTCTTTGATCCGGAGTCCACTTTTGGTATAGACTCCTTTTGCTTTGTATATTTTCGGTATATTTGACTATTCGGGTACGGCGGGGCCCTGTCTCGCCATATGTCTTTGTTTTGAATTCGTAGAGGCCTGTAGTCATATATGTGGGGTGAAGGTCCTGTATATGTTTGTTTGATTTTGTTTCTTGTCTTAAAGCGGTCCGTTTGTTTTGATGGCCCTAAATGGCCCTTATGCTTATTTGCACTTCTGACCGGCGATGTCTATTCCGCCGCTCTGTTTGGATTTGATATGACATTTTGATTTGTACGACCGCTTAAGACATATTTGATAAAGATTCAGTTTGATATGACTTTTATGAATTTTTGGAATATGCTCGGATTTGGTAAATGAATATGCGGTTTGGTCTGGGTACCCAGATAGGGTGTCTGTCGCGGCCCACGGGGCTGGGTCGTGATAAAACAGTTTGGGATGTCTATGCCTGTTGGCGACCAAGGTGTTTTCACCACTATTGGGAATCTGGAAATCCAGGATGAAAGGTAGTTGTACGCATAGGTGAAAGGTGAGTGTTGGGGATTGCGAGGGCTAAAATAGTAATTGTTAAAGGAGATGTGTTACGAAAGTGTTTCGAAAGTTGTCAAGCCCCAACTTGCTCCATACTACGTGATAAAGGTTGTGCGGGGGAGTCAAGGCAAATATACCAGCATTAAGGCACCGAAATGCATTAAAGTTTCGGGGTTAAGCGTGCTAGGGTGAGAGCAATTTTAGGATGGGTGACCCCTTGGGAGGTGCACAAAAGTTCCATAAATGTAGATATAGGAGACGAATGTGAAACTAGGGCAACCTAAAGGAAATTAGAATATGTGGAGCGGTTAGAAACCTTATAGAGGTCGCGTAGGTTGAGACGGACTAGACTGGTGAAAAGGAAGAAAGCGCAACACAACTCTAGAATCAAAGTAAGTTGATCAGCGTTTGGAAATGTTTGTGAGTAAAATGATAGTAAATAAATATATATGCATATGACATCTCATTTGTGACTGTATCTATCGATAGGTGAATCCCAACAACCAGTGTTGCGATGTATAGAAGACACTAACCGAACGGAATTCAAGAGACAGAGTGAAAGACATAAGTATAGATATTACAGGGTAAACTGATATTGGATCCACCACTAGTTAAGGCTGGAAAGTTCTAATACAGTGATATTTGGGAATAGAAAGAAAGTGAGTACGGAGAGAATAAGGAACTTCGAAGTATCAGAAATATCAAAGAAAGGACCAGGATAATGAGCAGTTGACCAGAAAACCCATGATGTAGAATGAGAGATTCATGTAAAGATCGAGAGGTTCAACTATAAAGAAGACAGGATGAAAGATAAAGAACGGGCATGAAGGAAAGGACGTAGAAATAAATTGACAATAAGTGTAATATGAGGCAGATATAGGGGGAAAATACGGAAGATACCTGGAGAGGTCAATAAATATAAAAAGGACGACTGAGACGGCACCATATGAGGATTCGTATAGCAAGAAGTGCAAGTCACCAATCGGTTGGTTCAGTGTCGGCGGAACTAAGTTAATCGGCCCACGGCCTACAGGCAACCTAAGCCTCTAAAACGGATATGTTAAGTGATCGTATGAGACAACTATAAGGGAAACCTCCCCGAAGTATTATAATACACCATGAGGCCAGTTCAACATTCGAGGACGAATGTTCTAAAGGGGGAGAGGATGTTATATCCCGCATTTTGTACATTCGGATAATTCAAAATAATTGCGGGAAGTTAAGGACAAGGTTATATTTTGATTTTGTTTAGCACACAAGTTGCTTATGAAATTTTTTGATGTGATAATATTAAGGAAGGCTAGGGGTAAAAAGGGAAATTTACAAAATGGTCTATGTTAATGTGGAGGAAGGCTAAGGGCAAATTCAGAATTTAGAAAATAAATTTTCATGAATTACAAAACAAAAAAAAAGGGTGGGCTTGAGTTAATGGGCCAAGTGGGCCGTCCAAGGTGATGTGGGATTTGGCCCATATGGATGCCCAATATGTGTAATTAAAAAGATGACTTATGGATCATTTTATCATCTTTACCTTAAGAAGATTCAAGAAACTTTGAGAGAGAAAAAAGGGGATAGCCTATTCGGCCAAGAGAGGAAAAATTGGAGCCTTCAAATTTGATCCAAAAAAAATATTTCTTCTAGTATTCCTACTAATTCAAGGGTCCTCTTTAACGTGGTATAATTATTGGAGCAAGAAAAGCATCTATTCTTGCAAGGAGCAACTTTAGCCAAGAAAGAAGATAAGTGGAAAAAGGTAAGATTCGATCTTCTTTTATATGTTATGGATGGTTGTGTATGTTGTAGTGTGTTGAAATGAGTGAAATTCATGAAAATATGGACTATGTGTTGTGGCCGTGTGGTTGTGGTATAGTATGGAAGAGAATGAATCAATTTTTCTTAAGTATTTTGGTTATTGTTGTAATGGAATCTATGATGGAAATGAAAGTTTAATGATTCTAGTTGAAGTTGTAAGTGTTGGAGAGTAGTTTTAGAAGCTAATGTGATTTTAATGTCACTTTTTGTATTTATGGAAGGTAATGTTGTTAATGTGTGAACTGTTAGTATAATTCATGAATTTGAAAGGAGAAAATGTGTTGTTGTTGTTGTTATTGCATTTGGGATGTTTCGGGCGGAATGGCATATTGGTTGGATTATTTTGAATATAGTACGTATTGTTTGAAGTATTCTTGAATCATGATAGAAAGATTTCGGATTAATACTTGAATGTGGGATCATTGGTATTAGTTGGATTATATGTGATTGAATTGAATATAAATGAAATGTCGTTGAAGTGTGTGACGAAGGTTGCTAATGTTAGAATATATTTTGGATTGATTGCTGAAGTTGTTAGTATGATTGTTGGTATTGTTGTTGATAATTTGGCCGAGTTGAATTCTCGGATTGTTGTTGATAAATTTGGCCGAGTTAGATTCTCGGGGATGTGGTATTTACAGGGGAAATGCTGCCGAAATTTCGGCATAACATAAGTAAATTTATTTGAGAAACTAAGGCAAGTGTATGACGTCGAATCTAATAATTGTGTGAACTCTTTTGAATGTAGACTAGCAAGCTTGGATAGATAAGCGTAGCTAATAGGACGTGGAGCAGGTATGTAAGGCTTACCCTTTCTTTCTTTTGGCATGATCCTTATGAAACGAGCAAATGACGTTTATGTATGATTTCAAAGAAATTCCTATTCTTAGAGCCACTAGGATGGCCAACGTTCTTGATTTCCATAAGCTGTTTCATATGGTTTTGATGCGTATCCATGATGTCCGACGATCTATTTGATATGTTTCCGAATGGCATTTGAAAGATAATTGATATGACTATAGTTTTGATCTTCAAATGTTGGTACGTTCGATTGTTCCATTGAGTCTTTGATATATTTTGATATGTGCATACGGTTCCAAGAGCTATATTTGATTTGATCCATAACGATATCCGAGAGGTACTTGATATGATTGTTGCTTTGATTTTCCAAAAATAGCTTCTGAAACGTTCGCAAAAGGTTCTGTACTTCAAACGCTCATAACTTTCTTATACTAAGTCGGATCAATCCGAAACTTGTTTCTGAGCCTTCAGGTGTCGGTAAGTATACTTGTCCATCGAGTCTTCCATAATATATTCGGAGGTTACCGACCTTACGTCACTCCGATAGAGACATAACATTCTTTGGGCTCTCTTGCATGTTGCTTATATGATATATGTATATGGGGAAGATGGGAAAAAGGGCTAGAGCGCTATAGACGCTGGGATATGCACACGGTACATGTATCCGTATATGACATGATATCATCCCGGACGCGGGACATATGTGGTTAAATGGATCGGCTGCCGACGCCTCGGCAACATGATATGTTCTATTTTTTATGTATATATGAACAAGAGATGTTTTTCAAAGAAAGCTAAGCATGCATGGCATCTGCCTTAAGAGGCACTCACATGTACAGATTATCCTTTTATCTTATGATATGCTCTATATTTCCATTTTGTCATTATCCATACTTTTATCCATTATTATATTATCGTTCACGCCTTACATACTCGGTACATTACTCGTACTGACGTCCCTTCTTGTGGACGTTGTGTTTCATGCCACGCAGGTAAGCAGGTAGACGGGTTCGATTCCTAGGAGCTCCACATTGAGAGCGCTCCAGTTGTTCCGGAGCTTCAGTTTATCGGTACTACTTTTGTGTGTACATTTGGGCACGGCAGAACCCGGCCCTTCTTGTAAATATTTGTATCTTGTTTAGAGGCTCGTAGACAGATATGTACAGTCAGATGTTTCACAACCTTGTTTGTCCTTATCGCCGTATAATATGTTAGTACAGTTTATTGTCACTTGTTTACGGGTATGCTATTAATGATAGTGTTGAGTAAAGGAATGACAGTATCGTTCATACGGCCACTTCCGTAATAAGAGTACGATGCGAAATAAGGGGTGCTCGGTATAGTAGTATCGGATACTCGTCGCGACCCCTAGTTGGGTCGTGACACATAGATACTTATGTGTGGGTTGTAGATGCTATGTGCCTTCTTCGTTGTATGTTTTGTACATCATTTTGTAGCCTTGTGAGCTTATGTACATACATATGTTTTGGGAGATAGTTGGTGATTGTCTCATGATAAGTCTTGTGCCTAGAATGATGTATGTCCAGGTTGAGTATAATAGATAGCATGATGAGTGGTGCTCGGTAGTTAGTTCCGGGTACCCGTCATGGCCCACTAGTTGGGTCGTGACAACTAGCGCCAGGTTGCCACCTCCCGAGTTGGTGTTTGCCTGCAAAAGATGCCCATTTCACCACAATCAGGCGGTTCATACCTTGAATGAATGCCTAGGATTAAGAAAGAGAATTTACAATTTGATCGATGATAGGATCATCGGGACTTTGTGGGGATCACACACTCTACTAGTCCATAACCCTATTGTCCCAGGAGAAGGGTCACCGCTGAAACCTAGATTTGGCGATATGATTTCACGGTCTTCGAGGAATTGTACGCCTGCATCTTCTCAACTCAGGCTACTTTAAGAAAGATCAGACCCGTGGAGCCTGTCCACGAGCCCGCGCCATTAAGGCCCAACAGGAACAAATTTTACTTGTACCATACTGGAGCTATGGGAAATGACATAGAAGAGTGTTACGCGTTCAAGATACAGCTCGAGCACAAGATGAGTACGGGAGAGATTTTGGTCATCCTCCCGCCACAGTATTAAGAAGAAACGAAAGATCAGAGAGCGAGTTTGTAAGGAAAGCGACTCACAGAGCTATATTTTTTGGTAGATATTAGGTGTCCCCCCTTTTTTGCATATAAAATGTTACCCCCTCCCCCATAAATATTGTAAGGAACCGTGCCGACCAGGCGTCCCTATGGAGAGATATGTGGGAAGCCCTAGTTGAGCCTGGTCTGGGGATTAGTTATGTTTTTCCCAAAGGATATTTAGAGAAAGTGTATATCCTTCTTTTGTAAACGAACTATGAAAGGGCCTGATTTCACCTAGCGGGATATGTAGGAAATATATGTAAGACTCGGCCCCTATATAATATAAATTATAATTCCCCCCATTTGTTTAATTTTTGCAACAGGAAAGGGTTTGCAAAAGTAAGTCAGCCATAAAGCCCATTGGACCAAGATCCATCCAAACATAAAAGGCCCATAACGTCCAAACCTTTAGAACAAAGGATCAAAGTATTCAAGCTTTAATATGTGATATCTTGCCTTTATATTTTATGTTAAGTAACTAACTTTGCCTACCTCTGAGTTATTCTTATCTTATAAAACGAGGCCGATTAGTTTAGTATCGAAAGCTGGCATACATCACAAGATCAAAAGTCGCTTTAGCATCCCTCTCAGATAAAGAAAAAGGGAAAATGATTGGTACACCTGATAATGGTAGAAATGAGCTCATTCTCCGCAATGGACATACCCAAGACACACAGGAAGTATCATCTCACGAAGATGTGATCGTGACATTACTGACTGCCGTCACGGCCTTCCAAGAAAAGGTGGCTAGGAATGAGGTAGCCAATGCTAAAAAAGGTTCCCCGACTGGAAAAAGAAGGCCTCCTCCTCCCTTTCCTTTACTAAGCTCTCCAATGCCTGATCACTTCCCCATCTACCCACCAGGAACCATCCCACCTCCATTAAGTCCAACTCACCCGAATCACGTTAGTACTTCTTGCCGCACCCCACCACCAACAAAATACACCCAAATCCCAGGGACCACTCACTCGGTCCCTTCATACCAGGTTCCCCAGCCGGTATTCATCAACCTGGCAAACCAAGTACGTGTTCCAGCCCCACCAACTGGGCAAACCACCACTGCCCCACTCAACCATCTCGCTCATCAAGTATCTTTCTTCACTCCCAACATCCCAAATGAATCCTCACCAGGGCATAAAGAGCTAGACCATTATGAGGGGAATGGAGAAGGCTTGGAGGGCCGAACAGGATAAACATGAGAAAGATATGGAAAAGAAGATGGAGGAGTTACTAGAAAGATCCAACAGGTCCGCAATGAAGGCTACGGGCCTAAGATATGATGACCTGTACATGCATCCGGATTTGGACCTACTAAAAGGGTTCAAAATTCAGAAATTTGAAATGTTCAATAGGACAGGGAATCTGTCACACCCCAACCTTGGTGAGGCGTGATTAGCACCCGGCACCTTACGGAAACTGAGCGAACCAACTGACAGCTCGCATCCTCTATGTCTCAAACGGCAAAGAAGGCCAAATATGAATATAAAATCAAGCATACATATATATGTAATGGGCCTGGGACGTCCCTATATCCCCTAACAAGACATAACTGAGTTGTACACAGGAATCTGTCTGACAAGCCTCTATCAACATGACTGAAGTACACAAGTCGGGACAGGGCCCCCGACATACCCTCTTGTCACTCAAAACAACATATACAACTCAGACTCGGTAATGCTCCAGGAAGCGATGGAGCCCACCAATCAAAACTGGTACCTGAAAGCATCCTACTACGGAAGATCCTCCTCTGGTTTACTTGCACCTGTGGGCATGAACGCAGCATGATATCAGAATGAAGATAACATAAGATAAAGTAAGTAGATATACCTCGTACTCTTCTTAGGATCTCTGTCATGTAAACTACTCGTCTACAGAAAACACATTTCATACAAATCCATACACAACAAACATACATATGCATTCACATATACTTACTATACATACATATGTCATATCCATACCCGGCCCTTTTGGGACTCGGTGTCATCTGTACTGGCCCTTTCAAGACTCGTTATTATCCGTACCCGACCGTTTTGGGACTCGGTGTTATCCCCAACTGGTCAGTGGGAGTGCAATGCATACATACATACATATACATAAAAATACATAAATGAAATCAACATCATCATTAGCATTATCATTATCACTATATCATTCCTTAGAAGATCAACTGTCTTAAGGTGAAGTCGACGATGTCATGGGAGTCTCCAGAATCATGAACTTAGATAGCATTAAAAATAGAATCATTATCTTTGATATATCTCACCTCGAAGGAACGAGTAACATGAGATGAGACCATCAACAATAAGTAAGATCAAGGGTGTCATGGAATGGCTCAATAATCTCATCAAATCATAGCTTCGGAATTTCTACAATAGAATCATCATCATCGTCACAATCATTATAGAACATTTTTCATTTAACATCATAAGAGCTTTGGAAATATTGAATTCTTACTTTTGGGAATAAGAACGACATAGAAATATACCTTAACATATCTTTGAATCATGCCTTTGAAAGAAAGAGACTAGCCTTAACATACCTTTCGATCGCCTTATTCGTTCAACGTTTATTCTTCCAAGCTCGTAACTCTACACATAAACCATCCATATTATCTTTAGGCTCAATATCATACACTTGTCTCAAGCATTCAAATGAAATCTTTTTAGAATCTGCCGAAATTCGGGCAGCATCTCCCCTATTTATATGCCTAGCCCAAAATCACAATCCAGCAACCAACAACAACAACAACAATACCAACATCAACCACAATACTATCAACACCAATATATTCCATAAAATGTCCTACACGACATTTTTCCAATTTTTCAACAAACCATGTCAACATCCATAATACCATAATCAAAGAATTATATTCAATTTAATCTCAAATTAATCAAAAAATATCTTTCAAACTCACCTCATGGCCATCAACTTCAATTCAACTCTTTATGATTTTTCTCCTATGATTTCTTCCTCTCTAAGAATTTCTAAACCTTTATATCATCTCAATCATGTAAATAATAATAGGAAAAACATACCTTATAGTAGAAGAACATCACTTTATTCACCCCTTTCCAAGATCAAGTTCATTGCCACCTTGAGGAGAAACAAGAACAATTACCTTCCATGGATTTTCTTCGAGGTTTTTGATTTTGACATTCTCTCTTGATGATATGGAAAGGTTATGGAAGATTATGGAAGGTTATGGCGGATTATGGAATATTATGGAAGATTATGGAGTATTATGGAAGATTAGGAAAAATTATAGAAAGTTATGGAGAGTTATGGAAAATTATAGAACTCTCAAGAGTTCTTCAAGAACTCTTTAGAAGTGTGGCGGATGAGAAAATGGTGAAAATTGATGAAAATTAATGGGTTAGAGGGGTATTTATAGGTGTGTGTTAGGTCGGGTACTGTAGCACCCGGTTACTATAGCACCATTTTTCTGCTCCGTCCGCCTAACTTGTAACGTCCATAATTCTCTACTCTGATGTCGTATCGACGAGCGGTTTGTTGCGTTGGAAACTAGATTCGACGAGCTTCATTTTAAAATTTTGGAACACCTTAAAACTCCTAATATAATAGGAGATATACCCCTCCAAATTTGACTAACAATCTATCCAAAATTCGGCCAACTTTTTCAAAAGTTTTGACAAATTTATTTTCTTTGATTTGCTTGGTCCCGGAGTCTCCCATAGCTTATTATATGAACTTAAAACCTCGTAACCATAAGGTTGGCGCATTTAATCTCATATATCCTTGAAGGTAACCCAGTAACCGTACTTAAAACAACCATCAATACTTTAAATTTCAACGTACGAAACTACGGGGTGTAACAGAATCCCAAAGCGCACCTCCGCTCCTACTGTGACCAATTGGTTGGGGTTAAGAAGAACGAACCCCTGATTATGCGACTATTCAGTCGTAGTCTAACTGGCGAAGCCGCTGAGTGGTTTGCAACCCAAGACATGAGCCAAAAGCTTTCTTGGGAGGACATGGAAGAATCCTTCATGGAGAGATATCGCTTTAATGTCAAAACGGTACCCGACTGCTACTACCTCGAGAAGGTCAAACAAAAGTCGACAGAGAATTATAGAGAATTCACCAGTAGATGGAGGGCCGAGACAGCCCATGTGCAACCATCAATGTCTGAGGGAGAGCTGGTCTTCGTGTTCATTTGGTCTCAAGAGCCTGATTTCTATGATAGAATGTTCTCCATGGCTAGAAGGCCATTTGCTAAATTGGTAAAAATGGGAGAGGCCATAGAAGATGGTCTCAAATCTGGGAAAATCGTAAGTGTCTTCAACAAGACCTCCGAACAAGCTACCGCAGGAATCTTCCACAAGAAAAAACGGGACATGGCGAGCATATCCCACATTCCAAACCCAAGCCCAAAAGAACCACAATCCCCCTACATAACTCCGCCTTTCATAATTTACTCCACACCTGCCTACAACCCAACACCTATATAATACACACAACCAAGCTTCACTATCACTGTACCTGCCTACACAGCTCAGCCCAGTGTTCGTGTATCCGCTTCTGCTTACCAAACCCCACCATAACAAACATATCAACCACCTCAACAAATCTACCGCCCACCACAGGCATATCAACCACCTCAGAACTACCAAAATCAGCCACTACCCGTAGCATATAATGCTCCACGTCTTGCTTTCTAGAGAAAGCTAATGAGAGAGTTCACAACACTCCTCGAGCCAAAAGCTCGACTCTTCAAAAGGCTATTGGCCGCGAGTCTAATCCAAAAGGTCCCTACAAAACCAGCACAGCCGGGGAACAGATTCTATAGGATTGATCAGACTTGTGCCTACCATTCAGGAGGAAATGGGCATAGTACAAAAGACTGCATAAATCTCCAACATAAAATCCAGGATCTGATCGATAAAAAAGAAATCATCTTGGAGACCGCGGCTCCCAATGTGAACACAAATTCGTTACCCAACCATGGGAACAACGGGGTCCATATGATTGAAAGGGACGAGGACTGGGAAGCATGCAAAGCGTTAGTCCCCAGAGCAGTTGAATCCCTCAAACAAATAGTGGCTTCCATCACACTCTAGGAGCGCCCCACTTTCAAAGTTTTTATCCCAGTACCGGGAGCCTTAAAGGCTATACCAGGGTTCAGGACTTTGGTCCCAGCACCAGTAGTAGCCCAGATGACACAACAAATTATGCCTGCTCCGAAAGAGCCATCATTATGCAAGCAGCCACGGCTCAAGGCATGACCCGCTCGGGGAGATGTTACACTCCTGAAGAACTGGCTCAGAATGCAGCAAGGAAATAAAACACCTAAAAGAGAGCAATAATCAAAGGATAAGCTAAAGATTTCTGGCGATGTATGCAACAGAAAGACTACTCCATCGTTGAGCATTTGAAGAAGACACCGGCACGAATATTGGTGTTATCATTGCTGGTCAGCTCCCTACCTCACAGGCAATCTCTCATAAAGGTATCGGATGTTGCACATGTGCCAGCGGGTACGAGCAGTGAGGACTTAGCCAGGTTGGTAGCCCACATCATCGGAGAACATAAAATCTGCTTCTCCAAAGAAGAATTGCCGACAGAAGGAACCTCCCACAACAGAGCTCTCAACATCACCGTGGAATGCCATGGCAAGGCAATAGGGAGAGTTCTTATGGACAATGGATTAGGCCTCAACATTTTTCCCATCACCACATTAACACAGCTTGGCTACGATGTGGATAAGATCCGCCAGAGTGGGACGAATGTCAGGGGATTTTATGGGTCCCAAAGTGATTCCCTGGGAGAAGTAGACCTACAGATCCAAGTTGGGCCTGCCTCTTTCATAGCAGAATTTCAAGTCATGGCGATCACGACCAACTACAACATGCTTTTGGGAAGACCCTGGATACATTTTGTCGGTGCAGTACCATCCACTCTGAACTAAGACATAAAATTTGAATGGCAGGGACAGGAAATTGTGGTCGCAGCTAAGAAGGATACGCAGAAATATCCTTACAACATCATACCGGTAATTGAGGGGAGTCTCCACAGATCGAATTTCCATGTGGTAGAATATGTTACGGCCACCCATTCAGAAGGGGAGACCGACAAACCAATGCCAGCAGTCTATAGAATGATTGCCTCCACCATGCTGAGAAATGGTTTTGAAATGGGAAAAGGCTTGGGAAAAGACCTTGAAGGGATAATCGAGCCTATTCCAATCCCAAAAGAAAATTACCACTTTGGTCTAGGGTACGCTCCTTGCGAAGACAAGCTCACGAAGGTTATTAGGAGAGAACCCAGAAAGGGAATTTGCCTCAACCAATTCTGGGTTTATACCAGTCATTTCCTAGAAAGATAGCGATGCCGAATGGAAAAGAAATTGATGGGGGTCTCGAGTCGCTCTTTCCAGAAGAGAGATGTTACGCGATCATTGACGAAAGCCAGGAGACACTCACCATATGCAGTCTGAGGCCCGGAGAGCACTTGAGCAATTGGACATCCACTCCTCTCTTGGCTCCTCAATAGAGAGATGGGTTTTTCTTTAAATCTTTTGCTAAAAAAGCGGCGACATCGATCGAGGCCCGAATGATCGCTTTTTCTAAATTACTTCATGATGTTTAAAAATGGAAATGGTCCGACGTTGTTCCGAACCAGGACCACAGTTTGTAACCAATTACTCTTGAATTAATAAAAAGTCTCGATCTACATAAAACTGCTACCCTTATCAGATAATAATAACGAAAGTTTTCTAACTAACCACGCATAACGAACAACAATAAACCCAATTTTACTTTGCCTCACCTTTTCAGTAGTAACCGTAATAAAACAATCAAAAATGTCACGACGTGTCGTGAAACGAGCGAGGAAAATATTCAGCAGGAGTATGAGGAGTATGACAAATGGACAATGATGCCAGAGGGACTGTTAGAAGAATTGGAAGAATTAGCAGATAAGAAAAATCCAAGTATGGACGAAACCAAGGTAATCAACCTTGGTAACGAAGAGGATATCAAAGAGACACGAATCAGTGCTCACTTGGGAGCACTACAGAAAGAAGAGCTCATAGCTCTGTTAGAGAAATATGTGGATGTCTTCGCCTGGTTATATGCAGATATGCCTGGGTTAAACACTGAAATTGTAGCTCATATATTGCCTATCAAGGAGGGCTTTGCTTCGGTCAAGTAAAAGACCCGGACATTCAAACCATACATGAGTATCAGGATAAAGGACAAGGTAGAAAAACAAATCAAGTCTGGAATAGTGGAGGTAACATCCTACCCTACCTGGGTGGCCAACATAGTGCCAGTACCCAAGAAGGACGGAAAGATCCAAATCTGCGTGGACTATCGAGACCACTACGAGCAAGTCCAAAGGATAACTTTCCCCTTCCAAACATCCACATTCTAATAGAAAACTGCGCCAAGCACGAGTTCCAGTCGTTTGTGGATTGTTTCACCGGGTACCATTAGATACTCATGAGCGAAGCAGACGCTGAGAAGACAGCCTTCATCACCCCTTGGGAAGTCTACCATTATAGGGTAATGCCGTTCGGCCTCAAGAACGCCGGCGCTACATACATGAGAGCTATGACTACCCTGTTCCACAATATGATGCATCGAGAGATTGAAGTCTATGTAGACGATGTCATCATAAAGTCAAAAGAAATGTCAGCGCATACCAAGCATTTGCGCAAGTTTTTTGACAGACTTCGCAAGTTCAATCTAAAGCTAAACCAGGCAAAAAGTGTGTTTGGTGTACCAGCGAGTAAGTTACCAAGATTCATAGTTAGTCGTAGGGGCATCGAATTGGACCCTATCAAGATCAAGGAAATCCAGGAGCTACCACCTCCCAAGACCAAGAAAGAAGTCATGAGCTTCTTGGGGAGGTTGAACTATATTGGGAGGTTCATAGCCCAGTTAACTGTGATTGTGGGACCAATTCTTAAATTTCTCAAGAAAGAGGCTCCCACAAATAGGATGGAAGAATGCCAAGAGGCATTTGACAAAATCAAGAAGTACCTCTCCAATCCTCCCGTCTTAGTACCATCCAGGCCAAGGAGTCCTCTATTACTGTACTTGTCAGTATCAGAAAATGCTTTCGGGTGCATGCTCGCCCCGCATGATGAAGAGGGAAAAAAGGAACATGTCATCTACTATTTGAGCAAGAAGTTCACATCCTACGAGGCACGATACACACTTATAGAGAAGACCTGTTCTGCCTTGATCTGGATTGCCCAGAAGTTGAGGCACTACCTGTCGGTGTTCACCACTCACCTCATATCAAGAATGGATCCAGTAAGGTATATCTTTCGACAGCCAATGCCCATAGAAAAAATGGGTAAATGGTAGATGCTACTAAGCGAATTCGACATCGTATACGTAGAACAAAAGGCAATCAAAGGACAAGCCTTAGCTGAATTGCAGGCAGAAAGTCTCGTCGATGACAAACTTAAACAATTATAGACTTTCTTCCCAGATGAGGAAGTAATGGCTATGGAAGAAGACGTGGCAGAACCATACTCAGGTTGGAGGCTGTTCTTCGATGGAGCGCTAAATTATAAAGGATCAGGCATCGCGACAGTGTTAATATCAGAAACAGGACAACACTATCCCTTGGCTGCAAAGCTCAACTTCAGATGTACCAATAACATGGCAGAATACGAAGAGTGTATCCTCGGCCTCAGGATGACATTGGACATGAACATACAAGAGTTGTTGGTAATTAGGGACTCTGATTTGCTCATAAATCAAGTGAAAGGAAATTAGGCAACTAAAAATGATAAAATACTCCTATATGTGAGTCTGGTACAGAGACTGTGCGGGAGGTACAAAAACATCGATTTCAGGCATACTCCGAGGGCTCAAAATGAGTTTGCAGACGCATTGGCTACGATAGCCTCTAAGATCCAGCACCCCGAGAGTACTCACATTGATCCATTAGAGATCACATTGAGGGAAGAACAGACTCACAGTGCCCACGACGAGGCCAAGACGGATGGCCAACCATGGTATGCCGACATTAAGGAATACATGGAGAAAGGAGAGTACCCCTCAAAGAGTTCAGCGAATCAGAAGAAGACCATCAGGCTAATGGGTTCTTCTTGAACAAAGAAATTTTGTACAAAAGGACACCTGACCTTGCGTTACTCAGGTTTCTGGACACCGAAGAGGCTACGAAACTACTGAAAGAGGTGCACGCAGGGGCATGCGGACCTCACATGAATGGATTCATCCTCGCCAAAAAATTCTTGAGGACATGATACTATTGGATGACCATGGAGCATAACTCCTGTAAATTCATGCAAAAGTGCCATCAGTGTCAGATACACGGAGATCTGGTCAAGGTTCCACCCACAGAATTACATGCGATGAGCTTGCCTTGGCTATTCGTGGCATGGGGAATGGACGTTATAGGACCCATCGATCCTCCAGCCTCCAATGGACATCGCTTCATGTTAGTCGCCATCGACTACTTCACTATATGGGTGGAGGCAACTTCTCCCAAGTCGGTGACTAAGAAAGTCGTGGCTGACTTTGTCAAGAACAATATGATATGTCGCTTCGGCGTACCTGAATCTATCATCATAGATAATGGTGCCAATCTGAACATCCATTTGAAGAAGAACATCTGTGACCAATTCAAGATAACCCACAGAAACTCTACCGCCTACTGGCCACAGATGAATGGACCTGTAGAGGCTGTCAATAAGAACATCAAGAGGATCTTGAGAAAGACGATCGACAATTATAATAATTAGCACAAGAAGTTATCTTATGCTTTGTTGGGGTACAGGACAACAACCTGAACTTTCACCGGGGCAACCCCGTTCCTCCTTTTCTGCGATACAGAAGCGGTCATACTCGCAGAAGTGGAGATCCCTTCACTCAGGATCATCCAAGAGGCAGAGCTGAATGTTGCAGAATGGGTCAAAAATATCTATGAGCAACTGTCCATGTTAGATGAAAAAATAATGGTGGCGATATGCCACGGACAGCTGTACTGACAAAGAATGTCTCGAGCTTTCAACAAGCGGGTCAGAGCCCGACTCTTCCAAATTGGGCAACTCGTGCTCAAACTCGTCTTCCCCCACCAAGAAGAATACAAAGGAAAATTCGCGTCAAACTGGCAAGGACCGTACATGGTCAGGAAAGTACTTTCAGGGGGAGCCGTAGTCCTAGCCGAGATGGACAGACAAGAGTGATCCAAGGCAATTTACGAAGACGCGCTCAAGAGATATTATGTTTAGGATTCCATTTGCTTGTAATGACATTATAATTTCCTTGTAATCGTACATTTTGCTTGTAATCGTACTTTTGTAATAGAATAGGAAAAACTAAATCATCTATGTAATGAACTACACAATTACTTGACTTCCCCACTGTAGAATACATAGGCAGTCCATACGGACCCGGTCGAATTATTAGAAACAAAAACTCAATACTTTATTTTAAACTACGTTCAACCAGACTTCCTGCTACGACAGGATACATATGTTACACCCCTCGTTTTCGTAGTAGTAGAACCTATGGTTTCCTAGTCGGGTATGCCCTTGGAATAGAGATTCGAGACCGAGTTTGGAGGTGCCTTATCCCATGAACAAGAGTACCAGTATGTGTTCCGGGTCATTCTCAAAGTTAGAAGTTGAACGAATCGAATCGACGCGATCCGAACTGAATCAGAGAAATCTGCAGACACCAGTCATCGTCGACGGGTCGTCGACATGTTCGACAGACCGTCGACGTGCGGTGTCGATGGGATTCCGCAGCCATACATTTGCAGGCGCAGGTCGACGGGCAAGTTGACGGACCGTCGACATATCGACGGGCCGTCGACCTGCTCGTCGAGCCGGACCGTTGTAGCCTTTTTGTCCTCCAAGTATAAATATGTGGGTCACGACTTCATTTCATATTTTCCCCTTTCCAAAAATCAGAAAGCCCCGATATATTCTCTCCCAATATTTTCCATCACACTAGTGAAAACTTGACGAGTCCCGGACCCCGCAAACCCGAGATGGTGAAGGAGAAAGGTTGCTTCTAGGGTTTCTTCAAGTGTGGACTTCAAAGAGTTGAGGTTGAAGTGATTCTTGGGATTATTTACCCCTCAAGGTATGAAAATGATTTCTACCTTTGTATTTAAGTTGAGTATCAAGAGTTTTAGTGATCCTACGTAAAGAGGGGATAGTTGTGAAAGTGGTAAGTTGATGAAGACAAATAGTAACTTAGGGTTATTGTAAGAGATGATTGGGAATGGATTTGAATATATTTTGATATATAAGTGTTGTTATTGTTGTTATAGTTGTTATTAAAGTGAATGAGAAGTTGAAGGGTTGTTAAGCTTATGAGAGAAATGTTGTCCATGATTCGTTAACCTCTCTATACATCTAAAGGAGGTTAGCAAGTGAAGTGCATAGTCTAATGAAGGTCTATGTTATCTTAATTGTAGATTTACAAGTCGAGAAGTAGGAGTTGGCTGATTTGATATACGTCAAGGTATGTTAAGGTGATCCTTTTCTTCTTTTGGCATGATCCTATGACACGATCCAATAAGCGAGTAAGCGAGTCCATATTACTCTACTCTTAGAAGTATTAGGAGTATTTCAGTCTATGATGTTCATGTACCCTTCCCCCTCTATGATTATCCTTTCTGTTCATGGGTCTAGTTTTATGTAAACAGCTATTCATGCATTACATTCATTTATATATATGTATGTTGACCCGTGACCAGAAGGCGTTATATACGTAAGCCTTATATGTATATGGAGTATGGAAAGGAGATGGCGTTATATACGCATTACCACCTGATCAGCTGGTGCACTATTATGATGATATGAGAATTAGGCTGCAAGTATCGCAGCAATCTATATGACGATGGCCGCAGAGACGACGATATGATATGAGAAAAGGGACAGGCGTTATACATGCACATATATCAGGCGTTATATACACACTCATATATAGATGTACTACCTTCATTGATAGGCATGAGCATGCATTTTATGTGCCCACAGAGGCATTGTCAGTTATACAAGTTTATGCAGATACTAGTTCATACAAGTACATGCATTCAGTTATTTCAGCTTATGAGTTCAGATCTTATCCATGATTCTCATGTGCACACATATATATATATATATATATATATATATATATATATATATATATATATATATATATATATATATATATATATATATATATATATGTCGTTGCTCTTATGCTTTACATGCTCAGTACATTATCCGTATTGACTCCCCGTTGCTCGGGGGGCTGCGTTCCTGCCCGCAGGTACCGGGAGACAGACAGGTGGTCCAGCTCAGCAGGACCTCTAGATCTAGCAGTGTTTAGTACGCTCCATTCGATTCGGAGCTACAGTCAGTTTTGGTATGCCCCTTTTGAGATATGTATGCACATGGGTATGACGGGGCCCTGTCCCGTTCTCTCTACAGCTTTTATTCCAGTAGAGGTCTGTAGAAAGTTGTATGTATTAGCCAGACGATGTAGCCTTGTTGGCGCCCATTCTTTTGTGTACAGTATATGCAGCAGCCTGGCTGGCTTGCATTATTCTTCCGCATGATTGTATATATATATATATATATATATATATATATATATATATATATATATATATATATGTGTGTGTGTGTGTGTGTGTGTGTGTGTGTGTGTGTGTGTGTATGGAGATTTTTACAGAGTTCTGATGTTTTCTTTTTATGAGATTAGTTGTGCCATTCATGGGCCTTGATGTTCAGTATATTTCAGATACGAGTATACAGGTGTTTGGTCGCTAGAGGTCAGACTCCCGTCACGGCTCATCAGTTGGGTTGTGACAGAAGTGGTATCAGAGCAGTTCCGCCCTAGGGTTGTCTACAGACCGTGTCTAGTAGAGTCTTGTTTATGGGAGTGTTGTGCACCACACATATAAACAGGAAGCTACGGGACATTTAGGATGATTCCATTCTTTTTCTCCTAAATTGTGCGATAGCGCCATGTGTTAGGCGTTCGTTTTC
The DNA here is from genome assembly GCF_019175385.1 of Lycium barbarum. Classification (NCBI taxonomy): domain Eukaryota; kingdom Viridiplantae; phylum Streptophyta; class Magnoliopsida; order Solanales; family Solanaceae; genus Lycium; species Lycium barbarum. The sequence goes on along the minus strand of NC_083345.1, from coordinate 54,884,188 downwards.
TGATGAATTGTTATGATTTTAGAGATGCCTCCCAAGAAAGCTACAGCTACCCAAAAGGGCAAGAAAGCCACAGGTGAGGCCACTAGCCGTACTCGACAGGCCACTAGAGCCCAGGATGCGATTCAGAGTGAGGGGCCATCTGAGACATCGCATACACCGCCTTCAGCGCCTGCCCCAGTTCCTCAGCCGGATGCACCGGGCCTGGATGTGCAGGATGCCATACGGTTGTTGATCAGATTAGTAGCCGCCTAGGCTCAGCGACAAGGTGTTGGTGTTGAGCAGGCAGACGGGACTGGTGGTTCGAGGGTTAAGACCTTCCTTGGGTTAGGTCCTCCAGAGTTTTCCGTGGTACAACAGAATATGGACCCTCAGGATTTCATTGATTGTATTAAGAAGACTTTGAGGGTTATGCATGCAGACGAGGTCAAGTCAGTAGAGTTGGCTTCGTATAGGCTGCGTGATATTGCAGTACAGTGGTATCAGACTTGGGAGTTATCTAGGGGAGAGAATGCCCCTCCAGCTATGTGGCGAGAGTTCGCAGATGCTTTTATCTGCCATTATTTGCCTCCTGAGGTCAGGCAGGCCTGAGCAGATAGATTCATATGTATTGAGTAGGGTAGTATAAGTGTCCAAGAGTATTGCGTGTATTTTGATTCTATGGCCAGATATGCTCTAGCCATGGTGGCTGAGATGGAGGATAGAGTTCATCATTTTGTGGTTGGTTTGGAGCCACATTTGATTGATGCTTGTACGACTGCCGCATTACAGCCAGTCATGGATATCTCCTATATACAGGCATATGCACAGAATTTGGAGGATCACAAGCGCCAGAGGAGGACAGATCGTGAAAGTGACTGGGGCCATGGTATGAGGTCCATATCTTTTGATAGTGGGGGTGAGTTTAGAGGAGGACAGAGACAGTAGCATCTCCGATATCGTTTCCATTCAGCAGGGAGTGTATCTCCGCTATTTCCAAGTCTGAGATTTGACCGGTCTCCTTATTCCGGAGCAGGCCAGAGTTCTAGAGCATCAGGCTCTCAGTACAGACCAGAGTCAGGACAGATGAGACCCCCTTTGTCGCGATGTGCCCAGTGTGGCAAGTTACACGCCGGTCAGTGTCGACCGGGATTAGATGGTTGCTATGCTTGTGGCCAGCTAGGCCACAGGGTGAGGGAGTGCCCGATGAGGATTGGTACAAGTATGGTTCAGCCTACAGGGTCTGTGGCTGGCTCTTCTTCCGTAGTGCGCCCTTCAGGGAAAGTTTTTCAGACGCCAGCAGGGCGAGGTAGAGGGAGGAGTGGAGCATCCAGCTCGATCATTCCTCAGCACCACGTATATGTATTGGCTAGTAGACAGGACCGCGAGACGTCTCCTGATGTTGTTACAGGTATATTATCGGTTTCCTCCCATGATGTTTATGCACTGATTGATCCAGGTTCCACTTTATCATATGTTACACCATTTGTTACTGGCAAGTTTGGGGTAGATCCTGAGTTGATCAAACCTTTCGAGGTGTCCACGCCAGTCAGTGATCCGGTTATAACTAGGCGAGTATACAGGGACAGTGTTGTTATAGTTTGTGACCGCCATATCGTGGTAGATTTAATTGAGCTAGATATGATTGATTTTGATGTTATTATGGGCATGGAATGGTTGGCTTCTTGTTATGCTAATGTCTATTGTAGAGCAAAGATGGTTCGATTTCAGTTTCCAGGCGAGCCAGTCCTAGAGTGGAAGGGCAATGCTACTTCGCCTAGAGGCAGTTTTATTTCCTACCTTAAGGCAGAGAAGAAGATCAGAAAAGGGTATATTTTTCATCTAGTTCGGGTCCATGATGTGCAAGCAGAGCCGCCGACTCTTTAGTCCATCCCGGTGGTTAATGAGTTCCCAGAAGTGTTTCCAGATGAGCTTCTAGGCATCCCCCCAGAGAGGGAGATTTATTTTGCCATTGACCTATTGCCAGGCACTCAGCCAATATCTATTCCTCCCTATAGGATGGCACCTGCGGAGTTGAAGGAATTGAAGGAGCAGTTGAAAGATTTTCTTGAGAAGGGCTTTATCAAGCCTAGTACATCACCGTGGGGAGCACCGGTCTTATTTGTGAGAAAGAAGGATGGCTTTTTGCGAATGTGTATTGACTATAGGCAATTGAATAAAGTGAATGTAAAGAATAAGTATCCGCTTCCGAGGATTGATGATTTATTTGATCAGTTGCAAGGCGCCAAGTATTTCTCGAAGATAGACTTGAGGTCAGGATACCACCAGGTTAGGGTGAAGGAAGAAGACATTCCGAAGACAACATTCCGGACTAGATATGGCCACTATGAGTTTGTGTTATGTCTTTCGGGCTAACTAATGCTCCAGCCGTATTCATGGATTTGATGAACCGTGTATTCAGACCCTTTCTAGATTTGTTCGTGATTGTGTTTGTAGATGAAATTCTGGTTTATTCACCGTCAGAGGCTGATCATGCAGAACATCTGCGGACAGTGCTTGGAATTCTTCGAGGTAAAGAGTGGTATGCCATGTTTTCGAAGTGTGAGTTTTGGTTGAATTCTGTGGCTTTTCTGGGTCACATTATTTCAGAGGAAGGCGTGAGAGTGGATTCCCAGAAGATTGAGGTTGTGAAGAATTGGCCAAGGCCCACGGGACCAACGAAGATACGTAGTTTCTTGGGCTTGGCAGGTTATTATAGAAGGTTTGTAGAAGGATTTTCCCCTCTTTCAGCCCCATTGAACAAATTGACTCAGAAATTAACTAAGTTCCAATGGACAGATGCTTGTGATCAGAGTTTTCAGACGTTGAAGGATAAGCTAACTTTAGCACCAGTTTTGACTTTTCCAGAAGGAGCAGATGGCCATGTGGTATATGGCGATGCTTCAGGTGTTGGATTGGGCTGTGTATTGATGAAGCACGGTAAGGTTGTCGCTTATGCTTCTAGACAGTTGAAGAAGCACGAGAAGAATTATCTAACCCACGATCCTGAGTTAGCGGCAGTGATTCATGCCTTGAAGATATAGAGGCACTACTTATACGGTGTCCGTGTAGATATCTATACTGATCATAAGAGTATCCAGTACATCTTTACGCTGAAGGATTTCAACTTGCGTCATAGGCGATGGTTGGAGAGGTTAAAAAATTATGATGTGGATATTCTGTATCATCCCGGGAAGGCTAATGTAGTAGCCGAAGCTCTCAGTCGTAAATCTATGGGTAGTTTACCGCACGTGTTGCCAGAGGGAAGAGAAATGGTCCGTGAGGTTCATCGATTAGCTAGCCTCGGAGTTCGATTAATAGATTCAGGCGATACAGGGGTTACTGTTCAAGACACAGCGGTATCATCCTTGGTAGTTGAGATAAAGGAGCGTCATTATGAGGATCCTGTTCTAGTTCATTACCGGGATACAGCACCTCAAAAAGAAAAGACACCCTTTGTGATCACAGGTGATGGGGTACTCAGATATCGAGGTAGATTGTGTGTCCCTAGTGTTGCGAGACTCTGTCGGCAGATTATGGGAGAGGCACATTACTCCCGCTATTCTATTCACCCAGGCTCAACAAATATGTACCATGACCTCAAGAAAGTTTATTAGTGGGGTGGTATGAAAGGAGATGTAGCAGAATTTGTCACTTAGTTTTTGAATTGTCAGCAGGTCAAAATAGAACACCAGAAGCCTGGACGTCTATTGCAGGCTATGGAGATTCCGAATGGAAGTGGGAGGTAATTAAAATGGACTTTATTACAGAGTTGCCCCATACTCAGCGGATGTGTGATTCGATATGGGTCATAGTTGATAGACTCACAAAGTCAGCTCACTTTCTGCCTGTCAGGACTACTTATGCAGCCGAAGATTATGCGAGGCTTTATCTTAAGGAGATTGTACGACTCCATGGTATTCCTTCATCCATTATTTCAGATAGGGGAGCACAGTTCACAGCTAGATTTTGGAAGTCTTTTCAGCAGGGAATAGGGACTCAGGTGAGTCTTAGCACCACATTTCACCCGCAGGCAGATGGGCAAGCAGAGTGTGCTATACAGACCCTTGAGGATATTCTTAGAGCTTTTGTACTTGACTTCCAAAGCCGTTGGGATGATCATTTTCCTCTTATCGAGTTCGCATATAACAACAGTTACCACTCCATTATTCAAATGGCTCCTTATGAGGCCTTATATGGGCGGAGGTGTAGATCGCCCATAGGATGGCTTGATGTTGGGGAGAATCAGTAGCTAGGCCCAGACTTAGTTCAACAAGTAGTTGATAAGGTGAAGGTGATTAGAGAGAGATTGCTAACAGCTCAGAGCCGACAGAAATCTTATGTGGATAATCGACGACGTAAGCTAGAGTTCAAAATGGGCGACTAGGTGTTCCTGAAAGTTTCTCCTATGAAGGGAGTGATGAGGTTTGGTAAGAAGGGTAAGTTGAGTCGTCGATATATTGGGCCATATAAGATCATTCGTATAGTGGGTACAGTGGCATATGAACTAGAATTGCCTTATGAGTTAGAAGCGGTACATCAGTGTTTCATGTGTCAATGCTTCGTAAGTGTATCGGAGATCCTTCAAGAGTTGTACCAGTGAATGATATCCAGGCGACCGAGAAGTTATCGTACGAGGAGGTTCCAGTGGCTATACTGGACAGGCAGGTCCGTCGGTTGCGAACCAAGGATGTAGCCTCCGTTAAAGTCTTGTGGAGAATGAGAATGTTAAAGAAGTGATTTGGTAAGTGGATGAAGCGATGAACATTAAGTACCCGCACTTGTTCCTAGCAGCACAGGAGGTGCAGTCGGAGACATCACTTTCCCCAGGTATTGTTTTTGTTTTAGTTATCGTGATTTGGTCGTGTGAGGCCATGGTATTGTGGGTTGCAGTGTGTCGCCCTGTGAGACATTTTTTTAGGTTGTTGTGTAAAGGACAGATTGATATAACTACAGGGGAACTCTGCTGAAATATTTTAAAACCTAGGATTGTTCGAACATTCGAGGATGAATGTTCCTAAAGGAGGGAGAATGTTACACCCCTCGTTTTCGTAGTAATAGAACCTATGGTTTCCTAGTCGGGTATTCCCTTGGAATAGAGATTCGAGCCCGAGTTTGGAGGTGACTTATCTCATGAAAAAAACTACCAGTATGTGTTCCAGGTAATTCTCAAAGTTAGAAGTTGAATGAATCGAATCGACGCGATCCGAACTGAATCAGAGAAATCTGCAGACACCAGTCATCGTCGACAGGTCGTCGACATGTTCAATGGACCGTCGACGTACGGCGTCGATGGGATTCCACATCCATACATTTGTAGGCACAGATCGACGGGCAAGTTGACGGACCGTCGACATATCGACGGGCCGTCAACCCGCTCGTCGAACCGGACCGTTGTAGCCTTTTTGGCCTCCAAGTATAAATATGTGGGTCACGACTTCATTTCATATTTTCCCCCTTCCAAAAATCAGAAAACCCTGATATATTCTCTCCCAATATATTCCATCATACTAGTGAAAACTTGACGAGACCCGGACCCCGTAAACCCGAGATGGTGAAGGAGAAAGGTTGCTTCTAGGGTTTCTTCAAGTGTGGAGTTTAGAGAGTTAGGGTTGAAGTGATTCTTGGGATTCTTGACCCCTCAAGGTATATAAATTATTTCTACATTTGTATTTAAGTTGAGTATCAAGAGTTTTAGTGATCCTAAGTAAAGAGGGGGTAGCTGTGAAAGTGGTAAGTTGATGAAGCACAAATAGTAACTTAGGGTTATTGTAAGAGATGATTAGGAATGGATTTGAATATATTTTGATATATAAGTGTTGTTATTGTTGTTATAGTTGTTATTAAAGTGAATGAGAAGTTGAAGGGTTGTTAAGCTTATGAGAGAAATGTTGTCCATGATTCGTTAAGCTCTCTATAGATCTAAAGGAGGTTAGCAAGTGAAGTGCATAGTCTAATGAAGGTCTATGTTATCTTAATTGTAGATCTAAAGGAGGCGATCCTTTTATTCTTTTGGCATGATCCTATGACACGATCCAATAAGCGAGTTAGCGAGTCCATATTACTCTACTCTTAGAAGTATTAGGAGTATTTCAGTCTTTGATGTTCATGTACCCCTCCCCCTCTATTATTATCCCTTCTGTTCATGGGTCCAGTTTTATATATATAATTATTCATGTATTACATTCATTTATATATATGTATGTTGACCCGTGACCAGAAGGTGTTATATACGCAAGCATTATATGTATATAGGGTATGGAAAGGACCAGGTGTTATATACGCTTTACCACCTGATCCGCTGGTGCACTATTATGATGATATGAGAATCAGGCTGCAAGTATCGCAGCAATGTATATGGCGATGGCCGCAGAGAGGCCGATATGATATGAGAAAAGAGACGGGCGTTATATACGCGCATATATAAGGCGTTGTATACGCACCCATAGGCAGATGTACGACCTTTATTGATACGCATAAGCATGCATATTATGTGCCCACAGAGGCTTTGTCAGTTATACAGGTTGATGCAGATTCAGGCAGATACTAGTTCATACAAGTACATGCATTCAGTTATTTCAGCTTATGAGTTTAGATCTTATCCATGATTCTCATGTGCACATATATATGTGACGTTGCTCTTACGCTTTACATTCTCAGTACATTATTTCTACTGACTCCCCGCTGCTCGGGGGGTTGCGTTCATGCCTGCAGGTACAGGGAGACAGATAGGTGGTCCATCTCAGTAGGACCTCTAAATCTAGCAGTGTTCAGTACGCTCCATTCGATCCGGAGCTTCAGTCAGCTTTGGTATGTCCCTTTTGAGATATGTATGCACATGGGTATGACGGGGCCCTGTCCCGTCCTCTCTACAACTTTTATTCCAGTAGAGGTCTATAGACAGTTGTATGTATTAGCCAGACGATGTAGCCTTGTCGGCGTCCATTCTTTTGTGTACAGTATATGTGGTAGCCTGGCTAGCTTGCACTGTTCTTCCGCATGATTGTATATATATATATGTGTGTGTATGCAGATTGTACAGAGTTCTGGTGTTTTCTTTTTATGAGATTAGTTGTGTCATTCATGGGCCTTGATGTTCAATATATTTCAGATACGAGTATATGGGTGTTTGGTCGCTAGAGGTCAGACTCCCGTCACGGCTCATCGGTTGGGTCGTGACAACATAGGCGCTTTCGAGCTCGGTCACCACAAAAGAAAACCCAAGAAACCCTTAGGAAACCTTAAAGACACTAAAGCAGGAGAGATCAACAAGATCAAGCTATAAGGGGCGGCACGAGAGTCAGCCAGCATCAACCCTACACTGGGGCAGAATTTTTTAGGGAGCGTAAAAAACTCCGACCAGAAACAGTCAACAAAGAAGATGACAAAATAAAGCCATACACTGGGGAAAATTTTTTGAGAGAACCTCAAATATTCCTGCATATCAACACAATGCAAGGGTCACTCAAAGCAAGACCTGAAACTGGGCCAGAATTTTTGAGAAGGATTTCAAATATTCTACTAGTTCAGAGCTCAACAATCGCATCTCTTGAAAGAATCAGAAGACCTTGTTCGAAGAAAGCATATGTAATGACACAAAAATGAAATAAATATTTCTTTTAAGGAAAAACAACGCACATTTTTATAAATTTTGCTCTAGTTCTTCAACACTAGCATAGGTACATCCCAAAAACATCTCTCGAAATACCGAGGCCCCGAGGGCTCAAAGGAGCGTTAGGAGGAGATACTGGACAAGAGGACAACGACGCTAATCGGTTTTTTAGGAAACTCACAATTTTTCTCTGGATGCAGGTTTTAAACTGGACACCGGATATGCCGCCAAAGGCGAAAAGAAAACTCAGCCAGATGTTAAAGGACCAGGAGGTCACAACAAAGAATGAGTGATAAAGATGCATCTGGCCACGAGGGTCACAAAACAAACGAGCGTAAAGACATACTCGACCAAAAGGGTCATGCAAAGAATGAATGAGCATAAAGACAAATCTGACCAAAAGGGTCACACAAAGAGCGAATGACAAAGATATATCAGGCCAAGAGGGTCACAATGAATGATGACAAAGATACGTACGGCCAAAAGGGTCATGACAAAGACAAAAGGGCCATGACAAAGACAAAAGGGCATATCCGACCACAAGGGTCAACAACTAATACAATGGACGAAAGAAATATTATCCAGCCACAAGGGCCATATTTTTCATCTGCATGTTTAAGAGGTCCATTCATTTATTTAATTTTTCGAGAGAGCCATTCATACAATGTCGAGAGGGCCATTCATACAAACTTCCGAGAGGGCCATTCATACAAACTGCCGAGAGGGCCATTCATACAAACTGTCGAGAGGGCTATTCATACAAACTGCCGAAAGGGCTATTCATACAAATAGCCGAGAGGGTAATTCATTCAAACAAGCCAAAAAGGCCATTCATACAAACAGCCAAGAGGGCTATTCATTCAAACAAGCCAAAAAGGCCATTCATTCAAACAGCAATAAGGGCCATTCATACAAGCAGCCAAAAGGGTCATTTATTCAAACACCACGAAGAATATCTGCAATGCTGTCAAATCTAGGAAATAGGCACACAGCCTCCAGAAAGGAGCTGGCTTGCCAAACCAGATCCAGACAAATTGCGGAGCAAACGTGGAACTTTTTCTAACGTAGTCGGTCAAGATAGGGTGCCCATGAGAGTCAAGCTCTCTGGTCAGGATTTGGAAGCCATCTAATCTCAAACTCAGCCACAATTTTTTCTGTTTTATTTTTCTTTACTAAAAATGGAGACCAGTCGGATACACATCGAGAAATCTGAAGGCGTTCCCACATAAGGGACATGCTCTTCTCCAGCGAGTCGAACTACATGTGACCTTATTCCTGGAGACTAGAGATATGTATGCGAGCTCAAGGCTAGAGAGTCGGTCACATTCCAACAGCTGTCAAGAGAAACCCCAAATCACTACGCCAGAAATCTCAGGACCTTCCTGCCGAATCACTTAAAAGTCCTTAGTTGAGTCGAACTACAAGCAGCCTGAATTCTTGTATAGCCCGGTATATGTAGGAATCCTAGAAGTCAGGGTCTGGCCACATATGTCAAAATTACATCATAATGAGAGGTAGAATGTGTCGGGTCAGTCAAATATTAAGGTTAGTCAAAATTCGTTGCGTGAGGATGGTTTCGCCATCCCCGAACACCGAAGGGGCAGTTGTTGACACCTAATTTTCAATCTCTCATAATTTATTTTAATTATTCAGAGTCCTTGGATGATAAAAAAAAAGTAAATCATAAATTTTTAGAGGTCAGAATGATTTTTATAAAAATTGTTTAGGTCAGTATTTTACTCCTTTAAATTGATAAAATAATTTCTATGATATTAGAAATAATTTAGGAATTAATTAGTACATTTTATAACAATTATGAATCATTTGCTAGATTTAACCAAAGAGAAGAATAATTTTAAATAATTATTTATTTGATTGCTTAAATTGTCAAAAATCAAAATAGCAAATATTTATTCCCTTTAATCCAGGGAATTTGATTAATTAAAAAGATTGACCATTTTGTCACTCAATCCTTAATAATGTCACGACCCAACCCGCCATGACTGGCACCCATACTAACTCCTAGTGGGCGAGCCAACACATAAGTCATCCATTCATTCAAGTCCATTTTTATATTAACAAATTTAATCAGTTATTACTCATTCAAGCATAAGAAAATCAAAATAAGTCACGCCATCAAATAATGAAGTAAATGCGGAAGTCCTAACTATTACAAATTCCTAAAATTCAAAAGTCACCGTACAAAGACTCTAATCAAAAACATGTCTAAGGAATGAAATCTGTCTAAACAATAACCATAATGTCTGGAGTAAAAATAGACATCATAAAGAAGATCTTCGGGCGGCCTGGCAGGGATAGAAGCTCACCCTAAAACCTTTCATCAATGGCCTCATGCTAGATATGAGGACGGGTAGGAGTCTCTCGATCACAATCTGCACTCAAAGAATGCAGCTATCACGACCCAGCCCCGTGGGCCATGACTAGTGACCGAGCTGGACACTCATATACATACCTGTTAGATATAGTCAAATTGAAACTATGAACAATATGGAAACTTGCAACAAAACTCCAAAGGTTCATAACGTCATCATATATATGTCCAGATAAACTGTCTCCTAAGGAGTCACAACTAATCAAATCATAAAATGATACGCAAGCCGACAAGGCTGCCACTACATATCAATATCATATGTAAGCCGACAAGGCTGCCACTACATATTAATATCATAGCACATCGGATAGGCACAGCTGAACAAAACTTATTCACAACCCACACATATGTTTACAGACCTCTAAGAGTATCGATAGCGAAATATGACCGGATAGGGTCCCGCCGTACCCCTGGATAAACATATACATACATCATAAGATATGTACCAAAAGTCTAGGCTCCGGAACAACGGAGCTCTCCAAGACAGCTGAGTGGAAGTCCTATGCTGAAGGGTCACCAAACCGACTATCTGTACCTGCGGGCAAGAAACGCAGCCCCCCGAAGAAAGGAGGTCAGTACGAGATATGTACTGAGTATGTAAAGCATGAAATACAATAAAGAGGATCATAACTGAAATAGGGAGTACAGGAGACAAGTACAACATCCAGAATACCACAACACTTGCCTTTTGAAACATAAATCATGCATGTCAATATCATATATCATACCCGACCCACTATGGGACTCGGTGAATAAAGTCATCATATACCATCCTGGCCGCCATAAACATATCATTATATCATCATATATATACCGTACCCGGCCCTCTAGTGAGGGACTCAGTGAACAATACAGTGAAATTGTGCACGATAACATACCCGGCCCGGGACTCAGTGAAAGACATATTGAGGCATGCACGAGCAGAGTAGTGAGCAACCATATGCAAGTTAAATCATATCTGAAACTCGATAGAATAATCAAAACGAGCTATCATTTGAAAATCAAGACAATAGTCACATCAAGTACCTTTCGAATGTCACTATGGATTATATCACAATAGAACTTCTGGATTCATATACACGTATCGAGACATAATGAAATAGCTTCTGGAAATCAAGAACATTATCCATCCTAGTGGCTCTAAGAATAGGAACTTCTTTGGAATCATATATACGTCGTCTGTTTGTTTCATAAAGATCATGCCAAAAAGAAAGAAAGGATAACTTTACATACCTGTTATAGGTTAACCGTAATCAAGTCCGCTTCGTCGCCCTCTTTAGCCTATTTGATATGACAGTAACGCTATCGTTAGTAAACTATACTTTCTAGCTTATAAATCTGCAACCAATTACCTATAGGAATCATTCTTCAATTCATACTTTCTTGATTAGGATTTTTATTAGTTAAGAACTTAATGGAAATCGGGCAGCATTTCCCCTATATAACTCGCCTAACCCGAACTTCCAATTAACCTCCTGTTACCACAGCAATACCAACAACGACATTAATAGAAATATTCATATTAAATCCTTACAATCCAGCCCATAAACAACTCAAACAATCCAATAACCTTTCTTAATCCTTTTCCAATCCAAATCACTAACATTCAAGATTATACACCAAACAGACCTACATATGCTTTATATACAATACGTTATACACTTCTTTATTCCAAATTTAGAAGCCACATCAACGGAAACACGACAACCACATGAACAACAACATATGAACATAACCACACTTTTATTCTTTCAACTCAACAATTCCATTTAACAACCACAACTCCTAATATCAACGAATTCATGCAATTTCTTACTTCCAATCTCATCTAATACAATTTTAATCTTTCCATTACAACACCATTAATCCAATCATACCATAAAATGAGAAAATCTTACCGTAATTTAATCGGAGCAAATTCTACACTCACTTGCACCAATTTCACTATTTCTTCTTCCTCAATTCAATACCCAACGTTGCTATCACTTCCTTGGACTTGCAAATCACCTTAGAATTTAATCAAAGCAAGAAAATTTTTTTTTTTTAAATCACTGCTGGCCGTGAGCCAACAACCATGGCTTCTCATGCTTTCTTTTCTTTTGCTTCAATTTAAGATGAGATTAGCAATTTTCAATGGTGTAAACAGCAGTTGGCCGTGCTCCATGAAGCTACTGCCCTTATGCCATGGTCGTGACCCTCTCTTTCTATTTTAAGAGCACCTCTCTCTTAATTCAATTTGTGTATAACTTATGAATGAAGTATATGGAATATGACTCATCTTATAACTATTTATATGCAAGCTACCATATTGACACATACCCCCTCCACTTGGCATGTCTTCATTCATGCTATTATTTATTTATTTATATTATATATATATTTTTAATAAATCGGGTGGGGCCCACTCAAGGTGTGATTAACTTAATTAATCATTAATCCCCGCTTAATAATCTAATCATGGTTACTTAATCCCTAATCTCTATTAAAATTTCTATACTAATTGGTATTTATAACAAATTGTGTACTAATTAAAATCGAGGGTTAAAAGCACTTTATTTCATATCCCAAAATAATCTCGTCCTTAACTTATGTCGATTAGCTTACGAATAATTCGACGTACAAAAATACGGGGTATAACAGCAGCAAGGTAGTATCAGTATAAACACTATGTACCAGTAAGCATCATAGGATGACTAAGATTAGTATCAAGCATATATCACAAAATCAATAAAATAGACAAGTCAGCCAACAACACGAAATCAATAATCCAATCAATGAGTCAACCAGGGATAATCACGAATCAAGTCACCCAAAGATATCAAATCAGATCAATGGAAACAACAAACGAGAACAATTATACCAACAATAACTATAACATCGTTGTGCACACATGCTAACTGATGTCATTGCTTAATAGTCATGACCTATAGAGGAACATGGTGTCCATGTACCACTCATTCCGGATACTCATCGGACCCAAGCATAAAACCTCAACTCCGGAAAGAACCTCAGACGCGGTCCACATCAAGTACCACTCATTTTTGGAACGAACCTTGGACCACGAGCCCATAATATTGGTCACATGCTCATTTCGGTCAACTGTGCCTCTTCATACATCTATATATACTAGTAATTCTTGCTCTCTTGTTATCAATGTTCAAATCATCATTTTGTATTACAAATACACCGAGAAGATCATATTAACTTCTCATCACAACAACATCAACTGTAGAATCAACATAATGAATGGTGTCACGAAGCCCACACGGTCACTCAGTCAATAGCATATAGAAGTTCAATCACACAAACACATCATGTATGAAGACTAGACATGCTTTCTCCTACCGAATTTACAACACATACAATCAACTAATCAAAGTTTAACTCAAGTAGACTGTAACCTACCTCAAACGTAGAGTTAGAACAACGCGAATCACTCCACTATAGCTTTGCCCTTCCTTAAAGCCTCGGAACGCTCAAAGTCTAGAAATTAGAATGCTCAATGAGTCATAAATACTCTAGTCAAAAAATCAATTCAAGAATATCCTCCCCTTTACCCCATTACAATGGGTGAATAATTTTCTTGGTGTAAAGCAACCAATCAAGGGCCTTAGAAATCACTAATCATCAAACTATAACCATATTTCATGAACATTCTAATTACAAGCAGTTTTCATGGTCAAGCTACAATTTTTATGGAACCCTAAGTCTCAATTCACTTAGTTCATTGCTCGAAAGGTTCAATTTATGATTAAGAGGAGTTAACCCAAGCCATTAGATGATAAATAAGTGATAACAATGATAACCCATCAAGTATAGAAGGTTTATTAGGTTCAAGGGTTACTATTGCTAATTCACCATTGAAGACCCATAAAAAAGGATGAAAATCATGAAGAAGATAACGTAGTGATAGAAGGGAATGTTTAAGAATTACCTCTCAAGAATATTCTTGCCCTAGCTTGGCATTTCGCGCTAGGTGCTGATGGGGAACTGTGTTGGTGTTTTGTGAATGAAGAATTCGGAACTATGTCTTTAAAAATAGGATTATTATTTTCCGTCGACCGCTACAGCCGTCATTTCTCTGCTATGGCGGTCTCGCTATAGCGGCCAAGTGCCCGCTATAGTGAACCAAGATAAATCCGACCACCGCTATGGTCGGCCATATCCCGCTATACCGACATCGCCATAGCAGGTCATTGCCCGCCACAGCGGACATACGAACAACTGCTGACCGCTTGCGGTGAGAGGTTCACCGCTATAGTGGGGCCGCAGTAGTGGTACACACCTCGCCGCAGCGGTACAAATTGGGACGTAAGTGTCATGACCCAAACCGACGGGCCGTAACAAGTGCCCGACCACTACTGGCCAAGCACTCTTGTGCTTGCGTTTACTTCTCACTGACTATCCTGGGCCCATATACAATCTGTAACTGTGCTACGCTGTCTCCCGAACAATCAACATAAGAAACACCATACCGGGAACTCACGGCCAACGCATACATATAAACATAAACACTGAGAATAACAGTGTGAGCCGATTTGGCCGCCACACATATATACTGTACAACAAAATAAGTGCAGACGGGGCTGCATAACAACACGACTACATATCACTGTCTACAGACCACTATGGAATAGAAACTGTAGAAATGACAGGACAAGGCCCTGCCGTACCCATATATGTACGTAACCGAATAGCATGCCAAAAGGGGTGTAGCTCCGGATCAATGGAGCGTACTGACTGCTGCTGAGGGGGAGGTCCTACTGCTGCGAATCGTCTGACTAGCTACCTGGTCCTGCGGGCATGAACGCAGCGTCCACAAGAAGGGACGTCAGTATGAAAAATGTACCGAGTATGTAATGTATGAATAGTAACATAGTAAGGGATGTAAAGTATGAATAATAATAGAATGGAAATATAGAGCATACCGTGAGATAAAAGAGTAACCTGTACATGTGAGTGCCTCGTAGGGCGGATTCCATGCATGCTTAGCTTTCCTTGAAAAACATTTCTTGTTCATATATACAGAAAATATGCCGAGGCGTCAGCTCCGATCCATTTAGCCACATATGTCCCGCGTCTGGGATGATAAGTTACACCAACTGATCAGGCGGCAATGCGTCTATAGCGCCACTCCCTTTTTCCCCATATTCCTTATATACATGTACATATATCATATACATATATCATATAAGCAGCATGCATGAGAGCCCAAGAAAAGCTATAACTCTATCGGAGTGACGTAAGGTCGGTAACCTCCGATTATATTATGGAATAATCATCATCGCTCTATCTTACCTTGAAGGAACAATTATTTTAAGGTGAGACTATCAATGAAGAATAACATCAAGAGAAAACATAGAATAAGTGCTTCATTTTAGGCTTTTGTTTCACCTTAAAATACTTTATATGCTAAGAGATATTCGTTCCCCAAATTGGACCAAAATTTTCACACAAAACATTACCCATCCTTTCTCCAAAGTCATACTACTCCATTTCTTCCACTCATTTCCTTATAAAACCTTCCGGTATACCTTATATACACCCTTCACTCATTAAATGTACTTGATCATGCTTGCTTATATTTCAAAGTGGTTTTACTTAACCATAACTCGACGTACTCATGTTTCAAATTTGATAAGTGCTTCCTTGAAGATACGGGCTGTAACATTCTTCCCCCCTTAAAAACATTCGTCCTCGAATGTTGCAGTATTTGCCAACCCACGACACCATCTTTGATTCGTTAGAACAATTATTTTTCCTTTAGGGTCCGATTACCATTTGCTTAAACTATAACTTGGGTCAGTCTCTTCTCATTCTTTCTTAACTCTTTTATTGCCTTCAGTCATCTTCTTTCACTTCTTTTTCCTTATGTAAATGATCGGAAATTAACTAACACCTTGCTCTTGTTCTTTCTCCATTATGGTAGTCTTGACTTACCGTGCCATAACTATTTATCGTCCTGTAAGTACTCTATTTTTTTTTTCGCTCCTTGTTTCCTTGTTAGTGGGCAGCTACCTCTCTCTCTCTAAGGCGCCCTCTTTGCGTTTACTCCTTTGGTGCCATCTCGGGCTATCTTTTTTGTACCCGTTGATCTTAGATATACATTGTACAGATTTTTGTAGTCCATTAGTCAGGCTCTCTAATCCTTACATCCTTGTCGCCATCTCTTTTACCCTTACATTCCAAGTATTTACCCAGCATAACTGTGTCGCTAGTGAACCTAATGGTTATGTTCCTTTCTAAGGCCAGTTATATCATTATCCGAAATACGTATATACGTAATGTTTCTTCGCCATTTATTATCCTTGGCAGTCCAGTTACACTTATGGCAAACTTATAATCCGAGTTCAACTAATTTCATAGCTCGCAACATCTTTGAGCTCCTACTACAACTTTTTCTTTACTTTCTTCCCTCACATCTATCAATACAATCCCAGAAGCATAGGACTACGACAATTCTTTTATTATGACTCTCTTGCAATGCAAGTATACTTATCTTCGATTTCCTTGTATCGGCAATCTTTTCGTCAGTCGTTATTCCTTGTTGTCTTTCCGGTGTGGCCTTCTTACAATTGTAGTTGGGCATAGCTTCACGTTGACGGTTCATATAATTCCATAGCATATGCTCTCATGTTCAGTATAATTAGTGGTCCATGAACTATTTTCTAATATCTGGTGAACTCTTTTATTTTCATTCATAGGAGCAGCGTTCTTTCTTTCCTTCAAAATTTTCCAAACTACCAATCGTTGTTCCTTTTATTACAATTGTCATTGTCATCCCAAGTGTTCTTTGGGTTCGTCATCCTCTCTAACACCCTTTGTAAATTTAGCTTAAAGACCTTTCTTGCTCTTTTCATTACCCTTTGGGGCATGTAACTGCCAACTTAGGTACGGCGCAATTTTTTCCCGATACGAGGGATTCAAATCATTGTCTAAAAATATCATAGTTCATCTTGGCATAAAGTGCTCTCTTGAGTTATCTTCCATACTTTCTCCCTATGTCTGCCTCATGGTATACTTATTGTCAATTCATTTCTACTTCTTTCCAATACCTTCCCGATATGCCAATACGCCTCGAACTCTAGCCCCGAGCTAATAAATCTCCTTTTCTGGAGCTTGAAATGTCATAGTTCCTTTCAAGTCTAGTATGTTCTTCCCCCCTTATTAAGGAGGTCCTTATACGCCCATAGCCTTCGAGTAACTGTCGTTTCGATAATTATCTACTGCCCTTCACGATCTTCTTAGGGCTGGGGTTCCGTCATCGTATGGTCTGACTTGTCCATCTTCTTGCTAGTTACAGTCTTGTAACAAATCGGAATACTTATAAGGGTTAGATCTAATTCTGATGCCTTCTTTTCCGTCTTTTCACACCTCTGTATTTTTATGACTAACGGTTTTCCGGATCCGCAAGTTAATGGGGACATCGAGATTTACCACGTCCTTTATGAAGTCTTCGATTCTACCTTACTCCTCGTTTTTCTTCCCGGCTTTGCTTATAACATATCTAGAATTCTTCTTATCTTGAGTTCTTCTTCCATTTATGTCTATAACATCATTTTTTTCAACATTTCCATACCCTTCCATCCACTACTAGTCCTTTCGCCCGCTTAGCTCACTTACTCATAATCCTTCTTAACTACGCGTTTGTGTTGCAGCTGTGCATCCAAGTTTTTCGAGTGTTCTGCTACTTTTTCTCTTAGCACAGAATTCTTATAGTTTACACCCTATCTATCCTCTTTCATCAAACCTTTATCTCTGTCCTCGTTCATCGAACCTTTATCTATCTTTCTGATGCTACGGCCGGGTGGTCTTCCATGCGCGTTCCTTACATTTCATTCATTTCCTCTATGATTGAATCGCTCGGTGTTCACATGAATTCTTATTCCATGTCATTAATTTTCTAATCAATTTTGTTGACTCATCATCCTCGTTCTTTCCTCAATGAGTAATCGGTTTCCTACCGCCAACTCATTAAAGTATCCTTCTTACTCCCATGGTTAAAGATTTCCAGTTACTTTACTCTTAAATTCTTTCCTCTTCCTTCGACCAACCCATTAGTATACCTTTCCTACTTTCACCCTTAACCTTCCTTGGGTTTCTTCCTCCTCGAGCACCTTTTTTCTCTTGTTATTGTAGTATCGGCTCTGAAGTTCGTGAAATATTCCTTTAAACGCGCAAATCCATTCTATTCTTAAGTCATCTTTTTGGAAAGCTTCTCCATGTCCGAAGCAACCGTGTTAATTTGGCCACACACTTATCCCTTTATATACCTTTCGAGGGCTGGAAATATCTTAACATCGTCGCAAGGTCTAACCATTCTTTCTCTTACTTCACATTCCTCGTCGTGGTCACTATCCTTTTGGCCCCACTTATCGAAGCCTATTCTCGGACCCCACATATTCCTCTTTTGTTCCATACCGCCACACTTTATCCAATTCATATGCCTACCTTCAAATTTTTTTACCCAAATAGTCCCGTGCTTGCCCGTCGTCCCTCTTGGAGGCTTCACTCACTCATGTTTCCTACTTTTCACTTTTTCTGACATTTTGATCTCCTTATCTTCCATCTACTCACTTTCTTTCCTTTCCAGATGTCATTACATTAAAGTTCTCCAAGCCTAACCTGTAGTGAAAATAGCATCAGCTTACCTTGTAACATTCGTACCTTTTTTTTGTCTCTTGAACTTCGTTACCCTGTTCGATTAATGCCTTCCATATATCGCAATGTTGGTTGTCGGGAAACACATACCTGCTGATATAGCCACGTATAAGATATCATGTGCATACGTATATATATAATTACTACCATCTCGCTTACAAAATATATCCAAATGCTATTCAAACTCACCCTAATTCTAGAGTTGTGATTCACCTTCTTTCCCTTCACCGATCTAGTCCGCCTCGTCCTACGTGACCTCTTAAGGTGTCCAACCACTCCGCATACTCCAATCTCCCTTAGGCTGCTCTAGCTTCTCATTTGCCTCTTATATCTAAATTTATAAGACTTTTTGTACAGTTCCCAGCGAGTTACCCGTCCTAGTATTTCTCTCACCCCAGCACGCTTAACCTCAAAACTCTGACGAAATCCGGTGCGTTAATGCTGGTATAATCGTATTCACCTTACCGCATGACCTTCACCATATAATATAAAGCAAGTTGAAGCCTTGATAGATTCCAAAACGTTCTCGTAACACATCTCCCTCCGAATTAGAAAAGGTCTTTTCCTCTTCTGACTATACAATTACTATTTTCGCATTTTCAATCCTCAATATTCACCTTTCATCTGTATGTATGACTACTTTCCGTCCTATATTTCTAGATTCTCAATGGTAGCGAACACACCTTGGTCGCTGTTACTTATAAATACTCAGTTATCGGCCTATTTGGGTTTCCGCTGGCCACTATTAAATAATAATCCATAGCAAATGCACATACATAGAAAATTCCAATAAGGACTCATATACCTGTAGCCGATCGGTTTCTAGTCTGACTGGTGGACTATAAGGTAAAGTGTACTCCTCGTCATCGTCTACCTATCATCCGTTCGTCTGGCCTTCATCATCTCTCTCATCTGAGTCCGAGGGATATAAACAATCGGGCAGCTCCTGGTTTACCGATGGCCAGGATGGAGGGTTAGAGTAATCCGTAACACTCACCGGGAAGGCTGGTCTAACATAGTGCTCTGCCATAGAAGCAGCTGGTAAGGCCTCAGGAATCTCCTCCTCCGATGTCCCAGATGAACACTCGGACGGATCTGTGTCATAACTGTCCCCTGCAGGGTCCTCCTCCCTAGAAGTCAAAAACTCTGGAGGAATCGTCGCTGGGTCCTCCGAAGGATCAGTCTTAATAGAATAACTGAGGCTCCTCCTGCTCGGTCCTGGAGCCTGGGGTCCTGGATCAACTCTGGGGGCCTTCTTAGCACTCCCACTGTCTGAGGCTGATCACTTCACCTTTCGTCAGTCTGCACTATCCTGCATGAAAAAGGATCAGAAGCGATCTTTCCTAGACACTGGCTCTATCGTACGATCTAAGACAGAAGGAAGGTCAATGATTCCTAAATGCCCTGCAGCTTCCTGTTTATAAGTGTGGCCGGCTTCACACCCATAAACAGGACTCTACCGGACACGGTCTGTAAACAATCCCTAGGACGAACTGCCCTGATACCACTTTTGTCACGACCCAAATCGACGGGCCATTACAAGTGCCCGACCACTACTGGCCAAGCACTCCTGTGCTTGCGTTTACTTCTCACTGACTATCCTGGGCCCATATACAATCTGTAACTATGCTATACTTGTTACACCTCGGAAATTTTCGTGAGCCAACAATGAATAGACCAACGAAGGGCATGATTGTGCGATGTTTTACTAAGTAGGGGATGACTATTTATGAACTTTGGAAATAAGGAAGTTGTAGAATTAAATTTCAGCCCAGTGGTCGTAAAATGGGATACGACCCGTAAAGTGCCATCGCCCTCCAACCTTTCAAAATTTCAACTTTCTGTCAATGCTTCAAATGGTTAAAAGCGACTTGGAATACGGACCGTAAATTGAAATACGGCCGTGGAGGACGGACCGTAAATTGAAATACGGCCGTGGAGGACGGACCGTAAACCAGTATACGGCCCGTAAAGTGGGGTTTACGACCACTGTACACCTCAGTCACTGTTCATTCCGGATTGGATTTTAAGTCATTAAAAAAGAGACCAAACCTCACCCAATTCATTTCAATTTCACGATATTCCTCTCAAGAAGCCTCTATAATGCTCTCTACTCTTTATCACAGGAAAACCAAAGGAAGTTTGTGATCCACTACATGAAACCCACGAAATCAAGTGTGATAATCACACTAAAGTTCATCTTTCTCAAGAAAAACCCAAAGGGAGTGAAGTAGGGTTTTGGTGCTGGGGGAGCAATTCCACTCAAGACTTGTTCAACCATCATCTAAGGTAAGTTTCATGACTTCTTCATGCTGTTTAAAGTATTGGAAAGCTAAGATGCTTGAATGGTATAAAAACATAGAAGATGGGTCTTAAATGGATGAATAGTGTCACAATTAAATTGTAGTTGAATGGAATCATAAATGTTGATGTGCCATGATTATGAATATGTTGTAAACGATGTTTAGACCAGTAAATAGGCTTTATATATATGAGAAAATGCGATAACAAACTATAACCATAAATGCGGAAAAAATGGAGGAAAAATGGTGGATTTTGCTCAACGTATATGAATGACGATTGTTGATACGATATTGTAAAGTGTTGTTGTAAATGTTTAGGAGTTGAAATAGAACGTGGGAAAAGTAGTAAAAACAAGGAAAGTGCCGCCCAAATTTTCCTAGAAATAGTAGCGCGCGTTCTTATAGTCGCTTAACTAACGTAAATGTGAATTCTCTTTTGAAGGAAGAAATGCGCTATCGAAGGAGAGCAAGCGAGCGATAGTTCAGTTAAACGTCAAAGGTATGTGAGGCTAGACCTTTTATTTCTATGGCATGAATCCCATGATATGATTCTTCTTCCTTTCCATGATCCTCCTATATTCCGGAAAGCCAAGAGCCTAAGATCATGAATAGCTACATGAGTCAAGAAATATGATATGACGTTCTCATAAGGTAAATGATGTCGTTCCTTGTATACACTCACCTTATGTACAAATCCCTTCAAGGTGAGGCGGAATGTTCATAAATGTTCATAATGGAATTGAGGGTTCACGACCTTACGTCACCTCGATAAAATATAGTTACTCTAAAGGCCTTATGCATGTACGATGCTAAGCATATTATTATAAGTATTTTATGATGAGCATGTTATGATCATATTACACCGGGCCTAGTTGGTCGGGCAGTCACCACGAAAGCGGGCAGCTTATACGATACACCATGGCCAGTTGGCATGGGCTGACATCACTAGTGGGCGGCATGAGATGGTACCCCGGACGCGGGAGGCCTGGACGCCGGCTAATGTTACTGATTATCACACCGCGCCTATATGGTCGGGCAGTTTATGTATATATATATATATATATATATATATATATATATATATATATATATATATATATATATATATATATGATATGCATACATGAGATGATGATAAGCTTAAAAGTAAGTCAACATGCATTACTTTTCATGTAATTCCCAGTCAGGTACAGTTGCTCCACACTTGATGCCTCCCTTATTTCCTTGATGCATTATTATTGTTCATGCCTCTCATACTCAGTACAATATTCGTACTGACGTCCGTTTTCTTTGGACGCTGTGTTCATTCCCACAGGTAGACAGGGAGGTGAGCTCGATCCAGATTCTTAGTAGCTGCCAGCTGATTGCGAGCACTCCATTGTCCGGAGGTGCTTATGATTATTCTCTTGGTATATGTATATTCTGGGCATGGTGCAGTCTTGTTCCACCTATATGTATAGTATGTCAGTAGAGGCTCGTACATGTGCAGTGTGGGTAGATGGTCTCACGAGAGGCTTCTATGTATATGTATATATTATTTTGATGGCGGAGAGGCTTATGTATATTTATAAGTATTTTCATGTTCTCAAATGAAAAGATGATTTTCTTATGTCCTAAGCATGAATTGATAAAGGAGCATTAAATGGGTAAGGTGAGTAGCAGAACGAGTGGTGCTCGGTGGCTAGCCCCGGGTACCCGCCACGGCCCTTAGCTGGTTCGTGATAAAAGTGTTATCAGAGCAGTTCGGTCCTAGGAATTGTCTACGAGCCGTGTCTAGTAGAGTCTTGTTTATGGTGTGTTGCGCGCCACATCAATATACAGGAGGCTACATGGCATTTAGGAAAATGACTGTCTTTCTTCTTATGCGATCGTGCGATAGAGCCATGTGTAAGAGTTTATCCTCTCCAATAGTGTGTTATGATTTCAGAATGCCGCCAAAGGGAAAAGTCACAGCCGCCCAAATGGGCAAAGCCACGACGAAAAGACGGGCATAAAGGGAGCCTCTGATGAATGTAGAAGAAGGTGAATCACAAATTGAGGCCTCACCCAACGTAGAAGAGCAAGGAGGAGCCTCCGCTCCAATTCCTCCACCAGTCGCTTCGGGTCAACAAGTGACTGAAGCTATTCATCTATTGACGCAACTGGTAGCCGCACAAGCACAATGACAGAATGCGGCCCCGAGGGATCGTTCAGCTAGTACAAGAGCCCGTGATTTTATGACTCTAAATCCCTCGGAATTTTTCAGGTCGAAGCCGGATGAAGACCCGCAAAACTTCATTGATGAAATGTTGAGGACCTTAAATATTATTCATGCCTCCGAGACTGAGTCCGTGGAGTTGGCCTCTTATAGACTCCGCGATGTGGCGGTATTATGGTACAACAATTGGATAGCATCGAGGACAGAAAATGAACCTCCTCCCGCTTGGCAAGAGTTTGTTGACGCTTTCATTCGCCATTATTTGCCACCTGAGGTCCGTCGAGCTAGAGCGGACAGGTTCTTGAAGCTAAAGCAAGGAAGCATGAGTGCTCGAGAATATAGCTTGCAATTTAATTCTCTGGCCAGGTATGCCCCGACTATGGTGGCCGACATGGGGGATCGAGTGCACAGGTTTGTGAGTGATTTGGGACCACATCTATTCAAAGATTGCTTGACAGCTTCATTGCAAGATGGGATGGACATTTCCCGCATACAGGCCCATGCTCAGAATCTTGAGGAACGACAACAGCCACCGAGAAGTGATCGTGATATTAACCGAAGGAAAGGTAAGAGAACTAGGTCTGTGGGAGCAAGCAGCGAGTATGGAGGGGGGTCGAGACAGATGTATTCTAAGCACTCGGGACAGTCAGTGACTACTGCGCCTCCCAGATTTTTAGACAGAGGGTTTGATCGCTCTTCCCGGTCAGGACAGGGCCAGAGTTCGAGGGCCTCGGATTCTCAGTTTAGGGGAGATTTTAGTCAAAGGAGACCTCCGGTACCGCGGTGTATCCAGTGCGGTAGATTACATTCCAGACGATGTTATCGGGGTACGGATGCTTGCTATGCTTGTGGTCAAACTGGGCACATGATGAGGGATTACTCGTCGGTAAGAGATAGGGTTGGGGCTCAGCCCACAGGTTCAGCAGCGGGATCTTCTTCAGTACGCCCTACAGCACAGACTCCTCAGACGTCGGTAGGCAGAGGCAAAGGGGGTGCATCTACTTCAAGAGTTGTTCAGCCCGGCGTATATGCTTTGGCTAGGCGACAGGATCTTGAGTCCTCCCCAGATGTTGTCACAGGTACATTGACTATATTTTCCCGTGATGTGTCTGCTTTGATCGATCCGGGTTCTACTTTCTCGTATGTTACTCCATATGTTGCTGATTGTATTGGGGTGAAACTCGAGCCAATTAAACCTTTCAAGGTATTCACTCAGGTTGGTGATTCTGTGATAGCGAGGAAAGTGTATAAAAGTTGTGTCGTTGTGATATGTGATCGCCAGACCAAAGCCGATTTGATTGAACTTGAAATGGTAGATTTCGATGTAATCATGGGCATGGATTGGCTGGCTTCATGCTATGCAAATGTTGATTGCCGATTGAAGGTGGTTCGATTCCAATTTCCGTGAGAGCCCATACATGAATGGAAGGGGAGTACGGCATCCCCAAAGGGTAGGTTTATTTCCTACCGCAAGGCAAGGAAGATGATAGCCAAGGGCTATATTTATCATTTAGTTCGAGTTCATGATACAGAAGCAGATTCGCCAACTCTTCAATCTGTTTCGGTGGTGAATGAATTCCCAAACGTATTTCCAGATGAACTTCCAGGTCTTCCTCCAGAAAGGGAAATTGATTTCGCTATCGATGTATTACCGGACACCGAGCCAATTTCTATTCCTCCGTACCGAATGGCTCCGGCAGAATTGAAAGAGCTAAAAGCACAATTGAAAGATTTTCCTAGAAAGGGGTTTATAAGGCCCAGCTCATCATCGTGGGGAGCACCAGTTTTGTTCGTGAGAAAGAAAGATGGTTCCCTACGAATGTGCATTGACTACAGACAATTGAATAAGGTGACGATAAAGAATAAATATCCTCTTCCTAGGATTGATTACTTGTTTGATCAGCTGCAGGGCGCCAAATGGTTTTCTAAAATAGATTTGCAATCGGGTTACCATCAAGTGAGGGTTAGAGAAGCGGATATTCCCAAGACTGCCTTTAGGACAAGATATGGCCACTATGAATTCCGAGTAATGTCGTTTGGGTTGACAAATGCTCCGGCAGTGTTCATGAACTTAATGAATAATGTATTCCGGCCATTTTTGGACCTTTTCATGATAGTATTTATTGATGATATTCTAGTGTATTCCCGCACAGAATCAGAACATGCAGACCATTTGCGAATTGTTCTTGGGGTTCTTCGATCTCGAGAATTATACGCAAAGTCCAAGTGCGAGTTTTGGCTGAATTCTGTAACATTCTTGGGCCATGTTATTTCCAATGATGGCATTCGAGTCGATACTCAGAAAATTAAAGCTGTGAAGACTTGGCCAAGGCCTACGACGCCCATGGAAGTCTGTAGTTTCTTGGGTTTGGCAGGCTATTATCGAAGGTTCGTAGAGGGTTTTTCGTCTATTTCAGCCCCCTTGAAGAAGCTAACCCAGAAGTCCGCCAACTTTCAATGGAACGATGCATGCGAGCGTAGTTTCCAAGAGCTGAAGGACAGGTTGACCTCAGCTCCAGTGCTGACACTTCCAGAAGGGCCAGATGGCTACGTTGTGTATTGTGATGCTTCCGGTGTGGGACTAGGATGTGTATTGATGCAGCACGGGAAA
Organism: Lycium barbarum; assembly: GCF_019175385.1. Lineage (NCBI taxonomy): Eukaryota > Viridiplantae > Streptophyta > Magnoliopsida > Solanales > Solanaceae > Lycium > Lycium barbarum. The sequence goes on along the minus strand of NC_083345.1, from coordinate 54,858,436 downwards.
GTTATTGCACATGCTTCGAGGCAATTGCTGAAACATGAGAAGAATTACCCCACTCATGATCTTGAACTAGCTGTGGTCATTCATGCCTTAAAAATGTGGAGACATTATTTGTACGGTGTGCACGTTGATATCTATACAGATCACAAAAGTTTTTAGTACATCTTTAAGCAAAAAGAGTTGAACCTGCGACAGAGGCGGTGGTTAGAATTATTAAAAGATTATGATGTTAACATTTTATACCACCCCGGGAAGGCGAATGTAGTAGCCGACGCACTTAGCCGCCGATCAATGGGCAGCTTCTGTGGAATCCCTATGGAAAGGAAAGAGATGGTTCAAGAACTTCACGAATTAGAAAATTTGGGAGTGCGTATAATTGATTCGGGTGATGCAGGGATTAGTATAAATGATTCCACGATTTCATCCTTGGATATGGAAGTGAAAGAATAGCAGTGCGAAGACCCGCAGTTATGTCGTTATAGAGACACATCTCATGGGAAAGAAAAGTCTCCATTTGAAGTCTCTATGGATGGAATTCTTAGATACCGAGGCAGGTTATGTGTGCCGAATGTGGCGAATTTGCGCCGACGAATTCTAGAAGAAGCACATTTCTCTCGATATTCTATTCACCCAGGTGCAACCAAAATGTATCATGATCTCAAGATGATGTACTGGTGGGACGGCATGAAAAGGGACATAGCAGAATTCGTGACACAATGTCCAAATTGTCAACAGGTAAAAGCTGAACACCAGAAGCCGGGAGGCTTGTTGCAAGCGATGGAAATCCCTACCTGGAAATGGGAAATGATCAACATGGATTTCGTCGTGGGATTACCCCGTTCCCGTGGCAGGTATGACTCTATATGGGTGATCGTGGATAGGCTGACGAAAGCAGCGCATTTTCTTCCAGTCAAGACCACGTACTCAGCGGAAGACTATGCAAGGTTGTATCTCAAGGAAATTGTGCGACTTCATGGTATCCCACTAACTATTATCACAGATAGAGGGGCACAGTTTACAGCTAAGTTCTGGAAGTCTTTTCAAGAAGGTTTGGGCACGCAAGTGAAGTTTAGCACAGCATTTCAACCGCAAACTGATGGGCAGGCCGAGCGTACTATTCAAACCTTAGAAGATATGTTACGGGCGTGTGTGTTGGATTTCGGTGGTAGCTGGGATGACCACTTACCCCTTGTTGAATTCACATACAACAATAGCTACCATTCTAGCATACAAATGGCTCCATATGAAGCCTTATATGGGAGGAAATATAGGTCTCCAATTGGATGGTTCGAAATAGAAGAAGCACAACTAGTGGGCCCTAAATCGGTCCAACAAGCAATAGAAAAGGTCAAGGTGATTCAAGATCGGTTGTTGACAGCCCAAAATCGCCAGAAATCCTATGCGGACAATCGCCGACAAGACTTGGAATTTCAAGTCGGTGATTGGGTGTTCTTGAAAGTGTCGCTAATGAAAGGGGTGATGAGATTTGGCAAGAAAGGGAAGCTAAGTCCCAGATACATTGGACCCTACAAAATCATCCGCAAGGTGGGTCAGGTAGCCTATGAATTGGATTTGCCTTCGGAGCTTGAATCAGTCCATCCAGTCTTCCACGTTTCGATGCTCCGCAAGTGTATAGGATACCCCACCAAGATTGTTCCGATAGATGATGTGCAAGTGACAGAACGGCTTACCTATGAAGAGGTGCCTATTGCTATCTTAGATAGGCAGGTGCGGAGACTCCGAAATAAAGAGGTAGCTTCAGTTAAAGTCTTATGGCGGAGTAGCAATCGGGAAGAAATGACTTGGGAAACAAAAGAGAGCATGAAGTCCAAGTACCCACAATTATTCCAACCCCTGGGAGAGATCCAAGACGAAACGCCGACGATATGAGGTATGTACGCTTCATTTTTATGCTTTTGGTCATGTATGGACACGAATATGTTGCTTTTGTGATGTAGCCCTGTGAGGCGATGATATTATGGGTTGTTGTGACAGGTTGGTAGTGTCAAATTACAGGGGAAACTATGCCGAAATTTCATAGAATTCCGAGTATTTAACATTCGAGGACGAATGTTCCAAAAAGGGGAGAAGACTGTTACACCTCGAAAATTTTTCGTGAGTCAACAATGAATAGACCAACGAAGGGCATGAGTGTGTGATGTTTTACTAAGTAGGGGATGACTATTTATGAACTTTGGAAATAAGGAAGTTGCAGAATTTCATTTCAACCCAGTGGTCGTAAAATGGGATACGACCCGTAAAGTGATTTACGGACCGTAAAGTGCCATCGTCCTCCAACCTTCCAAAATTTCAACTTTCTATCAATGCTTCAAATGGTTAAAAACAACTTGGAATACAGACCGTAAATTGAAATACGGCCGTGGAGGACGGACCGTAAACCAGTATACGGCCCGTAAAGTGGGGTTTACGACCACTGTACACCTCAGTCACTGTTCATTCCGGATTGGATTTTAAGTCATTAAAAAAGAGACCAAACCTCACCCAATTCATTTCAATTTCACGATATTCCTCTCAAGAAGCCTCTAGAATGCTCTCTACTCTTTATCACAAGAAAACCAAAGGAAGTTTGTGATCCACTACATGAAACCCACGAAATCAAGTGTGAGAATCACACTAAAGTTCATCTTTCTCAAGAAAAACCCAAAGGGAGTGAAGTAGGGTTTTGGTGCTAGGGGAGCAATTCCACTCAAGACTTGTTCAACCATCATCTAAGGTAAGTTTCATGACTTCTTCATGTTGTTTAAAGTATTGGAAAGCTAAGATGCTTGAATGGTAGAAAAACATAGAAGATGGGTCTTAAATGGATGAATAGTGTCACAATTGAATGGTAGTTGAATGGAATCATAAATGTTGATGTGCCATGATTATGAATATGTTGTAAATGATGTTTAGACCAGGAAATAGGCTTTATATATATGAGAAAACGCGATAACGAACTATAACCATAAATGTGGAAAAAATGGAGGAAAATGGTGGATTTTGCTCAACGTATATGAATGACGATTGTTGATACGATATTGTAAAGTGTTGTTGTAAATGTTTAGGAGTTGAAATAGAACGTGAGAAAAATAGTAAAAACAAGGAAAGTGCCGCCCAAATTTTCCTAGAAATAGTAGCGCGCATTCTTATAGTCGCTTAACTAACGTAAATGTGAATTCTCTTTTGAAGGAACAAACGCGCTATCGAAGGAGAGCAAGCGAGCGATAGTTCAGTTAAACGTCAAAGGTATGTGAGGCTAGACCTTTTCTTTCTATGCCATGAATCCCATGATATGATTCTTCTTCCTTTCCATGATCCTCCTATATTCCGGAAAGCCAATAGCCTAAGATCATGAATAGCTACATGAGTCAAGAGATATGATATGACGTTCTCATAAGGTAAATGATGTCGTTCCTTGTATACACTCACCTTATGTACAAATCCCTTCAAGGTGAGGCGGAATGTTCATAAATGTTCATAATGGAATCGAAGGTTCACAACCTTACATCACCTCGATAAAATATAGTTACTCTAGAGGCCTTATGCATGTACGATGCTAAGCATATTATTATAAGTATTTTATGATGAGCATGTTATGATCATATTACATCGGGCCTAGTTGGCCGGGCAGTCACTGCGAAAGCGGGCAGCTTATACGATACACCATGGCCAGTTGGCATGGGCAGACACCACTAGTGGGCGGCATGAGATGGTACCCCGGACGCGGGAGGCCTGGACGCGGGCTAATGTTACTGATTATCACACCGCACCTATATGGTCGGGCAGTTTATGTATATATATATATGATATGCATACATGAGATGATGATAAGCTTAAAAGTAAGTCAACATGCATTACTTTTCATGTAATTCCCAGTCAGGTACAGTTGCTCCACACTTGATGCCTCCCTTATTTCCTTGATGCATTATTATTGTTCATGCCTCTCATACTCAGTACAATATTCGTACTGACGTCCGTTTTCTTTGGACGCTGTGTTTATTCCCACAGGTAGACAGGGAGGTGAGCTCGATCCAGATTCTTAGTAGCTGCCAGCTGATTGCGATCACTCCATTGTCCGGAGGTGCTCATGATTATTCTCTTGGTATATGTATATTCTAGGCATGGTGGAGTCTTGTTCCACCTATATGTATAGTATGTCAGTAGAGGCTCGTACATGCGCAGTGTGGGTAGATGGTCTCACGAGAGGCTTCTATGTATATGTATATATTATTTTGATGGTCGAGAGGCTTATGTATATTTATAAGTATTTTCATGTTCTCAAATGAAAAGATGATTTTCTTATGTCCTAAGCATGAATTGATAAAAGAGCATTAAATGGGTAAGGTGAGTAGCAGAACGAGTGGTGCTCGGTGGCTAGCCCCGGGTACCCACCACGGCCCCTAGCTGGGTCGTGACAACACTGTCTCCCAAACAATCAACATAAGAAACACCGTACCGGGAACTCACGGCCAACGCATACATATAGACGTAAACACTGAGAATAACAGCGTGAGCCGATTTGGCCGCCACACATATTTACTGTACAACAAAATAAGTGCTGATGGGGCTGCATAACAACACGACTATATATCACTGTCTACAGACCTCTATGGAATAGAAACTGTAGAAATGACAGGACAAGTCCCTACCGTACCCATATATGTACGTAACCGAATAGCATACCAAAAGGGGTGTAGCTCCGGATCAATGGAGCGTACTGACTGCTGCTGAGGGGGAGGTCCTACTGCTGTGAATCGTCTGACTGGATACCTGGTCCTGCGGGCATGAATGCAGCATCCACAAGAAGGGACGTCAGTACGAATAATGTACCAAGTATGTAAGGCATGAATAGTAATATAGTAAGGGATGTAAAGTATGAATAATAACAAAATGGAAATATAGAGCATACCGTGAGATAAAAGAGTAACTTGTACATGTGAGTGCCTCTTAGGACGGATGCCATGCATGCTTAGCTTTCTTTGAAAAACATTTCTTGTTCATATATACAGAAAATATGCCGAGGTGTCGGCTCCGATCCATTTAGCCACATGTGTCCCGCGTCCGGGCATCCCGCATCCGGGATGATAAGTTACACCAACTGATCAGGTGGCAATGCGTCTATAGCGCCACTCCCTTTTTCCCCATATTCCCCATATACATATACATATATTATATACATATATCATATAAGCAGCATGCATGAGAGCCCAAGAAAAGCTATAACTCTATCGGAGTGACGTAAGGTCGGTAACCTCCGATTATATTATGGAATAATCATCATCGCTCTATCTCACCTTGAAGGAACCATTATTTTAAGGTGAGACTATCAATGAAGAATAACATCAAAAGAAAACATAGAATAAGGTCATAATTCTCATAAGGCGTCAATTCATATACTTTGAAGTCTTTGGAAAATAGAGCCATTATCAAGGTCTCACCTTGAAGGGACGAGCATTATAAGGTGAGACTATCAATGAAGAATAGAATTAAGAGAACATAGAATAAAGTCATAATTCTCATAAGGCGTCAATTCATATACTTTGAAGTCTTTGGAAAATAGAGCCATTATCAAGGAATAAAATTGAGGATTAAGAAATAGCTCAATATTCTCATATTCATATTGAATCCACAACTTGAGACTTTCAAACATGAAACCATTCTCATCATAATCATCATAGACATATTCTCAACTTTGACATCTTCATTGTCACTACAAAAACATGTCCGTCGTTGTAGTCATAAAAGCTTACAAAATCATAAACCTTTGTTTTTTAAAATACGGACATTTTGGAAAAGTTATCAGGAAGGAAATCATGCCTTGGAGTCATAAACAACTAGCTTTTGGAAACAAAGAAGTTATGAAAACATTTATGAAATCGTACCATAGGAATCATGCCTTTGAAAGAAAGGGACAAGCCTTAACATACCTGTTCAGCCTCCAATTATCTGCACTTATTCGTCTGAGCTCGTAAGTCCACCACCAACAACAACAACAACAAAGACAATCACATTATTTCCAATACCAATATGTACCATAAAACATCCCACACGATGTTTTCCCAATTTCCAGCACCAACCAACTCACTATACAATTATTTAACGACTTTATCTCCGTAAATAAACCAAAATTAACATTAATAATAGGAGATTCATACCTTATTCTTGTTAAAACAGAGATATCTCCAATATCTACCTTGAATCCACCGCAGAACCATACTAGAATCACATCCATGCGTTTATCCGAGCTTCGATTAATACTCCTGGCTTGAAAATTGCTCACTTTGTGATCCCCCCCCCCCCCCCCCCCTCTCTCTCTCTCTCTCTCTTTAATTTTCTAGAAATTTTTAGGCAAATCTGGTGAAAAAAGGGGTTTTTACCCTTTTTATAAGGGTCAAATTCGGGTCGGGTTCACTGTAGTAGTACTGTAGCACGCGTTTTTACTCTGTCAGCTGAACTTGTAACGTGCATAATTCTCAACTCCGATGTCCTATCGATGAGCGGTTTGTTGCGTTGGAAACTAGACTCGACGAACTTCATTTTAGGCTTTTGTTTCACCTTAAAAAACTTCATATGCTAAGAGATATTGTCTCCCAAATTGGACCAAAATTTTCACACAAAACATTACCCATCCTTTCTCCAAAGTCGTACTACTCCCTTTCTTCCACTCATTTCCTTATAAAACCTTCCGGTATACCTTATATACACCCTTCACTCATTAAATGTACTTGATCATGCTTGCTTATATTTCAAAGTGGTTTTACTTAACCATAACTCAACGTACTCATGTTTCAAATTTTGATAAGTGTTTCCTTGAAGATACGGGGTGCAATAGTAAGCTTGAAGTTTTGCCCAGTTTTTCACCTTATCACACGACATTTCATCTGAGGCCTCACAAATATAAACAAACATGCACATAGACATAAAACACCATACGAATCCACCCGTGACCTCAAAGTTCTCAACGGAGTTCTAATTTCCTGCATCACCCCCCCCCCCCCGATGGACTCAATAAAATCAAACAAAAATCACACACAAGTCTTGTTTTTAGTTCTTAGGCTTACATGATCGAGTTCTATTAGCTCATTCTACCTTTGGAAAGGTTCTATTTGGTGGGGTGATCCTACATTTCCCATAACGACCGGAAGGGTCGTTACACTAGATACCAATTAAAACACCGTTCTTGTCACACCCTAATTCCGCTAGGGTGTGATGGGCACCCGACCCTTACCTAGGGCCGAGCGAACCCTCAGACTCTTGCTGCACATAAAATCTCGTCAAACTTTTCAAATCCAATGAGATGAAATACATCGTAATTTTTTTTGTTTCAGAAATATTCTTTCACGTAGCTTCCAAGCAGAACAAATCTATAATCATACAAAATTTAGTACATAACATCGACCGACATATCGGCTGACGGATCCGCTTACAGACTGACAACCAATACCCACGACGCTGTCTGCAAAGTCTCTAACGTAATCCAGAAAGCATAACATACCAACTCTGACTCGGCAGCACTCCGGGAACAAATGGAGCTTGCCATCTGCACTGGAACATCTTTTATACTGTCTTCAACTCACCTGGGAGTACCTGCGCGGCATGAAACGCAGCCCCCGAAGAAGAGGGGGTCAGTACGGAATATGTACTGAGTATGTAAAGCATGAAGCGCAGAAAACGAAGTCATAACCGAAGTAAAATGTACAGAAGGTGAGCACAATAACCAGAATACCAAAGTGTTGCATCTGACGTACAAATCATACATAAGAGGTTCCGGAAGACAAATACGGCAATCAAAATGCCAAAATGCTTTGCTTTCTTTTGAAAAAAAAACATTTCCGTTTCATACACACAGAAGATCGAACACACAATTACCGCGGCCAAAAGTCCAGCGGTCACTATCACACATACCGTGGCCAAGTATCCAGCGGTTAACATCCCAGATGCGACATACCGCGGTCAGGGGTCCAGCGGTCAACATCACAAATGCGGCATACCGCGGTCAAGAATCCAGCGGTCAATGTCGCACACACCGCGGTCAGGGGTCCAGCGGTCAATATCCCATAGTACGCACAATAATATAAATGCCAAAATCGTATATCAGAAAAATACAGAAGGTAAGTAGCTTATCCAGAATATCAGAATACTTACTTTTCAATCACAAATGATGCATATCAAAGTCATGCAAAGGGCACAGGAACATGGTCGTCACTCCCGTCTCTGGCGCCATAACACACCATACTCCAGAAGATTCCATAACATGTACACGGTATCTCGGGAACCGGACATAACATATAACACGAGAACCCGAGAAACAGTCACATCATAATCCATATACACAGTAACTGGGGACGGACATATACCACAGTACCCCAGAACCGTACACGGTAACCGGAGACGGACATATACCACAGTACTCCGGAACCGAACACATCATACTCCATATACACGGCAACCGGGGATGGACATATACCACAGTACCCCGGAGCCAGACACCTCATACTTCAGAATTACATACATGGAACCCGACCCCTAGACAAAGGACTCGGCGAACCATACGCACTATACATACCGGCCCGGAACTCGGTGAAAGGGATCATAGCATATATACGAGCGGAGTAGTAAGAAACTAGGTGCACATAAGTTAAAAGCCGATGAAGGAATCGAATGTATTATCAGGATATTCGTAACGGATTATTTATAACCGAATACTTATTTCAGATACTTATATCAGATTACTCATAGCAGACTCCTCATATCGAATTACATGCTCACATCAGGATATTCGCATTAAGGAGCTTTCCATTGACTTATGGAACGAATCAAACGGAGTCTTAGTTTCATAGACGAAATTCTTATTTTTATATCATACAAAAATAGCTCAAGTGAGACAAACGAAAGAAGTTTCGGAACTTGTGGGCCCACCTCGGGTCAAGTCGAGGTGACGGATATAAATTACAACATTGGACTCTATGGAGTCATCCATGAAGGTTTCAAAGTGAGCCTATCACATCTGTACGGGTTATGGATGTTTGAACAGTTTTCCAACAAAACTTAAGGGCTATAATTCAATTGTGCTGAATGAATAGTACCAAAAATTCAGACTCGCATTCCCATGAGCAGAATAACCTACGAGGCTCAAATCCGAATCTAGTACACCTAGGACATGCCAAGAGAAGAAAAGGGATAGCTTTACATACCTTAGTTGCGCCTTACGCTCGTCCAAACTCAATCCCCGTTTCGTCCAAAATCTACAATTGGTCATAGTTGCCAAATATAAGTTCCAAGCTTTTATGAATTCAAACTTAAATTCATAGTGTCTACCGAAATTTCGGCAGCATTTCCCCTATACATATAGCATCCCCGAGACTTAGCTGGCTCAATATATCAACAACAACAACCCAACAATCCAACAACACCAACAATTACCACAAAACGCACTATAACATAAATAGTCCTCTTTTCTTCATAGTTCAACGACTTCCATTCCAACTTCACACTATCAAACTAATATCAACATTTTCCATATCCATTAACTAATTCAAGATTATTCAAACATATTTCCATAGCATTCCAAACAATATTCATGAATTCAAGTGTTTCCGCCATTTCCATATTCCATCCGAAACTCCTACAAATGCGACAAAACCATCACAACACATTTTTTTACTTACAAATTCATAACCAACAACAATAATCCACACTTAGAATCTTACTTCCATAATTACATAAAATCTATATTAAAATCACATAATTTCCCATAACAACCCACAACCATTTTCAATACCAACTTGATTCACTAGACCCTTATTTACATCACAAACACCACAACAACACAACTAACAAACTAAATGGAATTTAATTCATCACTTTCCATCATCACCATGGCACAAGGCCATGCACCTACTCACACACATACACGGCTATGCCCACACACATCACAACTCCACAATTCTCATCTAATTCCAATCCTTACAACATATATACTTATTCCATATCACAAAAGAATAGAAATCTTACCTTTTTCTTCAAACTTCCACTTGCCAACACAAGCACTTCCTTGCCTTAAAAATTATACCATGTTGAAGAGCATCCTTGAGTTAGTAATATTGCTAGGAAATCAAGATTTTTGGATCAAGATTGATGGACTTAAAAAATTTTGTTTCTTTTTCTCTAAGGGCCGAAACCCCCTTGATTTCTTTTGCTCTTGCTCCATTTTGTTTTGTTTTCTTGAAACTTCTATGGATGAGCATGGATATATAATTGCTCCCTTATCTTAATCACATGACCATTTAAAGGGGTTTGGGCCAAGGCACATGGCCAGCCACCCCCTTAAGACTTGGGCCTCATTTTTCTTTTCTTTTTTTTGGCCCAATTCATTGTGGAACTTATTTGTAATTCCCGAAACAAATTTCCAAAATTTCAAATTTTGCCCTTGGCCTTCCTCCGTATTTCCGCAACAATATTTCTCATAAATATCACACACATATGTTAGATAAAATAAACATAGCCTTATTTCTTTCAAGTCAAACTCATTTCTAATTTTCCGAATGCACAAAACACGGGATATAACATTCTCCCCACCTTTAGAACATTCGTCCTCGAATGTTAGATTGGCCTTATAGGGTACCACAAGTATTTCGGGGGAGTTTCTTTTTATGAGGCGATGAGAACTCTCGACCACATAGTACAAAATCTTATCTGATAGCCGGTCCTCAAATAACATAATTGACGTAGCAATTTATATTTTAGTAATCATATCCTTCCTCCATACCCGCTCCTTATCTGTCGTTCTGTTTTCCCGATAATTGAATTACTTAGTATTCACATGATTCCCCATTCCATACCGTAGGTTTTTCCTTTTGTCCTGCACTATTACATTCCAGTTTCTTTTTGCAAATAATTTTGTGCTTTGCCCGTCGGCTCTTTTCCTTTTTATAATTCTGGAAAAATGTGGGCAGATGTTCCTCTGTACTTCTTACTATCCCAACACCTGCACGCAGAAATACCAACAATGCCTCACAGGGCCAATATATATACGTACGTATCATATCGTATCATAGCCACACAAGGCTAATAATTTCAAGTAAAAGTATGAGGATGTCGAGACTTACCTTACATACATAACTCAAATGACACCGGTGGCATTTTCCTATTTACTTTCCTTTTCGATCTTCACTTTACATTTCAATCATACTTCAAATAACTTCCCCAACATACATCTTTCATACCATTCCTTACCTGTGTACTGTGTAGCTTCCAATATCATCAGTCGCTGTCCTTTGTCGATACCGTTCTCTAGCTGAAATCAAAGGTTAGTAGAAAGAATTCATTTCCTACGGCTGGCTCTATCGCACGATCTGAGACAGAAAAGAAGGTCGACAATCCCTAGATGCCCCGTAGCCTCCTGTTTATAAGTGTGGCGCGCTACACACCATAAACAGGACTCTACCGGACACGACTTTGCAGACAACCCCTAGGACAGACCTGCTCTGATACCACTTTGTCACACCCTAATTCGCTAGGGTGTGATGGGCACCCGACCCTTACCTAGGGCCGAGCGAACCCTCAGACTCTTGCTGCACATAAAATCACGTCAAACTTTTCAAATCCAATGAGATGAAATACATCGTAATTTTTTTTATTTCAGAAATATTCTTTCACGTAGCTTCCAAGCAGAACAAATCTATAATCATACAAAATTTGGTACATAACATCGACCGACATATCGGCTGACGGAGCCGCTTACAGACTGACAACCAATACCCACGACGCTGTCTGCAAAGTCTCTAACGTAATCCAGAAAGCATAACATACCAACTCTGACTCGGCAGCACTCCGGAAACAAATGGAGCTTGCCATCTGCACTGGAACATCTTCTATACTGTCTTCAACTCACCTGGGAGTACCTGCGCGGCATGAAACGCAGCCCCCGAAGAAGAGGGGGTCAGTACGGAATATGTACTGAGTATGTAAAGCATGAAGCGCAGAAAACTAAGTCATAACCGAAGTAAAATGTACAGAAGGTGAGCACAATAACCAGAATACCAAAGTGTTGCATCTGACGTACAAATCATACATAAGAGGTTCCGGAAGACAAATACGGCAATCAAAATGCCAAAATGCTTTGCTTTCTTTTGAAAAAAAAACATTTCCGTTTCATACACACAGAAAATCGAACACACAATTACCGCGGCCAAAAGTCCAGCGGTCACTATCACACATACCGCGGCCAAGTATCCAGCGGTTAACATCCCAGATGCGACATACCGCGGTCAGGGGTCCAGCGGTCAATGTCGCACACACCGCGGTCAGGGGTCCAGCGGTCAATATCCCATAGTACGCACAATAATATAAATGCCAAAATTGTATATCAGAAAAATACAGAAGGTAAGTAGCTTATCCAGAATATCAGAATACTTACTTTTCAATCACAAATGATGCATATCAAAGTCATGCAAAGGGCACAGGAACATGGTCGTCACTCCCGTCTCTGGCGCCATAACACACCATATTCCAGAAGATTCCATAACATGTACACGGTATCTCGGGAACCGGACATAACATATAACATGAGAACCCGAGAAACAGTCACATCATAATCCATATACACAGTAACTGGGGACGGACATATACCACAGTACCCCAGAACCGTACACGGTAACCGGAGACGGACATATACCACAGTACTCCGGAACCGAACACATCATACTCCATATACACGGCAACCGGGGACGGACATATACCACAGTACCCCGGAGCCGGACACCTCATACTTCAGAATTACATACATGGAACCCGACCCCTAGACAAAGGACTCGGCGAACCATACGCACGATACATACCGACCCGGAACTCGGTGAAAGGGATCATAGCATATATACGAGCGGAGTAGTAAGAAACTAGGTGCACATAAGTTAAAAGCCGATGAAGGAATCGAATGTATTATCAGGATATTCGTAACGGATTATTTATAACCGAATAGTTATTTCAGATACTTATATCAGATTACTCAAAGCAGACTCCTCATATCGAATTACATGCTCACATCAGGATATTCGCATTAAGGAGCTTTCCATTGACTTATGGAACGAATCAAACGGAGTCTTAGTTTCATAGACGAAAGTCTTATTTTTATATCATACAAAAATAGCTCAAGTGAGACAAACGAAAGAAGTTTCGGAACTTGTGGGCCCACCTCGGGTCAAGTCGAGGTGACGGATATAAATTACAACATTGGGCTCTATGGAGTCATCCATGAAGGTTTCAAAGCGAGCCTATCACATCTGTACGGGTTATGGATGTTTGAATAGTTTTCCAACAAAACTTAAGGGCTATAATTCAATTGTGCTGAATGAATAGTACCAAAAATTCAGACTCGCATTCCCATGAGCAGAATAACCTACGAGGCTCAAATCCGAATCTAGTACACCTAGGACATGCCAAGAGAAGAAAAGGGATAGCTTTACATACCTTAGTTGCGCCTTACGCTCGTCCAAACTCAATCTCCGTTTCGTCCAAAATCTACAATTGGTCATAGTTGCCAAATATAAGTTCCAAGCTTTTATGAATTCAAACTTAAATTCATAGTGTCTACCGAAATTTCGGCAGCATTTCCCCTATACATATAGCATCCCCGAAACTTAGCTCGGCTCAATATATCAACAATAACAACCCAACAATCCAACAACACCAACAATTACCACAAAACGCACTATAACATAAATAGTCCTCTTTTCTTCATAGTTCAACGACTTCCATTCCAACTTCACACTATCAAACTAATATCAACATTTTCCATATCCATTAACTAATTCAAGATTATTCAAACATATTTCCATAGCATTCCAAACAATATTCATGAATTCAAGTGTTTCCGCCAATTCCATATTCCATCTGAAACTCTTACAAATGCGACAAAACCATCACAACACATTTTTCTACTTACAAATTCATAACCAACAACAATAATCGACACTTAGAATCTTACTTCCATAATTACATAAAATCTATATTAAAATCACATAATTTCCCATAACAACCCACAACCATTTTCAATACCAACTTGATTCACTAAACCCTTATTTACATCACAAACACCACAACAACACAACTAACAAACTAAATGGAATTTAATTCATCACTTTCCATCATCACCATGGCACACGGCCATGCACCTACTCACACACATACACGGCTATGCCCACACACATCACAACTCCACAATTCTCATCTAATTCCAATCCTTACAACATATATACTTATTCCATATCACAAAAGAATAGAAATCTTACCTTTTTCTTCAAACTTCCACTTGCCAACACAAGCACTTCCTTGCCTTAAAAATTATACCATGTTGAAGAGCATCCTTGAGTTAGTAATATTGCTAGGAAATCAAGATTTTTGGATCAAGATTGATGGACTTAAAAATTTTTGTTTCTTTTTCTCTAAGGGCCGAAACCCCCTTGATTTCTTTTGCTCTTGCTCCATTTTGTTTTGTTTTCTTGAAACTTCTATGGATGAGCATGGATATAATTTCTCCCTTATCTTAATCACATGACCATTTAAAGGGGTTTGGGCCAAGGCACATGGCCGGCCACCCCCTTAAGACTTGGGCTTCATTTTTTTTTTTTTTGGCCCAATTCATTGTGGAACTTATTTGTAATTCCCGAAACAAATTTCCAAAATTCCAAATTTTGCCCTTGGCCTTCCTCCGTATTTCCGCAACAATAATTCTCATAAATATCACACACATATGTTAGATAAAATAAACATAGCCTTATTTCTTTCAAGTCAAACTCATTTCTAATTTTCCGAATGCACAAAACACGGGATATAACAGTTCGTCCCCGAACGGACAAAGATTAGGAATCTAGGAAAATTTACCTGACTCGGCAAAAAGCTAAGGATACTTGCTACGTATATCAGATTCTATTTCCCAAGTAGCGTCCTCCACCGGACGATTCTTCCACTGAACTTTTACGGAGGCTATTTCCTTAGACCTCGACTTGCGAACATCCCTATCTAAGATAGCAACAGGCTCTTTCTCATAAGTTAAATTCTCATCTAACAAAATCGAATCCTAACGGATTATGTACGAATCATCGCTGTGGTACCTTTTCAACATCGAAACGTGAAATACCGGATGAATGCCTGATAGACCCGGAGATAAAACCAGCTTGTAAGCCACCTCCCCCATACGGTTGAGGATCTCAAACAGCCTAACGTACTTCGGGCTGACCTTGCCCTTCTTCCCAAACCTCATCACACCCTTCGTGGGTGAGACTTCTAACAACACTTGCTCTCCCTCTTCAGACTCGAGATCTCGGACCTTACGGTCCACATACTCCTTTTGCCTACTCTGCATTACCAGGAGCTTAGTTTGAATCACCTTCATCTTCTCTAGGGACTCCCACAGGAGATCTGTACCCCAAGGTCTCACCTCGAATGCATCAATCCACCCAATATGAGACCTACACCTAATTCCATACAACGCCTCAAATGGAGCCATATCAATACTCGAGTGGTAGCTGTTATTATATGCAATTTCGGCCAAGGGCAAAAACTGATCCTAATGCCCACCAACGTCTAGCACACAAGCACGAAGCATATCTTAAGAACCTGAATAGTTCACTCAGACTGCCCGTCAGTCTGTGGGTGGAATGTTGTACTAAGGTCCAACCTTGTACCCAACTCCTCATGCATACACTCCTAAAATCTGGATGTGAATATTGTGCCCCTGTCGGACACAATGGAGATAGGAACCCCATGAAGTCAAACCACCTCACAAATGTAGATTTTAGTCAATTTCTCCGCATCATAAGTTATCTTCACCGAAATAAAGTGGGCAGACTTAGTCAACCTATCAAGAATAACCCAGATAGAATCAAACTTCCCTAGCGTTTTTGGAAGACCAACCACGAAATCTATGGCTATTCTTTCCCACTTCCACTCAGGAATGGTCATCCTCTGGAGTGTACCCCCAGGTTTCTGATGTTCATACTTCACCTGTTAGCAATTCAGATACTGAGCAACAAACTTTGCTATATCACGCTTCATCCTAATCCACCAGTAATGTTGTCTCAAATCGCGATACATCTTAGTAGTGTCAGGATGAATAGAATACCTTGAACTATGAGCTTTTATCATAATGGTCTTGATCAAATCGCCCACACTAGGCATGCAAACTCAGTCTTTAATCCGCAGCACCCCCTCTTCGTCAATCACGGCCTCTTTGGCCTCACCACTCAACACCTTGTGACGTATTTTGCAGAACTTAGCATCCTGAAACTGCTTAGCCTTAATCTGCTCCAGAAATGATGATCGAGCCCCAACACAAGCCAACACGCAGTAGAAATATCCAACCTCATAAAACTATTAGCCAGAGTCTGAACCTCTCTAGCTAACAGATGCTCCGAAAAAATCAAACGAACCAAACTTCCCATACTAGCCGACTTCCTGCTCAACGCGTCAGCCATTACATTTTCCTTACCAGGATGATACAAAATGGTGATGTCATAATCTTTTAGCAGTTCTATCCATCTTTGCTGCCTAGAGTTCAGATCCCTCTGAGTGAACACATGCTGCAAACTACGGTGATCAGTGTACACCTCACAGTGGACACCATATAAGTTGTGCCTCCAGATTTTCAAAGCAAACACCACCGCTGCCAATTCTACGTCATGAGTAGGGTAGTTCTTCTCATGCACTTTCAATTGCCGAGAAGCATAGGCAATCACCTTCTTTTCCTGCATCAAAATAGCACCCAAACCAGAACGTGAAGCATCACAATAAACAACAAAATCCTTGCCCTCCATGGGCAATGCTAGAATAGGTGTTGTAGTCAGCAACATCTTGAGCTTTTGAAAGCTCTCCTCACACTCGTCGGACCACTGAAATGGTACCTCTTTCTGAGTCAAGCGAGTCAAATGAGAAGCAATAGAGGCAAACCTTTTCACAAACCGACGATAGTAGCTAGCCAGACCCACAAAATTACGGATCTCGATCACTGATGTGGGCCTAGCCCATTCCCTGATTGCTTGAATTATCTGAGGATCCACCATAATACCCTCCTTTGTGACAACATGCCCCAAGAAGGACACAGAACACAACCATAATTCACACTTAGAGATTTAGCATACAAATCCTTCTCCCGCAATACGCTAAGAGCAATCCTCAAGTGTTTCTTACGCTCCTCCTTACTTTTAGAGTACACCAGGATATCATCAATGAACACTATCACAAAAGAGTCTAGAAAGGGCTTAAGCACACTATTCATCAGGGGAATTAGTAAGCCTGAAAGACATAACCAAGAACTCATAGTGTCCATACCTGGTCCGGAAAGCTGTCTTAGGAACATCATCAGCCCGAATCTTTAACTGGTACTACCCTAACCTTAAGTCAATTTTAGAGAACACAGAAGCTCTCTGTAACTGATCAAACAAATCATCAATACGGGGAATGGGATACTTGTTTCGGGCAGTTACCTTATTCAGCTGACAGTAAACTATACACATACGTATAGACCAATCTTTTTTCTTAACAAACAACACAGAAGCACCCCAAGAAGAGGCACTTGGGCGAATAAACCCCGTACTAAAAAGATCTTGCAACTATTCTTTCAATTCCCTGAGCTCTGTTGGCGCCATTCTATAAGATGGGATAGAGATAGGACGAGTCCCTAGCTCTAAATCAATCCTAAAATCAATGTCACGATCAGGTGTCATACTAGGCAGGTCCGCGGGGAACACATCCGCAAACTCGCGTACCACTGGAACTAAATTAATAGATGAGGTATCTGCACTGGCATCACGAATATGTGCCAAATAAGCTAGACAACCCTTTTCTACTAGCTTCCTAGCACGAACGAAGGATATGACTTTCTTAGGGAGGGGACTAAGGTTACCCTTCCACTCAAGTCTAGGTGCCCCGAGTATAGCTAAGGTAATAGCCTTAGAGTGACAATCAAGGATAGCATAATGCGGGGACAACCAACTCATGCCCAAAATGACATCGAAATCTACCATATCTAGGATCATCAAATCTGCCCAAGTACTATATCCCATATAAGTAATCGTACAAGAAGGATAGACACTATCCACTACCACCGAATCCCCAACCGGAGTAGATACATAAATAGGGGCATCAAGAGTATCACACATTATATCCAAGCCCACAACAAAATATGTAGATACATAAGAAAAAGTAGAGCTCGGATCAAATAAAACAGAAGCCGTCTGGTCATAAACTGAGATAGTACCTGTGATAACAGCATCGGAGGCCTCCGCCTAGGGTCTACCTGGGAAAGCGTACAAATGACCGCGCCCGCTTGTAGCCTGTGAACCGCCGCGATTACCATGTCCAGTTTGAGCCCTGCCTCTGCGGGGCTGCTGTCCACCTCTACCTGCCTGAGAACCGCCTCAGTAGGCACCACCCCTACCCGCGGTGTGGTCGCCCTGCCCTGTTGGTGTGCGATCCTTACCCCTTTATCTGGTGCAAATGGAGCTTGGCGAGCCTGATACTGAGTCCCCTGTCCACCCTGTCTGAGTCTAGGGCAATACCTCTTAATATGACCTATCTCACCACACTCGTAACATGCGCGGTCCAGTATAGGTCGCTAAACAGAAGTTGATGAAGCAATATAACCTCCATGCTAACCGGAAGCCTGATAATTTAGCCCTGATGGGCCCCCAGCTGACACGTACATCGCGGACTGAACCGGAAGCCCTGAATATACCTGCGAACTCTGACCCCTCGAGAAGGAGTTGCTGAAAATCCCACCCCTTCGGGCCTTCTTCTTTACCTGTTTTGCATGACTTTCCTATTTAATCCCCTCAACAACATGAACATGCTCCACTACCTCCTGGAATAAAGCCCTAGTGGCTACAAGCTGAAGAGTTGATTGCTGAAGTCCAGTGTTCAATCCCTTCATGAATCACCAGATCCTCTCCCCCTTCGTAGGCAGTAACTGAAGAGCATATTGGGACAAGGAATGGAAACGAGACTCGTACATAGTAACATATGAGTTTCCCTGATCAATATCAGCAAACTCATCCTTCCTTCGGTCCCTTAGAGTACGCGGAACATACTTATCCAAGAACACAGAATATAAATGACCCCAAGTTAACGGAGGAGACTCAGCTGGCTTGCACTCCACATATGCCCTCCACCATAGCTTGGCATCACCCAAGAACTGGAAGGTCACAAACTCTACACCGTACCTGTCTATAGCCCCCATTTTATGGAGCCTCTCGTGACAGTCTATGATGAACTCGTATGCATCCTCCAACTTAGTACCATAGAAAATCGGAGGCTTTATTTTAGTGAACTTCCAAAATAAATCATGCTCTTCGCTAGTCATCACTGGCCCTGCAACCCGAAACTTCATCCAAGCGAGGTACCACTGCTGCGGCATGCTGAACCCCCAGAGCCTAAACTCTATCTTAACTTAGGGCTGCTACTCCTGCTCCTCTACCTGCTGGAACGGCTGGTATTGCCCCGACCTGTGCTAACCCATGCAACCAACTTAGCACCTGCGCCATAGCATCTGGTATACCAGGAGCACCTCCTGCTCCTGGTGGGACTGGTACTGCTCTTGGCTGGGCTAGTATAGCTGCATCTCCCGCGGCCTCATTAGGAACCACTGGAGGCACGAGATCAACTACTGGGACTTCGCCTCCAGCTAGGGCCACCCCTCTACTGGCTCCTCTGCCTCCACCTCTATCTCTGGCTGCTGATGCGTGTGTTCTCGCCATTTACAAGAGAATGATGGATAGTTAGATACCAATTTGAATCATCAGATACCAATTGGAATCAAGTAGCACGAAAGAAAGAAAGAAAAGGGAATTTTCGTAGTGTCCGGTAGCCTCTTGATAAGTACAGACGTCTCCGTACCAATCCGCAAGACTCTACTAGACATGTCCTTGTATGATGAGATCGACGAACCTAAAGCTCTGATACCAACTCTGTAACGACCTAACCCGCCATGACTGGCACCCACACTAACTCCTAGTGGGCGAACCAACACATAAGTCATCGATTCATTCAAGTCCATTTTATATTAACCAATTTAATCAGTTATTACTCATTTAAGCATAAGAAAATTAAAATAAGTCATGCCATCAAATAATGAAGTAAATGCGAAAGTCTCAACTATTACAAATTTCCAAAATCCGAAAGTCACCGTACAAGGACTCTAATCTAAAACATGTCTAAGGAATGAAATCCATATAAACAATAACTACAATGTCTGGAGTAGAAATAGACATCATAAAGAAGATCTTCGGGCGGCCTAGCAGGGATAGAAGCTCACCCTAAAATCTATTAGCAACGGCCTCACGCTACATATGAGGTCGGGTAGCAATCTCTGGATCATAATCTGCACTCAAAGAATGCAGCAAGGTAGTATCAGTACCAACACTATGTATCGGTAAGCATCATAGGCCGACTAAGATTAGTATCAAGCATATATCATAAAATCAATAAAATAGACAAGTCAGCCAATAACACGAAATCAATAATCCAATCAATAAGTCAACCAGGGATAATCATGAATCAAGTCACCCAAAGATATCAAATTAGATAAATGGAAACAACAAATGAGAACAATTCTACCAACAATAACAATAACCTCGCTTTACACACATACTAACTGATGTCATTTCTCAGTAGTCATGACCTGTAGGGGACCCATGACGTCCATATACCACTCATTTTAGGTACTCATCGAACCCGAGCAAAAAACCTCCACTCTGAAAAGAACCTCGGTCGCGGTCCACATCAAGTACCACTCATTTCCAGAATGAAACTCAGACCACGAGCCCAAAATCTAGGTCATATACTCATTTCGGTCAACTGTGCCTTTTCATACATCTATACATACTAGTAATTCTTTCTCTCTTGTTATCAATGTTCAAATCATCATTTTGCATTACAATTACACCGAGAAGATCATATTAACTTCTCATCACAACAACATCAACTGTAGAATCAACACAATGAATAGTGGCACGAAGCCCACATGGTCACTCAGTCAATAGCATATAGAAGTCCAATCACATAAACACATCATATATGAAGACTAGATATGCTTTCTCCTACCAAATTTACAACACATACAATCAACTAATCAAAGTCTAACTCATGTAGACCGTAACCTACCTCAAACGTAGAGCTGGAACAACACGAATCACTCCACTATAGCTTTTCCCTTCCTTAAAGCCTCGGAAGGCTCAAAGTCTAGAAATTAGAATGCTCAATGAGTCATAAATACTCTAGTCACAAAATCAATTCAAGAATACCCTCCCCTTTAACCCCATTCCAATGGTTGAATAATTTTATAGGTGTAAAGCAACCACTCAAGGACCTTAGAAATCACTAATCATCAAACTATAACCATATATCATCAACATTCCAATTACAATCAGTTTCCATGGTCAAGCTACCATTTTTATGGAACCCTAAGTCTCAATTCACTTAGTTCATGGCTCTAAAGGAAATTTATGATTAAGAGGAATTAACCCAAGCCATTAGATGATAAATAAGTGATAACAATGATAACCCATCAAGTATAGAAGGTTTACTAGGTTCTAGGGTTACTATTGCTAATTCACCATTGAAGGCCCATAAAAATGATGAAAATGATGAAGAGGGTAACGTAGTGATTGAAGGGAATGTTTGAAACTTACCTCTCAAGAGTATTCTTGTCCTAGCTTGGAATTTCGCCTTGGTGCTGCTGGGGAACGGTGTTGATGTTTTGTGAATAAAGAATCCTAAACTAAGTCTTTAAAAACGGGTTTACTATTTTTCATCAACCGCTACAACAGTCATTTCGCCACTGTGACGGTCTTGCTATAGCGGCGAAGTGCCCGCTATAGCAAACCAAGAGAAATCCGACCATCGCTATGGCGGGCCACATCCCGCTATAGCGACATCGCTACAGCGGGTCATTGCCCGCCACAATGGACATACGAACAACTGCTGACCACTTGCAGCGAGAGGTACACCGCTATAGCGGTGCCGCCGTAGCGGTACACACCCCACCGCAGCGGTAGAAATTGGGCAGTAAGCTTGAAGTTTTGCCCAGTTTTTCACCTTATCACCCAACATTTCATCCGAGGCCTCACAAACATAAACAAACATGCACATAGACATAAAACACCATACGAATCCACCCATGGCCTCGAAATTTCCAACAGTGTTCTAATTTCCCGTGTCACCCCCCGATGGACTCAACACAATCAAACAACAATCACACACAAGTCAAGTTTTCAGTTCTTAGGCTTACACGATCGAGTTTTTTATTAGCTCGTTCTACCCTTAGAAAGGTTCTATTTGGTGGGGTGATCCTACATTTTCCATAATGACCGGAAGGGTCGTTACAAATAATTATTTCTAGTGTTTAATTATGATAATTGGTTGATCAGTTAATTATGGTCGTTATTGCAAATTGACTTTTAATTGTTTAACTGGTCCTGTTATAGCCACAATTGAATTAACTAATTCATGGTTTAAGACAATTGGGGTAATTGTTGCAAAATTTGCCTCTTAATGGCCTTAATTTACATAACCAAGTTCATTGACTCAAATTAATTGAGGTCATTAGTGTAATTTAACTTTAATTAGCTAGTTAAGCCAAATAAGGCCATAATGGAAATAATAAATTAGATTAAAATCAATTAAGGCTGTATTTGCAAAGTTGAGGCCATTTACATAATTAGCCAATTTTAAATCAATTAATCAGAATTATGTCTTTATTAGGTTATAATTGGAATAGTATGGTTAATAATCAATCATTTTAAACTTTACCCGCTTATTCAATTTAGCCACCTTACCCTTTATACGCGTATATACATTAAATATACATATATATACACGTTATATACATACGTGAAAGGGCCATCCTCATTTCTTTGTAACTTGGACCGAGTCCAGTCCAAAAATGAACCAAGACCCGGCCCAAGTCCGTTCAGCTTAAGGGGTAATATTCCTCCCCCTTCCCCCCAATATTTTTTTTTGTGCCAAACACCCCTCTCTTATCTCAGACTCTCTCCGTTCCCCTGTAACATAAACCCTAGACGCGCCATCCCTTCCCCCCTTTCCCTCTCTTCTTGTTGGATTGCCAGAAATGGCGTTAATACAGAAGGGTTAGACCTGTATCAGCTTTAGCTCAACCAAATCGGTGCAACACTTAAAGTTTCATTGTCTCTTTCCTCCAATTTTTACCAAACCACACCTACAAGGTAAAATACACCTCATTTTTAACTTTTCTTAGTCAAAACTTGCAAATAATAACGTTGATATTGTTGTTTTCAAATTTTAAAAGCTTTATTCCTATTGGTGCTTGAATAGTGGCTCGGATCGACCTAAAACGGGACAAATCTGACCATATATGCATGTTTTCTTAGAATCCTAGTCGTTAATTTCACAAATTGTCTATTTTGCATCAAGAAATCTATTTGTCCCACATCATTAGTCTTAGGGTTTCTCATAGTTTTGGGGTTCTATTTAACCCCAACCCTCAAAATTTCATAAATTTTGAATACCTGAGAGCCTTAATTTGAGTATTTAAACTCGAAATATAGGTGTTGACACCCAATTTTTTCCCTCCAAAAATTCAAATTAACTAGTCGAGCTGCTTGAATCTCAAACAGAGTAAAAGAATTATACTTTCTAAAAAAAATAATTTTTGGTAATATTTTGCCATTTCATTGGATATATATATATATATGTATGCATAATATATGTCGATTTTATCAATTCAAAAATCACTTTGCACAAAAACAAGGGTTTTAATTCATATGTATTTTTACTGGTCAAATTAAAGTCGTATTTTACTTTGTTAGAGTTAAGAAGCTTCATTAACTAATTGATTAAGTGGTTCATCTTAATTTTATTTTAAATCAGTTTAAATTATTCATTTTTGTTAACAAAGAGGGTTATGTATTTTTCGGCCACCTTTCTAAATCCAAAACAAGCCCCTTTGTTCGAGCCCAACAGATGAAGAAGCCCAGAAACGGATGACATTTCATCTTCACTTTCCCCTAAACAGACCCAAACGAACCCTAAGCCTTTCAACAAGAGAAACGCCAAATCCCACGTGCACAACAACTATTTCCGGCCCGAAATAGTAAGCTTTCAACGCGTTTTCATCGAGTTTAGTTTCGGTCTGCCCATTTCAGGAAATTTTTTAATGCTTCCTTGTCATCTTCTTCACAATCAATAGTAATATGCTGCTTCTCTTTTCTTTTTTGACTTTTTCTTCTTTTCCTCCCAACAAAGATTCGGATTTCAATCTGTTTCTAAATGAATTTCCAATTTTGAATGGATTCCAAGTCAATCCAAATTATCCCACATCGAATTTGAACTACAAAAAAAATCCTATATGGGGTTCTATAGAACTCGCTCTCTTCATTATACGAGAGGAGTTTTGAGACCTACGATAAGTTTTGGCACCCCCCAGAACCCGGAATGCTAAATGAATTTGGCTAAAAGGCATTTTGAGCCCGAGCCTTGAATTCGAGTTGTGTTCTGAGTTCAAAGTTAATAATTTTTGTTAGTTCTATTTGTCGTCGTTGGTGAAAGATGATCGACTAAACTCTCGTCGCGCCCGTCGCTGCTCAGCAAAAAGGTAATTTTCTTTCCTTGTCTTAATTTTTTTTTCTTTCTATTCTGCATAGTTAAATTCTGTAATTAGATTAGTTTAGTTTAAATCTACAGGTTAATTTACTGCTTTTTGTAGTGTAATCTTCCTTCTCTTAGTGTTGTTTGCTTTTTTTGCATTTATTATTTGCTAGCTCTGTGTGTTGTTCATGTACGAGTGGTAGTTGTTTTAGCTTCAGACCCCCCTATCATTCCCCTTTTCTTTCTTTTATGATTTTTTAAACCTGCTATGTGAAGTATAGCCTGTTACATTCTTTGTTAGTCTTGTTTGGATAGACACTTAATGTGGGATCAAGGTGTGAAATCAGTTTTGCTGATCCTCAATGTCCTGATTCTGTCTAACTTAGAAAGTAGCTGATCCTAGTTACATCTGATGTAACCTTATCATATTTAATATTTTGATTATGTCTGCAATCAGTTATAGTATGGATCCTGTGCAGTTTCTCAAGTACTCCTTATTTGCTTAGATGACTTTAGTTTATTAAAATGATTGATGTAAGAATTTTAAGCTGCTAATTAGTATAGTCAGTTTCTCAGTACTCCTTATTTGCTTAGATGGCTTTAGTTTATTAAACTGACTGATGTAAGAATTTTGGGCTGTTAATTAGTATTTCAAGTTGAGTTTAGAAACTGGAATACTTTCACTTTCCTGATTAACATCTGCAAATTATTATGTCCTTTGAGAGAAATGGTAATGAGTTCTGCTTATTTAAGGTTTAGTTCCCTTCCTAAGTACAAGTATTTAGTTCTAACTGATGTCCCGTTAAGTATTTTCCATTGCTTATTTGCAAGAATAGAATTCTCAGGCTGATTGTTTCAATTTTGTATTAGTAGTTTAACTTATTTTTCCAACTCTTATATTCCTTGTTGCGCATAAAGTATGAATCCAGTTCTATTTAAGAAAGAAGATCAGGAAAATGGCTTTAATTTTGTCCTTGTATGATCACATTTTTTTTTCCGAATCTTTCAAACCTATGTCAATGTTTAGTTTCAGTGTTCATTAGTCATTAGTCAGTAGTTGGTCAAGAATCATCTTGCATTAAAGCTGGACAGTCTTTCCTTTTGAAACTTATGAATAAATGTTGTAGCTAATGAATTAGTATGAGACCCAAGCTTGTGCTCCTCTCTGTTTGAGGAAAGTAGAAGTTCAATGAACTAGCAGGGTGTTACCCTCTAAAGGGGGAGGGATTGGTCTGAACTTGTCTGTTTGTAAATATATGGTGACTTGTGCTTAATATGCCAGTTTTCTAGTCTAAATTGTTGAAGCTTAGGCTGAAGAACAATAGTTTTTGCTGATGATTAAGTATCTTTTGGTTTGCCTAAGTTTCCCTTGTTCAAGAATTGTATTTTGAAATTTAGAATTGGTTCTAATACACTGGATTTTTTTTTGTTAAGTCTCTAAACAAATTGTTGTTACACCTCGTAGTTTCGTCCGTTGAGATTCGTTAGGTGTTAGTTGTCCTAATCGTGGAAACTGGAGTTATCTTCCAGGATATATGAGATTATATGTTCATCATATATGTTCCTATTTTATGGTTATGGGGGCTTTAAGCTCATGAAATAAGATATGGAAGGATTTGAGGACAAGCGAACTAAGGAAATTAAGTTTATCGGAACTTAGGGAAAACTTGGCAAAATTTTGGTTAGGATTTTGGTCCAAATTGAGGGAGGCATATCACCTAGAATATTATGAGTTTTGGTGTGTTTCTTTCGTCCAAATTGAAGTTCATCGAGTCTAGTTTCCAACGCAACAAACTGTTCGTCAATGTGACATCGGAGTAAAAGGTTATGGGTGTTTTAAGACAGACTAGTCGGGCAGAACATTTTGACGGATCAGTTTGACGGACCGCAGAAATTTCTGTGGCCCGTCAAATGGTATTTTCCCAACGTAAAACGGCTACAGTGAGCCATGTTTGGCTGGGCAGTTTGACGGAGCATTTTGACGGACCGTAGGAATTTTGACGGTCCGTCAAAGTGGGCGCAGGATTGCCCGACGGGATTTTAAGTTACGCTTTATATATTTCATTTCATATCATTTGGACTCATTATTTCCCCAAAACAGATCCTTGAACTCTCCAAAACCCTCTCTCTAGGTCTATAAACTAATCCAAGCCAAAATCCAAGAAAATCTAAAAGAAGTAAGAGGTTCAAGTGCTAGGAAGCTTGCTAGGGTTTGTGGAACTCAATATTTCTTATGGTGTTGATGTTGGAGACTTCACTTTAGTGGAGTAAGTTGATCCAAGACTTGTTCTTAAGTGATTGAGGTAAGATTTCACATCTTTTACATATGGTTAAGGTTGTTTGATTGTTATGCCATGTGGGTAAAGGAAGAAAAGTGGAAATAGAGCTCAAGTATGAACTTGGAGATATTATGAGCTATAGGTTAACTTGAATTGAAATTTTTGGCATATTAGGGGTATAATCTTGTTGTGGATGTTATAGATGATGTTGAGGAAATATTATATATAAGCATATATGGTGTTGTGTTATAGGTTATGAATGATCATGAAAAAGAGTTTTGGGACTGGATGATGCTTCACTTGAATGAAATCTCTTGATTGTGGTATTGTTGATAATGTCATTGTTGATTGGGAGATGTTTTAGAATTTGGTAGAAGTAGATGAAATAGAGGAAATGCTGCCCAATTTTCATTAGCTTACGAATTATACTCGTTCGAACTTAAGGGTGTCTTTGAAGCCTAACCTTAGTATGAACCCTCTTAAATGTAGATTTCTCGAGCTTTGGAGGTGAACGTTAAGTAGTTAAGAAGACATAAATGTATGTAAGGCTAACCCTTCTTTCTTAAGGCATGATCCCATTGATGTATACCTTCATGTGAAATCCATAGTATCTTCTATGATGATTTCATTCCTAGAATCACTAAAGCTCATGATCTTGATATTCTCACGATATCATTGGTCTCATCCTTTGATAGTTGATCCTCTAAGGAAGGATATAATGAAAATGATGATGATGATGATGTTGAGGACATGTATGTACTCCTATGTATATATATTTATATATTAAAGTATGACCACTAAGAACACCGAGCTTACATGGCCGAGTATGATATCTATCGCGCGCACACCACTGCAGTTGGGTACGGATAATACTGAGCCTTGGTAGGGCCAGGTATTATAACACTGAGTCATGTCATGGCCGGGTATGTGAAACACCGAACCTCTATGGTCGGGTATGGTACTACTATATAAGTAAGCATTAGAAATGGAAGGTTCCTATTAGAAAAAGGGTAAGAAAACATGATGATTGTCGCTAGAGGTACAAATGGCTCTATCATCCTATGACTCTTCTATCTTATGTTATTTATTATGCTTCCATTATGTTATTGATTATTCTTTACATACTCAGTACATTATTCGTACTGACGTCCTTTTGTTTGTGGACGCTGAGTCATGCCCACAGGTGGACAGGGAGATAGACTTGATCCTTAGGCTGCTTATCCAGAGAATGCTTAGAGGAGCTCTATTTGATCCGGAGCTGCAGCTGTGGGTACTATTCTTTTGTGTATATATGGGCATGGCGGGGCTCTATCCTGTCCTTATGATAATGTTTTATACTTTTTTTAGAGGCTCGTAGACAGTCGTGTATAGTAGATGTCTTTTGCCGTGTCAGCTCATACTTCTAGTATATTATTTTGTTAAGCCTCGTCAGCTTGTGTATATGTACATGGGCGTAGTTGTTGATGTTGATATATAAAAGTGTTTTAGCTGTTGGAAATGGTATTATTGAGGCATAGAGTTTGTCGATAAACCATATGGCTCACGTAGATATGAATGTAAATGTACGATGAGAGGTGGCCGGTGGTTAGCTCTGGGTGTCCGTCATGGCCCACCGGTTGGGTCGTGACAATTGTTGCCTAATCTAACCTTGAAGAATATGGCAGTATAGCGTTCAATTCTCAGTGCCTAATTGCAATAAGCTGTTTTTCTGCTTATGGTTTGGATTCATGTGAAACTTTAAACTCAACTATCAAAAATAGTTGGTATAGCATGATGCATTGTTTCTAGTTCCTCCCCTGTCATGTGTAAGTTAACTAGAAATTAATCTTATTTATATGGTTAGTTTGAACCTTAATCCATCAGAGATTTCAAAGTCAATGTCAAAAGGAGTGAGGTTTGTTTGTATGGTTAACACTATATGATCTCTTTTTCTATGACTAATATTTTGTGTCACCTTTGCTGTGTTATCTTTCAAGTAAGATGCCTGTCCATATGGTTTTTTAGAGTAATCTACTCATGCCTTTACACTAGTCTAAGGATTTAACAAAAATATTTTGTTTGCCCTTTGGGAACACTCAAATCCTCAGAAGTAGGTGTTAACATGAGATTTACATAAAGTATCTTGTCCTCAACCAAGTGTGCCTTGTTAATATTGATAATAATATCCAGAAACCTTACTGCTTAAGGACTCAAACTATTTTGCTCTATATAAAATACAGTATTCTTTCGTATGAAAATCTGGAATTATACTCATTCTTATCCCTCTTTTCTTTGCATGACTTGGGATTTTCAAATCCCAAATGTCCCGGAAGTTGCTGTTGAACTTGTGAACATTTGCTGCACCTGTGAGGCCATCTTTGGCCACTCTGTTGCTACTTGTTGCTGCCATAGATTGTTTCCTTTTGGCTGCTACTTTGGTGTTGGGTTTGTGTGCCACATTTGATAAAAATAGCTGCTGCTAAACTTTGGAATAAATAGCTGCACTTTGAGGCTTAGAATAGGCAGACTACTGCTGCATTTCTTGAGCCATCTGCTGCTGCCTTTTGGGGCAAAAAACTATTGTACTTGATGCAGTTTGAGGCCCTTAGAGTGTTGCACTTTGGCCACAACTTTTAGCTAGCTGCTGTTGCCACTTTTGGGCTGCTGCTATACTGTAAACAGCTACTGCATTTGTGTGGTAATCCAGTGCCTATGTTGAGAAAAAACGTGGTTATACTTGGCTGCTATGCAGATGTTACACTCGATAAAATAGTTGATGTTTTGCTGCTACTTGTAGCTGTGCTAATTGCTGCATTTGGGATATATTGGTGCAATTCTGCGCTAATTCGCTACTGTGTTTCGAGAATCAATCTGCTACATTTTAGGCAGCATTGAAGCTAAAATGGCTGCCAAGTCTTTGGGTCATTTTGTTGTTGTGTTTCTTGAACAAGTGTTGTTGCTTCTATTCCCTTGAAGAAACATGGCTGATGCTATTCTTGATGAAAATGATTTTTTATGATGTTTTTGACCTGCTGCTTTTTTTTTTTTTCCAGCAGAAACAGATGATACACTTGATAAAAAATACCACTGATTTGAACATGATACTACACTTGGGCCAATGAAAAAATTACTTTTGAGGCCATGCCTTGTCCGGAAAGTTTACCCTCGGTTTAGGCGTTGATGGCCTCATAGTAGTATCACGAGGTAGGAACGAACATGCATTTGGTGAGGCAACTAGAATGGCCACTAGTCTGCAGCCAAGACATGTTTCAGATTCCTTTGCCACATTCGAAAACTTGAGTTTGAGCCTCCGTAATCAAAGCTCTCAAAAGTTTAATATGAGTTCGAGGGATATTATTATTTTATTATTATGTTCATAAACTTCACCCTATAGGGTGGCGTATTATTTTGACTAACTACTTTTCCCTTCAATGTGCGAGGTACAAATAAGCGAATTTGTGGAGCAAAGTTTAAAGACGAATTAAGAGAGTCGGATGCTTAGAGCTTTGGTGTGTTGGAGCTTCGGACGAAAAACTAAAGAGCATAGAAGACCTATTAGAATACGATTGCTAAAAGATCTGGCCCAAGGCCAAAAAGCTAAACTTTCTTTCCCCTCTCTTCATAATATGTTTACATTAGTTTTGTATGAACATGTAAAAATACATTTGTGTAGATATTGAAACCTTTATAAGTTGGAACTTAGGATTTAGGTAAACAATACAGATAGGGACTCGAATATGTTTCAAATTGGACCCGAAAGAAATGAGTTGTATTCCATTTGTTTAAAAGTAAATAAAAGTGAAAATGTTTTTTCTTATACAAAAAATTGATTACCTTTAAGTAATATCTTTAAAGTATATTTCATGATTTAAAGAGTTTGAGAAAAAAAAGTGGAAAAGAATATTCGTGGGTAAGTCTTGGGCCTTACAACAGTTTTCCAAAGCTTATTATGGGTTGGACCCAACTTAAATGAATTCAAAAGATTGAAATTTCCTTCAAACCCAAGTTTTGGGAAAATAGCTTTGGTAGGGAATATGGCAGACCTTAAGCGAGCTAAAATGATTAAATAAGTGAAATCGTTTTTCTTTATTTATGCTTATAATACTTATGCTATTTTCAAGGGAGTATACTCCATATATATATATAAACTTATAAGGATTCAAATCATGACATTGGACCATGTTAATAGAAACTTTATTTAAGAGAAAATCTTAAGTCTGTTTTGGTCCGGAAATGAAATGAATTCAACCCTTATAAAATCGTTTCCTAAAAAACTTTTTTTGCCAAAAATGGAGTTATGATATGACATGACAATTTTTGCAAGAAAGGAAACAATTTAACAAATAATCACATTAATCACACATAGATGCTCGTAGGTCAACCGTATTCTACGGATCCTTAATACTAGGGTGCTTAAAACTGTCACGACTCAACTCGTGGGCTATGACGGGTACCAGGAGCTGACTACTGAGTACCACTCATTAGGCTAATTATCATATCCAACCTGAACACATATAATCTCCCAGACAATACACATGTATATATATACATAGGCCCTCACGGCTACAAAATACACACTGCGGTAATCATAAGATATCTAATACCCACACACATGTATCTACGAGCCTCTACTAGAATACTGAGACATAAGGACGGGACATGACCCCGTCGTGCCCAAATGTGTACACAAAAGAATGTATCAACCAATAGCACCTCTGGAGTAGTGGAGTGTTCTTGTGAATCTGCTGAGTAGCTCCTAAGAATCTGGGCCACCTCCCTGCCTACCTGTGGGCATGAATACATTGTCTATAGAAAGAAAAGGACGTCAGTACGAACAATGTACTGACTATGTAAGGCATACACAATAACATGATAAAGAAATGCAAGAATATAAGATAAAGGGGTAACCTGTAACAGATTGCCTCTTAAGGCAGAGTTATGCATGCTAACTGATATAATAAACAACATCGTGTCATGTAAGAATATGTATGTAACTGCCCGACCATATAGGTGCGGTGTGATCATCATTAGCTCGCGTCCGAGCCTCCCGCGTCCGGGGTAAAAATCTCAAGCCGCCCATTAGTGGTGTCTGCCCATGCCATCTAGACATGGTGTATATGCCGCCCACCTTAGTGGTGTCTGTCCGGCCATGTAGGCACGGTGTAATCTCATCAGGATATACTTATCATGAAGCATGCACAAGAACTCAAGTGAAAGCTACAACTCTACCGAGGTGATGTAAGTTCGAGAACCCCTGATTCCATTATGGAGTAGTCACGGTCATCATATCTCACCTTGAAGGAACTAGCGTCATAAGGTGAGCCTAATAACAATGAACATCATCAAGGAATCATATAAGGATCATTTAGCTTCATAAGACTATCATATCATAATCTTTGAAGTCTCTAGGCTTAGATTCACCATCATCATTGCCATATTCATAACACATTTCTTATCTTTATCTCATGAGAAGCTTTTGATAATCATAGACTTATTGTTTACAGAATATAAGAGATATATGGAAAGATAAGGAAGTCATATTCATATTATAGAGGTCATGCCTTAGAAAAAGAAGAGACTAGCCTTACATACCTTTATGTTTCCTTAACGACTAAGCGTCTTCCTTCCAATCTTACAACTCTACATTCAAGGGAATTCGTACTAGGATTAGATAACTGGAAACATACTTAAGCTTAAGATAAAGCTAATGAAAATTGGGCAGCATCTCCTTTGTTCTATAACTTTCTTCATATAATAACCAACTTCCAAACATCAATAACAACACTACAATATCGTAATCAATGATCTTCACCGAGCTATACATCATTCAATTCTCACAATTCTATTTCAAAGTCATTCATAACAATAGCTACAATACAACACCACATTCATCCTCATATAATGCTTCTTTAACATCATTTATATCATTTATAACAAGATCATACTCACAACATGTCAAGAACTCTAATTCAAGTCAAAGCACTATTCAAGAATACCATTATTTTCACATTTGAGCTCCATATTCTACGTTCCTCCTCAATCCAAGTCTTTCAACCATTCAATACTCTTAGGGGTCGTTTGGTTGAAGGTATAAGCTGAAATATTCCAGCACTAATTTTTGTACCATGTTTGGTAGAAGGTATAAATTTATCCTGGGATAAATTTATACCTTGTACCAAACATGGTACAAAAATAAGTGCTGGGATATCCCAGCTTATACCTTCTTAACCCACTTATACTGGGATTATTTTATACCATCTTTTAGATGGTATAAAATAATCCCAATAGATGGGATAAATTAATCCCGGGATAATTTCGACTATCTACCAAACGACCCCTTAATAGCATGAAATGAACATAAAACTCACCTTTGATTATGTTGGAATGGGCTTTGGATGAAAATACTTCACTTGGAGAAAACCCTAGTGTTATATCCCGTAATTTTGCACATTTGGATAAATCGAAATAATTGTGACTAGTAAGAGATAAGGCAATATTTTGATTCTACTTAATATATAAGTTGTTCATGGAAACATATTGATGCGGAAATATGGAGGAAGGCTAAGGGCAAAATTGGAAATTTGAAAAATAGTTTTCATGAGTTACAAAAATTTGTCATGAAATAATGGGCTTGAAATAAAAAGAAGAATTTTTTTTTTGGGCTTGAAAATGGCCAAGAGGTGGCCGGCCATAGGGGCATGGCCCAAGCCCATGTGAAAAATTAAATGGACCAAATAAAAGGAGAGGACCACTACTTATTCTTCCATTTCAAGAACTTTCAAGAAAAACCAATTGAGAGCAAAGCACAAGAGGGGTTTCAGCCAACAACAAAAGAAGAGAAAAAAAATTGAAGCCTTCCATCCTTGGTCCAAAAATTCCTTTCTTCTTGAATTCTTACTAATTTCAAGACCCTCTTCAACGTGGTATAATTATTAGAGCAAGAAAATTACTTTTGTGACAAGTGCAAAAATTCTATTCAAGTGGAAAATTGAGGAAGAAGGTAAGAATTTCTATTCTTTTACATGTTATGGAAGATTTATATATGTTGTAGTGAGTAGAATTGAATGAAAATCATAGAAATGTTATGTGTTGTGTGTGGGCCGTGTGGGTGTGTTGTGTGTGTGTGGCCGTGTGGTGCTAATTGGGTGGAGGAAGATGAATTAATTTTATTTAGCATGTTAGTTGTGTTGTTGTGGCCTTTATGATGTAAATGAAAGACTAATGGTTCAAGTTGACATGGAAATTGGTTGTAGGTTGTTGTAGGAAATTATGTGATTTTAATATGGTTTTTATGTAATTATGGAAGTGGAGTTGCTAAAGTGTGAATTGTTGTTGTTGTTGATGAATTTGGAAGAAGATAATGCGATGTTGTAGTCTTGTTGCATTTGTGGAGATTTCGAGTGGAATATGGTGTTGGTGGGATTGTTTGAATATTGTATAGATTGTTTGAAATGTTCTTGAATTATGTTTGAATGATCTCGGATTAGAAATGAATATGTGAGCATTGATATTGGCTTGAATGTACGTAGTTGAATTGAATGTGATAAGCGCTACGCAGAGGAGAAGGTTACTAATGTTAGAATGCAATTTAAATTGATTCTTGATGTTACTAGTATGGTTGTTGGTATTGTTGGTATGGTTGTTGATGAATTTGGTCGAGTTAAATTCTCGGGGATGTTGAATTTACAGGGGAGATGCTGCCGAAATTTCTGTAGACAAGTACTAGTTAGAATTGGATTTTTAAGTACTTGTAGCTAATGTTTGGTAATTGATAACGTTATTGTAGATATTGGGGAGCCCGAGACTTGAGTCGGGATTTGGTTAGCGAGCGATCGAGGTATGTAAAGTCTACCTTTCCTTCTTTTGGCATGACCTTATGAAATGAACAAATAACGTATATGTATGCTTCTAAAGAAAATCCTATTCTTAGAGCCACTAGGATGGCTAATATCTTTGACTTCCATAAGCTATTCCATATGGCTTGATACGTATTTATGATATTCGAAGATTCTAGTTGTTATGTTTCCGAATGTTGTTCGAAAGAAAAATCGAGATGACTAAAGTCTTTGATGAATATTTTGGTACGTAAATATGGTCCTAAAGTCTTCATTTGATTTGATCTATAATGTTATTCGAAAGTTACCTAATATGAATGATACTTGAATTTCCAAATATGGCTTATGAAATGTTTTTAGAAGGTTCTGTACTTCAAAAGCTCGTAACTTTCGTATACTAATTCCGATTGACTCGATACTTGTTTCTAAGCTTTCTGATATTGGTATATATATATTTATTCATCGAGTCTTGGAATCTATTTACTTATATGCATATGGTTTTTTCACTACTCCGCTCGTGCATACTACTACTACATCGTTCGTCGGGTCCCGGGTTGGTTTTGTCTTCGTGCGCACTATGTTATATTCGGCAGTATGATGTGTTACGGTTCCCGAGACCCTCGCCATAGAGCCGGATACCGCTTATATACGGAGTTATGATGTGTTATGGCATACGATGTGTTATGATGATGTGATATGTTATGATGATACGATATGTTCGGGGTTTGTACGGAGATTTGAAACCTTCTGGAGTATGATGTGTTGTGGCGCCAGCGTCGGAGTGGCGACCACGTTCTTGAGCCCTATGCATGATTTTTATTTGCATTATTTATGTTTTCAGCACAGGTTTTGATATACTAATTCTGTATCCATTTTCCGTACTTCTCACTTCAGTTCTGATTTGAATTACTGTATTCCATGCTTTACATACTCAGTACATATTTCGTACTGCCCCCCTTTCTTCGGGGGCTGCGTTTCATGCCCGCAGGTACAGCCGTTCGTTCTGGTGACCCGCCAGTGTAGGACACTTATTCTGCTATTTGGAGTACTCCTTTGATCCGGAGCTCATATTTTTGGTACATATCTTTCGTGGTACATATTTCTATATATATATATATATATGACTATTCGGGGTACGGCGGGGCCCTGTCCCGTCATATGTTTCTGTTATGGTTTGTAGAGGCCTGTAGACATATATGTGGGTCATGGGTCGTGTTTGTTCGATTATGTCCGTGACTTGTGCCTTAAGCGGTCCCGTTTGCTATTATGGCCGAAACGGCCCATATGTTTGTATATGTATGTATATTCGGGCGATGTGTGTTCCGCCAGCCTGCCGGCTTTTGTATGATATTTCTGTCACAGGTGACCGCTTAAGATGACGTCTATTCTCAATATCTGTACAAAGTAACATATGTTAAATTTGAATAAGTCTTTGATATGTCGATTTAGTAAGCGAATGGGTTTGGGTGTCCAATTAGGACACTAGTCACGGCCCACGGGGCTGGGTCGTGACACCTAGCTTCTACTCCAAAGAGATTCTTGACTTCTAGCAACCCTAATGAGCACCCATACCCTTGATTCCACCAATTTTTGGTGTTTGATCTTTGATTTACCTTGGGTTTATGTTAATGAAATGTATGGAACCTTCTAGAGGTCTTGAGAGAAGCGGAGAAGATGTAAAATGAAAAATTAGAAGTAGGAACTTATATTTATACTTGGAAAATAACTCAGCCCGATGGGATTATACGAACCCTTATATAGTCCGTATAATATTATACGGTCTGTATAAGTGACCGTATTTCACCATCAGGGAATTTCCCCTTTCTGTAAGGTTATACGGACGGTATAAGTGGTTGTATAACTCCATTTTTCCGAAGTTAATCTTGTTGTTTCGTTTGATCTCAAATCCTTATGGAACCTTCTTAACACTTGTTTAACACTTCATTAACAATCTAAATATCCTCATAACGCTTCTCCAAGACATTACCAATCACTCCTTAACTCGATAGTTTAAAATCTTCCCCAAACACCACTTATACCTTACCTTCCTTTGATGAACTTAGTCTCACTAATTCATATCACTTCAAAGTCTTATCGTATGCACTTTTAGGCCACCAAATACCCTTCTTCTAATCATGAGGGCCTCACGTTCGCCTTAAGCTTTCGTTAGTCTATTTATCGCACAACGAAATGAAATTTTCGAGGTGTAACACTCTTCCCGCCCTTTAAGAACATTCTTCCTCGAATGTCAAGTTCTCGGGAATTCTACAGAACTTTCGCCAGAGTTTCCCCTGTAATATAGTGCTACCATCCTCTCACAACAACCCACAATAACAATGCCTCACAGGGCTACAATACAATGGCAAGAAAATATGGCCACACACGACCAAAAGCACTAAAAAGAAAGCATTACATACCTTATAATAATGGTGCCTCATCTTGAATCACTTCCAGGGGTGGAAACAAGTGTGGGTACTTGGACTTCATGTTTTCTTCCGCTTCCCAAGTCATTTCCTCTCGGTTATTATTTCTCCAAAAGACCTTAACTGAAGCTACCACTTTGTTCCTGAGCTTCTGCACTTGCCTATCTAGTATGGCAATGGGCACCTCTTCATAAGTCAACTTCTCAGTAATCTAGACATCATCTATCGACATAATTCTGGAGGGATCTCCAACGCTCTTACGGAGCATCGACATATGAAAAACCGAGTGGACTGATTCAATATCTAGAGGTAAATCCAGTTCATAAGCTGCTTGGCCCACCTTGCGTGCAATATTATAAGGTCCAATATATCGGGGACTAAGCTTTCCCTTCTTGCCGAATTTCATTACGTCTTTCATTGGTGACACTTTCACGAACACCCAATCATAGATTTGGAATTCGAATTCTCATCAGCGGTTGTCCGCATAAGATTTCTGGCGACTTTGGGCTTTCAACAATCGATCTCGAATAACCTTAATCTTTTCCACTGCTTGTTAAATCAACTCCGGACCTATCTGTTGTATCTCTTCTACTTCAAACCACCCAATTGGCGATCTACAATTCCTTCTGTACAAAGCTTCATACGGGGTCATCTGGATGCTAGAATGATAACTGTTGTTATAGGAAAATTCGATAAATGGAAAAAGTTTATCCCAATTTCCTCCAAAGTCTTGTACACATGCCCGTAACATGTCTTCCAAGGTTTGAATAGTGCGTTAAGATTTTCCACGGTTTGTGGGAGAAATGATGTGCTAAGTCTCACTTGAGTACCCAAACCTTCTTGGAAAGACTTCCAGGATTCAGCAGTAAATTGTGCTCCTCTGTCAGTAATAATAGATGCAGGGACACCATGAAGCCGCACTATCTCCTTAAGATACAACCTTGCATAATCTTCTGCCAAATAGGTCGTTTTGACTGGAAGAAAATGGACTGATTTCGTGAGTCTATCAAATATCACCCATATGGAGTCATACTTACGCCGAGAACGAAGTAAGCCTTCAGTAAAATCCATATTGATCACTTCCCATTTCCAGGTTGGAATTTCCATAGCTTGCAATAATCCTCCTGGCTTTTGATGCTCAATTTTCACTTGTTGGCAATTTGGACATTGAGCTACAAATTCTTCTATGTCCTTCTTCATTCCATCCCACCAATATATTAGCTTAAGATCATGATACATCTTTGTCGCTCCTGGGTGAATGGAATAACGGGAGTGATGAGCTTCTTCCAGAATCTGACGACGTAGTCCTACTACATCTGGCACACATAGCTTGCCTCGATACCTGAGAATTCCGTCTGCAGAAACTCCAAATGGTGACTTATCTTTTTGCGGAAGTGTGTCTTTATAGTGACTCAACTGGGGATCTTCATATTGGCGCCTTTTCACTTCTAAAACGGCTAGGTTATGAATATCAACTCCCGCATTGCCTGAATCAATTAGACAAACTCCGAGGCTAGCAAGCTGGTGAAGCCCACAGATTAATTATTTCTTCTCCGGAGGGACCTCAGATAGAATTCCCATTGATTTGCGGCTAAGTTCATCCGCTACTACATTCGCCTTTCTAGGATAATATAAAATACTCACATCATAATCTTTTGATAATTCTAACCACCGCCTCTGTCGTAGATTTAACTCCTTCCGCTGGAAAATATATTGGAGACTCTTTTGGTCTGTATAAATATCAACATGAATACCATACAATTAATGTCTTCATATCTTCAAAGCATGAATAACTGCCGCTAATTCAAGATGGTGAGTCGGGTAGTTCTTCTCAAGTTTCCGCAACTGCCTGGAAGCATAGGCAATAACTCTACCATGCTGCATCAATACACAACCTAACTCAACACCGGAGGCGTCACAATAAACAACATAGCCTTCTGACCTTTCCGGAAGGGTCAAGACTTGGCCCGAAGTCAATCTATCTTTCAATTCCTGGAAGCTGTGCTCGCAAGAATCGGTCCATTGAAATTTTGATGATTTCTGAGTTAGCTTCGTCAATGGTGCGAAAATAGAAGAGAATCCTTCCACAAATCTTCGATAATAACCTGGTAATCCCAAAAAGCTACTGACCTCAGTAGGTGTCGTAGGCCTCGGCCAGGTCTTCACAGCCTCAATCTTTTGAGTATCTACACGAATACCATCAGCTGAGATAATATGGCCTAGAAAAGTTACAAAATTCAGCCAGAACTCACATTTTAAAAATTTGGCATATAACTCACGAGTCTGAAGAATTCCAAGGACGGTACGTAGATGATCCGCATGCTCCATTTCTGATCGAGAATATACTAGAATGTCATCGATGAACACGATCACAAATAGATCAAGAAAGGGCCTGAATACATTGTTCATCAAATTCATAAACACCGCCGAGGCATTAGTTAGCCCAAACGACATCACTCGAAATTCATAATGGCCATATCTAGTTCTGAAAGCCGTTTTCTGAATATCCTCTTCTCTAACCTTCACTTGATGATACCCCGATCTCATATCAATCTTGGAAAACCATTTAGACTCTTCTCTAACCTTCACTTGATGATACCCTGACCTCAGATCAATCTTGGAAAACCATTTAGCACACTGCAGTTGATCAAACAAATCATCGATTCTTGGAAGCGGATATTTATTCTTTATCGTCACCTTGTTCAACTGCCCATATTTAATGCACATTCGTAAAGAACCATCCTTCATTCTTACGAACAAGACAAGTGCTCCCCATGGCGATGAACTGAGTCTAATGAATCCCTTCTCAAGCAAATCTTTCAATTGTGCCTTTAGCTCTTTCAATTCTGCAGGAGCCATTCTGTAAGGAGGAATAGATATAGGTTCGGTATCCGGCAACACATCAATGGTAAAATCAATTTCTCGTTCCGATCAAAGGCCTGGAAGCTCACTGGAAATACATCCGGGAACTCATTTACTATCAGGACAGATTGAAAAGTCGGCGGCTGTGCTTCAATGTCATGAACTCAAACTAAATGATAAATATAGCCTTTTGCAATCATCTTTCTCACCTTAAGGTAGGAAATAAACCTACCTCGTGGAGACGCTGTATTACCTTTCCATTCAAGCACTGGTTCTCCCGGGAATTGGAATCGAACTATTTTCATTTTGCAATCAACATTAACATAACAAGAGGCAAACCAATCCATGCCCATAATCAAATAAAAAATCTACCATTTCCAGTTCAATCAAATCAGTTGTAGTCTGGCAATCACATACCACAACCACACAATTTTTATACACTTGCCAAGCTATTAGTGGGTCACCAATAGGAGTAGATACCTCAAAAGGCTTTATTGGCTCGGATTTCACCCCAATACGATCAACAATATACGGAGTAATATACGACAAGATAGAACCCAGATCAATCAATGCATAAATATCATGGGAGAATATGGATAGTGTACTTGTAACCACATCGGGGGAGGACTCAAGATCCTTATGTCCGGCTAAAGCATAAATACGGGGTTGGGCGCCACCTGAACTGGATGCTCCCCCTCTGCCCCTACCGCGGCCTGCTGGAGTCTGCACTACCGGGCGCACGGACAAGGAAGAACCAGCTGCTGATGATGTGGGCTGAGCCCTAGCTCCACCACCTATCGATGGGCAATCATGCATCATGTGCCCAACCTGACCACAGGCATAGCAAACATCTGAACCTTGGCGACACTAACCTGAATGTAATCTACCACACTGCTACATCGCGGCACCGGTGGTCTCCGCTGACTATAATAACCTCCAAAATGGGAACCCGAAACTCTCGAGCTCTGACCCTGTCCTGAGTAAATGGGGCGGTCAAATCTCCTGCCTGCAAACCGAGGAGGTGAACTAGTCGCCGACTGGCCTAAATATCTAGAATATGACTGCCTCGATCCCCCTCTATGGCCACTTCTATCACCAACAGACCTGGCCCTCTTACTCTGCCCCCTGTCAACATTATGCTCATCTCGATACGGTCTCTGCTGCTCTTCTAAGTTCTGGGCATGGGCCTGCATACGAGAAATGTCCATCCCCTCCTGTCGTGAAGCTGTTAAGCAATCATTGAACAAATGTAGCCCTAGGCCACTCACAAATCTATGTACTCTATCTCCCATGTCAGCTACCATAGTCGGAGCATATCTAGCCAATGAATTAAAGCGAAGGTTATACTCTCGGGCAGTCGTATTCCCTTGCTTAAGATTTAGGAATTTATCAGCTCTGGCCCGACGAATCTCGGGTGGCAAATAATGATAGATAAAAGCTTTCACGAACTCTTGCCAAACCGGGGGAGGTGCATCCTCTTCTATCGTGGAAATCCAATTATTGTACCAAAGGACCGCTATATCTCGGAGTCTATAACATGCCAACTCCACAAATTCAGTATCGGAGGCATGGATGATTCTCAACGTCCTTAACATTTCATCTATAAAACTTGCTGGCTTTCAACCGGCTTCGACCCGAAATTTTTTGGCGGATTCAAACTCATGAAATCACGGGCTCTGGCACTAGTGGCTCTATCACCGGGACCCGTACTCTGCCGTTGAGCCTGAGCGGTAACCAACTAAGTTAATAACTGAATTTCCTCGGTCATCTGTTGACCCGAAGCACCCGGTGGAGGAACTAGAGGCATAGGAGCCGGAGCTAAAGCCCCTCCTTGTTCTTCTAGAATAGGCAGAGTGTGAGAGGTATTGGGTGGAGCCTTATGATGGGATTCACCTTCTTCTACATTCATTGACGGATCCCTTTCCATCCGCCCTTTTGTCGTAGCCTTGCCCTTCTGGGCGGCTATGGCTTTTCTCTTTACCGGCATCGCTGAAATCATAACACATAATTAGAGAAAAGGAAATCTTACAACATGGCTCTATCGCACGATCTAATAAGAATAAAGATGGTCATTTTTCCTAAATGCCCCGCAGCTTCTCGTTTATAAGTGTGGCGCATATCACACCCATAAACAAGACTCTACTGGACACGGCTCATAGACACACCCTAGGACGTGACTGCTCTGATACCACTTTTGTCATGACCCGACTCGTGGGCCATAACGGGTACCCGGAGCTGACTACCGAGTACCACTCATTAGGCTAATTATCATACCCAACCTGAATACAAATAATCTCCCAGGCAATATATATATATAGCCCTCACGGCTAAACAATGATATACAAAATACACATTGAGTTAATCATAAGATATCTAACACCCACACACATGTATCTACGAGCCTCTACTAGAATACCGGGACATAAGGACGGGACAGGACCCCGTCGTGCCCAAATATGTACATAAAAGAATGTATCAACCAATAGCACCTCCGGAGTAGTGGAGTGCTCCTGTGAATCTGCTGAGTAGCTCCTAAGAATCTGGGCCGCCTCCCCGCCTACTTGTGGGCACGAACACAACGTCCATAGAATGAAAAGGACATCAGTATGACCAATGTACTGAGTATGTAAGGCATACACAATAACATGATAAAGAAATGCAAGAATATAAGATAAAGGGGTAACCTGTAACAGATTGCCTCTTAAGGCAGAGTCATGCATGCTAACTCATATAATAAACAACATCATGTCATGTAAGAATATGTATGTAACTGCCCGACCATATAGGTGCGGTGTGATCATCATTAGCCCGCGTCCGGGGTAAATATCTCAAGCCGCCCACTAGTGGTGTCTGCCCATGCCATCTAAACACGGTGTAAACATCTCAAGCCACCCACTAGTAGTGTTTGCCCGGCCATGTAGGCACGGTGTAATCTCTTTATTATATACTTATCATGAAGCATGCACAAGAACTCCGGTGAATGCTACAAGTGACGTAAGGTCGAGAACCCCCGATTCCATTATGGAGTGGTCACGATTATCATATCTCTCCTTGAAAGAACTAGCTTCATAAGGTGAGCCTAACAACAATGAATAACATCAAGGAATCATATAAGGATGATTAGCTTCATAAGACTATCATATCATAAGATTTGAAGCTCTAGGCTTAGATTCACCATCATCATTGCCATATTCATAACACATTTCTTATCTTTATCTCATGAGAAGCTTTTGATAATCATAGACTTATTGTTTACGGAATATAAGAGATATATGGAAAGATAAGGAAGTATATTATAGAGGTCATGCCTTAGAAAAAGAAGAGACTATCCTTACATACCTTTATGTTTCCTTAACGACTAAGCGTCTTCCTTCCAAGCTTACAACTCTACATTTAAGGGAATTCGTACTAGGATTAGATAACTGGAAACATACTTAAGCTTAAGATAAAGCTAATGAAAATTGGGAAGCATCTCCTTTGTTCTATAACTTTCTCCATATAATAACCAACTTCCAAACATCAATAACAACACTACAATATCGTAATCAATGATCTTCACCGAGCTATACATCATTCAATTCTCACAATTCTATTTCAAAGTCATTCATCACAATAGCTACAATACAACACCACATTCATCCTCATATAATGCTTCTTTAACATCATTTATATCATTTATAACAAGATCATACTCACAACATGTCAAGAACTATAATTCAAGTCAAATCACTATTTAAGAATACCATTATTTTCACATTTGAGCTCCATATTCTACTTTCCTCCTCAATCCATGTTTTTTCAACAATTCAATATTCTTAATAGCATGAAATGATCATAAAACTCACCTTTGATTATGTAGGAATGGGCTTTGGATGAAAATATTTCACTTGGAGAAGACCCTTACTTCAATTCCAAGGAAATTTCTAGCTTCCATGAACCCTTGTTAGCCTCCTTGCACTTGATTCCGCTAATTATTGGTGTTTGATCTTGTTTTCACCTTGAATTTATGTTAATGAAATGTATGGAACCTTCCAGAGGTCTTGAGAGAAGTGGAGAAGATGTAAAATGAAAAATTAGAAGTGAGAACTTGTATTTATATTTTGAAAATAACACAGCCTGATGGGATTATACGGACCCTTATACGGTACGTATAATATTATACGGACCGTATAAGTGACCG
This sequence comes from Lycium barbarum, assembly GCF_019175385.1. Lineage (NCBI taxonomy): Eukaryota > Viridiplantae > Streptophyta > Magnoliopsida > Solanales > Solanaceae > Lycium > Lycium barbarum. The sequence goes on along the minus strand of NC_083345.1, from coordinate 54,814,266 downwards.
TATTTCACCATCAGGGAATTTTCCCTTACATTAAGGTTATACGGACCCTTATACGGATCGTTTAAAGTTATACGGACCATATAAGTGGTCGTATAACTCCATTTTTCCGCAGTTAATCTCATCGTTTCGTTTGATCTCCAATCCTTATGGAACCTTCTTAAAACTTGTTTAATACTTCATTGACAATATAAATATCCTCATAATTCTTCTCCAAGACATTACCAATCACTCCTTAACTCGATAGTCGCAAAATCTTCCCCAAACACCACTTATACCTCACTTTCTTTTGACGAACTTGGTCTCACTAATTCATATTAGTTCAAAGTCTTATCGTATGCACTTTTAGGAAACCAAATACCCTTCTTATAATCATAAGGGCCTCATGTTCGCCTTAAGCTTGCGTTAGTATATTTACCGCACAACGACATGAAATTTCCGAGGTGTAACACTCTACCCCCATTTAAGAACATTTAACCTCGAATGTTAAGTTCTCGGGAATTCTACAGAAATTTTGCAAGAGTTTCCCCTGTAATATGGCACTACCATCCTATCACACCAACCCACAATAACAAAGCCTCACAGGGCTACAATACAATGGCAAGAAAATATTGCCACACACGACCAAAAGCATAAAAATAAAGCATTACATACCTTATAATACTGACGCCTCATCTTGAATCTCTTCCGGGGGTGAAAACAAGTGTGGGTACTTGGACTTCATGTTTTCTTCCACTTCCCAAGTCATTTCCTCTCGGTTATTGTTTCTCCACAGGACCTTAACTAAAGCTACCTTTTTGTTCCTGAGCTTCTGCACTTGCCTATCGAGTATGACAATTGGCACCTCTTCATAAGTCAACTTCTTAGTAATCTGGACATCATCTATTGGCATAATTCTGGAGGGATCTCCAACGCACTTGCGGGGCATAGACACATGGAAAATCGGGTGGACTGATTCAAGCTCTGATGGAAAATCCAGTTCATAAGCTACTTGGCCCACCTTGCGTACAATCTTATAAGGTCCAATATATCGGGGACTAAGCTTGCTCTTCTTGCCGAATCTCATTATGCCTTTCATCGGTGACACTTTCAAGAACACCCAATCATTGATTTTGAATTCCAAGTCTCATCAGAGGTTGTTCGCAAAAGATTTCTGGAAACTTTGGGCAGTCAACAATCGATCTCGAATAACCTTGATCTTTTCCATCGCTTGTTGAATCAACTCCGGACCTATCAGCTATATCTCTCCTACTTCAAACCACCCAATTGGCGATCTACACTTCCTTCAGTACAAAGCTTCATACGGGGCCATCTGGATGCTAGAATGATAACTGTTGCTATAGGAAAATTCGATAAGTGGAAAATGTTCATCCCAATTTCCTCCGAAGTCTAGTACATATGCCCGTAACATGTCTTCAAAGCTCTGAATAGTGCGTTCACCTTATCCATCGGTTTGTGGATGAAATGTTGTGCTAAGTCTCACTTGAGTACCCAAACCTTCTTGGAAAGACTTCCAGAATTTAGCAGTAAATTGTGCTCCACTTTCAGTAATAATAGACGCAGGGATAGCATGAAGTCGCACTATCTCCTTAAGATACAACCTTGCATAATCTTCTTATGAATAGGTGGTTTTGTATTACACCTCGAAAATTTTTCCGTTCATGCACAGTGAATAGATTGACGAAGGGCGCGACGTATATGATGTTTTGATGAGTAAGAAATAACATTTGATGACCCTAATTAAGATTTCAAAGACGGTTGTAGTAAGAGGAGAAAGTTTGCCAAGAGAGGGCAAGGTATACGTATGTATTGAGAAGGATTTGTGATTAACGAGTTAATGATGATTTAATGATGCTTTGGAGAAGAGTTATAACGTCCCTTATATTTTTAATGAAGTGATAAACAAGTGTTAAGAATGTCCCATAAGGATTGGAGGTCAAACGAGTCGACGAGAACGAAATCGGAATAGTTGGCCATTATATGGCCCAACATACTGGCCGTATAAATTATACTGGCCGTATTTTAGGCCGTATATTTAGCCCAGATGGGAAACATTCACTGGACCAAACATACGGCCAGACATACGGCCGTATAAAAGATACAGACCATATGTTGGTTCGTATGTTCGTGTCGGGACAGATTGTGTGTATTTAATAAGGGACCAAGTTCATTTTATTTCATTTTCCCTTTTCACTCCCCTTCTCTCTAGAACTCTCTAGAACACTTCTCCCACAAGAATTCAAGGGATATTAGTGATCAAATACATCAAACCAAGGAAATCAAGTGTAAGAAACTCATTAGAGTCCATCTAAGGCAAGAAACCCCATTGGATTGAAGCTAGGGTTTTTCTTCAAGCGAAAGATTATCATCCAAAACTTGCTTCTACACTATCTACGGTAAGATTTATGGTATTTCCATGTTGTTTAAGGTTTTGAAAAGTTGAAACACTTGGATTGTAAAAGAATATAGAAAAATGGGTCATGAATATGGGAATAGTGTCATTTTGAGTGATAGCTTGAATTGAGTCATGATTCTTGATGTGTTGTGATGTGGTTATGTTATAAATGATATTAAGAACATGGGATACACATTGTCTATGAATGAATGTAATTGTGTGTTATGACCATGGATATGGATAATTGGAAGTGAATTGAGAGATATGGATAATGTGGATGAATAAAGACTATTGTTAGGATATTGTGAATGTATTATTGACGTTTGGGAGTTGATATATGATATGGAGGAAGTCGTATAAACAAAGGAAATGCTGCCCAATTTTCTCTAGCTTTAGTAAGCACGTTCATATAATCGATTAACTAATGTGAATGCGAATTCTCTTGAAGGTAGAAACGTGAGCATTGAAGGAGAACAATCAAGCGATGGAAATTGTTAAACGAAAAAGGTATTTAAGGCTAGTCCCTTCTTTCTAAGGCGTGAATCTTATGATATGATGTTTCCTCCTTCTCCATGAATTTCCTACCTTCCGGAAAACTAGGAGCCTATGTTCATGAATAGCCATATGGGATAAGATAAGAGATATGTTAGGAATGCGATAATGATGATGATGAGTCTAAGTCTAAAGATTCTAAGGCCTATAATATTATGTTTCTACAAGGCTAATGATCCATATTATGATCCATTGATGTTTTCCATTGAATACACTCACGTTATATGCTAATTCCTTCAAGGTGAGGCAGAATGCTTATCAATGCTCCATAATGGAATCGGGGGTTCACGACCTTATGTCACCCCGATAAAGTATAGTTGTCTTTGAGTTCTAATGTATATTTTATGATAAGTGTATAATTTCGTTAAGCTTATGGTATGCCTATGAAATGTATGAAAATGTTAAGTTTATGATGAGTACATGATGACGACATTACACCGCGCCTATATGGCCGGGCAGACACAGCTAAGGCGGGCAGCGTATACACCATGACCGGATGGCATGGGCAGACACCACTAGTGGGCGGCATGAGATGTTTACCCCGGACGCAGGAGGCCTGGACGCGGGCTAATGATTATCACACCCTACCTATATGGTCGGGCAGTTTATACACTTATGCATATAAGATAACGACGACGATGCTAATAGTGATAACGACAATGATGACGACGTTAATAGTGATAATGACAATGATGACGATGATAATAGTGACGACGCTAAAGATGTTTATGGGCTTATATGTATATGTGCTTTTATGTATATGTGCCTACGTATGGCTATTATGAAACCCCGAGCTTATATGGCCGGGTAGAATATATATATAATGCGCGCGCACCACTGCAGTTGGGTACGGACACCACTGAGCCTTGGTAGGGCCAGGTATGGATACCACTGAGCCTTGGTAGGGCCAGGTACGGACAACACTGAGCCTTGGTAGGGCTAGGTACGCATAACACCAAGCTTTATTATAGCTGGGTACGTAAGACACCGAACCTATATGGTCGGGTATGATACTACTATGTATTCAAATGTATGCAAAGCCCGAAAGACATGTATGTGATATTGTCGAGTCACTACGTGGCCGAATACAGATAATGTTTAATGTGTATGCGCAGATACGGTACTATGATATACATATGATATGATGACGTATACGATATGATGATACATGTATTATGATTATATATGAGATAGGCATGAAAGGTATCCACCCTTAAAAGTTACGCAGGTTATATCTTTATATTATGGCTTATGATTTCTCTAATATGTTCATTTAATTCATGCCTTACATACTCAGTACAATATTCGTACTGACGTCCGTTTTCTTTGGACGCTGTGTTCATGCCCACAGGTAGACAGGGAGGCGACCCAAATTTATAGAAGCCGATAAGCAAACTTTTTTAGAGCACTCCATTATTCCGGAGGTGCCATTGATTTACTATTTTATATACTTATATGTTTTGGGCACGATGGGGTCCTGTCCCGTCCATATGTCTAGTACTCTAGTAGGGGCTCGTAGATACGTATGTGTGGGTAGTATAGTCTCACGATTTTCCACGTGTATATATGTATTATATGGATAGCCAAAGGGCTTATGTATATAAAGGTAATTATGTTTCAAATGAAAAAAAAAATTGTTTTCCTATGATTTGAGCATTAGATTAATGAATGAACGCTTGATGTGTACGTTGGGTAACGATACGAGCGGTGCTCGGTGGTTAGCCCCGGGTACCCGTCATGGCCCCTCGTCAGGTCGTGACAAAAGTGGTATCAGAGCAGTTCAGTCCTAGGAAGTGTCTACGAGCCGTGTCTAGTAGAGTCTTGTTTATGGTGTGTTGCACATCACATCTATAAACACGAGGCTACGGGGCATTTATGATGGTTACTTTTCTTTCATCTCTAAGATCGTGCGATAGAGCTAAGCCATAGGCAATGAGATTCCTTGTACTAACCCTTGATTGCAGCAGAAGAACGATAATGACAGAAGAAAGTGATTGATGACATTGGAAGTTACGGAGGTAAGCCCCTTCGTTGAGGCTACGTTATCGGAATATGTATTTATATGTTAATGAATTGGTTGTCATAGAGGTAAATTGATGTAAGTACACTAGAGAAATTGATTAAATGTATCTCTTGATGATAAGTTTAGTTATAAGTTGAGAATTAAGCAAATTGAATGAATCAGAACAAAGGTAAGCGACGGTACGAAAGATGTGTGTCGAATAAAGTAAGAATATTGAGATATGATTGAAATGTAAAGCTGAGGGATGAAAGAGAAAGTAAATAGAAAGGGATTGTCACACCCTGATCTTACTAGGGTGTGATGGGCACCCGACCCCTTATTCGGAGCCGAGCGAACCCGATGACTCTTATTACATACATAATCTCTTTGGACCTTTAAATCAAATAAGAATGAAATACATAGTAAAGCCTTCAGAAACTTTTCTTTCGTCGTACTCAAATCAAGTATAGTCTGTAATCATAATGGATCTGTAACATAATACTATAAGACACATCGGCTGCTGGAGCCGCTTACAAACTGACATTCTATGCCCACGACTCTGTCTGCAAAGTCTCTAACTTCAACCAAGACATCATAGTATAATACTCTGACCCGGCAACACTCCAAGGCCAAATGGAGCTTGCCAACTTTGCTGGAACATCTTCTTTAATGGCTTCTACTCATCTAGGTGTACCTGCGCGGCATGAAACGCAGGGTCCACAAGAAGGGACGTCAGTACGAGTAATGTACCGAGTATGTAAGGCATGAATAGTAACATACGAGGGATACATAGCATGAATAATGACATAAAGGAAACATAGAGCATATCATGAGATAACAGAGCAACCTGTACATATGAGTGCCTTTTGGCGGGTACCATGCATGCTTAGTGCTGCGGAACGTGCAGCCCGATCCATTTATATACATTATATTGCTGCGGAACGTGCAGCCCGATCCATATAAGTTATATCCCATATTTTCATACATTGGGACGTTTTAAACTAAACGCGACAAGTTAAAGACAAGACTATTTTAAGATATGAAGTAGAGACTTTAACTTCCGGTTTTGTTTCAAGTCACAAGTTACCTATAAATTTAGTTTGGTATAGAATCATTAATGGAAAATTGGGATTAAATTAACCATGATTAGATAATTAAGTGGGATTGGAAAACCAAATCAGTCCATAAAATAAGCCATAGTGGCCGTGTAAGAGGATTGAAGTGGTCAATGATCATTGACCCAAAATTTGAGTGGGACACATGTCCAAATCATGTAATGCATATATATAACAAAAATTCTGATTCATTATCAACTAAACAAGTCATTTGCATCTTTACAAAGTAGAAAATTAAGAGATAGAGAGAGAGGCTCTCGGCTACAAGCTGGCCGAGAATAACCTTCTCCAAATTGATCCAAAAATCAATTTCTTAAGCAATTAAACTCCCTTGAAGGTGTGTATTAACGTGTAGCATTCATTGGAATAGAAAGAACAAGTGTTAAAATTCAAGAAGTGAAAGTGAAGGGCTAGACGATTGAAGGGTCTAGTTACAAGGTAAGATTTGATCCCTTCTCATGTGTTGTATGGTGAATTGAATGTTTATGATTGTGCATGTTGGTATTGGACTTTTTTTTCTTGAAGTTGAAGTGGGCCGTGTGCTATAGACCTAGGTGAAATGATGCTTAATCTTCTTGTACATGTATTGGGAATGAATTGAATGTGTTGTAGTATGGATAAATGGATGAAAATCATGAAGTTGTTGTAGTTGTGTTGAAGCCGTGACTTATGATTCTATTCATTCCTTAATGTTATTGTCACGAGCCTACTATATGATTGACTAACAAATGATGTATGGAAATTCCTACTCTTAAAGAATTTCATAGTTAGAGTCATATTTGACTTTCAAAAGCCATATCATGTTAGATTGATACAAGTATATGAATCCTGAAACGTTCCTTGCAATGGTTTGTAATAAGATTTAGAAAGAACTGGATATGCTTATTATCCTGACACTTTAAAGTTGATTAGTTACTTATCTATTGAGTCTCCAAAGATGATTTGCATGTATGTGGTTGCTTATTATTCTGCTCGTGCTTACCGTTACATCCTTCACTAAGTCCCGGGCCAGGACACGTTTTCGTGCGCATATTTATTACATTATTCATTGAGTCCCTCACTAGAGGGCCGAGACACGTTATATATATATGATGACATGATGATATGATGATATGATGATATGATGACATGATGATATGGGGATGGCGGCCAGGAGGGCATATGTTCATTATTCACTGAGTCCCTTAATAGAGGGCCGGGACACGTATATGTATATGTTTATGATGCTGTGATTGTAATTACCGAGTCCCTCACTAAAGGGCCGGGACACATTATATATGTTATATATAGAATGATTATTCAGCTTTGATTACAAAACACTATATTGATATTGATATGAGAACGATACCGATGAAATATGTTCAAAGGTAAGTTTTATGAAATTCTGTTTGTTGCGTTGGGTCCTACATACCTTGTCTCAGTATGAGTCCATTACTATATTTCATGCTTTACATGCTCAGTACATATTTCGTACTGACCCCCTTTCTTCGGGGGGCTGCGTTCATGCCTGCAGGTATAGACGCTCGTTTCGGAGATCCGCCAGCATCTATTCGGCTACTTTGAAGTGCTCCTTTGTTCCGGAGCCTAGCTTGTGGTATAACTCCATTTTGTTGTATATGTATGTGTTTATTTGGGGTACGGCGGGGCCCTGTCCCGTCATATGATTCTGTCATTACTGTTAGAGGTCTGTGGACATTTGTGTGGGTCAGTATATAGTTGTTGTTGCGTTGTATGAATACGACTTATGTTTGGGGCGTACCCATTCGTAATGGCAGCCTTGTCGGCTTGCATATATATATATATGTTTTGGATGTTGCGTGTAGTGGCAGCCTTGTTGGCTTGCGTAGATATATATATGTTGTTGTTGAAGATCGTAACTCCTCAGGAGACAGGTGCCTACGACATATAGAATTATGACAGCTTTAAAATAACGTCCTGCCTTTTTATACAAATAAGTTCATAATATGCTAGTTATAAAAGTTTATAGTTAACAGGGGATATGAGTGTCCAACTCGGGCACTAGTCACGGCCTACGGGGTTGAGTCGTGACAAAAGTGGTATCAGAGCGGTTCAATCCTCGGAGTGTCTACAGACCGTGTCGAGTAGAGTCTTGTTTATCGATGTGTTGTGCACCACATTTATAAACAGGAAGCTACATGACATTTAGGATGTTAGCTTTCCTTCTCATTCTAGATCGTGCGATAGAGCTGTATTATCAGGATAATCATTCCCTAACAGATTGTTATGTTTACAGCGATGCCTCCAAAGAAGGCGACAGCCGCCCAGAAGGGCAAGGCGGTAGTTGGAGAGACCAGTGAGACCTGGAGGATTACTAGGGCTTATGCCCAATATGTGCCTGAGATTAGGCTTCAGTCAGCGAGCTCCGCTACACTACCATTATCAGAGGGGCCTAGGGCAGCAGCAGCTGCAGATCAGGAGACAGATTTACCACCAGCTCCTGAGGTTCCAGCACCTGAGCCTCCAGCTCCCTAGCCAGGGGCGGAGGATAGGGCTATGCGAGACGCAGTACAGTTATTGACCAGGTTGTTATCGGGACAGGCTCGCAGACGTGGGTTAGGAGGTGACTATGCGGACAAACATGATAGTTTGAGGGTCCGTGATTTCTTGACTTGTAACCCCCCAGAGTTCTATGGGTCAAAGGCCGCGGAGGATCCACAGGAGTTTATTCGACAGATGTTGCGTACTTTGCGGGTGACTAAATCCTCCGAGACTGAGTCGGTTGAATTGACTTCATATCGGTTGCGTGACGTAGCGGTTAATTGGTATGAGTCCTGGGAGTTGTCCAGGGGTGAGGATGCCCCACCAGCAGTATGGGACGAGTTCGTAGAGGCTTTTCTGGGTCACTTTCTGCCTCCGGAAATGAGGCGAGCCAGAGTTGACAGATTTCTACGCCTGAGGCAGAATGGCAGAAGTGTTCGAGATTATAGCCTCGAGTTTGATTCACTGGCTAGGTACGCGCCCACTATTGTAGCTGACATGGCAGATAGGGTGCATCGTTACGTAATGGGGCTGGATAATTACTTGATTGATAGCTTTATGGCAATGGCTTCTCAGCCCGATATGGATATCTCTCGAGTGCAGACTTACGCCCAGGGGGTTGAGGATCGATAGAGAGGGCTTCGATTTGATAGGGAGCAGGACAGGGGTCAGCATAAGAGAGTTAGATCAGCTGGGTACTTTTCTGGTGACTTTCGGGGCAGGCAGCCCCAACAGCAGCATAGTAGATATCCTTCCCAGCCGGCACGGAGTGCACCTCCACGATTTACTGGTAGGAGGTTCGATAGCACGGGGTATTCGGGAGCTGGTCAAAGCTCCATGACTTCAGGTTCCCAGATGCACAGGAATACAGGCCAGATGAGACCACCTATACCTCCGTGTCCTCGATGTGGCAGACGCCATCCAGGGGAATGCCATTTCATTACTGGTGCTTGTTTCTCTTGCGGCCGTCAGGGCCATACTATGAGGGAGTGTCAATTTGGGGGTGGTACAGGTGGCGCAGCTCAGCCTACGAGATCAGTTGCTGGTTCTTCCTCTTCGGTGGCTATGCGCCCTATGGGGCAAGGTATTCCGACACCAGTAGGCCGTGGCAGAGGCCGTGGAGGGGCTTCCTGTTCTGGCGGTCCTTCAAACCGCATATATGCTTTATCCCGAGATGTATATGCATTGATAGACCCAGGCTCCACATTTTCATATATTTCCCTTTTTGTTGCTAGTAAAATTGGAATAAAATCTGAATCTATAGAACCATTCGAGGTAGCTACACCAGTAGGGGATTTTGTTTTAGCAAGACTAGTGTATAAAGATTGTTCGGTGGTTATGTGTAATCGCTGCACCAAGGCAGATTTGATAGAACTAGACATGACTGAGTTCGATGTTATTATGGGGATGGACTGGTTGGCTTCTTGTTATGCTAATGTTGACTGCAGAGGCAAAGTAGTTCGATTTCAGTTCCCAGGGGAACCAATTATAGAATGGAGGGGGAATACAGCATCGCCGAGAGGTAAGTTTATTTCATATCTCAAGGCAAGGAAAATGGTTAGGAAGGGCTATATTTATCATTTGGTTCGTGTGCATGACTTGAAAGCAGAAGTACCGACTCTTCGGTCAGTCCCAGTGGTTAATGAATTTCCAGATGTATTCCTAGATGAACTTCCAGGTCTTCCTCCTGAGCGTGAGATAGAGTTCACTATAGATGTATTGCCATATACTCAGCCCATATCTATTCCTCCTTACAGAATGGCACCTGCAGAATTGAAAGAATTGAAGGAGCAACTGAGAGATCTATTAGAGAAGGGCTTCATTAGGCCCAGTACATCACCTTGGGGTGCACCGGTATTATTTGTAAGAAAGAAGGATGGGTCGCTGCGGATGTGTATTGATTATAGGCAGCTGAACAAAGTAACAATAAAGAATAGATATCCCCTCCCCAGGATTGATGATTTATTTGACCAGTTGTAGGGTGCTAAATGTTTTTCAAAGATAGACTTGCGGTCAGGTTATCACCAGGTGCGAGTAAAGGAAGCAGACATTCCGAAGACTGCATTCAGGACCCGATACGGGCATTACGAGTTTAAAGTGATGTCTTTTGGGCTGACCAATGCTCTAGCCGTGTTTATGGACTTGATGAACAGGGTGTTTAAGCCATTCCTCGACTTGTTCGTGATTGTATTTATTGATGATATTCTGGTCTATTCACGATCGGAAGAAGAGCATGCAGATCACTTGAGGACTGTACTTAAGGTCCTCCAGAATCAGAAATTATATGCTAAGTTCTTTAAATGTGAATTCTGGTTGACTTCAGTAGCATTTCTGGGGCATATTGTTGGAGCAGACGGTATTCGGGTAGACTCGCAGAAAATTGAGGCCGTCAAGACTTGGTCTAGACCTACGACGCCTACTGAGGTACGTAGCTTTCTGGGGCTAGCAGGATATTACAGGAGATTTGTAGAAAAGTTTGCTTCGATTTCAGCGCCTTTAACAAGGCTAACACAGAAAGCGGCTAAATTCCAGTGGACCGATGCTTGTGAACGAAGTTTCCAATTATTGAAAGATAAGTTGACCACGGCTCCAGTTCTAACTCTTTCTGAGGGGCCAGATGGCTATGTTATTTATTGTGATGTTTCCGGTGTTGGGTTGGGTTGCGTTTTGATGCAGCACGGCAGAGTTATCGCCTATGCCTCCCGACAGCTCAGGAAGCATGAAAGAAATTATCCTACCCATGACCTGGAGTTGGCGGCGGTGATACATGCCTTGAAGATATGGAGAAATTATCTATATGGCGTGCATGTTGATATTTATACAGATCACAAGAGTCTCCAGTATATCTTTAAGCAGAAGGAGCTGAATTTGCGGCAAAGGAGGTGGCTAGAGTTGCTGAAAGATTATGATGTCGATATTCTATATCACCCAGGAAAGGCTAATGTTGTAGCAGATACACTCAGCCGTAAATCTATAGGCAGTTTGGCAGGTGTACAGCCAGGAAGGAAAGAGATAGTCCATGAGATTCATCAGCTAGCTGGTCTTGGAGTTCGTTTGGCTGATTCTGATGATGGCAGAATTTTTATGCGAGGTGTTGCTGAGTCCTCTATTGTAGAAGAAGTGAAGAGACGTCAATATGAGGATCCTATTCTTGTACATTACAGAGACACAACACTTCAGAAGGTCGAGACCCCATTCAAGATGTCATCTGATGGAGTACTACGATACAGAGACAGATTATGTGTACCTGAGGTTGCAGGATTACGGCAGCAGGTAATGGGGGAGGCACACTATGCTCGTTATTCTGTTCACCCAGGATCAACAAAAATGTATCATGACCTTAGGTGTTTGTACTGGTGGGATGGTATGAAAAAGGACATAGCAGAATTCGTGGCTCGGTGTCCGAATTGCCAACAGGTCAAGATAGAGCACCAGAAGCCTGGAGGACTACTGCAGGAGATGGAGATTCTGACCTGGAAATGGGAGGTAATTAATATGGATTTCGTCACAGGTCTACCTCGCACTCCACGGAAATATGACTCTGTCTGGGTTATTGTTGATAGATTGACAAAATCAGCCCACTTTCTTCCAGTCAGGACTATGTATTCAGTTGAGGATTATGCCAGATTGTATCTTAAGGAGATAGTGAGACTTCATGGGGTTCCCACAGCTATTATCTCGGATAGAGGGGCCCAGTTTACAGCTAATTTCTGGAGATCCTTCCAGGAGGGATTGGGGACACAGGTGAGTCTCAGCACAGCATTTCACCCTCAAACTGACGGACAGGCCGAGCGTACCATTCAGACGCTACAAGTTATGTTACGGGCCCGTGTCATTGATTTTTGGGGCAGCTGGGATGATCACTTGCCTCTGATCGAGTGTGCTTATAATAACAACTACCATTCTAGCATTTAGATGGCACCGTACAAAGCTCTATATGGCAGGAAGTGTAGATCCCCTATATGCTGGTTTGACGTTGGTGAGACTAAGCTAATAGGCCCAGATATGGTTCAGCAGGCTATCGATAAGGGGAAGCTTATTCAGGAAAGGTTACTGGCAGCCCAGAGTCGGCAGAAGTCATATGCAGATAATCGACGTCGACACTTGGAATTTCAGGTTGGCGATTGGGTGTTCTTGAAGGTGTCACCCATGAAGGGTGTTATGAGATTCGGCAAGAAAGGGAAGTTGGTCCCGAGATACATTGGGCCTTATCAGGTTATGCGTAAGGTAGGACAAGTTGCCTACGAGTTAGATCTACCAGCGGATTTAGAAGCAGTACATCCGGTCTTCCATGTGTCAATGCTTCGGAAGTATATAGGCGATCCTTCCAGGGTGTTTCCTGCAGATGATATCCAGGTAACAGAGGATCTATCATATGAAGAGCAGCCTATAGCCATACTTGATCGACAAATCAGAAGGTTGCGAACAAAAGATGTGACGTCGGTTAAAGTGTTGTGGCGGAACAATAATAGGAAGGAGATGACTTGGGAGGCTGAAGAGGAGATGAAAAAGAAATATCCTCACTTGTTTTCCACACCGCGACAAGTTAAAGACAAGACTATTTTAAGATACGAAGTAGAGACTTTAACTTCCGGTTTCGTTTCAAGTCACAAGTTACCATTAAATTTCGTTTGGTATAGAATCATTAATGGAAAATTGGGATTAAATTAACCATGATTAGATTATTAAGTGGGATTGGAAAACCAAATCAGTCCATAAAATAAGCCATAGTGGCCGTGTAAGAGGATTGAAGTGGTCAATGATCATTGACCCAAAATTTGAGTGGGACACATGTCCAAATCATGTAATGCATATATATAACAAAAATTCTGATTCATTATCAACTAAACAAGTCATTTGCATCTTTACAAAGTAGAAAATTAAGAGATAGAGAGAGAGGCTCTCGGCTACAAGCTGGCCAAGAATAACCTTCTCCAAATTGATCCAAAAATCAGTTTCTTAAGCAATTCAACTCCCTTGAAGGTGTGTATTAACGTGTAGCATTCATTGGAATAGCAAGAACAAGTGTTAAAATTCAAGAAGTGAAAGTGAAGGGCTAGCCGATTGAAGGGTCTAGTTACAAGGTAAGAATTGATCCCTTCTCATGTGTTTTATGGTGAATTGAATGTTTATGATTGTGCATGTTGGTATTGGACTGTTTTTCTTGAAGTTGAAGTGGGCCGTGTGCTATAGACCTAGGTGAAATGATGCTTAATCTTCTTGTACATGTATTGGGAATGAATTGAATGTGTTGTAGTATGGATAAATGGATGAAGATCATGAAGTTGTTGTAGTTGTGTTGAAGCCGTGTAGGGGACTGCTTTAGGAGAAGTTATGGACTGTTTTGTGTCATGTTTTAATTGTTGTTGTTATGGACATTGTGGTGAGTTGTATGCATTATGGAAAGATGAATTGGGGTGTAAAAGAAATGAATTATGTTGAAGTAGGAAAACAGTCCCAAACCGTGGACTGTTTTAATGATAGGAGTGGATTAGTGCGTTTTGAATGTTGATTGTTGTTATGAACGTATAGTGAAAGTGAAGCTTAATGATTCAAGTTGAAATTGAAATGGTTTGTGGGCTGTTGTAAGAATAAATATGATGCTAAAACAGTTCCAATAATCGTATAAGTAATGTTGTAAACGTGTTGTTGTCGTTGTAGTTGAAGTTGGAAAACTGCGAATTGAAAATGGTAATGTTGTGCGTGCTGTTTGGCCGTGAATAGGGGACTGTTTTGAATGATGTACGGACTGTCCAAAGTTCCCTTAAGTCATGTTTAACCAAGTTCGGATTGATACTTGAAAGTATGATTAGCAATATTAGTTTGTAGTACTAGTTGGTTTGAATGCGAACGAAACGTCGTCTAAATGTTAGAAAGGGATTGTTAACGTTAAAATACATATTGAATTCCCTCGTAGACTAATCGTAGCTCTTGATATCTTTATATAGGATAAGTACCATTGGGAAGCAAGTACAAGTTATAATACGACTAAACGCTAAAGGTATGTAAAGCATATTCCTTCTTTTTCTTGGCATGTCCTAGACGTAAGTAAGAAATGATATGAACCTTGGGGTACATTCTACTCTCTAGTTCCAAGCATGACTTATGATTCTATTTATTCCTTAACGTTATTGTCACGAGCCTACTATATGATTGACTAACAAATGATGTATGGAAATTCCTACTCTTAAAGAATTGCCTAATTAGAGTCATATTTGACTTTCAAAAGCCATATCATGTTAGATTGATACAAGTATATGAATCCTGAAACGTTCCTTGCAATGGTTTGTAATAAGATTTAGAAAGAACTGGATATGCTTATTATCCTGACACTTTAAAGTTGATTAGTTACTTATCTATTGAGTCTCCAAAGATGATTTGCATGTATGTGGTTGCTTATTATTCTGCTCATGCTTACCGTTACATCCTTCACTGAGTCCCGGGCCAGGACACGTTTTCGTGCGCATATTTATTACATTATTCACTGAGTCCCTCACTAGAGGGCCAGGACACGTTATATATATATATATGATGATATGATGATATGATGATATGATGACATGATGATATGGGGATGGCGGCCAGGAGGGCATATGTTCATTATTCACCGAGTCCCTCACTAGAGGGCCGGGACACGTATATGTATATGTTTATGATGTTGTGATTGTAATTACCGAGTCCCTCACTAAAGGGCCGGGACACGTTATATATGTTATATACAGAAAGATTATTCAGCTTTGATTACAAAACTCTATATTGATATTGATATGAGAACGATACCGATGAAATATGTTCAAAGGTAAGTTTTATGAAATTCTGTTTGTTGCGTTGGGTCCTACACACCTTGTCTCAGTATGAGTCCATTACTATATTTCATGCTTTACATGCTCAGTACATATTTCGTACTGACCCCCTTTCTTCGGGGGGCTGTGTTCATGCCCGCAGGTACAAACGCTCGTTTCGGAGATCCGCCAGCCTAGGATATCTATTCAGCTACTTTGAAGTGCTCCTTTGTTCCGGAGCCTAGCTTGTGGTATAACTCCCTTTTGTTGTATATGTATGTGTTTATTTAGGGTACGGCGGGGCCCTGTCCCGTCATATGATTCTGTCATTACTCTTAGAGGTCTGTGGACATTTGTGTGGGTCAGTGTATAGTTGTTGTTGCGTTGTATGAATACGACTTATGTTTAGGGCATACCCATTCGTAATGGCAGCCTTGTCGGCTTGCATATATATATATATATATATATATGTTTGGGATGTTGCGTGTAGTGGCAGCCTTGTCGGCTTGCGTAGATATATATATGTTGTTGTTGAAGATCGTAACTCCACAGGAGATAGGTGCCTACGACATACAAAATTGTGACAGCTTTAAAATAACGTCCTGCCTTTTTATACAAGTAAGTTCATAATATGCTGGTTATAAAAGATTATAGTTAACAGGGGATATGAGTGTCCAACTCGGGCACTAGTCACGGCCTACGGGGTTGGGTCGTGACAATATATATATATATATATATATATTATATTGCTGCGGAACGTGCAGCCCGATCCATATATATATTATATTGCTGCGGAACGTGCAGCCCGATCCATTTATCCATATATCCCGCGTCCAGGCATCCCGCGTCCGGGACGATATCATATTATATCAACTGATCAGGTGGCTATGCGTCTATAACGCCTCACCTTTTCCCTTACCCCATATACATATATCATATACGTATATCATGTAAGCAGCATGCAGGAGAGCCCAAAGAAAGTCATGTATCTATCGGAGTGACGTAAGGTCGGTAACCTCCGAATATATTATGGAATAATCGTCATGACTCTGTCTCTCCTTGAAGGAACAATTATTATAAGATGAGACTAGCACGAATAACAGCGTTAAGAGAACATAGACTAAGATCATAAATCTCATAAGGCGTCGCTTCATATACATATGCACATAGAAGAAATTTTCAAGACTCGATGGGTACGTACATAAACCGACACCTGAAGGCTCAGAAACAAGTTTCGGGTCAATCCGACTTAATATAAGAAAGTTATGAGCGTTTGAAGTACAGAGCCTTCTACGAACGTTTCAGAAGCCATTTTTGGAAAATCAAAGCAACAATCATGTTAGGTACCTTTTGAACATCGTTATGGATCAAATCAGGTAGAGCTTTTGGAACCACATGTACGTGTCAAAATATATCAAACACTCAAAGAAATAATCAAACGTGCTTTTATTTGAAAATCATGACATTAGCCATATCAATTATCTCTTGAATGCCATTCTGAAACATATCAAAAGAACTTTGGACATCATAGATAGGCATCAAAACCATATGAAACAGCTTATGGAAATCAAGAACGTTAGCCATCCTAGTGGCTCTATGAATGGGAGTTTCTTTGGAATCATATACATCTACTTTATCATGTTGGTTTCACAAAGATCATGCCAAAAGAAAGAAAGGGTAAGCCTTACATACCTGCTCCACGTCCTATTAGCTACGCTTATTTATCCAAGCTTGCTAGTCTACATTCAAAAGAATTTACACAATCATTAGATTCGTCGTCATACACTTGCTTTAGTTCTTCAAATGAATTCACTCATAATCTGCCGAAATTTCGGCAGCATCTCCCCTGTAAATACACCATCCCCGAGAATCTAACTCGGCCAAATCATCAATCAACAATCCGAGAATTCAACTCGGTCAAATTATTAACAACAATACCAACAATCATGCCAACAACATCAACAATCAATTCAAGACGCATTCTAACATTAACAACCTTTGTCATACAATTCATTTATATTCAATTCAATTCACATAATATTCAAAACAACCCAATCAACATACTACTCCACCCGAAACCTTCCAATTCAACAAGAACAATAACAACCTATTTCCTTCTTTCAAATTCAATCACAACAACTCAACTTACAATCTTCCAAACACATGTCTCCCTTCCAAATTCATGAATTATATTTACAACCTACACATTAACAATATCATTCATACAATATAAGAAACCATACTAATATCATATTAACTTCTTCAACAATCCACAAACGATTTCCACTTCATTTCAAACCACTAAATCCTCATTTTACATCATAGAATCTACCACAACAACAATTAAAATACTAAGTAAAACCAATTCATCACATCTCACCACTTCAACCCCTATTCGGCCACACCCCTACACACATATATTTCATGAATTTCATCCATTTCTTCACTCTACAACATATACAAACCATCCACAACATATAAAAGTGGGTCAAACCTTACCTTTTCCACTTAGCTCTTCAACTTGGCTAGAGTTGTGCCTTGCAAGAATGAATGGTTTTATTGCTCCAACAACCACTCCATATTAATTAGGACCTTCAAACTAGTTGAAATGCTAGAAGAAATAATTTTTCTTGGTCAATTTCCCATGGCTCCAAATTTGGCCATGGTGGCCGAATGCTTCTCCATTTTTTTTTCTTCTTGGAGTTCCATGAACTTGTGAGGAAGATTATGTCTTATTATGTAAGTAATTTTCCAATATATATTTAGCCTCATCAAATAGAATGTGGACACATGCCCCTTCTCCCTTTTTCTTGAACTTTCTTAAAAAAAAACAAAGAAGACTAATTGTCTTCTTATGTAAGCTTTAGTCCACACATATATATAATTAGTCCCCATTAAATAAAAATGTGGACATATGATTATATACCACACGGCCCACATGGCCCCTTCAAGAACCCTCTTGAATATTTTGTGAAATTCCCATTTTGCCCCTAGCCTTCCACAATATTACCATGGACCACTTTGTGAATTTTCCTTTTTACCCTTAGCCTTTCTCAATATTTCCATACTAATAAACGACTTGTTCACTAAAAAATTTTGGAAAATAGTCTTGCCTTTGACTTCTCGCAATTATCTTGAATTATCCGAATGTACAAAATACGGGATATAACAGGGATAACAGAGCAGATCACTAAAGGATTAGGTACATCTCGAAGCGTGATATATGAGGTAAGTTTCGACATCTTTGTGCTTTTACTTGAAAGTGGGAGCCCTGTGTGGCTAAGATATGTCGTATATATATATATATATATATATATATTAGCCCTGTGAGACATTGCTGGTATTTGCTACGTGCAGGTTTTGGGATAGTAAGAAATATAGAGAAAACTCTGCCAAATTGTTTCTAGAATCTAAAGGAGATAACATATAAGCTTGCAATATGTCCTAACGGGAAAAGATGATGTGCAAAAGAGTAATGGCAGGATGAGATTAAGTTAAGAGTATCATTAACAACTGCAAGAGATAAGTTAAATACTATTGAATTGATAGTAACAGTAGTTATAAGATCGACATTGATACGGTAAAGAGAAATTCTAGGTAGTACTAAAATATGACATAGAAGAGAAAGCGTAACTCCAATAGAGTGTGGTACTGAAGTATTGATTGGATGGATAAGTACAAGTAAAATACGACAAGTTTATTGGCAAAATAGAGTAACAACATGATTGAGATAGGGGTGTGAAGTACAAAGGGGTATAACGAATGAAGATGCCTTGATAAGATAACTTATGTGGTAAGTGTAATAGGGCTGATCAGAAAGAGTAACAGTTTAAGTATGCCTACTTCATGAGGTTTATTCTATTTCATAAGCGGGATTACGAATGAAATCAAGAAGTGTCACTCTATAGAGTTGATTATGATCAGGGTATAATGAGAACGTAACAAGAACTGTAATACAAAGTATAGTGAGGAAACGACTAAAGATGTGACATGTTCTATATGAATAAAGAGTGAATGCAAGTGTCAAACCAACAAGCGAGCCATGGAGCACTAGATGAGAAAACTTATAAGACCTTGTTAAAAAAATCCAGCATAGAGGTTTCGCCATGATGGGAATGATAGCAAGTAAGCTTGAAAAAGGAATCAGAGAAATGTGATATGGAAAAGTAGTAGTAGTTTGTGATTTGTACAATTGAGAGCATGAGTGATACCTTTAGCTGGATGTAAAAGACCAAAACTACAGAAAGATGAATAATGAAGTAGGACGATTATTAGAAAAAGGATTAACACAATAAGATTAGAGGGGATGATCAGAATTAACAGAACAAGTTTTGATGCGAAGAATGGATTGTACAAAGGTAGTATATTCTAAAGGACAAAGCGGTACTAAGTTAAGAATAGGATTCCTTGTGCGAGGAATAAAGGATTGATTATAAAACGGGAGGAAATAAGATAAATTGAGGAGGAAGGAATGTAAAGGAATAAGAATGGGAATAGAAAGAGAAGGAAATGCGCCGCAAAGTACGCGCACTTAAGAAGTAGTTGTGTTATGATTAAAGGAAGATGCATCTCCTACGAATATCCTATACCAAGTTAGAACGAGTAAAGTATATGAAGTAATGAGTTGAAAGGAAAAAAGTGGCCATGAGTTATGAGTTTACCGTGTGACGATAAAGTGAGAGAGTAAAGCTATTATCAACGATAAATACAATATGATTATGATTGGTTTTGAAACCAATGTTGAGTGCAAAACAAGAGTGAAAGAGTACGAGGCATAAGGGGTATTAGTTGCGCATGAGACTGTCACGACCCGACTAGGGCCGCGACGAGCACCCGGTGCTATCCTCACCCGGGCACCCCCCTTGACATGCTTTACATAATATCTAGGTGATCCATAAATCAGTTCATGCATTCTAGTCGTCAATCATATCAGTCCCATTGGACGACAATCATCTTGGATAACATCATAGGCATCTATGCCATATCAAATGTACAAGGCCTTCGAGGCTAACAAAATGATATACAAAACATAGGCCGACAAGGCCAAACACATCTACCCACACACACACATGTCTACGAGCCTCTAAGAGTATGACATATCACATTAGCGGGACAGGACCCCGCTATGCCCATAATTATATACACAAAAGAATGAGTACCCAAAAGATATGGCTCCGAAGGAAATGAAGCTCTCTATGTAATCTCTGAATAGGGAGCTATGGATTAAGTCTGTCTCCCTGTGCACCTGTGGGCATGACACAACGTCCACAAACAAAAGGACGTCAGTACGAAGAATGTATTGAGTATGTAAAGCATGAGCAACATCAATAAATAAGTATCATGAACAACATATGAAATAGCATAGGAAGGGGGGGGGGGGGGGGGGGCAATAATATCATCGTCATAGCACTTACTTGCCTTTCATAGGGAGTTTCCATTTCTCATACGTACTCGTATACATACATCATCGTCCGTATTCCATAATAGTACCCGTACCATAATTGTGCGCGTATTCGTATACATAGTCTTATCACATTCACATTCATATTCATATTATATACTTAGTCATTTCATATACATAACATTTACATAGTATACCCGACCTCAGAGGATCGGTGTTTCATACATACTTGGCCAACCAAGGCTCAAGGTTACTCATACCTGGCCCTACCAAGGCTTCAGGGTTATCCGTACCATCTGCAGAGGTGTGCGCGCATTTCGTAATTGTATACATACTTTATACATAATCATATACATATATTCTACCCGGCATTATAAGCCCGGGGTTTCATTATAGCCCTTCATAGGCACACATATAAGTATAATAGCCTATAGGCACCTTTAGCATCATTATTATCATCCTTATCATTACTATCGTCATCATTATCGTTACTTCTATGTCATAGGCCTACTCGTCGTATGAAGTGCGTGGTACAATCGTAGTACATATCAAGGATCGTGAGCTTATGAGCTCAGAATATCAACCAATTGAAAACAACGTACTCATATAGAGGATTTAAGAGTTTGGCCAAGGAACCATGCCTTATGAAAGAAGGGTCGGCCTTACATACCTTTTCGTCAAACTATTCTACACTTGCACGCTTCCTTCCAATGTTAGCGTTTCTACCTTCATTAATATCATAACAATGGTCGTTAGTCATTCACATCATCCACATAATCTAGATTTCTCAATTTGCTTCTAATTCACCCATATTTATGGTCATAACATTCAACTTCGCCCATTCGTCTAAAGTGTCGAGTTCGTGATCTCAATAATATTTGTAACATATTCATATCTCAACACAATAACCTTCGTGATTCAATTCAAACTATTCCTCAAAATGTCACTATTCATCAAAATGTCACTATTCATCATTCATGACCTAGTTGACCATATTTTCTACAATCCATGCATTTCAACTCTCCAATATCTTAAACATCATATAAATATCATGAATCTTACCTTAGAAGTTGTAGGAACAAGCTTTAGTTGATAATACTCCACTTTGAGCAAAACCCTAGTTTTTTCTCCATTTGGATTTCTTGACTTGGATGACCTTTGATGATGTTCTTACTCTTGATTCACTTTGTTTTATGTTGTTGATGACTTATGATCCTTGAAAACTTGGATAATAAATGTAGAGAGATGTTTTAGAGAGAAGTGGTGTAATGTTGAAATGAAATAAAACAAGTGTTGGTCCCTTTATTTAATGACTTGCAAAATCTGAACTGAAGTGCACAGTGGTCGTCCAGGGGGGTTTACGGTCCGTATTCCAGTTTACGGACCGTCCTTCGTGGTCGTCTTTAACCATATTCATAACTAGAAACTTAAGGCTGAAACATGGTGATTTACGACCATGGTTTACGGGCCGTAAATCACTTTACGGTCCGTCCTCCAGGTCGTATTTAGCCATTTCCTCAACTGGCAGAAAGTTGAAGTTTTGCATGCCAATTTACGACCTGCTAGTTTACGGACCGTATACCAATTTACGGTCCGTCCTAGCACTTTACGACCACTGGGCAGTTGCAAATCTGCAACTTCCCATATTTCTTAGACTTCTCATTTTAATCACCCACGTCCATGCACATGCATTGCTCACCTTATATCTCATCTTAACTTAGCCAACTTTCTCATTTGACATCGGATACCTTTGCAATCTCGCCTAAGGTCATCAAACGTCGTTTCTTGCTCATGGACATCATGCACTCATATTCATCACTAGCTTATTCACTTTCGTACCAATCGGAAAAATTTCCGAGGTGTAACAGAGACTTAGGCCCTGGAAAACAAAGATGACGTTACAAGTGAACTTTGAGCACTGAAGAAGAGAGTAAGTGACATTGCATGGATGGTATGGATAACTACGTGAAGACCTTGAACCACGTGACATTGAGAGCAAATAACTCAAAGGGTATTGTAAAGGATGGCGATGTTATACTAGAATGGAGGCAAAGGCACTAATGGTAAAGTCGTAATTAATGATATTGTGATTTATAAGCGACAATTAAGAAAGGGACCTCAGGTTTTCCATAGTAGGACATAAGATATGATAATCAAGGGAAAAAATAAAGGAAGGAAGAGAGCATGACGAGATAAGTTACTACAGATAGACAAATGAGTTTAGGTATATGTAATCACCGAGCCTAGCCATGGTCGGGTACGCGAAACACCGAACCTTCGTGGTCGGGTATGCTATGTGAATGATATGTATATGAATATGACTGTAGATGTGATATGTAAATGAGTACGATTATGAATACGGATACGGATGTGGATACTTGTATATGTATAGATATGTATATACACGAATCACGCAAGAACGATTATGTAACTTGTAAGTATTTATGCGTCGCCAATGAAACCAAGTGGGTACTCAAAACAGGAGTAAGAGGTAAGCAAGAATAGTGTGGTCATGATACTTCGAGTCGGTTAAAGGAAAATATATAGTGAATTGAGTTTAAATGTTGAGTTGGGATTATCGTTAAGAATAAATAGGATAATTACTTGGATTATGATGAAAGTACATGCGATATGCTTCCTACGGTAGCCCTGAGGGTGCGACAACTTACAACATGCAATAAGATCATTGAATGATGAGGGGCACGGCATGATAGAAGAGTCCTAGTTAGAATTGATTTGTTATAAGATCATCATAACCAGTATACTTGTACAGGGTCGATTCAACATTCGAGGACGAATGTTCCCAAGGGGGGAAGAATGTTACACCCCGAAAATTTTTCCGTTCATGCACAGTGAATAGACTGACGAAGGGTGTGACATATACGATGTTTTGATGAGTAAGATATAACATTTGACGACCCTAATTAAGATTTCAAAGACATTTGTAGTAAGAGGAGAAAGTTTGCCAAGAGAGGGCAAGGCATACGTATGTATTGAGAAGGATTTGTGATTAACGAGTTAATGATGATTTAATGATGCTTTGGAGAAGAGTTATAACATCCCTTAGATTTTTAATGAAGTGATAAACAAGTGTTAAGAAGGTCCCATAAGGATTGGAGGTCAAACGAGTCGACGAGAACAAAATCGGAATACTTGGGCATTATACGGCCCAACATACTGGCCGTATAAATTATACTAGCCGTATGTTAGGCCGTATATTTAGCCTAGATGGGAAACCTTCACTGGACCAAACATACGGCCAGACATACAGCCCGTATAAAAGATACGGACCGTATGTTGGTCCGTATGTTCTTGTCGGGACAGATTGTGTGTATTTAATAAGGGACCAAGTTCATTTTATTTCATTTTCCCTTTTCACTCCCCTTCTCTCTAGAACTCTCTATAACACTTCTCCCACAAGAATTCAAGGGATATTAGTGATCAACTACATCAAGACAAGGAAATCAAGTGTAAGAAACTCATTGGAGTCCATCCAAGGCAAGAAATCCCATTGGATTGAAGCTAGGGTTTTTCTTCAAGTGAAAGATTATCATCCAAAACTTGCTTCAACACTATCTAAGGTAAGATTTATGGTATTTCCATGTTTTTTAAGGTATTGAAAAGTTGAAACACTTGGATTGTAGAAGAATATAGAAAAATGGGTCTTGAATGTGGGAATAGTGTCATTTTAAGTGATAGCTTGAATTGAGTCATGATTCTTGATGTGTTGTGATGTGGTTATTTTATAAATGATGTTAAGAACATGGGATAGACATTGTATATGAATAAATGTAATTGTGTGTTATGACCATGGATATGGATAATTGGAAGTGAATTGAGAGATATGGATAATGTGGATGAATAAAGACTATTGTTAGGATATTGTGAATGTATTATTGACGTTTGGGAATTGATATATGATATGGAGGAAGTCGTATAAACAAAGGAAATGCTGTAAAATTTTCTCTAGCTTTAGTAAGCACGTTAATATAATCGATTAGCTAATGTGAATGCGAATTCTCTTGAAGGTAGAAACGTGAGCATTGAAGGAGAACAATCAAGCGATGGAAATGATTAAACGAAAGAGGTATGTAAGGCTAGTCCCTTCTTTCTAAGGCATGAATCTTATGATATGATATTTCCTCCTTCTCCTTGACTTTCCTACCTTCCGGAAAACTAGGAGCCTATGTTCATGAATAGCTATATGGGATAAGATAAGAGATATGTTACGAATGCGATAATGATGATGATGAGTCTAAGTCTAAGGATTCTAAGGCCTATAATATTATGTTTCTACAAGGCTAATGATCCATATTATGATCCATTGATGTTATTCATTGAATACACTCACCTTATATGCTAATTCCTTCAAGGTGAGGCAGAATGCTCATGAAGGCTCGATAATGGAATCGGGGGTTCACGACCTTATGTCACCCCGATAAAGTATAGTTGTCTTTTAGTTCTAATGTATATTTTATGATAAATGTATAATGACGTTAAGCTTATGGTATGCCTATGTAATGTATGAAAATGTTAAGTTTATGATGAGTACATGATGACGACATTACACCGCGCCTATATGGCCGGGCAGACACCGCTAAGGCGGGCAGCGTATACACCATGACCGGACGCGGGAGGCCTGAACGCGGGCTAATGATTATTACACCGTACCTATATTGTCGGGCAGTTTATACACTTATGCATATACGATAACAACGACGATGCTAATAGTGATAACGATAATGATGACGACGTTAATAGTGATAATGATAATGATGACGATGATAATAGTGATGACGCTAAAGATGTTTATGGGCTTATATGTATATGTGATTTTATGTATATGCCTACGTATGGCTATTATGAAACCCCGAGCTTATATGGCCGGGTAGAATATATATATAATGCGCGCGCACCACTGCAGTTGGGTACGGATACCACTGAGCCTTGGTAGGGCCAGGTACGGATACCATTGAGCCTTGTTAGGTCCATGTACGGACAACACTGAGCCTTGGTAGGGCCAGGTACGCATAACACCAAGCTTTATTATAGCTAGGTACGTAAGACACCGAACCTATATGGTCGGGTATGATACTACTATGTATGCAAATGTATGAAAAGCCCGAAAGACATGTATGTGATATTGTCGAGTCACTACGTGGCCGAATACAGTTAATGTTTAATGTGTATGCGCAGATACGGTACTATGATATACATATGATATGATGATGTATACGCTATGATGATACATGTATTTTGATTATATATGAGATAGGCATGAAGGGTATCCATCCTTAAAAGTTACGCAGGTTACATCTTTATCTTGTTCCATATGATTTCTCTAATATGTTCATTTCATTCATGCCTTACATACTCAGTACAATATTCGTACAGATGTCCGTTTTCCTTGGACGCTGTGTTCATGCCCACAGGTAGACAGGGAGGCGACCCAGATTTATAGAAGCCGATAAGCAAACTTTTTGAGAACACTCCATTATTCTGGAGGTGCCATTGATTTACCATTTTATGTAATTATATGATTTGGGCACGATGGGGTCCTGTCCCGTCCATATGTCTAGTACGCTAGTAGAGGCTCGTAGATACGTATGTGTGAGTAGTGTAGTCTCATGATTTTCCACGTGTATATATGTATTATGTGGACAACCAAAGGGCTTATGTATATAAAGGTAATTATGTTTCAAATGAAACAAAAATGGTTTTCCTATGATTTGAGCATTAGATTAATGAATGAACGCTTGATGTGTATGTTGGGTAACTGTCATGAATCGACTAGGGGCCGTGACGGGTACCCGGGGCTAACCACCGAGCACCACTCATTCTATTACTCATCACTGTCACGACCCGACTAGGGCCGTGACGGGTACCGGGGCTAACCACCGAGCACCACTCATTCTACTATCCATCCTACTTATTAAGAGCTCTTTTATCAAATTCATACTTAAACCATAAGAAACTCATTTTTCATTTAGAAATATAATTACTATTATAAGTACATACATAAGCCCTTCGGCTATAAAAATAATACAAACATATCCAATAGTAACATTGTGAGACCATACTACCCACACCTGCATATCTACGAGCCTCTACTGGAGTACTAGACATATGGACGGGACAAGACCCCGTCGTGCCCAAAATACATATACATATATATATATATACACAAAATAATGAACAAAGTAGCACCTCCGGAACAAGGGAGTGCTCTCAAATCTGCTACTAGCTCCTACGAGTCCGGATCAAGCTCACCTCCCTGTCTACCTGCGGGCATGAACACAGCGTCCAAAGAAAACGGATGTTAGTACGAACATTGTACTGAGTATGAGTGGCATAAATAATAATAATACGTCAACGACAGAAAGGAAGCATCAAATAAGGAGCAACTGTAACTGACTGTCAATTATAAAAACAATAATGCATGCTGGCTTACTTCATAGTCATCATCATATCATGTATGCATAAATGTATAATCTGCCAGTCCATATAGGTATGGTGTGATAACCATTAGCCTGCGTCCAGGCCTCCCGCATCCGGGGTATCATCTCATGCCGCCCACTAGTGGTATCTACCCATGCCATCTGGACATGGTGTATACGCTGCCTGCCTTAGCAGTGTATGCCCTGCCATGTAGGCGTGGTGTAATATCATCAATATGTACTTACCATAATACATGCATAGAAACTCAAAGACAACTATATTTTATCGAGGTGACATAAGGTCGTGAACCCTCGATTCCATTATGGAGCATTTATAAGTATTCTGCCTCACCTTGAAGGAAATAGTATATAAGGTGAGTGTATACAATAAACAACATCATTAACTTTATAGGAACATCATATCATGAACTCTAGAATATTTAGACTTAAGCTCATCATCATCATTATTGGGCTCGTAATGTATCTCTTATCTCATATGGCTATTCATGAACATAGACTCTTAGTTTTTCGGCATGTAGGAGATTTATGGAGAGGAAGGAAAAATCATGCCATAGGATTCATGCCCTAGAAAGAAAGGACTGGCCTGACATACCTTTTTCATTTAACTAATCTATCGCTTGCTTGTTCTCCTTCAATGCCCATGTTTCTACCTCCAAGAGAATTCACATTAACATTAGCTAATAGATTATTTAAACGTGCTTACTAAAGCTACAGAAAATTGGGCAACATTTCCTTTGTTTATAAGACTTTCCCCATATTCCATATCAACTCCCAAACATCGATAACAACATTCACAATATCACAAGCAACAATCATCATTCATCTACATTACCCACATTTCGTAATTTGACTCCAATTTCTCCATAATCATGGTCATAGTTCATTATTGCATTTTCTCACATATAATACTTATTCCATGTTCTAAATGTCATTCACAACATACTTACAATCACAACATACCAATATTCATAATGCACCCCAAACTACTACTCAACAATGACACTATTCACACATTCATGACCCATTTCCTATATCCTTCTACAATCCAAGTGTTTTAACTTTTCAACACCTTAAACAATATGAAATGATCATAAAACTCACCTTAGATAATGGAAGATTAAGCCTTGAGTGGAAATTCTCTCCTTGCACCAAAACCCTAGCTCACTTCCCTTGGGATTTCTTGGCTTAGATGAACTTTGTTAGGTTTCATACACTTGATTTTGTGGGTTTGATAAAGTTGATCATCAATTTCTCTTAGGTTCTTTTGGTTGAAGAGTGGAGAGAATTCTAGAGTGTTCTTGAAGTGTGGAGAAGTGAAATGGAATGAAATAAATGAGAGAGAGAGATCCTTATATCAACTTAAAATCTGTCGCGACCAGATTCTACGGACCAACATACGATCCGTTTAATTTATACTGACCGTATGTCTTGCCGTAGATCTAGTCCAGTGAGGTGTGTTATTCTGGGCTGATTATACGACCAGACATACGGCCAGTATAATTTATACGGCTCGTATGTTCGGCCGTATAATGCCCAATTCATCCGAACTCATTCTCGTTGACTCGTTTGATCTCCAATTCTTATGGACCCTTCTTGACACTTGATTAACACCTCAATACCAATCTAAGGGACATTATTACCCTTCTCTGAAACATCACTAAGCCATCATTAACTTGTCGCTCATAATTCTTACCCGACACGCACATAACCCTTGCTTTCCTTGACAACCTTCTTCCCTTACGTCGAATGTCTTTGAATCTCGATTAAGATCATCAAATGCCATTTCTTACTTATCAAAACATCGTATACGTCGTGCCCTTCGCTAACCTATTCACTGTACGCTAACGGGAAATCTTCCAAGGTGTAACATTCTTCCCCCCTTTGGGAACATTCATCCTCGAATGTTAAACACTTGGGAATTCTACGAAAATTTTGCCAGAGTTTCCCCTATAATATGGCACTACCATCTTGTCAACACCGCCCATAATAATATTGCCTCACAGGGCCAGAACACAATAGCAATATAAATTGGCCACACACGACCAATATGGATAAAGAGAGAGTATACATACCTTATAATGTTAATGTTTCACCGTGGATCTCTTCTGGGGGCTGAAACAAGTGCGGGTGTGTGGATTTCATTATCTCTTCCGCCTCCCAAGTCATTTTTTCTCGGTTGTTATTTCGCCACAAGACTTTGACTGAAGCTACTTCCTTATTTCGAAGTCTCCGTACTTGCCTGTCTAATATGGCAATGATCACTTCTTCATATGCTAGCTTTTCTATCAACTAAACATCATCTATTGGAACAATTTTTGTGGGATCTCCAACACACTTGCGGAGCATTGAAACATGGAAAACTGGATGGACTTATTCAAGTTCTGAAGGCAAGTCCAATTCGTAAGTTACTTGACCCACTTTGCGGATAATCTTATAGGGTCCAATGTATCGAGGACTTAACTTTCCTTTTCTTACCAAATCTCATCATCCCTTTCATTGGCGACACCTTCAAAAATACCCAATAATCGACTTGAAATTCTAAGTCTCACCGGCGGTTGTCCGCATAAGATTTTTGGCGATTTTGGGCTTTCAGTAATGGGTCTCGGATCACCTTGACTTTTTCCACCGCTTGCTGAATCAATTCAAGGCCTATTAGTTGTACTTCTCCTATTTCAAACCATCGAATTGGGGACCTACACTTCCTTCCATACAAAGCTTCATACGAAGCCATTTGGATACTGGAATGGTAGCTATTGTTGTATGCAAACTCAATTAAAGGTAAGTGGTCATCGCAACTACCACCGAAATCTAGTATACATGCCTGTAACATATCTTCCAAGGTCTGAATAGTACGTTCGGCTTGCCATCAGTTTGCGGATGAAATGCCGTGCTGAGCTTTACTTGGGTACCTAGACCTTCTTGGAAAGATTTCCAGAACTTGGCTGTAAATTGCGCTCCTCTATCCGTGATAATAGATATCGGTATACCATGGAGTCGCACAATCTCCTTGAGATACAACCTTGCATAATCTTGTGCTGAATATGTGGTTCTGACTGGAAGAAAATGAGCTGCTTTCGTGAGTCTGTCCACGATCACCCATATGGAATCATACTTGCCTCGGGAATGAGGTAACGCCACAATAAAATCCATGTTGATCACTTCCCATTTCCAAGTAGGTATTTCCATTGCTTGCAATAATCCTCCTGGCTTTTGATGTTCGACTTTCACTTGCTGGCAATTTCGACATTGAGCTACAAATTCCGCTATGTCTCTCTTCATGCCATCCCACTAATATATCAACTTGAGATCATGATACATCTTTGTTGCACCTGGGTGAATAGAATACCTAGAATAATGAGCTTCTTCTATAATTCGGCGGCACAATTTTGCAACATTCGGAACACATAGCTTGCCTCGGTATCTGAGAATTCCATCCATAGAGGTTTCAAATGGGGACTTCTCTTTTTCATGAGACGTGTCTCTATAATGGCACAAATGAGAATCTTCATACTGACGCTCTTTCACTTCCATATTCAGGGATGAAACTGTGGGATCATTAATACCAATCCTTGCATTACTTGAATCAATTAAACGTATGCCAAGATTAGTTATCTGGTGAAGCTCATGAATCATCTCTTTCTTTCCCGGAGGAACTTCACATAGGCTGCCCATTGATCGGTGGCTAAGCGCATCAGCTACTACATTTGCTTTTCCGGGGTGGTATAAAATGCTCACATCATAATCTTTCAATAACTCTAACCACCGCCTCTGCCACAGATTTAACTCCTTTTGTTGAAAATGTACTGAAGACTCTTGTGATCTGTATAAATATCAACATGCACACCATATAAGTAATGTCTCCTCATTTTTAATGCATGAATAACTGTAGCCAATTCGAGATCATGAGTTGGGTAGTTCTTTTCATGTTTCCGCAGCTGCCTCGAAGCATAAGCAACAATTTTACCGTGCTGCATTAACACACACCCTAACCCAACACCGGAAGTATCACAGTACACAACATAACCATCTGGCCCTTCTGGAAGTGTTAAGACTGGAGCTGAGGTTAATCTGTCCTTCAACTCTTGGAAGCTACGTTCACAAGCATCATTCCACTGAAATTTAACTGACTTCTGGGTTAGCTTCATCAATGGGGCTGAAATGGAGGAAAATCCCTCTACGAACCTTCTATAGTAACCTGCCAATCCTAGAAAACTACGGACTTCTGTAGGCGTCGTGGCCTTGGCCAAGTCTTCACAACTTCAATTTTCTGAGTATTAACTCGGATTCCATCATCTAAAATAACACGACATAGAAATGTCACAGAATTCAGCCAAAACTCGCACTTTGAAAATTTTGCATATAATTCTCGGGTTCGAAGAATTCCAAGAACGATACATAAATGATCTGCATGTTCTGATTCTATGCGAGAGTATACCAGAATATCATCAATGAATACTATCACGAATAGATCCAAGAGTGTCCTGAATACATTATTCATCAAATTCATGAACACTGCTGGAGCATTAGTCAACCCAAACGACATCACCCAGAATTCATAATGGCCATATCTCGTTCTGAAAGCGGTTTTAGGAATATCTTCTTCTCTAACTCTCACTTGATGATAACCCGACCACAAGTCTATTTTGGAGAACCACTTGGCACCCTGCAGTTGATAAAATAAATCATCAATCCTTGGGAGAGGATATTTGTTCTTTATCGTCACCTTATTCAACTGCCTATAGTCGATGCACATTCGTAGGGAACCATCTTTCTTTCTCACGAACAAGACTGGTGCTCCCCACGGTGATGAACTGGGTATAATAAACCCCTTCTTAAGAAAATCTTTTAATTGTGCCTTTAGCTCTTTCAATTCTGCCAGAGCCATTCGATAAGGAGGAATAGAAATAGGCTTGGTTTCCGGCAACACATCGATAGCGAAATCAATCTCCCTTTCCGGAGGAAGGCCCGGAAGTTCATCTGGAAATACATCCGGAAATTCATTCACTACCGGAACAGATTGGAAAGTTGGCGACTCTTCTTTGGTATCATGAACTCGGACTAGATGATAAATATAGCCTTTAGCTATCATCTTTCTTGCTTTAAGGTAGGAAATAAACCTACATCTGGGAGATGCTATATTACCCTTCCATTCAAGCACGGGCTCTCCCGAAAATTGGAATCGAACTATTTTCATCCGACAATCAAGATTAGCATAACATGAGGCCAACCAATCCATACCGATAATCACATCGAAATCTAACATTTCCAGCTCAATTAAATTAGCTTTGGTCTTGCGATTGCATATCACAAGTACACAATTTTTATACACTTGTCTAGCTATCACGGGATCACAAACCGGAGTAGATACCTCAAAAGGTTTATTGGCTCAGGTTTCACCCCAATACGACCAGCAACATACAGAGTAATATAAGATAGGGTAGAACCCGGATCTATCAATGCATACACATCATGGGAAAATACAGATAATATACCTGTAACCACATCTGGGGAGGACTCGAGATCCTGTCGTCCGGCTAAAGCATACACACGGGGCTGAGTGGCACCTGAAGTAGATGCTCCCCCTCGGCCTCTACCTCGACTTGCTAAAATCTGGGGATTCTGTCCTACCGGGTGCACTAAAGAGGAACCAGCTGCTGATCTTGTGGGCTGAACCTCAACTCTACCACTCATCGATGGGCAATCTCGCATCATGTACCCAACTTGGCCGCAGGCATAGCAAGCATTCGAACCTTGGCGACACTGTCCGGAATGCAATCTACCGCACTGGCTGCATCGTGGTACTGGGGGTCTCCTCTAGCTATAATCTCCCCCAAACTGAGAATTCGAGGCCCTCGAACTCTGACTCTGTCTTAAACGAAAGGAGCTATCAAATATCCTACCCGTAAATCGTGGAGGTGCACTAGTCACCGACTGGCTTGAGTGTCTAGAATGTGTCTGCCTTGATCCCCCTCTATAATCACTTCCTACCCCCATAGATCTGGCCCTGTTACTTTGCCTTCTATCGGTATCACGATCACCCCTTTGCGGAGGTTGTTGCCCTTCTAAATTCTGGGCATGGGCTTGTATTCGGGAAATATCCATCCCTTCTTATAACTAAGCCGTCAAGTAATCCTTAAATAAATGTGGCCCTACGCCACTCACAAACCTGTGCACCCTATCTCCCATGCTGGCCACCATAGTCGGGGCATATCTAGCTAATAAATTAAATTGAAGGTTGTATTCCCGAGCACTCATATTTCCTTGCTTTAGATTTAAGAACCTATCCGCTCTAGCTCGACGGACCTCGGGTGGCAGATAGTGGCGGATGAAAGCATTTACAAATTCTTGTCACACGGGAGGAGGCACATTTTTGTTTCTTAATGCTAGCCAATTATTATACCACAATACCGCCACATCTCGGAGTCTAAAAGATGCCAACTCCACAGATTCAGTTTCGGAGGCATGAATAATCCTCAATGTTCTCAGCATCTCATCAATAAAACCTTGTGGGTCTTCATCCGGTTTTGACCGGAAAAACTTCGGAGGATTCAAACTCATAAAATCACGGGCTCTGGTACTAGCTTCCCTATCACCCGGACCCGCATTCTTCCGCTGTGCCAGGGCGGCAACTAACTGTGTCAATATATGGATGGCCTCGGTCACTTGTTGACCCGAAGCGACCGGTGAAGGAACTGGAGCTGAAGCTCCTCCTTGTTCTTCTACATTAGGCGGGGTGGAGGAAGTATTAGATGGGGCCTCATTATGTGACTCGCCCTCTTCTACATTCATTGTCCTCTCTCTTTCTACCCGCCTTTTCATCGTAGTCTTGCCCTTCTGGGTGGCTGTAGCTTTTCCCTTTGGCGACATTTCTGAAATCATAGCACACTATTAAGAGGAGAAAATCTTATAACACAGCTCTATCGCACGATCTCTTAAGATGAAAGATGGTCATTTTTCCTAAATGCCCTGTAGCCTCCTGTTTATTAGTGTGGCGCGCAACACACCATAAAAAAGACTATACTAGACAGGGCTTGTAGACACTTCCTAGGACTAAACTTCTCTGATACCACTTTTGTCACAACCCGACTAGGGGCCGTGACGGGTACCCGGGGCTAACCACCGAGCACCACTCATTCTATTACTCATCACTATCACGACCCGACAAGGGCCGTGACGGGTACTCGGGGCTAACCACCGAGCACCACTCATTCTACTATCCATCCTACTCATTAAGAGCTCTTTTATCAAATTCATACTTAAACCATAAGAAACTCATTTTTCATTTAGAAATATAATTACTATTATAAGTACATACATAAGCCCTTCGGCTATCAAAATAATACAAACATATCCAATAGTAACATTGTGAGACCATACTACCCACACCTGCGCATCTACGAGCCTCTACTAGAGTACTAGACATAGGGACGGGAAAAGACCTCGTCGTGCCCAAAATACATATACATATATATATATATATACAAAATAATGAACTAAGTAGCACCTCCAGAACAAGGGAGTGCTCTCAAATCAGCTACTAGCTCCTACGAGTCTGGATCAAGCTCACCTCTACCTGTGGGCATGAACACAACATCCAAAGAAAACGGACGTCAGTATAAACATTGTGCTAGTATAAGAGGCATAAATAATAACTATACGTCAATGAGAGAAAGGATGCATCAACTGAGGAGGAACTGTAACTGACTGTCAATTATAAAAGAAATAATGCATGCTGGCTTACTTTATAATCATCATCATATCATGTATGCATAAATGTATAATCTTCCCGTCCATATCATTAATACGTACTTATCATAATGCATGCATAGAAACTCAAAGACGGCTATACTTTATCGAGCAGACATAAGGTCGTGAACCCCCGATTCCATTATGGAGCATTTATAAGTATTTTGCCTTACCTTGAAGGAAATAGTATATAAGGTGAGTGTATACAATAATAAACATTATTAACTTTATAGGAACATCATATCATGAACTCTAGAATATTTAGACTTAAGCTCATCATCATCATTATTGGGCTCGTAATGTATCTCTTATCTCATATGGCTATTCATGAACATAGACTCTTAGTTTTCCGGGATGTAGGAGATTCATGGAGAAGAAGGAAAAATCATGCCATAGGATTCATGCCTTAGAAAGAAAGGACTGGCCTTACATACCTCTTTCATTTAACTAATCTATCGCTTGCTTGTTCTCCTTCAATGCCCACGTTTCTACCTTCAAGAGAATTCGCATTAACATTAGCTAATCGATTACTTAAATGTGCTTACTAAAGCTACAGAAAATTGGGCAGCATTTCCTTTGTTTATACGACTTTCCCCATATTCCATATCAATTCCCAAACATCGATAACAACATTCACAATATCACAAGCAACAATCATCATTGATCTACATTACCCACATTTCGTAATTTCACTCTAATTTCTCCATAATCATGGTCATAGTTCAATATTGCATTTTCTCACATATAATACTTATTCCATGTTCTAAATGCCGTTCACAACATACTTACAATCACAACATACCAATATTCATAATGCACCCCAAACTACTACTCAGCAATGACACTATTCACACATTCATGACCCATTTCCTATATCCTTCTACAATCCAAGTGTTTTAAGTTTTGAACACCTTAAACTATATGAAATGATCATAAAACTCACCTTAGATAATGGAAGATTAAGCCTTGAGTGGAAATTCTCTCCTTGCACCAAAACCCTAGCTCACTTCCCTTGGGATTTCTTGTCTTAGATGAACTTTGATAGGTTTCATACACTTGATTTTGTGGGTTTGATAAAGTTGATCATCAATTTCTCTTAAGTTCATGTGGTTGAAGAGTGGAGAGAATTCTAGAGTGCTCTTGAAGTGTGGAGAAGTGAAATGAAATGAAATAAATGAGAGAGAGAGATCCATATTTCAACTTAAAATCTATCCCGACCAGATTCTACGGACCAACATACGGTCCGTATAATTTATACTGACCGTATGTCTGGCCGTAGATCTGGTCCAGTGAGGTGTGTTATTCTGGGCTGATTATACAGCCAGATATACGGCCAGTCTAATTTATACGACCCGTATGTTGGGCCATATAATGCCCAGTTCATCCGAACTCTTTCTCGTTAACTCGTTTGATCTCCAATTCTTATAAACCCTTCTTGACACTTGATTAACACCTCAATACCAATCTAAGGGAAATTATCACCCTTCTCCG
Source organism: Lycium barbarum (assembly GCF_019175385.1). NCBI lineage: Eukaryota > Viridiplantae > Streptophyta > Magnoliopsida > Solanales > Solanaceae > Lycium > Lycium barbarum. The sequence continues at coordinate 54,777,828 of NC_083345.1, read as the reverse complement.
AAACATCATTAAGCCATCATTAACTTGTCGCTCATAATTCTTACCCGACACGCACATATCCCTCGCTATCCTGGACAACCTTCTTCCCTTACGTCGAATGTCTTTGAATCTCGATTAAGATCATCAAATGCCATTTCTTACTTATCAAAACATCGTATACGTCGTGTCCTTCGCTAACCTATTCACTGTACGCTAACGGGAAATCTTCCAAGGTGTAATAGTAACGGTACGAGCGGTGCTCGGTGGTTAGCCCCGGGTACCCGTCATGGCCCCTCGTCGAGTCGTGACATTTTTATTGGAAGAAAATGGGCTGATTTCGTGAGTCTATCAACAATCACCCATATGGAGTCATACTTATGCCGAGAACGAGGTAAGCCTACAATAAAATCCATATTGATCACTTCCCATTTCAAGGTTGGAATTTCCATAGCTTGTAACAATCCTCCTGGCTTTTGAAGCTCAATTTTTACTTGTTGGCAATTTAGACATTGAGCTACAAATTCTGCTCTGTCCTTCTTCATTCCATCCCACCAATATATTAGCTTAAGATCATGATACATCTTTGTCTCTCCTGGGTGAATTGAATAACGGGAGTGATGATCTTCTTCCAGAATCTGACGACGTAGTCTTGCCACTTCTGACACACATAGCCTGCCTCGATACCTGAGAATTCTGTCTGCAGAAACTTCAAATGTTGACTTCTCTTTTTGGGAAGTCTGTCTTTATAGTGACTCAACTGGGGATCTTCATATTGGCGCCTTTTCACTTCTATGTCTAAGGATGAAACGGTTGGTTATGAATATCAATTCCCGCATTACCTGAATCAATTAGACGAACTCCGAGGCTAGCTAGATGGTGAAGCTCACGGATTAATTCTTTCTTATCCAGAGGGACCTCACATAGACGTCCCATTGATTTGAGGCTAAGTGCATCCTCTACTACATTCGCCTTTCCAGGATGATATAAAATACTCGCATCATAATCTTTTAATAATTCTAACCACCGCCTCTGTCGTAGATTTAACTCCTTTCGCTGGAAAATATATTGGAGACTCTTGTGGTCTTTATAAATATCAACATGAATACCATACAATTAATGTATCCATATCTTCAAAGCATAAATAACTGCCGCTAATTCAAGATCGTGAGTCGGGTAGTTCTTTTCATGTTTCCGCAACTTCCTGGAAGCATAGGTAATAACTCTACCATGATGCATCAATAGACATCCTAGCCCAACACCAGTGGCATCACAATAAACAACATAGCCTTCTGACCCTTCCGGAAGGGTCAGGACTGGGGCCAAAGTCAATCTATCTTTCAATTCCTAGAAGTTGCGCTCGCAAGAATCGGTCCATTAAAATTTAGCTGATTTCTGAGTTAGCTTCATCAATGATGTGGAAATAGAAGAGAATCCTTCCACAAATCTTCTATAATAACATGCTAATCCCAAAAAGCTACGGACCTCAGTAGGTGTCGTAGGCCTCGGCCAGGTCTTCACAACCTCAATCTTTTGAGTATCTACACGAATGCAATTAGCTGAGATAATATGGCCAAGAAAAGTTACAGAATTCAGCCAGAACTCACTTTTTGAAAATATGGCATATAGCTCACGAGTCCGAAGAATTCCAAGGACGGTACGTAGATGGTCCGCATGCTCCGTTTCTGATTGAGAATATACTATAATGTCATCGATAAACACGATCACAAATAGATCTAGAAAGGGCCTGAATACATTATTTATCAAATTCATAAACACCGCCTGGGCATTAGTTAACCTAAACGACATCACCCGAAATTCATAATGGCCATATCTAGTTCTGAAAGCCGTTTTCGGAATATCCTCTTCTCTAACCAGCACATGATGATACCCCGATCTCAGATTAATCTTGGAAAACCATTTAGCACCCTGCAGTTGATCAACAAATTGTCGGTTATTGGAAGCAGATATTTATTCTTTATCGTCACCTTGTTCAACTGCCTATAGTCAATGCACATTCGTAAAGAGCCATCCTTCTTTCTTACGAACAAGACAGGTGCTCCATATGGCGATGAACTGGGTCTAATGAATCACTTCTCAAGAAAATCTTTCAATTGTTCCTTTAGCTCTTTCAATTCTGCAAGTTCCATTCTGTAAGGAGGAATAAATATAAGTTCGGTATCCGACAACATATCAATAGTAAAATCTATTTCTCATTTCGGTGGAAGGCCTGGAAGCTCATCTGGAAATACATTTGGGAACTCATTTACTACTGGCACGGATTGAAAAGTCGGCGGATGTGCTTTGATATCATGAACTCGAACTAGATGATAAATATAGCCTTTTGCAATCATCTTTCTCGCCTTAAGGTAGGAAATAAACCTACCTCTTGGAGACGCTGTATTACCTTTCTATTCAAGCACGGGTTCTCCCGGGAATTGGAATCGAACTATTTTCATTCTGCAATCAACATTAGCATAACAAGAGGCCAACAAATCCATGCCCATAATCAAATCAAAATCTACCCTTTTCAGTTCAATCAAATTAGCAGTAGTCTGGCAATCACATACCATAACCACATAATTTTTATACACTTGCCTAGCTATTACCGGGTCACCAATAGGAGTAGATACCTAAAAAGGCTTTATTGGCTCGGGTTTCATTCCAATACGATTAGCAATATACGACAAGATAGAACCCGAATCAATCAATGCATAAACATCATGGGAGAATATGGATAGTGTACCTGTAACCATATCTGGGAAGGACTCAAGATCCTGACGTCCGGCTAAAGCATAAATACGGGGCTGGGTGCCACCTGAACTGGATGCTCCCTCTCTGCCCCTACCGCGGCTTGCAGGAGTCTGGGGAGTCTGCCCTACCAGGCGCACAGACGAGGAAGAACCAGCTGCTGATCCTGTGGGTTGAGCACCAACTCTACCACCCATCGATGGGCAATCACGCATCATGTGCCCAACCTGACCACAGGCATAGCAAACATCTGAACCTCGGCGACACTGACCTGAATATAATCTACCACACTAGCTACATCGCGGCACCACTAGTCTTCGCTGACTATAATCACTTCCAAACTGGGAACTCGAAACTCTCGAGCTCTGACCCTGTCCGGAGTAAATGGGCGATCAAATCTCCTGCCTACAAACCGAGGAGGTGCACTAGTCACCGATAGGCCTAAATATCTAGAGCATGACTGCCTCGATCCCCATATTTGGTCACTGCTGGCACCAAAAGACCTGGCCCTCTTACTCTGCCCCCTGTCAATATTATGCTCATCTCGATACAGTCTCTGCTGCTCTTTTAAGTTCTTGGCATGTGCCTGAATACGACAAATGTCCATCCCCTCCTGTAGTAAAGCTGTCAAGCAATCCTTGAACAAATGTGGCCCTAGTCACAAATCTATGTACTCTATTTCCCATGTCAGCCACCATAGTTAGAGCATATCTGGCCAATGAATTAAAGTGAAGGCTATACTTCTGGGCACTCATATTCCCTTGCTTAAGATTCAAGAATTTATCAGCTCTGGCCCGACGGACCTCGGGTGGCAAATAATGACAGATAAAAGTTTTCACAAACTCTTGCCAAACCGGGGGAGGTGCATCCTCTCCTCTCATAGAAATCCAATTATTATACCAAAGGACCTCTACATCCCGGAGTCTATAAGATGCCAAATCCGCAGATTCAGTATTGGAGGCATGGATGATTCTCAACGTCCTCAACATTTCATCTATAAAACCTTGCGGGCCTTCATCTGGCTTCGAACCGAAAAATTCTAGCGGATTCAAACTCATAAAATAACGGGCTCTGGCACTAGTGGCTCTATCACCGAAACCCGCACTCTGCCGTTGAGCCTGAGCGGCAACCAACTGAGTCAATAACTAAATGGCCTCGGTCATCTGTTGACCCGAAGAACCTGGTGGATGAACTGGAGGCATAGGAGCCAGAGCTGAAGCCTATCCTTGCTCTGCTAGAATAGGTGGAGTGTGAGAGGTATTCGATTGGGCCTCGTTATAGGATTCACCATCTTCTACATTCATTGGCGGCTCCTTTTCCATTTGCCTTTCTATTGTAGCCTCTCCCTTCTGGGTGTCTATGGCTTTTCTCTTTACCCTCATCGCTGAAATCATAACACACAATTAGAGAAAAAGAAATCTTACAACATGGCTCTATCGCATGATCTAATAAGAAGAAAGATGGTCATTTTTCCTAAATTCCCCGCAGCCTCTCGTTTATAAGTGTGGCACCCTTCACACCCATAAACAAGACTCTACTGTACACGGCTCGTAGACACACCATAGGACAGAACTGCTCTGATACCACTTTTGTCACGACTCGACTCGTGGGCCACGACGGGTACCCGGAGCTGACTACCGAGTACCACTCATTACGCTAATTATCATACCAACCTGAACACACATAATCTCCCAGGCAATATATATACATAGGCCCTCACGGCTACAAAATGATATACAAAATACACACTGAGGTAATCATAAGATATCTAATACCCACACACATGTATCTATGAGCCTCTACTAGAATACTGAGACATAAGGTCGGAACAGGACCCCGTCGTGCCCAAATATGTACATAAAAGAATGTATCAACCAATAGCACCTTCGGAGTAGTGGAGTACTCCTGTGAATCTGCTGAGTAGCTCCTAAGAATCTGGGCCGCCTCCTTGCCTACTTGTGGGCATGAACACAGCATCCATAGAAAGTAAAGGGCGTCAGTACGAACAATGTACTGAGTATGTAAGGCATACACAATAACATGATAAAGAGATCCAAGAATATAAGATAAAGGGGTAACCTGTAACAGATTGCCTCTTAAGGGGGAGTCATGCATGCTAACTCATATAATAAACAACATCATGTCATGTAAGCATATGTATGTAACTGCCCGACCATATAGGTGTGGTGGGATCATCATTAGCCCGCGTCCGGGCTTCCCGCATCCAGGGTAAACATCTCAAGCCGCCCACTAGTGGTGTCTGCCCATGCCATCTAGACATGGTGTATATGCCGCTCGCCTTAGTGGTGTCTGCCCGGCCATGTAGGCACAGTGTAATCTCATCATTATATACTTATCAAGAAGCATGCATAAGAACTCATGTGAAAGCTACAACTCTATCGGGGTGACGTACGGTCGAGAACCCCCGATTCCATTATTGAGTGGTCACGGTCATCATATCTCACCTTAAAGGAATTAGCGTCATAAGGTGAGCCTAACAACAATGAATAACATCAAGAAATCATATAAGGATCATTAGCTTCATAGGACTATCATATCATAAGCTTTGAAGTCTCTAGGCTTAGATTCACCATCATCATTGCCATATTCATAACACATTTCTTATCTTTATCTCATGAGAAGCTTTTGATAATCATAGACTTATTGTTTACGGAATATAAGAGATATATGGAAAGATAAGGAAGTCATATTCATATTATAGAGGTCATGCCTTAGAAAAAGAAGGGACTAGCCTTACATACCTTTTTGTTTCCTTAACGACTAAGCATTGTCCTTCCAAGCTTACAACTCTACATTCAAGGGAATTCGTACTAAGATTAGATAACCGAAACATACTTAAGCTTAAGATAAAGCTAATGAAAATTGGGCAGCATCTCCTTTGTTCTATAACTTTCTCCATATAATAACCAACTTCCAAACATCAATAACAACGTTACAGTATCGTAATCAATGATCTTCATTGAGATATACATCATTCAATTCTCACAATTCTATTTCAAAGTCATCCATAACCGTAGTTACAATACAACACCACATTCATCCTCATATAATGCTTCTTTAACATCATTTATATAATTTATAACAAGATCATACACACAACATGTCAAGAACTATAATTCAAGTCAAGTCACTATTCAAGAATACCATTATTTTCACATTTGAGCTCCATATTCTACTTTCCTCCTCAATCCAAGTCTTTCAACCATTCAATATTATTAAAAACATGAAATGATCATAAAACTCACCTTTGATTATGTAGGACTTGGATAAAACCCTAACTTCAATTCAAAGGAAATTTCTAGCTTCCATGAACCCTTGTTAGCCTCCTTGCACTTGATTTCGCTAATTATTGGTGTTTGATCTTGGATTCACCTTGAATTTATGTTAATGAAATATATAGAACCTTCTATAGGTCTTGAGAGAAGTGGAGAAGATGTAAAATGAAAAATTAGAAGTGGGAACTTGTATTTATACTTTGAAAATAACATAGCCCGATGGGATTATACGGACCCTTATACGGTCTATATAATATTATACAGACCGTATAAGTGACTGGTTTTCCCCATCAGGGAATTTCCCCTTTCTGTAAGGTTATACGGACCCTTATACGAACCGTATAAGTGGTCATATAACTCAATTTTTCCGAAGTTAATCTCGTCGTTTCGTTTGGTTTCCAATCCTTATGGAACCTTCTTAACACTTGTTTAACACTTCATTGATAATCTAAATATCCATATAACTCTTCTCCAAGACATTACCAATCACTCCTTAACTCGATAGTTGCAAAATCTTTCCCAAACACCACTTATACCTCACCTTCCTTTGACGAACTTGGTCTCATTAATGCACATCACTTCAAAGTCTTATCGTATGCACTTTTAGGCCACCAAATACCCTTCTTATGATCATAAGGGCCTCATGTTCTCCTTAAGCTTGCGTTAGTCTATTTACCGCACAACGACATGAAATTTCCGAGGTGTAACAAAACCTTCCCTAGGGGATCGCCAGAACCCTTACCTCGAACTCTGGTTTTAAAGAATTTTTTTTCTTGTTTGAATAAACCCTTTAACTCGATTTTTCTAGTTTTACTAATAAATTTGGTGGCGACTCTAAAAAAATAAAAAATAAAAATCCGATTAGAGCACCAACAACCTCGTAGTAGCTTTTATGCCTTAACCCGTGTAAAAGTGAATCGTAACAATAGGCTTACAGTAAAATTTTAAAGACTTAGCCTTTTTAGGGTTCGAGTCTTCTTTAGTTCTAAAAGATTTGTGTTCTTTTCTTTCTTTTTTGTGTTGCTCGAGTTAGAGATTTGGAAGCACAAAGGCTTAAAAATCCATTCTTGACAAGGCTGCGCCCAAAAAAGGTAACACTCTCTCTTGTTGTTATTTTTTAGTTAGTTTAGCTTTAATGTGGTCTGTTATTGTTAAATGCCTAGTTTAGATTTAATTTATATCTGTTTGTCCTAAAATTTTGTTTAGAATTTTGTTTGTTGTTTGGTCTTGGTACATGTCAGAGTTCATTGAGAATTAAAATGACCTATCATGGACATGTATACTTGAATTGATCCTTGCCTTAATTTCCTAGATGATCAGTATAGCATTGTGTGATTGTTTAAGTGTTGATTTGGTTTATATGTTGTGTTGATAAGGCTGCCTTAGACCTAGATACTCTGTGAAATGCTAATTGACTCATTAAGTTAATCATCTACCCTCTTAATGTGATAACACTTATCTGTGAGACTTAGTGACTTAGGTAATCTCTAGTGATGTTATTCAACCCTGTTTTGAATCCTGAATGTACCTGCAACTTGATCATCGGACCCCGATGGTTTAATATAGATAAAATTGGGACACCTTATGTGAATTGATTTAGAATCATTGATCTAAGTACACTGACTTAAGGACCCTGAGGCTCTTCTTTTCTTCTGAACCTCATTTTTCATGGCTACGGGACACACGAAGGTTTCATGTTGGTTAGTAAAGCTTAACCATATCTGGGAGGACCCTATTGAGATTTTATGCTGTTTTAAACTAAGTTAAAGTAAAAGAATGGGGTCAGAGTCATATCATATTAGAATTTTGGGATATGATTCTAATCCATGTCATTAATCATCAAGTGTTAGATTAAATTAGTCCAAATGGCAATGTTCTGGAACCATGGGTATTAAGTATCAAGCACAAAAACCACTTTACACAAGATGATGCCTTTTAAAGACACTTCAAAGAGAGGATGGGGAAAAGGTCAAGTTCAACTTGGCTTGTAGTACTCTCCTCCAAATAAGTAGTGTCATGGTTACTCTCATAGTTCATGAGGTGTGCGCATGCAACCAAAATGCATTTGGCCCTATGACTCTGCCATTGGACTAAATGAAAGGGTGCTTTTTAGTCTGTTTCTCTGTCAAATAATCTGATAAGATAAAGGGTGGCAATTTTCTGTGTAGATTTCTTTGAACTTGAACTTAATGAAGTAAAACTTAGAATAGTCAAGATTGTTGTTTTTCTAAAATGAACAATAAAACCTTGTAACTAGTTTGGTGTTGTTTAAACCTCACTGCATCCTACTCCGTCTGCAAATTTTATCTCTTATCATTATCTTGTGTGCTCTTGTTTATTAGTTGATTGGACCAGTGAGGTCCAAAGTGTTGCCCCTTCCCCTTTGCTCCTTTTTTCCGAAAACTTGTCTAAATTTGGATAACCTTTACATTACTTGGATTTACCCAGTGTTTCTTGAGGGTTGAGTATCTTGAACTGCTTGACACTTTACCTAGGCCTTTAAGGAGCTAATAGACCCATGCTTGAATTTGGTTTTTTTTTTTCTGAATTGATGTGTGTAGCAACTCCTATGTTTCTATGCCTTGGTGTGAGCCTTGACTGTTATACATTGTGCTGCTACTCTCTGTTTTATGCTCAGTTTAGCAATCGAATATATGAGCCTTGCCTGCACTTGATCATTCTCTTCTGGATCATGGCTGATCTAATCCTTGAATGAGCATCCTTTTGGTATTCTTTTGGTAAAAAACTACTAGATTAGTTAAATATCAACTCTAGTTTAGGATTGAATACTAATAATTGATTAAGTGAAGACGATCATGGGTTTGGGGCTTGTGTTTGAGACCTGTGACTAGGATATAATATACAGAATGTGATATGGCAGAGAAGGAATACATAAGTATACACTTGATATACATATCAAGTGTGTATATCATAGTATATAGGGATATATTTAAATAAAATAGACATTATAAAGACAAGTGTGAAGGGACAGACTTCACTTAGGCTTGAATATTTAGCCCAAATTCAAACTTAGGAAGCTGTTGGGCCTGGCCCATTTCAAAGGGAGGAATCAATTAGGACTTAGCCTAAAATAAAATGGGGAGTTCGGGTAATTATCTTAAATATAATCTTGGGATATTAGGCCCAAGGACTTGACAATATGTGATATATGTGTATTGTTTCTTCCTATATATGTGATTATGTGTGTATATATATACATGTGATAAGTTCAGTAGATTGAAACTAATCGGGGTCCTTTGTTTTGTTTCTCCTCCCTCCTCTACCACATGGCCACTTAGGCCGGGTCTGAAGCCAACCTGTTGGGTCAAGTCCCAACAGGAAATTCCTTTAGATTTATCAAGTCCGAGAAAATAAAAAGGAAAGCTATTATCAAAAGATAACACGTAGAAGGCCCAACCATGGGTGAAAATGGCTAACTAGGGGCTTGTACGCCCCTAGCCTTCCCCTTCCTTTTATTTAGTTATTTGTGTTTTCCTTTTGTTTATAATTTTGTTATAACGGTATTTATAAACTTGTAAAAAAAAACTCACGTTATATTGGAATCATTTATGATTAGAATTAGACGTCTTAGGACAATGGTACTTATGCCGTTTAGTCAACTTTAGGTCCCCCAAACAAATTTTCAAAACCCGATTTATGGTATAACGTTTTCAAGTGTCTAAAAATAATAACGAAAAACTGATTTGTGGCATAAATTAAATAAATAAGGTTAAAAGGGAGTTTCAAAATAAAAGCAAGGATCACGTTTTCTTTACAGAAAAATCAAAAACAGTTCTCTTTTTTTTTAATTTTTTTTTATAAAACAAATCAAGTTCAAACCCAGAATTTTGGGCCAAGCCTAGCAAAAAGCTTTGGGAAACAACAGGAAAATAAAGATTTGGGTCAAAGCCCAGCAGTTAGAATAGAAAAGGTTTTGGGCCAAGGCCCCCCTTTTTTCAATCTTTTCAAAAACAGAAAAACACAAAATTTTGGGCTAAGGGCCACTAACTTTAAAAGAGAGAAATAAGACATACGTTTTTAGGAGAAAGCCCACCATAACCCTTCTTTAAAATAAACACCTTGGGCCCTAGCCCAAAAAAAAAATCATCTTTTGGAATACAAGAAATCCAATTTACAAAGATAAAAACTAAAGCCACTCTTGCAAAAACCGGATTTATTCAAATAAGTGACACACATTTATACAAAGTTTTAGGATGAGACGTTTCAACGCATTATGCAAATTGACAATGCATTATGCGAATTGACCCAATGTGAAGTGTGTGATTAAAACAAGAATATATATATATATATATATATATATATATATATATATATACTTACACATACATATACATTTTTTCAAAAAGCCAAAAACATATTTACACTTTGCGAGATAAAATGCATTATCCTTATATATAAAAGGAAACTACTCCTATCCGGATATTATACATCCGAACCTAAAAACACCCATATATAAGGGGAATATGTTTTTCCAAAACTAAATGATATGCAACGATGACAAAATTTATAAGTGCGGGAAGTAAACACTAAATAAACAATTAAAGCAAATAATTATACAATGGAATTCGAAGGTCAACCGTATAGTACGGATCCTTAATACTAGGGTCCCTAACACCTTCCCTAGGGGATCACCAGAACCCTTACCTAGAACTTTGGATTATGAAGATTTTATCACTGTATTTGAATAAACCCTTCACCTTTGGTTTTTCTAATTTCCTAAAAATTAGGTGGCGACTCTTTTAAAACAAAGTCCAAAAGAGCACTAACAAGTTCGAAGTAACTTTCAAGCTCTAACCCCACCAGCGAAATGCAAATCGTTACACAGACCATATAGTTTCTACAATTGATTTGCAGTTATCTAAGTAGTAGGTAACATCTTATTTAAGACTTTGGAAGAGTGGTGTACAAGTCTTTTATGCCACAAACATAAATCAACTTCACTAATTTTATGAGAACTACTAGGAGCAGAAAATTCTTTAGAAACTAGTGAGAATTTTCCTTCAGCAATTACTGAGCTTGTACGAACTAAGGGTAACAAGTATAATCCATCTTTTTCTCTAGCAATCGCTTTCACCTTCCAGTGAAGAGATCCTGAAAAACAAAAAAGTCGGGAAGAAAAGCAACTAAACACTATAAAGCTTTAGTAACTTGAGAAACTGACAGTAAATTAAACTTAGAATTTTGGAATATGTAGGACATTTTCAATCCTGCAACCATCAGTTAGTAAGCTTGCCCCAATATGTGTAGCATATGCTACATCACTAGTAGGCAAGAATACTTTTCTAGTTTTATCAGTCTCAAGCCTGGTGGAACTTGTCAATAGATCAAGATCTGCTACCATATCATTGGTAACTCCTGTATCAACAATCCACTCTTTTTGGATTTTGACAGACAATAAAGCAATATCCATACCAGCAGTGTTAGCTATAGCAGTAGTATGTGCACCATTCAACGTATAGACTATTTGATCATACTGGTCTTTTATGAAGAAGCAGGGCATTTGAATTTCTTGTTGACCTGAGGCTTGTGGACCAGTTGAACCACCTTGACTAGTCACATTCTGAGCAGTTTCTTATGAGCTTGTTGCTTGAGTTTCAACCATCACATTGTATGCATTAGAACTAGGAACTCCGCCTTTCTTCTTCAATCTATCGAAAGGATAGCCTATGACCTTATAGCAATTCTCTTTTGTGTGGTTTCTCATTTTGCACACCTCACAAAATAGTTTAACATTTTTTTTGAACTTTTGTACATAGTACTAGTATTTGGTCTAGCACTGTATAATGAAGTTGGCTCATAAGTTCCTGCATTAGAAGCCGGTGGTGCTCCAAGAATGCCGTTGTTTGTTGCTACAGCCTTTTGGCTTTCATCACTAACCAAAATTGAATATGCTTGATTTACATAAGGTAAGGGATTCATTAACAAAATGTGACTCCTAGCTTGAGTATAAGTTTCATTATGTCCCATTAGAAATGGGTACAGTTTTTGTCTCTTCAAGAATTCAAATAAGTCTTTTGACTTAGGGCAGTTACAACCAGAACTTGGTACAATATTTTCAAATTCAGCCCAAAGTTCCTTCAACCTAGAGTAGTAAAATGGAATTGAAGAAGTACCTTGAACTAAAGTTCCAATTTCTCTATGAAGAATGAATGAACGAGAGCCATCCACTTTATCAAATCTTTCTTTTAAATCTGACCACACCTCACTAGCATATGATGTATAACCTACACCATTCATTAAACTAGGTGCTATAGAATCCATTAGCCAAGAAAGAAAAATTGCATTACACCTTTCCCATTGATGATCATATTTATCTTGAAATTTATCCTTAGTCCAAGAACCATCAACCGTACCAATTTGTTTCGACCAAGTAAAACAATTCTCGTATTTCTTTTCGAAGAAGAGTAATTATCACTAGTAAATGGAAATGAAATCAAAGAAATACCACTAGTATCACCGGGAGCAAGATAAATAAGATGTGTAGCTTCGACTACCAAAAGAGGATGTGTAGCTTCGACTACCACGCCTTGTCCCAGGGGTCTCATTAATTGTTGTATTTGTTATTTCACTGGTCTTTCCAGTACCGGTACCATTTTCGCCATTAATGGCCATTTTCAAGCTTCAAGATAGAGGAATTGACTTGAGCAAGAATACAAAATTGCAGAAACAGAAAAGAAGAATTGTGTGGATCGATTTAATCTTGAATTACGAGCTAAAGCTTTGATACTGTCATGACCCAGCCAGTGGGCCATGACGGGTACCCGGAGCTGACTACCGAGCACCACTCATCATGCTAACCATCATACCCAACCTGTACACACATAATCACCAAGGCAATACATATATATACGTATATATACATATATACATATATAAATATATATATACATGTATATGTATAAGCCCTCACGGCTGCAAAATGATATACAACAATATACACTGGGGTGATCACCAGACATCTACCACCCACACCTATGTATCTACGAGCCTCTAACTAGAATACTGAACATAAGGACGGGACAGGACCCCTCCGTGCCCTAATATGTACACAAAAGAATATAAATCAAAATTGCACCTCCGGAGTAGGGAAGTGCTCTTGGCAAGCTGATCTGGCTCCTAAGAATCTGGACCATCCACCTGTCTACCTGTGGGTATGAACACAGAGTCCAAAGAGAAAAGGACGTCAGTACGAACATTGTACTGAGTATGTAAGGCATATATAGTAACATAATAAACGAATATAGAAAGCATAAGAAGAGAAGATAACTGTAACGGCTTGCCTCTTAAGGCGGAACCATTCATGCTTACTTTCTACCTTTATAATATATCACACATACATATATAAGTTGTCTGAATCAATAACATCATTAGCCCGCGTCCGGGGTAATCATGTCACGCCGCCTACTAGTGGTGTTATGTCCGGCCAAGTAGGCGCGGTGTTATCATAAGCCGCCCGCCTTAGCGGTGTCATGACCGGCCATCTAGGCACGATGTAATCATAAGCCGCCCGCCTTAGCGGTGTCATGCCCGGACATCTAGGCGCGGTGTAGTCATACATATATTCTTATCATAAGGCATGCATAAGAGCTCAAGTAAGCACCGTAACTCTATCGGAGTGACGTAAGGTCGGTAGCCTTCGATTACATTATGGAACATTATGTTCGTAATGTCTTACCTTGAAGGAACTAGCATTATAAGGCGAGGCTAGCAACAATGAATGGCATCAAGGAATCATGTAAAGATCATTATCATTATCATAGAACATGTCTCATCTCTATCTCGTAGGAGCCTTTTAATACTCTTTAGCTTTTATCTTTTGGAATGTAAGAAGGTCATGGGAATTATCGGAAAGAAATTACAATATATATTGGAATCATGCCTTTGAAGGAAGGGCTAGCCTTACATACCTTTATATCTTTTTAACTCTATTGCCTACTTGCTTGCCTTTTGAGCTCGCGATTCTACGTTCAAGGGAATTTGTACTAAGATTAGACAACTGGGAACATACTTAAGCTTAAGCTAAAGCAACTAAGATTTAATGAAAATTTGGCGACAACCCTCAAACATTAATAAGGACGCCCATAATAACGTAATCAATAAATTCTTCAAGTTGAACATTGTCTACTTCTTAAATCCACCTTCAAAATCACTCATAACCATACCTATAATACATCATCGTATTCATTCTCATATAATACTCCTTAAACATCATTTGTATTATTCATCACAAGATTACACTCATAATATGTCAAGAACTATTATTCAAGAGTATCACTATTTCCATATTTGTACTCCATATTCTCCTCCCTTCCATAATCTAAGTCTTTTAACCTTTCAATATTCTTAATAACATGAATTGAACATAAAAATTACCTTTTGATAATGTAGGAATGGACTTCGGATGAGAGTACTTCACTTGAAGAAAACCCCACTTCAATACAAAAGGACTTCTTGATCTCCACAAACCCTAGTGAGCATCCATATGCTTGATTTTTACTAATTCTTGGTAATTACTTCTTGATTTCGCTTGGATATATGATAATATGATGAGAAAACTTTTCTAGAACCTTCAAGACTTAGAGAGAGATTAAAATCTGAAAATTTGGGGTGTGACTAATCTATATATCAAGTTCCAGGAAACGGTTCGACGAGTGGGTCGACGACCTGTCGACGTATTGTTTCGTCGACTTACACCTGAGAATCTCTGATTGCATAAACATGCTGACGGTCGGGTTGACGGTCCGTCAACTTGGCCCGTTGACTGGCGCCTACAAGTCTCAGTCTGCAGAAACATATTGACGGTGCACAGTGACAGTCTGTCGACATGTCGACGGCCTGTCAGCACTGACTGGTGTCTGCAGATTTTCCTGAATCCATTTAGATCGCGTCGATTTGATTTTTTCAACTTCTAACCCCGTAAATCACCAGGAATACCAGCTGGTACACTGTGTTCAATCTTCTCTACCTTCAAATGTCTTTGGAATCTTAATTGGAATCATCAAGTATCCCTTCTTCCTGGTAGGGACATCATATACACCTTAACTTATGTTAATATATTCACCGCACAGCGACATGAAATTTTCCGAGGTGTAACACTCTCCCCACCTTAGGAACATTCGTCCTCGAATGTTAAGTTCTCGGGGATTTTACAGAAATTTTGCCAGAGTTTCCCCTGTAATATGGCACTACCACCTGTCACAACAACCCACAATAACATCGCCTCACAGGGCTACAACATAATGGCAAGAAAATATGGCCACACACGACCAAAAGTATTTAAAAGAAAGCATTACATACCTTATGATAATAGCATTTCATCTTGAATCTCTTCCGAGGGTGGAAATAAATGTGGATACTTGGACTTCATGTTTTCTTTCACTTCCCAAGTCATTTCCTCTCAGTTATTGTTTCTCCACAAGACCTTAGTTGAAGCTACTTCTTTATTTCTAAGCTTTCGTACTTGCCTATCTAGTATGGCAATGGGCACCTCTTCATAAGCCAACTTCTCTGTAACTTGAATATCCTTCACTGGCCCGATTCTAGCTGGATCTCCAACATATTTGCGGAGCATCGATACATGAAAAACTGGATGGACTAATTCAAGTTCTGGAGGTAAGTCAAGTTCATAAGCTACTTGGCTGATCCTGCGGACTACCTTATAGGGTCCAATATATCGAGGACTCAATTATCCCTTCTTGCCAAATCTCATCACGCCTTTCATCGGTGATACCTTCAGGAATGCCCAATCATCCACTTGGAATTCTAAGTCTCACCGACGGTTGTCTGCATAAGATTTTTGGGCTGTCAACAATCGATCTCGGATAACCTTGATCTTTTCCACCGCTTGTTGAATCAACTCCGGACATATTAATTTTACCTCTCCTACTTCTAACCGCCCAATTGGCGATCTACACTTCTTTCCATATAGAGCTTCATACGGAGCCATTTGGATGCTGGAATGGTAGATGTTGTTATATGCAAACTCAATAAGCGGCATGCGGTCATCCCAACTACCTCTAAAATCTAGTACACATGCCTGTAACATATCTTCCAAGGTCTGAATGGTGCGTTCAGCTTGTCCATCTGTCTGGGGGTGGAATGTTATGTTGAGCCTCGCTTGAGTACCCAAAACCTCTTGGAAGGACTTCCAAAACTTATATATAAATTGTGCTCCCCTATCGGTAATAATAGACACAGGGACACCATGAAGCTGCACTACTTCTTTACGGTACAGTTTGGCATAGTCTTCTGCCACATAAGTAGTCCTGACTGGTAGAAAATGAGCCGACTTTGTGAGTCTATCAATAATCACCCATATGGAGTCATACTTGCGCCGAGAGTGAGGCAAGCCTACAATGAAATCCATGTTAATTACTTCCCATTTCCAAGTTGGAATTTCCATCGCTTGCAATAATCCTCCTGGCTTCTGATGTTCAATCTTCACTTGTTGACAATTGGGACACTAGGCTACAAATTCTACTATATCTTTCTTCATTCCATCCCACCAATACATTAGTTTGAGATCATGATACATATTTGTTGCTCCCGGATGGATAGAATAACGGGAGTAATGAGCTTCTTCCAAAATCTGATGACGCAATCTTGCCACGTCTGGCACACACAGTCTGCCTCAATACCTGAGAACTCCATCTACAGTGGCTTCAAATGGTGACTTCTCTTTTTCAGGAAATATAACTCTATAGTGGCTCAACTTAGGATCTTCATATTGGCGCTCTTTTACTTCCATGTCTAGAGATTAAACAGTTGGGTTATACAAAGTAACTCTTGTGTCGCCCAAGTCTATTAAGAGAACTCCTAGGCTAGCTAGCTGGTGGAGCTCATGGACTAATTCTTTCTTCTTCGGAGGGGCATCACATAGACTACCCATTGATTTGCAGCTAAGTGCATCAGCCACCACATTCGCTTTTCCAGGGTGATATAAAATACTCATATCATAACCCTTCAATCGTTCTGACCACCGCCTCTGTCGTAAATTCAACTCTTTTTGCTTGAAGATATATTGGAGACTTTTGTGATCCCTGTAGATATCAACATGAACGTCATACAAATAGTGTCTCCACATCTTTAGTGCATGAATAACCACAGCCAATTCGAGGTCATGGGTCGGATAGTTCTTCTCATGCTTCCGCAACTATTGGGAAGCATAGGCGACGACCTTACTGTGTTGTATCAACACACAACCCAACCCTACACCGGAGGCATCGTAATACACAACATAACCATCGGCCCCTTCTGGAAGGGTTAAAACTGGAGTTGATGTCAACCTACCCTTCAATTCCTTGAAAATGTGTTCACAAGCATCGGTCCACTAGAATTTTGTTGACTTCTGAGTTAGCTTCGTCAATGGTGCAGAAATAGAAGAAAATCCTTCCACAAATCTTCTATAATAGCCTGCCCAAAAAGCTACAGACTTCATTTTGCGTTGTAGGCCTTAGCCAAGTACTCACAGCCTCAATTTTCTGAGTATCAAGTCGAATGCCATCAGCTGAAATGATATGTCCCAGAAAAGTTACCGAATTCAGCCAGAATTCGCATTTCGAAAATTTAGCATACAATTCACGAGCCCGAAGAATTCTGAGGACAGGACGCAAATGATCTGCATATTCTGCTTCAGTCAGAGAATATACTAGAATGTCATCAATGAACACTATCACAAATAGATCTAAGAAAGGCTTGAACACATTATTCATCAAATTCATGAACACCATTGGGGAATTTGTTAACCCGAATGACATTACTCGGAATTCATAATGACCATATCTGGCTCTGAATATGTTTTTCTCTAACTCTCACTTGATGATAACCTGACCTCAGATCTATTTTGGAAAACCACTTGGCACCCTGTAATTGATCAAACAAATCATCAATTCTCAGAAGAGGATATTTATTATTTATCGTCACCCTGTTCAACTGCCTATAATCGATGCACATTCGTAAAGAACCATCTTTCTTTCTTACGAATAAGACAGGTGCTCCCCATGGCGATGAACTGGGTCTAATGAATCCCTTCTCCAGCAAATCTTTTAGTTATGCCTTTAGCTCTTTCAATTCTGCAGAAGCCATTTTGTAGGGAGGAATAGATATAGGTTTGGTATCCGGCAACATATCGATAGCGAAATCAATCTCCCGTTATGGTGGAGGGCCTGTAAGTTCATCTGGGAATTCATTTACTACCGGAAGCGATTGGAGGGTTGGTGACTTTACTTCTGTGTCATGAACTTGAACCAAATGATAAATATAGCCTTTGGCGATTAGCGATCACCTTCCTTGCTTTGAGATAGGAAATAAACCTACCTCTCGGAGATGCTGTGTTACCCTTCCATTCAAACATTAGTTCGGTCGGAAGTTGGAACCGAACTATTTTCGTTCTACAATCCACATTAGCATAGCACGAGGCCAACCAATCCATGCCCATATCACATCAAAATCCAGCATTTCTAGTTCAATCAAATCGGTTGTAGTGTGGTGATCACATACCACCACCACACCATTTTTGTATACCTGTCTGGCTATTACCGGATCACCAACCAGAGTGGATACCTCGAAAGGTTTAATTGGCTCGGGTTTCACCCCAATACGACTAGTAACATAAGGAGTGATATACGACGACGTAGAACCCAGATCAATAAATGCATAAATATCATGAGAAAATATGGATAGTATACCTGTAACCATATCAAGGGAGGACTCAAGATCCTATCGTCCGGCCAAAGCATAGATACGGGGCTGGGGGCCACCTGAACTGGATGCTACCCCTCTGCCCCTAGTAAAGACTTTCTGTTACACCTCGGAAAATTTCCCGTTGGTACGCAAGTAAATGAACTAATGATGTGTGCGAGTGTATAACGTTTCATGGGAAATGTATGAAAAGGGACGAGAATGATTAGAATGTGAAAAGTTGGAAGTTGGCAAAAAATGCCCAGTGGTCGTTTTGTGCGTAATACGAACCGTAATATGGAACACGGTCCGTAAACTGGGCAGTCTTAAAGCACCATGCAAAAGCTTCAGCTTTCTGCCAGTGGTCGTAAACTGGTATACGGTCCGTAAACTGCCAAGTCGTAAACTGGCATGCCAAACTTCAAACTCTCTGCCAGCCGAGGAAAGGGTATAATACGACCTGGTGGACGGACCGTAAAGTGATATACGGCCCGTAAACCATGGTCGTAAATCACCATGCATGCAGGCCAAAGTCTCTGGTCCTGCTTAAGCTTAAAGATGACCACGAGGGACGGTCCGTAAAGTGGAATACGGACCGTAAACCTCCTTGAACGACCACTGTTCACCCAGTTCAGATTTTACAATTCATTAAATATGAGGATCAAGACTTGTCTTATTTCATTTCCACATTACACCACTTCTCTCTAAAACTTCTCTCTACATTTCTTATATGAGTTTTCAAGGATTATAAGCCATCAATAACATCAAGACAAGTGGATCAAGGATAAAAGAATCATCAAGGATCATCCAAGTCAAGAATCCAAATGGAGAAAAACTAGGGTTTTGTTAAAAGAAGAGTATTATCAACCAAAGCTTGTTCCTACAACTTCTAAGGTAAGATTCATGATTTTTACAAGATGTTTAAGGTATTGGAGAATTAAACTACATGGATTGTAGAAAATGTGGTCAACTAGGTCATGAATGATGAATAGTGACATTTTGAGAAATAGTTTGAATTGAGTTATGAATGTTGTTGTGTTGTGATATGAATGTGTTATAGATGGTATTAATATCATGAACTAAAAACTTTAGACGAATGGACGAAGATGGGTGAAATGACCATGAAAGTGGATAAATGGAAGTAAACTTAAGAATGTGGATAATGTGAATGATTAATGGCAATTGCCATGATATTATGAATTTATTGTTGACGTTTGGGAGTTGAATTAAGATATGGACAAATGTTGAATAGATATAGGAGATGCTGTCCGATTTTCTCTAGCTTTAGCCATGTGCACTAGATATCGATACTAATGATAGTATGGCCTTAATGAAGGTAGAAACGTGAGCATCGAAGGAGTACGTGCAAGTGTAGAATAGTTCGACGGAAAGGTATGTAAGGCCAACCCTTCTTTCATAAGGCATGGTTCTTGGCCAAACTCCTAAATTCCTCTATATGAGTATGTTGTCTTCGCATGGTTGACATTCCGAGCTCATTTAAATGTAACGATAATGATGAGGATAGAAATGATGATGAGAGTAAAATGAGAGTAGAGATGTTTACGAGCTACGATATATGTGTATGTGTTCCTATGAAGGGCTATAATAAGACCCCGAGCTTATGATGCCGGGTAAGACTATATGTATATAACTAGGTACAAGTATGTATATGATTACGTAACGCGCGCACACTTCTGCAGAAGGTACGGATAACCCTGATGCCTTGGTAGGGCCAGGTATGTATGACCTTGAGCCTTGGTTGGCCAAGTATGTATAAGACACCGATCCCATGAGGTCGGGTATGCTATGTAAATGCTATGTATATGAAATGACTATGTATATAATATGAATATGAATGTGAAAAGACTATGTATAGGAATACGGATAAGGACATATATGAGCACAAGTATGGTACGAGTATTACTATGGGATACGAACGACGATGTATGCAAGTAAGCGACATGATGATGATATTACTGTCTCCCCTCCTATGCTATCTTCATATGATATCTATTATGCTTCTATATTGATGTTGATCATGCCTTACATACTCAGTATATTCTTCGTACTAACGTCCTTTTGTTTGTGGACGCTGCGTCATGCCCGCAGGAGCGCAGGGAGACAGATTTGATCCTTAGCTGCCTAGTCGGAGATTTCATAGAGAGCTCCATTTCCTTCGGAGCCATATCTTTTGGGTACTCATTCTTTTGTGTATATAATTATGGGCATAGCGGGGTCCTGTCCCGCTAATGTGATATGTTATACTCTTAGAGGCTCGTAGACATGTGTGTGTGGGGGTAGATGTGTTTGGCCTTGTCGGCCTATGTTTTGTATATCTTTTTGTCGGCCACGTTGGCCCATGTATATTGATGTGGCATGAATGCCTATGATGATATAAAGGTGCGGTTGTCCATATGGGACTAGTTGACGAATGAATGGAAGTGCATGTACGATTATGTGGATCACCTAGATGTAAGTATAAGAGTAAGCTAAGAGGGTGCTCGGGTGGGTTAGCACCGGGTGCTCGTCGCGGCCCCGAGTCGGGTCGTGACACTTCCGAAGCTTGGAGAATCTACTCGACTACTGATCTTGTGGGTTGAACCCCGCCTCTATCGTGCCTCGAGGGACAATCACGCATCACATGCCCAGTCTGTCCACAAACATAACAAACATCTAAACCTTGGTGACACGGGCCCGAACGTAACTTTTTGCACTAACTGCATCGTGGAACCGGTGGTCTTCTCTGGCTAGGATCACCTCCAAACTGGGGACCTGAGACCCTCAAACTCTGACCAGGTCCAGAATAAATGGGGCGATCAAATCTCCTGCCCGCGAATCGAGGAGATGGACTAGTCGTGGACTGACCCGAATACCGAGAATACTGTTGCTGCTTACCCCCTCTATACTCACTACTAGCAGATCTGGCCCTCTTACTCTGCCCTCTATCAATATCGTGCTCACCCCTTTGCGGCTGTTGCTGCTCTTCTAAATTTTGGGCGTGAGCTTTAATACGGGAGATGTCCATCCTGTTAGGCCCCGTGTTTTCGTACAATTGGAAATCGAGAAATAATTATGACTCGGGTGTTAGAAGGACATAAATTTAATTTTTGTGAATATGACTATGTTGGTTGTGAAATCTTTAATGCTAAGACCTCGGGGAAGGCCGAGGATAAATTTGGAATTTCGGAAATTAGTTTCGGGAATTACAAATCGGGACTTTTCAAGAAGTGGGCCAAAGAAATAAAAATTTCAAATGAAGCCCAAAGGAAAGAGAGGGGCCGGCCAAGCCCATTTTTAAAAGGGTCATGTGCTATGCACATGACCCCAAAAGGATATATATCACTATGAAGTCTTAGCAATTTAGATCAAATCAAAAAATCAAGAACACACCAAGAACCAAAGGGGTTCGGCCGAGAGCAATAGGGAAGAGGAAAAAAAAAATACCAAGCTTCCTTGTGATCCAAAAATCTTGTTCTTCTCATATTTGTGAAGTACTCAAGGCCCTCTTCAACGGGGTATAATTAGTTTGGCACGAGATCGACGTTTGCGACAAGTCGGGGTTTCAAGGAAAGGTATGAATTTTGTCCCTTTTATGTTATAGAATTGATATGAATATGCTAAGGATTGTAAATAGATAGAAATCCCGTGACTTGGATGTTGGGGAAACAAACGTGGGTGTGTGTGGAGTGTGTATTGGCCGTGACTTATGGAAGAAAGAAATGGTTTGAATTGATCTTGTTTAAGTTGGCATAATGTGTTGTTGTGATGCTTATATCGTAAATGATTAATTGTTGAATTAAATTGGCGGTGGAAAACGAATTCGGATATTATCGGAAAGCGTATACCTTCGGTATCGCCATGTATATCAATGTATATTTTGGGTGCTAGAGACTTTAGATATGACTTTGCAATGATATTGATGAATTCGGAATGAAACGACGTTAGTTAGAGTGTTCGTCGTGAATTTTAATGTTTTGAAGAATTATGGAAACTAATGGATTTTGCTGCAATTTTGTGTATGTCTTAGATTGAATTTGGAATGTGTTTGACTAGTGTTGGATGGGTAAATGAATGCACTTATGTGAATATAGAATTGGGATTTTGAAAGTTTGAATGGAAGTTGCCAACTTAAGAAATTATGTAGAACTTTGAAGCTAGGGTGACTTGATTGTTGTTTATATGGTTTGGTTGATGTGTGGGCCGTTGTGGTTGGTTAATTTGAGCCGAGCTACGCCTCGGGGATGTTAGATTTATAGGGGAAATGCTGCCGAAATTTCGGTAGGCAAATATGGAATTAAAGGCAATTTTAAGCCTAAGAATCTCAATTGGTAACTTTGACCATTTGCAGATTTTTGACGAAACGGGACTGGACTTTTGGAAGAGCATACGACGTCTGTGAGGTATGTAAAGCTTCCCACTCCTTTATTTGGCATATCTTAGTATGTTAGGCGAATATGAGAAATTCCGGAGCATTTCTGCTCCTCGAAACCCGATCCACAGAAAAGTTACTATTCATTCAATTCGATTGAAGCCTAAGGGCTCTATTTTGGCTAGAATGCCACCACTCGTCCGAAACCTATCGAAATGTGGTCGGGTAACCTAGAAACGACCATGTATGACCTTTGGCATATAAATGTTCGTACAGATAAGTTCGCCACCCCACTTTGACTCGAGGTGGGCCCGCTACCCTGAAACGCCCTATTTGCCTTATTGGGCTATCTTTGTGAATAAAGTTGGATACGATACTTTCGATTGTGAAACTCCCTCCTATGAGATGTATTTTGAATATTATGATACGCTAAGTTACGTTTTGAGTTATACGTACTACTTGGGAATGTTTTGTGAAATGAAACTTTATATCGGCTAAGTATCCGACTATTTTGCATTATGATATGACTTATGCGTTTACTTCGTTTTGGAAAACTATTTTGAAGTACGAATTGCATTGGTTTGCTCACGACTCCGCTCGTGCCTTATTATGACTTCGTTCACCGGTTCCCGGGCCGGTTATGATTCATGCGCCTTACAATAATTCGGTCGTATGCTGTGTTACGATTCCCGAGGCTTCGCCATAGGGCCGGGTTCTGTTTGGAGTTATGCTGTGATATGGCTCGTGATGCGATACGCTCACCTATGATTATGTTTGTGTTCGGGGATGTACGGAGATTTGAAACCTTCTGGTGTTATGCTGTGTGTGGCGCCAACGTCGGAGTGGCGACCACGTTCCTAAGCGTTTGCATGATTCATTGCATTATGTATACATATTATGATTTCGATATAGATTTTGATCTACCCATTTGTACTCCACTTTGACATTTGATTTGCTTTCGGTTTTGATCCATATTTCTGTACTCCGTGCTTTACATACTCAGTACATATTTCGTACTGACCCCCTTTCTTCGGGGGCTGCGTTTTATGCCCGCAGGTGCAGATATCGGTGATCCTCCGCAGTAGGCTTCACTTCTTGCTTTTCCGGAGTACTCCTATTTGATCCGGAGTCCACTTTTGGTACAGACTCTTTTTGCTTTGTATATATTCGGTATATTTGACTATTTGGGTACGGCGGGGCCCTGTCTCGCCATATGTGTTTGTTTTGAGTTCGTAGAGGCCTGTAGTCATATATGTGGGGCGAGGGTCCTATGTGTGTTTGTCTGATTCCATTTTCTGGTCTTAAGGCGGTCTGTTTGTTATGCTGGCCCCAAATTGCCCTTATGCTTATATTTGCACTTTTGACCGGCGATGTCCATTCCGCCGCTCAGTTTGTATTTGATATGATATTTTGATTTGGCACGACCGCTTAAGACATATTTGATATCAATTATGTTCGATATGATTTCGAAAAATTATGAAATAAGTTTGGAGTTGAAAATGAATGTGTGATTCGGTCTGGGTACCCAGGTAGGGTGCCAGTCGCGGCCCACGGGGCTGGGTCGTGACAAAAGTGGTATCAGAGCGGTTTGTCCTCGGAATGTCTACAGGCCGTGTCTCGTAGAGTCTTGTTTATCGATGTGTTGTGCACCACGTCTATAAGCAGGAAGCTACAGGGCATTTAGGATGTTACTTTCTTTGTAATCTTAGATCGTGCGATAGAGCTGAGCTATTAGGATGATTTTGATCTGACTCGCCTTCGTGTTTGCAGTGATGCCTCCGAAGAAGGCAACGACGGCCCAGAAGGGCAAGGCGAGGATTGGAGAGACTAGCCAGGCACAGCGAGCTACCCGGGCTCGTGTCTATGATTTGCCTGAGGATGTGCCTCATTCTGAGGGGTCTGCTATACCCCCACTAGTACAGCCTGGAGCAGGACCTTCAGCAGCTCCAGAGGTCCGTGTACCCGCACCTGAGACTCCAGCTCCTCAGCCAGGGGCGGAGGATAGGACCCTGAGGGAGGCTGTACAGCTGTTGACTACACTGGTAGCAGGACAGGCTCGCAGGCGCGGGCGGAGGGACGACGATGATGATGACAGGCGGGACAGCCTGAGAGTTCGGGAGTTTTTGCTATGTGGCCCTCCAGAGTTCTTCGGGTCTAAGCCCGACGAGGACCCCCACGACTTCATTCGGGGGATGCGACGCTCACTGGACTTGGTCAGGGCTTCAGAGACCGAGTCAGTTGAGCTGGCTTCGCACAGGCTTCGAGATGTGGCTACCCACTGGTACGAGACTTGGGAGCCGTCTAGAGGAGAGGGTGCCCCTCCAGCCACTTGGGATCAGTTTGTGACAGCATTCACCCGCCACATTTTGCCACCAGAGTTACGGCGGGCACTGGCTGATCGATTCTTACGTCTGCAGTAGAGGGGTCGGAGTGTTCGCGAGTATAACCTTGAGTTTGATTCTCTGGCCCGATATGCACCGGCCGTGGTAGCAGATATGTCCGATCGGATGCACAGATATGTTATGGGATTGGACCGGTATTTGGTTGATAGTTGTATGGCAGTGTCATTGCAGGCAGACATGGGCAGACATGGACATTACCCGACTTCAGGCCTATACGATGGGTATGGAGGACCGTCGCAGGTCTGATCCGGCTGGCAGAGATCGAGATAGGAGGCCGCCCAAGAGGGCTAGGTCCGCAGGTTATGCTGGAGATTCTCGAGGCGGACAGCCTCAGCAGCAGCCGTCAGACAGGCATTTTCCTCCCTCCGGCCGGGGTACTCAGTCAGGCAGCCGGAGATTCGATAGTACAGGACCGTCTGGGGCCGGTCAGAGCTCCAGAGTGGCAGGTTCACAGGTACCCAGGGGTCCCAGCCAGGCCAGACCACCCAGACCCCGTTGTCCTCATTGCGGGAAGTCTATCCCGGGGAGTGTTACCGAGCGACTGGAGCTTGCTTTTCGTGTGGTGGTCAGGGCCACTTTATGAGATATTGTCCATTGGCTAGCGGTTCTGGTAGTGCTGCTCAGCAGACAAGGTCAGCCGCCGGTTCTTCTTCTACTCCATCAGTTGCACGCCCTGGAGGGCGAGGTATTTCAGCACCGGCAGGACGCGGTCGAGGCCGCGGTGGCACTTCAGGTTCTAGCGGTCCCTCGAACCGCATATATGCTTTGGCCAGCCGCCAGGATCAGGAGGCTTCGCCAAACGTCGTCACAGGTACATTGCTGGTTTTCTCCAGATCTGTATATGCATTGATTGACCCTGGCTCTACTTTATCATATATTTCCCCGCTCGTTGCTAGTAAGATTGGGATAGTGTCTGAGCCTATAGAACCGTTTGAGGTAGCTACGCCAGTTGGGGATTTTATTATAGCGAGACAGATTTATAAGGATTGTTCTGTGACCATTTATGATCGTAGCACTAAGGCTGATTTGATAGAGTTAGACATGCTGGAGTTTGACGTCATTATGGGCATGGACTGGTTGTCTTCCTGTTATGCTAATGTCGACTGCCAGAAAAAGGTAGTCCGTTTTCAGTTTCCAGGGGAACCAGTCATAGAGTGGTTCGGATCTACAGCATCGCCGAGGGGTAATTTTATTTCATACCTCAAGGCTAAGAAGATGATCCAGAAGGGTTATATCTATCATTTGGTTCGTGTGCACGATACTGCCGCGGAGGTACCTACCCTTCAGTCCGTTCTGGTCGTCAGTGAGTTTCCAGATGTTTTTCCTGACGAGCTTCCTGGCCTTCCGCCTGAGCGGGAGATTGATTTTACTATTGAGTTGATGCCAGATACGCATCCTATATCTACTCCTCCGTACAGGATGGCACCAGCTGAGTTGAAGGAGTTGAAGGAGCAGCTGAAAGATTTGTTGGATAAGGGTTTTATCAGGCCCAGCACATCACCCTGGGGGGCGCCGGTATTGTTTGTCAGGAAGAAAGATGGGTCATTGCGGATGTGTATCGACTACCGGCAGCTGAATAAGGTGACTATTAAGAATAAATATCCCCTCCCCCGGATTGATGATTTGTTTGACCAGCTGCAGGGTGCTAGACATTTTTCAAAGATAGATCTGCGTTCTGGTTACCATCAGGTGCGAGTACGGGAGTCAGATATCCCGAAGACTGCTTTCAGGACTCGGTACGGGCATTATGAGTTCAGAGTTATGTCTTTCGGGCTGACTAATGCTCCAGCAGTATTTATGGATCTGATGAACCGGGTATTTCGGCCTTTCCTGGATATGTTTGTTATTGTGTTTATTGATGATATCCTGATTTACTCGCGATCAGCCGAGGAGCATTCAGATCATTTGAGGACGGTACTTGGCATCCTCCGTCAGCAGAAGTTATATGCTAAATTCTCTAAGTGTGAGTTCTGGTTGACTTCTGTGGCATTCTTGGGCCATATTGTCGACGCAGACGGTATTCGGGTCGACACGCAGAAGATTGAGGCTGTGCAGAATTGGCCCAGGCCTACTACACCGACAGAGGTGCGTAGTTTTCTTGGATTGGCTGGGTATTACCGCAGGTTCGTGGAGGATTTCTCTTCTATTTCAGCACCACTGACGAGGCTTACCCAGAAAGCAGCAAAATTCCAGTGGTCGGATGCCTGCGAGCGCAGCTTTCAGATGCTGAAGGAGAGATTGATTACAGCACCAGTTCTGGCTCTTCCAGAGGGATCTGACGGGTATTTTGTCTATTGTGACGCCTCTGGTATTGGGATAGGATGTGTATTGATGCAGCACGGTCGAGTCATAGCCTATGCTTCCCGGCAGCTCAGACCGCACGAGAAAAACTATCCCACTCATGATCTTGAGTTGGCCGCGGTGATTCATGCTTTGAAGATTTGGCGGCATTATTTATATGGGGTCCATGTTGATATCTATACGGACCACAAGAGTCTCCAGTATATTTTTAGGCAGAAGGAACTGAATTTGCGGCAGCGGAGATGGCTTGAGTTACTAAAGGACTACGACGTTGATATTCTGTACCACCCAGGGAAAGCCAACGTGGTAGCTGATGCGCTTAGCCGCAAGTCCGTAGGCAGTCTGGCTGATGTTCCATCTGATAAGAGGGATTTGGTTCGCGATATTCATCAGCTGGCTAGCCTCGGAGTTCGTTTGGTGGATTCTGGAGATTCTGGGATTTTTGTTCGTCCAGTTGCTGAGTCATCTATTATTCAGGAGGTAAAGCAGCGCCAGTTTGAGGATCCTCTTTTGATTCAGTACAGAGATGTGGCCCTTAATAAAGCAAAGACTCAGTTTGAAATCTCGCCTGAAGGAGTATTATTGTATGACGGCAGATTCTGTGTACCGGACGTTGCGGGCTTACGGCGACAGATTATGGGCGAGGCCCATAATGCACGGTATTCTGTTCATCCTGGTTCCACTAAAATGTATCGGGACCTCAGGTGTTTGTATTGGTGGGACGGCATGAAGAAAGATATTGCTGAGTTTGTTAGTCAGTGCCCGAACTGCCAGCAAGTTAAGATCGAGCACCAGAAGCCCGGTGGCTTGTTACAGGAAATGGAGATTCCAGCCTGGAAATGGGAGATGATTAATATGGACTTCATTGTTGGGTTGCCGCGTACTCTACGCAGGTACGACTCTAGTTGGGTTATTGTGGACAGGCTGACAAAATCAGCCCATTTCCTTCCGGTCCGGACTACATTTTCGGCTGAGGACTATGCCAGATTATACATCAGAGAGATAGTCAGACTTCACGGGGTCCCTGTATCTATTATTACTGACCGAGGTGCTCAGTTTACAGCTAATTTCTGGAGGTCATTCCAGGAGGGATTAGGGACCCAGGTGACCCTCAGTACAGCTTTCCATCCTCAGACCGACGGGCAGGCCGAGCGCACTATCCAGACGCTCGAGGATATGTTACGGGCTTGCGTTATTGATTTCAGGGGCAGCTGGGATGATCATTTTCCGCTTATAGAGTTTGCTTACAATAACAGTTATCACTCCAGCATTCAGATGGCCCCGTATGAGGCCCTTTATGGCAGGAGATGCAGATCTCCTATTGGCTGGTTTGACGTGGGCGAGACTAAGCTGATTGGGCCAGATGTGATCCAGGAGGCTGTGGATAAGGTGAAGCTCATCCGGGAGCGATTGTTAGCTGCTCAGAGTCGACAGAAAGCGTATGCTGATAGGAGACGTCGACCGTTGGAGTTCCAGACTGGTGACTGGGTATTCCTGAAGGTGTCGCCTATGAAGGGCGTTATGAGATTTGGCAGGAAGGGTAAGCTGAGTCCGCGGTACATCGGGCCATACCGGATTGTTCGGAGGATAGGCGCAGTCGCCTACGAGCTAGACTTGCCATCCGATTTGGAGTCCGTGCACCCGGTGTTTCATGTATCTATGCTGCGGAAATGTATTGGTGACCCTTCCAGGGTATTCCCAGTAGATGATCTTCAGGTGACGGAGCAGCTATCTTATGACGAGCAGCCAATATCTATTCTGGATCGTCAGGTGAGGAGATTGCGCACTAAAGAGGTGCCTTCGGTCAAGGTTCTGTGGCGCAATAACAATCGGGAAGAGATGACTTGGGAGGCGGAGGATGAGATGAAGAAGAGATTCCCCCATTTATTCCCTACGCCTCCTGTAATCTAGATTCTCGTATTTGTTGTATTAATGAACGGATGGACCATGTGTGCTATATATAAGAATGGTTTTCCCGTTATGCTTGTGAGCCTTCATAAGATTTGTTTAACATTCGGGGACGAATGTTCTTAAGGGGGGGAGAATGTTAGGCCCCGTGTTTTCGTACAATTGGAAATCGAGAAATAATTATGACTCGGGTGTTAGAAGGACATAAATTTAATTTTTGTGAATATGACTATGTTGGTTGTGAAATCTTTAATGCTAAGACCTCGGGGAAGGCCGAGGATAAATTTGGAATTTCGAAAATTAGTTTCGGGAATTACAAATCGGGACTTTTCAAGAAGTGGGCCAAAGAAATAAAAATTTCAAATGAAGCCCAAAGGAAAGAGAGGGGCCGGCCAAGCCCATTTTTAAAAGGGTCATGTGCTATGCACATGACCCCAAAAGGATATATATCACTATGAAGTCTTAGCAATTTAGATCAAATCAAAAAATCAAGAACACACCAAGAACCAAAGGGGTTCGGCCGAGAGCAATAGGGAAGAGGAAAAAAAAATACCAAGCTTCCTTGTGATCCAAAAATCTTGTTCTTCTCATATTTGTGAAGTACTCAAGGCCCTCTTCAACGGGGTGTAATTAGTTTGGCACGAGATCGACGTTTGCGACAAGTCGGGGTTTCAAGGAAAGGTATGAATTTTGTCCCTTTTATGTTATAGAATTGATATGAATATGCTAAGGATTGTAAATAGATAGAAATCCCGTGACTTGGATGTTGGGGAAACAAACGTGGGTGTGTGTGGAGTGTGTATTGGCCGTGACTTATGGAAGAAAGAAATGGTTTGAATTGATCTTGTTTAAGTTGGCATAATGTGTTGTTGTGATGCTTATATCGTAAATGATTAATTGTTGAATTAAATTGGCGGTGGAAAACGAATTCGGATATTATCGGAAAGCGTATACCTTCGGTATCGCCATGTATATCAATGTATATTTTGGGTGCTAGAGACTTTAGATATGACTTTGCAATGATATTGATGAATTCGGAATGAAACGACGTTAGTTAGAGTGTTCGTCGTGAATTTTAATGTTTTGAAGAATTATGGAAACTAATGGATTTTGCTGCAATTTTGTGTATGTCTTAGATTGAATTTGGAATGTGTTTGACTAGTGTTGGATGGGTAAATGAATGCACTTATGTGAATATAGAATTGGGATTTTGAAAGTTTGAATGGAAGTTGCCAACTTAAGAAATTATGTAGAACTTTGAAGCTAGGGTGACTTGATTGTTGTTTATATGGTTTGGTTGATGTGTGGGCTGTTGTGGTTGGTTAATTTGAGCCGAGCTACGCCTCGGGGATGTTAGATTTATAGGGGAAATGCTGCCGAAATTTCGGTAGGCAAATATGGAATTAAAGGCAATTTTAAGCCTAAGAATCTCAATTGGTAACTTTGACCATTTGCAGATTTTTGACGAAACGGGACTGGACTTTTGGAAGAGCATACGACGTCTGTGAGGTATGTAAAGCTTCCCACTCCTTTATTTGGCATATCTTAGTATGTTAGGCGAATATGAGAAATTCCGGAGCATTTCTGCTCCTCGAAACCCGATCCACAGAAAAGTTACTATTCATTTAATTCGATTGAAGCCTAAGGGCTCTATTTTGGCTAGAATGCCACCACTCGTCCGAAACCTATCGAAATGTGGTCGGGTAACCTAGAAACGACCATGTATGACCTTTGGCATATAAATGTTCGTAAAGATAAGTTCGCCACCCCACTTTGACTCGAGGTGGGCCCGCTACCCTGAAACGCCCTATTTGCCTTATTGGGCTATCTTTGTGAATAAAGTTGGATACGATACTTTCGATTGTGAAACTCCCTCCTATGAGATGTATTTTGAATATTATGATACGCTAAGTTACGTTTTGAGTTATACGTACTACTTGGGAATGTTTTGTGAAATGAAACTTTATATCGGCTAAGTATCCGACTATTTTGCATTATGATATGACTTATGCGTTTACTTCGTTTTGGAAAACTATTTTGAAGTACGAATTGCATTGGTTTGCTCACGACTCCGCTCGTGCCTTATTATGACTTCGTTCACCGGTTCCCGGGCCGGTTATGATTCATGCGCCTTACAATAATTCGGTCGTATGCTGTGTTACGATTCCCGAGGCTTCGCCATAGGGCCGGGTTCCGTTTGGAGTTATGCTGTGATATGGCTCGTGATGCGATACGCTCACCTATGATTATGTTTGTGTTTGGGGATGTACGGAGATTTGAAACCTTCTGGTGTTATGCTGTGTGTGGCGCCAGCGTCGGAGTGGCGACCACGTTCCTAAGCGTTTGCATGATTCATTGCATTATGTATACATATTATGATTTCGATATAGATTTTGATCTACCCATTTGTACTCCACTTTGACATTTGATTTGCTTTCGGTTTTGATCCATATTTCTGTACTCCGTGCTTTACATACTCAGTACATATTTCGTACTGACCCCCTTTCTTCGGGGGCTGCGTTTTATGCCCGCAGGTGCAGATATCGGTGATCCTCCGCAGTAGGCTTCACTTCTTGCTTTTCCGGAGTACTCCTATTTGATCCGGAGTCCACTTTTGGTACAGACTCTTTTTGCTTTGTATATATTCGGTATATTTGACTATTTGGGTACGGCGGGGCCCTGTCTCGCCATATGTATTTGTTTTGAGTTCGTAGAGGCCTGTAGTCATATATGTGGGGCGAGGGTCCTATGTGTGTTTGTCTGATTCCGTTTTCTGGTCTTAAGGCGGTCTGTTTGTTATGCTGGCCCCAAATGGCCCTTATGCTTATATTTGCACTTTTGACCGGCGATGTCCATTCCGCCGCTCAGTTTGTATTTGATATGATAGTTTGATTTGGCACGACCGCTTAAGACATATTTGATATCAATTATGTTCGATATGATTTCAAAAAATTATGAAATAAGTTTGGAGTTGAAAATGAATGTGTGATTCGGTCTGGGTACCCAGGTAGGGTGCCAGTCGCGGCCCACGGGGCTGGGTCGTGACACATCCCCTCCTATAGTGAAGCTGTCAAGCAATATTTGAACAAATGTGACCCTAAGCCACTCACAAATCTATGTACTCTGTCTCCCATATCGGCTACCATAGTGGGAGCATATTGGGCCAATGAATTAAAATGAAGACTATATTCCTGAGCATTCATATTCCCTTGTTTTTGATTCGGACACCTGTCAACTCGGGTGGCAAATAATGACGAAGGAAGGCATCTACAAATTCCTGCCAAACTGGGGGAGGTGCATTTTCCTTCCTTGAAGCTATCCATTTATTATGCCATAAAATAGTGACATCCCGCAATCTATAAGACGCTAACTGCACTGACTCAGTATCGGAAGCATGTATAATCCTCAGCGTTCTCAACATCTCGTCCATAAAACCCTGCGGGTCTTCATCCTTCTTTGACTCGAAAAATTCCAGTGGGTTCAAACTCATAAAATCACGGGCTCTAGCACTAGTGGCTATATCACTCAGACCTGCAGTCTGCCGCTGAACCTAGGCGGCAACTAACTATGTTAACAACTGAATGACCTCGGTCATCTATTGACCCGAAGCACTCGGTGGAGGGACTGAAGGCACTGGAGCTGGAGCCCCTTCATGGTCCTCCGAAATAGGTGGAGTGTGAGAGGTATGAGATGGAGCCTCATTGTGGGACTCACCCTCCTCTACATGTACCGGCGGCTCTTGTTCAACCTGTCGTTCTGTCATAGCCTTGCCTTTCTGGGCGGCTGTTGCTTTTCTCTTTACCGGCATTGTAGAAATCATAACGCACAATTAGGGGAAGGAAATCTTATAACATAGCTCAATCGCACGATCTAATAAGAAGAAAGACGGTCATTGTTCCTAAATGCCCCACAACCTCTTGTTTATAAGTGTGGCACGCTTCACACCCATAAACAACACTCTACTGGACACGGTCGGTAGACACACCCTAGGATGGAACTGCTCTGATACAACTTTTTATCACGACCCAGCCAGTGGGCCATGATGGGTACCCGGAGCTGACTACCAAGCACCACTCATCATGCTAACCATCATACCCAACCTGTACACACATAGTCACCAAGGCAATACATACATATATATATATATATATATATATATATATATATATATATATATATATATATATATATATATATATATATGCATAAGCCCTCACGACTACAAAATGATATACAACAATATACATTGGGGTGATCACCACACATCTACTACCCACACTTATGTATCTACGAGCCTCTAACTGGAATACTGAACATAAGAACGAGACAGGACCCTGCCGTGCCTGAATATATACACAAAAGAATATAAATCCAAACTGCACCTCCGGAGTAGGGAAGTGCTCCTGGCAAGCTGATCTGGCTCCTAAGAATCTGGATCGTCCACCTGTCTACCTGTGGGCATGAACACAGCGTCCAAAGAGAAAAGGACGTCAGTACGAACATTGTACTGAGTATGTAAGGCATACATAGTAACATAATAAAGGAATATAGAAAGCATAAGAAGAGAAGATAACTGTAACTACTTGCCTCTTAAGGCGGAATTATGCATGCTTACTTTCTACCTTTATAACATGTCACACATACATACATAAGTTGTCTGAACCAATAACATCATTAGCCCGCGTCCAGGGTAATCATGTCACGCCGCCCACTAGTGATGTCATGTCCGACCAAGTAGGCACGGTGTTATTATAAGCAGCTCGCCTTAGCGGTGTCATGACCAGCCATCTAGGCACGGTGTAATCATAAGCCACCCGCCTTAGCGGTGTCATGCCCGGCCATATAGGCGCGGTGTAGTCATACATATATTCTTATCATAAGGCAGGCATAAGAACTCAAGTTAGCACCGCAACTCTATCGGAGTGACGTAAGGTCGGTAACCTCCGATTACATTATGGAACATTATGTTCGTCATGTCTCACCTTGAAGGAACTAGGAGCCCATTTGGATGGGCTTAAAAAAAGTTACTTTTATGTGTAAAGTGCTTTTAGAACTTTTAAGCGCTGAAAGTTATTTTTATAAAGAAGCAGTTGAGTGTTTGGATAAAAGTGCTTATGCTGAAAATGAGTTGTTGATGTGTTTAGTAAATAAGTGTTGTTAAGCACTTATTTTCTGTCAAAATGACTGAAATACCCTTAAAGCTGTTAACACCATAAATAAGTTGATTTAAAAGATTTTTAAACTCTAAAGTTGATTCAAATCAAAAGTAATTTATATTTTAAAATTACTTCCACTGTAAAATGTTTATTTAAGTTAATTTTATAAATACATGTTACTTAAGGGGGGTGCATGAGCTAAAAGAGACACTTATTTTGGAATTGAGGGAGTAATATCTTCTTGATTTATTTCATTATTGGATATGTATTTATATTGATTTGTTGTTTCAAGAAAGAGTTGTGTATTAATTATGAGAATATTAATTAAACCATTCTTCTTCCTCCAACAGATATATCCTATGTTAACGGTGAAGAGTGGATTTTGCAAAGGAAAATAGTGGTTCCTAAATTATCAAAATGGAAGCTTGGTCATGCACTATATCGTTGGCTAAATCCAGCAATCAAGAATGGTTTATTACCAATCTTAGACAAGGCTTCAAAACAGAACATTTCAGTAGACTTAAAAGATTTAATGATACGTTTTGGCACTGATAACATTTTTGGACTTGCTCTAGGGAAAAGTTTGAATATTCTCACCATTGAACTTCATGATGATAATTCAATTACACTTGCAATGGATACAACTCTAAAATCAGTTTTCAAAAGATTGTTCTACCCCAACTTCATGTGGAAATTTATGAGATTTTTGTCCATTGGATCAGAAAAAAGTCTAAAGAAGAGCTTCCACATTTTGAACAATTACATAACTGAAGCACTAGATGAACGTGCAAGTAGAACAAAAACTTCTAATTCTAATAATGATGATCTATTATTGGCATTTATGAAAAAATCAGAAGCAAATGGACATTTTTTGCCTAGGACTGCTATAAAGAGCACAATTTTTTTAATAAGTTAGGATCAACATGACTTAAAAAAGGGTAATACAATTCATATTTCAAAGATGGAGAATTTGACACAAAATAAAAGTGCTAATACAACCGAAAGCACTCCACCATAAATACAAGAAGTGGAAAATATTCATATAATACAAGCATCAAGCATTAGAAATGTCACTAGCAATCATATCATGAAACCCCATCCAATAGACATCATTTTGTTCTCCTACATCTTCGACATCTACATTGTTGGATCTTGAAGTTGTGCCAATATCATTAGAATCAACCGATGGAATATAGCTCTCATTCTCGGCTGTTTGGAATGCATCATCCACATTGTATTTCTTTCTAATATAATTGTGAATGGCCATAGTAGCAAGCACTATGTCCCTTTGTGTGTCAAAGTGATAGTATGGCATGTCTCTCAAAATAGACCATCTTGCTTTCCAAACGCCAAATGTGCGCTCTACTACATTTCTACAAGAAGAATGTAAATAGTTAAATTTCTCAATGCGTCCTCTTGGCTCTCGCAATTGTCGAGTTGCACCGCGGCGAAATTCAGCTAGGTGATATCTTACATTATTTCCTTTGTATGGAGCCATGTATCCTTTCATGTGTGAATATCCTGCATCAACTAGATAATATTTGTTTCCGCATGGATGTGGAAAGTTGAGCTCTTGTCTACAAAGGGCCTCAGCAAATATACGACTATCATGAGCTGCTCCTTCCCGCCCAACCCATGCAAATGTAAAACACATATTAAAATCAACAACGGCGAGAATATTCTGAGTCGGATAACCTTTACGTCTAATATATGGTATCTCTTGACCTTGCGGTAATCTAGCTTTAACATGTGTGCCATCAATTGCTCCAATACAATCCTACAAAAAGTGAATGTAAAATAAGAAACTTGGGATCCATTTTTTTCTCGTTGAATTCTAAGGGGCAAGAAACTATCATAAAGTTTTTGTTATATAAGGGTAGTAAAGATACAATGCAGAATAATAAATTATCATAAACGGGTTACTTACTTTAAAGAAAGGGAGATATTTTTGTTTACATGGCTTGTGAGCATCACAACCATCATTATAATTTGGATGTGGTTGAATGATATCTCTTGCAAGCTTACAAACGGCCTTTAAAACACTATGAAAGTGTCTATGAATTGTCTCTCCAGAATGTTGAAAGATATCTTGTATCATTCTATTTCCAACTCCATGTGCACAAGTCATCAAGAATATGCCTAACATTTCATGTATAGACATTCCACGAGTGGGTTTAACCTCATATTTATCAATTAGGTCATTGGATAGATCAATGAACACCGCCTTCTTCATTCGGAAATTTTCATAACAACGAGTCTCATTTCCTCGTAATATCTCTTGAATAAACTCATTTCCAGAGCGCATTGATGTACGACAAGGTTCTTTGCATAGGTATTTTTCACAATACATCAAAATGTATTTACCTATTATATGACATAAAGTCATCCGCTCCTTCTCATCTTGCTCTCTCCGAATTTCTTCTAGTTCTTGATCTTCGTCATCTAACAAATCACTTAAATGAGGAGATACCACATTGCTAATATCCCAACTCTCCATTTAACTAAAAATGGAAACGACTCAAATTAGTAAAGAATGAAAGTTTTTCCAAGAACCAATTTCAAGATTTTTTAGAAACTCCATTGTTTCAATACACTCATATCTATCTTCGGAAGATCACATTTTAAATCTCAAATTACTATTCCATCAAAGAAAAACAACCACAGCAATACATAAAGTTCCCACATTCATTAAAGCCAACACAACAACAATAACCATAAGGTCTAAGGATACAACCACAACGTCAACACAACATTAACAATACATAAAGTTTACACGTACAATCATAAGATTTAGGGATACAACCGCAATTTCTAAACAATAAGCAATAAGTAAAGTTTACACGCACAACCATAATGTTCGAACATTAAACAATAAAAACATTTAACCATAGCAACGCAATCAGCCCATTTTCTCAAGGTGTAACTGATAGTTATACTCCAACCAAGATTTCCGAGCTTCATCAGTTTCCATCTTAAGAAACAGTTGACGTACATCCTTCTTAAGAAACATGTTGCAAACATAGTTGTACTTTCCACTCCCAGCAGGAATATTAGAAAAATTTGCCAACACATTCATACACTTATCGATGACGGGATCATCTACCAAAAGGGATGTAGCAGTGCTTTTGCTAGACATAAACTCCACTAGAGAGTGTATATCCTCTCTCATTGATGCCGCACCAGATTTTGCCTCATTTTTTTTTTACTTGAGTGCTAGTGCCAATATCATCAATTGAACCTCGTCTTTTAAGTGACCGCTTAGGAAACATAATAGAATCCATATTTTGTATATCATCACTTTCATCATTCCCTTCATCACTAGGATTGATAAAGTGTTCTTTGTCATAGCCACCAATATTATTTGTTCCTTCTTCATCAAGATCCACTCCAACGCCAGACATTTGTTCTTAATTCACTGCGCGTGCTCTTTCTCCATTAACAACAATATCAGAAAACAACGGATCATAGCGATACCATATAAGTGAAAGATCTATTTTCCTAAACTTATTGTATCGATCATCCTCCTGTAACAAAAAATTCAAAACTACTTTAAACAAACCAAGAAATTTAGCAATGAAAGAAAAAAGAAAGACATATAGAAAAACGTGAGAGATGTTCCTTAATTTTTCGCTCCCACCAATCATCATCTGCCATAATTATATTTTTCATGGCATCCCATCCTAAACCTGTCTCCCCTCTCATCAACTTCTTAAAAAGAATCCAATCTTTTTTCATGTTATCCCAATGATTTTTCATTTGTTTTTATCATAGTTTCTTCCCGTGGCTCTATTATATTCTTCAAAAACATTATTCCATCCATCTCTATTTAAATGAGTGTGTGGTCTACGTCCTTGTCTAATCTCATTTTCACACAAATCTATAAATTTAATGTTGGCATCATCATCCCACTTAGCATTACTTCGTGCTTTACTAGTTTCTGGCATGATTGAATGTAAACAATTTGAAGAAAGGAGAAATAAACGTTCATGAACTCTGCAACATCATAATGTTGGCAGCCCAATAACTAAACACACAACCACAATTCCCTAGTCACAGCTTTTTGTACACATACCAAAATAGAGAGATAATAAAGAAGAAGTGGAAGCATAAAAAATATTTGATTATTTGAATGTACCGAGAGTGGAAAAAAAGTGGAAACAAAATTTTAAGTGTTTCTAAATACAACTTCAAGTCGGCCAATATGTGAAAAATTTGGGCAACAAAGAGCAATAGTAATAGAATAGACTAAAAGAAGCATCAATTAATTAATTAAATGAAGCCAAGAGCCAAAATAAAAAGTCTTATTTAAGCCTAGAAAAAGTCATATTCCAAGTCGCTTTCAACCTCAAACATCGTATCTCTTCACTCTAAGAGGCTAGATACCTTCCATTCCTACTGCTTATGGAAATGCCACTGGGGCTGCAAGAAGAAACATGTCCTAGATTACATCCAACTTCATGAACAGCTTTAACATGTTTAAGAAGGTATGCCAATGTTTGCACGAGCCGTGAAAGACTCCATATATGTATCTTACGTGTAACATAAATTGAAGTTTGTCATACAAGAAACAATGATAAGCCAGAGTATGTGCACAAGGAATGCAAAATGCCAATAAAGAAAAGTTAATATCTATATGTAAAGTATGTTCGTAGTTAATACAAGCTGCCTTTTGTTGCTGATTTACGCCATTGTTCTACTTACTGGGTAGGAGGCCTGTATAAGACACAACTCATGAGATGAGAAAATTGTCACAAATTAGAATTTATCCGAAAATATGCAGTAGCATTATGATCTGATACATCTGCCTTAATCTCATTATTCTTGCATTAAGAACTTTTTTGCAAGAATTACTCAGAGAGACATGTTTCTGACTACTAGTTTTTTCGGGAAACGGTCAAATATACCCCTGTACTATCAGAAAAGGGCCAAATATACCCCTAGTTATACTTCACCGTTAAAGTTGACCAAGGTGAAGCCCAATCTCACGTGATATGACATTAATATTTTAAAGAAGTATGGCGTGCAACCTCACTAACCAAACCAACCTACCATATCATCTTTCACCATCCCATCTTCTTACTTAAAATCAAAGCCTTTATTTGCTCTGGCCAAGTTCCTAATCTATTGACTAAAGATGATTAAGTGGTAAGCATTTTCATCTCCACTTGAATCACGTGGAGTTAATAATGGAGCAATGTTGGTTTTTTCTTTCTGGAAAACAAAAATTACCATCTGTTTATATGTTTGAAAAAAAAAGTGAAAAGACCTTATTCGTTGTGTGCAAAGTTACAAATTCAAATTAGCAACTTACCTATCAACCTACCAGTCCAGTTTTTCCCCCTTTGACTTCTAACGGGTTTTAACCCGTTTCTCTATCTCTTTCATCATCCATGTAATATCAACCTAATCCATCTTACAAAATTTTAAATGAAGGAATAAAGTTAAAGCTAGTATTTCATACTTTCTTATGAAACATGTTGCTTTTGCTAGACCATGATAGTCGAACAACACATACATATCAGAGTAAATATAAGATGACAACAATAATAGTAGAAAGGCCGACAAAGGTATACAACAAGAGTTAGAGAAATAAGTTTAAATGACAATAACAGCCACAACTAATTCAATAACGTGGACTCACGGTTTCTAATCACCGTCCCGTGAGTTCTATACGATAAACATACTAAATGGTCTTTAAGAGCTCTTTCATGAAGTTAAGAAGTGATAACATACCTCAAACACGAAGCGAACCAGCCCACTCTTGCCCCGACTTATAGGAATCAAACAAATACTACAACCACGAGAGAGAAAGATAAAATCACATAAATCTGAAGGAGAATCGTATACTACACGAAAAGTAATATATAAGAAAAATAAGGAAGCCTTAAGCATCATTTATTACTCTTATATATTTTGAACTCTTAATAATTAATTTGCTTAAAATCAAATAGGTTTCTTCACTTCTATTTTATGGATTTTCCCTTATAACATTGAAGATCATTGAGAACAAAAAAAAACAAAAGCTAAAGAAATAAGAACCCGAAATTGGACTGAAATCTGAAGAACTTAATAAGGATATTGAACAGTTCTATAGCTTTGAACTAGGTGGGTGGGCAGGGGACAATAATGGTCTGAATAGTTATTGTTCTGAATATTTACAAATGCTTGTCAAAATTAGTTTTACAAAATTAAGCAAGCTTGAGACCAGAACATGTAAAACCGCAGACACCAAATAGAGTAAAAATCTATTACTAATTACTTTTGATAACTCCATCACTCAAAAAAAATTCGACTAAACTTGCAAGAGAATGATGGAGAAAAACTTACCCGGATGAAAAGCTGCAGTGAAAGCAAGAGGATTGCGTAGAAGATGACTGAAAGAGGAAAAAAATCATATTTTTAGGGCTTTGGTGAGAGGATGCGTTTTTTGTAGAAGATGATTAAAAGAGGAAGAGATCGTCAGTTTTAGGGCTTTAGGTGAGAGGGTAGTGTGGGAATTAGAATAAAATATAAGGGATACAAAAGTAATTTTATTGGTCAACGGAAATGGCTTTTAAGCCCCCCCCCCCCCCCCCCCCCTCCCCAAAAAAAGTTAGGAATCCCAACTTCTCATAAATGGATGACTTTAAGCACTTTGTGGCTTATTTTAAGCACTTCAAGTTTGTACCCCCACACTAAAATAAGCTAAAAAGGGCTTATAAGTTGGTTTGACCAACTTATAAGCGCATCCAAATGGGCTCTAGCATTACAAGGCGAGGCTATCAACAATGAATAGCATCAAGGAATCATTTAAAGATCATTAACATCATAGTAGCATCATATCATTATCATGGAACATGTCTCATCTCTATCTCGTAGGAGACTTTTAATACTCTTAAGCTTTTATCTTTTGGAATGTAAGAAGGTCATGGGAATTTCCGGAAAGAAATTACAATATATATAGGAATCATGCCTTTGAAGGAAGGGCTAGCCTTACATACCTTTATATCTTTTTAACTCTATTGCCTACTTGCTTGCCTTTCGAGCTCGTGATTCTACCTTCAAGGGAATTTGTACTAAGATTAGACAACTAGGAACATACTTAAGATTAAGCTAAAGCAACTAAGAGTTAATGAAATTTTGGCGACAACCCTCAACATTAATAAGGACGCCCATAATAACATAATCAATAAATTCTTCAAGTTGAACATTGTCTACTTCTTAAATCCACCTTCAAAATCACTCATAACCATACCTATAATACAACATCGTATTCATTCTCATATGATACTCCTTAAACATCATTTGTATTATTCATCACAAGATTACACTCATAATATGTCAAGAACTATTATTCAAGAGTATCATTATTTCCATATTTGTACTCCATATTCTCCTCCCTTCCATAATCTAAGCCTTTTAACCTCTCAATATTCTTAATAACATGAATTGAACATAAAACTTACCTTTGATGATGTAGGAGTGGACTTCGGATGAGAGTACCTCACTTGAAGAAAACCCCACTTCAATACAAAAGGACTTCTTGATCTACACAAACCCTAGTGAGCATCCACATGCTTGATTTTTACTAATTCTTGGTATTTACTCCTTGATTGCCCTTGGATATATGATAATATGATGAGAGAACTTTTCTAGAACCTTCAAGACTCAGAGAGAGATTAAAATCTGAAAATTTGGGGCGTGACTCGTTTATTTATAGTTTGAATTGGAAAGTTCTAGAAAAGCAATTCGACGAGTGGGTCGACGACCAGTCGACGTGTCGACGGTCTGTCGAATTGCTTCATCGACTTACACCTGAGAATATCTGATTGCAGAAACATGTTGACGGTCGGGTCGACGGTCCGTCAACTTGGCCCGTCGACTGGTGCCTGCAGGTCTCAGTCAGTAGAAACATATTGACGATGCATAGTGACGGTCCGTCGACATATCGACGGCCCGTCGGCACTGACTGGTGTCTGCATATTTTCCTGAATCCATTCAGATCGCGTAGATTTGATTTGTTCAGCATCTAACTCTGTAAATCACCAGGAATACCTGCTGGTACACTGTGTTTGATCTTTTCTACCTTCAAATGTCTTTGGAATCTTAATTGGAATCATCAAGTATTCTTTCTTACTGGTAGGGACATCATATACACCTTAACTTACGTTAGTCTATTCACCGTATAGCGACATGAAATTTTTCGAGGTGTAACAGATACCATGTTAAGTTTCTGATTGAGAAAGAAGAGATTGAGAGGAAGAAGAATCTTGGAGAAGCAGAAGTAAAGATTGTATTCATTCAACTTGTGACATACAACTGTAGCATATAGTATATATACTGCAACTTAATTAACTTGTAATTAATTAACTTGTAATGTAACTAACTTTGGAATTAATAACCAACTAACTGAACTAATAAATGACTAAACTACCCCTCTAACTTATATTACATTGCTCTCAATACATATACTCCCCCTGTCCTAATTTATGTGATATAGTTTGACTTGGCACGAAGTTTAAGAAAGAAATGAAGACCTTTGAAACTTGTCATCTAAAACAAGTCATAGCTATTTGTGTGGCTGTAAATCATTTCATTAAGGGCAAAAAGGGGAACTTTTAAGTTAAATTATTTCTAAATATAGAAATGTATCATTCTTTTTTGGACAAACTAAAAAAAAAAAGAGTATCATATAAATTGGTAAACAGAGGGAGATATGTTTATTATATTTTAATATAACAAACCATCGAACTCGTCCCACGGGGCTTACGTAGTGCGAGTTATCTCTCCGGTGTGGTTTTTGTGGTTTGTGGGCTATTACAGAGGAGGGGGGTTTACCCTGTGCGCACCCGACGGGTAGCGGCTGCGGGTTCCTTGTCATAAAAAATTTTTACAAACCAATGTCCATAATTTATACATAACTAAACCCTGCATAACAATTACTTGCATAACTAATACCTGCATAATTAACTCACGTATTACTAATACCTGCATAACTCTAAGAGGTCGTTTGGTTGGGAAACAAGTTATCCCATGATTACTTAATCCTGGGATTAGTTATTCCGTCCTCCCACAAGGATAAAATAACACTACAATCTCGGGATAACTAATCCCGAGATTAGTTATACCGTAATTTTATCCAACCAAACGTGGGATAAACTCAT
Source organism: Lycium barbarum (assembly GCF_019175385.1). NCBI lineage: Eukaryota > Viridiplantae > Streptophyta > Magnoliopsida > Solanales > Solanaceae > Lycium > Lycium barbarum. The sequence goes on along the minus strand of NC_083345.1, from coordinate 54,733,827 downwards.
ATCAAATTTAATCTCGAAATTATTTATCCCTTATCCCTCGTACCAAACGAGCCCTAACTATCTACCAAACGGCCCCTTTAAGTAATGGAGATCAAAACAATTTACGGATAATTAACTGCACTAAGGAATTAACGTGATAAAACGTAATAGAATATTAAGAGAATATTAAGGGTATTAGATCTAGATTAAACTCTATGGAAAATCAGGAAAAGATGGAAAAAAGAATAGGTAAAGGGACACAATGTGTCAAGTATTTGGATTCCGTGGATGCTTGTCATTTCTGTCTTAGTGACACGTGTAGAACCTATTTGTGTAGGAAATCAATTCCTTTATTAATCATAATGTGCTGCCATCAACATATACAAAAGACTTACCTTATTCTAAGAGATATTCTAGAATCTAGGAGATATTCTAGTTGTACATAATATTCTAGGAAATATTCTAGCTGTACATAATAATGGCTAATTACAACGGTTATCACTCCCCCGTAGTCGAAGCGGGAGGTTGACGAACGCTTAGACTGTCCTCAAAGTCATCAAAAAGTACGCGCGGAAGCCCTTTTGTAAAAATGTCTTCAATCTGACATCGGGACGGAACATGAAGGACACGAACCTCGCCACGGGCAACTTTTTCGTGAACAAAGTGTATGTCCATCTCAATGTGTTTAGTGTGCTGATGTTGTACCGGGTTACCTGATAAGTATATCGCACTCACATTGTCACAATAAACAAGTGTCGCCTTTTGGATCGGGCAATGTAGCTCAAGGAGTAAATTTCTGATCCAGCACGATTCGGAGACAACATTAGCAACTCCCATGTATTCGGCCTCAGTACTAGAACGGGAGAGTGTAGGCTGACGTTTTGAAGACCAAGAAATCAAGTTGTCTCCGAGAAAGACACAATAGCCAGAGGTGGAGCGTCTAGTATCCGGGCAACCACCCCAATCTGCATCTGTATAGGAGACTAAGCTATTGACAGTAGACTTGTAGAGATGCAGACCAAAGTCGATAGACCCCTGAATGTAGCGCAGAATATGCTTAAGAGCAGCCATATATTCATTACGAGGGTCATGCATGTGGAGACACACCTGTTGGACGGCATATGATATATCTGGTCTACTGAATGTAAGGTACTGCAGAGCCCCAGCAAGCTGACGATACTTAGTCGGATCATCAAATGGTGCATCTTTCGAGGCACTTAGCTTTGGCTTCGTATCAATAGGTGTAGGAGACGGGCTACAGTGTGACATACATGCCCGTTCCAGGATTTCTTCAGCATACTGCTTCTGCGATAAAAATAAGCCATTTGCATTACGAGTAACAGCAATACCCAAAAAATAGCTCAGTGGACCAAGGTCTTTCATAGCAAACTCGGCACTCAAGAGTGCCATAATAGACTTACGGAGATCGTCTGAAGAGGCCATAAGAATGATGTCGTCGACATAAAGCAGTATATACGCAATATCAGAACCCCTGCGATAAATGAATAATGAGTGATCAGACTTGCTATGTGAGAAGCCAATGGTGGTGACAAAATCGGCAAACCGCTGGTACCAAGCCCGAGGGGCTTGTTTCAGTCCATAGAGGGACTTCTTTAATAGGCAGACATGATCAGGAAAATTGGGGTCCCGAAAACCCAATGGTTGATGCATATACAGAGTGTCAGAAAGATTGCTATAAAGAAAATCATTCTTGACATCGAGCTGGTGTATGGGCCAAGAATAAGATAATGCAATACTTAGCACAGTGCGAATAGATGCCGGCGTGACCACCGGACTGAAGGTCTCCTCACAGTCAACACCTTTCTGTTGAGACCTGCCATCACCTACAAGACGGACTTTATGCCTCTCAAAAGAACCATTAGATTTCTTTTTATGATGGAAAATCCACATTGACCGAATCACATTAACATTAGCAGGCCGAGGAACTAACTCCCATGTCTATTTTCAATTAGAGCATTAAATTCATCCATCATGGCATTCTTCAAATTTAAGTCACGGAGAGCACTTACGGGATTTTTGGGTAATGGAGAGATGGAGGTAGTGGTCTCGGTGTTAAGGTTGGAGGAATATTTCAAATTGGGTTTGAAAATGCCATTACGGGACCGAGTGGTCATGCGGTCAAGCTGCTGTGGGGAATGGGCCGTAGGCGATGGAGGCGGGCTGGAAGTCAGCGGTCCAGGAGCAGCGGAAGGGCTGACCTGCGGCGGGTTGGGCTGCTGCTGGGGACTGGGATTGGCCGCGGGTGGAGGTGGTAGGGGATTTAGAGTGTTGGGAGATGTATTTCTAGAATTTTGTTGCATATGATGAGTGATGTATGGATTAACATTATGGTCCAAAAATTCATACATGTGAGAGGCAGGAGTATGATGTTTTGAGAATGGGAATGTGTGCTCATCAAATACCACATGATGGGCAACGAAAATTTTTCGGGTTGACATGTCATAACACTTATATCCCCTATGATCGGAAGGGTACCCAAGAAAGACACAAGGAGTGGACCGTGCTTTTAACTTATGAATGGTGGTGGATGGAAACAAGGGAAAACATAGACATCCAAAAACCCGAAGATGGGAATAGTTAGGATCTTTTTGGTAGAGGAGTTGAGTAGGGGAAGAGGATCCGAAAACTTTAGTTGGGAGAATGATCAAAAGATATGTGGCCATAGAAAGTGCATGATGCCAAAATGAGAGGGGCATCGAGGCATGGGTAAGCAGGGTCCGAATTACATTATTTATGGATCGGATGTGACGTTCGGCTTTTCCATTTTGAGGAGATGTGTGAGGACAAGAGAGGCGGAATTGCATCCTATGTTTTTGAGCAAATAATTGAAGTGGCCCGTTATCAAATTCTTTCCCATTGTCACATTGTAAATTTTTAATGGGCCTTTGAGTTTTGACAAGAGCATGGAATGTGGTGAAAATAGAGTAAACTTGAGACTTCTTAGAGATAGGAAAAGTCCACAAAAATTTACTAAAATCATCAAGAAATAATACATAGTAATGATGCCCATTAGAGCTAGGTACGGGCGACATCCAAAGATCACTATGGACTATATCAAATGGAAATGCAGTGAATGACATTGATTCATAAAAAGGTAATTTAACTTGTTTCCCCAAAGTACAAGATGAACAAAAAAACTGTTTGTTCTTATTACATTCAATAAAATGCTTGCTATGAAGAGAGCGTAAAGTATTGGCTCCCGGATGTCCTAAGTGTCGATGCCATAAATCAGGAGACAAAGCAGTGAAGACGGATAGGAGATTTTGAAGGTGAGGCCTAGATGACGATGGAGAGTGGATACAGTTCCCCGCTACTGTTACATCTTATTAGTTTGTTCCCCGTCTGGAAATCCTTCACATAAAAACCAAACGGGTCAAATTCAACAGAAACCCAGTTGTCAGTGGTAAATTTTCGGACGGAGATAAGGTTTTTAATGAGTTTGGGTGCATGCAATACATTATTTAAGGTGAGAGGGGGTGTGGAGGTAAGAGAGTAGTGTTCCCCTAACCATGAATTGGAATTACATGCCCATTACCAAAAACAATGCGGTGATTACTATTGCTCGAATTAAAATAAGATGAGAGTGTACCTTGGTCCAAGGTCATATGTGATGTTGCACCGGTATCCATATACCAATTTCAATCCGGTGGAGTGATAGAAAATGTATGCATTGCCGCCTCAATATCCGTCAGACTGTAGCCAATATGGGGCTGGGCTACAGAGGTCGCGTAGGCCTGTTGAGGTTTGGGCCCGAGAATACCGGGCTGCATTGCCGGACGTGTCTATTGCCTTAGAGCAGTCGGGTAGGGGCATAGTGGAGCAGCCCACTGTGGCGGCCACTGTCCATATGGAGGGTACAGGACGAGGACGTGACGCAGCTGCCACTGGCTGTTACCACCAGTCGGTCACTGGTTGGTGCCGCGGCCACTGTTCTGGCCACCCCCACCGCGGCCATTGTTGCGGTTTTGCCCATTGTTCTACCCATAATTATTTTTCTTCTTGTTCTTGTTGTTATTATTTCTGCCATGCTTATAACTTGAAGAAAAATTATGCTGATGATTGGAGTTAACATGTTCCATGTTACCTAGTTGGGCACCGCCAGTAGAGGCAATAAAAGCAGCGTTCCCGCCGACTTCTTTGGAGACGGTTTTTGAGAGTACGTTCCGACAATTTTATTCGAGATCGAACGCTTTCAAAAGGTGGTAATGGGTCTTGATTTTGGACAAAATCCACCGTGCCAGAATAGGCCTCTGGAAGACCACCAATGAGCCGCAAGACAAGGCGACTATTTTCCACCGGAGTATCCACATCAGCCAGCCTGTCCACCAAGGTTTTCACGTGGTTGCAATACGCATCCGCACTTGAGAATATTTTGAGAGAGACAGCAGCAAGTTCTTCCTCGAGAAGGGTTGCCCTGGAACCCTTGTTATCTTGAAAGATGGCCTCCAACCTCTGCCAGGCTTTTGCCGCGATGACATCCTTCACCAATATGGCTTAAAGTAATTCAGGAGAGATCGTACCATATATCCACTGTAGGACTGCCGCATAAAGACGATCATAGCGTTCTGGATCAGCTGCCCGTAAGGCATCAATTTTGGCCTTAGCCGCGGCCTCCGTAGGAGGGATAATGTGATGCATTAGGTTATGCACCTGGGCTTGCACCTTAAATAACGCCACCCATGAATGATATGGACCATTTTCAATTTCCAATGTAAAGGGAACGAGAGATTTTACATTGGTTATTGAGAGGGCAGAGTTGTTATATCCCGCATTTTATGCAATTGGATAATTCAAGACAATCGCGGGAAGACGACAAGCAAGGCCCCATTTTATGATTTCTTGGCACATGAGTTGGTTATGAAAAATTTAGAAGTGAAGACAATGAGAATGGTTAAGAGCACAAAGGGGAATTCGCGACATGACTTGTGGAAATACGAAGGAAGACGTAGGGCAAATTGGAAGTCGGAAAAATTGTTTTCAAGAATTGCAAGAATTAGCCAAAAGACAAAGTGGGCTTGACATTTTTTTAAGGGAAAATCATAAGCCCAACCGTCCATATTGATGGGCTAGGCCCAAAAATTGAATATATTGTGAAATAAATAAGATTAATAAGTCATCTTTATCACCTTACTCTCTAGAACTTTCAAGAAAAGAAGAACAATAGAAAGGAAGGGGAAAAACCCCAAGGCATTCGGCCATAAGGAAAATTCCAAGAAAAAAATTGTAAAATTCCTCCAAAAATTGTATTCAACTAATTAGAGGGTACACAACAAAGTGGAGTTGTTGTTGGAGCAAGGAAAGTTCAAAATCATACAAGTTGCCAAGAGTAGACAAGTGAAGAAGTTGAGGAAGAAAGGTGAGTTTCAATCTGGTTTATGGGTTCTATATGGTTTATATGTGTTGTAGTATGCTTAAATAGATGAAATCCATGAAGTAGAGGAATATAATATATAGCCGTGTGCATGTATATAGTTGTAGGGGTTATGTTTCAATTATTTTGCCTAGTAGTTGGTTGTTGTTGTTGTGAATACTATATTGAGATGTGGAAAATGAAAGTTGAATGAATTTGGAAAAATTGTGGTATACATGCATGTTGGCCGTGAGCTTGTGGTAGGGTATGGAAGGGAATGAGTCAATTTTATGTAGCGTATTGGTTGTGGTCATGTTGCGGGTTCTGTGTTGTTAATGAATGCATAATGACTCTAGTGAAGTTGTTGTAATTAGGGACTTGTTTAGGAGCTATGTGAATGGAACGGGATGTCTCTTTGTATGTATGAATGACAATAACGTTAGTATGGTGTTATCGGAATGTATATTATGAGGTTGATATTGTATTCATTGAAGTTGTAAAGTTTTGAGGGAGGTAGCAAATCGATATTATGTGCCTTGATTGGAATATGTGAAGCGCTAGTGTAATTGTCGAATTATGTTAACCGTTTGGCCGGGTTTGAATTCCCGGGTTGTGTTTGATGAAAATTTGACGAAATTGAATGTTGAGGATGGTATATTTACAGAGGAAATGCTGCCGAAATTTCGGTAGCAAAGTGCTTCCTTAAGATTCTAACTCAAAATGTACTAATGAAAGTTTTGGTAAAAATGACCAATTCGCAGATTTCGACGAGATTGTGATGTGAATTTGGAGTAGCTAAAGGAGCGGAAAGAGGTATGTAAGGCTTCGCCCTTCTTTCTATGGCATGTCTTAGATATAATGAGTCGGGCACGAGCCTCGGGGACAACCCGGTTCCCCGGAATCCGTACCTAAGGTTTTCAACTTTTCGTTCAATTGAATTGAAGAAGAAAGTGTGCAAAATGATGAAAACACCTCCTAGACCCCTATAACTTGCCTAAGTGGGACCCGATTACCCTAAGACTCATACAAGTAACTCTATGACACGTAATATGGGTAAATTGTATACGCTACCTCGTCCGGCCCGAGGTGGGCCCGATACTCTCGGATTTTCCTATAGTCTTGGTTAACGTACTTGAAGTGAATCTAAAGGGGGCCTTTGATCCCGATTCCGTCACCAAGTAATAAGTGCTATGACTACCCCAACGAGAGTGCCCCTATGATGATAATGATAATGACAAGGTCGGGCAAGAGAATGTAGCTATGATAAATACGACCGGAACGACCCTATGACTAAGCCAGGTACCTTATGTAAACATTAAATTGATAAACTAATTTTCTAAATCGTATTTATACCTTCTAGTTATAATCTTATTTTCTAAGATTCCAAAACCCATGACTGTCACCTAAAATGCCTGCGATTTCATTTTTGGTTACTGTAACACTATTCTCCGTTAATAATCTCACTTTAAAATACTTGTTCCTTCTAGGTGAGACAAAGCTATCACTAGCATTTCGTACTGTAATCGGAGGTTACCGACCTTACGTCACTCCGATGGATACATGATTTTCCTTGGCTCTCTTGTTTGCTTATAGGATATATGTATATAAAGCGAGTAAACGTGTATGGATATGTATGTATACTAGATAAAGAAATTGTATATGAGACATGTATATTCATAAAAGAGGAGTATGTGTATATGGGGAAAAAGGGAAGGGCCACTGCTATATCACCACCTGATTCAGCTGGATTCCATCCTGGACGCGGGATGCCCGGACGCGGGATATGGGATGAGCCGTACGCGGCGTCTGTATATATATATATATAATGTGTGATACATGTGTGATGTAATATGTTGGGTTATCGTTGGGGAGGGGATTGGGGGAGCCGATTGTATTCGGCGTCTGTAAATGTAAGCAAAAGATACCGTTACTGAAACATACTGTTTTATTTCTGTACACGAGAATAAGTAAGATGAAAATGTTGAGTCCTATGCCTATGAAAAGAAACGTTTCAAGGATGGAAAGGCAAGTCTACATGATAGCCGACCCGAAAAGGGGCCTCCCTACTTACAGGTTACGTTCTTGCCTCGTTATACGCGCTATGACTCTGTGATATTATTATTGATCGTACTTTATGTTACTGCTTGAACTGTTTTCCATGCCTTACATACTCGGTACATTATTCGTACTGACGTCCCTTCTTGTGGACGCTGCGTTTCATGCCGCGCAGGTCAGCAGGTATACGGACCAGATTCCTAGTGCCCTATCAGCAGCATTCGACAGCGCTCCAGTTGTTCCGGAGCCTTATTTCACCGGTACTATTTTGTGTATGTATTTTCGGGCGCGACAGTACTCGGCCCTTTCTCTGTATAAATGTACTATGTCTAGAGGCTCGTAGACAGATATACACAGTCAACTATGTACAGTTTAATGTATTTTATTCCGAATGGTCCGCGTTCTGGTGTAGCGCGATATTAGAAAGTTTACTGCAAATGTTAATGTTTAGAGAAAAAAATATATATGGCACTGCTTATACAGGATAGCTAAGGGGTGCTCGGTACAAGTATCGGGTACTCGTCACGGCCCCTGGTCGGGTCGTGACAGAAGTGGTATCAGAGCAGTTCGGTCCTAGGGTTTGTCTACGAGCCGTGTCCAGTAGAGTCTTGTCTATGGGTGTGTAGCGCGCCACACTTATAGACGGGAGGCTACAGGGCATTTAGGAAATGTGACCTTCTTTGTATTCTGAAATCGTGCGATAGAGCTATGTTACCAGGCTTCCATGCTCCTTTTCTAAAACCGATGTTATGGTTTCAGTAATGCCGCCGAAGAGAAAGGCTACGACGGCCGAGAAAGCCAAGGGGGTGGCGGCCCGCAGAGTTGAACAGGAGCTAGACGAAGAAGAATCTCACAATGAAGCTCCCCCTCAGACTGTTCCTGCACCCCCTGCACCGGCAGAGCAGGGAAGAGCTCCAGCTCCAGCCCCCGCACCTCCAGTTCCACCGCCAGCAGCTCCGGGCCAGCAGATGGCAGAGGCCATCCAGTTATTGACCCAGCTAGTCGCCGCACAAGCTCAGCGGCAAGATGTGGACACAGGCGGCAGGGCGGTAAGCGCAAGGGCCCGAGACTTTATTACCCTGAAGCCGCCAGAGTTCTATGGATCGAAGCCAGAGGAGGACCCGCAGGGTTTTATAGACGAGATGCTGAGGACTCTGAGGATCATACATGCTTCGGATACGGAGTCCGTAGAGTTGGCTTCATACAGGCTGCGGGATGTGGCAGTTCTGTGGTACGGTAACTGGATATCATCGAGGGGAGCAAATGCACCCCCTCCGGTTTGGCAGGAGTTCACTGAGGCTTTCCTACGACATTTCCTACTGCCAGAGGTTCGACGGGCTCGAGCCGATATGTTCTTGAACCTGAGACAGGGAAATATGAGCGTTCGAGAATACAGTCTTCGTTTCAACTCGCTAGCCAGGTATGCCCCCGCCCTGATAGCTGATAGGGGAGACCATGTGCACCGGTTTGTAAGTGGGCTAGGGCCACATTTGGTTAAGGAGTGTTTGACGGCCTCACTCCAGGACGGGATGACTATTACCCGCATCCAGGCCCACGCCCAAAATCTGGAAGAGCAGTATCAGCCACGGAGAGAGGAGAGCTATCCAGAAAGGGGTTCCAGAAAAAGAGGCAGATTTTCCAGGGCTAGAAGCGAGTATAGAGGGGGGAAAGCACAAGAGCAATCCAGGTATTCAGGCCAATCAGCGGCCAGTGCCCCACCTCGATTTGTGGATAGGGGATTTGATCGCCCTACTTATTCAGGACCAGGTCAGGGTGCCAGAGCTTCGGATTCCCAGTACAGAATTGATTCCGGCAGGACGGGGATTCCCCCACCACGATGTGCTCGGTGTGGCAAGCCACACTCTGGGCAGTGCTACTTAGACACCGGTGGTTGTTTTTCCTGTGGTCGGACTGACCATTTTGTACGTGATTGCCCGCTAAAGGATGGAGGAGGCCAAACTCAGCCAGCCGGATCAGCGATCGGTTCGACGTCGACCGTGCGCCCTCGTGGACAGACTTCTCAGGCTCCAGCAGGCCGCGGCCGAGGTAGGGGAGGAGCACCTAGTTCAGCCGGTCCTCCGCACCGCCTATATGCACTGACAGGACGACAGGACCCTGAGCCTTCCGCAGACGCGGCCACAGGTAATTTTTCAGTATTTTCTGTGATAGACGTGTGTTAATTAACTCAAATTTTATTTTTCCCTATGCTGTCCTCTGTATTACTGAACACACTGAGAATTTGGACAAAAAAATGGTCATACGCATAGGTAAAAAGGCGAATACGGGAAATTGCGAAGGTCAGAACCGTAAATGAAGGAAAAGACGTGTGACGCGGACGTTTCGAAAACTGCCGAGACCTCAACTTGTTCCATATTATGTGACATAAGTAGTACGGGGAAGCGGAAGTAAAAATATTGACGCCGAGATATCGGAATGCATTAAAGTTCCAAGGTTAAGCGTGCTCAGGTGGGAGTAATTCCATGATGGGTGACCCCCTGGGAAATATGCTGAAAATTTCATAAATGAGGAAACAAGAGACGAGTGTAAAATTAGGCAGCCCAGAGTAAGTTGGGGTGTGGAAAGTGGTTAGAAACCCCATATGAGCCATATAGGCTGAGACGGATGAAGCTAACAGAAAAAGAAAAGCCATGACAACAGAAAGCCTTGGGAATGATGGAGAAAAGTACAGGTGTCGCAGGGTGGGACCAATATTGAGTCCACACTGTCTAAGGCAAGGAATTCCTAATATGGCGACATACAGTACCATGTTTAGTGAGGGGATAGACGCAGCAGACGCCACAAGAAAGAAGCACGACTGTAAAGATCGCAAGTGGGCAACCTAAGCCTCTAAGGTGGACATGCTAAGCGACATAAGGTGTCTACAAAGGATACCTCCCCGAAGTACTATACTGTGTTATGAGGCCAGTTTAACATTCGAGGACGAATGTTCTAAAGGGGGGGAGGATGTTATATCCCGCATTTTATGCAATTGGATAATTCAAGACAATCGCGGGAAGACGACAAGCAAGGCCCCATTTTATGATTTCTTGGCACATGAGTTGGTTATGAAAAATTTAGAAGTGAAGACAATGAGAATGGTTAAGAGCACAAAGGGGAATTCGCGACATGACTTGTGGAAATACGAAGGAAGACGTAGGGCAAATTGGAAGTCGGAAAAATTGTTTTCAAGAATTGCAAGAATTAGCCAAAAGACAAAGTGGGCTTGACATTTTTTTAAGGGAAAATCATAAGCCCAACCGTCCATATTGATGGGCTAGGCCCAAAAATTGAATATATTGTGAAATAAATAAGATTAATAAGTCATCTTTATCACCTTACTCTCTAGAACTTTCAAGAAAAGAAGAACAATAGAAAGGAAGGGGAAAAACCCCAAGGCATTCGGCCATAAGGAAAATTCCAAGAAAAAAATTGTAAAATTCCTCCAAAAATTGTATTCAACTAATTAGAGGGTACACAACAAAGTGGAGTTGTTGTTGGAGCAAGGAAAGTTCAAAATCATACAAGTTGCCAAGAGTAGACAAGTGAAGAAGTTGAGGAAGAAAGGTGAGTTTCAATCTGGTTTATGGGTTCTATATGGTTTATATGTGTTGTAGTATGCTTAAATAGATGAAATCCATGAAGTAGAGGAATATAATATATAGCCGTGTGCATGTATATAGTTGTAGGGGTTATGTTTCAATTATTTTGCCTAGTAGTTGGTTGTTGTTGTTGTGAATACTATATTGAGATGTGGAAAATGAAAGTTGAATGAATTTGGAAAAATTGTGGTATACATGCATGTTGGCCGTGAGCTTGTGGTAGGGTATGGAAGGGAATGAGTCAATTTTATGTAGCGTATTGGTTGTGGTCATGTTGCGGGTTCTGTGTTGTTAATGAATGCATAATGACTCTAGTGAAGTTGTTGTAATTAGGGACTTGTTTAGGAGCTATGTGAATGGAACGGGATGTCTCTTTGTATGTATGAATGACAATAACGTTAGTATGGTGTTATCGGAATGTATATTATGAGGTTGATATTGTATTCATTGAAGTTGTAAAGTTTTGAGGGAGGTAGCAAATCGATATTATGTGCCTTGATTGGAATATGTGAAGCGCTAGTGTAATTGTCGAATTATGTTAACCGTTTGGCCGGGTTTGAATTCCCGGGTTGTGTTTGATGAAAATTTGACGAAATTGAATGTTGAGGATGGTATATTTACAGAGGAAATGCTGCCGAAATTTCGGTAGCAAAGTGCTTCCTTAAGATTCTAACTCAAAATGTACTAATGAAAGTTTTGGTAAAAATGACCAATTCGCAGATTTCGACGAGATTGTGATGTGAATTTAGAGTAGCTAAAGGAGCGGAAAGAGGTATGTAAGGCTTCGCCCTTCTTTCTATGGCATGTCTTAGATATAATGAGTCGGGCACGAGCCTCGGGGACAACCCGGTTCCCCGGAATCCGTACCTAAAGTTTTCAACTTTTCGTTCAATTGAATTGAAGAAGAAAGTGTGCAAAATGATGAAAAGACCTCCTAGACCCCTATAACTTGCCTAAGTGGGACCCGATTACCCTAAGACTCATACAAGTAACTCTATGACACGTAATATGGGTAAATTGTATACGCTACCTCGTCCGGCCCGAGGTGGGCCCGATACTCTCGGATTTTCCTATAGTCTTGGTTAACGTACTTGAAGTGAATCTAAAGGGGGCCTTTGATCCCGATTCCGTCACCAAGTAATAAGTGCTATGACTACCCCAACGGGAGTGCCCCTATGATGATAATGATAATGACAAGGTCGGGCAAGAGAATGTAGCTATGATAAATACGACCGGAACGACCCTATGACTAAGCCAGGTACCTTATGTAAACATTAAATTGATAAACTAATTTTCTAAATCGTATTTATACCTTCTAGTTATAATCTTATTTTCTAAGATTCCAAAACCCATGACTGTCACCTAAAATGCCTGCGATTTCATTTTTGGTTACTGTAACACTATTCTCCGTTAATAATCTCACTTTAAAATACTTGTTCCTTCTAGGTGAGACAAAGCTATCACTAGCATTTCGTACTGTAATCGGAGGTTACCGACCTTACGTCACTCCGATGGATACATGATTTTCCTTGGCTCTCTTGTTTGCTTATAGGATATATGTATATAAAGCGAGTAAACGTGTATGGATATGTATGTATACTAGATAAAGAAATTGTATATGAGACATGTATATGCATAAAAGAGGAGTATGTGTATATGGGGAAAAAGGGAAGGGCCACTGCTATATCACCACCTGATTCAGCTGGATTCCATCCTGGACGCGGGATGCCCGGACGCGGGATATGGGATGAGCCGTACGCGGCGTCTGTATATATATATATATAATGTGTGATACATGTGTGATGTAATATGTTGGGTTATCGTTGGGGAGGGGATTGGGGGAGCCGATTGTATTCGGCGTCTGTAAATGTAAGCAAAAGATACCGTTACTGAAACGTACTGTTTTATTTCTGTACACGAGAATAAGTAAGATGAAAATGTTGAGTCCTATGCCTATGAAAAGAAACGTTTCAAGGATGGAAAGGCAAGTCTACATGACAGCCGGCCCGAAAAGGGGCCTCCCTACTTACAGGTTACGTTCTTGCCTCGTTATACGCGCTATGACTCTGTGATATTATTATTGATCGTACTTTATGTTACTGCTTGAACTGTTTTCCATGCCTTACATACTCGGTACATTATTCGTACTGACGTCCCTTCTTGTGGACGCTGCGTTTCATGCCGCGCAGGTCAGCAGGTATACGGACCAGATTCCTAGTGCCCTATCAGCAGCATTCGACAGCGCTCCAGTTGTTCCGGAGCCTTATTTCACCGGTACTATTTTGTGTATGTATTTTCGGGCGCGACAGTACTCGGCCCTTTCTCTGTATAAATGTACTATGTCTAGAGGCTCGTAGACAGATATACACAGTCAGCTATGTACAGTTTAATGTATTTTATTCCGAATGGTCCGCGTTCTGGTGTAGCGCGATATTAGAAAGTTTACTGCAAATGTTAATGTTTAGAGAAAAAAAATATATATGGCACTGCTTATACAGGATAGCTAAGGGGTGCTCGGTACAAGTATCGGGTACTCGTCACGGCCCCTGGTCGGGTCGTGACAAGAGTGAAACTTTGCGCCTGTGTCAGTCATGGTGGCTTCGAAGACGAAGGGAGGAAGAAGATGGGAGGCAGAAGATGAACGAAGGGGAGAGAGGAGGGGCAGCGGCTAGGTTGGGGCGGCGGCTAGGTTGGGTTGGAGAAGGAAAACCTAGTCTGATACCATGTAGGAAATCAATTCCTTGATTAATCATAATGTGCTGTCATGAATATATACAAAAGACTTACCTTATTCTATGAGATATTCTAGAATCTAGGAGATATTCTAGCTGTACATAATATTTTAGGAAATATTCTAGTTGTACATAATAATGGCTAATTACAACGGTTATCAATTTGCATGACTAAATTCTCTTCTATCTATTTAGAAGCTCCTGCCAACACTGCAAATGCTATACTTACCCACAGACTCAAGTATCTTTTCCTTTCCTTCCCTCCCAAATTCGAACCGAGGTATGCTTTTTTATTCATCTTTCTCCAATAAATATTTAATGGCCGTTTGGCCATGAATATGTTTTATCATTTTACGGAGTTAAACTCTGAAAATCGTTATTTTGGCCGGTTATTTTCTCTTCAAATCACTCACAAAAATTTGAAAATAATTTCAATTTTCATTTTTATTCATGATCATTAAAAACAAAAACTATTATTTTCAAATAGTCACAATTTGCTTAGCCAAAAACTACTTTTCTCAAATACTCACAATTTTCGTGGTTATTTAATGGCCCTTAAGTTTCTAAAGCTTTTCCCCAAATTACAAAGCAACTTCCATCAAAATTAATCGCATAGGCGGAAGTGTGTGCATATATATTACTATTAGTGTTTTGCTACACACAATGTTCGTGTACCCTAAATATGAAATATAATTTTTTTAAGAATTACATAAATATATAATATTAGAAAACATGTTTGAAAAAATGTGTAAGTTCTTAAAAATAACTAAAAGTGATAGATATTGAACTTATTTAACTAACCAGCATCTGAATTCCATTTTGTTCCCAACTCCCAAGTATGTTGCTGAAGAAGTTACGTTTTAAAATATTTCCTATTTTAATTATCTAGTTGAAGTAATTGCTACTAGCTAGTGTGTCCTTTGTTTTCGTAAACATCTTGTGAGATTATCGCATTAATTTATTTCAGGTGGAAAGTTATTTACGATTAAGTTTTTGTTTAATTGAAAGTAAATTTATACCTTCAACCAAACATAGTATTAATTTAATCTCAAATTTAATCATAAGATATCTCACCTCACCTTATGTTCAAACGACTCCTTAGTTTAATTTTAGTCATAATAATTTGATTTCTTTTATATATATCCCCATCATTTTTTTTTCAACAACATATTTCCTCTTCAATGCACTTTTAAAAACTTGATGTAGATCAGTTATGAAATGGTGAAGGCAGTAGCTGTCCTATCTGTATACGGTAAAAATCAGATTTATGCTGGATCGGTGAGACCGGGAATCGAGGGAAGAAAGAAACAAGCACGAGCATGAAGACTTTCTTTCGGACCGGAGGTATTGCACTAGAAGTGGTTGATCAGAAGAAAGCGAAAGAAATCGTTTGGTCCGGTTTCTCCATGGCCAAGTTGATCGTGGTCGTTAGTCCGGTTTCTCCACGGCCGAGTTGATCGTGGCCGTTAGTGTAGGTGATCAGTTACAAAATTGCCACGCGTCAAGACCGTTCTGCCACATTGTACTGCCAATCGTACGGGTGTCAGACCGTACGGCCAACCTTATCCTTTTAGGGTTTTCTTTATTCTAAAGGGGCTTTATGTTGTATGCAAGGCCCATAAGGCAAAACTATAAATAGGAGGCATTTCCCTACTTTTAAGGATTAGCTTTTCAAGATCAAGAAGATTATAATAGAAAATATATGGAAGCTCTCTTTCTCTTTTAGTCCGGATCAGTGGAGTATTGTTGTTCAGCTTCATTCTTCTAATATCACTATACTTAATCATCCATAGAAACATAAGCAACGCATGAATCCAAGTTATTAACGCATATATTCGTATCTACAAACCATTGTACGCGAATCCATATATATATATATATATATATATATATATATATATATATATATATATATATATATATATATATATATTCCCTCAAAAACCAACAAAGATTAAAGTTTGCCCACATATCCTATACCTCACTTACAAATTTAATTTATTACCTAATTTCAGGGTAAACAGTTTGGCGCCCACCGTGGGGCTAGGATAATAGTGGTCTTTAATCTTGGTTTCTATCTCTTACCCATTAAGATTGAAAAAATCTTTTGTTTGTCTCTGTGAAAACTGACCAAATGGCAAATAGTGGACAATCTGGTCATGTCAACAACAACGAGATTATGGCCGAAAATGAAAACAGTGGGCCACGGGGATTACCAGCAGATCCTATTGACCCAAACCCCGTTAATTCGAGGGAGGGCCTCAACCAGCAAAACACCGTGAATCAGGAGAATGCCGCCCCACCGGCCATCGATCCCTTAAATACTCACAATTCAATTACTTTGTCCCGTACACAAGGCCGGAAAGTGCCGGATACCCCGGATAAGATTAACTTACGTTTAATTTTTAAAATTTTGCAGGAACAGAGGGCAACTATTGCGAATAAGGAGTCGCAATAGCCTAGTTGCAAAGAAAAAATGATGAAACGGCCCCGGAGAGGACGAAAGGTGTTGCCGAACCCAGAAGAGAAGAAACACGGATGGTCGAGAGTAATGGGTCCGGAGCTGGTTCATCCACCGAAGTTCTGAGAATGCTCGAAACATTGGCGAAGCGGGTAGACTCGACTGAGAAGAGGGTGGAAACATATAACTCTCGGGTGGACCAGATCCCGGGGGCTCCGCCTATTCTGAAAGGACTGGGTTCGAAGAGGTACATTCAGAGGCCTTTTCCTCCGAGTGCGGCTCCGAAATTGATCTCGAAGAGGTTCAAAATGCCGGAAATCCAAATATATGTCGACACAATGGACCCTCAGGAATACGTGACTTCATACACCTGTGCCATAAAAGGCAATGATGTTGAAGAGGATGAAATTGAATCCATGTTGTTGAAAGAGTTTAGGGAAACTCCGTCGAAGGGAGCATTGACTTGGTACGACCATCTGCCCGAGCATTTAATCACTTCTTTCGAGATGCTCGCGGATGAGTGCATAAAAGCTCATGCCGGTGCCAAAAAGGTGCAGGATCGTAAGGCGGATATTTTCCGTATAGCCTAAAGGGATGATGAGTTATTGCGTGAATTTGTCAACCAGTTCCATAGGGAACGGATGGAGCTCCCTCCAGTTCCGGAGGAATGGGCTGCACAAGTTTTTACCAAAGGGCTCAATCCTCGGAGCTCGATGGCCTCGTTCAAACTAAAGGAAAACTTGCTAGAATACGAGGCTGTGGCCTGGGCGGATGTCCATAACAGATACGAATTGAAAATTCGGGTAGAGGATGACCAACTCGAGCTTCCCCCGAGGCCCGTGATTATCAACAAAAGCTCTGAGATATCGCGAAAAAATTACGAGCCGGAGTCCAGACCATCGAGGGAAAGGTATCGACCATACTCTCATTCAGAAAAGCCAAGCTTCGGGTTGGAAAAATCAAGGGTTGGCCCGAGTCAATTCTTCGGTCGGGGTGATAAACGGACCGAGCGCCCGTCGAATAGTCGAGGTCTCTCATTTAGGAGCGATGCTGGAAGCTCGGCCAGCAACAAAGACTTTCCAAGGATATCGGAGTACAACTTCAACGTTAACACTTCGGACCTCGTCTCGGCTATTGGCCGTATCGCAGAAGCAAGATTGCCGAGACCACTAAGGTCAGACCCGGGCCAATGGGACCCGAGCGTGATGTGTGAATATCATGGAACCCATGGGCACAGAACTGAGGACTGTCGCCAACTAAGAGAAGAGATGGATCGGTTACTGAAGAATGGTCACCTTCGAGAATTGCTAAGTGAACGAGCTAAAGGCCACTACAAGGAAAGAGAATCTCATAAATGGGTTGAACCAGTGGAACCTCAGCATATAATCAACATGATAATCGGGGGTACCGATACCCCTCGAGGGCCGGTGATGAAACAGACAAAGGTTTCCATTGTGCGTGAGAAGCGCAGCCAGGATTACGTACCCGAGGGTTCCATCTCTTTCAACAATGAGGATGCAGAAGGAATTATTCAACCGCACAATGATGCATTGGTAATCTCTATTCTTATTTTTAAATCGCAAGTTAAACGTATTTTGATTGACCCAGGTAGCTTGGTCAACATCATCTGGTGGAGAGTGGTTGAACAGCTAAGGCTACTCGATCAAATCGTACCGATAGCCCGAGTACTCAGTGGATTCAATATGGCAAGTGAAACCACGAAGGGGGAGATTTCTTTATCGGTCAACATTGACAACACCATTTAGCAAACGGTGTTCTACGTAATCGAAGGGGATATGAAGTATAATGCATTGCTGGGTAGACCGTGGATACAATGAGGGTCGTGCCATTGACATTACATCAGCTGCTGAAATTTCCAACCCCGGAGGGGATAAAAACCATCCGGGGAGAACAACCCGCTGCAACGGAGATGTTCGCGGTCGAGGAAGCGTCACCCCTTCCCAAAAAATTGGATAAAAATGAAGATGAATCAGTCGGTGGCAAGGAATCTAAGTAGCAACTAAAGTACACGGGTTCGACAACGGAGCAGATGAGGTTGGACCCGGGGCATGAAGAGGATGATTTCGGTGTACCCAGATCATTTGTCTTGCTGGATGACTCGGATGCAACCAAGTCTACAGTAGAGGAGTTGGAGCAAGTCATCTTGTTTGAATATCTATCGGATAGAAGGTATACCTGGGCACGGGGTTAACCTCGGAGCTCAGGAGCAAGTTAATTAAATTTCTTCAAGCTAATGTCGATTGTTTCGCATGCTCCCATATAGATATGACAGGTGTGCCACCGGAAATAACAACTCACAAGCTCAGCCTCGACGGGAGATTTCCCCCAGTGAAGCCGAAGTGGAGGCCTATGGCAGAACCGAAGCACGCCTTCGTAAAGGATGAGGTAACAAAGCTTTTGAAATAGGCTCTATTCGGGAGGTAAAATACCCGGACTGGCTAGCTAACGTAGAAGTAGTTCCAAAAAAAGGAAATAAATTTTGAATGTGCGTTGATTATAAGGATCTAAACAAAGCGTGCCCGAAGGATTCATTTCCGATGCCTCACATTGATAGAATGATCGATGCAACGGCCTGACATGACATGTTAAGTTTTCTCGATGCTTACTCCGAGTATAACCAAATCCGGATACATCCGGAGGATCAAGAGAAAACATCTTTTATTACCCGGTATGTGACTTACTGTTACAATGTCATGCCCTTCAGATTAAAAAATGCCGGTGCAACTTACCAACTCCTAGTTAATGGAATGTTCGAAGAACAAATAGGGAAAACAATAGAAGTTTATATTGACGACATGGTGGTCAAGTCCCTGGAAACAGAGGACCATTTAAAGCATTTGTAGGAAACCTTCGATGTACTCTGCAAGTACAACATGAAGCTTAACCCGGAAAAATGTGCCTTCGGTGTCCGATCTGGAAAGGTTTTGGGTTTCATGGTGTCAAACCGGGGGGATTGAAATCAACACGGATAAGATCAAAGCCATCGAGGATATTGAGCTGGTGAATAACGTCAAAGGAGTGCAAAGGCTCACCAGAAGGATAGCGGCACTAAGTCGTTTCACATTGAGGTCTTCTGATAAGAATCACCGTTTTTGTGGCAGACTTCACCCCGGCTATGGTCCCCGAGGTTGAGAAAGAACTTTTGCTAACCTCGGGAAAAGCTTCGGGTATTTGGTCGCTACACACGGACGGGGTCTCGAACCTCAAAGGTTTCGGGCTAGGAATCGTCCTTAGAACCCCCGCCGGGGATGTCGTTCGACAATCCATTAGAACTGTTAAATTAACTAACAATGAAGCCGAGTATGAGGCTATGATTGCAGGTTTTGAATTATCTTGGAGTATGGGGGCCAAAATAATTGAAGCAAAATGCGACTCTCTCTTGGTTGTTAACTAGGTGAATGGCGTCTTCGAGGTTAAGGACGAACGGATGCAAAGGTATCTGGAAAATATTCAAGTGATACTACACCGGTTTAAAGAATGGACCATGCAGCATGTACCCAGGGAGCAGAACAGCGAAGCCGATGCATTGGCCAATTTGGGAACTTCAATCGAAAGGGAAGAAATCAACCCCGAGACTATGGTGCACTTGATGAATTCGGCGATAGAAAGCGGACATGCTCAAATAAACACAATGGGTTTAACTTGGGATTGGCGCAACAAGTACATCGACTACTTGCGAGATGGAAAGCTCCCAAGTGACCCAAAAGAATCACGATCACTAAGGATAAAAGCTGCATGTTTCTGCTTGGTAGACGACCAATTGTATCGACGGTCTTTCTTCGGACCCCTGGCCAAGTGTTTTGGTCTCGGATAAACCGAATATGTGATGAGAGAAGTTGTGACGATCCCCTTTGGGTCCCACTACTCAAGGTATTGTCTATGCCAGGGTACAGCCAGTCCGCACAGGGGCTTGCCCCATTATCCCTCTTCACGCTGCAGCGCTACGGGGTATCGAACCCGGAACCTCTGGCTCCTTTACATTCCCCAAAGGGAATCGCCTTTCACCAATTGAGCTGCAATGTTATATCCCGTATTTTTGAACGTCAGATTAATTGCTGAGGTGGGACCCACACATCGAGATTTTTTTTGGGACATCTGAAAATTCATATGAATCACATATGAGAAGTTAAACACAACTCAAGAAGGACCCTTGGGCCAAATCAAAGTGGAAGTCCTCCAAACGAATATTTTAAGAAAACGTTTTCGGGTGATCTGACTTCAAGGGGCAAAAACGGTATTATAAGTTTGGAATTTGGAAAAGTACCAAGAACTAGAAGTTGTAGATAATTGAATTAGCTTTCCAACCATAGGTCGTGGGTCCGTAGGTGACGTCGGTACAAGGAGATATGAACGTTTTAAGGTCGAAAGGTCAGTGGGCTAGGCCCAACTCGGGACCAAACCGAGTTGGCCCAAAAAAATCAAAACAAATAATAAGGCCCAAATTTGTGAGGCCCAACCGGCCATGGTTATGGCCCAAGACCATATTAAATAAAATTTGGTCAATAAATAAGATGACCAAGTCATCTTATTCCACATAATGTTCTAGAAATTTCAAGAAAAGCAAGAACAAGAGAGAGAGGAGAAAAACTTAAGGCCATTTCGGCCAAGAGCAATTTTCACAAGAAAAATTTGCAAAAATTCTCCAAAAATCATTTTCTACCAAGTAAAGGGTGATTAACAAGGTGGAGTTGTTGTTGGAGCAAGAAAAATTCAAAATCATACAAGTTGTCAAGTTGTAGTCAAGTGAGAAGTTGAAGAAGAAAGGTGAGTTTTGATCTTGTTTTATGTGTTATATATGGTTTATATGTGTTGTAGTATGCTAAAATGGATGAAATTCATGAAGGAGAGAAATATAGTATATGGGCGTGTATATATATATGTGTGTAGGAGTCATGCTTCAATTATTTTAATTAGTGTTTAGTTGTTATTGTTGTGAATGATATGTGGAAAATGGAAGTTGATTGAGTTTGGAGAGATTGTAGTGGTGTATACATGTTGGAGCCGTGTGAGTGTGCGTGGTATATGTGGCCGTGTATACTTGATGTATAGTCGTGTATATTGGTGAGTTGTGAAAGAATAATGAGCGAGTTGTAATTAATATCTTAATCATTGTGTTGTAGATGTTATATCGCAAATAAAGACTTGATAAGTTTGGTGAAGTATTGGCAATTGGAAGTTTGTGTAAATTGAAAATAATGTTTTTGTATGGAAGACATGTAATGGTATTACTATGATGTTGTTGGAATATATGTATTATAAGGTTATTGTTGTTTCATTGGAATTGGAGAGTATTGAAGGAGGTAGAATGTTAATTGAAGTGTTGGAATGCACCTTGAATGGAATATGTGAATTTTTAGAGTGATTGTTGAATTATGTTAATAGTTTGGCCGGGTTTGAATTCCCGGATTGTGATTGATGAGAATTTGGCTATGTTGAATGTTGAGGATGGTATATTTACAGAGGAGGTGCTGCCGAAATTTCGGTAGCCAAGTGGTTCCTTAAGATTCTAACTCTAAGTACCCTAATGAAAGTTTGGGTAAATGTGACCAATTTGCAGATTTTTGCGAGATTGCAACGTGAATTCGGAATAGCAAAAGAAGCGGAAAGAGGTATGTAAGGCTTCTTTCTTCTTTCTATGGCATGTCTTAGATGTAATAAGTCGGGTACGAGCCTCGGGGACAACCCTAGCCCCCGGAATCCGCACCTAAAGTTTTCCACTTTTTGTTCAATAGAATTGAACTAGAAAGTGTGCAAATGATGGAAAGACCTCTTAAACCCTTAGAACTTGCATAAGTGGGACCCGATTACCCTAGGACCCTCACAAGTAATGACATGACACGTAATATATGTAAATCATATACGTCACCCCATCCGGCCGGAGGTGGGCCCGCTACTCTCGGATTTTTCCTTACAGTCTTGCTTGACTTACTTAAAGTGAATCCAAAGGGAACTTTTATCCCGATTTCGTTACCAAATGATAAGTACTGTGACTCCTCTAACGAGGGCACTTCCATGATGATAATGATAACAATGATGTTAGATAAGAGAATATGCCTATGATACGTACTACCGGAACGACTCTATGACTAAGATGACTAAGCTAAGTATCTTATGTAAACATGAAAATGATAAAACTAATTTTTGAATATTATTTATATTTCCTAGCTATGACTTTATTTTCTAAAAGATTTCAAAGTCTATCAACTGTCATCTATGATGCCCCGATTTCATTCTACGTTTACTTTAATATTATTCCCCGTTGATAGTCTCACCTTAAAATACTCGTTCCTTCAAGGTGAGACAAAGCGATCACGAGTATTCTATAATGTAATCGGAGGTTACCGACTTTACGTCACTCCGATGACTACATGATGCTTCTTTGGGCTCTCCTGCGTGCATATGAGATATATGTTTATAGGATACGTAAATACATATAAGACATGTAAATGTATGTAGGATATGCGTATATATTTTTAAAATATGCACATGACGAAGGAGCTAGAGCGCTATAGACGCTGATGTACCTACATGACACACGTATATGTATATGATAAAAGCACCAGAGCGCTATAGACGCTGATGTACCTACATGACACACGTATATGTATATGATAAAAGAGCTAGAGAGCTATAGACGTTGATATATGTACATGATATATGCATATGTATACGGGGGAAATGGAGGTAAGGGCAGAGCGTTATGAACGCATATCCACCTGATCAGTTGGCATTACATGATATGATATCGTCCCGGACGCGGGATGCCCGGACGCGGGATGTGTATATTTATGGTTAAATGGATCGGCTGCCGACGCCTCGGCAATATGAGATGTCCTATTTTATATGTATATGTATATGAACAAGGAAATATTCTTAAAGGAAAGCTAAGTACGCATAGCACCTGCCAAGGGTATATATATATACAGGTTATGTTTCTACCTCAGGACATGTGCTATTATTCTCTTATGTCGTTATTTCCGTTTTATACTTTCCGTATGCTACTATTCATGCCTTACATACTCGGTACACTATTCGTACTGACATCTCTTCTTGTGGAAGATGCGTTTCATGCCGCGCAGGTCAGCAGACAGGCGGATTTGATACTTAGAAGCTCTACCAGCAGTGTTGACAGTGCTCCAGTTATTCCGGAGCCTCACTTCCTTGGTACTATTTTGTGTATATATATTCGGGCACGGCAGTACTCTGCCCTTTCTATGTATAAACGTACTATGTCTAGAGGCTCGTAGACAAATATGTGCAGTCAGTTAAGTATAGTTAGGTATATGGTGTTTTGGCATGCTAATGTTGATGTATAAGTGATAACGAAGTTTATTAGTCTATGTTCAGAATGACGTCGCTAATGTTAATGTTCAAAAAAAAAAATGGCTCTGTTTACATGGCTTGCTAAGAGGTAAAGGTAAAACGATAGACAAGGGGTGCTCGGTACAAGTATCGGGTACTCGTCACGGCCCCTAGACGGGTCGTGATAGAAGTACACGAGGGGACCTGCGGCAATCACTCCGGTGCTGAAGCCTTAGTCCGAAAAATTATCAGAGTCGGTTACTACTTGAACCGGATGGAGGAAGATTCGAAGAATTTTGTCCGGAATTGTGACAGGTGTCAAAGACATGCCCCGATGATTCATTAGCCCGGGGAGTTGCTGCACTCGGTGATGTCACCTTGGCCCTTCATGAACATTGTTGGTCCATTGCTGTGGGCACCAGGTAAGGCCCGTTTTATTTTGTTTATGACTGACTATTTCTCCAAATGGGTTAAAGCGCAGGCCTTCGAAAAGATTAGAGAAAAGGAAGTTATTGACTTCATATGGGACTACATTATTTGTCGTTTCGGCATCCCGGCCGATATAACTAGTGATAACGGTCCTCAGTTCGTTGGCGGCAAAGTCAACGATTTCCTCGAAGGGTTGAAGATCAAGAAAGTCGTATCAACTCCGTATCACCCGAGTGCGAACGGACAGGCGAAATCCACGAATAAAACAATAATTCAATATCTGAGGAAAAGACTTGAAGCATCAATGGAGGGAAATACTACTGGAGGTATTGTGAGCTTACAGAATCACATCGAAATCAAGCACGGGATAAACACCCTTCTCGTTTGTCTACGGGGCTGAAGCCCTCATTCCCGTAGAAGTTGGTGAACCGAGTCTCCGATTTAGGTACACCACCGAGGAGTCAAACGAGGAGGCCATGGCCGTAAAACTCGATCTCATGGATGAACTTCGCAAAAACGCATTTGTCCGTATTGCAGTCCAGAAGTAGAGAATGGAAAGGTACTACAACCGGAGGGCCAATTTTTGATATTTCCAAGTTGGGGACTTGGTGCTTCAGAAAGTTACCTTGAACACCAAGAATCCCAACGATGGAAAGTTGGGTCCGAACTGGCAACCTTGAACACCAAAAACAGAAGGAAACGGACAAAATTCTCATATCATGTACGTACAAATACTTGCAATACAAAGATTATCGAAAGTTTGAATTATTTCATTTCGGATATGTCTTCTTGTTAAAACACCCTACCCCGGTGATTACCGTCGTATTTCGGCATCGCTTTATTCATATACCCTACTCCGGGCACTACAGTCGAAATTCGACAAAGGCAACAAGGTCACATTGAACCGAGCCAAAATCTTTAACACCCTCGAATGGGGACTGCTACATCAAAAATTGGTAAAGCAGGGATTCAGGTGTCCGAACCTAATCTATGATAAGTGAATAGCCAAAAAAATATCAGCCCTAAAAATGCCTAACGTGATTCGGAGACGTTTGAATTCATAAAGCATAAATAAGTCCAACGGGCAAACCACTCGATCAAATTCCCGGACAAAACGTACCGGACGAAGAGAAAAGCCAATATTCAGGCACAATCCGTAAAAAAATGAAAATGACTCCGAGTCTCTGCTTGTCCTGAAAACGGACCAACAATTCAGGCAAAGGTCATAACAAGAATTCAAGCAAAAGAATAAAGAAAGTCAACAAGAAAAATGCACATTTCATATATGTAAGGTTTTTTGCACCTGAAATTCCTACGAAGTTGAAAAACAAAAATCAAGACAAAAAGGCAAAAGACAAAATAAAGGCTAAATACAGGCCTTAGTCTATCCAGTGTGGCTGGATCCAGAATGTTCGGATACTGTCCGCTCAGAATCTTCGGAGTCAGTATCGAGGTCTCTCTTAGCTTCTTCCTCGGTCCTTTTATCTTCGAGTATCAGGGCCGAGAGATCCGCAAAGCCATGCTCGGCTTGCTCAAGGCTGGCCCTCCAGGACTTCCACCGTTCATACTCCACTGCAATCGTGATATGAGCCTTGGCAACCTCCACATTCCTAAGGGCTTCTGCCAAATCGGCCTCGGCCTGGGCCAGCTTGGCCACTAATTCACCCCTCTCTTCATCAAGGATTCTTTTGATTTGAGTGGCCGACTCGAGCTCGACTTTGAGAAGGTCATTAGCTTCGGCATATCCGGTCCCTGTCCTCGGCTTTTTGCTCGAACACCCTCATCCTCTCCTTATACTTAGCACTCTCAGATTCAAGCAGTCGATGCCTCTCGGCCATGTTCACGACATCAGACTTGACTAAGTCAAGCTCCCTCTGGAGTTGAGAGATAGTGGTTTCGAGCTCACCAAGCCTCAAAGAAAAACGAGCGTTGTCTTGGCTAAGGCCGACCTTGTCCGCTTCCAGAAGCCGGTTCTTCTCGACCATCCCAGCCAACTCATTTTTTAACCGAAGGTTTTCGGCCTTCGCAGTTTCGAGCTCGGGTTGAAGGTTGGAAAGGGCAACAACTCGGTTCAATTCATCCTCCTTCATTGGCAAAAGGTGTTGGAACTTCTCCGTTTCTCGACCCTGGGCATCCAGCTGGCCCTTAAGGTCATCAACTTCTTGCTGAGCACGGACAAAGGCTTCATTGACGAGCACCACACTCTGTAAATGAAACGAGAAGTTAAACTTGGATAAACGAGAAGCTAAAATTCCCATTGAATTATGTAAGGATAGGCTGATAAGCTTACTCGATTTCCCGCGTGCATGCCCTCGTTAATAAGACTCTGCCAGGAGACTCCGGTCATCTTCCACTTATCCAAGTCCGAGACGAGGGGCCTCAGATAGCTTGCTACTCCCACCGAACGAGACAAAAAGCTGCAGTCCTCAGGGACGGTAATCACGGCCGATCTTGTCCTCCTAGGTTCCACACTTGGGGCCGGGAAGATGTGCACCAAGCTATCCCTTTCACCAGTCTCGGTGGACCGGCTAGCTGCCCTCGTGACTCGAGGGATAGGGAGATGTCCGAAACCGGCAGCTTCCCCGGTAGCAGGAGGAGTATCCGAGAACATATCATCAAAGTTATCCAACCTTGAAGCTAGAGTTGGAGAATTCGGAGCAGCCTCAGCAGCCTCAGTAGAGGCAGGGATCTCGGAAGTTGCAGCAGTCTCGTCGCCGGGCAGTGGACCAACATCTATTGGAGCCTCGGTCTCGGGGACCGACTCAGCCCTCTGATCGGCTTCGGCAGCTGGTGCATGCCCGAACCTTCTGATCCTTTGCAGGGGGGCTCCTCGGATGAAGCATCACCTAAAATATCAGCATATTCAATCGACCTTAGAGGAGTCGGGTAAAGAACGTCTTCCCCACCTATGTGTAATGTCGGAGCTGACGGTCCTTCCCCGGCTGAAGGAAGTGGTGAAATGATAGTATCCTCCTCCGGAATAGAAGCAACGGAAGGGGTCACACCGATCCTCCGAACGAGGAAATCGGGCTCTGTTTCGTCTCTAAGAGTCTGAACGACGCTTCTTGCCCCCTTTTTCGATTTCTGCCCTTTGTCTGAGGGGTTTCTTCTCCTGTTGTTGGCAACAGCAATAATACGGGATGTACCCGCTAAATCAAATTCGGGTGCCGGCGCAACGGGTTTAGCTACTGGCTCCGGTCTTGGGTCCACCGAGCCCTTGGTATTACCGTGGTCGCTCAAAACCACGGTAATACCGAAGATGTTATAAAAAGGAAAAGGTAGAAAATGCTATAAATTTTGACCTAAGCATAGTATTACCGTGGTTTTGAGCGACCCATCGGCCACGCGACAGGAGTCCCCATGTCCGTGCTTCATGGGTGTGTTGGCTAAGGAGAGCACCAACCCATTCGTTCATGTTCCGGACAGCCGAAGGTATCCATGCCACAACTGGTATAAAGAAGGGGACAAATCGTGATAATATGAAAGGACAAGTGTTTGAAAACGCATTCAAAGTTGACTATTACAAGAACTGAGACACTTACGATTATCATTCCACCTCTTCGGAAATGGCATATAGTTGGCCGGAATAATGTCTACGGTCCTCACCCGAACGTAGCGCTCTTGCCAACCTCGATCTCTATCTTCATCCATCTTCAAAAAGATTGGGTTCCGGCTTTGCTTGGAGAGCTTTATTACACCCCCTCGGAACAACCTCGGGGAATATAATCAGATGAAGTCAGCCATCGTAAACTCCTTCTTCAAGTTGTTGGCCAAAAGCCAGAGGCAGGCCACGGTCCCCCAGACTATCGGACCAATCTGGGCCAAGGATACATTATATGTCTGGCACATATCCAAAATAACCGGGTCGATTGGGGGGTCGAACTTGAGTGTAAAAGGATAGGTGTAAACGTACAGGAAGCCCTCCCGATGATCGGTGATCGATTCATCAGGTCCAGGGGCAATCACTTGTACCGGACGGTTATCCCATCCGCAATCAGCCCAGACTTGATCAAGTTTGCCCTCGATAATAGACGATGGGTACCGTCTTACATCAAACCCTCTATCAGCAACTGGAGAAGGCTTCTCAACTTCAAACTCCTTGTTATAGTTCGGTTTGGACGGTACAATGTCCAAAGCAGTGGGCTCAATGACGATTTTTCCCTTGGGTTGTGAAGTTGGCTTGGTTCCTTGAGAAGAAACCGAGGTAACATCCTGGGAGGTGGTTTCGGTGTTGGCAGACATTTGGAAGTTATGGAAAAGGATATTGGCGAATTCGAAAAGGGAGAAGGAACAAGTTGAAAAATAATAAGAGAGTGAAGGAGAAGTTGAAAAATTCAAAATGGCAAAGTGAGAGAAGAAACGAAGCAGCACTTTCGATAGGAAAACAGCAAATGAAAAGGTTGGAAAAGTTAGTTTTCTTACACACAATATAAGCAACGAATCAAGGGGAGAAAATGGTTGAAATCAGCAAGAAATATGAGATGAAGATGATTAGAATTGGAGAAGAAGAAAGTGAAGAAGTAAAATGGAGAAATGAAAGGGTTAAAGCCCTTATATAAGCATGGGAACCGAGACGGTTACAGATCCCAGCCAACCGGGGGATGCCACGTGTCCCACAATTAATGAGACGTGATTTGAACGACGTGCGTTACGGCGGTTGCCAAAGTTGGCCGTTCGAGATGAGACACGTAGCTGATGGCAGAGGCACATGACGCAACTGTTCCCTCCAAAATGAAAAGATAAGAGCGAGCTTATGGAACCACCAGTTTCGTGACTCATCCACTTCCCGTTACTCCGGTAAAACTACGGTCCGAAAAGTGTGGGGACTATCTATATACGGTAAAAATCGGATTTATGCTGGACCGGTGAGACCAGGAATCGAGGGAAGAAAGAAACAAGCACGAGCATGAAGACTTTCTTTCAGATCGGAGGTATTGCACTAGAAGTGGTTGATCACAAGAAAGCGAAGGAAATCGTTTGGTCCAGTTTCTCCATGGCTGAGTTGATCGTGGCCGTTAGTCTGATTTCTCCACGGCCGAGTTGATCGTGGCCGTTAGTCCGGGTGATCAGTTACAAAATTGCCATGCGTCAAGACCGTTCTGCCACATTGTACTGCCTATCATACGGGTGTCAGACCGTACGGCCCAACCTTATCCTTTTAGGGTTTTCTTTATTCTAAAGGGGCTTTATGTTGTATGCAAGACCCATAAGGAAAAACTATAAATAGGAGGCATTTCCCTACTTTTAAGGGTTAGCTTTTCAAGATCAAGAAGATTATAATAGAAAATATATGGAAGCTCTCTCTCTTTTAGTCCGGATCTGTGGAGTATTGTTGTTCAGCTTCATTCTTCTAATATCACTATACTTAATTATCCATAGAAACATATGCAGCGCATGTATCCAAGTTATTAACGCATATATTCGTATCTACAAACCTTTGTACGTGAATCCATATATATATATATTCCCTCAAAAACCAACAAAGATTAAAGTTTTCCCGCATATCCTATACCTCACTTACAAATTCAATTTATTACCTAATTTCGGGGTAAACACTATCTAGCACTCCGGCGTAAGCGAGACTCTTTTCTTCAACCAACAAGAAGATGGTATCTTACTAGCTAGCTAGATAGTACACCCTTGATAATATATATCACATTTTGAGAGTTAATTTTTTTATTTTAACTTTTTGAAATAAAACGTAGTACATATTTGAAAAATACCAAAAAAAAAAAAGTCACAAGAGTTGATAAATTAAAATATTTAAAAGGCATATATGAAAAAATTCCGACAAACAAAACTTTCCTTTGACTCTTAAATTTTGAAAGGTCCACATAAAATGAGACAGAGTGGTAGTAGTTATTATTCCCTCCATCCCAATTTAAGTGTCAAGTGTCTTAGTTTGACTGATAACAAAGTTTAAGGAATAAAAAGATACTTTTGAATCTTGTGGTCCTAAATTAAAGATGTGTGTAATGTATTAAAATATCCTTTGAATCTTGTGTTTTTAAACTTTCCATGTAAGATGTTTGAATTGTCAACTTTTTACATATAGAAAGAAACACTCTTTTTGGGTCAGACCAAAAAGGAAAGTAAGACACTTAAATTGGGACGGAAGGAATGTACTATTTCTTCTGTCCGATTTATATGGGATATTTCAGATTTTGAGAGTCAAACTTTTTTATTTTGACTATGAATTTAAGGAATTTTAAGATTTTTGAAATAAAACTTAGTACATATTTGAAAACTACAAAAAAAAAAAAGTACTACACGTCATAATAATTGATAAACTAAAATATTTAAAAGGCATATGAAAAAATTCTGATTAAAAAAAAATCGTTCTCTCAAAATTTAAAAAGTCCCACATAAAATGAGACAGAGGGTAGTATTTATTAGTACTAAATTATATCCTGAAAACAGGGATTATGTTATAAATGTTACTCCTACTGTCCCAGTTTATGCGTACACTTTAATTTTTAATACGTCCCAAAAAGAATGATACATTTCTATCTGTAGAAACAATTTAACTTAATTAAAACTTCTCATTTTACCCATAATGAAATGATTTACAGCCACAGAAATATATATAACTTATTTTAGAAAGTTTCAAAAGTCTTCTTTTCTTTCTTAGATTTCGTGTCTGGTCAAATATATCACGTAAACTGGGACAGAGGAAGTATTATGTTTCTAGTTTTAATTTCATTTTACTCTTTTCAGGTCCTACCACTCTTATCGAAAATATCTTGGGTCTTAAGCCAGGGCTTCATGGTTTCCATGTCCGTGAGCTTGGAGATACAACTAATGGCTGCAACTCTACTGGTATTCTCCATACCTTGTGCTCTATCTGAGTTACAAAACCATTCTTTTTTGGGAAAATAACATTGTATGACACTTTGAAGAAAATATTTATCCGGATTAGACAATATTTTTTTATTTACCCGAGCTAGCCAACTTTTATAGCTTTGTCGTTGCTCTGTGGCTTTGTTTATCGTTGTTGAAAGAAACTATACGTAGTCAATTGTATCATGTGATATTCCTAAGTTTATAGCTTACGTGTATAAGACAAATATCAGTGGTTGTTACAAATTTAGAATATGTGCAGCTTTCACACTTTTATACAGTGTAGAAATGTGTATAAACACCTATTATACATTTTGTATAAACTCCTCATATGTATAAACTCCTCATATGTGTATAAACTCATCTTGTATAAGTTTTTATAATTTTGTATACTAGTGTAAAAGTGTGTATAAACACCTCTTATACATTATTATACACTTTTATACAAGGTTGATACATTGTCTACTCTAGGTGTATAATGTTGTATATCGTGAAAAAATGGCTATGCGGGGTGTAATTTAAAAATATGGCTCAATAAATGTAATTTTGTATGCTAGATTGTAGATTATTGAAATTGCCCCTTCTTTTTTCCCTAACGTTACCCAATATAGGTATGTAAACGGGGTAGGTTAGGGTGGGGCAAGCCTTGACAGGCTAAGATTTTGACCCGCCCTGCCCTATCCCGTTTAGCATTTACCAAAAACATTGCCCCCTATAATGATTAAGAATCACCTTCATGGATTGGTTTTGTTGTTATAGTGGGATAGCTTTGTTACTTTAATTTTAAAAAATTGTGACTTTATTGTTTATAGACGTATATTAGAAAAAACTTAGAGAGTTTACTGGTGAATTTCAGTGCTTGAATACTATAACACCACCTGAAATCTCACAAATGGGGTATATTTTTGTCACATTCAAAAACATATCTTCAGTTCTTGAATGTGACAAAAAAAAAATATCGTAACTGTATACGGTGGAAACCGAGGTAAATGTTATGGTTATCCCGTATAAGATCAAAGTAGGACGAGATCATTATCCTCGGATAAGATCGAAAGGGTCGAGGACCGAGGAGTGGTGAGCTTTTCCAAGAAATGTCAGAAGGCGAGGGAATGTCGATAAGCGGAGAAACTCCGAACCTGAGGGAAAAACACTCGACATAGGTTCGGAGGATCCGTTATGAGCCAGGTCACACGTCACCAATCGCTCCGTAATTTGCACTGATATCCGTACGGAATCTCTGACATCCGTACGGAGCGCCATTTTTATGTATTTTAGGATTTTCTTAAAGGGCCTTTTTAGGGTGATACAAAGGCCCATTCACTGTTCGCTATAAATAGGGTGAACCTCCTTCATTTTGGGCTAGTTTTTGATACACGCTCATACTTGTAATCAGAAAATAATATATTGAGGCTTTCTATTGGTTTGGCTAGGGGCAGAGGCGGTTCTTACCGAGACCGGACTAAATTCACAGAGACGACATCTTGATTTCTTAAGCTACTTTCTTTCTTGTTCACTAATACATTGTTTATTATCACGTATTTCTTTACATAAATTGCTAATCAAACCACGTATAACTTTAATTGTTACCATTTTAAGGGTAAAAAGTTTGGCGCACAAGAGTAACTCTCTCTAGCCGAAACCCTAACCCTAGCCAAAACCCTAACTACTTCCCATACTTTTCTCGGCCATTATGGCCACTTTGGCCACAGGACAGCCTCCACCGGAGGGTGTCCAGCCTTCTTTGACACCATCAACATCCAATACACCACCCATGCTACCAATATCCTATGCCAATACCCTAAAACCCCCGCAACTTAAAACTATAATGCCTACCATACCTCAAAAACATGTTACGTATCTGCATGGAGAGCCTAGGGTCTTGCGGGATGAAGAAGAGATAGAGCAGATGATTTTATGTGAAAATCTACAATATGCTATTGTCGGAAAGTTTTCCTATGGCTAGCCTGACATTAAAGAGCTTAGGAAATTTATTCCAAAGCAATGTGAATTGAAAGGAGAATGTCCTATTGGATTACTGAGGAATAGATATGTTTTGCTTCGTCCAAATTTGATAGAAGGTTATGTTAACCTCTTGTCAAAACTAGCATTCTATATTAATCACATGAACTGGTGGTACGCTATGAGAATATTGAAGTGGGATCCATGGTTTGATCCTGATGAAGAAACTACAATAGCAATTGCATGGATTTAGTTTCCTTATCTGCCACCAAACTATTTTGTTAAGGAAGCAGTTTTTTGTTTGGCTTTAGCAGTTGGTAAGCCACTACAAGTTGACATGGCTACAAAAAATCAAACAAGACTAAGCTGTGCAAGGGTAAAGGTTGAAGTTGATTTGCTTAGTGATTTCCCTCAGAGAATCAACATTGGCATGAAGAAGAAAGGTACTGGTGAGATTATTGATAAATGGATAAAGATTAATTATGATCATCTACCTAAGTATTGTAAAAGGTGTAAGTTAGAAGGTCACAATGAGACTGATTGTTTCATTATTCATCCTGAACGATATCCCAAAGAAGAAGAACATGAACCAGAGAAGGAACAAGGTGTTGCTGCAAAAGATAGTCAATCCAAAAATGTTTTGGAGGCTAAAGCTGAAGGTAAAATGGAGAAAAGTAGCAAAATCCCTAGTGAAATGAGATTGTTGCTGCTAGAGGTAAACATGAGGAGAAGAAGAATTAGAAGAGAAGATATAGGGGTGGATACAACAAGGATGGAAAGCCAAGGAAGGTAAACATAAAGTTGATAATTCTCAATGAAAGGATAAAGGAGCTAATAAGGAGATAGCAACTGCTAACATGTTTGATGCTCTAATGAACAATAAGGATGAGAGTGAGGAAGTGCAGACTGATGGATTGAAGAATAATGATGACAAGGGTGATTCATTACATGTTGAGAAGCTACCTGGTGAACAAACAAGAGAGAAATCAACAGAGGTGAAAGATGATCCAAAAGAGAATTCTAACAATAACAACAATCAACAAGTACAGGCATCAGCACAGGAGAAAGAGAAGGAATCTGCAAAAGCATGGGTGGAATCTTTCTTTGGAAAGATATCATCCAATGGTAAAGTTACAGGAAAAGAATTGGAGCAGCTGCACATAGAGAACTCTCGGGATAATGCTCTAAATGCTAGTATGGTTCAAGAATTTGAAGCAGTTGGTGGCTCAGAGATGATTATCTTTCAGGACTCAACATGTAAGAAAGGAATAATTGAGGAAGATGTACAAAGCTACATTGAACCTTGTTCAGTTTCTACTAATTTGGCACCTAACAATCCTTTAAATATTGTTGAGCCTGTAAATGCTGGGAAAAGTGATGCAGAGGTTATAAGTAAAATAAAATCTCCAGATAAAGAGAAGGACCCAGACAAGGATGAGTATGCTATCATGGATCCAGGAATTCCAAGTTTGCAAGCTATTAATTTAAGTTCAGATACAATAGAGGGAGATAGCTCTTTATTTCATCTCAAGGATTTCCAGGAAGAAGAAACTATAGATCAGAACATCAATCAAGTTGCTAGAGATGGGGATTTATCACCCAAACACATTCATACATTAAAGAGTGGTGGAAATAAAACTAGGCAAAACAACATGGTTCCACTACAGGTAACAACAAGGAGCAGTAAATCTAAACCCTCCAATAATCAATAATCAATAATTGATAAAGTACTATTTTGGAATATAAGATCAGTCAACACTCAAAATTCTTTTGAGAGGTTAAATGAGCTTAATAGGAGGCATCACTACTCACTCATAGCACTTATGGAACCTTTCTATGGGCCTGATCAAGTTGAAAGTTATAGAAGAAGGTTAGGAATCCATAATTCAATGGTTAATATGTCAGAGAATATTTGGATTTTTTGGACTGATGATTGGCAAGCTCAGGTTATTATGGATTCAGTGCAACATGTGACTCTTAAAATGACTCATGTCAACTTGCAGCAAGAAGTTTTTGTCACTATTGTCTATGCTAAATGTACTGCTATAGAAAGGTTGGAGTTGTGGGATCCAAGTGCCCAAGCTACACTGAACATTCAAGGACCATGGATAGTAGGGGGAGACTTTAATGTAATTCTAAAAGCTGATGAGAAACTAGGGGGTCTTCCTGTTCATCTGTCTGAAACTGCTGACTTTGCTCACTTTGTTAATAACTATGGTCTGAAGGAATTGAAATACTCTGGTAGTAGATATACTTGGTGGAATGGCAGAACTGAAGAGGATTGCATTTTCAAAAGACTCGACAGAGTATTTGGAAATCAGGAGTTCATGGATCTTTTCCCATCATCTGAAGTATCACATCTCATAAGTCATGGATCTGATCATGCCCCTCTCCATGTTGTATGTGATACACAAGAGGAGGTGGTTGTTAAGCCTTTTAAGTTCCTAAATTTTTGGTCTCAACATCCAAAATTTTTGGAATTGGTTCAAGATAACTGGTGCTTGGATGTTGCAGCATATCCTTTCTCTGAATTTCAAGCTAAAATGAAAAAGGTGAAAATGGCTTTGGCAAAGTGGAGTAAGAATACATGTGGCAATATTTTTCAGCAAATCTCAACCATAGAAGATACTATCAAGGTGAAGGAAATGCAGTTTAAATTAAATCCTTCCATGTTGAATAGAACAGACTTACATAAAGCTCAGGCTGAGTTAAATAGCTACTTGCACCTTGAAGAAGAATATTGGAAGGAGAAGTTTGGTATGAGGTGGTTCAAGGATTGTGATAGAAATACTATGTTTTTTCACTCCTATGTCAAAGGAAGGAGGAAGAGATTGGCATTGCAGAGGATCAAAAATAGTCAAGGGGATTGGATTTCTTCTAATGATGATATAGGGGAGGAAGTAGTTATATTTTATCAGGATCAGTTTAGAGAGCTGGCTACAAGCACTGATTATGAGATGTTGAAGAAGATTCCTGCTCTAATCTCTACAGAACAAAATGAATCACTTATTGCTCTCCCTAGTAATGAAGAGGTCAAGCTAGCAGTCTATGGTCTGAATGGTGACAGTACAAGTGGACCTGATGGTTTTCCAGGCCATTTTTTCCAAGTCTGTTGGCACATTATAGGGGAAGCTGTCACTAAAATGGTTAGAGCATTCTTTTGTGGGCAAGAGTTGCCTAGATTCATAACTCACACCAATCTTGTCCTAATTCCTAAGAAGGAAGTGGTTCATACATTTACATACTTGAGACCAATAAGCCTTAGCACTTTTTCTAACAAGATCATCTCCAGAGTCTGGCATGAGAGGATTGTGACAGTACTGCCTGGCATTATTTCTAACACTCAAACTGGTTTTGTAAAAGGTAGGAGCATTGTGGAGAATGTGTTGTTAGCACAAGAGATTATTAGAGACATAAACAAGAGAAATAAACTGCACAATGTGGTGGTGAAACTTGACATGGCTAAGGCTTATGATAGGGTGTCATGGATCTTTCTAACAAAGGTTTTGAGGCAATTTGGCTTCTCAAAGGTGATTGTAGACATGGTATGGAGATTGGTATCAAACAATTGGTATTCAGTTCTAGTAAATGGTCAATCTCATGGATATTTTCACTCTACTATAGGCTTGAAGCAGGGTGACCCCTTGTCACCAACTGTTTTCATCATAGCAGTCGAAGTCTTGGCCAGAAACCTGAAGAGTCTACATGAAGATACTAATTTTAAAAGATATGGCATGCCAAAATGGAGCCCTCAGATTAACCATTTATCATATGCTGATGATACCATACTTTTTTGCTCAGCTGATCCTGTGTCATTGAAGAAGATGATGAAGATTTTGAGGGATTATGAGAAGACATCTGGTGAGCTGGTTAACAATGATAAGAGCTCCTTCTATGTGCATGAGAAAGTACCAGCAGGTTGTGGTTAGCAGAATTAAAGGAAAGCTGGTATGAGGAAAGGCTCTTTTCCTTTTACATATCTGGGATGTCCTGTATTCTATGGTAGAAGGAAAATTGTCTATTATGAAAATCTGATAAAGAAGGTGATGAATAGAGTGATGTCTTGGTAAAACAGGCTACAGTCATTTGGTGGAAGGTACATATTGATTGCACATATTCTGTAGACAATGCCAGTCTATTTATTATCTGCAATGAATCCACTAAAAGGTGTTATAAACCAATTACATAAGATCTTTGCTAGGTTCTTTTGGAGTAATACTGCAGGTGTTAAAGGCAAGCACTGGCTGGCTTGGGATAAATTTGTTTGCTAAAGTGTGAAGGTGGTCTTGGCTTTAGATCACTGCATGATATATCCAAAGCCTTTTTTGCAAAACTTTGGTGGAATTTTAGAACTAACATTTTTATATGGGGAGCTTTTATAGGTAACAAGTGTTGCAAGAAGTTGCATCCAGTCATAGCACAGGCCAAAGGAGCATCAAATGTGTGGAAGAAACTGGTGGTAGTGATAGATGATGTAGAACATCATATATGGTGGCGATTGAAAGGAGGTACTTCTAGCTTCTGGTTTGATAACTGGACAAAACAAGGTGCTTTGTACTTTGTTGATAATGAGTTGGCCATTGATGAAGAGATAGAGGTGAAGGAATTTATATCTGATGGGGAGTGGAATTTACCAAAATTACAGGAATTTCTTGTTGAAGAAACTGTGGAATACATACAAGATACCATTAGTCCAAAGCTGATTGAAGCTGATAATGATAAAGCTTGGTGGATGGGTGAAACAAATGGAAAATTTACAGTCAAAAGTGCATGGGAGGAAACTAGACTAAAGATAGACAGTCTTGAAGCTTATAGATATATATGGTTGAAGGGATTGCCTATTAAAATAAGATTCTTTTTATGCAGAGTTTGGAAGAGGTGCATAGCAACTGATGATAACCTTAATAGAATGCATATCAATATTGTCTCAAGATGCTGGTGCTGTCAAGAGCATAAGCAGGAAACCATGTCCCATCTTTTTCTAACTTCTCCAATAGCTTTCAAGCTTTGGAAACAGTTTGCTTCTTATGCAGGTTTTAATATAGAAGGTCTTCATTTGTAGCAGATCATTATTCTATGGTGGAAAGCCAATGCGTCTTCAAAGCTACAAGGGATATTTCAAGCCATGCCAACTATCATTATGTGGGAGATCTGGAAAAGAAGAAACTTAATCAAACACGGAAAAAATTCATCATATAGCAGAATGGTATACCTGGTTCAACAAACAGTACATCACCTGATCAGAGTGAAGTATCCTTGTTTCTGCAGAATTCCACCAGACTGGCCTGCTATTCTAGACCTGTTGAGCAACTACAAGCCAAAACAGCATTACTGCAAGGTTCTATGGAAAATGCCACAGCATGGATTGAAGTGTAATACAGATGGAGCTTCTTAAGGTAATCCAGGAATCAGCTCATATGGATTTTGCATCAGAAATGACAGAGGAAATCTTGTTTATGCTAAGGCTAAGCAGATTGGCTTGGCCTCAAACATGATGGCAGAAACAATAGCTATCCAGGAAGCTATGAAATATTATTTAGCTAATAACATACAGCATGTTACATTGGAAACTGACTCATTGGTACTGAAAAGCATACTGCAAGATGTTTGGAAGATCCCTTGGCAAATTGTGGAAAAAGTAGAGCAGATTCAGCAAATAATGGAACAACTGCATGTACAAGTTTTGCACACATTTAGAGAAGGAAATCAACTGGCAGATTTCCTAGAAAATGCAGTACTTGTAGTAGAGAATCAGCTGGAATACACTAGCTTTGAATCACTGCTAGTACTAGGAAGGAAGATACTAAATTTAGACAAGGCACAAATTCCATCACTGAGGATCAAAACAAGGAAGATTCACCCTACTTGAATATGGAGCAGTTCACTTGTTATTTTCTGATTACAAAGTGTAAAACTATCTTTGAGTATGCATACTCAAAGATGATGAGCATCAAGTATTTTTTTTATTTTCTGCTTTTGCTGTTGAACTTGATTATTATTAATAAAACATCGGGGGGCCATATCTCCTGATAAATTTGCTTTAAAAAAAAACAGTTTGGCGCACACCCTGGGGCCTAGGATAATAGTGGTGATTGGTTTACAACTCTATTTTCACTTGTTTCTTGAAAGCTTGTGATGTTAGATAATTTCGAGATGGCAAACAACGACCAATTGGTGCACATGAACAACAACGAACTGATGAGTCATCAGGACGAAAACGACAATAGCGGGTTGCCTAACCACAACGGTCCCCTCGTTGATCCCATCGATCCAAATGTTGTCAACTCGACCGATGTTGTCAACCAGAACACTGGCAGCATTCAGGCCACAGATCCTCTAAATAGCGATAATTCAGCAATTTTAGCTCGAGCACTAGCTCGAAAACACCGGGCGACGCCGTAGAGGAAATTAACTTACATTTGATACATGATATGTTGCAGGAACAATAGGTGGCTATAGATCAGCTCCTAAAGAAAGACAGCAGAACAATCTCGGCAGGGCCAAGTCGAGCTATTAAGCCAAACCAAGAGAAAGATCGGGTCGTTGATAGTGGTAACGGATCAGGGTCCGGTGCATCTGCCGAGGTCCTGAAAATGCTCGAAGCGTTGGCTAAACCGATTGACTCTAATGAGGAAAAGGTAGAAACATAAAATTCTCGAGTGGACCAGATCCTGAGGCCCCTCCGATCTTGAAAGGACAGGACTCAAAAAGATATATTCAAAGGCCTTTTCCTCCGAGTGCGGCCCCGAAGATGATCCCGGGGGTTCAAAATGCTCGAAATTCCCAAGTATGATGGAACGACGAAGCCACAGGAACATGTGACTTCGTATACTTGTGCCATAAAGGGCAACGATGTTGAAGAAGATGAAATCGAATTGGTGCTACTAAAAAAGTTTGGTGAAACGCTGTCTAAAGGGGCACTAACTTGGCATGACCATCTACCTGAGCATTCCATCACTTCTTTTGAGATGCTCGCGGAAGCGTTCATTAAAGCCCATGCCGGAGCTAAAAGGTGCAGGCAAGGAAAGCGGACATCTTTAGAATCACCCAAAGAGACAACGAATTACTCCGAGAATTCATGAATAGGTTCCAAAAGGAGTGAATGGAACTGCCCCCGATCCCGGAAGAATGGGCTGATCAAGCCTTTACCAAGGGTCTCAACCCCCGAAGCTCTACTGCCGTATTTAAGTTGAAGGAAAATCTATTGGAGTACGAGGTAGTGACTTGGGCCGACGTCCATAACAGATATGAATCCAAAATTCTGGTAAAGGATGATCAACTTGAACTTTCCCCAGGTCCGATAGCCGGAACTAAGGATTCTGAAAGGTCAAGAAGGACGTTCGAAGCAGAGACAAGGCCATCAAAGGATAGATACCGGCCTTATGTCCATTCGGAGAAGTCCAACATTAGGTCGCATAGAAGGAAAAATGGTCCCATTCATCAGTCGATCAGGAGTGACTGGCGAATTGATCGCTGTCCGAGCAGTCGAGGTTTGCAGTTCCGAGGAGATACCAGTGGGTCGGCTACCAATAGGGACAGCCCGAGGTTATTCGAGTACAACTTCAATATTGATGCCACAGATCTTGTCTGGGCCATAAGCCATATTAAGGATCCAAGATGGCTGAGGCCACTAAGATCTGACCCTGCTCAAAGAGATCCAAGTGTGGTGTGCAAGTATCACGGTACTCATGGTCATAGGACGGAAGTTTGTCCTCAACTAAGAGAGAAGGCGGTTCAATTATTGAAAAATGGTCACCTTCGTGAGTTCTTAAGTGGCCGAGCAAAAGGAAACTACAAGGGCAGGTAAAGTCACAAGCAGGTCGAGCCTATGGAGCCTTAGCACGTGTTTAATATGATAATCGGTGGAACAGAAATGCCACGAGGTCCAATGATGAAGAGGACAAAGGTCTCGATTGTTCATGAGAAAAGATCTAGGGATTATGTGCCCGAAGGATCTATTTCCTTCAACGACGAAGATGCAGAGGGCATCATTCAGCCCCATAACAATGCTTTGGTAATTTTTGTCCTTATTTTAAATGGCAAAAACATCAAATGACCCCTAAACTATACCCAAAATGTCGAGTTCACACTTAAAATACAGGCGACCTATTACACACCTAAACATCTAAAAACTGAATTTATTACCACCCTACAAGCTGATGTGGCCCAAATTATAAAAATAATTAAAAAAGAGGCCCGTTTTAATTAAAATTTATTTATCATTTTCTGTTTATAATTAAAAAATACATTTTTTTATAATGCCTCCCCCCCCCCCCCCCACCCTCCCTTTCTTCTTCACTACAAACCCTCAACCACACACCCCACCCCCTACTCCAACCCGCTTACCACTTCTTCTTCTTCTTTTTCTTGATACCAATCTTTTTCTTAATCCATTGTTGATAAAAAAAAAACACTCAAATTTTGCACCTTCTTTAGTACATATCGCTGCAATTTTGCCGGAAACTTTGTAAAGAAGAATCATCATGCCGCTATTGATTTCTCTACACCAAACGAAGACTCAATGATGAAGAAGAACTGCTATTAATTTCACTATCACCACCAAAAATCACAACATTATAACTCGATTTTACCATCTCCACCATACCTTCCATCATAAATAATCATTTTGCCACCATCAATTTCACCATCCTCACCTGACCCACCATCAATAATTAAAATCCAACACCATTAATATAAATATCTCAATCAATTATTGTTGATTAGGATAGTAATACAAATAATAATTTGATTATGAATATTTATTTTGAGCAATAACTCACGACGGATTTTGACTTACCAGAAAATTTTTCAACCGCCGAACTTCATATTTTCGTGACATGTTCTCCGGAATCGACCCAACAATTTAGCTCAAAGTAAACTCTTTTTCCAATTGTTTCGAAGAATTACACACGGTGATGGGATTGATTTCCGTCTCTCCTTTTCTGTCGCAATCGAGATTCATGTTCTTTTTTTTAACGGTGGGCCATAAAATTGGTGGTGATGGCATCTTTGTTTATAGCTAGTAAATTTGATGGTGGTGATGGAATTGATTATTGGGTTTGGGATGGTGATATGCCACCGGTGATAATGGAGGTTTTGTAATGAGAATAGAAGAAAAAGAAAAAGAAAATAGTGCAAATTAAAAAGAAAAAAGAAAAAGTACTGAAAATAATAAAATTTATTTTATTTCCATGTGGCGTTGATGTGGCATGCGCGTGTGGAACACCAACGCTGTGTAAGTGGTATAATGCCTTGAAGGGTGGTATTAAATTTACTTTTTAAATGATCAAGTGTGTAATAGGTCGCATGTATAGTTTGAGTGTGAACTCGACATTTTGGGTATAGTTAAGTGTGATTTGATGTATTTTGCCTTTTTAAATCTCAAGTTAAACATATTTTGATTGATGTAGGTAGTTCGACCAATATTATCCGGTAGAGAGTTGTAGAACAACTTGGGCTGTAGGACAAAATTGTGCCAGCAGCTCGGGTTCTCAACGGATTGAACATAGCAAGCGAAACTACTACGGGAGAAATCTCTTTGCTGGTAAACACCGCTGAGACTATTCAACAAACGGTGTTCTATGTCATCGAAGGTGAGATGAAATATAAAGTGTTGCTCGGCAGACCATAGATTCATAGTATGAGGGAAGTACCCTCAACATTACAATAAATGATGAGGTTTCTAACCTCGAAAGGGATAAAAACGGTTCGTGGCGAGCAACCCGCGGCAAGGGAGATGTTCGCAGCCGAAGAAGCACCCCCCACTCAGAGGGATCTATCCCTAAAGGCTGCTAAACCAACTAAAGGCAAAGATGCAAAATAGCAATTATAGGATGGAGGCCCGGTCAGCTCAGGGGAAGAAAAGGAAGACTTGAGCCTGAACTTTGAAGAAGACGATTTCGGTGTACCTAGGTCGTTCGTGCTACCTAATGACTCGGACGCAACCAAGTCAATCGTAGAAGAACTAGAACAGATTATCTTGTTCGTGCATCTGCCAGACAGAAAGGTATACCTGGGCACGGAGTTAACCCCGGAGCTCATGCGTAAGTTAATTGAATTTCTTCAAGCTACCGCCAATTTTTTTTATGGTCCCATTTAGACATGACAGGTGTCCCACCGGAGGTAACGAGCACAAGTTAAGCCTCGATCAAAATTGTTGCCCCGGTGAAACCGAAAAGGAGACCGATGGCCGAAATCAAGCATGCCTTCATCAAAGATGAGGTAACAAAACTTCTAAAAATAGGTTCCATCTGGGAGGTCAAATACTCGGACTAGTAAGCTAATGTCGTGGTCGTGCCGAAGAAAAGTGATAAATTCAGAATGTGCATCGATTATAAGGATTTGAACAAGCCATGCCCGAAGGATTCATTTCCTATGCCACACATTGATCGAATGATCGATGCGACGGCCGGACATGAGATGTTAAGTACGACGGCCGGACATGAGATGTTAAGTTTTCTTGATGCCTACTCCAGGTACAACCAGATTCGGATGGACCCGGAGGATCAAGAGAAAACTTCTTTTGTAACCAGATATGGGACTTATTGTTATAATGTAATTCCATTTGGATTAAGAAACGGCAGTGTAACTTACCAACGCCTAGTTAGCAAAATGTTTGAAAAACAGATAGGTAAAACCATAGAGGTTTATATTGATGACATGCTAGGTAAGTCCCTGGAAACAGAGGACCATTTAAAGAATTCACAAGAAACCTTCGACATACTTCGCAAGTACAACATGAAGTTGAACCAGGAGAAATGTGCCTTTAGAGTTAGATGGGGTAAGTCTTTGGGTGTCATGGTGTCAAACGGAGGAATTGAAATCAACCCAGACAAAATTAAGGCCATTGAAGACATCGAAGTGGTCAATAACGTGAAGGCAATGCAAAGATTAACCGGAAGGATCGCTGCTCTAAGCAGATTCATCTCAAGGTCTTCAGATAAAAGTCACCGGTTCTTTTCACTGCTGAGGAAGAAGAATGACTTCAAATGGACACCGGAATGTCAAAAAGCTTTGGAAGGCTTAAAGAGATACTTGTCGAGTTCCACCGTTGTTGCACACACCGAAGGCAGATGAACATCTGTTCTTATATCTGGCAGTAACCAAGGTCGCGGTAAGTGGCGTTTTTATCCGAGAAGAAGAAGGTGCGCAATTCCCTATCTATTATGCGAGTAGAACATTAGGGGATGTAGAGACACGTTATCCTCACCTAGAAAAATTGGCTTTAGCTTTGGTAAGTGGTTCTAGGAAACTGAAAACTTATTTCCAATGCCACCCCATATGTGTAGTAACCACGTACACATTAAAAAATATAATGCATAAACCGGAGCTGTCAGGAAGATTGACAAAGTGGGCCGTGGAAATAAGCGGTTATGACATCGAATATAAGCCCAGAACAACTATTAAATCCTAAATTTTAGCCAACTTCATAGCGGACTTTACACCCGTAATGGTTCCCGAGGTAGAAAAAGTGCTTTTGCTAACCGCAGGGAAAACCTCAGGGATCTGGACCTTGTAAACAG
This sequence comes from Lycium barbarum, assembly GCF_019175385.1. Lineage (NCBI taxonomy): Eukaryota > Viridiplantae > Streptophyta > Magnoliopsida > Solanales > Solanaceae > Lycium > Lycium barbarum. Next base: position 54,689,557 of record NC_083345.1, on the reverse strand, counting down.
ATGGAGCATCGAACATGAAAGGGTCCGGACAGGGAATTATTCTTAAGGCCCCTGCAGGCGATATTATCCGACAATCAGTCCGGACTTTAAAATTGACTAACAATGAAGCCGAGTATGAGGCCATGATTGTAGGTTTGGAATGGCTCAAAGCTTAGGGGATGAAGTCATCGAAGTAAAGTGTGATGCTCTTCTTGTTGTGAATCAAGTCAACAGTGTTTTCGAAGTCAAAGATGAACGAATGCAGACATACCTGGAAAATTCAAGTAATTTTACACCTGTTCAATCTTTGAACTATACAGCAACAGATCAACAAGGCTGATGCCTTGCCCAACTTAGGTTCGTCAGTCAGAGCGGAGGAATTCAACTCTGGCACGATCGTTCAGTTGATGAATTCGGCAGTGGAAAATGGTCACGCCGAGATAAATACAATGAGATTGATAGGGGACTGACACAATAAATACATGGACTATTTGCGAGATGGGAAACTCCCAATGGACCCTAAGGAGTCAATGTCTCTTCGAACGAAAGTAGCGAGATTCTGCTTGATCAATGGGCAGTTGGATCGCCGATCTTTTTACGGGCCTTTAGCAAAATGCTTGGGGCCTGGAGAAACGGATTATGTGATGCGATAAGTCCACAAAGGGACTTGCGGAAACCTTTCAGGAGCCAACTATTTGGTTCGAAAGATAATCAGAGCAGGATAAAACTGGAACCACATGGAGGAGGACGCGAAGAATTTTGTTCGAAAATACGACGGGTGCCAAAGGCACGCATCGATGATCCATCAACCGGTGGAATTGTTGCATCCAGTTCTATCTCCATGGCCATTCATGAAATAGGGAATGAACATAGTCAGGCCTCAGCCCTGGGCTACCGGTACGGTTCGGTTTATTTTATTTATGACTGACAATTTTTCTAAATGGGTTGAGGCACAGGCCTTTGAGAAAGTCAGAGAAAAGGAAGTCACTAACTTCATTTAGGACCACATCGTCTGTCAGTTCGGCATTTCTTCCGAGATAACTTGCGATAACAGTCGACAGTTCATAGGCAACAAGGTCAATGACTTCCTCGAAGGATTGAAAATCAAGAAGATTCTGTCAACTCCGTATCATCCGCGTGCGAATGGACAAGCGGAATCGGCAAATAAAACTATAATTCAAAATCTGAGGAAGCGTTTGAAGCAGTCGAAGAAGAAGTGGAAGAAAGTTTTACCGGAAGTACTATGGGCATACAGAGCGACATCGAAGTCAAATACTGGAGAAACACTGTTTTCTCTAGTTTATGGTATGTAAGCCTTAATTCTTATGGAAGTTGGAGAACCGAGCCTAAGATTTCGGTATGCGACAAATGATTCAAATGAGGAGGCTATGGCCGTCAAGATGGACTTAAGGGATGAGCTTCGTGAAAATGTGTTGGTCCGTTTAGTAGCTCAAAAACAACGAATGGCGAGATATTACAACCAAAGAACAAATCTTCAGTACTTCCAAATTGGGGACTTAGTGCTACGAAAAGTTATCTTACACACTAAAAATCCCAACGATGGAAAGTGGCACACTTGAAATGATATTATCAGTAAGGTACGGTCCACTGACTCTTTGTGAATTTTAGAAGTTCTCATCCTTCTCTTGCAGGTTCAAACCGAAACAAATTTCAAGAAAATAGAATTAGGTCTGAAAACACATGTTGCACTCTTTTTCCCTTAGCTCATTTTTATCCCAAGTTAGTTTTTCAGCAAGGTTTTTAACGAGGCAACAACATAAAATGTGTTACTTTCACATCAAAAATCGGCTAAGTGCCGAAGGCTCTCTCACGACCCGACTAGGGGCTATGACGGGTACCCGAACCTACCCTACCGAGCATCGCCTATCATACTTACCATCAAACTCAAACTGAACATACACTATTCCTAACAGGAAACTCATCATGAGATGGTCATCAACATTTACAAAATATATAGACATATATACATCAGCCCACAAGGCTACGAAAAATGATATACAAAATATACACTGGCGTATTCATGAGACATCTACTACCCATGCATACGCATCTACGAACTTCTACTAGAGTATTGAGACATAAGGACGGGCAAGGACCCCGTCATACCCAAATATGAACACAAAAGAATGCATTAAAAAACTGCACCTCCGGAGAAGTGGAGTGCCCCTGTACAAGCTGGTATAGCTCCTAAGGATCTGGACCGCCTCCCTGTCTACCTATGGGTATGAACACAATGTCCATAAAAATAAAGGACATCAGTACGAACAATGTACTGAGTATGTAAGGCATACACAATAACATGATAAAGAGATGCGAGAATATAAGATAAAGGGATAACCGGTAACTGATTGCCTCTTAAGATGGAGTCATGCATGCTAACTCATATAGTAATCAACATCATATCATGTAAGCATATATATATATATATATATATATATATATATATATATATATATATATATATAATTGCCCGACCATATAGGTACGGTGTGATCATCATTAGCCCGCGTCCGGGGTAAACATCTCAAGCCGCCCACTAGTGGTGTCTGCCCATGCTATCTAGACATAGTGTAATCATCATCATAGCTGCCCACTACGCCTGTCGTAGTGGTGACTGCCCGGCCATATAAGTGCGGTGTAATCATACATATACATAATATGAGGCATGCATGGGAGCTCATGTAAAAGCTATAACTTTATCGTAGTGACATAAGGTCGGGAACCTCCGATTACATTATGGAATAGCAATCAATGAAGTCATAAAGATAGGATATCAAGCTCGTAAGAGCATCATCTCATAGGCTTCGGAATCTATAAAATAGCATCATTATCATCATCATTATCATGGAACATATCTCATCTTTATCTCATAAGGAGCTCTTAAGAATCTTTAACTTTTATCTTTTGGGATGTAAGAAGGTCATAGGAATAACCGGAAGGAAATCACAATATATAAGAATCATGCCTTTGAAGGAAGGGCTAGCCTTACATACCTTTACGTCTATCTAACTTCGCCGACTAAATGCTTCCCTCCAAATTCAAGATTCTACAATCAAAAGAGTTCGTACTAAGATTAGATAACCGGAAACATACTTGAAGCTAAGCTAAGACGACTAAGGGCTGACGAAAATTGGGCAGCACTTCCTTTGTTTCTACAACTTTCTCCATATAATATACAACTCTCAATCATCAATAAAAACACTCACAAAATATCATATTCAATAATTTCATCAAGCTAGACATTATTCAATTCTCAACATTCTCTATCAAAATCATTCACAACCATAACTATGGCACAATACTGTATCCATTCTCATATAATACTTCCTTAACATCATTTGCATCATTCACAACAAGATTTTACTCATGGCATGTCAAGAATCATAATTTATGTCAAATTACTATTCAAGAATACCCTTATTTCCATATTTGAACTTCCATACTCTACTTTCTTCCTCAATCCAAGTCATTCAACCATTCAATACTCTTATTAGCGGAAAATGAATACAAAACTCACCTTTTATTATGTAGGAATGGGCTTTGGGTGGAAATACTTCACTTGGAGAAAACCCTAACCTCAACTCCAAAGGAATCTCTAGCTTCCATTAACCCTAATGAACACCCATACACTTGATTTCCTTTGATTATTGGTATTTGATCCTTTATCTCCCTTGAATTTGTGTTACTAAGGTGTTGGAATATTCTAGAGTTCTTGAGAGACGTGGAGGAAATAAGAAAATTGAGAAATTACAACTTGAAACTTATATTTATACTTGGAGAAAAAGTTGTTCTGATCAAGTTATACGGACACTTATACCTTTATATGATCCGTATAAGTGACCGTATACCTCCATCAGAGATTTTCCCTTTATGTAAAGGTTATACGGACCCTTACACGGACCGTATAAGTGGTCCTATAACTCCACTTTTCCGAAATTAATCTCGTTTATTTGTTTGATCTCCAATCCTTAAGGGGACTTCTTAACACTTGTTTAACACTTTGTTAACAATCTAAATATCCTCATAATTCCCCTCCAAGGCATTACTAATCTAGCCTTAACTCTACAATTGTAAAACCTTCCCCAAACACAACTTATACCTCACCTTCCTTTGACGAACTTTCTTCTCTTGCCTCAAATGTCTTTGGAATCTTAATTAGAATCATTAAGTACCCCTTCTTACTTGTAGGGTCATCATATACATCTTACCCTGCGTTAGTCTATTTATCGCACAACGACATGAAATTTTTCGAGATGCAACAGGGGACTATGATACCCTCGCCGAGATGGCAAGAAGTGAAGTCGAAGTCAAAATATTTTCATTTCCTTTTTTGTACTTACTGAACTTTCTCCATTAGGATTCATTCTAAGGGCAAAACGATCAAATGACTCATGCCCGGATAGTCTTGCTACGGTAAAAAGTAGAATGAGTTGAATGTCGAGTATGAAGTTCTTAGCTTCTTGTATGAGACAACTATTTTAAATACTTCGGTCAAAATATGTATCAAATATGTTCTTGCGGAAACACCCGAGCAACTAATTGTTAAAACCCACGGGCTACCCTCGACTGGGGACTTGCCGTCACAAAATAGACGAAGCCACCAAGGTCATAATAAAATTGAGCCCAATTTGTAAAGACTTCAAAAAGTCAAAAAGGGTTAAATGATTAAGACTTAAACCCATATGTTCAAATTGATTCGGAGACGTCCGAATTCACAAGCATAAAAGACTCCCATATACGAGCCCTCATTAAAAATAAAGTTATTAATTACTTGTCTGATAAGACGAAAATTGTTAAGGACTCAAGGTCGAGCCTAATTCATTTTCGAACGAAAAAAATATCACAAACGATATCTGACTCAAGGATCTATTCGTTTACCTTAAGTCTCATATGATTAAGTATTAAAAATGATCAAAAGAAATACTGGCAAAAGAAAGTCGAGACAAATTTTATATCATAAAAGGCCATAGTCTTTTCCTTGAAAAAGTTACGAAAAAAATTGAAACAAAATACAAAGGCTCCCTGAGCCTATTTAATCATCCGAAGAAGAGCCCGAGTCTCCAGAGCTGGATTCTTCGGGGGCTTCCTTAGAACCATCATCGAGTATTCTTTTAGCTTATCCTCGAGTTCCCTCGCCTCGTCAATCCTAGCAAAAATATCCTCAATGCCACGTCAAGCCGCTTCTAACATAAACCTCTGAGACTTCCACTTCTCATACTCTACTCGAAGGATGGACCAAGCCTTAGTAGCCTCAACTTCATCGTTGGCTCGATCCAGATCGGCCTGAGCCTCTTTCAGTTTAACCTCCAGCCCAGTCTTCATTTCACTTAGAGTACTGAGAACATGGTTAGAAGCCTGGAGCTCGGTATGAAGTCTATTATTGTCTCGAATAGCAGTATCTAGCTCACTCTGGAGTTTCTCGTTAGCCTGGGCCAAATTTCGAATTTTTCTTGGGCAACCTTTGAGGCTTCCTTCTCGACGGCCCTTTTGAACTCGAGTTGAGTGAACTCCTCTTTCATGTTTGCAGCCTCGTCCTTAATGGAGTCCATTTCCAGCCTCAATTGGGCAATAGTGGCCTCTAGCTCCCCGAGCTTTGTGATGTTTTCGGAGTTCCCCACAGTTGAGCTTCTAGGACTTCATTCTTTTCGACCGAATTTGCGACGTCATTTTTCAACTGAAGTTTCTCCTCCTTGGCTACTTGAAGTTCAGCTCGGAGGGTCGAAGGATCGATGATTTGACTCAGCTGGTCTTCTTTTTGCTGAAAGATAAGTTTGAACTTCTCGATTTCTCAGCTTTGGGCATCGAACTGGGCCCAAAGATCATCCACCTCTTGCTGAGCTCGGAGAAAACCTTCATTCTCAAGCATGACAGACTGCAAAGAAGGAAACAAAGTTAGAAATCAACAAATATTTAAGATCACTCCAAATAAATCAAGATTGCTGAAAGGGAAAAAGGTTTACCAGATTGCCGGCATGCATACTATCTTTAAGAAGGTATTGCCACGAGAGTCCGGTCATCTTCTCTTTATCAGACTCCGACACAAGAGGACGAAGATAACTGGCCACCCCTACGGGGCAGGATAGAAAGCTGCAGTCTTCAGGACGGTGATAGTAGCCGACCCAGTCCTCCTCGGCTCTACACTTGGAGACGGGAGAATATCTACAAGCCGGGGCCGCGAGCCAGACTCTGTACTCCGAGTATCCCTCTCGATACTTGTGGAATGGGGAGGTGTCCAAACCCGGAGGCATCCGTCATTGCAGCGGGGTTAGTGGCAGTACCATCCTCGGAGAACATATGATCAAAACTCTCCTGCTTTGAAGTTCGAGCACGAGGAGGAGGAGGAGAAGTTGTTTCGGCCCGTCTAGCCCTTTGGCCATAATTTCTGCATTGGGAGAGGTATCGTCCTCAACCTCGATCATCTCGACGGTCCTTAAAGGGATCGGAGCTTGAAGAAATTCTGTTAGGGGGACTGAAGGGTTCTCAGCCCCCCGCGAACCGTTTAGATTAGTTGCGGTGCACCCCTCCGAGACCTCCACCGGATTAGTCTCTGCCTCAGTAGCAGCAGCGATAGAGGGGTCGGAACTAATTCTTGCGACCCAAACATCATCATCTGGGTGATCTCTCAAAGCCCGAACTTCGAATGCACTCGATGCATCTTTCGAGCTTTTCTTCTTTTTATGGATCCCCGATGATGGTTTCAGGAGCTTGGAAGACCTAGATTTGTTTTTATTCTTTTCAACCTCGGTAATAAATCATGCTGATTCTGAAGAGTTAAACTCTGAACCCGACATGGAGGGTTCATCTGCCGGTCTGGATCGAGGAGTCGAAGAACCTCTTGGAAAACCTGAGTATCGAAGTGGTTAGCTCAGAAAGGAGTTGAACGAAAGGAAACGACGCGAAGCAAAGGGAGAAGAACAATACCATGATTTTGTGTTGTCCACCTTTCATTGGGTAGATCTTTCCATGTTTGCTCTTGGTGCGGATGTTGGCTAATGATACTCTCAATACACTTAGGAAAGCGGGGTATCGCGTCCGGCACCCATCCGGCGGCTGAAATATTGAAAATAGTTAGAGGAATGGTCGAAAGCATACAAAAAGAGAATAAGCTCTAAACAAATTACGTTTGTCGTTCCACTTTTCAGGGAAGGACATGAAATCCGCCGGTATAATATTCGCGGTTCTAACCTAAACAAAACGCTCATACCAGCCTCGATCTCTATTCTCATCGACGCTGGAAAGAATGGGGTTCCTCCCTCGTTTGGCAAGCTTTATTACCCCGCCACAAAAGATCCTCAAGCAGTATAGTCGGGTCAGATGGTGCATGGTAAAATTAGCATTCACGCTGTTGGCCAGAAAGCGAAGGCAGGTCACGATCCTCCAAACATTCAGACCAATTTGTGCAAGGCACACATTATATGTCCAGCACATTTCAAAAGTTTGAATATGAAAAGCTGAAGAAAATTTTCCAAGAAACTAAGAAGGCTTCGGAATCTCGGGTGAAGTTTCTCGGAAAAACTCAAAGATTTAGAATTTTCGAAAGAAAATCTAAAGAGAAGCAAGAACAGAGCAAGAAATTCTGAGAGTAAAACAATCGAGTGGGGAAAAGTAAAAAGTAAAAAGTGAGAGAGATCAACCTTTTATAGGGAAGGAGATAATAAATTTTGAGGCGGTTAATGAAGGGACGTCTAACCAGGAGAAGATATGTGTTCGAAGTCAGAGGGACATGACCTGATAAGATGTCTCATTTCCCACTTGTTTTCAAGGGGAAGCTTTCTAAGGAAGTCACCGAGGTTGTTGTCACACTTCCCATCACTTCGGCAAACTTCGATCCGGGAAGTGTGTGGACTACCAGTATACAGTGGAAACCGAGGTAAATTTCACGGTTATCCAGTACAAGATCGAAGTAGGATGAGATAATTAGCCTCGAATAAGATCGAAAAGGTCGAGGATCGTGGAGTGGTGAGCTTTTCCAAGAAACGTCATAAGCCGAGGGAATGTCGATAAGCGTAGAAACTCCGAGCCCGAGGGAAAGACACTCGACACGGGTTCGAAGGATCCGTTACGAGCCAGGTCACACGTCACCAATCGCTCAGTAATTTGTGTTGAGATCCGTACGGAGCGCCGTTTTTATGTATTTTAGGGTTTTTCTTAAAGGGCCTTTTTAGGGTGATACAAAGGCCCATCTACTGTTTCCTATAAATAGGAGTGAACCTCCTTCATTTAAGGGCTAGTCTTTGATACACACTCATACTTGTAAATAATATATTGAAGCTTTCTATTGGTTTGGCTCGTGGCAGAGGCAGTTCTTACCTAAACCGGACCAAATTCACAGCGACTACATCTTGATTTCTTAAGCTACTATCTTTCTTGTTCACTAATACATTGTTTATTATCACATATTGCTTTACATAAATCACTAATCAAACCACATATCCTTTAAACCACGTATATATTTAATTGTTACCATTTTATGGGTAAACAGTAACCTTACTATTATATTAGACATAGTTTATTCACCATACATGAAATTAACACTTCACTTTTCTGCTGATAGAAAATTTTAATCGTGCGTCCTGCAAATATTTCTTCCATATGGAAAAACATGTATCTTTTTAATTTGTTTTCGGATAGGGGCCAAATATACCCTTTGTTATACTTTGGGTCCAAATATACCCCTGCTGTTATATTACTGGTTCAAATATACCCCTCCTCTGTTACAGTTGTTCACGGTGAACGTTCAATCCTATGTGGCACTAACATTTGTTGAGGCGGATGCCATGTGGCATGTCACGTCAGCACCCCTAACCCATTCTACCCTCTATTTGTTTTTCCACCACTAAAATTTTATTCCCCTCTAACACCGTTTCCGCCATTACCTCCGCCATGACCATTCTCCACAACATGGATAAAATTTGTTAATCCCTTTTGTTTTTGAAAATTTGCAAAAACGGAGTCTACAAACTCAGTTGTTGAGTTTTTCCAAACAATGTTTGAGTTGTTTTTGCCAAAAAAAAAAAATTGTTAGTAATTCTTTTATTGCAAAACTGAAACTTCCTGTAAACTAGAAAAGACTCAGACAATTAAATAACTGGATAGAGAAAAAGATCTTTAAAAAAATGAGTATTTAAAATTAAAATCCAATTAATGAACTCATGGTCACCTGCAATCTGGATTATGAAGACAAGGAGTAAAAATACACTGTAAGAGGCTAGCTTGTCATGTTCTTTCGTGGTGGCAGTAATGGTAGCAATGGTGGTGGAGGGGCAGGGAATTTTAGTGGTGGAAGAACAACTACAGTGGAGGTGTAAAAAAAGGGGGGGGGGGGGGGGGGGGGGTTGCAAAATGGGTTAGGGGTTCTAACGCGGCATCCACCTCATCAAATGTTAGTGTCACATAGGATTGGATGTCCATCTTGGACAAATTTAACGGAGGAAAGGTGTATTTGAACTAATAGTACACTGGCAGGGGTATTTTTAGACCCAAAGTATAACAAGGGGTATATTTGGCTCTTTTCCAATACTACAGGGGTATATTTGGCCCTTTTCCGATTTGTTTTTAACCAGATTATATTAATTTATTTTTATATCTAGTAGTCGATAATTCTCCAGTTAAATGGTTTTGGCAGAACAAAGATGAAATTTCAGTGTATAAGTTGAGTTTGACTTAATTAGCTTGATTAATTATCATATTAGAAGTACCATACTATCATAGTATCTATATATATATATATATATACATACATACATGGTGCTCTTGAAGATGAGATACGCCATGCTGGTGATCTAGGAAATCTTGTTGCGGGTGAAGATGGTGCGTGTTCATTATGTCTTCTACATCGTACCTCCCGTTTTAGTATAACTTATCTCATAAATTTAGCCCATCATTACCTCTTCTCTATTAATTTGATACGCCCTCCGTCCCAATTTATATGAGGGTGTTTGACTAGGCACGGAGTTTAAAAAAAGGAAAAGACTTTTGAATCTTGTGGCCCAAACAATTCAAAGAAATTTTTGCGGTTAGAAATCATTTCATTAAGGGTAAAAAGAAAATTTAGAGTTAAATTATTATTAAATATGGAAATGTGTCATTCTTTTGGGACTGATTAAAAAGGAAAGAAGGCTTAGGATAGATACAAAGAACCTTATAAGGCCACGCTAAGGCTCATACCATATGAATAATTTTTCAAGTAAGGAACAAATGAAAATCAAGTACTTCACGTTCTATTGAGTTCTCATTTTAGAAAGGATGGCATATGATGGAGGCTTATGTCCAAGGAGACGAATATGATCCTGTTACTACATATTTACATCCCTTATTATCCTTAACTCAAGACCTTCGGAATTTGTACACTAGTTCTCTTATTACGCTCTTGAAAATATCCTCTGTAACTAGTAAACGTAGGAAGACGGGGTATAATCGTCATGCTATTGTTGGAAGGATTCACTTAAACACACATACGGCTGAACGACTCAACCCAGGCATTGGTTTCACCCTTTTTGGAAACATACGAATTTAATGACGACCGAAGCTAAACCATTTATATAGACTTGATAGCCAATGAAGTACGGTAGCTTTGGAAGGAATCTTCAATATAAGAACAATATGCCTATAACAAGATATGACTTATCGAGACATAACACATCATAAACCCCAATGATGATAGGGATAGGACAATTCTTTATACAAACCTATGACGTTTCGCAATATAACCTGAATGATCTCATTCCCATGGAAGACTTGGAACGGCTAATTCAATATGATTCACCTTAAGTAAAGCACTATAACCCATTGACTGTGATTCTAGAACTTATCAATATAGATAAGGATCTGTAGCTGCCAACAATCGTCAGAACGCAATATTATTCATCTCAAGTAAGGCGCTACAACCCACTAACAGTGATTCTTACGCCATCAATATAATCCCTCATAAATGGGGACCTATAACCCATTAATAATCAGTTGAAGGATATACGTAATATTCACCTTAAGTAACCCTCTATGACCCATTACTGATACCTTGAAAATCAGCTATAATCCATTAACAATAATTCATAACTATCAATATGTTTCATCTTAAGTATCAACCTAAATTCCCTTAACGATACTTTGGAAGTTATTAATATAATTCATCTTAAGTAGGATATTCTAACCTCATAACAGTAAGTCATAATCTAATCTATTTATAGGATTTGTCTTAACTAGGAACTATAATCCATCGAACATCTCAAGCTATTGACATAATTCATCTTACATACGTATCATAACCCCCATGTCGGTAATCTGGTAACTCGAGCTTAGGAATGGAACAACTGGATACAAATAGATGACTCACAACACTTTGTTCTTGGAAACGCATATAGGGAAAGAGACACATGGAATAGTTCATGTCGAGGAACAAGGGTACGATACGGGCGTATACGCTTGTTGTCTATGACCCTCGTTTGGTATTTTTGAACCTATACTCTCTAGTCCTCTGATTCCTCTTCCTCTCGGAAAAGATTTTGGACGTTAATGTCAACGTGATTCCCCTCAATTAGGAACTACCCCCTCAATGAGTACCCGAAAGCTCCCGTCACGCCTTAAACCCGATCCTGGACTTAACAGGCATCTGGTGCGATGAACAACACCGGAAGCACCTTATAAATCGATAACCATCAAGTCCCTTTTTAATAATAATCGATAACCATCAAGTCCCTTTTTAATAATATTTCATTAATTAATTAAAAGACGCTATAAAATAACTAAATAATCTCATGCTCATAATTTAAGAAATCAAATCAACGGAAGTCTGTAATAAATAGATTGTCAAAACGTAGCAATACCCATGGGGGTCGAACAACGACTTCAACAACTACCCACAGTATCAATGTCTATCTATGGAGCTTCTAAGATGATAAATAACGAATAGTCTAACTTCAGGACGCAGCCCGAAAACTAAAAGTAATAACTAAGATAAGAGTGTCCCACGAACAAGAGTGTGGGCTCACCAAAAGTCTAGAAACTAGCAAGCTCTTCTAGTCCACATGCGTATCACGAACTTGCTCCTCAACATTACCTAACACACCATCAAAAACAACAATGGTATGCCTAAGTACTGGGTACTCAGTGAGTGTCTCCGGGACAATAGTTAATATAGCACAACAATATAATATGGATCAGTAAGACAGTGTCAATTAAAGCATTTTCAAATTCAGAGCAAGAATAAATCATCAACTTAATGAAACCATTAATGGAATTCCCTTAAAAAGAAATAATTCAACTTCCACTCATTATGTCGTTTGTCACATTTAAGTCCTCTCAATCATGAATTCAATATCATCAACAAGCCACTCACAGGCAACCAAACTATAACACATGCAATACAAGCCCAAATCAATATGACGAAGGGATCACCATTTAAGGTTCCCTAAACAGCATAGAAGCACCACATCGGGGTTATCAACCTCAATGGTTATTCTTCTTCCCGAATAGCTGGGCAAACACCATATCAAGGTTAAGAACCCTCGATAGCCACTCTTCCTCCCGAATGGCTCGGTTAACCCCACTAGGATTCATAGCGACTACCTTTCCTCCTGAGTAGCTAGGCCAAACACAAACAACATAAATCATGGCAAAATAGCTAAATCACAATCATAGCATAGAAGCCGAATCACTCATCATGGATTATGTTCATAATCCCGTTAGTAGGGGTACCTCAAATCATTAATGGGTTTAGAAACCAAATTTGATTCATTTAATGAGTTTCAAATTCCAAACATAATCCGTTCATAGAGCAAAACACATAAAATATCCAAGCTTTCCGAAATCAAGTTTAAGCATCCCTTATGGGGTAATTCATGCTCAAAGATCAAAGCCTTATATTTTAATTTCAATCATCCTTTAATAAGGGAAAATCACTATACATATATATAATATCATACGCATAAGGTTCCATGAGGGCTTGTCCCTCATGCACATGAAACCTTGCAAAAGAAATCATTTTTTTTAAAGGTTGAAAAGTATGTTCGAGAAAAAGAGACATACCTCAATTCTCGCTATAATGCTATCAAATGTGTTTTTCAAGGTTCAACAATCACTCTACAATTGATTTAGATGAGCAGATTAGAACTTTAATCTAATTCCACCCTTCTACCCTCTTTATCGAAACTAGGGTTTTCATGTCTAAAACGTGTTCTTGAACACTTCATAAATCATTAATGGATTCTAGTCCCATAGGATAACCTACACTTGTTATATCCCGTATTTTTGTGCATTCGGATAATTCAAGATAATTGCGGAAAGTTAAGGACAAGGTTATATTTTAATTTTGTTTAGCACACAAGTTGCTTATGAAAATTTTGATGTGGAAATATTAAGAAAGGCTAGGGACAAAAAGGGAAATTCGTAAGATGGCTCATAGAAAATATGGAGGAAGGCTAAGGGCAAACTTGGAATTTGGAAAATAAATTTTCATGAACTACAAAAAAAAGGAAAAAAAAAAGTGGGCTTGAAACAAAAGGGCCAAAGTGGCCGTCCAAATGAGTATGGGCCAAGGCCCATATGGAATATAAATAAATACAACCCAAAAGATGACAAGTTGCCATAATTTTCATCTTCTTTCCTTAGAAAAATCAAGAAACTTGGAGAAGACCCAAGTAGAAGGCCATTCGGCCAAGCTTGGTTGGACAAGAACCTTGGAAAAAAAAATCTCAAAAATTATTTTCTACTAATTGGAAGGTCCCTAGCAAGGTGAAGTGGTCATTGGAGCAAGTAGAACATTTATTCTTGCAAGCTACAAATTCTAGTCAAGTGAGAAGTTAAAGGAAAAAGGTAAGAATTAATCATCTTTTATATGTTATGGATGGTTGTGTATGTTGTAGTATGTAGAAATGGGTGAAATTCATGAAAATATGGATTATGTGTTGTGGTCGTATGGTTGTGGTATGGTATGGAAAAGAATGAATCAATTTTTCTTAAGTATTTTGGTTGTTGTTGTAATGGAACCTATGATGGAAATGAAAGTTTAATGATTCTAGTGAAGTTTTAAGTGTTGGAGAGTTGTTTTAGAAGCTAATGTGATTTTAATGTCACTTTTTGTATTTATGGAAGGTAATGTTGTTAATGTGTGAATTGTTAGTATAATTCATGAATTTGAAAGGAAGAAATGTGTTGTTATTGTTCTTGTTGAATTTGGAAGGTTTCAGATGGAATGGAATATTGGTTGGATTATTGTGAATATTATGCGGATTGTTTGAAGCGTTCTTGAACACTGTTTGAATGATTTCGGATTAGTACTTGAATGTGTGAGCAAATATGAATTGAATATAAGTGAAACGCCGTTGAAGTTTGTAGAAAGAAGTTGCTAATCCTAGTATGCGTTTTGAATCGATTGTGGATATTGTTAGAATAATTGTTGGTATTGTTGTTGATATTTTGGCCGAGTTAAATTCTCGGATTTGTTGTTGTATTCTTGGCCGAGTTGAATTCTCGGGGATGGTGTATTTACAGGGGAAATGCTGCCGAAATTTCTGTAAATAAAGTGTTGGTTTAGAATTGGACTCTTAAGTGTTATGGCTAATGTTTGGTATATATGAATATTGTTGTAGATCTTGCGAAGCCAAAGACTTAAGTTCGGATTAGCATAGAAAGCGGGCAAGGTATGTAAGGCTTACCTCTCTTTCTTTTTGCATGATCTTTATGGAACGAACAAATGACGTATATGTATGATTGCAAAGAAATTCCTATTCTTAGAGCCACTAGGATGACTAATATCCTTGATTTCCATAAGCTGTTTCATATGATTTTGATGTTTATCTATGTTGTCCGAAGATCTACTTGATATGTTACCGATTGGCATTCAAGAGATAAGTGATACGGCTAATGTCTTGATTTTCAAATGATAGCACGTCTGACTATTCCGTTAAGTCTTTGATACATTTTGATATGTATATATGATTCCAAAAGCTATATTTGATTTGATCCATACGATATCCGAAAGGTACTTGGTATGATTATTGCTTCGATTTTCCAAAAATGGCTTCTGAAATGTTCGTAGAAGGTTCTGTACTTCAAACACTCATAACTTTCTCATACTAAGTCGGATTGACCCGAAACTTGTTTCTGAGCCCTCCGATGTCGGTAAGTATACTTATTTATTGAGTCTTGATTTATAAGCATATACTTTCTCACTACTCTGCTTGTGCACGCCTTAATATGTCTATTCACCGAGTCCCAGGCCGGGTATGTTATCGTGCGCACTCCACTACATTGTTCACCGAGTCCCTAAATAGAGGGCCGGGTACGGTATATGCATATGATGATGTGATGAGATGATGATATGTTATGGTGGCCAGGAGGGCATATGATGATTTGATTCACCGAGTCCCTCGCTAGAGGGTCGGGTACGGTATGTATATATGTATATGCATGATGATATGATGGCATACTGATATGAGGATATGACTTCACTTACCGAGTCCCTCACTAGAGGGCCGGGTACGGTATATATATGATATATAATGTTGACATGCATGACTTTGTTCACCGAGTCCCTCATTAGAGGGCCGGGTACGGTATATGTATACATGTATTCATGATGACATAATGACATGATTTCGTTCACCGAGTCCCATAATGGGCCGGGTACGGTATACGATATGAAAATGTTTGATTCTGTTCCGTACTACACAGGTACAGTGGTTTCTTTATTATGATACTTGACTCCCGGAATCTTTGTTTCAGTTATGATCTTTCCAATTATATTTCATGCCTTACATACTCAGTACATATTCCGTATTGACCCCCTCTTCTTCGGGGGCTGCGTTTCATGCCCGCAGGTACAGACTTTTGTGTGAGTGACTCAACAGCTTAGGCTATCTGTTCTGCTGCCTTGGAGTGCTCCCCTGTTCTGGAGCCCATATTTTTGGTACAGACTCTTCCATTATATATATGTATGTGTATATTCAGGGGTACGGCGGGGCCCTGTCCCGTCATATGATTTTGTTGTGTTTGTTTGAGGCCTGTAGACATATATGTAGGTCATGGGTCGTTATTGTTCGGTTATGTCTGTGATTTGCTTCTAAGTGGTCCTATTTGCTATGACAGCCTTAACGGCTTGTATGTACATATACTTATGTATACGCTTTGGACGATATGTTCTACACCAGCCTTGGTGGCTCCTGTATGATGTGTTTGATATATGCGACCGCTTAAGATAACATCCGCCTTAATACCTGTAATAATTAATATATGTTGGATATGGATAAGTCGTTGATATGTCGATTTGGTAAGTAAGTGTGTATGGGTGTCCAGCTCGGGCACTAGTCACGGCCCACGGGGTTGGGTCGTGACAAAAGTGGTATCAGAGCGGTTTGTCCTCGGAATGTCTACAGGCCGTGTCTAGTAGAGTCTTGTTTATCAGTGTGTGGTGCACCACATCTATAAACAGGAAGCTATAGGGCATTTAGGATGTTACCCTTTCTTCGATCATAGATCGTGCGATAGAGCTGTATTATTAGGATGGCTCCTTTCTGACAAAATGTTATGTCTTCAGCGATGCCTCCGAGAAAAGCGACAGCTGCCCAGAAGGGCAAGTCAGCAGCAGTTGGAGAGACTAGCCAGGCCCAGAGAGTTACCAGGGCCCGTGCCCAGACTATGCCCGAGGTTATGCCCCAGTCAGCGGGCTCTGCTACGCCACTAATATCAGAGGAGCCTAGAGCAGCAGCCGCTGCCACTATGGATCAGGAGGCGGCTCCACCGTTAGCTCCAGAGGCTCCATCTCCTCAGCCAGGGGCGGAGGATAGGGCGATGAGAGATGTTGTATAGTTGCTGATGAGGCTAGTAGCAGGGCAGGCTCGCAGACGCGGGCTAGGGGATGATGATGTGGATAGACGTGACAGTTTGAGGGTTTGTGATTTCTTGACCTGTAATCCCCCAGAGTTCTACGGGTCCAAACCCGAAGAGGATCCCCAGGATTTTATTCGACAGATGCAACGTATGCTGAGACTAGTCAGGGCTTCTGAGACTTAGTCTGTTGAGTTGGCTTCATATCGATTGTGTGATGTAGCGGTTAATTGGTATGAGTCCTGGGAGCTGTCTAGAGGCGAGGATGCTCCTCCAGCTGTGTGGGAAGAGTTTACAGCAGCCTTTCTCGGCCATTTTCTACCGCCCGAGATGCGGCGAGCGAGGGTTGATAGATTTTTACAACTGAGACAGAGGGGCAGGAGTGTTCGAGATTACAGCCTAGAGTTTGACTCCCTAGCCAGATATGCGCCCACCATCGTGGCTGATATGACTGACAGGATGCACCGATATGTGATGGGACTGGATCATTATTTGGTGGATAGCTGTATGGCGGTGGCATCTCAGCCTGGGATGGACATTGCCCGGCTGCAGGCGTACGCACAAGGAATTGAGGACCGACATAGAGGGTGTCAGCCCGATAGGGATCGTGACAGGAGACAGCCCAAGAGGGCTAGGTCAGCCGGTTATTCTGGGGAATTTCGAGGCGGGCAGCCTCAGCAGCAGCATAGCAGATATGTTTTTCGGCCAGCTCGCAGTACGCCTCCACAGTTCACGGGTAGGCGATTCGATAGTACTGGGCACACAGGAGTAGGCCAGAGTTCCAGGACCTCGGGTTCGCAGGTGGACAGAGGTTCCGGTCAGACGAGGCCACCTTTGCCTCGGTGTTCCCGTTGTGGTAGGCCGCATTTCGGAGAATGCCGTTTTGCTACAGATGCTTGTTTTTCCTGTGGCCGCCAAGGCCATGTTATGAGAGAGTGCCCGTTTCGGGGCGGTCCAGGTAGTTCAGACCATCCCACCGGATCAGTTGCTGGTTCATCTTCCCCTTCTGAAGCTATGCGGCCGACACCGGCAGGTCGCGGTAAAGGTCGAGGCGGAGCTCCCGGTTCTAGCGATCCTTCGAACCGCTTATATGCTTTGGCCAGCCGACAGGACCAGGAGGCGTCACCAGACATGGTTACAGGTATATTGTTGATCTTCAACTGAAATGTATATGCATTGATAGATTCAGACTTTATTTTATTATATATTTCCCCCTGATTGCTAGAAGAACTGGGATAAAGAAACCCGAAATTGATAGGACCGTTTGAGGTAGCTATTCATATAGATAAAAAGTGAATGTTGAGAATTTAAAAGGCTAACTCGGTAATTACATAATCAGAAAAATAAATGACCCTCTCTAGATCGGAGTGGGACCCGCTACGAGAACCTTCCGGAAATTGTTAAGACCCTGACTTGCCCTAGATTATGTGAGAAAGGTCGTGCGGGGAGGTGGGTGCAATTGTACCATCATTAACGCATCAAAATGCATTAAAGTTTTTGTCACAACCCAACCCCGTAGGCCGCAACTCGTGTCCGAGCAGGACACCTTACGTACCCAATAACCCCAAACCAACATATAAATTAGATACGCATGTATAAAAGCCAAACGGAGTCGCAAGCTATCGTACATAAGCAGATGTAGCGCACGAAAGCCGATAAGGCCGTCGCAAAATACATATTCTCAGAACATATATAAACAACCCACGTATGTGTCTACAGACCTCTACAAACAATACTAACAGAAACATAAGACGGGACAGGGCCCCGTCATACCCCTGAATAAACATATACATATGTGATAGAAAAGTCTATACCAAAATATGGCTCCGGACAAAGGAGCACTCCAAAACAGCAAAGCAGATATCCTAAGCGGGCGGATCTCTGAAGTGGGTATCTGTACCTGCGCGGCATGAAAACGCAGCCCCAGAAGAAATGGGGTCAGTTCGGAATATGTACTGAGTATGTAAAGCATGAAGTACAGTAAACAAAATCATAACCGAAATAGAAAGTACAGAAAATGAGTGCAAAGTCCAGAATATCAAAATTCATACTTACAAAACATAAATAGTGCATGCAGAACATATGCCAAATCCGGCCCCAATACGGGACTCGGTGAACAGAACGTGGCGCCACCCCGTAACTGGCGCCACAACACATCATACTTCAGAGTAGGGAATAGCTCCGTAACATAACATAACATATCAGATGGCCATATCGTATCATATCATATCATATCATATCACCAACATCGGAACAAAGATATACATGGCACATCATACTCCGGACCCATGTACATGTCATACCTGCCCCCTCACATCGAGGCACGGCGAACAATGCAGTGGAATACGCTTGATAGCAAATCCTGGCCCGGGCTCAGTGAAGGAAACATTGAGGCATCCACGAGTGGAGTAGTGAGAAACCAAATGCAGGGTAAAATATAAAAACATTTACACATACTCAATTGAGTAACCCAAACAACAGATCATTAGAAAGACGTCGGACGATAGTCATAGTACATACTTTTCGGGTGTCACGATGGATTATGTTACGCCCTGTACTTTCGCATATTCGGAAAATTCGAAATAATTATGATTTGTAAGAAACAAGGTCATGTGTTGATTTGGATTTATATATGTGTGTTCTTCATGAGAAATATTGGTGTGGAAATACGGAGGAAGGCCAAGGGCAAAATTGGAATTATGGAAATTAGTTTCGGGAATTGCAAAAATAAGAATTTTAATCCATTGGGCCATCATTGAAATGAAAAAAATGAGGCCCAACATTGAGAGGGGTGGCCGGCCACTTAGTGGCCCAAGCCCATGGATTTTATTAATTTCCATGTGATAATTATTGAAGGGGCTAATATGAGTCATAAACACCTAGCAAATTCTAGAAAGATCAAGAAAACAAGGAGAAGAGAAAAAGAAGGGGTATTCGGCCCTCCCTTGAAAATTCAAGATCAATTTTGAGCCATCAAAAAAATAATTTCTTCAAGCAAACTTGCTAATTGAAAGGCGTTTGTTAACGTGGAAGTGTTGTTAGAAGCGTTAGATTGCTCGTTTTCTCTATCTACCACTTTAGGCAAGTTGAGAAGTTGAAGAAGAAAGGTGAGTTCTAATCTTGTTTTATGTGTTATAAATGGTTTATATGTGTTGTTGTATGCTAAAATGGAAGAAATTCATGACAAGAGTCAAGTTGAAGTTGGGCCGTGTGGAAGGTGTTTTGCCGTGTGTGTATGTGATGTTCAAAGTGATGTATTAGCTTTAGTTGGCATGTTTTAATTGTTGTAGAGTGAAGGAAAGAATGAAAATCATCTTTGTGTGTGGGTATGGTGTTGGCCGTATGGCCCCCCTTTGTGTAGTTGAGAATGAATAAATCGTCGTTAGTATTTAAGTTGTCGTCGTTATGGATTCTACGAAGAAAAATGCAAGTTTAATGACTCAAAGTGGTGTTGTGGTGGTTATGGGTTGATTTGGAAGTTAATGTGAATTTTATATAATTTTTGTATTTGTGAGGATTGCATTGTTAATGTGTGGATTAATGGTATAAGTCATGAATTTGGAAAGAATGAATGCGTTATAGTTGAGGTTCTTGGGTTTGGGGAAATTTCGGGTGAGTTGGAGTATTATTTTGGATGTTTGAAAAATTGTGTGAATTGTTTGAAATGCTCTTGAATGTTGTTGGCATGAGTTCGGGCTAGTATTTGAGTGTATAGGCATTGATGTTGGCTTGAAGGTAAGCCATTAAATTGAACATAGTGAATATTGTTGGATTATGTAGAAAGAGTATTTGATGCTAGAGTGCGTTTTGCATTGGTTATTGATGTTGCTAGATTGGTTGTTGTTGGTTGTTTTGAGCCGAGTTAAATTCTCGGGGCGTTGTATTTACAGGGGAGGTGTTGCCGAAATTTCGGTGGACAAGTACTAATTCAAGATTGGATGCCAATAACATTTGGTAAATGTGACCATTTGTAGGTTTCGGACGAAACGGGATTTGAGGTTTGGCGAGCGCAAAGGGCAAGAAAGGTATGTAAAGCTCCACCTTTTCTTCTCTTGGCATGTCCTAGTTGTATTAGGATTGAATTTGGACCTCGGGGACTACTCTACTCTTCGGAATCCGCGTCTAAATTTGCCCTTTTTCCATTTAGTGGAATTGAACTAATTCTGTTGTAAATGGTTAGGAAAGTTGTCTTATTTTCTAGTAATATAAAATGAAATGTTTTAACTACTCCTCTAGATATTAAATAAAAATTGTTTTAAATATCCTATTAAGTCCTATAAACTGTTTTGGAACTTGGAAACGATCTCAGAAAGATTATGCCTCCGTAACCCGTTATGACATCCGAAATATGCTTACTATGATTTTGTCCGATTTCATCATTTCGATTTGTCATTCGATATGCCTCATTGAGTCTCTGGGAATATATGGTATTTTTATTGCATTTAGTTTCTCACTACTCCGTTCGTGGATGCCTCAATGTTTCCCCCACTGAGCCCGGGCCAGGATTTGTTATCAGGCGTATTCTACTGCATTGTTCGCCGTGCCTCGATGTGAGGGGGCAGGTATGACATGTACATGGGTCCGAAGTATGATGTGCCATGTACACTATTCTGATATGTTATGATATGTTACGGAGCTATTCCCTACTCTGAAGTATGATGTGTTGTGGCGCCAGTTACGGGGTGGCGCCACGTTCTGTTCACCGAGTCCCGTATTGGGGCCGGATTTGACATATGTTTCTGTAAGCATTATTTATGTTTTGTAAGTATGTATTTTGATATTCTGGACTTTGCACTCATTTTCTGTATTTTCTATTCCGGGTATGATTTTGTTTACTGCACTTCATGCTCTACATACTCAGTACATATTCCGTACTGACCCCCTTTCTTCGGGGGCTGCGTTTTCATGCCGCGCAGGTTCAGACGACAGGTTTGCTGATCCGCCCGTTATCCGGAGCCTATATTTTGGTACAGTCTTTTGCTGTTGTATATATGTACGTCATTCAGGGGTACGACGGGGACCTGTCCCGTCTTATGATTCCGCTATTATTCGTAGAGGTCTGTAGACACCTATGTGGGTTGTGTATATGTTCTGGGATTATGTATTTTGTGACGGCCTTATCGGCTTTCGTGCGCTATATCTGCTTATGTACGATAGCTTGTGACTCCGTTTGGCTTTTATATATATGTGTATTTAAATTATATGTTGGTTTGGGTATATTGGGGACGTAAGGTGTCCTGCTCGGACACGAGTCGCGGCCTACGGGGTTGGGTCGTGACAGATTATGTCAGAACAGAACTTCCGGCTTCGTGGTATATATCAAACATATCATAGGACTTAATGGAATATTTCAACAAATGGTCGTTTAGGAATTAGATGAGCAGCCAAGCGTTTCCTTTAGATATAGCTCGAACACAATTTAATTGCACAATGGAAGTGTATTAGGAAATAGTGGGCCCACCTCAGGTCAACCGAGGTGGCGGACGCAAATTATGAGTAATAAACTTTATGGAGTCGCTTATGAGGGTTTTAAGGTAATCGGATTTTATTTACACAAGTTCTAGGTATTTGGACAACTTTCCTAACCATTTGCAACAGAATTAGTTCAATTCCACTGAATGGAACAAGGGCAAGTTTAGACGCGGATTCCGAAGAGTAGAGTAGTCCCCGAGGTCCAAATTCAAACCTAATACATCTAGGACATGCCAAGAGAAGGAAAGGTGGAGCTTTACATAGCTTTCTTGCCTTTTACGCTCGCCAAACCTCAAATCCCATTTCGTCCGAAACCTACAAATGGTCATATTTACCAAATGTTACTATAGGGCTTTTGGCATCCAATCTTGAATTAGTACTTGTCTACCGAAATTTCGGCAGCACCTCCCCTATAAATACGACACCCCGAGAATTCAACTCGGCCAAAATAATTCAACAACAGCCCAACAACAATCACTACAAATCACAATATGTCACAACTAGTCTTCTTTCCAACATAATGCAATAGCTTTCATTCCGACTTCACATTTTCAAATCAATACCAACATGCTCATATTCATTACTAATCAAGATCACTACAATATAATTCGGAAACATTTCATATCATTTCTACAATATATTCACAAGATATACAAAATATACAAACTTTCCACCAAAGCCATAATTCATCCAAAACATCTAATCTTTAACATACTAATTCATAACATGTTTCCATCTTCTAATTTCATCAACAATCGTCACAATTGCACCTTAACAACTTCATTTCCATAATATCATGGAATCATACTTAGATGACATATTCTTCTACATTCCATTTTAATGCCAACTTAAACCATTTTGC
The DNA here is from genome assembly GCF_019175385.1 of Lycium barbarum. Classification (NCBI taxonomy): domain Eukaryota; kingdom Viridiplantae; phylum Streptophyta; class Magnoliopsida; order Solanales; family Solanaceae; genus Lycium; species Lycium barbarum. The sequence goes on along the minus strand of NC_083345.1, from coordinate 54,666,402 downwards.
CTTCATTTACATTGCAAAGATCACAACAACACAACTAACATATTAAACAACATTAATCCATTTCCATTCCAACTTCAATATACCACACGGCCATACCCTATATTTCCAACTTTAACCAAATTCGTTCAACTTTCATTTCCAATATAAATTCCATCATAACCACAACTAGAATACAACATAAAATCAACACATCTTACTTATACAACCATGCACACTCACGGCTACATACATATGTACATACCCACTTTGCACACTTCCATGTTTCCATCAAATCTACTTATTTCTACCTTCTATAACATCAACAAGACCTTTACAACACATAAAAAGGGGTTGAATCATACCTTTTTGTCACGACCCAGCCCCGTGGGCCGCGACTGGCACCCTACCTGGGTACCCAGACCAAATCGCATATTCGATACCAAATCCAAACTTATTTCAGAATTTTACCAAATCATATCAAACATAGGTTATATCAAAATATGTCTTAAGCGGTCGCACAAATCAGAGTGTCACATCAAATACAAGCTGAGCGGCGGAATAGCCATCGCCGGTCAAAAGTGCAAATATAAGCATAAGGGTCATTTAGGGCCATCATAACAAACGGACCGCTTTAAGACCAGAAAACAAAATCGAACAAACATACATAGGACCCTCGCCCCACATATATGACTACAGGCCTCTACGAACTCAAAACAACGACAGATGGCGAGACAGGGCCCCGCCGTACCCAAATAGCCAAATGTACAGAATGCACACACAACAGGGGGTATGTACCAAAAGTTAGGCTCCAGATCAAGGGGAGCTCTTCAACACAGCAGAATGAGTAGCCTAAACCGGAGGATCTCCCAAACGAGCTTCTGTACCTGCGGGCATGAAACGCAGCCCCCCGAAGAGAGGGGGTCAGTACGAAATATGTACTGAGTATGTAAAGCACGGAGTACAGATATATGGACCAAACTGAAAGCAAATCAAAAGACAAAGTAGAGAACAAACCGGAGTGTCAAAATCCGTATCAAGTCATATACATATACATAATGCAGGCGAAAATCATGCAAAGCTCAACATGGTCGCCACTCCGACGCTGGCGCCACACACAGCATAACACCAGAAGGTTTCAAATCTCCGTACATCCCCGAACACAGACATAATCATAGGTGAGCGTATCGCATCACGAGCCATATCACAGCATAACTCCAAACGGAACCCGGCCCTATGGCGAAGCCTCGGGAACCGTAACACAGCATACGGCCGAATTTGTCATAAGGCGCACGAATCAAAACCGGCCCGGGAACCGGTGAACGAAGTCATAATAAGGCACGAGCGGAGTCGTGAGCAAACAAATGCAAATCATACTTCAAAATAGTCTTTCAAAACATAATAGTTTCACAAATCGTTCCATAGTACAAAATAATCGAATACTTAGTCGATACAAGGTTTCATTTCACAAAACGTTCCCAAAATAGTACGTATAGCTCAAAACGTAACTTAGCGCATCGTAATATTCAAAACATATCCCGTATAGGGAAGTTCCAGAAGCGAAAGTATTATTTCAAACTTTAGTCAAAAGGACAGCCCAATAAGACAAATAGGGCGTCTCGGGGTAGCGGGCCCACCTCGAGTCAAAGTGAGGTGGCGAACATATTTTTACGAACATTTATAGGCCAAAGGTCATACATAATCGTTTCTAGGTTACCCGACCACATTTCGATAGGTTTCGGACGAGTGGTGGCGTTCTAGCCAAAATAGAGCCCTTAGGCTTCAATTGAATTGAATGAATAGTAACTTTTCTGTGGATCGGGTTTCGAGGAGCAGAAATGCTCCGGAAGTTCCAATATTCGCCTAGGATACTAGGACATACCAAATGAAGGAGTAGGGAACTTTACATACCTCATAGATGTCGTATGCTCTCCCAAAAGTCCAGTCCCGTTTCGCCTGAAATCTGCAAATGGTCAAAGTTACCAATTGAGATTCTTAGACTAAAAATGCCATTAACTTCATTTTTGCTTATCGAAATTTCGGCAGCACTTCCCCTATAAATCTAACATCCCCGAGACTTAGCTCGGCTCAAAATACATCAACAACCACAGCCCACACATCAACAAACAACACAAATCATAATCAAACCACTCTAACTTCAAAGTCCTACCTTATTACCTAAGTTGGCAACTTTTCATTTAAACTTCCAAAACTCCAAATCTATATCCACCTCATTATACTCATTTACTCATTTAAGATCATTTCAATCACATCCCAAATATACTCCAAACCATATACGAAAGTTCCCGAGATTCATTATTTTCCATATTTCATTCAAAACACCGAGAGTCACGACGAACATTCTAACTCGCGTCGTTTCATTCCGAATTCATTAATATCAACTATAAATCATATTTGAAGTCCTTAGCATCATAGATATACAATGATATACGTAAATATACAAAAGGCATACACTTTCCCGTAAGGATCCGAAATCACTTTCTAACGTCAATTCAATTCCTTAATCAATCATTTACGTCCTAAAGGTCACAACGACGCATTAAACAACCTAAATAAGATCAAATTCATATTCTTTCTTCCTCCTAGGCACACGGCCACAACACCAAATATACATACACCCACGGTTGCACACACACATTAAAACCACGAAATTCTCGTCTATTCTCAATCCTTAACACATTCATATCAATTCCATAACATTAGAGGGTCAAAATTCTTACCTTCTCTTGACTTTCCGACTTGCCGCAAACGCGCACCTTTCGCCAAATAAATTGTATCACGTTGAAGAGCGTCTTGAACTTGCTATAACTACAACAAGGACACGGTTTTTGTGATCAAAGCAAGGCTAGAAAGATTTTTTTTTTTCTTTCCATGGCTTTCGGCCGAGAGCTCCAAATGGAGTGCTCTCCAATTCTTTTTTTTGTTTTGCAAGACTTCTTGATAATTCAAAGACCAAGGTTTGATATATATCCAAACATAGATCATGTGCATGGCACATGATCATTAAAAAAAGGCTTGGGCCTAGCCAAATATGGCCGGCCACCACACAACCATTGGGCCTCATTTTGTGTTCTAATTTTTCTTGGCCCAATTCATTAAACGTCCCGTTTTGTAATTCCCGAAACTAATTTTCGAAATTCCAAATTTATCCTCGGCCTTCCCCGATGTCTTGACATTAAAGATTCCATAACCAACATAGTCATTCTCACTAAAATCAAACTATTTCCTTATAACACATAAGTCGTAATTATCTTCTCGGTTTCCAGTTATACGGAAACACGGGACATAACATCCTCCCCCCCTTAAGAACATTCGTCCCCGAATGTTAAATAAATCTTATGAAGACTCACAAACATAACGGGAAAACCATTTTATATATGAATAGCACACATGGTTCATCCGTTCTTTGGTACAACAAATACAAAAGTCTAGATTACAAGAGGCGTAGGGAATAAATGGGGGTATCTCTTCTTCATCTCATCCTCCGCCTCCCAAGTCATCTCTTCCCGGTTATTATTGCGCCACAGGACTTTGACAGAAGGCACCTCCTTGGTGCGCAACCTCCTCACCTGACGATCCAGAATAGATACAGGTTGCTCGTCATAAGACAACTGCTCCGTCACCTGAAGATCATCTACTGGGAATATCCTGGAAGGATCACCAATACACTTCCGCAGCATAGAAACATGAAACACCGGGTGCACGGACTCCAAATCGGATGGCAAGTCTAGCTCGTAGGCGACTGCGCCTATCCTCCGAACAACCTGGTATGGCCCGATGTACCGCGGACTCAACTTACCCTTCTTGCCAATCTCATAACGCCCTTCATGGGCGACACCTTCAGGAATACCCAGTCGCCAATCTGGAACTCCAACGGTCGACGTCGTCTATCAGCATAAGCTTTCTGTCGACTCTGAGCAGCCAATAGTCGCTCCCGAATAAGCTTCACCTTATCTACAGCTTCCTGGATCACCTCTGGCCCAATCAACTTAGTCTCGCCCACGTCAAACCAGCCAATAGGAGATCTGCATCTCCTGCCATAAAGGCCCTCGTACGGGGCCATCTGAATGCTGGAGTGATAACTGTTATTATAGGCAAACTCTATAAGCGGCAAATGATCATCCCAGCTGCCCCTGAAATCAATAACGCAGGCCCACAACATATCCTCGAGCGTCTGAATAGTGCGATCGGCCTGCCCGTCGGTCTGCGGATGAAAAGTTGTACTGAGGCTCACCTGAGTCCCTAATCCCTCCTGAAATGACCTCCAGAAATTAGCTGTAACTGGGCACCTCGGTCTGTAGTAATCGATACAGGGACTCCGTGAAGTCTTGACTATCTCTCTGATATATAACCTGGCATAGTCCCCAGCCGAATAAGCAGTCTGGACCGGAAGGAAATGGGCTGATTTCGTCAGCCTGTTCACAATAACCCAAATAGAGTCGTACCTGCGTAGAGTACGCGGCAACCCAACAATGAAGCCCATATTAATCATCTCCTATATCCAGGCTGGGATTTCCATCTCCGGTAGTAATCCACCGGGCTTCTGATGCTCGATCTTAACTTGCTGGCAGTTCGGGCACTGACTAACAAACTCAGCAATATCTTTCCTCATGCCGTCTCACCAATACCAACACCTGAGATAACGAAACATCTTAGTGGAACCAGGATGGACAGAATACCATGCATTATGTGCCTCGCCCATAATCTGCCGTCATAGGCCCGCAATGTCCGGTACACAGAATCTGTCGTCGTATAATAATACTCCTTCAGGCGAGATTTCAAACTGAGTCTTTGCTTAATACCAGACACTTCACACCCACGGATTCAGAATCACTTCATACCAGACAGTTCACATCCACGGATTCAGAACTAGGACCGGACGCCTAGAAGCATATCGAACGAACTCGTAATCGGAGGCAAACGTACTAGACTATGGCAGACGGGCTCATAATCAAAATCAGAGGTACAGAAGTATGTCAGACAAATCTGAAGTCGGAGTCAGACGTACCAAGGCGTATCAGACTAATTCGTAATCAGAATCAAACACACGGAAATATTCTGTCACCCCAAACGAACTCACAACCAGATCATCGTATTCAGACCCATTCAGACTCAACATACGTTGCTCGAGCTGAAAATTAACAACAGACGTCACACAAACACTTATCGAACACTTATCTTAAGCGGTCACCCGTGTAGAACAGTCATATCAAAATCATAAAGGTGGCGGAATATACATCGCCCAAATGCACACACACGTACAAACTCATGGGCCGTCTTGGCCATAGTAGCATACGGGCCGCTTAAGAAGGCAAAACAGATCCACATACGAACATACCGGAGATTTATCAGACAGATTCACAATCGGGGTCAGACGTACGGAATCAGATCGGACAGATTCGAAACCGGAATCAGACGTACCGAACTATATCACACAGAATCGTGACCAAAGTCAGACAGGCAGAAATGTATCGGACCGAGTCGTAATCAGAATCAGACATACCGAGATGTATCAGACAAACGCGTGATCAAAATCAGACGTACAGAGGCATATCAGACAGGTCGCATCCAGAGTCAGGCATACAGAGATGTGTCAGACGGATTCGCAATCAGAATTAATCATGCAGAGGTATTTCAACCAAAATCAAATTCAGAACCAGATGTAGCAAGGTGTATCAAATGGGAACACAATCAAGGCCAGAAGCATAGAGGCGTAATAGACAGAGCCTTATCAAAATCGGGAGTGCAGAAGTATAGCAGATAGAATCCGAATTAGGATCAAATCACTCTTATTAAGGTTCCAATGATTCATGAAAAATTTCCCTTTATTTGTAAACTTATTCGCCAAGCCGTCATACAAATTGTCTTGCATCTCGCGTATCAACTCTTTCAAAGATTCCACTTATTCACACTGCTTATCTTTCATCTTTCCTACCCTCCATACTCATTTTCTCTTTCAAACAGCGTCATTCCAAACTAAGTTATAATGTAAATGGGGCTTTTCTATCCCTTGACAACATTCGGATCGTCGCCCCCGCTTCGCTTCACGTATTCGGTGTAGTAAAACCTTTCGTCTACCACAACCTTGGTTGCCGGGACTCGGCTCTTATCCCACATGGGCACCAAACGAAAATCATACACCCATACACATACACATACACATACACACAAATGGATATATTTACTCATACTTTACTGACGAACGTCTCTGACTGTTATTCAAATTCGCTCAATTTCCCAAGCGGTGTTGTACCTTTTCTTTTTGCCCATTTAGTCCGCCTCGTTCTGCGCGACTCCTGCAAGGGCACTAATTACTCCACACATTTTCTTTTCCTTTAAATTACCCCAAACTTTCATTTATATCTAGCATGCTTACACTTGTGCAAAAATGTTACATTACTTCCCAGGGGGGTCACCCATCCCAGAATTGCTCTGGCTTGAGCACGCTTAACCCCGGAACCTTCACGCAATTTGACGCGTTAGAACTAATATAATTTCGTCGATCGCCACTCACGACCTTTGTCACATAATTTAAGACAAATCGGGGTCTTAACAACTTTTCAAAACGTCCTCGTAGCGGGTCCCACCCCGGTCTACGAGAATTCTATTACTTTTCTGACTTGGTGATTACCGTGTCGTCACTTGTAAATTCTCAACAGTTACCTCCATGCATACATATGTACTTTCAAACAGCCCACAAGTCTAAATTCGTATTCTACAAATTCCGTCTCCAAATAGTCGAGGGAAACTGACAGAATGTTACTGTAAGGTATCTTCCAACCATCAGCACAAGAAGACTAAAGTCCGACGAACTTCGCGAAATAATCAAATGCCTAATTCACATAATTACCCCCACGGTTATACATATCTATATACTTAAGCCGAGAGCGAACCGCTAAATTCTCAACTGCTTATCATACGTTTTGTATTCTTTCAGTTTGAGGAACCTTGATCGTCGGACATTCTTGCCCTTCACATGGGTTGTGCTAAAACAAAATGGGGTTAGAACACATTCCTGGTCCCTCCAAATAAATTACGAATCTACTACTCGTACATATTTACTTGAGATAAAATTTTCCCCGCTAAAGGTAATACTCCTTACAAATAACATGGAGGGTACCTTTTAATCCACCATAATAGGTCTATCATAATGGTATCGACCTGCAAGACAGGTTAAGAATTTATATCCTATTTCCCTTTTCGTATTTCTAGAAAAATTTGGGCAGAGGTTCCTCTATATTTCTTACTACCCCAAAACCTGTACACAGAAAATACCAACCAGGCCTTACAGGGCCACCACATATACGTACATACCTATCACGTCATATCACCTCATAGCCACACGGGCCAACAATTTCAAACAAAAATATAAATATGCCGAGGCTTACCTCACATGCCCAACTTGACTGCACCGGCTACACTTTTCATATTTATTTCTCTTTTCGCTGCTCGACTTTATGTTTTAATCGTACTTCAGAATACCTTACCCAGCATACGTCTTTCGTAACATTTCTTACCAGATTATTGTATGGCTTCCGATATCAGCAGTTACGTCGACACCACTCTCCAGCTGCAATCAAGGGTTAGAGAAAAAAAAAAAGGGGAATTCACTTCCTACAGCTGGCTCTATCGCACGATCTAAGATTCCAAAGAAGGTAACATCCTAAATGCCCTGTAGTTTCCTGTTTATAGATGTGGTGCACAACACATCGATAAACAAGACTCTACGAGACACGGCCTGTAGACATTCCGAGGACAAACTGCTCTGATACCACTTTTGTCACGACCCAGCCCCGTGGGCCGCGACTGGCACCCTACCTGGGTACCCAGACCAAATTGCATATTCGATACCAAATCCAAACTTATTTCAGAATTTTACCAAATCATATCAAACATAGGTTATATCAAAATATGTCTTAAGCGGTCGCACAAATCAGAGTGTCACATCAAATACAAGCTGAGCGGCGGAATAGCCATCGCCGGTCAAAAGTGCAAATATAAGCATAAGGGTCATTTAGGGCCATCATAACAAACGGACCGCTTTAAGACCAGAAAACAAAATCGAACAAACATACATAGGACCCTCGCCCCACATATATGACTACAGGCCTCTACGAACTCAAAACAACGACAGATGGCGAGACAGGGCCCCGCCGTACCCAAATAGCCAAATGTACAGAATGCACACACAACAGGGGGTATGTACCAAAAGTTAGGCTCCAGATCAAGGGGAGCTCTTCAACACAGCAGAATGAGTAGCCTAAACCGGAGGATCTCCCAAACGAGCTTCTGTACCTGCGGGCATGAAACGCAGCCCCCCGAAGAGAGGGGGTCAGTACGAAATATGTACTGAGTATGTAAAGCACGGAGTACAGATATATGGACCAAACTGAAAGCAAATCAAAAGACAAAGTAGAGAACAAACCGGAGTGTCAAAATCCGTATCAAGTCATATACATATACATAATGCAGGCGAAAATCATGCAAAGCTCAACATGGTCGCCACTCCGACGCTGGCGCCACACACAGCATAACACCAGAAGGTTTCAAATCTCCGTACATCCCCGAACACAGACATAATCATAGGTGAGCGTATCGCATCACGAGCCATATCACAGCATAACTCCAAACGGAACCCGGCCCTATGGCGAAGCCTCGGGAACCGTAACACAGCATACGGCCGAATTTGTCATAAGGCGCACGAATCAAAACCGGCCCGGGAACCGGTGAACGAAGTCATAATAAGGCACGAGCGGAGTCGTGAGCAAACAAATGCAAATCATACTTCAAAATAGTCTTTCAAAACATAATAGTTTCACAAATCGTTCCATAGTACAAAATAATCGAATACTTAGTCGATACAAGGTTTCATTTCACAAAACGTTCCCAAAATAGTACGTATAGCTCAAAACGTAACTTAGCGCATCGTAATATTCAAAACATATCCCGTATAGGGAAGTTCCAGAAGCGAAAGTATTATTTCAAACTTTAGTCAAAAGGACAGCCCAATAAGACAAATAGGGCGTCTCGGGGTAGCGGGCCCACCTCGAGTCAAAGTGAGGTGGCGAACATATTTTTACGAACATTTATAGGCCAAAGGTCATACATAATCGTTTCTAGGTTACCCGACCACATTTCGATAGGTTTCGGACGAGTGGTGGCGTTCTAGCCAAAATAGAGCCCTTAGGCTTCAATTGAATTGAATGAATAGTAACTTTTCTGTGGATCGGGTTTCGAGGAGCAGAAATGCTCCGGAAGTTCCAATATTCGCCTAGGATACTAGGACATGCCAAATGAAGGAGTAGGGAACTTTACATACCTCATAGATGTCGTATGCTCTCCCAAAAGTCCAGTCCCGTTTCGCCTGAAATCTGCAAATGGTCAAAGTTACCAATTGAGATTCTTAGGCTAAAAATGCCATTAACTTCATTTTTGCTTATCGAAATTTCGGCAGCACTTCCCCTATAAATCTAACATCCCCGAGACTTAGCTCGGCTCAAAATACATCAACAACCACAGCCCACACATCAACAAACAACACAAATCATAATCAAACCACTCTAACTTCAAAGTCCTACCTTATTACCTAAGTTGGCAACTTTTCATTTAAACTTCCAAAACTCCAAATCTATATCCACCTCATTATACTCATTTACTCATTTAAGATCATTTCAATCACATCCCAAATATACTCCAAACCATATACGAAAGTTCCCGAGATTCATTATTTTCCATATTTCATTCAAAACACCGAGAGTCACGACGAACATTCTAACTCGCGTCGTTTCATTCCGAATTCATTAATATCAACTATAAATCATATTTGAAGTCCTTAGCATCATAGATATACAATGATATACGTAAATATACAAAAGGCATACACTTTCTCGTAAGGATCCGAAATCACTTTCTAACGTCAATTCAATTCCTTAATCAATCATTTACGTCCTAAAGGTCACAACGACGCATTAAACAACCTAAATAAGATCAAATTCATATTCTTTCTTCCTCCTAGGCACACGGCCACAACACCAAATATACATACACCCACGGTTGCACACACACATTAAAACCACGAAATTCTCGTCTATTCTCAATCCTTAACACATTCATATCAATTCCATAACATTAGAGGGTCAAAATTCTTACCTTTTCTTGACTTTCCGACTTGCCGCAAACGCGCACCTTTCGCCAAATAAATTGTATCACGTTGAAGAGCGTCTTGAACTTGCTATAACTACAACAAGGACACGGTTTTTGTGATCAAAGCAAGGCTAGAAAGATTTTTTTTTTCTTTCCATGGCTTTCGGCCGAGAGCTCCAAATGGAGTGCTCTCCAATTCTTTTTTTTTGTTTTGCAAGACTTCTTGATAATTCAAAGACCAAGGTTTGATATATATCCAAACATAGATCATGTGCATGGCACATGATCATTAAAAAAAGGCTTGGGCCTAGCCAAATATGGTCGGCCACCACACAACCATTGGGCCTCATTTTGTGTTCTAATTTTTCTTGGCCCAATTCATTAAACGTCCCGTTTTGTAATTCCCGAAACTAATTTTCGAAATTCCAAATTTATCCTCGGCCTTCCCCGATGTCTTGACATTAAAGATTCCATAACCAACATAGTCATTCTCACTAAAATCAAACTATTTCCTTATAACACATAAGTCGTAATTATCTTCTCGGTTTCCAGTTATACGGAAACACGGGACATAACACTTTTTCTCCCAACTTCTTCACTTGACTCAAGTGTTAAACCGATGAAACGAATGACTTATCCTCCGAAACAATTACACCACGTTGTAGAGGACCCTTGAATTAGTGGAAATATCACAAGAAAATAATTTTTGGAACAATATTTTGAGGGGTGATTTTTCCTTGGTCTTGGCCGAATGGCCTCTAAGTTTTGCTCTTGTTGTTCTTGTTTTTCTCCTCTTCTAGTTTTTTCTTGAATCTTCTATGGATTAATGACCCCTTTATATTAATATGGCACATGGAAAATTACTAAAATCCATGGGCTTGGGCCACTAAGTGGCCGACCACCCCTCTCAAAGTTGGGCCTCATTTTTCATTTTATTTTTTGAGCCCAATTGGTTATAGTTCTTGTTGTAATTCCCGAACCCAATTTCCAAAATTCCAATTTTTGCCTTTAGCCATCCTCCGTATTTTTGCGTCCATAATTCTTACAAACATCTTGTGTACTAATCACGGTTGAAGTGTATGCTTGCACTTAACCTCCCGCAATTTGTCTTGAATTATCCGAATGCACAAAAATGCGGGATATAACAGTTTTAAGGTTAAGCGTGCTAGGGCCAGAGCAATTTTGGGATGGGTGACCCCTTGGGAAGTGTACTAAAATTTCCACAAATGTAGATATAAGAGACAAATGGGAAATTGGGATAACCCAAAGGAAATTAAAATATGCAGAGTGGTTAGAAACCTTGAAGAGGTCGCGTAGGCTAAGGAAGACCAGGTTGGTGAAGAGAAGAAAGCACAACGCAGCTCTGGAATCAGAGTAAGTTTGAATAGTGTTTGGAAATATTCTGTAAGCGAAATGGTAATAAATATACGTGTATGCATATGATATCTCATTTATGAATGTATCGATCGCTAGCTGAAACCTAGCGACCAGTGTTGCGACGTATGGAAGATATTAACTGGACGGAATTCAAGAGACGAGCAAAAGGTATGGTACAGATGTTATGAAATAGACTGATACTGATTTCACTACTGGTAAGATTGGAAAATTCTAATACAACGATATTTGGAAAGGGAGGAGAGTGGGTAAATGGAAGGTAAGAAGGTCAAAATGTCGAGAAAAGTGACAAGTAAGAAATATAATTAAGCAAAGCCTCAAAAAGAGCCGACGGGCAGAGCATGAAATTATTTGTGTAGAAATTTGAAGGACGGGTCTGTAAAAGAACTAGAATGTGATAGTATAGGACAAAAGAGAAACAAACTTTAGGGAGGTTAACGGTGAAAAATAGGACAAGCGTATGGGAGTACGAAGGATACTTAAATAAGTTGGCGATAGCAAGCCGACTACTTGCCAAGAGAAGAACAAGGATAGTGAGTTGGTGTAATTAGTAAGAAAACCTACGACCTGGAACGAGGATTTATATGAAGACTGAGGAATTCGATTATCGAGAAAATAAAATGAAAGATAAGAAATAGGTATGAAGGAAAGGAAAACCTTGACCGAATCCTTTATTATAGAAGGATATAATTGCAAAAGGAAACTTCAATTGTAAGAAGGTCGCGGAAAGCGATGGTTACTTAAAGGGCATAGGCGTATATAGACCCTTTTAAAAAAGGGGGGGAGAACACACTAAACCTAAATTGAAGTATGACCATTCAAGCCCCAGAAAAGGAGACTTATTAACTCGGGACCAGAGTTCAGGGTATGTTGGCATATCGTAAAGGTTACGAAAGGACATAGAAATAAATTGACGATGAGTGTATTATGATATAGGTATAGGGAGGAAATATGGAAGACACGTGGAGAGGATGTTTTATGTTGACACGATCCACGGTAATCCTTGATCATGGTTTTAATTCCCCGTACTGAGCGGAAATTGCGTAATACCTAGATATGTAAAGGTGTGTCCAAAAGGGTAATAAAGAGAGTAAGAAAAGTATACAAGCTAAATCCAAACAATGCCTCGGATAACGACTGATATAATGAAGTAACAACGGTTGGTAGTTGATAACTTCTTGAAGAAAGGAAGCACGCTGTTCATATGAATAGGAGATAAAAGAGGCCACCAGATATTAGACACTAGATCATGGACCATTAGTCATACTAAACATGAAGGTATGCACTATAGGATTGTAAGAATACTTAACATGAAGTTATGACTAATTATAAGGAGTGCACATTGGAGAGCCAACAAGGAATGACGACTGATGGAACGTCCACCAATCCAAGGAAGTTACAGACAGGTATACTGGCATTAAGGGATGTGAGGAAAGGAAACGAGGAAAAGTTGCGACGAGAACCCAAGGATGTTGCGAATTAAGAAATTAACTAAGCTTGAATCATAAGTTGTCATGAGTATAGTTGGACTGCGAAGGGTGAGAAATGGCAAAGCAATATCATGTATACACGTTTTGGATACTGATAGAACTAGCCTTGGGAAGGAACATAACCATTGTGCTCATTAGCGACAAAGTCGTGCTGGGATAAACACTTAGAATGCGAAATTAAGAGGGAAAGCCCGAAAGGGATACCAAAAAGATAAAGACAAGAATATGTCATATATGAGCAGGGTAATTTCCCATTAGCAATGTAGCAAGGAACGAGAAAAGAAGAAATGAAGAGGAAGTATCCCTAATTATTTTCTACGCCACAGGCAGTCTAAGCTTTTAAAGCGGATATGTTAAATGATCGTATGTAACAATTATAGAGGAGACCTCCCCGAAGTATTATAATGCACCATGAGGCCAGTTCAACATTCGAGGACGAATGTTCTAAAGGGGGGGAGGATGTTATATCCCGTATTTTTGTGCATTCGGATAATTCAAGATAATTGCGGGAAGTTAAGGACAAGGTTATATTTTAATTTTGTTTAGCACACAAGTTGCTTATGAAAATTTTGATGTGGAAATATTAAGAAAGGCTAGGGGCAAAAAGGGAAATTCGCAAGATGGCTCATAGAAAATATGGAGGAAGGCTAAGGGCAAAACTTGGAATTTGGAAAATAAATTTTCATGAAATACAAAAAAAAAAAGTGGGCTTGAAACAAAAGGGCCAAAGTGGCCGTCCAAATGAGTATGGGCCAAGGCCCATATGGAAGATAAATAAATATAACCCAAAAGATGACAAGTTGCCATAATTTTCATCTTCTTTCCTTAGAAAAATCTAGAAACTTGGAGAAGACCTAAGTAGAAGGCCATTTGGCCAAGCTTGGTTGGACAAGAACCTTGAAAAAAAAAATCTCAAAAATTATTTTCTACTAATTGGAAGGTCCCTAGCAAGGTGAAGTGGTCATTGGAGCAAGTAGAACATTTATTCTTGCAAGCTACAAATTCTAGTCAAGTGAGAAGTTAAAGGAAAAAGGTAAGAATTAATCATCTTTTATATGTTATGGATGGTTGTGTATGTTGTAGTATGTAGAAATGGGTGAAATTCATGAAAATATGGATTGTGTGTTGTGGCTGTGTGGTTATGGTATGGTATGGAAAATAATGAATCAATTTTTCTTAAGTATTTTAGTTGTTGTTGTAATGGAACCTATGATGGAAATGAAAGTTTAATGATTCTAGTGAAGTTGTAAGTGTTGGAGAGTTGTTTTAGAAGCTAATGTGATTTTAATGTCACTTTTTGTATTTATGGAAGGTAATGTTGTTAATGTGTGAATTGTTAGTATAATTCATGAATTTGAAAGGAAGAAATGTGTTGTTATTGTTCTTGTTGAATTTGGAAGGTTTCAGATGGAATGGAATATTGGTTGGATTATTGTGAATATTATGCGGATTGTTTGAAGCGTTCTTGAACACTGTTTGAATGATTTCGGATTAGTACTTGAATGTGTGAGCAAATATGAATTGAATATAAGTGAAACGCCGTTGAAGTTTGTAGAAAGAAGTTGCTAATCCTAGTATGCGTTTTGAATCGATTGTGGATATTGTTAGAATAATTGTTGGTATTGTTGTTGATATTTTGGCCGAGTTAAATTCTCGGATTTGTTGTTGTATTCTTGGCCGAGTTGAATTCTCGGGGATAGTGTATTTACAGGGGAAATGCTGCCGAAATTTCTGTAAATAAAGTGTTGGTTTAGAATTGGACTCTTAAGTGTTATGGCTAATGTTTGGTATATATGAATATTGTTGTAGATCTTGCGAAGCCAAAGACTTAAGTTCGGATTAGCATAGAAAGCGGGCAAGGTATGTAAGGCTTACCTCTCTTTCTTTTTGCATGATCTTTATGGAACGAACAAATGACGTATATGTATGATTGCAAAGAAATTCCTATTCTTAGAGCCACTAGGATGACTAATATCCTTGATTTCCATAAGCTGTTTCATATGATTTTGATGCGTATCTATGTTGTCCGAAGATCTACTTGATATGTTACCGATTGGCATTCAAGAGATAAGTGATACGGCTAATGTCTTGATTTTCAAATGATAGCACGTCTGACTATTCCGTTAAGTCTTTGATACATTTTGATATGTATATATGATTCCAAAAGCTATATTTGATTTGATCCATACGATATCCGAAAGGTACTTGGTATGATTATTGCTTCGATTTTCCAAAAATGGCTTCTGAAATGTTCGTAGAAGGTTCTGTACTTCAAACGCTCATAACTTTCTCATACTAAGTCGGATTGACCCGAAACTTGTTTCTGAGCCCTCCGATGTCGGTAAGTATACTTATTTATCTAGTCTTGATTTATATGCATATAGTTTCTCACTACTCTGCTCGTGCACGCCTTAATATGTCTATTCACCTAGTCCCGGGCCGGGTATGTTATCGTGCGCACTCCACTGCATTGTTCACCGAGTCCCTCAATAGAGGGCCGGGTATGGTATATGCATATGATGATGTGATGAGATGATGATATGTTATGGTGGCCAGGAGGGCATATGATGATTTGATTCACCGAGTCCCTCGCTAGAGGGCCGGGTACGGTATGTATATATGTATATGCATGATGATATGATGGCATACTGATATGAGGATATGACTTCACTTACCGAGTCCCTCACTAGAGGGCCGGGTACGGTATATAAATGATATATAATGTTGACATGCATGACTTTGTTCACCGAGTCTCTCATTAGAGGGTCGGGTACGGTATATGTATACATGTATTCATGATGACATAATGACATGATTTCGTTCATCGAGTCCCATAATGGGCCGGGAACGGTATACGATATGAAAATGTTTGATTATGTTCCGTACTACACAGGTACAGTGGTTTCTTTATTATGATACTTGACTCCCGGAATCTCTGTTTCAGTTATGATCTTTCCAATTATATTTCATGCCTTACATACTCAGTACATATTCCGTACTGACCCCCTCTTCTTCGGGGGCTGCGTTTCATGCCCGCAGGTACAGACGTTCGTGTGAGTGACTCGACAGCTTAGGCTATCTGTTCTACTGCCTTGGAGTGCTCCCCTGTTCTGGAGCCCATATTTTTGGTACAGACTCTTCCGTTATATATATGTATGTGTATATTCAGGGGTACGGCGGGGCCCTGTCCCGTCATATGATTCTATTGTGTTTGTTAGAGGCCTGTAGACATATATGTGGGTCATGGGTCGTTATTGTTCGGATATGTCTGTGATTTTCTTCTAAGCGGTCCTATTTGCTATGACAGCCTTAACGACTTGTATGTACATATACTTATGTATACGCTTTGGACGATATGTTCTACGCCAGCCTTGGTGGCTCCTGTATGATGTGTTTGATATATACGACCGCTTAAGATAACATCCGCCTTAATACCTGTAATAATTAATATATGTTGGATATGGATAAGTCGTTGATATGTCGATTTGGTAAGTAAGTGTGTATGGGTGTCCAGCTCGGGCACTAGTCACGGCCCACGGGGTTGGGTCGTGACAACATTAGTCTAAACCCTTTCAATAACATCAAAAAAATCAAGGATCATACATTTTTGAAGGAATCTCAAGTGTCCCCAAACGTCCCTTCTTCTTCTCTTTCTTGGGTTTCAAGAAGCTAGGGTTTTTGGAAGATGAACTAGTGTTAATTCTTGTTACTTTGATATAGTTTAATCATAGGATGGTTAGGAACTCACCTTGTAAGGTTTGGAGAAGCCCTAGGTTGTTTTCTCCTCAATAAGTCATCCAAAAAAGAAGTAGGTTTGAATGTCCCAAGAAAATCCCGTCCTTATATAATTTTTTTCCCAGTTGGGGATGTTACGATGAGTATGCCGTTCCATATGGAGTTTGCGGCCGTATACATGCCGCATTCTGGATAAAAATTCACTGTAAAAACATTCTAAATTTTGTTGAAATGCGGAGTTGCATTCTAGCCACATTACGACAGGCGTCCCAGACAAGCTTCAGTAAACGGGCATAATTTTTGCTCCAACTCCATTTGAGTTCCACCTTATATCATTGGAAAGGTATTTCAAATATCTACAATTTTCATTAAAGAATTTTTCCCAAAATCTCAACGGATTTTCACAAAACTGGCCTAGATGTCAGACCTACCGAAACTTAGATGAGTTTAAGAACTCTTATGAACTTCACTGCTTGGTCTTGATCGTAAATCAACTATTCCGTCCAAACTCATCTTGATAGGGCTTCATATGCCTAAAATGTCACATTAACACTCATTTAACAATTCACACCTTATCCGAATTTACGGAGTGTTACATTATCGCCCTCTCAGGATCGTTCATCCTCGAATGAAAGTCATGAACTAAGATTTTCACTAAATCTCAAGTCTTCAAAATTTTCACTAGAGTTCGTTTGTATTGCAAGTTGTCTTAAACGAAACTCAGTTAATACTCTAAGAATTACGATATGGTCCTCACAAGGCCTCCCCACAACTACACCAAACAAGCCTATGCATGAAATAAGGGATTTACACCTTTAGTCTAAACTATCACAAACATTCGACAACCACAAGATTCAATACATTCCTGGAATAGGGAATAAGTGAGGGTATCTCTTCTTTATGTCCTCCTCAGCTTCCCGAGTTGATTCTTTAGTATTATGATTTTGCCACAGGACTTTCATCGAAGCCACACCTGTCGTCCTCAACCGTCTAACTTGTCGATCTAAGATCTGAATCGTTCCTCTTCATTAGACAGCCCTTCATTGATTTCAATCTCTTCATGAGTTAAGACATGAGAAGGAACGGGTTATATAACATCAACATTGAAATGTGAAACACAGAATATACCATAGCCATCTCAGATGGTAATTTTAACTCATACGCCACCTTCCCAATTCTTCTCACAATCTCATAAGGGCCGATAAAACAAGGACTAAGTTTACCCCTTCTACCAAACCGCATCACTCCCTTTATTGGCGACACTTTCAAGAAGACCTTGTCACCAACAGCAAACTCTAGCTCGCGACGCCTCATATCTGTATTAGACTTTTGTCTACTCTGAGCTATCTTGAGTCGTTGCATAATGAGGTTCACCTTCTCGATTACTTCATGCACTAAGTCGGGACCCAACAACTCTACTTCTGTGGGTTCAAACCACCCAATTGGACATCTACAACGCCTCTCATAAAGTGCTTCATACGGAGCCATCTAGATACTTGCTTGATAACTATTATTGTACTCAAACGTTACAAGAGGTAGATGTTCATCCCAATTACCTCCAAAATCAACTGCACCCGCTCGTAACATGTCTTCCAGAGTTTGTATAGTTCTCTCTGCCTGCCCGTCCGTCTGAGCATGGAAGGCAGTGCTCAAGTTCACTCTGTTATGGTTCGCTTTTACGCGGGTTAAGGCATAAAAGTTACTACAAGGTTGTTGGATCTCTAAATTGGATATTTGGTTTTTAGAGTCACCACTCAATTTATTTAAGGAAAACTAGGAAAACGGGGTTTAAAGAATTTTTCAAGCACGAGAAAAATTCTTTTGGACCAGAGTTCGAGGTAAGAGTTCTGGTGATCCCCTAGAAAAAATTTTAAGCATCCTAGTATTAAGGATCTGTATAATACAGTTGACCTACAAGCTTCAATGTGTGATTTGTAATTGTTTGCTTAAAACTTGTTTATATTTCCGCAAAATATCATTCTTTTAAAATAAAAAAAATTGGCAAAAAGTTCCCTTATAAAAAGGTTTTTGGTTTCAAAAATCCACGTAAGTGTTCTACTCACTTTATTTCCGGACTTAGAGACACTAGGAATTTCTCCCAAGTAGAGTCACTACTATTCTAGTCCTAATAAAATAGGTTTAGTACTTACGGATTTTATTATACATATATAAAAATATGGAGTATATCTTTATTTTTTTTTTACTTTATATAAATGTAGGAAAAAATACAAGTATTTTTTATATTCAAGTCCATCTCTATTTATTGAAGCTCATGAAGGTCAGCCCAATTCTAAGTCCAGAACCCGGCTCGGTCTCAAAACTCCGTCCAAACAAGTCCTCTCATTTCAGTCCACTTTTAATGTTGGGCTTCTAGGCCCAAAGATGTTTTCCAGAAAAATATTCCAAGTCCCAGTCTCCAACAGTTCAATATTCACATCAAATCCAAAAAGTCCAAATTTGTACTTCTTTCTTTCACTACTTAGCCTAGTTTTAAGATCATTTCTCATGCATTTCAAAATACGTTTTCCTGAAGTTCATTTCCATTAAAATAAATACAAATTTTTACAGTTTTGTACTTAAAATGGAGTGATCACTTTAACGTTTTGAAGAAGAAAATACTCATTTTTGTTTAGACTTAGGAAACTGTTTTAACTTTAGAAAATCTCATTTCTTTGTTGTCCTTATATCGTGACCTTTGAAAAAGAACAGTCTTAAAAATCATCAAGTTAAAGGATGGTTTTAACCAAACTTTAGAAATCAATTTGTGGCGACTTACCTAAGTAACAATGTGTTTCCTAAATTCTAACATTCATATGGGTTCCAATAATTCATAAGTGTCATTCACAAATACATTTTTTCACAAAAAATGAATCAAATAAGAGGGAGTTTAGGCTGGTGGGCCAATCTAAGCCCACCGGTTACTATTTTAACCCATAGTTGGGTCTTCACCATTTTTACCCATGGTTGGGCCTTCATTGCAAATATTAGCTTCCCTTTCATTTCCCATACGGACTCGATTAAAAGATAGAATAGCTGGGCCTTTGGCCCAGTCAAGTTCATGCAAAGATATGGCCCGAGGTTGATTCACATAAAACAGGCAGAAGATAAGAAATTAGTATATGTCTAAAGGCTGAGGCCCAAAATAAGCACAGTATAATACATGACATAGTAACAGAATACTTAGAGAGGTACTCAAATCGCAATCAAACAACCATCAAAGAAAACAGACAACTAAGGCTTGTATTTAGCATTTTTCTACACGAAGGCCCAGTGAGTAAAGAAAAGGAAGAGACCCAGAATTTAGCAGGATTTAATTAACAAATCACTGTTTTAAGATGATTTGCCTAATATACACTGAATATATCATCACACACATGTTGAGACAGATATATAGTTGGATACACTCTCAATAAGCCAATACACACCCTCCATATACCATATGGGCTCAATCATACAAAGGAAAGCAAGTAAGGAAAAGCAATGCTTAACTTCTAAAGGATTTCATGTAGGCACTAGTAGTCAAGATATAATCAAGCAATGCACAGGACCAGTATACAAGTAACATGCAGTATATACACTTAGTCACATGATTTCAAGCATTCATCTACAAATCCCATAGAGTATCCATACAGACTCACACTTACTAAATGTTGAATTTATCATGATTAATGCTCTTTCAAACATAGCCTGAGACTAGTAATACAACAACTAATAACTAGGAAATAGCATAGATCACATAACTTAAGAAATAGAGCCATTGAGGGAGCATACAAAGGGCCTGGTCATTTGTTAAGGCAACTAACATATTATTCTAGTCTCAATAGGTGCAGTTCCAAATTCAGCAGACATGATGGTCGTATTTTATTGCCAACAAAGCATCTCTAAAAGGGAAAATAAGGGGAATTAGATACCATTTGGTTTGAACAACATGTCACAAAAAAAATGTAGTTCAGCAATATCACATAATCTCAAGCTATATATGCTTTAGAAAAACACTTAAACTTAAGCCGAGATAGGCATGCTTCAGGTGTCCATATTGGTTTGAATCAAGGACAGCTTAATATGCTAGTCATGTTATCAAGTCAAAAGGAAGCTCATAGTCATTCTCAACATGTGTTCAGGTCAGAAACAGGCACTAACATATATTACTAATATTCAGCCCCAACAGTATACAATATAACCACTTCACAGTATTTAGTCATTCTTTAATCATGCTTAGCAGACTTCTAAGTTATATTGAAACAAGGTGGTAAACAAATATCATTATTGTTTAACCATAAGATCCTAAGTTTATATAATTTGCAAAGATCAATCAGATATTCAGATCAAACAAAAGTTGTTTCAGGACAGGGGTTTCATATTTAAACAGGATCAACAACATGGTTCAAGTATGGTTAGACATGTTGGGTCCTTTTTACAACATTATTTACCAAATCACAAGGTTTTGTCATAATAACAGGTCAAATGAACCCACAGTAAGGCCATATTTAGGCAAATGGCAGATAAGAAATAAAGCTGACAACTATCAGGCTACCAGGTCCAAACAAGCAACATATTCATCTGATCCAGCCTTAACATGGTAACTTATAAGCCTATTTAACTAGCAGAGAGCACACATTCAACATGGAGAGGTCAGATTTAGAGGAAACAATACTTAAAAGCATGCTCAAACTGGATCAGATTGGACCAACAACAATCAGGCTTAAAGCAACAGGTTGTAACACATAAGGCATACAGAGTTAGATTCAAAATTAGCTACAAGGGCTAGATAAACTGAACTAAGCCATCATTGAAACAGTTCCAACTTCTCAAATCAGTACCTAGGGTAGAAGCACATCATTTATCTAATCATGTTTAATATCTGAACAAATTCAACAACAAACAAGGCTAGTCATATAAGTATATTTGACTAACTCAAGCCAAAACAGCCCATAACCAACATGTTCAATAAACTGAACTAAACCTGCACTTATAGATATACTTGGATGCTATACTAACATAGAGGCATGCTAAACATCCTAAATTAATACACAAAACATATTTAACTAAACATATCAGGCCGGATTAACAACTAAACATGCTTAACTAAACAAGCTTAACATAAACTTAACAAGCATCTTAATAGGCTATTAAACAAAACTAGGCAATAAACACTATCTAAAACATAAGCAAAATAGCAAACAAATTAAACATGTAATAACTAAAAAATGCAGAAAAAATAGAAAGGAAGGGGAAATACCTCTTTGTTGTGCAGCCTTGGTCGAGATTTGAACTTGGAGAATCCAATTGTCCCCCCCTCCCCGGCCCACCAAATGCTCAGTACCACACAAAAGAAAGGAAAACTTTTTAAAATTTGAACTAAATTTAAAATGAAGGTTCTCAGGTATAGAAATACTAGAAACCCTAGGTATTCAATTTTTGCAAGTGAATATCAGATGCCCGATCTATTAAATAGTTAAAATTGAGGCCCTATTTATAGAATCCCCGAAATCCTAGATGTAACGATGTGGGATAAATCCCAATTATGGGATTCCCTCCTCACATTCAAGTATTGCAGGGTCGAGATTAAGTCAAAATAAAGCATCAACGGTCCTATTTCTACCAAAAAAAAATTAATCCAAAATATTTTTCACGAACTAATCAGAGCATGGTATTCAAATTCGAAACAAACAAGAACAATTAAAATTTTCACAGTTATGACTGTTAATTCTGAGAGAAGTAAAGAAAAAATAGTGAAATGTAGAGGTTTATACCGCGTTTGGGGTGGCGTTGGTGAGAGAAGGTGGAAACATTTGTTATTTCCCTTTCTCGGCCTTGCAAAGTGATGAAAACGCATCGTACACCTGCCATATTTCCATTTCTAGAGACGATGACGAGGAGAGTGAAGGCAAAATCCATGGCAGCTAGGGTTTTAGGAGCGGGGGAAGGGAAAAGTCGCTAAGAGTTCGTTTGGTCTGAGGACGAGTGTAAAATGAAAGGGGGTAAGGGGCTTTACCCCTGTTATGTGAAGTTTTGGGCCGGGTCATGCCCTTTTAGGCCTGGAATCAGTCCTAATCAAAGGAATAAGAGGGCAACCCCAATATGTATACATGTATACACGTGATATACATGTATATTACATGTATATCCATGTATATATGCATATACATGTCGGATTTTGATACGCGTTTTAATAAATAACCATAATTAAGAAAATACTAATTAATTTAGACGCTTAATCACGATTAAATAAGGTTAATTAAAAAACTAAAGACTAATATTGTAAACAATGGCCCTAATTGACTTAATTTTAAGACCATGCTATTTCAATTATGGCATTATTTGGTCCAATGATCCATCTTAGGGAAACATTTGCACAAATGACCTTAATTTATCAGACCAATGAATTTGGCCCTTTCATATAAGGTCACAATTAAACTAGATAACAATTAGGAAGGTTAATTTTGCAATAATGACCTCAACTATGGAAATTGATTTTCATTTGGACTATTAATTGATTATTTCAATTATAGCCATTTAATGGGCGATTTACATAATTAACCACAATTAAACACTTAATTAATTATGATAAAATTCTAATAAGTTGAACAAACAAGAATTGAGGGGTAGAATGATTAATTCTTTTAATTAACCAAATTCCCTGAATTAAATAGAGTAAAATACTTGCAAATTGACATTTTAAAAATTTAGACAATTAAGTAGATAATTGTTGTAAATATATAAAATGTGTAATTAATTTCTAAATGATTTATAATATTATATAAATTATTTTGCCAAATAAGAATGGTAAAATATTAGCTGAATAATTTTATAAAATCATGTTGGCGTCTAAAAATACACATTTCACTCTGTTTGATGTCCAAGGACCCTGGGTAATTAAAATAAATTATGGGAAGTCAAAAATTAGGTGTCAACGCACTCGAGTTCCCAAACCTTCTTGGAGCGATTTTAAAAAATGAGCAGTGAATTGCGTATCTCTGTCAGATATGATGGATGTCGGAATCCCATGTAATCTAACGATTTCCTTCAAATATAACTTGGTGTAATGCGCCGCTGTATCCGTTGTCTTCACAGGAAGAAAATGAACAGACTTGGTGATTTTGTCCACAGTCACCCAAATAGAATCGAACTTGGCCTTTGTGCGAGGTAATCCCACAACAAAGTCCGTATTAATCATCTCCCACTTCCATTGAGGAATCTCAATATTCTGAGCCAAACCAGGTCTTTGGTGTTCAGCTTTCACCTGCTGACAGTTCAAACACTTAGCCATAAATTTAGAGATATCTACCTTTATGCTCTTCCACCAATAATGTTGCTTCAAATTTTTATACATCTTGGTGGATCCCGGATGCATAGAATATTTGAAACTATGCGCTTCCACCATCAACTCTTGTCGGAGACCATCAACATCAGGGACACATAAAAGTCCTTGCAACCTTATGACATCATTATCAACACCAATGGTGAATAAAGTGTACTCACCCTTTTCCACTCCATCTCGCAGCTTCACCAGAAGTCCATCTTCATATTGCTTGGACTTAATTCTCTCCGCAATATCAGATCGCGCTAGCGTAATTCCCACTAACTCCACATTTTTAGTTTCATCGAGTAGGACTCCAAGATTAGCAAGTCTTTGAATTTCCCTGCCCATCGGTATTTTCTGAGCATGCAAATATGCTTACGTGCCCACAGATTTTTGGCTCAAAGCATCAGCAACAACATCTACTTTACCAGGATGATACAAGATGTTCAAGTCGTAATCTTTCAACAAGTAACCATTTTCTCTGTCTGAGATTCAACTCTCGCTGCTTGAAGATATATCGCAAGCTCTTGTGATCAGTGAAGACGTCACAGTGTTCACCATACAAGTAGTGACGCCAAATCTTTAGAGCGAAAGCAACAGCAGCCAGTTCCAAATCATGAGTCGGATAATTCTTCTTATGCTTCTTTAACTGTCGCGAAGCATAGGCGATCACCTTACCATTCTGCATCAACATACAACCCAACCCAACTCTGGAAGCATAACAATAAACTACATAACCACCAGACCCTGAAAGCAGAGTCAAAACAAGAGCCGAAGTCAATCTCACCTTAAGCTCTAGAAAGCTCTTTTCACAGGCTTTAGACCATTGGAACTTAGTAGTCTCCTGAGTCAATTTCATCAGTGGTGCGGCTCTAGATGAGAAACCTTCCACAAACTTCTGATAGTAACTTGCCAAACACAAGAAACTACGAATATCCGTTGCATTTGTGGACCTCACCCAGTCCCTGACTACTGAAATTTTCTGAGGGTCAATCTTAATACTTTCGCTAGACACCACATGGCTTAAGAAAGCCACAGAGTTAAGTCAGAACTCACACTTAGAAAATTTTCCATAAAGACTATTCTCCTCAAGTGTCTTCAAGGTTATTCTCAAGTGACCTGTGTGTTCCTCACAACTTTTCGAATACACCAGAATATCATCAATAAATACAATAATGAAATGATCAAGAAAAGTTTTGCACATACCGTTCATCAAGTCCATAAATGTAGCGGGTGCATTAGTCAGACCAAAGGACATCACCAGGATTTCAAAGTCGCCAAAACTAGTACGAAAAGTTGTTTTCGGAATATCCTGCGCCTTTATTTGATACCCAGACCTCAATTCAATCTTGGAAAAGGACTTAGCAGCCTGCAGTTGGTTGAACAGATCATCTATCCTAGGCAAAGGATACTTGTTCTTAATGGTCACCTTATTAAGCTTACGATAATCCACACACATTCTAAAAGAACCAACCTTCTTTCTTACGAACAGGATCGGAGCACCCCAAGGTGAGGTACTTGGTTGAATAAACCTTTATCCAATAAATCCTTCAATTTGTCTTTTAACTCGCGTAGCTCTACCGGAGCAATATGACATGGTGGAATAGAGATTGGTCAAGTATCAGGAATAACATCAATCCTGAAATAATTAACTCTATCAGGCGGAATGCACGAAAGATCTTCTAGAAACACTTCGGGAAATTCATTAACTATAGGAACAGACTCAAATTGGGTACTATGGATTGAGTGTTATTGACAACAACTAGATGATAAATACACCATTTCGATATCATTTTATGAGCCTTAAGATAAGAAATAAACCTACCTCAAGGCTTAGCAATATCATCTTTCCACACAATAACTGTTTCATTAAGGAATTCAAAACGAACTAATTTATGCCGGCAATCCACATTTGCATATCACTCAGACAACCAATCCATCCCCATAATCACATCAAAAACTACCATCTCTAGTTCAAACAAGTCAGCTATAGTCTCATAACCTTTAATTACCACTACATAGTTTCTATAAACTCTAGAAGCAATAACGGGAACACTAGCAGGGTTATCCACCGAAAAGGGTTCTAACAATATCTCGGGATTGTCACACCCAGACCTCGCTGGGGTGTGATGGGCACCCGACCCTTACTTAGGGCCGAGCGAACCCTCAGACTCTCGCTGCACATAAAATCACGTCAACTCTTTTTTTTTCTTTAAAACAAATAATAAAGTACATAGCAAAACTTTTCTTTCAAAAATATTCTTTCTCGTGGCTTTCAAGCCGAACAAACTTGTGATCATACAAAATTCATTACGTACACAGACCGACAACCAATACCCACGACACTGTCTGCAAAGTCTCTAATAAGATCCCAAAAGCATAACATACAGAATCTGACTCGGCAGCACTCCGAGAACAAATGGAGCTTGCCATCTGCACTGGAACATCTTCCATCTGTCCTCAACTCAACTGGGAGTACCTGCGCGGCATGAAACGTAGCCCCCGAAGAACAGGGGGTCAGTACGGAAATGTACCGAGTATGTAAAGCGAAAATATAACAATATAAGCAAAACCGAGCCAGAAGTATAGAAATAGAACAGGTAGTATCGGATCCAAGTCCGAAACGGAAATACAGAGTGTGTGGCCAGGACCACGATATATATCATAAGCACGAGGTGTAGCCGTCTGAATCGTGATATGAAACAGAGGTACAAAGCCTAACTGGCAGGATCATCGTGCGGATCGGGGCACAGAGTGCTACTGACATACCCGCAACCGAAGCTAGGGGTGTAGAACTATAGCCGACTGAAGCATAGTCCGGCTCAATCATGCAGAAGAAATACCAACAGAATCATTCTCCGAATCCGCTGTCCAGAAATGTAACAGGCAGAACCATGCATGCAGAATCATAAACTTACACAAGCACAGGTAGTATATATTTACCTCAGGTTTCGGCCCTTTAGTGAGGGGCGCAATGGACAGTGCACTGGGGTGTACACGAATAACCAGGTCGCCACAGGGTCGCCTCTAGTGCACAAGTCATACCCAAGAGGTTCCAGCAGGCAAATACGGCAGTTAGAATGTCAAAATGCTTTACTTTCTTTTGAAAAACATTTTTGTTTCACACATATAAAGGAATCAACGCACAATTTCCGCGGCCATAAGTCCAGCGGTCGCTACCACGCATACCGCGGCCAAGTACCCAGCGGTCACTATCACACGTACCGCGGCCAAGGTTCCAGCGGTTATAATCACACATACCGCGACCAAAAGTCCAGCGGTTACAATCACACATACCGCGGTCGAGGGTCCAGCGGTCACAATCACACATTTGACATACCGCGGTCAAGGGTCCAGCGGTCTATGTCAGGCACAATCACAAGTGCGGCAGACGCGGTCAAGGGTCCAGCAGTCAATGCCACACGTCCGGCATGACGCGGTCAAGGGTCCAGCTATCAATGTCGGACACGCCGCGGTCGAGGGTCCAGCGGCCAATATTACATATGCGCATATTCACATAACCGGCCCGGGACTCGGTAAAACAGAAAACAACCATACAGAATGCCAAATTATCACTTTCCCAACATAATCACACACGCCAGGATCATACATCACACAAGATTCAGGTATACCAAAATCGTATATCAGTAAGTACGGGAGGTAAGTAGTTTATCCAAAATATCAGGGTAATATTTTCAAAACGTTTTAGATGTCAAAAAAATATTTTATAAAGCTCATAAAGGTGGTCATAGCACCTATCGTATAGTAAACAACATAATAACCAGGAGCTACCTGCGAGCTCCGGACACGAGTACATTGGCTAAAGCCATACAGAATTTATATCAGGGTTTCTGTCCCCGTAATTGTTTCCATGAACATTAAATCAATTCAGGTTCGTTAAAATAACTCCCGTTTAGTAGTCGGAACAATAGCCATAAGTTTCCTCGACTTATCGTATGGGAATAAGACAGACAGAACAATAAGAGAGGCATCGGGGAATAGCGGGCCCACCTCGGGCCAAGTCGAGGCGGCGGACAAGAATCACGCCCATTAGACTCTACAGAGTCATCCAGGAAGGTTTCATAGTGATCGGGTTACATTTGTACAAGTTATGGAGGTTTAACCACTTTTCTAGCGAAATGCGCCTTTTGAAATTCAATTGAATTGAATGAATAGTATCAAAAATCAATCTCGAGTTTCTATGAGCAGAATCGCCCCCGAGGCTCCGATCTTGACCTAGTACATCTAGGACATGCCAAAGAACAAAGGGGAAGACTTTACATACCTCGATTGCGCCTTACGCTCGCTTGGCTTCAATTCCAATTTCGTCCAGAATCTACAAATGGTCATGTCTACCAATTGTCAATTTCAAGCTTTTCGAGAATCTAAGCTTAATCACATAATTGCCTACCGAAATTTCGGCAACATTTCCCCTATATATATGACATCCCCGAGACTTAGCTCGGCTTAATATATCAACACAACAACCCAACAACAACATCACTAACAACAACAAGCATTACAAAACACATAGTATGGCATAACTTGCCTTGTTTTCCACATGGTCCAACAACTTCCACTTCAACTTCACAAACCCAAACTAGTATGAACATTTCCATATTCATCATTAATCAAGACCATTACAATGTGATTTGGAAGTATTTCATATCATTTCTATACAATATTCACATGATATACAAAATATACAAATTTTCCACCAAACCATAATCCATCCAAAACTTCAAATCTTCAACATACATATTCATAACATATTTCCACCTTCCAATTTCATCAACCATAATCATAATTCACATCTTAACAACTTCATTTCCATAATATCATAAAATCATATTAAAATGACATAATCTTCTACAATCAATTTCAATGCCAACAGACGAATTTATATCGCTATTTTCCCGTTCTATTCCGTTGAAACTTTAAATAAACTTGTTGGCAATGAAAAAGAGCCTTAATCATACCTTAAGTGCACAGCTACCACGTCCACCCTCTTATTTTTAGTTGATTTTTAGCTCAAATCGAAGGCAACGCGACGTAGAACACTTTTCTCTTCATGGGCTTCGGGATTCGGGGCTCAGATTTTGATCAAACTTTATTTATCTCTCTAAGTCTTTCCTCCCTCAATCTCTATAGAATTTTCTGGATCTTTTCTGATCTGAAAATGTGGAGGAGGAGGCTAAAACCTCCCTTAAATAACAAGGAAATGGGCCTGACCCGGATTGGAATCGGGTTGGGCCCATTTCACTGCCCAGCTTGACCTTTCCGCCTTAAAATGTTCATATCTCCTTATCCCGATGTCACCTATAGGCCCACGACCTACCGTTGGAAAGCTATTTCAATTATCTACAACTCTTAATTCTGGGCGTATTCCCAAATACCAGACTTATAATGCCGTTTGTGCCCCTCCAAGTCAGGTCATCCGAAAACGTTTTCTTAAAACATTCGTTTGGAGGGCTTCCACTTTGATTTGGCCCCAAGGCCCTTCACAAGTTGTGTTTTACTTTACACATGCGATTCATATAACTTGTCACGTGTCCCAAAAGAAATATTGACGTGTGGGCCCCACCTCAGTAAATAATCTGACGTTCAAAAATACGGGATATAACAGGGCTCTACCCCAAAATCAAGAGCAAAATATGGTATCACATAAGAGAGATTCAAACCTGAACAATCAACAAATATGCATCAAAAGATCAAATAGTGAGGATACCTGTGACTACGGCATCTGAGGCTTTCGCTGCCTCTCTACGAGTCAAACCATAAAGTCGAGCTTGTCCCCCATTGGCGGTGTTAGCAGTCACTTTACCCGTCCTGTTACCATAAGCATTAGGAACATTGTTAGTATTACCAGCAGGCAGATTCTTAGCAGCAGCAGAAGAAGATGAATTATTTCTTTGGCTAGAAAAGTTAGCCATTTCCTACACTTCCTCTTGATATGACCCGTTATACCACAATGATGACAAATATGATCCTCCAATCCAGATGATTATCGGTTACTACCTAGAGAATATCTGTTCTGATTATTTTTCCTCTGACCTTATCTACCAGACAGAACGTTGGCGTTAGAATAAGTGCCAGACTGTGCAGGTGCAGAATACCTTTTTCTTTGCCCTCCATTATATAAACCACTGAAACCACCCCCAGATCGGGCATTTTTACTTTGTTCTCTATCTAACCTCTCTTCACCCTTACAATTCTCTTGTTGTTTAGAGAATAGGCATAATAGCAGCAACACACGTAGACTTGATACGCGACACGAAACCACACACAAATTGAGTCAACTTGTGCTTTCAGTCACAATCATATACGTTGCATACTTCGCCAGACGGGTAAACTTCAAGCTATACTCACGAACGGACATAGTGCCTTGCTCAATCTTCTCAAACTTAGTAGCCATAGAAAATCGCTCCTCATCGGACTAAAACCTCTCCATAAATGCCTTCTCGAATTTAGCCCAAGTAGGAGCTGGAGCATCATTATCCCTCTCAATCTACAACAACTCGAACCAACCACGAGCAACATCTTTTAATTGGTATGATGTGAACTCCACAGCTTCAGAACTATGAGCACATATTGCTCTTAGAGCTTTGAAAGTCTCATCCATAAAGTACTAGGGATCTGTTACACCTCAAAAAAAATTATGGTCAAGCACAGGGAATAGACTGACGAAAGGTACGACGTATGCGATGTTTTGAAAAGTAAGAAATAACGGTTGATGAGTGTAAATAAAATTTCAAAGACATTTGAGGTAAGAGACGAAAGTTGTTAAGGAAAGCAAGGTATACATTATGTATTGAGAAGGATTTATGAGTAACGAATTAATGATGTTTTGGAGAAGAGTTATAACGTCCCTTAGATTGTTAATGAGGTGATAAACAAGTGCTAAGAAGGTTCCCTATCAAATGAAGTGACAAGAAAAAGATTAGTGAAAAGATGAGTTATACGGTCTATTATACAGTCCGTATAATAGTCCGCAGAATGGTCACAGTGAAGTCCCTCATTGGTGAGATTATACGGTCACTTATACGGACCGTATAAAGTTATATGGCCCGTATAATGTTCCGTATAATTGTCACAGAGGCAAGTTGTTGAAGGGGTTATTTTACGGTCACTTATACGGACCGTATAAAATTATACGGCCCGTATAAAGTACCGTATAATGGACACAGAATCGATATGTTGTTGGGACTATTTCACGGTCACTTATACGGACCATATAAGTTTATACGGACCGTATAAGGGTCCGTAGAATGCACGACGGATCAAATTTTTCCAATTATAAATACAAGACCCCACGTTATTATTTTCATTTTTCTCACTTCTCCACTTCTCTCCAAGTCTCTAGAACATTCTACACCCTTCATCCACAAGAATTCTAGGGAAATTAAATATCAATATCATAAATCCAAGGGAATCAAGTGTAAGAAAGCTATTGAGGGTTGCTTGAAGTCAAGAAATATCTTGGATTGAAGCTAAGGTTTTTTTCTTCAAGTGGAGTATTGCTATCCAAAAACAATTCCTACACCATCAAAGGTAAGTTTTATGATCAATTCATGTTATTTAGAGTATTGAGGGGTTGACAGACTTGGATTATAGAAGGAAATAGAAAATGGGTTACAAATATTAGAATGGTGACATTTTTTGAATAGTAGCTTAATATCTTTGTATATTAAGAGTGTAGATATGTTATAAATGATGTTAAGAACATAGGAGAAACATTATATGAGGGTGAAAGTAATGTGGTATTATGACCACGGTTATGGATGCCCTTGAAATGGAAGTAGGAGAATTGAATAATGTAGGGTTGATGAAGATTATTGAGTATGATATTATGGATATTGTTATTGACATTTGGGAGTTGACATGTACTATGAGAAAAGTTGAATAAATAAAGGAAACGCTGCCAAATTTTCTCTAGCTTTAGTAAGCACATTCATATAATCGATTAGCTAATGCTAATGCGAATTCTCTTGAAGGTAGACACGTGAGCATTAAAGGAGAACAATCAAGCGATGGAAATTGTTAAACGAAAGAGGTATGTAAGGCTAGTCCTTTCTTTCTAAGACATGACTCTTATGGCATAAATCCTCCTATCTTTCCATGATTTTCCTACATATTGGGAATTATGAATCTACGAGTGTAAAGAGCCTCATACGAGATAAAGAAAAGAGATACGTTACGAGCATGACAATACCGATGATGAATCTAAGTCTAGAAGTCCTAAAGCTCATGATACGATATTCCTACGAAGCTAATGACCCTTATATGATTCCTATGATACTATTTCCCTATCTCTCCGTAACTTTCTTACATTCCGGGAACTATGAGACCATACTGATAAAGAGATTCTTATGGGATAAAGATGAGAAATATGTCATGAATACGAAAATAATGATAGTAAGTTTAAGCCTAGAGATTCTAAAGCAAGATATGATTTCTATGAAGTTAAAGATCCTACTTACGATCCCTTGATGTTGTTCATAGCATACACTCACCTTAAAATGTTAGTTCCTTCAAGGTGGGATATGATGAATATGATTACTCCATAATGTAATTGGGGGTTCTCGACCTTATGTCACCCCGACATTGTTATAGATTATCTGTAAGCTCTAATGCATGTCCTATGACCAATGTTCCGAACAGTTACGAGTCTATGTTCATAGGGGGTTTCATATGAGATAAAGGTAAGAGATATGCTATCGATACGATAATGGTAATGATCAGCCCTAGTTTTGAGATTACAAAGCCTATCATACGATACTTTTACGAAGTTCATGCTACGAATATGATATGATTTTCATAGGTTGTCTTAAAATTCAAATGCATGCTTTATGGAAAGTTATGATAAGCTTATGAGATGTATGTGATGGCAATGATGATGATGAGATATACCGAGCCTTGTGATGGCCGGGTACGGGAGCCATGTATGTGATATTGTTGAGCCACTACGTGGCCTAATACAGATAATATTTAATGTGTATGAGCAGATACGGAACTATGATATATATATATATATAAAATGATGCTAATTTATGATAAGGTCATGATATGCCTATGAGATGTGTAATAATGATGAATTTATGATTGATTATATGACGATACGATTTCACCGTGCCTAGTTGGCCGGGCATGTCACCGCGAAGGCGGGCTGCATACGATTCCACCATGCTAAAATGGCCGGGCATGTCACCGCTAAGGCGGGCTGCTATGTATACACTGAGCCTAGAGGGCCGAGCATGATCACTAGTAGTGGGCGGCATATGATGGTTACCCGAATGCGGGTTAACGATGATGATTTATATGATACGATGATGTATGTGCTATGATGATACATGTACTGTGATTATATATATGATATATGTATGAAATGTATCCACCCTTAAAGGTTACGCAGGTTGTATCTTCACGTTATAACTTATGATTTCTCTATCATGTTCATTTCATTCATGCCTTACATACTAAGTACAATATTCGTACTGACGTCTGTTTTCTTTGGACGTTGTGTTCATGCCCATAGGTGGACAGGGAGGCGACCCAGATTTATAGAAGCCGATCAGCAGACTTTTGAGAGCACTCCATTATTCCGGAGGTGCCATTGATTCACTATCTTATGTACATATATGTTTTGGGCACGACGGGGTCCTGTCCCGTCTATATGTCTATTACTCTAGTAGAGGCTCGTAGATACGTATATGTGGGTAGCATGGTCTCAGGATGTTATTATTGTGTGAATAATAGCCGAAGGGCTTATGTGTATAAAAGTAATTATGTTTCCAAATGAAAAATGATTTTCCTATGATTTGAGTATGAATTTGATGAATGAATGCTTAATGAGTATGATAAATAGTAGAATGAGTGGTGCTCGGTGGTTAGCCCCGGGTACCCGTCATGGCCCCTAGTCGGGTCGTGACAAAAGTGGTATCAGAGCAGTTCAGTCCTAGGAAGTGTCTACGAGCCGTGTCTAGTAGAGTCTTGTTTATGGTGTGTTTCGCGCCACACTAATAAACAAGAGGCTACAGGGCATTTAAGATGGTTACTCTTCTTTCATCCCTAAGATCGTGCGATAGAGCTAAGCCATTGGAAATGAGATTCCTTGTACTAACCCTTGATTGCAGCAGAAGAACGGTATTGACCGAAGAAAGTGATTGATGATGTTGAAGTTACAGAGGTAAGTCAGTGTTCATATGATAGAGGAATTGATTAAATGTGTCTCTTGATGATAAGTTCAGTTATAAGTTGTGAACCAAACAAATTGAATGAATCAGAAAAAAGGTAAGCGACGGTACGAAAGATGTGTGTCGAGTAAGGTAAGAATATTGAGGTATAATTCAAATATAAAGCTAAAGGATGAAATGGAAAGTAAACAGGAAGGGATAACAGGGCAGATCGCTAAAGGATCAGACACATCTTGAAGTGTGATATATGAGGTAAGTTTCGACATCTTTGTGCTTTTAGTTGAAAGTGGGAGCCCTGTGTGGCTGAGATATGTCGTACATATATATTGGCCCCGTGAGGCGTTGTTGGTATTTACTGCGTGCAGGTTTTGGGATAGTAAGAATTATAGAGGAAACTCTGCCGAAATTTTCCTAGAATCTAAAGGAGATAAGACATAAGCTTGTAATATGTCCTAACGGAAAAAGATGTTGTGCAAAAAGTAATGACAGGATGAGATTAAGTTAGGAGTATCATTGACGATCACAAGAGATAAGCTAAATGCTGCTGAATTGATAGTAATGGTAATTATGAGATCAACATTCATATGGTAAAGAGATATACTAGAGTAAATTAGGGAGACAAGAAGTACTAAAATATGAAATAGAAAGAGAAAAGGGTAACTCCAATAAAGTGTGATACTGGAGTATTGATTGGATGGATAAGCACAAGTAAGATACGATAAGTCTATTAGCAAATAAAGTAACAACATCATGGAGATAGAGGTACGAATATGTAGGGTTATAATGAATGTGAATACATTGGTAAGATAACTTATGTGGTAAGTGTAATAGGGCTGATTAGAAAGAGTAGCAGGTTGAGTATGCTTACTTCGTAAGGTTTATCCTATTTTACGAGCGGACTTGCGAACTAGGTAAGGAAGCGGCACTCTATAGCGTTGATTATGATTAAGATATAATGAGAGCGTGGCAAGAATTGTAATACAATGTAAGTAAAGTATAGTGAGGAAACGACTCAGGATGTGACCTATTTTATATGAATAAAGAATGATAGCAAGCGTGAAACAAGCAAGCGAGCCATGGGGCAGTAGATGAGAAAGCTAAAAAGCCCTCGTTAGAAAAATCCAGCATAGAGGTTTCCCAATGACAGAAATGAGAGCAAGCAAAATTGAAAAAGGAATTGGAAAAATGTGATATGGCAAAGTAGTAGCAACTTGTGATTTGTATAATCAAGAGTATAAGTGATATCTTTAGCTGGATACAGAAAGATGAATAATGAAATAGGACGATTGTTAGAAAAGGGATCAACACAATAAGGATGAGAGGGGGTGATCAGAATGAACAAAATAAGTTTTGGAAGCGAAGAATAAATGGTACAAAGGTAGTATATCCTAAAGGACAAAGCGGTACTAAGTTAAGAATAGGGTTCCTCGTGCGAAGAATAAAGGGTTGATTATAAAACGGTAGGAAATAAGATAAATAAATGAAGGAAGGAAGAGAGCATAACGAGATAAGTTACGATCGATAGACAAAGAGTTTAGGTATATATAATCACCGAGCCTAGCCATGGTCGGGTACGCGAAACACCGAACCTTTGTGGTCGGACATGCTATGTAAATGATATGTATATGAATATGATTATGGATACGATATGTAAATGAGTACGATTAGGAATACGGATACGGATATGGATACATGTATATGTACAGATGTGTATGTACACGAATCACGCAAGAACGATTACGTAACCTGCAAGTATTTATACGTCGCTGATGAAACCAAGTGGGTACCTAAAAAGAGGAGTAAGAGGTAAGCAAGAATAGTGTGTTCATGATACTCTGGGTCAGTTGAAGGAAAATATATGGTGAAATTTTCGTAGAATCCCAGATAGCTTAACCTTCGAGGACGAATGTTCCCAAGGGGGGAAGAATGTTACACCTCGGAAAATTTTTCGTTCATGCACAGTGAATAGACTGACGAAGGGTACGGCGTATGCGATGTTTTGATAAGTAAGAAATAACGTTTGATGAGTTTAAATAAGATTTCAAAGACATTTGAGGTAAGAGATGAAAGTTGTTAAGGAAAGCAAGGTATACGTTATGTATTGAGAAGGATTTATGAGTAACGAATTAATGATGTTTTGGAGAAGAGTTATAACGTCCCTTAGATTGTTAATGAGGTGATCAAAAAGTGCTAAGAAGGTTCCCTAAGGATTGGAGATCAAATGAAGTGACGACAAAAAGATTAGTGAAAAGATGAGTTATACGGTCAATTATACGGTCCGTATAATCTTATACGATCCGTATAATAGTCCGCAGAATGGTCACAGTGAAGTCCCTCATTGGTGATATTATACGGTCACTTATACGGACCGTATAAAGTTATACGACCCGTATAATGTGCCGTATAATGGTCACAGAGGCAAGTTGTTGAAGAGGTGATTTTACGGTCACTTATACGGACCGTATAAAATTATACGGCCCGTATAAAGGACCGTATAATGGACACAAAATCGATATGTTGCTGGGACGATTTCACGGTCACTTATACGAACCGTATAAGTTTATACGGACCGTATAAGTGTCCTTAGAATGCACGACGAGTCAGATTTTTCCAATTATAAATACAAGACCCACCACTTTATTATTTTCATTTTCTCACTTCTCCACTTCTCTCCAAGTCTCTAGAAAATTCTACACCCTTCATCCACAAGAATTCTAGGGAAATTAAAGATCAATATCATAAATCCAAGGGAATCAAGTGTAAGAAAGCTATTGAGGGTTGCTTGAAGTCAAGAAATCTCTTGGATTGAAGCTAGAGTTTTTTTCTTCAAGTGGAGTATTGCTATCCAAAACCCATTCCTACACCATTAAAGGTAAGTTTTATGATCAATTCATGTTATTTAGAGTATTCAGGGGTTGACAGACTTGGATTATAGAAGGAAATAGAAAATGGGTTACAAATATTAGAATGGTGACATTTTTTGAATAGTAGCTTAATATGAACCATGATTCTTTGTATATTACGAGTGTAGATATGTTATAAATGATGTTAAGAACATAGGAGAAACATTATATGAGGATGAAGGTAATATGGTATTATGACCACGGTTATGGATGCCCTTGAAATGGAAGTACGAGAATTGAATAATGTAGGGTTGATGAAGATTATTGAGTATGATATTATGGATATTGTTATTGACATTTGGGAGTTGACATGTACTATGAGAAAAGTTGAATAAATAAAGGAAACGCTGCCCAATTTTCTCTAGCTTTAGTAAGCACATTCATATAATCGATTAGTTAATGCTAATGTGAATTCTCTTGAAGGTAGACACGTGAGCATTAAAGGAGAACAATCAAGCAATGGAAATTGTTAAACGAAAGAGGTATGTAAGGCTAGTCCTTTCTTTCTAAGGCATGACTCTTATGGCATAAATCCTCCTATCTTTCCATGATTTTCCTACATATTGGGAATTATGAATCTACGAGTATAAAGAGCTTCATACGAGATAAATAAAAGAGATACGTTACGAGCATGATACGATATTCCTACGGCATTATGAATCTACTAGTCTAGAAGTCCTGAAGCTCATGATACAATATTCTTACGAAGCTAATGACCCTTATATGATTCCTATGATACTATTTCCCTACCTCTCTGTAACTTTCTTACATTCCGGGAACTATGAGACCATACTGATAAAGAGCTTCTTATAGGATAAAGATGAGAAATATGTCATGAATACGAAAATAATGATAGTAAGTTTAAGCCTAGAGATTCTAAAGCAAGATATGATGTCTATGAAGTTAAAGATCCTACTTACGATCCCTTGATGTTGTTCATAGCGTACACTCACCTTAAAATGTTAGTTCCTTCAAGGTGGGATATGATGAATATGATTACTCCATAATGTAATCGGGGGTTCTCGACCTTATGTCACCCCGACATTGTTATAGATTATGTATAAGCTCTAATGCATGTCCTATGACCAATGTTCCGAAAAGTTACGAGTCTATGTTCATAGAGGGTTTCATATGAGATAAAGGTAAGAGATATGCTATAGATACGATAATGGTAATGATCAGCCCTAGTTTAGAGATTACAAAGCCTATCATACGATATTTTTACGAAGTTCATGCTACGAATATGATATGATTTTCATAGGTTGTCTTAAAATTCAAATGCATGCTTTATGGAAAGTTATGATAAGCTTATGAGATGTATGTGATGGCAATGATGATGATAAGATATACCAAGCCTTGTGATGGCCGGGTACGGGAGACATGTATGTGATATTGTCGAGCCACTACGTGGCCGAATACGGATATTGTTGAGCCACTACGTGGCCAAATACGGATAATGTTTAATGTTTATGAGCAGATACGGTACTATGATATATATATATATATATATATATATATATATATATATATATATATATATATATATATATATATATATATAGATATATAAAAAAAAATGATGCTAATTTATGATAAGGTCATGATATGCGTATGAGATGTGTAATAATGATGAGTTTATGATTGATTATATGACGATACGATTCCACCGTGCCTAGTTGGCCGGGCATGTCACCGCGAAGGCGGGCTGCATACGGTTCCACCGTGCCTAAATGGCCGGGCATGTCACCGCTAAGGCGGGCTGCTATGTTTACACCGAGCCTAGAGGGCCGAGCATGAGCACCACTAGTAGACGGCATATGATGGTTACCCGGACGCGGGTTAACGATGAGGATTTATATGATACGATGATGTATGCGCTATGATGATACATGTACTATGATTATATATATGATATATGTATGAAATGTATCCACCCTTAAAGGTTACGCATGTTGTATCTTCACCTTATGACTTATGATTTCTCTATCATGTTCATTTCATTCATGCCTTACATACTCAGTAAAATATTTGTAGTGACGTCCGTTTTCTTTGGACGTTGTGTTTATTCCCACAGGTAGACAGGGAGACGACCCAGATTTATAGAAGCCGATTAGCAGACTTTAGAGAGCAGTCCATTATTCCGGGGGTGCCATTGATTCACTATCTTATGTACATATATGTTTTGGGCACGACGGGGTCCTGTCCCGTCCATATGTCTAGTACTCTAGTAGAGGCTCGTAGATACATATGTGTGGGTAGCATGGTCTCACGATGTTATTATTGTGTGAATATTATTTTAATAGCCGAAGGGCTTATGTGTATAAAAGTAATTATGTTTCCAAATGAAAAATGATTTTCCTATGATTTGAGTATGAATTTGATGAATGAATGCTTAACGAGTATGATAAGTAGTAGAAGGAGTGGTGCTCGGTGGTTTTCCCCGGGTACCCGTCATGGCCCCTAGTCGGGTCGTGACAGGATCATCCTCCTCTCGCGAACCAAAGAACTTAGGCGCATTCAGCCCAAAAAAGTACTTAAGCCTTCCCCCACCACCAAGTGTCTGATCCGCACCACCACGCTGTTGTTGGGTTGCACAAGAGTGGTAAGCATTAGGATCACATTCTGCATCGACCTAATATCAGCTACGCCGGCAGTAGGGACAACTGGAGCAGGTGGTGCATGGTTTCATTACTGTTTTCAACCCTAGCAGTAGTCTCAACAGTGGTGCGGTTAGTGATCCTAGCAATTCATCCACCAGATGATGAATCAGATGAACCATTCCCCCCTTAGTTAGCAGTTCCCGCACGAGTTAAAGCCATTTCTGCGAGGCATAAATTAACGAACACGTTAGAACGATCCAATGAAAGTTCAAGATATATAGCACAATCTAGAATAAAGAAGAATGAGAAACACCTAAAAATGCCTTGGTAGTCTTTTGATCATGCATGTGATCAGGGTGCACAAGGAAGACTCCACTAGACACAACTCCATAGACCCAGACAAATCCTAGGGCATATCTAAATCTAGGCTCTGATACCAAGCTTGTCACGTCCAGAACCCGAGCTTAGATGTAACAGGCATCCGATGCTATGAACAACACCGGAAGCACATTATAAATCGATAACCATCAAGTCCCCTTTTAATAATCTTTCATTAATTAATTAAAAGACGCTATAAAATAACTAAATAATCTCATGTTCATAATTTAAGAAACCAAATCAGCGGAAGTCTGTAATAAATAGATTATCAAAATGTAGCAATACCCATGGGGTCAAACAATGACTTCAACAACTACCCACAGTATCCATGTCTATCTATAGAGCTTCTAAGATGATAAATAACGAATAGTTTAACTTTAGGACACAACCCAGAAACTAAAAGCAATAACTAAGATAAGAGTGTCCCACGAACAAGAGAGTGGGCTCACCAAAGGTCTGGAAATTATTAAGCTCTCCTAGTCTGTACGCGTATCACGACCTTGCTCCTCAACGTTACCTAACACACCATTAAAAACAACAACAGTATGCCTGAGTACTGGGTACTCAGTGAGTGTCTCCGGGATAATAGTTAATATAACATAATAATATAATAAACATCAGTAAGAGAGTGTCAATTAAAGCAGTTTGAAATTTAGAGATAGAATAAATCATCAACTCAATAAAACCATTAATGGAATTCCTTAAAATAGAAATAAATCAACTTCCACTCATTATGTCGTTTGTCACATTTAAGTCCTTTCAATCATGAATTTAATATCATCAACAAGCCACTCACAGGAAACCAAAGTATAAGATATGTCAATACAGGCACAAATCAATATAACGAAGGGATAACCATTTAAGATTCCCTAAACTGCATAAAAGCTTCACACCATGGTTATCAACCGCAATGGCTATTCTATCTCATGAATAGCTAGGAAAACACCACACCAGGGTTAAGAACCCTCGATGGCCACTCTTCCTCCCGAGTGGCTAGGTTAACCCCACTAGGATCCATAGCGGCTACCCTTCCTCTCGAGTAGCTAGGCAAAACACAAACAACATAAATCATGGAAAAATAGCGGAATCACTCATTATGATTATGTTCATCATCCCGTTAGTAGGGGTACCTCAAATCATTAATGGGGTTAGAAACCTAATTTGAGTCATTAATGAGTTTCAAATTCCAACACAATTTTTTCATAGTGCAAAACACATGAAATAAGCTTTCCGGAATCAAGTTTAAGCATCCTTTATGGGGTAATTCATATTCAAAGATCAAAGCTTTATATTTAAATTTCAATCATCCTTTAATAAGGGAAAATCACGTATACATATATATATAATATCATTCATATAAGGTTCCATTAGGGCTAGTCCCTCACACACTTGAAACCTTATAAAAGAAACCATTATTTTTAAGGCTGAAAACTATGTTCGGAAAAAAGAGATATTCCTCAATTCCCGCTATAACGCTATCAAAACGGGTTTTCCAAGGTTCAACAATCACTCTACAATTGATTTATATCAGAAGATTAGAACTTTAATCTAATTCCACCCATCTACCCCCTGTATCGAAAACTAGGGTTTTCATGTCTAAAACGTGTTCTTGAATACTTCATGAATCATTCATGGATTCTAATCCCATAGACTAACCTACACTCTTCTAAACGCTTTCAATAACATCAGAAAAATCAAGGATCATACCTTTTTGAAGGAATCTCAAGCGTCCCCAAAAGTCCCTTCTTCTTCTTCTGCTTCTTCTTCTTCTTCTCTGTCTTGGGTTTCAAGAAGCTAGAGTTCTTGGAAGATGAACTAGTGTTAATTCTTGTTACTTTGATATAGTTTAATCATAGGATGGTTAGGAACTCACCTTGTAATATTTGGAGAAGCCCTAGGTTGTTTTCTCCTCAAAAAGTTATCCAAAAAAGAAAGTGGGTTTGAAAGTCCCAAGAAAATCCCGTCCTTATACAAATTTTTCCTGGTTGAGGATGCTACGATGAGTATGCAGTCGCATATAGAGTTTGCAGCTGTATACAGGCTGCATTCTGGATGAAAATGCACTCCAGAAACATTTAGAATTTTATCGAGATGCGAAGTGGATGCAGCGTCGCATTCTGGCCGCATTGCGGCCAGTGTCCCAGGCAGGCTTCAGTAAAATAGGCATAACGCTTTGCTCACAACTCCGTTTGAGCTCCACCTTATTTCGTTGGAAAGGTATTTCAAAGATCTACAACTTTCATTAAGAATTTTTCCTTAATTATTAACGGATTTTCATGAAACTGGCCTAGAAGGCAGACCTACCGAAACTTAGACGAGTTTATGAACTCTTACGAACTTCACTACTTGGTCTTGATCGTAAATCACCTATTTCCATTCAAACTCATCTTGATAGGACTTCATATTCCTAAAATTTCACATTAACACTCATTTAACATATTCATACCTAATCCAGATTTACGGAATGTTACAACTGCCCACAATATTTATGTTATGTAATGATTTATAACCCCTCAACAATACCTTGGCAACCTCGTATATTATTCAAAGTAATGATTTATAACTCTTTTAACCGTACGTTGGAAACTCGCTCCTAAGAGTGTAACATCTGTATAAATTGTCACTCATACTTACAAGACATGGCTCTTATTTGACTCGTGAAACTGATAACATGGGGGTGACATATTTTCATTATCCTTAGACTTTTGACGGTAAGAGCAGAACGATCATTTACACAAATATAAAGTCTATAACATATCATATATCACCCGAATAATCTTATCCTTGTACAAG
Source organism: Lycium barbarum (assembly GCF_019175385.1). NCBI lineage: Eukaryota > Viridiplantae > Streptophyta > Magnoliopsida > Solanales > Solanaceae > Lycium > Lycium barbarum. Next base: position 54,623,472 of record NC_083345.1, on the reverse strand, counting down.
TCTTGGAAAAACTATTTTCGATACCTTAAGTGAAATATTATGACCCAATGACAATGACTCTAGAAATTCAATTCTATGAGTGGAACGTCTACATTGGATTATCGATAGTTAAACACATAATGTGATTCATATTCATTTTGTAATACCAATCATATGGAAATGTATATACCTTTATAAACATTAGAATCTACAGCTCATATCTAGGAAAAATAAACTAGAAGTCGTGCCATAGCGATAAAGAATGACTTATGATAAATATCTCCCTCCGATAAATGCCTAACCTATTTAAGACGGACTAGTATCAAATCACCAACAATATTCCCAAGCAATCGAAGAGCGTTATTAGTTCAATGGTGTACTTCACACCCGATCTCCATACCATAAAAGACAACCCAAAAATAACTAGAAATGGCAAATAAAATTTGGACTCATGGCTCAAACAATCTGATCACCGTACATGAGTCGTACATAATAAACACATCAATACCTTCTGTATGACTTCCTTTAAAAGGTTAGAAAAGATTACATACCTTGATTAAGAAGGTAACCATCCCCCTCTACCCCAAACATACAAGAACCGAACAATATTATTACCATAAAAGCGAGAAAGATTAGAGCTTCTGAATTCAAAGAAGAATTGAAGAGGGAATTTAGTTACAGCTCACCTTAAAAGAGGCAGCACTTTGGCTGCCAATTATTCTACTTCTTTCACTTGCTTATTTTTGTAGAAATCTCTCAATTACTTGAAGCCTTAGAAGAGGGAGATATGATTTTTATGGGATGTTGCAAGAAAAATGAAGAACACTAAAGAACCCTAAATGAAAAAAAAAAAAAAAGGCAGCTATCTTGGTTGTGTTGGGAGAGAGAGAATTACCTTTGACCTATGGAGGAGGAAGGAGAGGCATCCATGGCTTCCATGAGAGCTTCAAGAACACATAATGAAGGAAGAGAGAGAGAGATTAGAGGAGAATGTTAGGGCTGGTTTGCTGGCTGGGCAAAGCTCAGCCAAAGGAGAGAGAAGAGAGGTATAGAATTAAGAAATGGAATCAGATCTTGGCCTTATAAGTCCCCCAAGATCGCCCCTATCTCTTACTTTTAATTTGGTCCACAACTTTTAAGTAGGTGTGTCGCCTACTTGCTTACATGTCCTTCTTGTTAGACCTACTTACTTTCCATCTTACTTGTTTCACAGCTTATTTATTAAGTGAGGACGACACACGTGTTTAGAGGGAATTAGTAACCTACTTGTGTGAATAAGTGAAAAGTAGGTGATGCACCTACTTAAAAATTATGGTCCAAATTAAAATGAAGAGAGAGGGGTTGTCTTGGATCTCTTGGGAGAGTGAGAATTACCTTTGAGCTATGGACGAGAAAGAAGAGGTATCCATGGTTGTTAGAGTACTTGGATAAAAAATGAAAAAGAGGAGAGAGGGGAGAACATCCATGGATGTTGGCTGTTGGTGGAGAGAGCATAGCAAGAGGAGAGAGGATAGGAATGAGATTTAATCAAGTCTTGGCCTTATAAGTCCTTAAGACAGCCCCTCTCTCTTCCTTTTAATTTTGTCCACAACTTTTAAGTAGGTGCATTGCCTACTTGTCATTTATTCACACAAGTAGGTTACTGATGTCCTCTAAACACGTGTGTCGTCCTCTATTAATAAGTAGGAAGTGAAAGAAGTAGGACGGAAAATAAGTAGGTCTAGCGAGTTGTGTAAGCAAGTAGGACATGTAAGTAAGTGGGACGCATAAGCAAGTAGGCGACGCACCTACTTAAAAGTTGTGGAACAAATTAAAGGAAGAGACAAGGCTATCTTACGGGGCTTATAAGTCCAAGATTTGATTTGATTTCTTCATTGTTCTCCCTCTCTTCTCTCTCCTTTGGTCGAGCTCTCACCGGCCAGCAGACCAGCCCCGACATTCTCCTCTACTCTCTCTCTTCATCACGTGTTATCCAAGATTTCATAGCAGTCATGGACTCTCCTTCCTCCTCCATAGCTCAAAGTTAATTCTCTCTCTCCCAAGAGAGCCAAGGCAGCCGCTCTTTTCTCCATTTAGGGTTCTTGAATGTTCTTCATTTTTCTTGCAACATCCCATAAAATCATCTCATTTCCTCTAAGGCTTCAAGTAATTAAGAGATTTCTACAAGAATACGTAAGTTAAAGAAGTAGTAGAATTGGCAGCCAAGTATTGCCTCTTCCTCTCGAGCTGAAGGTGACTAGTAACTAAATTCCTGCTTCAATTCTTCTTTGAATTCACGAGCTCTAATCTTCCTTTCTTCTGGTTATAATATTTGTTCGGTTCTTGTAAGTTTGGGGCAGAGTGGGTTGGTTTCATTATTAATCAAGGTATGTGATCTCTTTCTAACCTTGTATAGGAAGTTATAAGGATGGTATTGGTGTGTTTATTGTGTAGGACTCATGGGACGTTGATCGGAAGTCATGAGTCCTAGTTGTTGTTTCTAGTTATTTTTTTGGGTTGTTTGTGATGGTATGGATATTGGGAGGGGTTTGGTAGCTCGTGATGAGCTTGTGTGTTGTTAAAAGGAGGTCTGGTGTGAAGTACACCATCGAATTATAGTCTGGGGAGCTCGTCGCTCTTCGCTCTTCGATTGCTTGACAATATTGTGATATAGTTGTAGCATTGTCTTGTTTATGGGCTCTTTTAGCATTCTACTTATTCCTACCATATTGTGTTGTTTAGGGGATATTTTAGATGTTAAAAAGGCAGGGGGAGCGACTTCCCCAACGAAGAGGGCAGTGTGATCATGTTAGGTGACGAAAATTAAAGAGTGTGGCAAGACACCAAGTGTTAAGGCTGTGCGGGCTTCCTTGTCGTCTTGTGCTATGCCATACTATTTTGTGGGTCTCACATTTGTGATTAGTTGCTAATGTTAGCTTTGTTATACTCTTTTATGTTAGATTAACGTTTCAAAGGAAGGGTCGAGTCATCGTACTCGTATGTAAGACTATTCTTTCTTTCGCTGCTATGGCAAGACCTAGATGGTTTATTGTTTCTTATGTATGGGTTGTATGTCTAGGTATTATGAAAAGTATGTCTCCACATTCATGAGTCGAATAGGAGCTATGTCATAGGATTACAGATTGTCAATTCAGACGATCATCCGTCTCTTAGGATCAAGATTCCATAATGATCATTATTGGGTTATAGTAGCATACGTAAGATAAATTGTACTAATAATCCATATGTGATCATTGATGAATTATTTCCTATTATCTATAGGACTTTACTTAAGATGAACCGTATCGGAATAGATGTTCCAAGCTTTCCTTGAGAATAGTATCATTCGAGCGATATTGTGAAGTACCCTAGACCTTCTATTCATATAATGGGCTTCTCTATTCTTATCGTCATTGAGGTTCCTTATGCTTTATGTTTCGGCAATCGAGTCTCTTTATAAGTGTCACGACCCAACCCCGTGGACCGTGACTGGTGCCCTAGTTGGACACTCACACACATTCACATACCAAATCGACATATTCACGACTTATTCATACTTTAGCATACTTTAATCTACACAGATACTAAGAACAGACGTCGTCTTAAGCGGCCACGTGGATCAGAAATATCGGACCAAAGCCTGTAGGCTGGCGGAATGCACATCGTCTGAATATACATACATATGCAAACATATGGGCCATTTCGGCCATGATAGCAAACAGGGCCGCTTAAGGAACAGATCACAGACTAAACCAAACAAACACGACCCATGACCCACAAATATGTCTGCAGACCTCTACAAACCATAACAGAAGCGTATGACGGGACAGGGCCTCGCCGTACCCAGAATAGTCATATAAATATACAAAGACATGTACAACAAGAGATATATACCAAAATATAAGCTCCGGATCGAAGGGAGCACTCCAATGTAGCAGAGTATGTATCCTACACCGGCGGGTCACCACACTGAGCGTCTGTACATGCGGGCATGAAACGCAGCCCCCGAAGAAAGGGGGTCAGCACGGAAAATGTACTGAGTATGTAAGGCACAGAATAAAATGAACAGAATCACAAGCACACCAAATCGTACAAAAGATTAGTACAGGAGTAAGTGCAATATGCAAAATTAATAAAACGATTTACTGGAACCATATACCATGCATGCCAGGAACGGTATCCGGCCCCTTACGGGACCCGAGGAACGTGGCGCCCCCTGACTTGGCGCCACACACCTCATACTCCAGATGGTTTACTCCGTAATCTCCATCACACTTCATAACACATACACGGTACCCCGGGAACCGGGCATATACCACGAGAACCCGGGGACCGGTCACATCATAATCCATATACACGGTAACCGGGGACGGACATATACCACAGTACCCCAGAACCGGGCACATCCTACTCCATATACACGGTAACCGGGGACGGACATATACCACAGTACTCCGGAACCGGACACATCATACTCCGGAATTATATATATATGGGACCCGGCCCCCAAACAAGGGACTCGGCGAACCATACGCACGATACATACCGGCCCGGGACTCGGTGAAAGAGATTATGACACGTGCACGAGCAGAGTAGTGAGAAACTAAATGCATCATAAAACATTTACAAAGACTCGATAGAACAGTCCGAACGATAGGTCATTTAGAAAAGAAATAAGACGATAGTCGTAGTACATACCTTTTGGATATTCCGACGGATTATGTCAAAGCAAAACTTTTCGAGACCGTTTGTACAAGCTCGAATATATCATAGAACTCAACGGAATAGTTAGAACAACTATCGTTTAGTAGTCGGAACAATAACCAAAAATTTCCTTTAACTATCGTACGGGAATAAGTCAAATAGAACAATAGGAGAGGATTCTGGAATAGTGGACCCACCTCGAGTCAACAGAGATGGCGTACACAAATTACGTACATTAAGCTTTACGGAGTCACTTATGAAAGTCTTAGTGTCATTCGGTTCCATTTGGGAAAGATATAGATGTTTATGCAATTGTTTCAACAAGGCATGCAGAACTTAGTTTAATTCTATTGAACGAAAAAGGGTCAAATTCAAACTCGGATTTCTAGGAATAGAATCGTCCCCGTGGCTCGTATCCAAACCTAATGTGTCTAAGACATGCCAAAAGAAGGAAAAGTAAAGCCTTACATACCTTATTTGCCTTTTACGCTTGTCCAAACTCAAATCCGGTTTCCTCCAAAATCTACAATTGGTCACAATTACCAAATGTTAACTATAAGCCTTTAGGAATTAAATCTTAAATCCATACTTGGCTACAGAAATTTGGGCAGCATTTCCCCTATAAATCCAACATCCCCGAGATTCCAACTCGGCCAAAAATACAACAACAACACCCACAGCAATACCAACAACATCCACAATCACTACAAAACACATTTTAACAACTTCTACTCCAACTTCACACTTTCAAACTAATATCAATATTTTCATATTCATTTACTAATTCAAGACCATTCAAATACAATTCGGAAGCATTTCATATCATTCTACAAAATATACAAAAATTCCACCAAAATCATAATTCACCCGAAACCTCTAACTTTCGACATAAACATTCACAACACATTTTATCTTTCAATTTCATTAGCAACAATCACCATTTGCTCCTTAACAATTTCATTTCCATAATTACATAATTCTACGATAAAATCACAAAATTTCCTACAACAACTTAACAACCAATTTTTCATGCAAATTTAAACTAACATCCTTCCAAATTCACCAATCAACACAACAATTCACATCTAGAACTCCACTTCCATAATTACATAAAACTATATTAAAATCACATAATTTCCCATAACCATTTTTCAATAAATTTTCATACCAACTTGAACCATTATTCTTCCATTTCCATCACAAGGCCACAACAACACAATTAACATAACAAATAAAATTTTTACCATCCTTCTCCATCAACACAATTTTCGGCCATACACACATATGCCTATAACACACAATTTTTCATACTCTACATTCCTTTCCTCATTCTACAACACATATATATATTTCTTCCAAGACAAAAGGAGTAAAATCTTACCTTTCTCAAGAGATTTCCACTTGCCAACACAAGCACTTTCTTGCCTTAAACATTATACCACGTTGAAGAGGGTCTTGAGCTTAGTAGGAATACAAGAAAATTTCAATTTTTGGACTCAAGATTGAGGGACCGGAATTTCTCTTTTTTTTTTCTTTTCCTTGGTTGGCCGAATCTCCTTATTGTTTCTCTCCTCTTGTTTTGTCTTGAATGTTCTATGCATTTCATGACAAATATGATCCCTTTTATTTATTTAACACATGGCTAATTAATTTCATGGGTTGGGCCATGCTATGGCCGGCCACCCCTCATATTTGGGCCTTTGTTTTTTTTTTTTTTTTTCTAGCCCAATTAGTTGTGGGCCCTATTTAGTAATTCCCGAAACTAATTTCCGAAATTTCCAATTTTGCCCTCGGCCTTCTTCCATATTTCCACATCAATATTTCATGAACATCACACTTGTATTAAATAAAATAAAACATGACCTTATTTCTTACAAGTCAAAATTATTTCAAATTTTTCTAATGCGTAGAAATACGGGATATAACAATAAGCATCATGTTCTTGTTATTCAAGAGCCTTTTAGAGCTATTGTACCTCATTGGCTACTGAGTCACTAAATTGTGATAGGGGGAATTAATTAGCAGTATCTTTTTCTTTGTTTATAAATTGGATTTCTTTCTCCTTTGAAAGTCTTTACTTTTTACTCTTCAAGTGTGTATTTACTAACTTTGTGCTCATATATTGTTGGCTAGGTGTTGTTAAAGTCTCAATAGTAGACAAGCAGGTCATGTTATTTGCTTAATGCCATTATATGTACATTTCCTTTCTTGGATCTTGTTGCCTAAAACTTTTATGTATGTTGTGTGCAGATTCCACTTACAGGACCACATTCCATTATTGGTCGGTCCATTGTTGTTCATGCACTTCCAGATGACCTTGGTAGAGGTACTACTCCAATTTTGATTTTATTTTTATGATATTTGGTCAGACACATTTACAATTAATTTAGATGTGCATTCATCTCTTTTGCTTTTGAATCTTCAAAAATAATTTAATGAATTATCAATTATTAAATCATCTAATTACTCAATATTTTTAATTAGATTTGAACGATTACTCCATATTTGAGGGCAATATGTTTTTTCAAAATAATCTTGAAAACACAACATTTAATTATTTAAACATTAAATGAATATTACAAGGTTAAAATCAGAATTTATAAATATCTTTATCAGATAGTGGTTCTATGGAGGACACTTATTCAAGGAGGCCCAAAGCATGCACTATATGAACATCCAGGTTGTGAAAACAATAGCCATGATAATAATTGATCATGAAGACATGAAGTTACTTATCTCTGGGACAAAAAATGAAGAATTATTCTTTGGTCAGAATAAGGCTCGAGTCCGAGCATGAAATTATATCTGCAGTTTCACATAGATGAAACTCAATTTTGACTTTTGTGTGTTTGCAAGAGGACATGAACTAAGTAAAACCACTGGAAATGCTGCAGGAGAGTTGGTTGTGGTAAGGAATTAGAACAGAGTGTTGGTGAAAATATCACAAATTACAATTGAAAATAAAAAGAAAAAAAATGCGCTTTTAATATTGTAATGGCATGAGTTACACCACACCTTCTTCGCAATTTATGACCACTAACATGAAAAGATATAATACACTTTTAATATTGTAATTTTAATTTTAAATTGTAACAAACACCAATACAGAGTAATACAACACTTCTGTATATACATTCTGATTTGGAAATCAGAAAAGGGAAATTTAGCAAATTCCTCAATCTTCTCTTGCTTTTGCTTTCTCTCCTAGGACTGAAAAAAATGGTGGGGGCCAACACTAGAGAATTTATTCTTTTTTTATTTTCTCCATCTTTACTGCATCAGATGAAACTAGGAGAATAATTTTGTGTTCCTAATTTCCAAGCAAAGCACTAATTTATATTGTGAATGTTCACATTTTATTTCTTTCGACAGGAGTGATTGGTCTACAAGGATAAAGCCCATTGTTTACCCAAATTTAGGTAATCAATTAAATTTATTAGTGAGATATAGGATATGTGGTTGAGCTTTAATCTATTTGGTTGAAAAAAGATGTATATGGATATGCTAAGAGGAAGCGAATAATAAATGATGGTTTGCACTAAATATATGTATTTAATGATATATGAATATTGTTAATCGAATAAAGCTAAAGAACAGAGCACTGAATCCGGACCAAAATCAGAGAATGAGAGAGGAAGATTTATAAATTTTTCTATTACAATGTTCTAGGACTCAAGAAGCCAACCCTTGAAAGTAAATTAATGCCTCCTATTTATAGATTTGCCTTATGGGCCTCTTACAACATAAAGCCCTTTTAAATAAAGAAAAACCCTAAAAGGGATAAGGCTGGGTCGTACGTTCTGACACCCATACGATTGGTAGTACAATGCTGCAGAACGGTATTGACGCGTGACAATTATGTAACGGATCACCCGGACCAACTGCCACGATCAACCGGACCAACGGCCACGATCAACAGGGCCAATGGCCACGATCAACTCGGCTATGGAGAAACCGGACCAAACGATGTCCTTCTCTTTCTTCGGATCAAGCACTCCTCCGGTTCCAAAAGAAAGTCTTCATGCTCGAGCTTGTTTCTTTCTTCCTCGGTCTCCGGTCTCACCGGTCTCGCATATATCCGATTTTTACCGTATACAGATAGTCCCCACACTTTCCAGACCGTAGTTTTATCGGAGTAACGGGAAGTGGATGAATCAAGAAACCGGTGGCTCCATTTGTCCGTTGTTATCTTTTAATTTTGGCGGGAACAGTTGCGTCACGTCCCTCTGTCATCGGCCACGTGTCTCGTCCCGGGTGGTCAGCCCTGATAACCGCCGTAATGCATGTCGTTTCAAGTCACTTCTCATTAATTATGGGACACGTGGCACTCCCCGGTTGGCTGGGATCTGTAACCGCCTCGATTCCATTTTACGATCCATTTTACTTCTCCATTTTCAGTTCTTCACTTCATCTATCCATTTCATTTCTTCATTTCTCCCTTTTATTTCTCTTCATTTCATCATTTCTAATCATCTTTCATCTCATATTTCTTGTTGATTCATTGCTTATACTACGTGAACGGAAACAACTCTGCCAACTTCTTCACTAGACGTTTTTGTTGAGTGTGTTGCTGCTGCTTCTTACTCTTTACCATTTTGAATTCTTTCTTGACTGTTCCCTCAAAACTGTTTAACTTCCCCTTCGAATTTTCCCAATTTCTTTTTTCATAATCTCCAAATGTCTGCTAACACCGAAACCACTTCCCATGATGTTCACTCGGTTTCTTCTCAAGGAACCCAACCGACTTCTCAACCCAAGGGGAAGATCGCCTTCGAACCCACTGCTTTGGACATTGTACCGTCCAAACCTAACTATAACAAAGATTTTGAGGTTGAGAAACTTTCCCTGGTTTTTGATAGAGGGTTCGATGTAAGACGGTACCCTCGTCCATCACTGAGGACAAACTCGATTTAGTCCGGGCTGATTGCGGATGGGATAACCGTCCGGTTCAAGTTTTTGCCCCCGGACCAGATGAATCAGTCACCGACCATCGGGAGGGCTTCTTGTACGTTTATACTTATCCTTTCACCCTCAAGTTCGACCCCCCGATCGATCCGGTCATTTTAGATATGTGCCGGACTTATAATGTAACCCTGGCCCAAATTGGTCTGATTGTCTGGAGGACCGTGGCCTGCCTCCGGCTTTTGACCAATAATACAAAAAAGGTGTTCACGCTGTCCCACTTCATACGGTTATACTCCCCGAGGTTGTTCTGGGTGGTATAATAAAACTCGCTAAGCTTAGCCGGAATCCAATTTTTTCAAAAATGGACGAAGATAGGGACCGGGGCTGGTTGGAGCGTTACGTCCGGGTGAGGACCTCGGACATTATTCCGGCCAACCACATGCCCTTTCCGGAGAGGTGGAATGATAATCGTAAGTCTCTGTCCTTTTAATAATTGCTTTTGAATGCTTTGTCAAACACTAGTTCTTTCACATTCTCACTACTTGTCCTCTTCTTTACACCAGCCGTGGGTTGGATACCTCCAGCTGTCCAGAATATCAACGAATAGGTTAATGCTCTCCTCAGCCAACATACCCACGAAGCTCGGACATGGGGACTCCTGTCGCGTGGCCGATAGGTCGCTCAAAACCACAGTAATACTTTGCTTCTATCGGTATTCATGGCATTTTCTACTTCTTTGTGTAACGTCTTCAGCTTTCAGGTTTGCCCAAGGGCTCGGTGGACCCGAGACCGGAATCAGTAGCTGAACCCGCTACGTTGGCACTCGAGTTCGATTCAGTGGGTACATCCCGTATCCTTGTTGCCGCCAACAAAAGAAAAAAACCCTCAGACAAAGGACAGAAACCGAAGAAAAGGGCGAGGAGTGTCGTTCGGACTTTAAGAGATGAAACAGAGCCCGAGCTTCTCGTTCGGAGGATCGGTGTGGCCCCTTCTGTTGCATCTATTCCGGAGGAGGGTATCACCATTTCATCACTTCCTTCAGCCGAAGAAGGACATTCAACTCCGACATTACATACAGGTGGGGAAGAAATTCATTACCCGACTCCTCTAAGGTCGATTGAATTCGTTGATATTTTAGGTGATACTTCATCCGAAGAAACCCCCCTGCAAAGGACAAGAAGATTCGGGAAGGCACCTGCTGCCAAAGCCGGTTAAAGGACTGAGCCGGTCCCCGAAACCGAAGTTCCAACGGATGTTGGTCCATTGCCTGACTATGAGACTGCTGCTACTTCTGAGATCCCTGCCTTTGCCGAAGTTGCTGAGGCCGCTCCGAGTTCTCCAACTCTGGCCTCAAGGTCGGATAAGTTTGATGACACGTTGTCGAATACTCCTCCTGCTGCTGGGGAAGCTGCCAGTTTTGGACATCTCCCTATTCTTCGGGCCACGAGGGTGACTAGACGGTCCACCGAGACCAGTGCTAGGGATATCTTGGTGCGCATCTTTCCAGCCCCGAGTGTGGAACCTAGGAGGACAAGATCGGCTGTGATCACTGTCCCCGAGGACTGCAGCTTTTGGTCTCGTCCGGTGGGTGTAGCAAGCTACCTGAGGCCCCTTGTCTCGGACTCGGACAAACGAAAGATAAACGGAGTCCCCTGGCAGTGTCTCATTAACGAGGACATACACGCGGGCAATCGATTAAGTTTATCGGCCATCCTTTACATAATTCATTGAGAATTTTTAGTTTCTCATTTATCCGAGTTTTAACTTGCTTCTTTTACAGAGTGTGGTGCTTGTTAACCAAGCCTTCGTCCATGCTCAGCAAGAGGTTGACGATCTCAAGGGCCAGCTGGATGCCCAAGGTGGAGAAACAGAGAAGTTTCAGCACCTTTTGCGGGTGAAGGAGGATGAGTTGAACCGAGCAGTTACTCTTTCCAACCTCCAACCCCAGCTCGATGCGACAAAGGCTGAAAACCTTCGATTAAAGGATGAGCTAGCCGAGATGGTCGAAAAGAACCGGATTCTAGAAGCGGACAAATTCGGCCTTAGCCGGGACAACACTCGTTTTTCCTCAAGGCTTGGTGAGCTTGAAACCACCATCTCTCAACTCCGGGGGGAGCTGGACTCGGTCAAGTTCGATGCCACGAGCATGGCCGAAAGGCATCGGCTGCTCAAATCTGAGAGTCCCAAGTATAAAGAGCGGATGAGGGTGTTTGAGCAGAAAGCAGAGGACAGGGCCCGGATTTGTGATGAGTTGAAAACCGAACTCGAGGAGACGACCGATGCTAATGACCTTCTCAAGGCCGAGCTCGAGTCAGCCACTCAAGTCCAAAGGGTCTTCGAGGAAGAGCAGGATGAACTGGTGGCAAAACTAGCCCAAGCTGAGGCCGATTTGGCAGAAGCCCTTAAGAGTGTAGAGGCTGCCGAGGCTCATGCTACGATTTCTGTAGAGTATGAACGGTAAAAGTCTCGGAGGATCACCTTTGAGCAAGCCGGGGATGGCTTCGCGGATCTTCTGGCCCTAATACTCGAAGTTAAAAGGGTCGAGGAAGATGCTAAGAGAGCCCTCGAGACTAACTCCGACGACTCCGAGCGGACAGTGTTCGAACACTCCGGATCCAGCCATACCAGATAGACTAGGGCCTGTACTTAGCCTTTTGTTTTTTGCCTTTGTAGGGGTTTCTGGTGTAAAAACCTTTGTATAAATAGAACATGCATTTTTCTTGATTTTCTTTATTCTTTTGTTTGAATGTTTGCTATGACTTTTGCCCGAATTGCCGGTCCGTTTTAAGGACAAGCAGACTCGGAGTCATGGTCGAGTTTTTTGCCCGTGGGACTTATCTAATTCTTTATGAATTCAGAAGTCTCCGAATCACGATAGGCATTTTTAGGGCCGGTGTTTTTCGGCTATTTTTTAGGGCCGGTGTTTTTCGGACACCTGAATCCCAGCCTAGCAAAATTTGATATAGCAGTCCCCATTCAAGGGAGTTTAAAGATTTTGGCTCGGTTCACTGTGACCTTGTTGCCTTCGTCAAATTTCGACCGTATTGCCTGGAATAGGGCATATGAATTAAGCAATGCCGAAATACGGCGATAATCACTAGGGTAGGGTATTTTAGCAAGAAGTCATCTGAAATACAGTAATCCAAACTTTCGATAATTTTTGTATTGCAAGTATTTGTACATACATCATATGAGAATTTTGTTTCCTTCTGCTTTTGCCGCAGCAAATACTAAATGGACACGATTCATTCTTATCGTTTGGTCCTTACATCGAAACCTAATGCAGAAGTCCGGTCTTGGTTTTGCCGTAGCAAATACTGAGTGGACACGATTCATTCTGATCGTTTGGTCCTTACATCGAAACCTAATATAGAAGGTTCGGTTTTGATTTGTTGAGCTCCTCCGTTATCCACTAATCGGGGTAAACCTCGATGTGGGTATAATAGCCCCTAGTGCTTATCCGAGCTGCAAGATCGGGCAAGCGCTATTAAGCCCCCACTCGTAGGCCGTGACCCCGAGTTTTCGGGCGTTTGTCCTTGTCTTTGTCAAGTAACACGTTGTACTTGTTGCCTCATTAGAAACCTTGTCGGAAAACCCATTTTGGGACAAAACCGTACTAAGGAAAAGAGTGCAACAAGTTTTTTCAGACCTAAATTCTAACTTTATCCGGTACTTGACTTCCTGCAAAAAAGAAAAGGGTTAATAGTAAAACACGAGGTGTCCATACCTTAGCAGTAGTATCTCTTCAAATGAGCCACATTCCAGTTATTGCGCAACCGTTGTCCGTCCATGGATTCCAGCTAATACGATCCTTTGCCCGTTACCTCGGTTATCTTGTACGGTCCTTTCCAATTCGGACCCAGTTTTCCTTCGTTAGGATTCTTGGTGTTCAAGGTAACCTTCCGAAGCACTAAGTCCCCAACTTGGAAATGTCAAAAATTGGCTCTCCGATTATAGTACCTTTCCATTCTCTGCTTTTGGGCTGCAATACAAACCAACGCGTTTTCGCGAAGTTCATTCGTGAGATCGAGTTTTACGGCCATGGCCTCCTCGTTTGACTCCTCGGTGGTATACCTGAACCAGAGACTCGGTACACCAACTTCTACGGGAATGAGGGCTTCATCCCCGTAGACCAACGAGAAAGGTGTTTCCCCCGTGCTTGATTTCGATGTGGTTCTGTAGGCCCACAATACCTCCGATAGTATTTCCCTCCATTGATGCTTTGACACTTCAAGTCTTTTCCTCCGATTTTGAATTATTGTTTTATTCGTGGATTCCGCCTGTCCGTTCGCACACGCGTGGTATGGAGTTGATAAGATTTTCTTGATCTTCAACCCTTCGAGAAAATCATTGACTTTGCTGCCCACGAACTGAGGACCATTATCACAAGTTATCTCGACCGGGATGCCGAAATGACAAATGATGTGATCCCATATGAAGTCAATGACTTCCTTCTCTCTAATTTTTTCGAAGGCCTGCGCTTCAACCCATTTGGAGAAATAGTCAGTCATAAACAGAATAAAATGGGCTTTACCTGGTGCCCATAGCAGCGGACCAACAATGTCCATTCCTCACTTCATGAAAGGCCAAGGTGACACCACCGAATGCAGCAACTCCGTGGGCTGATGAATCATCGGGGCATGTCTTTGACACCCTTCGCATTTCTGGACAAAATTCTTTGAATCTTCCTCCATCCGGTTCCAGTAATAACCGACTCTGATAATCTTTCAGACCAGGGCTTCAGCACCGGAGTGGTTGCCGCAGGTCCCCTCGTGCACCTCTCTCATCACATACTCCGTTTCTCCGGGACCCAAACACTTAGCCATGGGTCCGAAGAAAGACCGTCGATACGATTGGCCGTCTACCAAGCAGAAACGCGCAGCTTTTGTCCTCAGTGACCGTGATTCTTTTGGGTCACTTGGGAGCTTTCCGTCTCGCAAGTAGTCGACGTATTTGTTGCGCTAATACCAAGTTAAACCCAATGAGTTTATTTTGGCATGTCCATTTTCTATTGCTGAATTCATCAAGTGCACCGTAGTCCCGGGGTTGATTTCTTCCTCTTCGACTGAAGATCCCAAATTGTCCAATGCATCGGCTTCGCTGTTCTGCTCCCTCGGTACATGCTGCATGGTCCATTCTTTAAACCGGTGTAGTATCACTTAGATTTTTTCTAGATACCTTTGCATTCGTTCGTCCTTGACCTCGAAGATGTCGTTCACCTAGTTAACGACCAAAAGAGAATCGCACTTCGCCTCGATTATTTCGGCCTTCATACTCCGGGCTGATTCTAAACCTGCAATCATAGCCTCATACTCGACTTCATTGTTAGTCAATTTAACAGTTCTAATGGATTGTCGAACGGCATCCCCAGCCGGGGTTCTAAGGACGATTCCTAGCCCGGAACCTTTGAGGTTCGAGGCTCCGTCCGTGTGTGGCGACCAAATACCCGAAGCTTTCCCCGAGGTTAGCATAAGTTCTTTCTCAATATCGGGGACCATAGCCGGGGTGAAGTCCACCACAAATCGGCCAAGATCTGGGACTTGATGGCCGTCCGAGGCTTGTATTCGATATCATATCCGCTAATTTCTACGACCCATTTAGTTAGTCTACCCGATAATTCCGGTTCGTGCATGATGTTTTTTAGGGGGTAAGTAGTCACTACACATATCGGATGGCATTGAAAGTAAGGCTTGAGCTTTCTAGAAGCACTTACCAATGCCAATGCCAACTTTTCCAAGTGGGGATACCGGGTCTCCGTATCCCCCAAAGTTCTGCTTACATAATATATAGGGAATTGCGTACCTGATTCCTCGCGGACCAAACGCCTCTTACCGCTACCTCGGAGACAGCAAGGTAGAGAAAAAGCTGCTCGTCCGCTTTTGGTGTGTGCAATAGTGGTGGGCTGGACAAGTACCTTTTTAATTCTTGTAAAGCTCTTTGACACTCCGGTGTCCAAACGAAGTCGTTCTTCTTCCTTAGTAAGGAGAAAAAATGGTGACTCTTGTCCGAGGACCTCGATATGAAACGACTCAGCGCCACTATCCTTCCGGTGAGCTTCTGCACTGCTTTGACGTTATTCACCACCTCAATATCCTCGATGGCTTTGATCTTGTCTAGGTTGATTTCAATCCCCCGGTTTGACACCATGAAACCCAAAAAATTTCCAGACCGGACACCGAAGGCACATTTTTCCGGGTTAAGCTTCATGTTATACTTGCGGAGTACATCGAAGGTTTCCTGCAAATTCTTTAAATGGTCCTCTGTTTCCAGGGACTTGACCACCAAGTCGTCAATATAAACTTCTATTGTTTTCCCTATTTGTTCTTTGAACATTCCATTAACTAGGCGTTGGTAAGTTGTACCGGCATTTTATAATCCAAAAGGCATGACATTGTAACAGTAAATCCCATATCGGGTAATAAAGGATGTTTTCTCTTGATCCTCCGGGTGCATCCGAATTTGGTTATACCCGGAGTAAGCATCGAGAAAACTTAACATCTCATGCCCGGCCGTCGCATCGATTGTTCTATCGATGTGAGGCAACGGAAATGAATCCTTCGGGCATGCTTTGTTTAGATCCTTATAATCAACACACATTCAAAATTTATTACCTTTTTTCGGCACCACTACTACGTTAGCTAGCCAGTCCGGGTATTTTACCTCCCGGATAAAGCCTATTTTTAAATTCTTCGTTACCTCATCCTTTACGAAGGCGTGTGTCACGACCCGACTAGGGGCCGTGACGAGTACTCGATACTTGTACCGAGCACCCCTTAGCTATCCTGTATAAACAGTGCCATATTTTTTTTTCTAAACATTAACATTTGCAGTAAACTTTCTAATATCGCGTTACACCAGAACGCGAACCATTCGGAATACAATACATTAAACTGTACATAGCTGACTGTGTATATCTGTCTACGAGCCTCTAGACATAGTACATTTATACATAGGAAGGGCCGAGTACTGTCGCGCCCGAAAATACATACACAAAATAGTACCGATGATATAAGGCTCTGGAACAACTGGAGCGCTGTCGAATGCTGCTGATAGGGCGCTAGGAATCTGGTCCGTATACCTGCTGACCTGCGCGGCGTGAAACGCAGCGTCCACAAGAAGGGACGTCAGTACGAATAATGTACCGAGTATGTAAGGCACGGAAAATAATGCAAGCAGTAACATAGAGTGCGATCAATAATAATATCACGGAGCCATAGGCCGTATAATGGGGCAAGAAAGTAACCTGTACATAGGGAGGCCCCTTTTCAGGCGGGCTATCGTATAGGCTTGCCCTTTTCGTCTTTGGAACGTTTCTTTTCATAGGCATAGGAGTCAACATTTCTATATTACTTATTCTCGTGTGCAGAAAACAGTACATTTCAGTAACGGTAGCTTTTACTCACGTTTTCGGACGCCGAATACAATCGGCTCTCCCAACCCCCTCAGTGTCCCTTATTCATGTATACAGAAAACAGTACAATTCAGTAGACAGTATCTTTCATTTACATTTACAGATGCTGAATACAATCGGCTCTCCCAACCCCCTCCCCAACGATGACCCAACATATTACATCACATATGTATCACACATTATACATATATATACAGACGCCGCGTACGGCTCATCCCATATCCCGCGTCCGGGCATCACGCGTCCAGGATGGAATCCAGCTGAATCAGGTGGTGATATAACAGTGGCCCTTCCCTTTTTCCCCACATACACGTACATTTACTCATCCTTTATGCATATACATGTCTTATATACAGTTACTTTGTCATATATATATACATACCCATACACGTATACCCGTTTTATATATATACATATGTCATATAAGCGCACAAGAGAGCCAAGGAAAATCATGTATCCATCGGAGTGACATAAGGTCGGTGACCTCCGATTACATTACAGAATGCTAGTGATTGCTTTGTCTCACCTTGAAGGAACAAGTATTTTAAGGCGAAACTATCAATGAAAAATAGTGTTACAGTAACCGAAAATGAAATCTTAGGTATTTTAGAAAATAAAGTTATAACTAGAAAATATAAATATGATTCAAAAATTAGTTTATCGCTTTCATGTTTATATGAAGTACTTGGCTTAGTCGTAGAGTCGTTCCGGTCGTACTTATCATAGCTACATTCTCCTGTCCGACATTGTCATTATCATTATCATCATAGAAACACTCCCGCTGGAGTAGTCATAGTACTTATCACTTGGTGACGAAATCGGGATCAAAGGCCCCCTTTGGATTCACTTCAAGTACGTTAACCAAGATTATAGGAAGATCCGAGAGTAACGGGCCCACCTCGGGCCGGACGAGGTAGCGTATACAATTTACCCATATTACGTGTCATAGCGTTACTTGTATGAGTCTTAGGGTAATAGGGTCCCACTTAGGCAAGTTATAGGGGTCTAGAAGGTCTTTTCATCATTTTGCACACTTTTTACTTCAATTCAATTGAACGAAAAGTTGAAAACTTTAGGTGCGGATTCCGGGGATTAGGGTTGTCCCCGAGACTCGTACCCGACTTCTTTTAGTTAAGACATGCCATAGAAAGAAGGGTGAAGCCTTACATACCTCTTTCCGCTCCTTTAGCTACTCCAAATTCGAGTCACAATCTCGTCAAAATCTGCGATTTGGTCATTTTTACCAAAACTCTCATTAGCATACTTAGAGTTAACACCTTAAGGAAACAATTGGCTACCGAAATTTCGGCAGCATTTCCTCTGTAAATACACCATCCTCGACATTCAATATAACCAAATTCTTGACAAACACAATCTGGGAATTCAAACCCGGCCAAACTATTAACATAATCAACAATCATCCTAGCAATTCACATTTTCGACTCACGATACATTATATCAATTTACTACTTTCTTCAACACTTTCCAACTCCCATAAAGTCAATAACAACCTTATATATATAGTCCAACAACATCATTCTAACATCATGACGTTTCATACATGCAAGAACATAACATTCAATTCACCTCACCTTCCGAAACAAACTTCCAATTACTAATATTTTACTAAGTTCATTATGCTTCTACTTGTAATATAAGCTCCACAACACGACGATCGGCATACTAATTAAGACTTGCTCACTATCCATTCATCAAACACACACACACGGCCATTTGCAACTACACACTACACGGCCATACCATGCACACACACAACTTCAATTTTTCCATTTTCCACATCTCATCCACAACAATAGCAACCAAACACTTGACAACAATTGAAATACAATTCCTACACCTATATGTACATACACGGCCATATACTATATTCCTCTACTTCAAGAATTTCATCCATTTTTGCCTACTACAACACATATAATCTATGCATAACACATAAAACAAGGTTAGAATTTACATTTCTTCTTCAACTTCTCACTTGCCTAACTCTTGGAAACTTGGATGATTTTGAACCTTTCTTGCTCCAACAACAACTCTACCTTGTTAAGCACCCTTTGCTTGGTAGGAAATGATTTTTGGAGGGATTTTATCAATTTTTCTTGTTAATCTTGAGCTTGGCCGAATGGCCCTTGAAGTTTGCTCTCTCTTTTCTTTCCTTTGCTCTCTTGAATTTTCTAGACCATTTAGGTGATAAAGATGACCTTATTCATCTTTTATAATCTACAATTTAATCCCACATGGGATTGGGCCCATATTAATGGCCGGTTGGGCCTATTAATTTCCAAAGAAAAACCTTCAAACCCAATTATATTTTGGGCTACTTCTCGCAATTCTTGAAAACAATTTTTCGGACTTCCAATTTTGCCCTTCGTCTTCCTCCATATTTCCACTAGTCATGTCGTGAATTCCCCTTTATGCTCTTAACCATTCTCATTATCTTCACTTCTAAATTTTTCATAAACAACTCGTGTGTCAAACACATAAAATATTGCTTTGCTTGTTGTCTCCCCGCGATCGTCTTGAATTGTCCGATTGCACAAAACGCGGGATATAACATCCTCCCCCCCTTTAGAACATTCGTCCTCGAATGTTGAACTGGCCTCATAGCGTAGTATATTATTTCAGGGAGGTCTCCTTTGTGGATGCCTCATGTCGCTTAGAATGTCCGTCTTAGAAGCTTAGGTTGCCCTCTTGCGATCTTTACAGTTGTGCTTCTTTCTTGTAGCGTCTGCTGCGTCTATCCCCTCACTAGACATGTTCCCGTACATCGCCACATTAGGGATTCCTTGCCTTAGTCAGTGTGGACTCAATATTGGTCCCATCCTGCGACACCTGTACTTTTCTCCTTCATTCCCAAGGCTTTCTGTTATCATGGCTTTTCTTTTTCTGTTAGTTTAATCCGTCTCAGCCAATATGGCTCGTATGGGGTTTATAACCTCTTTCCACACCCCAATTTACTCAGGGCTGCCTACTTTTACACTCATCTCTTGTTTCCGCATTTACAAAATTTTCAGCATGTTTCCCAGGGGGTCACCCATCATGGAATTACTCCCACCTGAGCACGCTTAACCCTGGAACTTTAATGCATTTCGAGGTCTCGGTGTCAATATTTTTACCTCCGCTCCCCGTACTACTTATGTCGCATTATATGGAACGAGTTGGGGTCTCGGCAGTTTTCGAAACGTCCGCGTAACACGTCTTTTCCTTTATTTACAGTTCGGACCTTTGCAATTTCCAGTTTTCGCCTTTTACCTATGCGTATGGCCACTTTTCGTCCAAATTTCCAAATTCTTAATGTGTTCAGTAATACAGAGGACAGTATAGGAAAAATAAAATTCGAGTTAATTAACACACGTCTATCACAGAAAATACTGAAAAAGTACCTGTGGCCGCGTCTGCAGAAGGCTCAGGATCCTGTCGTCCTGTCAATGCATATAGGCGGTGCGGAGGACCGGCTGAACTGGGTGCTCCTCCCCTACCTCGGCCGCGGCCCGCTGGAGCATGAGAAGTCTGTCCACGAGGGCGCACGGTCGACGACGAACCGATCGCTGATCCAGCTGGCTGAGTTTAGCCTCCTTCACCCTTTAGTGGGCAATCACGTACAAAATGGTCAGTCCGTCCACAGGCAAAACAACCACCGGTGTCTAGGTAGCACTTCCCAGAGTGTGGCTTGCCACACCGAGCACATCGTGGTGGGGAAAGCCCCATCCTGCTGGAATCAACTCTGTACTGGGACCCCAAAGCTCTGGCACCCTGACCAGGTCCCGAATAAGTAGGGCGATCAAACCCCCTATCCGCAAATCGAGGTGGGGCACTGGCCGCTGATTGGCCCGAATACCTAGATTGCTCTTGTGCTTGCCCCCCTCTATACTCGCTTCTAGCCCTGGAAAATCTGCCTCTTTTTCTGGAACCCCTCTCTGGATAGCTCTCCTCTCTCCGTGTCTGATACTGCTCTTCCAGATTTTGGGCGTGGGCCTGGATGCGGGTAATAGTCACCCCGTCCTGGAGTGAGGCCGTCAAACACTCCTTAACCAAATGTGGCCCTAGCCCACTTACAAACCGGTGCACATGGTCTCCCCTATCAGCTATTAGGGCGGGGGCATACCTGGCTAGCGAGTTGAAACGAAGACTGTATTCCCGAACACTCATGTTTCCCTGTCTAAGGTTCAGGAACATATCGGCTCGAGCCCGTCGAACCTCTGGCGGTAAGAAATGTCGTAGAAATGCCTCCGTAAACTCCTGCCAGACCGGGGGAGGGGCATTTGCTCCCCTAGAGGATATCCAGCTGTTATACCACAACACTGCTACATCCCGCAACCTGTACGATGCCAATTCTACTGCCTTTGTGTCTGAAGCATGCATTATCCCCAGAGTCCTCAGCATTTCATCTATAAAGCTCTGCGGGTCTTCCTCTGGTTTTGACCTATAAAACTCTAGCGGCTTCAGGGTAATGAAGTCACGGGCTCTTGCACTTACCGCCCTATCTCCCGGGTCTACATCTCGTCGCTGAGCCTGTGTGGCGACTAACTGGGTTAGTAATTGGATGGCCTCTGCCACTTGCTGGCCCGGAACTGCTGGCGGTGGAACTGGAGGTGCGGGGACTGGAGCTGGAGCTCTTCCCTGCTCTGCCGGTGCAGGGGGGACAGGATTAGTGTGAGGGGGAGCTTCATTGCGAGATTCTTCTTCGTCTGGCTCCCGTTCAACTCTGCGGGCCGCCACCCCTTGGTTTTCTCGGCCGCCGTAGCCTGTCTCTTCGGCGGCATTACTGAAACCATAACATCGGTTTTAGAAAAGGAACATGGAAGCCTTGTAACATAGCTCTATCGCACGATTTCAGAATACAAAGAAGGTCACATTTCCTAAATGCCTTGTAACCTCCTGTCTATAAGTATGGCGCGCTACACACCCATAGACAAGACTCTACTGGACACGGCTCGTAGACAAACCCTAGGACCGAACTGCTCTGATACCACTTCTGTCACGACCCGACTAGGGGCCGTGACGAGTACCCGATACTTGTACCGAGCACCCCTTAGCTATCCTGTATAAACAGTGCCATATTTTTTTTTCTAAACATTAACATTTGCAGTAAACTTTCTAATATCGCGTTACACCAGAACGCGAACCATTCGGAATACAATACATTAAACTGTACATAGCTGACTGTGTATATCTGTCTACGAGCCTCTAGACATAGTACATTTATACATAGGAAGGGCCGAGTACTGTCGCGCCCGAAAATACATACACAAAATAGTACCGATGATATAAGGCTCTGGAACAACTGGAGCGCTGTCGAATGCTGCTGATAGGGCGCTAGGAATCTGGTCCGTATACCTGCTGACCTGCGCGGCATGAAACGCAGCGTCCACAAGAAGGGACGTCAGTACGAATAATGTACCGAGTATGTAAGGCACGGAAAATAATGCAAGCAGTAACATAGAGTGCGATCAATAATAATATCACGGAGCCATATGCCGTATAATGGGGCAAGAAAGTAACCTGTACATAGGGAGGCCCCTTTTCAGGCGGGCTATCGTATAGGCTTGCCCTTTTCGTCTTTGGAACGTTTCTTTTCATAGGCATAGGAGTCAACATTTCTATATTACTTATTCTCGTGTGCAGAAAACAGTACATTTCAGTAACGGTAGCTTTTACTCACGTTTTCGGACGCCGAATACAATCGGCTCTCCCAACCCCCTCGGTGTCCCTTATTCATGTATACAGAAAACAGTACAATTCAGTAGACAGTATCTTTCATTTACATTTACAGATGCTGAATACAATCGGCTCTCCCAACCCCCTCCCCAACGATGACCCAACATATTACATCACATATGTATCACACATTATACATATATATACAGACGCCGCGTACGGCTCATCCCATATCCCGCGTCCGGGCATCACGCGTCCAGGATGGAATCCAGCTGAATCAGGTGGTGATATAACAGTGGCCCTTCCCTTTTTCCCCACATACACGTACATTTACTCATCCTTTATGCATATACATGTCTTATATACAGTTACTTTGTCATATATATATACATACCCATACACGTATACCCGTTTTATATATATACATATGTCATATAAGCGCACAAGAGAGCCAAGGAAAATCATGTATCCATCGGAGTGACATAAGGTCGGTGACCTCCGATTACATTACAGAATGCTAGTGATTGCTTTGTCTCACCTTGAAGGAACAAGTATTTTAAGGCGAAACTATCAATGAAAAATAGTGTTACAGTAACCGAAAATGAAATCTTAGGTATTTTAGAAAATAAAGTTATAACTAGAAAATATAAATATGATTCAAAAATTAGTTTATCGCTTTCATGTTTATATGAAGTACTTGGCTTAGTCGTAGAGTCGTTCCGGTCGTACTTATCATAGCTACATTCTCCTGTCCGACATTGTCATTATCATTATCATCATAGAAACACTCCCGCTGGAGTAGTCATAGTACTTATCACTTGGTGACGAAATCGGGATCAAAGGCCCCCTTTGGATTCACTTCAAGTACGTTAACCAAGATTATAGGAAGATCCGAGAGTAACGGGCCCACCTCGGGCCGGACGAGGTAGCGTATACAATTTACCCATATTACGTGTCATAGCGTTACTTGTATGAGTCTTAGGGTAATAGGGTCCCACTTAGGCAAGTTATAGGGGTCTAGAAGGTCTTTTCATCATTTTGCACACTTTTTACTTCAATTCAATTGAACGAAAAGTTGAAAACTTTAGGTGCGGATTCCGGGGATTAGGGTTGTCCCCGAGACTCGTACCCGACTTCTTTTAGTTAAGACATGCCATAGAAAGAAGGGTGAAGCCTTACATACCTCTTTCCGCTCCTTTAGCTACTCCAAATTCGAGTCACAATCTCGTCAAAATCTGCGATTTGGTCATTTTTACCAAAACTCTCATTAGCATACTTAGAGTTAACACCTTAAGGAAACAATTGGCTACCGAAATTTCGGCAGCATTTCCTCTGTAAATACACCATCCTCGACATTCAATATAACCAAATTCTTGACAAACACAATCTGGGAATTCAAACCCGGCCAAACTATTAACATAATCAACAATCATCCTAGCAATTCACATTTTCGACTCACGATACATTATATCAATTTACTACTTTCTTCAACACTTTCCAACTCCCATAAAGTCAATAACAACCTTATATATATAGTCCAACAACATCATTCTAACATCATGACGTTTCATACATGCAAGAACATAACATTCAATTCACCTCACCTTCCGAAACAAACTTCCAATTACTAATATTTTACTAAGTTCATTATGCTTCTACTTGTAATATAAGCTCCACAACACGACGATCGGCATACTAATTAAGACTTGCTCACTATCCATTCATCAAACACACACACACGGCCATTTGCAACTACACACTACACGGCCATACCATGCACACACACAACTTCAATTTTTCCATTTTCCACATCTCATCCACAACAATAGCAACCAAACACTTGACAACAATTGAAATACAATTCCTACACCTATATGTACATACACGGCCATATACTATATTCCTCTACTTCAAGAATTTCATCCATTTTTGCCTACTACAACACATATAATCTATGCATAACACATAAAACAAGGTTAGAATTTACATTTCTTCTTCAACTTCTCACTTGCCTAACTCTTGGAAACTTGGATGATTTTGAACCTTTCTTGCTCCAACAACAACTCTACCTTGTTAAGCACCCTTTGCTTGGTAGGAAATGATTTTTGGAGGGATTTTATCAATTTTTCTTGTTAATCTTGAGCTTGGCCGAATGGCCCTTGAAGTTTGCTCTCTCTTTTCTTTCCTTTGCTCTCTTGAATTTTCTAGACCATTTAGGTGATAAAGATGACCTTATTCATCTTTTATAATCTACAATTTAATCCCACATGGGATTGGGCCCATATTAATGGCCGGTTGGGCCTATTAATTTCCAAAGAAAAACCTTCAAACCCAATTATATTTTGGGCTACTTCTCGCAATTCTTGAAAACAATTTTTCGGACTTCCAATTTTGCCCTTCGTCTTCCTCCATATTTCCACTAGTCATGTCGTGAATTCCCCTTTATGCTCTTAACCATTCTCATTATCTTCACTTCTAAATTTTTCATAAACAACTCGTGTGTCAAACACATAAAATATTGCTTTGCTTGTTGTCTCCCCGCGATCGTCTTGAATTGTCCGATTGCACAAAACGCGGGATATAACATCCTCCCCCCCTTTAGAACATTCGTCCTCGAATGTTGAACTGGCCTCATAGCGTAGTATATTATTTCAGGGAGGTCTCCTTTGTGGATGCCTCATGTCGCTTAGAATGTCCGTCTTAGAAGCTTAGGTTGCCCTCTTGCGATCTTTACAGTTGTGCTTCTTTCTTGTAGCGTCTGCTGCGTCTATCCCCTCACTAGACATGTTCCCGTACATCGCCACATTAGGGATTCCTTGCCTTAGTCAGTGTGGACTCAATATTGGTCCCATCCTGCGACACCTGTACTTTTCTCCTTCATTCCCAAGGCTTTCTGTTATCATGGCTTTTCTTTTTCTGTTGGTTTAATCCGTCTCAGCCAATATGGCTCGTATGGGGTTTATAACCTCTTTCCACACCCCAATTTACTCAGGGCTGCCTACTTTTACACTCATCTCTTGTTTCCGCATTTACAAAATTTTCAGCATGTTTCCCAGGGGGTCACCCATCATGGAATTACTCCCACCTGAGCACGCTTAACCCTGGAACTTTAATGCATTTCGAGGTCTCGGTGTCAATATTTTTACCTCCGCTCCCCGTACTACTTATGTCGCATTATATGGAACGAGTTGGGGTCTCGGCAGTTTTCGAAACGTCCGCGTAACACGTCTTTTCCTTTATTTACAGTTCGGACCTTTGCAATTTCCAGTTTTC
This sequence comes from Lycium barbarum, assembly GCF_019175385.1. Lineage (NCBI taxonomy): Eukaryota > Viridiplantae > Streptophyta > Magnoliopsida > Solanales > Solanaceae > Lycium > Lycium barbarum. Next base: position 54,597,545 of record NC_083345.1, on the reverse strand, counting down.
GCCTTTTACCTATGCGTATGGCCACTTTTCGTCCAAATTTCCAAATTCTTAATGTGTTCAGTAATACAGAGGACAGTATAGGAAAAATAAAATTCGAGTTAATTAACACACGTCTATCACAGAAAATACTGAAAAAGTACCTGTGGCCGCGTCTGCAGAAGGCTCAGGATCCTGTCGTCCTGTCAATGCATATAGGCGGTGCGGAGGACCGGCTGAACTGGGTGCTCCTCCCCTACCTCGGCCGCGGCCCGCTGGAGCATGAGAAGTCTGTCCACGAGGGCGCACGGTCGACGACGAACCGATCGCTGATCCAGCTGGCTGAGTTTAGCCTCCTTCACCCTTTAGTGGGCAATCACGTACAAAATGGTCAGTCCGTCCACAGGCAAAACAACCACCGGTGTCTAGGTAGCACTTCCCAGAGTGTGGCTTGCCACACCGAGCACATCGTGGTGGGGGAAGCCCCATCCTGCTGGAATCAACTCTGTACTGGGACCCCAAAGCTCTGGCACCCTGACCAGGTCCCGAATAAGTAGGGCGATCAAACCCCCTATCCGCAAATCGAGGTGGGGCACTGGCCGCTGATTGGCCCGAATACCTAGATTGCTCTTGTGCTTGCCCCCCTCTATACTCGCTTCTAGCCCTGGAAAATCTGCCTCTTTTTCTGGAACCCCTCTCTGGATAGCTCTCCTCTCTCCGTGTCTGATACTGCTCTTCCAGATTTTGGGCGTGGGCCTGGATGCGGGTAATAGTCACCCCGTCCTGGAGTGAGGCCGTCAAACACTCCTTAACCAAATGTGGCCCTAGCCCACTTACAAACCGGTGCACATGGTCTCCCCTATCAGTTATTAGGGCGGGGGCATACCTGGCTAGCGAGTTGAAACGAAGACTGTATTCCCGAACACTCATGTTTCCCTGTCTAAGGTTCAGGAACATATCGGCTCGAGCCCGTCGAACCTCTGGCGGTAAGAAATGTCGTAGAAATGCCTCCGTAAACTCCTGCCAGACCGGGGGAGGGGCATTTGCTCCCCTAGAGGATATCCAGCTGTTATACCACAACACTGCTACATCCCGCAACCTGTACGATGCCAATTCTACTGCCTTTGTGTCTGAAGCATGCATTATCCCCAGAGTCCTCAGCATTTCATCTATAAAGCTCTGCGGGTCTTCCTCTGGTTTTGACCTATAAAACTCTAGCGGCTTCAGGGTAATGAAGTCACGGGCTCTTGCACTTACCGCCCTATCTCCCGGGTCTACATCTCGTCGCTGAGCCTGTGTGGCGACTAACTGGGTTAGTAATTGGATGGCCTCTGCCACTTGCTGGCCCGGAACTGCTGGCGGTGGAACTGGAGGTGCGGGGACTGGAGCTGGAGCTCTTCCCTGCTCTGCCGGTGCAGGGGGGACAGGATTAGTGTGAGGGGGAGCTTCATTGCGAGATTCTTCTTCGTCTGGCTCCCGTTCAACTCTGCGGGCCGCCACCCCTTGGTTTTCTCGGCCGCCGTAGCCTGTCTCTTCGGCGGCATTACTGAAACCATAACATCGGTTTTAGAAAAGGAACATGGAAGCCTTGTAACATAGCTCTATCGCACGATTTCAGAATACAAAGAAGGTCACATTTCCTAAATGCCTTGTAACCTCCTGTCTATAAGTATGGCGCGCTACACACCCATAGACAAGACTCTACTGGACACGGCTCGTAGACAAACCCTAGGACCGAACTGCTCTGATACCACTTCTGTCACGACCCGACTAGGGGCCGTGACGAGTACCCGATACTTGTACCGAGCACCCCTTAGCTATCCTGTATAAACAGTGCCATATTTTTTTTTCTAAACATTAACATTTGCAGTAAACTTTCTAATATCGCGTTACACCAGAACGCGAACCATTCGGAATACAATACATTAAACTGTACATAGCTGACTGTGTATATCTGTCTACGAGCCTCTAGACACAGTACATTTATACATAGGAAGGGCCGAGTACTGTCGCGCCCGAAAATACATACACAAAATAGTACCGATGATATAAGGCTCTGGAACAACTGGAGCGCTGTCGAATGCTGCTGATAGGGCGCTAGGAATCTGGTCCGTATACCTGCTGACCTGCGCGGCATGAAACGCAGCGTCCACAAGAAGGGACGTCAGTACGAATAATGTACCGAGTATGTAAGGCACGGAAAATAATGCAAGCAGTAACATAGAGTGCGATCAATAATAATATCACGGAGCCATATGCCGTATAATGGGGCAAGAAAGTAACCTGTACATAGGGAGGCCCCTTTTCAGGCGGGCTATCGTATAGGCTTGCCCTTTTCGTCTTTGGAACGTTTCTTTTCATAGGCATAGGAGTCAACATTTCTATATTACTTATTCTCGTGTGCAGAAAACAGTACATTTCAGTAACGGTAGCTTTTACTCACGTTTTCGGACGCCGAATACAATCGGCTCTCCCAACCCCCTCGGTGTCCCTTATTCATGTATACAGAAAACAGTACAATTCAGTAGACAGTATCTTTCATTTACATTTACAGATGCCGAATACAATCGGCTCTCCCAACCCCCTCCCCAACGATGACCCAACATATTACATCACATATGTATCACACATTATCCATATATATACAGACGCCGCGTACGGCTCATCCCATATCCCGCGTCCGGGCATCACGCGTCCAGGATGGAATCCAGCTGAATCAGGTGGTGATATAACAGTGGTCCTTCCCTTTTTCCCCACATACACGTACATTTACTCATCCTTTATGCATATACATGTCTTATATACAGTTACTTTGTCATATATATATATACATACCCATACATGTATACCTGTTTTATATATATACATATGTCATATAAGCGCACAAGAGAGCCAAGGAAAATCATGTATCCATCGGAGTGACATAAGGTCGGTGACCTCCGATTACATTACGGAATGCTAGTGATAGCTTTGTCTCACCTTGAAGGAACAAGTATTTTAAGGCGAAACTATCAACGGAAAATAGTGTTACAGTAACCGAAAATGAAATCTTAGGTATTTTAGAAAATAATGTTATAACTAGAAAATATAAATATGATTCAAAAATTAGTTTATCGCTTTCATGTTTATATGAAGTACTTGGCTTAGTCGTAGAGTCGTTCCGGTCGTACTTATCATAGCTACATTCTCCTGTCCGACATTGTCATTATCATTATCATCATAGAAACACTCCCGCTGGAGTAGTCATAGTACTTATGGCCCCCTTTGGATTCACTTCAAGTACGTTAACCAAGATTATAGGAAGATCCGAGAGTAACGGGCCCACCTCGGGCCGGACGAGGTAGCGTATACAATTTACCCATATTACGTGTCATACCGTTACTTGTATGAGTCTTAGGGTAATCGGGTCCCACTTAGGCAAGTTATAGGGGTCTAGAAGGTCTTTTCATCATTTTGCACACTTTTTACTTCAATTCAATTGAACGAAAAGTTGAAAACTTTAGGTGCGGATTCCGGGGATTAGGGTTGTCCCCGAGACTCGTACCCGACTTCTTTTAGTTAAGACATGCCATAGAAAGAAGGGTGAAGCCTTACATACCTCTTTCCGCTCCTTTAGCTACTCCAAATTCGAGTCACAATCTCGTCAAAATCTGCGATTTGGTCATTTTTACCAAAACTCTCATTAGCATACTTAGAGTTAACACCTTAAGGAAACAATTGGCTACCGAAATTTCGGCAGCATTTCCTCTGTAAATACACCATCCTCGACATTCAATATAACCAAATTCTTGACAAACACAATCCGGGAATTCAAACCCGGCCAAACTATTAACATAATCAACAATCATCCTAGCAATTCACATTTTCGACTCACGATACATTATATCAATTTACTACTTTCTTCAACACTTTCCAACTCCCATAAAGTCAATAACAACCTTATATATATAGTCCAACAACATCATTCTAACATCATGACGTTTCATACATGCAAGAACATAACATTCAATTCGCCTCACCTTCCGAAACAAACTTCCAATTACTAATATTTTACTAAGTTCATTATGCTTCTACTTGTAATATAAGCTCCACAACACGACGATCGGCATACTAATTAAGACTTGCTCACTATCCATTCATCAAACACACACACACGGCCATTTGCAACTACACACTACACGGCCATACCATGCACACACACAACTTCAATTTTTCCATTTTCCACATCTCATCCACAACAATAGCAACCAAACACTTGACAACAATTGAAATACAATTCCTACACCTATATGTACATACACGGCCATATACTATATTCCTCTACTTCAAGAATTTCATCCATTTTTGCCTACTACAACACATATAATCTATGCATAACACATAAAACAAGGTTAGAATTTACCTTTCTTCTTCAACTTCTCACTTGCCTAACTCTTGGAAACTTGGATGATTTTGAACCTTTCTTGCTCCAACAACAACTCTACCTTGTTAAGCACCCTTTGCTTGGTAGGAAATGATTTTTGGAGGGATTTTATCAATTTTTCTTGTTAATCTTGAGCTTGGCCGAATGGCCCTTGAAGTTTGCTCTCTCTTTTCTTTCCTTTGCTCTCTTGAATTTTCTAGACCATTTAGGTGATAAAGATGACCTTATTCATCTTTTATAATCTACAATTTAATCCCACATGGGCTTGGGCCCATATTAATGGCCGGTTGGGCCTATTAATTTCCAAAGAAAAACCTTCAAACCCAATTATATTTTGGGCTACTTCTCGCAATTCTTGAAAACAATTTTTCGGACTTCCAATTTTTCCCTTCGTCTTCCTCCATATTTCCACTAGTCATGTCGTGAATTCCCCTTTATGCTCTTAACCATTCTCATTATCTTCACTTCTAAATTTTTCATAAACAACTCGTGTGTCAAACACATAAAATATTGCTTTGCTTGTTGTCTCCCCGCGATCGTCTTGATTTGTCCGATTGCACAAAACGCGGGATATAACAGCGTGTTTTGCGTCTGCCATAGGCCTCCTCTTCTGCTTCACTGGGGGGAAACCTCCTGTCTAAGCTGAGCTTGTGAGTTGTGACTTCCGGTGGCACACCTATCATATCTATATGGGACCATGCAAAATAATCGGCATTAGCTCGAAGAAATTTAATTAGCTTGTTCCTGAGCTCCGAGGTTAACCCCGTGCCCAAGTATACCTTTCTGTCCGGTATACATTCGGAAAAGGTGATTTGCTCCAGCTCCTCTACTGTTGACTTGGTCGCATCTTAGTCATCTGGTATGACGAATGATCTGGGTACACCGAAATCATCCTCTTCATATCCCGAGTCCAACCTCGTGTGCTTTGATTGCTATTTGGTGTCCTTTCCCCCTGTTGAATCTTCTTCCTTTTGATTTGATTTCTTGGGCTGAGGTGTCGCTTCTTCGACCGCGAACATCTCCCTTGCAGCGGGCTATTCACCTCAGATGGTTTTATCCCCTCGGGGGTCGGGAATTTCAGCAGCTGATGTAATGTTGACGGCACGGCCCTCATGCTATGTATCCAAGGTCTACCCAGCAATGCATTATACTTCATATCTCCTTCGATTACATAGAACATCGTTTGCTGGATAGTGCCATCAATGTTTACCGGCAATGAGATCTCCCCCTTTGTGGTTTCGCTCGCCATGTTGAACCCGCTGAGTACCCGGGCTACCGGTACGATCTGATCGAGTAGCCTTAGCTGTTCGACCACTCTCCACCGGATGATGTTGTTATATCCTGCATTTTCGAACGTCGAATTATTTGTAAGCTGAGGTGGGGCCCACACGTCAAGATTTTTTTTGGGACATGTGACAAATTATATGAATCACATATGTGAAGCTAAACACAACTCAAGAAGGAACCTTGGGCCAAATCAAAGTGGAAGCCCTCCAAAAGGACAATTTAAGGAAGCATTTTCGGATGATCTGACTTCTAGGGGCAAAAACGGTATTATAAGTTTGAAATTTGGGAAAACGTCCAGAAATAAAAGTTGTAGATAATTGAATTATCTTTCCATCCATAGGTCGTAGGCCCTCATACGATATCGGGATCAAAAGTTATGACCGTTTTACTGAACGAACATCCAGTCAGAAATTTTAACCCTGCGCGAACGCGCCCAGAGGGAAGCGCGATCGCGATGAGCACTTTTCCAGCTGCTTCTGGCAGCTTCCAAAACAATTATAAAGAGGGGGAGACCCCCTCATTTTCAGTCCAAAACCACGAACACCACCCCAAAAATCCCAGAAAATTTCCCAACTTTCCACCACCAAATTTTAGCCCAAACCAGGTATAATTTCTCAATTTCAGTCCGGATAGCGTATAGTTTTCACTGCAGAATCGTATGGCAGTGCGTTGTGGCATAAAACTAAGGTGAAAAAGGGAAGATACAACAATATTAAAAGGAGAAAGGTATGAATCTCTTCCTATTTGTGTTAATACTAGTTTATTTACGAAGAAGACGCGATTAAATAATTGTATACTGAGTTAATTACTTATAAAAGTTGGAAAACAGCGTGTGGGTTGTTTTATGGAATATGTTGATATGAAAAAGGATATTATTGATGTTGGTATTGTTGTTGTGTTGTTGACTGCTGAATTAAAAATTCGGGCTAGGCATATAAGCAGGGGAGATGCTGCCCAAATTTCTGTAGACAAATAGTGAATTAAAGAATGCTAAAAGTCTTACTATTGACAATTGGTAAATGTGACCATTTGTAGATTTTGAGCGAAACGGGAATTGAATTTGGACAAGCGTAAGACGCAGCTAAGGTATGTAAAGTCTTTCCCTTCATTCTCAGGCATGTTCTGAACATAATAGGCTCGGCCGCGAGCCTTAAATACGACTCCGTTCCTCGGAATTCGATATGGAAATCTGCTCCAATTCCTTCAGTAAGATTGAAACTATGTCCTTATAAAATATCTTTAAAGTATGCTTTTGTACGAAACCTTCCTAAACGGAGTCGGAATACTTTCGAATGATTATGGATGACCTCATAAGGTCTTTTATCAGTAATTTATGTATCTTGCCTCGAGTTGGTCCGAGGTGGGCCCACGGAGCCCCGATACCCCGTGAATGATCTAAATTGCCTCATTTCCGTCCGTTTTTCACAGGCAACATCTGAACTATCATTTTGAACATAATATGAATGTTTTTATATAAATCTCACAATATGGTTTTGATATCTGAAAATCTAGTTCGGGTTATGATCTGTCGTGCCTCCCCAAGTGACGTGTAGGTGCGTAGTTTGAAAACTATCTGAATACTTTGATTCGATCTGCCAGTTGGCCTATTTCTGTTCCGTTGAATCTGTACGACGATCTGTACGTATGTGGTTTTTCATTAATCAGTTCATGCATGTGCTATGATTCCTTTCACCGGATCCCGGGCCGGTATGTATATCGTGCGGATGGGCCGCCGAGCCCCATATGTGAATTCTGAAGTATGATGTGTCCGGTTTCGGGGTACTGTGGTATATGTCCGTCCCCGATTACCGAGGATATATTATGAAGTATGATGTTTCCGGGCTCGGGGTGCTGTGTTATCTGTCCGCCTCCGGGTACCGTGGTTATGTTATGATGTATGACGGAGATCGGAGAAGAATTTCTGATATATGTTGTGTTGTGGTGTCAATGGCAGGAGTGGCGACCACGTTCCTGTACCCTATATACGATTCTGTCTGTCCGTCTGGATTATCTGTCCGACCGGTTATGATTCTGTTTGTCCGTCTGGATTATCTGTCCGACCGGTTATGATTCTGTCTGTCCGTCTGGATTATCTGTCCGACCGGTTATGAATCTATCTGTCCGTCTGGATTATCTGTCCGATCGGTTATGATTCTGTCTGTCCGTCTGGATTATCTGTCCGACCGGTTATGATTCTGTCTGTCCGTCTGGATTATCTGTCCGACCGATTATGATTCTGTTTGTCCGTCTGGATTATCTGTCCGACCGGTTATGATACTGTCTGTCCGTCTGGATTATCTGTCCGACCGGTTATGATTCTGTCTGTCCGTCTGGATTATCTGTCCGACTGGTTATGATACTGTCTGTCCGTCTGGATTATCTGTCCGACTGCTTATGATACTGTCTGTCCGTCTGGATTATCTGTCCGACTGGTTATGATTCTGTCTGTCCGTATGGGTTTGGATTCTGTATGTCCGTATGAATTTTGATTCTGTCTGTCTGGACCATGATTCTGTCCGTCTGTCGGGACTATGGCTCTGTCCGTCCGGCTTATGATTCTGCCTATTATATTTCTGTGCTTTTGGTCCAGATCATGATTATGTTTGATATATTTCTCCTTTACATACTTAGTACATTTTTGTACTGACCCCCGGTTCTTCGGGGGCTGCGTTACATGCCCGCAGGTACAGACGCACCTGGAGATACGCCGCCAGTTTAGGGCATCGGTTCTGCAGTTTGGAAGAGCTCCCTTTGATCCAGAGCGTGTACTTTTGGTATATATCTTTTGTCTTCTGTATTTTCTGTATGTATGGTTACTCTGGGTACGGCGGGGCCCTGTCCCGTCATCTGATTCTGTATGTCTGTAGAGGCCTGTAGATAGATATGTGGGTTACGGGTTACATCTGTTCAGGTAGGTACGAACGATCTTGCGACTCCGTATGTATGTTAGCCTCATCGGCTTATCTGTGGATTTCAGTATGTTCAGGTTTGCACATGTGTACGCGTGCCGTATCTGTATTAGCTCGAATCTGTAAACACTTATTTTGAAAACAAATTTTTTTTGTATAATACGCCAGTTCTGATAAGTAGGTACGTATGGGTATCCAGTTAAGAAACCAATCGCGGCCCACGGGGTTGGGACGTGACAGAAGTGGTATCAGAGCGGTTAGTCCTCGGAATGTCTACAGGCCGTGTCTAGTAGAGTCTTGTTTATCGATGTGTTGTGCACTACATCTATAAACAGGAGGCTACAGGGCATTTAGGATGTTACCCTTCTTTGGATCTTAGATCGTGCGATAGAACTGTATTAGTAGGATGATCCTCTCCTAACGATCTGTTATGTTTTCAGCGATGCCTCCGAAGAAGGCAACAGCTGCCCAGAAGGGCAAGGCGGGGATTGAGGCAGGAGAGACCAGCCGGGCCCAGAGAGTTACCAGGGCCAGTGTGCAGCCTGCACTTGGGGATGTGCCCCCATCATCTGGATCTGTTACACCCCCCTTGCCGGAGGATATCGGAGCAGCAGAAGCTGCTGATCAGGAGACGGCTCCACCGCGAGCTCCCGAGGTTCCAGTGCCCGAACCTCCAGCTCCACAGGCAGGGGCGGAGGGCAAGGCTATGCGAGATGCGGTCCAGTTGTTGACCACGCTGATGGCAGAGCAGGTTCGTAGACATGGATTTGGGGGTGGTCGTGCGGACAGATATGAAAGCTCCAGGGCTCGTGAGTTCTTGACATGTAATCCTCCAGAATTCTCCGGGACAAAACCTGAGGAGGACCCCCAGGAGTTTATTAGAAAGATGGAGAGCACGATACGGTTGATTAAGGCTTCGCCGACTGAGTCCGTTGAGTTGGCTTCGTATCGGTTATACGAGGTAGCGGCGAACTGGTATGAGTCTTGGCAGCTCTCCAGGGGCGACGGAGCTCCCCCAGCAGTATGGGCCGAGTTTACTAAGGCCTTCCTTGAGCATTTTCTACCTCCAGAGCTACAGAGAGCCAGGGTTGATCGATTCTTGCATCTGAAACAGAACGGTAGGAGTGTTCGAGAGTATAGCCTGGAGTTCGACTCATTGGCTAGGTATGCACCCGCTATAGTAGCAGAGATGGCCGACAGGGTGCACCGGTATGTGATGGGGCTAGAGCCCTATTTGATTAATGGTTGCCTGGCGATGGCTTCCCAGCCAGGGATGCATGTTGCCCGGGTACAGGCATATGCCCAGGGCATGGAGGACCGGCGTAGGGAGCGTCGGCCTGATAGGGGTCCCGACAGGAGCCGGCCTAAGAGAGCCAGATCGGCCGGGTATTCAGGGGGATTCCAGGGTGAGTTTTCTCAGTGGCAGGGTAGCAGGTATCCGTCCCAGCCAGCATACAGTACGCCCCCACAGTGTTCGGGACAGAACTCCATGGCTTCGAGTTCGCGAGTAGATGGGAGTTTCAGTCAGATGGGGCCATCCATACCTCGGTGTCCTCATTGCAGGAGGCGCCACCCCGGTGAGTGTTATCGTGCCACTGGTGCCTGCTATTCTTGTGGCCAACAAGGCCATACGATGAGAGAGTGTCCATATAGGGGTGGTCCAGGTGGTTCAGCCCAGCTTACCGGGTCAGTTGCTAGCTCATCCCCTTCTTTGGCAGCCATACGCCCCACGGGGCGAGGGGCCCCAGCACCAGCACCAGCGCCAGCAAGTCGTGGCAGAGATCGCGGTGCAGCTTCGGGTTATAGCGGTCCTTCGAACCGCGTATTTGCTTTGACCGGCCGGCAGGACCCAGGAGCGTCTTCCAGTGCACACCCAGGTATGCTACTGATCTCTTTTGAGGGATATGAGTATGAACAAGTCTGTATTTTGTTACGTCATGTGATTTCCTTCTTCCGGGTACTAGTAAGGGTAAGGTAATGTCTAACTCGATAGACACCGAGGATTCGGAAGGGCGAAATGATAACTGTATGGTTTAGCCCGGGGTGGGACCCACTACGAGAATTTTCCAAAAATGTACCAAGATCCCGATTTGCCCTAAATTACGTGACAAAGGTCGTGCGGGGCGGTCGACGAAATTATACTAGCCGTAACGCATCAAAATGCATGAAAATTTCGAGGTTAAGCGTGCTAAGGCTAGAGTAATTCTGGGATGGGTGACCCCCCTGGGAAGGAAACAAAAAAAAAAAAAAAAAACCTGTGGTATTATTGTCGGGATTAATAATGAAATATCGATAAGGGAAATTTTCATAAACCACTGGAGCCTTAATAAGAGTGGTCCGATTCTGATCAAAAATCTGTTTGTTATACTTCTGCACTTCTGATTCTGAACACGTTTCTGTTTGACGTACCTCTGTACGATTGACTCTGATTACGAATCTGTCTGACACGCCTCTGTATGTCTGACTCTAGATACGAATCTGTCTGGTACATCTCTGTACGTCTAACTCTGATCGTGGATCTGTCTGATATAATTCTATACGTCTGACTCCGACTACGAATCTGTCCGACATGGTGCAGTACATCTGTCTCTGATTATGGATCTGTCCGATATGCTTTTGTGCGTCTGGCTCTAGTTATGAACCTGTTTGATGTAACGTGAAATTATGATAACGTTGTAAGGAACCGAGAAGTGTGACAAGAGGCGAAAGATGTTGATGGCAATCGTAACGTTGAAAGGAATTTTGAAGGAAAGAAAGGAACCTCCCCGAAGTGTCACGAGACCCCCTAAGGTCAATCGAACATTCGAGGACGAATGTTCAAAAAGGGGGGGGGGGGGGGGGAGAATGTTATATCCTGCATTTTCGAACGTCGAATTATTTGTAAGCTGAGGTGGGGCCCACACGTCAAGATTTTTTTTCTGACATGTGACAAATTATATGAATCACATATGTGAAGTTAAACACAACTCAAGAAGGACCCTTGGGCCAAATCAAAGTGGAAGCCCTCCAAAAGGACAATTTAAGGAAGCATTTTCGGATGATCTGACTTCTAGGGGCAAAACCGGTATTATAAGTTTGAAATTTTGGAAAACGTCCAGAAATAAAAGTTGTAGATAATTGAATTATCTTTCCATCCATAGGTCGTAGGCCCTCATACGATATCCGGATCAAACGTTATGACCGTTTTACTGAACGAACATCCAGTCAGAAATTTTAACCCTGCGCGAACGCGCAGAAGGAAATCATTTAACTCTACGCGATCGCGCCAGAAGGAAGCGCGATCGCGATGAGCACTTTTCCAGCTGCTTCTGGCAGCTTCCAAAACAATTATAAAGAGGGGGAGACCCCCTCATTTTCAGTCCAAAACCACGAACACCACCCCAAAAATCCCAGAAAATTTCCCAACTTTCCACCACCAAATATTAGCCCAAACCAGGTATAATTTCCCAATTTCAGTCCGGATAGCGTATAGTTTTCACTGCAGAATCGTATGGCAGTGCGTTGTGGCATAAAACTAAGGTGAAAAAGGGAAGATACAACAATATTAAAAGGAGAAAGGTATGAATCTCTTCCTATTTGTGTTAATACTAGTTTATTTACGAAGAAGACGCGATTAAATAATTGTATACTGAGTTAATTACTTATAAAAGTTGGAAAACAGCGTGTGGGTTGTTTTATGGAATATGTTGATATGAAAAAGGATATTATTGATGTTGGTATTGTTGTTGTGTTGTTGACTGCTGAATTAAAAATTCGGGCTAGGCATATAAGCAGGGGAGATGCTGCCCAAATTTCTGTAGACAAATAGTGAATTAAAGAATGCTAAAAGTCTTACTATTGACAATTGGTAAATGTGATCATTTGTAGATTTTGAGCGAAACGGGAATTGAATTTGGACAAGCGTAAGACGCAGCTAAGGTATGTAAAGTCTTTCCCTTCATTCTCAGGCATGTTCTGAACATAATAGGCTCGGCCGCGAGCCTTAAATACGACTCCGTTCCTCGGAATTCGATATGGAAATCTGCTCCAATTCCTTCAGTAAGATTGAAACTATGTCCTTATAAAATATCTTTAAAGTATGCTTTTGTACGAAACCTTCCTAAACGGAGTCGGAATACTTTCGAATGATTATGGATGACCTCATAAGGTCTTTTATCAGTAATTTATGTATCTTGCCTCGAGTTGGTCCGAGGTGGGCCCACGGAGCCCCGATACCCCGTGAATGATCTAAATTGCCTCATTTCCGTCCGTTTTTCACAGGCAACATCTGAACTATCAATTTGAACATAATATGACTGTTTTTATATAAATCTCACAATATGGTTTTGATATCTGAAAATCTAGTTCGGGTTATGATCTGTCGTGCCTCCCCAAGTGACGTGTAGGTGCGTAGTTTGAAAACTATCTGAATACTTTGATTCGATCTGCCAGTTGGCCTATTTCTGTTCCGTTGAATCTGTACGACGATCTGTACGTATGTGGTTTTTCATTAATCAGTTCGTGCATGTGCTATGATTCCTTTCACCGGATCCCGGGCCGGTATGTATATCGTGCGGATGGGCCGCCGAGCCCCATATGTGAATTCCGAAGTATGATGTGTCCGGTTTTGGGGTACTGTGGTATATGTCCGTCCCCGATTACCGAGGATATATTATGAAGTATGATGTTTCCGGGCTCGGGGTGCTGTGTTATCTGTCCGCCCCCGGGTACCGTGGTTATGTTATGATGTATGACGGAGATCGGAGAAGAAGTTTTGATATATGTTGTGTTGTGGTGTCAATGGCAGGAGTGGCGACCACGTTCCTGTACCCTATATACGATTCTGTCTGTCCGTCTGGATTATCTGTCCGACCGGTTATGATTCTGTCTGTCCGTCTGGATTATCTGTCCGACCGGTTATGATTCTGTCTGTCCGTCTGGATTATCTGTCCGACCGGTTATGATTCTGTTTGTCCGTCTGGATTATCTGTCCGACCGGTTATGATTCTGTCTGTCCGTCTGGATTATCTGTCCGACCGGTTATGATTCTGTCTGTCCGTCTGGATTATCTGTCCGACTGGTTATGATTCTGTCTGTCCGTCTGGATTATCTGTCCGACTGGTTATGATACTGTCTGTCCGTCTGGATTATCTGTCCGACTGGTTATGATTCTGTCTGTCCGTATGGGTTTGGATTCTGTATGTCCGTATGGATTTTGATTCTGTCTGTCTGGACCATGATTCTGTCCGTCTGTCGGGACTATGGCTCTGTCCGTCCGGCTTATGATTCTGCCTATTATATTTCTGTGCTTCTGGTCCAGATCATGATTATGTTTGATATATTTCTACTTTACATACTCGGTACATTTTTGTACTAACCCCCGGTTCTTCGGGGGCTGCGTTACATGCCCGCAGGTACAGACGCACCTGGAGATACGCCGTCAGTTTAGGGCATCGGTTCTGCAGTTTGGAAGAGCTCCCTTTGATCCGGAGCGTGTACTTTTGGTATATATCTTTTGTCTTCTGTATTTTCTGTATGTATGGTTACTCTGGGTACGGCGGGGCCCTGTCCCGTCATCTGATTCTGTATGTCTGTAGAGGCCTGTAGATAGATATGTGGGTTACGGGTTACATCTGTTCAGGTAGGTACGAACGATCTTGCGACTCCGTATGCATGTTAACCTCATCGGCTTATCTGTGGATTTCAGTATGTTCAGGTTTGCACATGTGTACGCGTGCCGTATCTGTATTAGCTCGAATCTGTAAACACTTATTTTGAAAACAAAATTTTTTTTGTATAATACGCCAATTCTGATAAGTAGGTACGTATGGGTATCCAGTTAGGATACCAATCGCGGCCCACGGGGTTGGGTCGTGACAGATGTTGGCCGAGCTACCTGGGTTAATCAAAATACGTTTAATTTGAGTTTTGAAAATAAGTATAGAGATTACCAATGCATCATTGTGTGGTTGGATGATGCCTTCTGCATCCTCGTTGCTGAAAGAGATAGAACCCTCGAGTAAATAATCCCAGCTGCGCTTCTCACGCACAATAGAAACCTTGGTCCATTTCATCACCGGCCTTCGTGGGGTATCGGTACCCCCGATTATCAAGTTCATTATATGCTGAGGTTCTACTGGTTCAGCTCGTTTATGAGTCTCTCTTTCCTTGTAGTGACTTTTGTCTCGTTCACTTAGCAATTCTCGGAGATGGCCTTTCTTTAGTAACCGAGCCACCTCCTCTCTTAGCTGGCGACAATCCTCAGTTCTATGTCCATGGGTTCCATGATATTTACACATCACGCTTGGGTCCCGTTGGACCGGGTCTGACCTTAGTGGTCTCGGCCATCTTACATCTGCGATACGACCAATAGCTGAAACGAGGTCCGAAGTGTTGACGTTGAAGTTGTACTCCGATATCCTTGGCAAGGCTTTGTTGCTGGCCGAGCTTCCATCATCGCTCCTGAATGAGAGACCTCGACTATTCGACGGGCGCTCGGCCCGTTTGTCACCCCGACCGGAGAAATGACTCAGGCCAACCCTTGGTTTTTCCGACCTGAAGCTTGGTTTTTCCGAATGAGAGTATGGCCGATATCTTTCCCTCGATGGTCTGGCCTCCGGTTCGTAATTTTTTTGTGATCTTTCCGAGCTTTTGTTCATATTTACGAGCCTCGGGGGAAGCTCGAGTTGGTCATCCTCTACCCGAATCTTTGACTCGTATCGGTTATGGACATCCGCCCAGGTCACAGCCTCGTATTCCAGCAAGTTTTCCTTTAATTTGAACGAGGCCGTCGAGCTCCGAGGATTGAGCCCCTCTGTGAAAGCCTGTGCAGCCCATTCCTCCGGAACCGGAGGGAGCTCCATTGGCTCCCTTTGGAATCGGTTGACAAACTCACGCAATAAATCATCGTCTCTTTGGGCTATACGAAAAATATTCGCTTTACGGGCCTGCACCTTTTTGGCACCGGCGTGAGCTTTTATGAAAGCATCGGCGAGCATTTCGAAAGAAGTGATCGAATGCTCGGGCAGATGGCTGTACCAAGTCAATGCTCCCTTTGATAGAGTTTCCCCATACTTTTTCAGCAACACGGATTCGATTTCATTCTCTTCAACGTCATTGCCTTTTATAGTGCACGTGTATGAAGTCACGTGTTTATGAGGATCCGTTGTGCCGTCGTATTTCTCGATATCCGGCATCTTTAACCTCTTCGGGATCAATTTCAGAGCCGCACTCGGAGGAAAAGGCCTCTGAATATACCTCTTCGAATCCGATCCTTTCAGAATAGGCGGAGCCCCCGGTATTTGGTCCACCCGAGAGTTATATGTTTCCACCATCTTTTCGGTCGAGTCTACCCGCTTCGCCAATGTTTCGAGCATTCTCAAAACCTCAGTGGATGAACCAGCTCCGAACCCATTGCTCTCAACCATCCGCGTCTCATCCCTTCTGGGTTCAGCAACACCCTTCGCCTTCTCCGGGGTCGTTTTATCACTTCTGTTTTGCAACTGGGCTATTGCGATTCCTTTTTCGGCAATCGTTTCTCTCTGTTCCTGCAACATTTAAAAAATTAAACGTAAGTCAATATTATCATCCGGGGTATCCGATACTTTCCGGCCTTGTGTCCGGGACAAAGTAATTGAAATGTGAGTATTTAAAGGATCGGTGGCTGGCGGGCATTCTCCTGATTCACGGTGTTTTTCTGGTTGAGGCCCTCCCTCGAATTAACGGGGTTCGGGTCAGCGGGATTCGCTGGTAATCCTCGTGGCCCACTGTCTTCATTTTCGGCCACAATCTCGTTGTTGTTAACGTGACCAGATTGTCCCCTGTTAGCCATTTGGTCCGTTTTTCCAGAAATGAACAAAGGATATTTTTTATTCTGACGGATAAGATAGAAATCAAGATCAAAGACCACTATTATCCTAGCCCCACGGTGAGCGTCAAACTGTTTACCCCGAATTTAGGTAATCAATTAAATTTATTAGTGAGGTATAGGATATGTGGTTGAGCTTTAATCTATTTGGTTGAAAAAGATGTATATGGATATGCTAAGAGGAAGCGAATAATAAATGATGGTTTGCACTAAATATATGTATTTAATGATATATGAATATTGTTAATCGAATAAAGCTAAAGAACAGAGCACTGAATCCGGACCAAAATCAGAGAATGAGAGAGGAAGATTTATATATTTTGCTATTACAATGTTCTAGAACTCAAGAAGTCAACCCTTGAAAGTAAAATAATGCCTCCTATTTATAGCTTTGCCTTATGGGCCTCTTACAACATAAAACCCTTTTGAATAAAGAAAAACCCTAAAAGGGATAAGGTTGGGTCGTACGGTCCGACACCCGTACGACTGGTAGTACAATGTGGCAGAACGGTATTGACGCGTGGCAATTGTGTAACGGATCACCCGGACCAACGACCATGATCAACAGGACCAACGGCCACGATCAACCGGGCCAACGGCCACGATCAACTCGGCTATGGAGAAACCGGACCAAACGATGTCCTTCTCTTTCTTCGGATCAAGCACTCCTCCGGTCCCAAAAGAAAGTCTTCATGCTCGTGCTTGCTTCTTTCTTCCTCGGTCTCCGGTCTCACCGGTCTAGCATATATCCGATTTTTACCGTATACATACATCTTTTTAGTGTTATGGCAGTAGTTGCAGTATTTCTTATATGTCTCTACCATATAAGAGATCTGAACAAAAATATGTGAATAAATACTTGAGCAGAATTGGTTGTATATACGGGTTTGCTTTAGTCCGAGGACAACTGTGTACACATAATTTTGTATACAAGGAATAGCTGTGGTATATCTTGTGATGCTCCTGCCTCTTGCTTGCTCTTATAATTTTTACGTCTAGATTAGCCAATATATGGCCACATTGAATTGAAGTCAATTCTTTTTCAATGTTATTTTTTGAACTTCTTCCTTGAATTACCGTTGAATTCTCTACATTGAAATTCATAAAGCCAGTTGTTTTTTAATGTTATTTTTTTAACTTTTTCCCCCAGATTACCGTAGAACTCTCTCTAGTACACTATTTCTTAGTTTTAAAATTTGTATAATATGATGTATCAAGTGTATATACACGTTTATACATTATATATACATTACGTATATAGCTTTATACATTATTATACATCATATATACATTATATATTCTGTATAAACAATGTATGTATAATCATATATAAATAGTGTATGTTTAAACAATATATTCACAAGGATAGAGATTAGGATAAAACCTGGAGAATTTCATTCCTTCTGTGATTTTTTTAAAAGTTTCTGTGAAATTTCAGATCTGCAGATTTTGCTGCTTAACATTTTATGTCTAAAGCCACATAGTTGTATGTGTAGGATAAATATGCAAGTCTATTATTATTAAATAAATTAATAAAGAATGAATATATATATATATATATCAGGGAGAAAGGAAGCTAGAAAAATATAGAGTATTTAATTGAAATTAGCCATTTTAGGGATCTATTAATGCATGTTCAAGTTAGGAACAAGTTGGTTTGGGCAACTCATTAATCAATTTAAGTATCTGAATTTCAAACTCATCTCAGAATCACGACAGTTTTTACATTTCGTTTATAGACCTACGCAGTTAATTACAAATTTTATAACCACTCGTGCTAAATTGAGTAAAAAGTGGATAATTGGCTAAATTTGATGATTTAGATGGCCGAATGGACTTGACCTTTAATTTTTCTATTTTATTATGTGTTTAGATAAATAAGACTCAATAACTATTCATCTAGATGTATTTACACTTTTTATAAATACAGGTCAATTCCCTTTTCCCTTACTATAGAATAGTTTTGTATATTTTGATATTGAATATGCGGTAATAGTTGTATGTTATTAGTCGAGCTCTCCAAGCATGGTAGCTGATGGATCGTAAACTTTAATTGCCACTAAATTATGAAATTAATGGTATGTCACTTAATCCTAACTTAACATATGTGTTTATATTAATCTATGATATGGTAATAAACAAGTATCTTACAATTGGTGTGACACCCATAATTAGATTAATAAACATGTAACTTCATAAAAACACTTGAAAAGTATTCCTAAGATATTAGAATTTAGAAACATCGCAGATTTTCTATAAAGAAAAAAATCCGCTTAGCCAACAACTAAAATTAAAGATTAAGTCAAATTTTCTTTTGATAGGTTGCTCGTGCAACACCGTACATGCAAGCTCGTGTAATCGACAAGTAACATAAAATGAAATAGAGTAAGATTTAGTGTTAACTTTTCTAATTAGATTAAACATGTCACGACCCAATCTAACTGAATCACGCAGACACCTACTTTTCCCACCTCGGTAGGCGAACCCTTATCCCAATATTCTCAAATACATAATTCAATAAATAATTAAGCGGAAGAAATAGAAATACGTAAGTCTGACATAATAATAGATAGAATATGCGGAAATGCAACAACCACCCCAGATATTTGTCTAATCATACAAGAGCAACTAACTAGATACTACAAGTCTGGAAATATCAATAATACATCAAGTCTGAATATGTCTCGGAATATCAAAATAAGACATACCATAAGGAAAGAATCTCCAAGGCAGCGGACCCCCTCGTGCTCACCCTGTAAGACTCTCAGCAGCAATTCTCGCACAATCAGCCACGAGAAGCAGAGGTCGACCCTACCTGAAACTCTGCATTCATAAAAGAATGCATCAAGTGCAGGCTAGTACAAACAACAAGTATTGGTAGGTATCAAAGGCTGCCTAAGCTTAGCTAACACATATCAGTCAATAAAGTAAAATAAGTTGGTAATCAATCAAGGTATAAGTCAAACACAAGCCAGAAATCAAGTACACGTCATCACCTAGGTTATAGCATCTAAACCCAATTATGTCAAGTCTCAAATACTCAGTCTGAATCTGTATATCACAAGTACATCACAAGAATATCACAACAGAAACCAAGGGCAATGCAATGCAATAATGTATGAAAAGTATATGCAATGCAATGTTGTGTACACATGTACTCCGGACGGAAATATCGATGTCTCGGTAGCACAACCCATGGGGGACCCGCGAAGTCCATGTACCTCACAGCCCGGGCACAAACCTCGGCAACCGTTACCTCACAATTCCAGCAAAAACCTCGGCAATCGCTACGCACAACCTCTATTTCGGGTCCTCACGTCACTCTCATCCAACTAAGCCCAGCTCATCACAGTGTTTCCTCGAGTATCATCAGTGTATCAATGGTATATCATGAAGGATGAGAATGCGTGCAATGTATGAGTTCAATGTTAATAATCAGATCAATAGCACAATTAGCAAGAATGGGTACGCCAATAATATCATGAAAAGGCTACACAAGCAAGATAGAACATTATTCTCGTATCAAACATCAACAAGTAAGATACTACAATATCATGAAAAGGCTACACAAGCCGTATAGAACACTATCCTCGTATCAAACATTAACAAGTAAGATACTACAATCTCATGATCAAGATATATCAATAGTCTCCAATATCTACTATTATCATGTTGCATCAAGCCAACAACAATAGAGCAAATCAAGTCACAACACAATGGGGTGGCTAACCTCAATCACACAACAGGGCCCAACATAAGATAATATCCAACCCCACTTCCTACCTAAAGGTTTACATGCTTTCTCTGATAATATCGTCTAAATATATGCTTCGCTAAACAAAGTCTCACAATAGGGTAAACCGTAACCTACCTAGAAGGCCGAACAGCAATATCACCAACAATCACACCTTAGTCTTTCCTTTCCTTTAAGCCTCGAGGTCAAGAAAGTCTAAGCATATTCGAATCATAGAATTAGAATCAAGAAGAACACCAAACAAGCCCTACTTTTATTCAAGACCTAAATCCCCAACCTATGGGATAGGGTTTATGAACTAGAAGGGTGGAATTAGGAATCTAAAGATCCTAACATGAAATTAAACCTCTAGGTAATCAATTCCCATCAATAGCAAGCTAGAATATACAACAATTCATTCAATTTCGGATTCTAAGTAAAACCCTGAAATTTGGGGTATAAACCCTAACTTCCAATTCCACCAATTAGCCTCTAATTAGGAAGAAGTTATGAAATAAGGGATTCTAATCATCAATTCAATGCTTAAGGAAGCTAACTCAACCAATAAATCATGATTTAGAAGCCTAGAAAGAATATTCATTAAACCCCTTCTTAATCTTCAATCACTTAATGAACTATCAAGATAAAGGGATTCTAAGATGATTAGGGCTAATGGAATAGCAAAGGGATTAGAAGGACCTACCACCAAGTATCTTCTTCAATAATACTCTAGATTTTCTCCTAATAGATCAGATTTTGGAATAGTAATAAATGAGAGACTAAGGGCTTTTAATACACAATTAATGAAATAATAGGTCTGATACCGTTACGGCGGCATCGGGACTGCAGCAGTGGTCCTGCCCCGATGACCTCTCAGATTGCCGAGACGGTCAGGCAACAATACATATGGCTGCCCCAGCGGTCCATCCCACCGATATAGCAGTACCACGGGGATGGTAAGGGTGTCGCCATAGCAGACACCAGTACCAAAATTTCCCAAATAAACACAATCTCAATCCGAAAACCCGACTAATACCCGAGGCCAGCTGCTCACAAACCACATACACAGACTCACATAAAAACACGCTACGAACGTACTCGTGGCCTCAAAATTCCCAACGGAGGTCTCGTTGACCGAGTCAACCCCTGATACCTCAATTCAAACTTCCCAACTCAAGTCCCAAAATGCACCCGAGTGCATTGGGAACCGAACTAGATATGTACGCAAGTTCTACAAGACCATCCGAATCTCTTGGAATCAACAGATTTTCAAAAAAAGGTCCGTTTACCCAAAAGTCAACTTTGAGTCAACACTTTTTCGCTTAAATCCAATTTTCCCAAAAAGATACCAAAATCAACCCGAAAACCTCATGAAGCATGCCAACGGTCCACTCGGGTCAAAAGTGAGCTAAACAAGCTCAGGGAATGGTCAAAAAATCACCGAAAAGACTATAATGACCAAGCGGGTCGTACATCAGATACCAATTGAACCATCATTCGTCCTCGAGCGAAGAAGGGAAAAGAACGGAGAAGTAGCTGAATTGGTGAACAACTGGGGATATCGGCTACACATATCATACTCAGTCTCCTAAGTAGTCTCCTAAACAAGACGATTGTTACACCTCGGAAATTTCTCCGTGAACGTACAATGAATAGACTAACGAAGAAGACGAGTGTACGATGTTTTAATAAGAAGGGAACGACGTTTGACGACCCTAAGTAAGATTTCAAAGGCAATGGGAATAAGAGGTAGGTTATGAGCCCAACGACTATTTATAGGTTCTGAAAATGTGAAAAGTTTCAGATTTGAACTTTGGTCTCGTCGATGAAATACGGACCGTAAAGTGGTATACGACCCGTAAACTGCCATGTCGTATTTCAACTTACAAAACTTCAACTTTCTGCCAAAGACTTGAATGGTTAAATACGACTTGAAATACGGACCGTAAACTGAAATATGGTCCCGTAAACTGAGTTCGTAAATCGCCATGTCCTCAGCCTGACTTTCTGGTTCTGTCATCCTTTAATACGCCCACAGAATACGGACCGTAAACTAGGTTTACGACCACTGTGCACTTCAACTACTGTTCATTTCGGATCAGATTTTAAGTCATTATAAAGGAGACCTAAGCTCATTAGTTCATTTCATTCCCACGATACTTCTCTCTAGAAACCTCTAGAATATTCTCCACTATTTATCTACAAGAAAACAAAGGAGATCAGAGATCAACATCAAGAATCCAAGTGAATCAAGTGTATGAAATTCATCAAAGCTCATTCAAGTTAAGAAATTTCAAGAGAATACTAGGGTTTTGGTGCAAAAAGAGTAATACCTGTCATGACCCGACTAGGGGCCGCGACGGGTACCCGAGGCTGACCACCAAGCATCTCTACTTCCTTACTTGTCATAGTCATTTTTCGCTTCTTTGTCATTCACAAGCTCATAATTTTGAGACAATCATTCCTAGTTGAAAACACAAATAACTTATATATACATATGCCTCCTTGGGCTATGAAAATAATATAATATATGAATGTACATACTGTAATAGAACTGTGAGACTATCTAACCCACACTACGCATCTACGAGCCTCTACTGACATTTTATACATATAGACGGAACAAGACTCCGTCATGCCCAAAATATGCATATGAACCCAGAAGAATAATCATAAGCACCTCCGAATGATGGAGTGCTCCCAATCAGCTGACAACTCCTAAGAATCCGGATCAAGCTCGCCTCCCTGTCTACCTGTGGGCATGAACACAACGTCCAAAGAAAACGTACGTCAGTGCGAACATTGTACTGAGTATGTAAGGCGAGAGGGAAATAAACATAATAGAAGGATCATGAGTCATGAGACAAAGATATAACCTGCACAAGGGTCATAGGCAATCGCATTACTTACATAAATCACATTTACATAATCATAGTATACATGTCATCACATCACATAAATCATCTCATCGTAGTCCTCGTCGTCAACCCGCGTCCGGGTAACCATCATATGTCGCCCACTAGTGGTGATCATGCCCGGCCCTCTAGGCTCGGTGTAACATCGCATCCCGCCTTAGCGGTGACATGCCCGACCATCATGGTACGGTGGAATCTTATCATTACAAAATCAAGCATAACACATCACATTACATAGCATCATCGTAAGGACATATCATACATTAGCATTAAGAGCATATGTTAGACTTTAAGGGCAACCACACTATATCGGGGTGACGTAAGGTCGTGAACCCCCGGTTTATATTATGAATATTTATGAGTGTCGTGCCTCGCCTTGAAGGAATAGAGCATAAGGCGAGTGTTAACAAAGGTAACACCATTGGCGTTATAGAAATATCATGCCGCAATTCCTTGAATCATTGTACTCTAGATCCTTATCATCACCATCACATTCATACGTAGTTCAATATATAGGAGGACTCATAAGCCTCGTTTTATAGAAATATTATAGAAAACTTGAAGGATTCATGCCTTTTGAAAGAAGAGTTAAGCCTCACATACCTTGTCATTTAGCTACGTTATCGATCACTTGTCTTCCTTCGAGATCACGTCGTTACCTTCATGAGAGAATCGTATTAACATTAGTTAATCGACTATAAGAACGCGTCGTTATCTCTAGAGAAAATTGGGCAGCATTTCCTTTGTTTGTACAAATTTTCCCGTGTCCAATCTCAATTCCAAAACTCTCACAACAACACTCACAATATTGTAATCAACAATCGTCATTTATATACATTGAGCAAAATCCACTGTTTTTCTCCAAATTTCTGCATTTATGGGTTCTAGCTTATTATCATATTTTCTCATACAACACACCCATTTCATAGCCTACATATCATTTATAACATCTTTATACTCACAACACATCAACATTCATGGTTCAATCCCACTATCATTCAATTATAGCACTGTTCATATTTTATGACCCATTTATTTCACTCCTCTATAATCCAAGTGTTTCAACCCTTCCATACACTAAATAACATGTAACTGCCATAAAACTTACCTTAGGTAGCATTGGAATAAGTCTTGAGCGATAATACTCCTTGTAGGCCAAAAACCCTATTTCACTACCCTTGCAATTTCTTGGTGTAGATGAATATTAATCAATTTCACACTCTTGATTTCATGGGTTTGATGTTATTGATCTTGATTTCCCTTTGATTCCCTTGAATTTTGTGGATGAAATGTTTGGATAAGTTCTAGAGGGTTCTTGAAGGTTGTAGATGAAATATGAATGAAAATGAATAAGAAGGTCACTTATAATAATCACAAAACCTAATTTTTAATGAACAGTCGTCGGGGTGTACAGCGGTCGTAAACCATAGTTTACGGACCGTATACTAGTTTAAGGGCCGTATAACGTGGTCGTATTTAAGCATATCAAAAACATAAAGGTTTGCTGGAGGTTATGATGGTTTATGACCACAGTTTACGGGCCGTATTTCAGTTTACGGTCCGTAAACTGGGTCGTATTTTACCATTTAAACATTGGACAGAAAGTTGAAATTTTTGGAACGTTGGAGGACGATGGCAGTATACGGTCCGTAAATCACTTTACGGGCCGTATTCTGTTTTACGACCTCTGGCTGAATTGAAATTCTACAAGTTTCTTATTTCCAGAAATTCATGAATCGCCACTCCCTACTTAGTGAAACATCGCACACGCATACCCTCCGTTGGTCTATTCATTGTACATGTATGGGGACTTTTTCCGAGGTGTAACATTCTTTCCCCCTTTTTGGAACATTCGTCCTCGAATGTTAAAATACTCGGGAATCCTAGAAAAATTCCGCCAGAGTTTCCCCTGTAAATTGGCACTACCAACCTGTCACAGCAACCCAAAATATCACTGCCCCGCAGGGCCATAACACAATGAGATTTTTGGGAAATACTGGAAATAGGGGTACTCAAATACTATAATTATTACACTTCATTTAATGCATACATACCTTATAACCTCGGCGTGTCATCATGAACCTCTTCTGGAGATTGGAATAGCTGCGGGTATTTGGCTTTCATCTTCTCTTCCGCTTCCCAAGTCATTTCTTCCCTGTTGTTGTTTCGCCATCGAACTTTGACTGAAGGGACTTCTTTATTTCGAAGTCTTCGCACCTGTCTATCTAAAATAGCAATAGGTACTTCTTCATATGTCAGCTTCTCTGTCACCTACACATCATCAACCAGAACTATTCTTGTTGGGTCTCCAATACATTTGCGGAGCATCGAAACATGAAAGACTGGGTGAACTGCTTCAAGCTCCGAAGGCAAGTCCAGTTCATATGCTACATGACCCACCTTACGGACAATTTTATAGGGTCCAATGTATCTAGGACTTAACTTCCCTTTCTTGCCAAATCTCATCACCCCTTTCATCGGCGATACTTTCAGGAATACCCAATCATTTACTTGAAATTCCAAGTCTCGTCGGCAGTTGTCCGCATAAGACTTTTGGCGACTTTGGGCTGTTAACAGTCGGTCTCGAATGATTTTGACTTTTTCGACCGCTTGTTGAATCAAGTCGGGGCCTATCAATTGTGCTTCTCCGGTTTCAAACCATCCAATTGGAAATCTACACCTTCTTCCATATAATGCTTCATACAGAGCCATTTGAATACCGGAATGATAGCTGTTGTTGTAAGCAAATTCAATAAGGGGTAAATGCTCATCCCAACTACCACCACAATCCAACATGCACGCTCGTAGCATATCCTCCAAGGTCTGAATAGTACGCTCGGCTTGCCCGTCGGTCTGTGGATGAAATGCCGTGCTGAACTTGACTTGAGTACCTAGACCTTCTTGAAAAGATTTCCAAAACTTGGCTATAAACTGTGCCCCTCTGTCTGTAATAATGGCTAATGGAGTTCCATGAAGTCGTACAATTTCTTTCAGATACAACTTAGCATAATCTCCCGCTGAATACGTGGTCTTAACTGGAAGGAAATGAGCTGCTTTCGTGAGTCTATCCACGATCACCCATATAGAATCATACTTCCCTCTAGAACGGGGTAGTCCCATCATAAAATCCATATTAATTACTTCCCATTTCCACATAGGAATTTCCATTGCTTGTAATAATCCTCCTGGCTTTTGATGTTTGGCTTTTACTTATTGGCAATTTGGACACTATGCTACAAATTTTGCTATGCCCCTCTCCATACCATCCCACCAATATATTAGCTTAAGATCATGGTACATTTTGGTCGCACCTGGATGAATAGAGTACCGAGAATAGTGAGCTTCTTCTAGAATCCGTTGGCGTAATTTCGCCACCTTCGGTACACACAGTCGGCCTCGGTATCTAAGAACCCCATCTACGAAAACTTCAAATGGAGACTTCTCTTTTCCATGAGATACATCCCTGTAATGACACATTCGGGGATCTGCATACTGGTGCGCTTTTATTTCAATATTCAAGGGCGAGGCTGTAGGATTATCATTACAAATTCCGGTGCTTTCTGACTCGATCACCCGTACTCCAAGATTTGCTAATCAATAGAGCTCACGAACCATTTCTTTCTTTTCTAAAGGGACTTCATTTAAACTGCCCATTGATCGATGGCTAAGCGCATCGGCTACTACATTTGCTTTTCCGGGGTGATATAGGATATTCACATCGTAATCCTTCAGCGATTCTAACCACCGCCTCTGCCGTAGGTTCAACTCCTTTTGCTTAAAAATATGTTGGAGACTTTTATGATCCGTATAGATATCAACATGCACACCGTACAAATAATGCTTCCATATCTTCAACGCATGAATAACCGCGGCCAACTCGAGATCATGAGTTGGATAATTCTTTTCATGTTTCCGCAGCTGTCTTAAAGCATAGGCATTAACCTTCCCGTGCTGCATCAATACACATCCTACTCCCACACCGGAAGCATCACAATACACCACATAGCCATCTGCCCCTTCCGGTAGTGTTAACACTGGAGTTGAAGTCAATCTGTTTTTCAACTCTTGGAAACTACGCTCACATGCATCGTTCCACTGAAATTTAGCGAACTTTTGAGTTAGCTTCGTCAATGGGGCAGAAATAGATGAAAATCCCTTTACGAACCTCCTGTAATATCCTGCTAAACCCAGGAAACTGTAAGCTTCTGTAGGCGTCGTAGGCCTTGGCCAAGTCTTTACAGCTTCAATTTTCTGAGTGTCGACTCGGATGCCATCATCTGAAATAATATGACCTAGAAATGTCACAGAATTTAGCCAAAACTCGCACTTTGAGAACTTTGCATACAACTCTCGAGCTCGGAGGATTCCAAGCACAGTTCGCAAGTGTTCAGCATGTTCCGCTTCTGTGCGAGAATACACCAGAATATCATAAATAAACACTATCACGAAGAGATCCAGAAATGGCCTGAATACATTATTCATTAAATTCATGAAAACCGCCGGGGCATTAGTCAACCCAAATGACATTACTCGGAATTCATAATGGCCGTATCGGGTCCTGAAAGCAGTTTTGGGAATATCCGCTTCTCTAACTCTAACTTGGTGATAACCTGATCGCAAATCTATTTTTGAGAACCATTTAGCGCCCTGCAGCTGATCAAACAAGTCATCAATCCTGGGAAGTGGATATTTATTCTTTATCGTCACTTTATTTAATTTCCTATAATCAATGCACATTTGTAGGAAACTGTCCTTCTTCCTCACGAACAAGACCGGCACTCTCCACGGTGACAAACTGGGCCTCATAAATGCTTTTTCAAGCAAATCCTGCAACTGAACCTTCAGCTCTTTCAACTCTGCCGGAGCCATTCGATAAGGGGGAATAGAAACAGGATCGGTGTCCGGCAATACATCAATAGCGAACTCAATTTCCCTTTCTGGAGGAAGACCTGGGAGTTCATCTGGGAATACATCTGGGAATTCATTCACTACCAGAACAGATTGAAGAGTCGGTGACTTTGCCTCGGTGTCGTGAACCCGAACTAAATGATAAATATAGCCCTTGGCTATCATCTTTCTTGCCTTAAGGAAGGAAATAAACCTACCTTTTGGGGATGCCGTATTACCCTTCCATTAAAGTATGGGATCTCCCGGAAATTCGAATCGAACCACTTTCGTCCGACAATCAACATAGCATAGCACGAGGCCAACCAATCCATGCCCATAATTACGTTGAAATCTACCATTTCCAGCTCAATCAAATCGACTTTGGTCTGGCGATCACATATCACAACGACACAATTTTTATACACTTTCCTCGCTATCACGGGATCACCAACCAGAGTGAATACCTCGAAAGGTTTAATTGGCTTGGGTTTCACCCCAATACAATCAGCAACATACGGAGTAACATAAGAGAAAGTGGAACCCGGATCGATCAAAGCATACACGTCACGGGAAAATATAGTCAATATACCTGTGACAACGTCTGGGGAGGACTCAAGATCCTGTCGTCTCGCTAGAGCACATACTCGGGGCTGAGTGGCACCTGGAGTAGATGCTGCCCCTCTGCCTCTGCCTCGGCCTGCTACTATCTGGGGAGTTTGTGCTGTCGGGCGGGTTGATGAAGAACCAACTGCTTAGCCTGTGGGATGAGCCCCATCTCTACCATACCGCGAGGGACAATCTCGCATCAAATGCCCAGTCTGTCCGCAAACATAACAAGTATCCGTGCCCTGTCGACACGGACCTGAGTGTAATTTACGACACCGGTTACACTGTGGAACTGGCGGTCTCCCCTGGCTATAATCACCATCAAACTGGGAACCTAGGGCCCTCAAATTCTGGCACTGTCCTGACCGGGAAGAACGATCAAACCTCCTGTCTGAAAACCTGGGAGGCGCACTAGTCACTGATTGACCTGAGTGCCTGGAATACATCTGTCTCGGTCCCCCTCTATACTCACTGCTTGCTCCCATAGATCTAGCCCTCTTACATTTCCTTCTGTCAATATCGTGATCACTTCCTTGCAGCCGTTGTCGTTCCTCAAGATTCTGGGCATGGGCCTGTATACGGGAGATGTCCATCCCATCTTGCAATGAAGCTGTCAGGCAATCCTTGAACAAGTGTGGCCCCAAACCACTCACAAATCTATGCACACGATCCCTCATATCGGCCACCATAGCCGGGGCATACCTGGCCAAAGAATTAAACTGCAGGCTATACTCTCGAGCACTCATGCTTCCCTGCTTCAGATTCAAGAACCTGTCCGCTTTGGCTCAGCGGACCTCGGGCGGCAATTAATGACGGACGAAAGGGTCAACAAACTCTTGCCAAACAGGAGGAGGTGCATTTTCTGATCTCGACGCTATCCAGTTGTTGTACCACAATACCGCCACATCGCGGAGTCTATAAGAGGCCAACTCTACCGATTTGGTGTCAGAAGCATGCATGAGTTTAAAAGTCCTCAGCATCTCATCAATAAAGCCTTGTGGGTCCTTATCCGGCTTCGACCCGAAGAATTTCGGAGGATTTAGAGTCAAGAAATCATGGACTCTCGTACTAGCTAAACGATCACTCGGGCCCGCATTCTGCCGCTGTGCCTGGGCGGCAACCAATTGTGTCAATAAATGAATAGCTTCGGTCACTTGTTGACCTGAAGCAACTGGTGGAGGGATTGGAACAGAGGCTCCTCCTTGCTCTCCTACATCGGGCGAGGCCTTATTTTGTGATTCGCCCTCCTCTACATTCATCGGAGGCTCTCTTTCTGCTCGCCTTTTTGTCGTAGCTTTGCCGTTCTGAGCAGCCGTAGCTTTTACCTTTGGCGGCATTTCTGAAATCATAACATACTTTTAGGAAGAATATAATCTTAGACATGGCTCTACCGCACGATCTTATAAGAAGAAAGACGGTCATTTTCCTAAATGTCCTGTAGCCCCTTGTTTATTAGCGTGGCACACAACACACCATAAAAACGACTCTACTAGACACGGCTCATAGACACTCCTTAGGACGAACTGCTCTGATACCACTTCTGTCACGACCCGACTAGGAGCTGCGACGGGTACCCGAGGCTGACCACCGAGCACCCCTACTTCCTTACTTGTCATAGTCATTTTTCACTTCTTTGTCATTCACAAGCTCATAATTTCGAGACAATCATTCCTAGTTGAAAACATAAATAACTTATATATACATATGCCTACTTGGGCTATCAAAATAATATAATTTATGAACGTACATACTGTAGTAGAACTGTGAGACCATCTAACCCACACTACGCATCTACGAGCCTCTACTGACATTTTATACATATAGACGGAACAAGACTCTGTCGTGCCGAAAATATGCATATGAGCCCAAAAGAATAATCATAAGCACCTTCGAACGATGGAGTGCTCCCAATCAGCTGACAGCTCCTAAGAATCCGGATCAAGCTCGCCTCCCTGTCTACCTGTGGGCATGAACACAACGTCCAAAGAAAACGGACGTCAGTACGAACTTTGTACTGAGTATGTAAGGCGAGAGGGAAATAAACATAATAGAAGGATCATGAGTCATGAGACAAAGATATAACTTGCACAAGTGTCATAGGCAATCGCATTACTTACATATATCACATTTACATAATCATAGTATACATGTCATCACATCACATAAATCATCTCATCATAGTCCTTGTCGTCGACCCGCATCCGGGTAACCATCATATGCCGCCCACTAGTGGGATCATGCCCGGCCCTCTAGGCTCGGTGTAACATCGCATCCCGCCTTAGTGGTGACATGCCCGGCCATCATGGCGCGGTGGAATCTTATCATTACAAAATCAAGCATAACACATCACATTACATAGCATCATCGTAAGGACATATCATACATTAGCATTAAGAGCATACGTTAGACTTTAAGGGCAACCACACTATATCGGGGTGACGTAAGGTCGTGAACCCCCGATTTATATTATGAATGTTTATGAGTGTCGTGCCTCGCCTTGAAGGAATAGAGCATAAGGCGAGTGTTAACAAAGGTAACACCATTGGCGTTATAGAAATATCATGCCGCAATTCCTTGAATCATTGTACTCTAGCTCCTTATCATCACCATCACATTCATACGTAGTTAAATATATAGGAGGACTCATAAGCCTCGTTTTATAGAAAGATTATAGAAAACTTGAAGGATTCATGCCTTTTGAAAGAAGAGTTAAGCCTCACATACCTTGTCATTTAGCTACGTTATCGATCACTTGTCTTCCTTCGAGGTCACGTCGTTACCTTCACGAGAGAATCATATTAACATTAGTTAATCGACTATAAGAACGCGTCGTTATCTCTAGAGAAAATTGGGCAGCATTTCCTTTGTTTCTACAACTTTTCCCGTGTCCAATCTCAATTCCCAAACTCTCACAACAGCACTCACAATATTGTAATCAACAATCGTCATTTATATACATTGAGCAAAATCTACCGTTTTTCTCGAAATTTCCGTATTTATGGGTTCTAGCTTATTATCATATTTTCTCATACAACACACCCATTTCATAGCCTACACGTCATTTATAACATCTTTATACTCACAACACATCAACATTCATTGTTCAATCCCACTATCATTCAATTATAGCACTATTCATATTTTATGACCCATTTATTTCACTCCTCTATAATCCAAGTGTTTCAACCCTTCCATACACTAAATAACATGTAGCTGCCATAAAACTTACCTTAGGTAGCGTTGGAATAAGTCTTGAGCAATAATACTCCTTGTAGGCCAAAAACCCTATTTCACTCCTCTTGTAATTTCTTGGTGTAGATGAATCTTAATGAATTTCACACTCTTGATTACATGGGTTTGATGTTATTGATCTTGATTTCCCTTTGATTCCTTTGAATTTTGTGGATGAAATGTTTGGATAAGTTCTACAGGGTTCATGAAGGTTGTAGATGAAATATGAATGAAAATGAATGAGAAGGTCACTTATAATAATCACAAAACCTGATTTTTAATGAACAGTTGTCGGGGTGTACAGTGGTCGTAAACCACAGTTTACGGACCGTATACTAGTTTACGGGCCATATAACGTGGTCTTATTTAAGCATATCAAAAACAGAAAGGTTTGTTGGAGGTCATGATGGTTTACGACCACAGTTTACAGGCGTAATTTCAGTTTACGGTCCGTAAATTGGGTCGTATTTTACCATTTAAACATTGGATAGAAAGTTGAAATTTTTGGAACGTTGGAGGACGATGGCAGTATACGGTCCGTAAATAACTTTACGGGCCGTATTTTGTTTTACGACCACTAGCTGAATTGAAATTCTAGAACTTTCTTATTTCCAGAAATTCATGAATCGCCAGTCCCTACTTAGTGAAACATCGCACACGCATACCCTTGGTCTATTCATTGTACATGTATGGGGACTTTTTCCGAGTTGTAACAATACCACTCAAGGCTTGTTCCTTCAACATCTAAGGTAAGTTTTATGACATTTACGTGTTATTTAGGGTATGGAAGAGTTGAAACACTTGGATTATAGAAGGATGTAAGAAATGGGTCATGAAAGTGTGAATAGAAGCAATGTTGAGTAAAGGTTTGAATTGAGCCATGATCATTGATAATTTGTAATTATAAAAATTTTATGAATGACATTTAGAACATGGAATAAGTATCCTATGTGAGAAAAATGCAACAATGAACCATGACTATGATTATGGAGAAATTGAAGACAAATTGTGAAATACGGATATTGTAAACGAATGATGAGTGTTGTCTATCATATTGAGAATGATGTTATGAACGTTTGAGAGTCAATATAAAATGTGGGGAAAGTAGTATAAACAAAGGAAATGCTGCTCAATTCTTCCCTAGAGATAGTAGCTCGCTCTTATAGCCAACTAACTAACGTTAATGCGAAATTCTCTCTTGAAGGTAGAAACGTGACATTGAAGGAGAACAAGCGAACGATAGACTAATTAAATGAGAAAGGTATGTGCGGCTAGTCCTTTATTTCTATTGGAATGAATCCTATAGCACGACTTTCTTTCCTCTTCATGAATTCCTACATTCCGGAAAGCTAAAAGTCTATGTCCATGAATAGCTACACAAGACAAGAGATATGCTATGAGTCCCATAATGATGATGATGAGTTAACGTATGGAGATTCTAAAATGTATGATATGATGATCTTACGATGTTAATGATGTTATTTATTGCGTACACTCACCTTATATGCTAATTCCTTCAAGGTGAGGCAAAATGTGAATGAATGCTCCATAATGAAATCGGGGGATCACGACCTTACGTCACCCCGATAAAGTATAGTTGTCCTTGAGCCTTATGCATGTACTATAATAAACATATTATGATGAGTATATTATGATGAGAATATTGTGATATAACACCACGCCTAAATGGCCGGGCAGTCACCGCTAAGGCGGGCAGCGTATACACAATGGCCAGATGGCATGGGCAGACACCACTAGTGGGCGGCATGAGATGATACCCCGGACGCGGGAGGCCTGGACGTAGGCAAATGTTATGATTATCACACCGTACCTATATGGACGGGCAGCTTATACATTTATTCATTCATGACATGATGATGATTATGAGTAAGCCAGCATGCATTATTTCCTTTGTAATTGACAGTCAGATACAGATGTTTCATATTGATATTTCTTTTATATCATTGTCTTATTTCATTGTTTATGCCTCTCATACTGAGTATAATGTTCGTACTGACGTCCGTTTTCTTTGGACACTGTGTTCATGCCCACAGGTAGACAGGGAGGTGAGCTTGATCCTGATTCATAGAAGCTAGTAGTTGATTGAGAGCACTCCATTGTTCAGAGGGGCTTATAATGATTATTTTGTGTATATTCGTGTATATGTATTTTGGGCATGACGGGGTCTTGTCCCGTCCTTATGTTTAGCACTCCAGTAGAGGCTCGTAGATACGCAGTGTGGGTTAGATGGTCTCACGAGAGGCTATTATGTATATATATTTTTTTGATGGCCGAGAAGCATATGTATAAAATATTTATGTTTCCATATGAAATATGATTTTCCTACAATTTGAGTATAAATGTGATAAAAGAGCTAAATGAGGATGATGAGAAATAGAAGGAGCGGTGCTCGGTGGTTAGCCCCGTGTACCCGTCGCGGCGCCTAGCTGGGTCATGACAAAAGTGGTATCAGAGCAGTTCAGTCCTAGGAAGTGTCTACGAGCCGTGTCTAGTAGAGTCTTGTTTATGGTGTGTTGCGCGCCACATCAATAAACAAGAGGCTACAGGGCATTTAGGAAAAATGACTATCTTTCTTCCTATAAGATCGTGCGATAGAGCCATGTATAAGATTTTAACCTCCCTAATAATGTGTTGTGATTCCAGAAATGCCGCCAAAGGGAAAAGCTACAGCCGCCCAGAAGGGCAAGACTTCGACAAAGAGGCGGGTAGAAAGAGAGCCTTCGATGAATATTGAAGAGGGTGAATCGCATAATGAGGCCTTTTCTAATTGTTATACCCCGCATTTTCAGAGCCTTAGCGTGACACGTGCTTCCTCAAACATTGACAATCACGTTGTTACTACATAATTTAAACTCACGTTGATAGTATTATATTTCGTATTTTTTTGTACGTCGGATTATTCGTAAGCGAGGGTGGGGCCCACACATCGAGATTTTTTTTGGAACACGAGACAAGTTATATGAATCACATATGTGAAGTTAAACACAACTCAAGAAGGACCCTTGAGCCAAATCAAAGTGGAAGTCCTCCAAACAAATATTTTTAAGTAACGTTTTCGGGTGATCTGACTTCGAGGGACAAAAACGGTATTATAAGTTTGGAATTTGGAAAAATACGAAGAAATAGTAGTTGTAGATAATTGAATTAGATTTCCCACCATAGGCCGTGGGTCTAGAGACGACGTCGGGATAAGGAGATATAGACGTTTTAAGGCAGGAAGGTCAGTGGGCTAGGCCCAATCCGGGCCCAACCGGGTTAGGCCCATGACCCATGTTTATTTAAGTGATATATCAGCCTTTTCTCCTCATTTTTCAGAACAAAACACCCAGAAAATTCTGGGGAAAAAGAGAGAAGAGAGCTTAGAGAGAAAAGATCAATTTTGACCAAAATCTATGCCCCGAATCCCGAAGCCCGTGAAGAGAAAAGTGTTCTATGTTGCGTTGCCTCCAATTTGAGCTAAAACTTAACCAAAAAGAAGGGGGTGGACGTGGTGGATTAACACTTGAGGTAAGATTAAGGTTCCTTTTCATTGCTAATAAGTTTATTTAGAGTTCTACCGAACTAGGACGGAGAAAATAGTGTGATAAATTCGTTTGTTGGCGTTGTGAATTATGGAATGAGATTTGAAGAGAATTTTGAATGAAAATAAATGTATTCAACTTGAGGAATGTGGAGGATGTCGTTATTGATGTTGTTAGTATTAATTTCGACTCCCTTACGGAAATAAAATTATTAAATAGT
Organism: Lycium barbarum; assembly: GCF_019175385.1. NCBI lineage: Eukaryota > Viridiplantae > Streptophyta > Magnoliopsida > Solanales > Solanaceae > Lycium > Lycium barbarum. The sequence goes on along the minus strand of NC_083345.1, from coordinate 54,561,970 downwards.
TATATCGCAAATTTGGTTGGTTGAGGAAATTAGAAAATAATGTGTGGGCTGTTTTATTGCATACGTTGGTATTGGAAATATTATGATTAATGTTGGTATTGTTGTTGTTGTTGTTGTTGGTTGCTGAATTGAGAATTCGGGCTAGGCATATAAACAGGGGAGATGCTGCCCGATTTTCGGCAGAATGTAAAATAGTATGATTTGAAATATGGTACAAATGTGCGACGAAAAGGATAACATTAGCATAAATTCCTTTTAAATGTAGACTTACAAGCTTGGACGAATAAGCGTAGCTTATAAGCGGTCGAACAGGTATGTAAGGCTTACCCTTTCTTTCTTTTGGCATGTCCTAGAGCCAAATAAGGTATGATATGTATTCTGGGGATTACTCTATTCTTTGATTCTGAGTTTGTTTACAATTCTTATTCACTTCTTGATATGAGTATATTTCATATGATCGATCTTATTATAGGATTGGACAACGAGATGAGCATGAAGAGTTTTGTTCCTAAAAAAGTTCTGTATGTGTTAATGTCCGAAGTTCTGTTTGATATATTTCCGTATGGTATTCGAGAGATATTGGTATGACTAATGTCTGGATTTTGATAGCACGTTTGATTATTCCGTTGAGTCTTTGATTTATTTTGATACGTACATATGGTTCCAAAAGCTTTATTTGATTCGATCCATAACGATATTCAAAAGGTACCTAATATGATTGTTGCTTTGATTTTCTAAAAATAGCTTCTGGAACGTTCAAAAGGGTTTCTGTAGTAAAATGTCCCTAACTTTCGTAAAACATCTCGGATTTGCTTTGAAATGTTCGTAAAAGTTATGTGGTAAAAATGTCTGTAACTTTCATATACTAACTCCGATTGAATTGAAACGTGTTTATGATCCTTCGAACCTCGGTAAGTGTATGTATCTATCGAGTCTGGATTTGTGTGCATATGGTTTCGCACTACTCTGTTCGTGCAAGTCTCAGTATGTTATTCACTGCGTCCCGGACCAAGTCTGTTATCGTGCGCCTTCCTCTGCATTGTTCATCGCGTCCCTCTCCCTTGCGGGCCGGGTTCTATTATATGTATATCTGTAAATGATGATATGGGGATGGTGGCCAGGATGGCACATGATGATTCTGTTCACCGCATTCCGCAATAGAGGGCCGGGATCTATTATCTGCACATATGGTATATGATTCTGACATGCATTGATAATTTTGTTCACCGCGTCCCTCACTAAAGGGCCGGGATCTGTTGCATGCATATATGATCTATGATTTTGGCATATGATGATTCTGTTCACCGCGTCCCTTACTAGAGAGTCGGGATCTGTTATATGATTCTGTTCACCGCGTCCCTCACGAGAGGGCCGGGATCTGTTATATGCACACATACGATATAAGATTCTGATATACATAATCTGTGTCTGGAAAACAAACATTCTGACACTCTGGATCCGTACTTCTTCTGACATATGACTTCGACATATATGATCTGTGCTTGGGAAACAATCATTCTGATATTCTGGATGTGTACTTTTTCTGACATATGACATCTGCATACACGATTTGTGATTGGAAAATAAGCGCTTTGGTAATCTGGAAAATGTACTCACTCTTGTACTGTTCATTTCGATTATGGTTCTGTTTTCTGTATTTCATGCTTTACATACTCAATACATATTCCGTACTGACCCCCTTTCTTCGGGGGCTGCGTTTCATGCCGCGCAGGTACACCTAGATGAGTAGAAGTCAATATAGAAGATGTTCCAGCGGCGTTGGCAAGCTCCACTTGCTCCTGGAGTGCTGCCGAGTCAGAGTATATGTGTTATGATTTCTGATAAATGTTAAAGACTTTGCAGACAGATTCGTGGGTATTGGAAGTCAGTCTGTAAGCGGCTCCATCAGCCGGTGTGTCATTTTGTGTTATGTTATAAAGTCCATGTGGTTACAGATTTTATTTGATTAAAGAAAGATGAAAAGAATATTCTGAAAGCATTTACTATGAATTTCATTTGTATTTGATTTAAAAGTCCAAACAGATCATGTGTGTAATAAGAGTCTGTGGGTTCGCTCGGCCCTAACGAAGGGTCGGGTGCCCATCGCACCCTGGTAAGGTTAGGGTGTGACACTAATACTTCCTCCACCCCGCCTAATGTGGAAGAACAAGGAGGAGCTCTAGCTCCAATTCCTCCACCGGGTGCTTCGGGTCAACAAGTGACCGAGGCCATTCAGTTATTAACACAGTTGGTTACTGCCCAGGCACATCGGCAAAATGCGAGCCCAAGTGATCGGTCAGCCAGTACTAGAGCCCGTGATTTCATGACTTTAAATCCTCCAGAGTTCTTCGGGTCGAAGCTGGATGAAGATCCGCAAGGCTTTATTGATGAGATGTTGAGGACCCTAAAGATTATTCATGCCTCTGAGACTGAATCCGTGGAGTTGGCCTCTTATAGACTTCGAGATGTGGTGGTATTGTGGTATAATAATTAGACAGCATCGAGATAAGAGAATACGCCTCCACCTGTATGGAAAGAATTTGTAGATGCTTTTATCCGTCACTATTTTCCTCCTGAGTTCCGCCAAGCTAGAGCGGATATATTTCTAAATTTGAGGCAAGGAAACATGAGTGCCCGGGAATATAGCCTTCAATTTAATTCATTGGCTAGGTATGCCCCCACTATGGTGGCCGACATGGGAGACCGGGTATATAGATTCGTGAGTGGCTTAGGGCCACATTTATTCAAAGATTGCTTGATAGCTTCTCTACAAGATGGGATGGATATTTCCCGGATACAGGCTCATGCCCAGAATCTAGAGGGGCGACAACAACCACAAAAAAGTAATCGTGACAGTGACAGAAGGCAAAGCAAGAGGGCCAGATCTATGGGAGCGGGCAGTGATTATAGATGGGGATCAAGACAGACATATTCTAGGTACTCCGGCCAGTCGGTGACGAGTGCACCTCCTCGATTCGCAGGTAGGAGATTTGATCGTTCCTTCCGTTCAGGACAGGGCCATAGTTCGAGGTCCTCAGATTCTCAGTTCAGGGAAGATTATAGCCAGAGGAACCCCCCGTACTGTGATGCAGCCAGTGCGGTAGATTACATTCTGGACAGTGCCGCCAGGGTTTGGATGCTTGCTATACTTGTGGCTAAGTTGGGCACATGATGAGGGATTGCCCGTCGATGAGTGGTAGAGTTGGGGTTCAGCCTACAGGTTCAGCAGCTGGTTCTTCCTCAGTGCGCCTGGTAGGGCAGACTCCTCAGATGTCAGCAGGTCGAGGTAGAGGTAAAGGGGCAGCGTCTACTTCAGGTGCCACTCAGCCCCGTGTATATGCTTTAGCCGGGCGGCAGGATCTTGAGTCTTCCCCGGATGTGGTTACAAGTACATTGTCTATATTTTCCCATGATGTGTATGCATTGATAGATCCGAGTTCTACATTCTCTTATATTACTCCATATGTTGCTGGTTGTATTGGGGTGAAACCTGAGCCAATCAAACCTTTTGAGGTGTTTACTCTGGTTGGTGATCCCGTGATAGCAAGACAAGTGTATAAAAATTGTGTAATTGTGATATGTGATAGCCAAACCAAAGCTGATTTGATTGAATTGGAAATGTTAGATTTCGATGTAATTATGGGTATAAATTGGTTGGCATCATGTTATGCTAATGTCGATTGCCGGTTGAAAGTAGTTCGATTCAAATTTTCGGGAGAGCCCATGCTTGAATGGAAGGATGATGCAGCATCTCCAAGAGGTAGGTTTATTTCCTACCTTAAGGCAAGGAAGATGATAGCCAAGGGCTATATTTATCACTTAGTTCGGGTTCATGACACCAAGGCAAAGTCGCAAACTTTCCAATCAGTTCCGGTAGTGAATGAATTTCCGGATGTGTTCCCGGAAGAGCTTCCAGGCCTTCCTCCCGAGCGGGAGATTGATTTTGCTATTGATGTGTTGCCGGACACCAAGACTATTTCAATTCCTCCGTATCGAATGGCTCCGGAAGAATTGAAAGAGCTAAAGGCACAGCTGAAAGATTTGCTTGAAAAGGGGGTTTATTAAACCCAGTTCATCACCGTGGGGAGCCCCAGTCTTGTTCGTGAGAAAGAAAGACGGATCCTTACGAATGTGCATCGATTATAGGCAATTGAACAAGGTGACGATAAAGAACAAATATCCTCTTCTGAGGATTGATGATTTATTTGTTCAGCTACAGGGTGCCAAATGGTTTTCAAAAATAGACTAGAGATCGGGTTATCATCAAGTGAGAGTTAGAGAAGCGGATATTCCCAAAACATCCTTTAGCACGAGATATGGCCACTATGAGTTCCGGGTGATGTCGTTTGGATTAACTAATGCTCCGGCCGTGTTTATGAATTTGATGAATAATGTATTCAGGCCACTCTTGGATTTATTCGTGATAGTATTCATCGATGATATCTTGGTATACTCTCGCACAGAATCAGAACATGCAGATCATTTACGTATCGTTCTTGGCATTCTTCGAGCCCAAGAGTTATATACAAAATTTTCAAAGTGCGAGTTTTGGATAAATTCTGTAACATTTCTGGGCCATGTTATTTTAGATGATGGCATTCGAGTCGACACTCAGAAAATTGAAGCTGTGAAGACTTGGCCAGGGCCTACGATGCCTACAGAAGTCCGTAGTTTTCTGGGTTTTGCGGGTTATTATATAAGATTCGTAGAGGGATTTTCATCTATTGCATCCCCATTGACGAAGCTAACCCAGAAGTCGGCAAAATTTCAATGGAGCGATGCTTGTGAACGCAGCTTCCAGGAGTTGAAAGACAGATTGATCTCAGCTCCGATCTTAACACTTCCAGAAGGGTCAGATGGCTATGTGGTGTATTGTGACACATACGGTGTTGCATTAGGATGTGTCTTAATGCAGCACGGTAGAGTTACTGCATATGCTACGAGGCAGCTACGAAAACATGAAAAGAACTACCCGACTCATGATCTCGAATTGGCCGCGGTTATTCATGCACTGAAAATGTGGAGACATAACTTGTATGGTGTGCATGTTGATATCTATAAAGATCACAAAAGTCTTCAGTACATTTTCAAGCAGAAGGAGTTGAACCTGCGGCAGAGGCGATGGTTAGAATTGTTGAAAGATTATAATGTGAATATTTTGTACCACCCCGGAAAAGCAAATGTAGTAGCCGATGCGCTTAGCCGCCGATCAATGGGCAGTTTATGCGAAGTTCCTCCGGAAAAGAAAGAGATGGTTCATGAGCTCCGTCAAATAGCTAATCTTGGAGTGCGTGTAATTGATTCGGGTAGTGCAAGGATTGTCATTAACGATCCTACAGTTTCATCTTTGAATATAGAGGTTAAAGAACGACAATATGAAGATCCTCAATTGTGTCATTATAGAGACACATATCATGGAAAAGAGAAGTCTTCATTTGAAGTTTCTATGGATGGAATTCTTAGGTACCGAGGCAGGTTATGTGTGCAGGGTGTGGCAGAATTGCATCGACGAATTCTAGAAGAAGCACATTATTCCCGGTATTCTATTCACCCAGGTGCAACCAAGATGTATCATGACCTTAAACAAATATATTAGTGGGACGGCATGAAGAGAGATAGCAGAATTTGTAGCACAGTGTCCAAATTGCCAACAGGTAAAGATTGAACATCAAAAGCCAGGAGGCTTATTGCAAGCAATAGAAATCCCTACTTGGAAATAGGAAGTAATCAACATGGATTTTATTGTGGGGTTACCTCGTTGCCGTGACAAGTATGATTCTATATGGATGATCGTGGATAGGTTGACGAAAGCAGCCCATTTTCTTCCAGTTAGAACCACGTACTCAGCAGAAGACTATGCGAGGTTGTATCTCAAAGAAATTGTGTGACTCCATGGTATACCATTATCTATTATCACAGACAGAGGAGCACAGTTTACAGCCATGTTCTGGAAGTCCTTCCAAGAAGGTCTAGGCACTCAAGTGAAGCTTAGCACGACATTTCATCCGCAGACCGATGGACAAGCCGAGCGTACTATTCAGACCTTGGAAGATATGCTACGAGCATGTGTGCTGGATTTCGGTGGTAGTTGGGACGATCATTTTCCACTAATCGAATTCGCATACAACAATAACTATCATTCCAGTATTCAAATGGCTCCATATGAAGCTTGATATGGGAGGAAATGTAGATCCCCAATCAGATTGTTTGAAATAGGAAAAGTACAGCTAGTAGGCCCCGAATTGATTCAGCAAGCGGTGGAAAAGGTTAAGGTGATCCGAGATCGATTGTTGACAGCCCAAAGTCGCCAAAAGTCTTATACGGACAATAGCCGACGAGACTTGGAATTCCAGGTTGATGATTGGGTATTTTTGAAAGTGTCACCAATGAAAGGGGTGATGAGATTTGGCAAGAGAGGGAAGTTAAGTCCTAGATATATTGGACTCTATAAAATTATCCGCAAGGTGGGTCATGTCGCCTATGAATTGGACTTGCCTTTGGAGCTTGAATCAGTCCATCCAGTCTTCCATGTTTCGATGCTCCGCAAGTGTGTTGGAGATCCCACAAAGATTATCCCGATAGATGATGTGCAAGTAACAGAAAAGCTAACCTATGAAGAAGTGCCTATTGCTATTCTAGACAGGCAAGTGCAGAGACTTCGAAATAAAGGAGTAGCTTCTGTCAAAGTCTTGTGGCGAAACAACAACCGAGAAGAAATGACTTGGGAAGCGGAAGAGAGTATGAAGTCCAAGTACCCCCATTTATTCCAACCCCCAGGAGAGATTTAAGGTGAGACACTAACACTGTGAGGTACGTATGCTTCCTTTCTCTGCATATGGGTCGTGTGTGGCCAATTTATGCACTATTGTGTTCTGGCCCTGTGAGGCAATGATATTATGGGTGGTTGTGACAGGATGGTAGTGCCATATTGCAGGGGAAACTCTGGCGAAATTTTTCTAGAATCCCCGATGACTTAACATTCGAGGACGAATGTTCCAAAAGGGGGGAAGAATGTTACACCTCGGAAATTTCCCCGTGAACATACAATGAATAGACTAACAAAAAAGACGAGTGTACGATGTTTTAATAAGAAGGGAACGACGTTTGACGACCCTAAGTAAGATTTCAAAGGCAATGGGAATAAGAGGTAGGTTATGAGCCCAACGACTATTTATAGGTTCTGAAAATGTGAAAAGTTGCAGATTTGCACTTTGGTCTCGTCGATGAAATACGGACCGTAAAGTAGTATACGGCCCGTAAACTGCCATGTCGTATTTCAACTTACAAAACTTCGACTTTCTGCCAAAGATTTGAATGGTTAAATATGACTTGAAATACAGACTGTAAAGTGAAATACGGCCCGTAAACTGAGTTCGTAAATCGCCATGTCCTCAGCCTGACTTTTTGGTTCTGTCATCATTTAATACACACACAGAATACGGACAGTAAACTGTAATACGGACCGTAAACTGGGTTTACGACCACTGTGCACTTCAACTACTGTTCATTTCGGATCAGATTTCAAGTCATTAAAAAGGAAACCTAAGCTCATTAATTCATTTCATTCCCACGATACTTCTCTATAGAAACCTCTAGAATATTCTCCACTCTTTATCTACAATTAAACAAAGGAGATCAAAGATAAACATCAAGAATGCAAGTGAATCAAGTGTATGAAATTCATCAAAGTTTATCCAAGTTAAGAAATTTCAAGAGAATACTAGGGTTTTGGTGCAAGAAGAGTAATACAAGTCAAGGCTTGTTCCTACAACATCTAAGGTATGTTTTATGGCATTTACATGTTATTTAGGGTATGGAAGAGTTGAAACACTTGGATTATAGAAGGATGTAAGAAATGGGTCATGAAAGTGTGAATAGAAGCAATGTTGAGTAAAGGTTTGAATTGAGCCATGATCATTGATAATTTGTGATTATAAAAATGTTATGAATGACATTTAGAAAATGGAATAAGTATCCTATGTGAGAAAAATGCAACAATGAACCATGACCATGATTATGGAGAAATTGAAGACAAATTGTGAAATACGAATATTGTAAACGAATGATGAGTGTTGTCTATCATATTGAGAATGTTGTTATGAACGTTTGAGAGTTGATATAGAATGTGGGGAAAGTAGTATAAGCAAAGGAAATGCTGCTCAATTCTTCCCTATAGATAGTAGCTCGCTCTTATAGCCAACTAACTAACGTTAATGCGAAATTCTCTCTTGAAGGTAGAAACGTGACATTGAAGGAGAACAAGCGAACGATAGACTAATTAAACGAGAAAGGTATGTGAGGCTAGTCCTTTATTTCTAATGGAATGAATCCTATAGCATGAATTTCTTTCCTCTTCATGAATTCCTACATTCCGGAAAGCTAAAAGTCTATGTCCATGAATAGATACACAAGACAAGAGATATGCTATGAGTCCCATAATGATGATGATGAGTTAAAGTATGGAGATTCTAAAATGTATGATATGATGATCTTATGATGTTAATGATGTTATTTATTGCGTACACTTACCTTATATGCTAATTCCTTCAAGGTGAGGCAGAATGTCAATGAATGCTCCATAATGAAATCGAGAGATCACGACCTTACGTCACCCCGATAAAGTATAGTTGTGCTTGAGCCTTATGCATGTAGTATGATAAACATATTATGATGAGTATATTATGATGAGCATATTGTGATATAACACGGCGCCTATATGGCCGGGCAGTCACCGCTAAGGCGGGCAGCGTATACACCATGGCCAGATGGCATGGGCAGACACCACTAGTGGGCGGCATGAGATGATACCCCGGACGTGGGAGGCCTGGGCGCAGGCTAATGTTATGATTATCACACAGTACCTATATGGACGGGCAGCTTATACATTTATGCATACATGACATGATGATGATTATGAATAAGCCAACATGCATTATTTCCTTTGTACTTGACAGTCAGATACAGATGTTCCATATTGATATTTCTTTTATATTATTGTATTATTTCATTATTTATGCCTCTCATACTCAGTACAATGTTCGTACTGACGTCCGTTTTCTTTGGACGCTGTGTTCATGCCCACCGGTAGACAGGGAGGTGAGCTTGATCCTGATTCGTAGAAGCTAGTAGCTGATTGAGAGCACTCTATTATTCAGAGGTGCTTATGATGATTCTTTTGTGTATATTCGTGTATATGTATTTTGGGCATGACGGGGTCTTGTCCCGTCCTTATGTTTAGCACTCCAGCAGAGGCTCGTAGGTACACAGTGTGGGTTAGATGGTCTCACGAGAGGTTATTATGTATATATATTATTTTGATGGCCGAGAAGCATATGTATATAAAAGTATTTATGTTTCCATATGAAATATGATTTTCCTACAATTTGAGTATAAATGTGATAAAATAGCTAAATGAGCATGATGAGAAATAGAATGAGTGGTGCTCGGTGGTTAGCCCTGGGTACCCGTCGCGGCCCCTAGCTGGGTCGTGATAACGATGCTTCCATTACCTCTTCAGAGACGCAATCTGCTTGGACCTCAACTTTCGAACCTGCCTATCCAAAATCGCAATAGGCTCCTCCTCATAAGTCAAATTCTCATAAATCAATATCGAATCCCAACGAACAATATAAGTACCGTCGGCATGGTACTTCTTCAGCATAGAAACATGGAAAATCGGATGAACTCCCGCCAAGCCTGGTGGAAAGGCCAACTCATTAGCAACATCCCCCACACGGCCAAGAATCTCAAATGGCCCAATATACCTCGAGATCAACTTGTCCCTCTTCCCAAACCTCATAATACCCTTCATGGGTGAAATCTTCAATAGAATCTGGTCACCAACAGCGAACTCTAAATCTCGGACCTTTCGGTCTGTATACATCTTCTGTCGACTCTGAGCTGCCAAAAGCTTGGCCTGAATCACTCTCACTCTCTCAAGACACTCTCTCAACAGATCCGTACCCCAAGGTCTAATCTCAAATACATCAAGCCAGCCAATTGGATATCTATATATCCTCCCATACAAAGCCTCAAAAGGCACCATATTGATACTCGAGTGATAACTGTTGTTGTATGCAAACTTTGCTAACAACAAATGCTGATCCCAATGACCACCAAAATTGATAACACAAGCTCTCAACATGTCGAGCACCTGATTGTACTAAGATCCAATAGGGTACCCAACTCCTTATGAAAAGTTCTCCAGAAATGGGAAGTGAAGATAGTACCCCGATCAGCTATGATAGAAATAGGAATCCCATGCAATCTCATAACACCACGAGTGTACAACTTGGATAACTTCTCCGCGGTATAGAAACTATGAACTGGAATGAAAGGAGCGGACTTAGTCAACCAATCCATTATCACCCAAACCGAGTCAAACTTACCCAGGGTTTTTAGGAGACCCACAACAAAATCCATGGAAATCCTCTCCCACTTCCACTCGGGAATGGGCATCCTCTGAAGTACACCATCGGGTTGCTAGAGCTCATACTTAACTTGCTGACAATTACCACACTTAGCCACGAAATCAGCTATATCCCTCTCTATCCGACGCCACCAATAATGCTTCCTCAAATCACAATACATCTTAGTCGCCCCTGGATGAATAGAATATCAAGAGCTATGAGCCTCAGTCAAAATCAAATGAATCAAATCACCAACACGAGGAACACACACGCGCCCCTTAATCCTCAAAATGCCCGCAGAATCAATTATGGCCTCTTTGGCCTCACCCCTCAGAACTCTATTGCGAATCTTTCTCGACTGAGCACCCTCAAACTAATAAGTCCTGATCTGATCTAATAAGAAAAACCTCACCCCAACACAAGCCAAAACTCAGCATGGGGCTGAAATATCACGACGAATAAAACTGTTGGCTAGAGTCTGAACTTTCATGGACAGCAAGCGCTCGGAAATAATCAATCGAGCTAAACTCCCCATACACACTTCCTTGTGACTCAAGGCAATAACAACAACATTGGCTTTCCCTAGATGATATAGAATAGAGATGTCATAGTCCTTCGGAATCTCCATCCATCAGTGCTGCCTAGAATTAAGATCACTTTGGGTAAACATATATTGAAGGCTATGATGATCGGTGAAAACCTCACAATGGACACCATACAAGTAATGCCTCCAAATATTCAAAGCAAAGACCACGGCCAACAACTTCAAATCATGGGTAAGGTAATTCTTCTTATGGATCTTCAACTGGTGGGAGGCATAGGCTATAACTCTACCCTTCTTAAATAACACAACACCCAAACCCATACAAAACGCATCACCATAGACCGCGAAATCCTTACCCTCCACGGGTAATGCCAGATTCGGGTATGAAGGAAAAAGAGTCTTGAGCTTTTGAAAGCTCCCCTCACAATCATCGGACCACTGGAAGGGAACATCCTTCTGAGTCAATCTGGTCAAAGACGAAGCAATAATAGCAAAACCCTTCACAAATCGAAGTTAGTAGCTGGCCAAACCCATAAAACTACGGATTTCGGTCACAGTAGCGGGCCTCGTCTAATCTCTTACAGTCTCAATCTTCTGAGGATCCATCATGATCCCATCCTTAGACACGACGTGGCCCAAGAACACCACAGACTCCAACCAAAACCCCCCACTTCAAAAACTTAGCAAACAAGTTATTCTTCTTCAACAACTCAAGCACTGTGTGAAGATGGCTCTCATGCTCCTCTCTACTCTTAGAGTACACAAAGATATCATCAATAAACACAATCACAAAGGAAAAAAGGAATGGCCTAAAGATGCCATTCATCATAGTCATGAATGCAGCCGGGGCATTGGTAAGCCCAAATGACATCATCAAAAACTCATAATAACCATATCGTTTGAAAGACTGTCTTTGGAATATCCTCAGCCCTGATCCTCGACTGGTGGTAGCCTGAATAAAGTCAATCTTCAAAAACACCGATGCACCCTGAAGCTGGTCAAATAAATCATCAATACGAGGCATAGGAAACTTTTTTCGAATAGTAACCTTGTTCGGCTTGCGATTATCAATACACATTCTCATAGATCTATCCTTCTTCTTCACAAACAGCACAGGAGCACCCTAAGGAGAGAAACTCGGTCTAATGAACCCCTTGCTCAATAAATCCTACAACTGCTTCTTAAGCTCTCTCAACTCGGTCGGTGCCATCCGATATGGCAGAATAGAAATAGGGCTAGTGCTCAGATCTAAGTCAATACAGAAGTCAATGTCGCGATCGGGTGGCATACCCGGCAAATCAATCGGGAATACCTCTGCGAACTCGCTCACAATAGGAATGGACTCAAAGGGTGGAGATGAAAGTAGTGTCACGCATGTGAGCCAGATAAGCTAAACACCACTTGTTGACTAATTTCTTCGCCTGAACAAAAGAAATGATCTTCTTCGGAGCGGGGCTAGGAGTACCCCTTCACTCAAGTCTAGTAATGCCCAGCATGGCTAAGGTGATTGTCTTAGCATGACAGTCCAACACCGCATGATAAGAAGAAAGACAGGTCATACCCAAGATAATATCAAAATCCACCATATCAAGAATCATCAAATCTACCCAAGTGTCATACCCCATAAAAGTAACCAAACATGACCGATAAACTCGATCAAAAACAACAGAATCTCCAATTGGAGTAGACACATAAATAGGTATAGGTATGCTATCACGAGGAAAATCCCAATCAACGACATGATATGCAGACACATACGAGTAAGTGGATCCAGGTTCAAATAACACGGAAGATGCTTTATGTCGGATAGAAATGGTACCTGAAATAACAGCATCCGAGGCCTCTTGTTATACCCCGTATTTCTATATATTGGATTATTCGTAAGCTAATCGATATACGTTTAAGGACAAGATTAATTGTGGGGTATGAGATAAGGACTTTTAATCACCGATTTTAATTAGTGTATGACTTGCTTATGAATTTCAATTAGTATAGAAATATAATTGGAGATTAGGGATTAATTAACCATGATTAGATTATTAAGTGGGGATTAGTTATTAATTAAGATTAATTAAGTTAGTTAATTAGGCCATTAAGTGGGCCCCACCGAATTCTATTATTAAAAAAAATAAAAAAAGTTGATGATGCATTGTAATAGGGCACGTGTCCTATGGATGGGCAATATATATATAGTCATAGTTGATGACTAATGTTGGCTACATATTTTCATTTGCAATTTTACTCAATTGAGAACTAAGAGAAATACATAGCCGTGGCTGCCAAGCTTAAGGCCATGGCAGTCCAGTTTTTTTTTTTTTTTAAAAAAATTATTAAATCCCAAAGTGTTTCACACGTTCAAGAAGGCAGCGACATAAGGTGTTGAATCGAGGAAGAGGAAATAGTGCAATTGGTGCAAGTGAGTGTAGAATCTGCTCTAATTAAATTAAGGTAAGACCTTCTCTTTTTATGGTGTAATTGGATTAGATGATGTTGTAATTAAGAGATTAACTCTTATTAAGTGGGATTGGATGCAAGAAATTATATACGTAAACGTTAAGGTTCTGTTTGGATCGTGTTGGTGTTGTTCCAATTTAGCAATGGTGGATTAAATTTGATTAGTATTGTCGTTATTGTTGTATGGTAATTGAGGGTGATTTGTTAATGTTGAAGGGCTGGAAATATGGTGATAGATATGTATAGGTGTTGTTGTCCATGACAAAATTATACTCTTCTTCGTGTGTTTGTAGTTTTGCGAAGTAAAGGTCGAAAATTATATTCTTGATGTTGTTGCCTTGGTGGACTGTTTTGAGCTGTTATTAAAATGATATCGAAGTAACTTTCTTGTACATGGAGGGTAGTTGATGTTGCTGTCGTGTTGTGTTAATATGGCTCATAAATTTGGAAGAAAACAAGTGGGTGTCGTATACGAAGCGTATAATGATCTGCTTATTGTATAACCTTAGATGTTAATGACGTAAGTTGAAAAAGAATTAAGAGAGGTTATTTGGTTGCTATTGTTGTTGTTGGTATTGTTGTGCTAATCGGAGATTAATTGGAAGTTCGGGTTAGGCAAGATATATAGAGGAAATGCTGCCCGATTTCCGTCAAGTTCTTAACTAATCAAAACCCTAATCAAGAAGTATGAACTAAGAAATGATTCCTATAAGTGACTGGTTGTAGATTTATAAGCTAGGAAGTTGTAGGTTACTAACAATAGTGTTACTTTCATATTAAATAGGCTAAAGAGGCGACGAAGCAAACTTGGCTACGGTTAATCTATAACAGGTATGTAAAGCTAACCCTTCCTTCTTTTTGGCATGATCTTTATGAAATGACTAGACGACGTGTATATGACTCCAAAAAATCTCCTATTCTTAGAGACACTAGAATAGCTAATGTTCTTGATTCCCAGAACTTACTTCATTATGTGTTGATACGTGTCTATGATTCCTGAAGTCTATGTGATATATTCCATAGTGACATTCGAAGGATACTTGATATGACTATTGTCTTGATTATCAAATGATGGTTCATTTTGATTATTCTATTGAGTCTCAGATATGACTTAGTTTGCATATGGTTACTCACTACTCTGCTCATGCATGCCTCAATGTATCTTTCACCGAGTCTCGGGCCGGGTTACGTTTTCGTGCACAGTTTCACTGCATTGTTCACCGAGTCCCTCATTAGAGGGTCGGGATACGATATATATATATATATATATATATGATATGATGATGTGATTATGGCGCCACAGATGGTATATGATGCCTTTATTCACCGAGTCCCATAATAGGCCGGGTATGATATATGATATTGATATGCATGATTTCCATTTCATAAGGCAAGTGTATTGGTATTTTGAAGGTCATACTTGTCTCCTGTAATCTCTATTTCAGTCATGATCTCCTTTATTGTATTTCATTCTTTGTATAGTCAGTACATATCTCGTACTGACCCCCTTTCTTCGGGAGGGGGGGGGGGGGGCTACGTTTCATGCCCGCAGTTACGGATACTCGGTTTGGTGATCCTCCAGCTTAGGACTTCTACTCAGCTGTCTTGGAGAGCTCCATTGTTCCGGAGCCTAGACTTTTGGTACAGATCTTTTGACGTATATATATATATATGTTTATCCAGGGGTACGGCGGGGCCCTGTCCCGTCATATTTCACTATTCATACTCTTAGAGGTCTGTAGACATATGTGTGGGTTTTGTATAAGTTTTGTTCAACTGTGTCTATATGGTTTGCTGTGGATATTCCCGCTTGTAGTGGCAGCCTTGTCGGCTTGCGCATGGTATTGACATGTTGTGGCAGCCTTGTCGGCTTGCGTATGGTCTTGATATGTTGTGGCAGCCTTATCGGCTTGTGTATCGTATTGACATGTAGTGGCAGCCTTGTCGGCTTGCGTATCATATTGTGTATTGGTTAGCTGTGACTCCTCAGGAGACAGGTTTATGATATGCGACGTTATGAATCTTTCGCTGCTTTTATAAGTTCCATACAGTTCTTAATTTCAGTCTGACTAGATCTAACAGGTACGTGTACGAGTGTCCAGCTCGGGCATTAGTCATGGCCCACGGGGTTGGGTCATGACAAAAGTGGTATCAGAGCAGTTCATCCTCGGAGTTTCTATAGACCGTGTCTAGTAGAGTCTTGTTTATCGGTGTGTTGTGCACCACATCTATAAACAGGAAGCTACAGGACATTTAGGATGTTGTCTTTCTTCCTACTATAGATCGTGCGATAGAGCTATATTATCAGGATAATCCCTCCCTAACAAATTATTATGTTTATAGCTATTCCTCCAAAGAAAGCCACAGCTGCCCAGAAGGGCAAATCGGTAGCAGGAGATACTAGCCAGACTCGGAGAGTTACTAGGGCCCGTGCCCAGCTTATGCCTGAGATTGTGCTTCAGGCGACGAGTTCTACTACACCGCCACTTCCAGAGGAACTTAGAGCAGCAGCAGCTCTAGATCAGGGGGCAGCCACACCGCCGGCTCCCGAGGCCCCTGTACCTGAGCCTTCAGCTTCTCACCCAGGGGCGGAGGATAGGGCCATGAGAGATGCAGTTCAGTTGCTGACCAGATTAGTGGCAGGGTAGGCTCGCAGGCATGGACTAGGAGTTGACCATGCGGATAGACATGACAGTTTGAGTGCCCGTGACTTCTTAAGTTGTAATCCTCCAGAATGTTTTGGGTCAAAGCCCGAGGATGATCCATAGGAGTTTATTTGGCAGATGCAGTGTACATTGAGAATAATTAAGGCTTCTGAGACTGAGTCTTTTCAGTTTGCTTCGTATAGGTTGCGTGATGTAGCTGGTAATTGGTATGAGTCGTGGGAGTTACCTAGGGGCGAGGATGCTCCTCTAGCAGTATGGGATGCGTTTGTGGAGGCCTTCCTTGGCCACTTCCTGCCTCTAGAGATGAGGCGAGCTAGAGTTGATAGATTCTTACATCTGAGGCAGAGTGGCAGGAGCGTTCGAGAGTACAGTCTTGAGTTTGATTCATTGGCTAGATATGCCCCTACTATTATAGTTGATATGGCTGATAGAGTGAATCGTTATGTGATGGGGCTGGATCGTTAGTTGACCGATGGCTATATGGCTGTGGCTCTTCAGCCAGGTATGGATATTGCTCGGATACAGGCATATGCACAGGGGGTAGAGGATCGACACAGAGGACGTCAGCCAGATAGAGATTATGACAGAGACCAGCATAAAAGGCTAGATCGGTTGGTTATCCTGGTGAGTATCGAGGCAGGCAACCTCAACAGTATAGTAGATATCCTTCCCAGCTAGCACGGAATGCACCCCCACAGTTTACAGGCAGGAGATTTGATAGTACAGTGTATTCAGGAGCCGGTCAGAGCTCCAGGGCTTCAGGTTCGCAGGTGAACAGGGGTTTGAATCAGTCGAGGCCACCTTTGCCTCGATGTTCTCGGTGTGGTAGGCTCCATCCTGGGGAATGCCGTTTTGCTACAGGTGCTTGTTTTTCTTGCGGCCGTCAAGGCCATATTATGAGGGAGTGTCTGTATGGCGGTGGTTCGGGTGGTGTGGCTCAGCCCACTGGATCGGTTGCTGGTTCATCTTCTTCTGTAGCTATGCGCCCTATGGGGCAGGGTGTTCAGACACTAGCAGGCCGTGGTAGAGGTCGTGGCGGAGCTTCCTGTTCAAGCGGTCCTTCAAACCGCATATATGCTTTGGCTAGTAGACAGGATCAGGAGGCGTCACCGAATGTGGTTACAAGTATATTATCGATTTTCTCTCGGGACGTATATGCATTGATAGATCCAGGCTCCACCTTATCATATATCTCTCCCTTTGTTGCTAGTAGAATTGGGATAAAACCGGAATTGATAGAACCATTTGAGGTAGCCACCCCGGTGGGATATTCCGTTATAGCGATTCTGTTATAGCAAAGCAAGTATATAGAGATTGTTTGGTGACTATATATAGCCGTCACACCAAGGCAGATTTGATAAAGTTAGATATGACTGAGTTTGATGTTATTGTGGGTATGGATTTGCTAGATTCTTGTTATGCTAACATTGATTGTAGAGAAAAGATAGTTCGATTTCAGTTCCCAGGAGAGCCGATTATAGAGTGGATGGGGAATACATCATCGCTAAGAGGTAAGTTTATTTCATACCTCAAGGCAAAGAAGATGGTTAGAAAGGGTTATATTTATCATCTGGTTCGGGTGCATGACCTGAAAGCAGAGGTGCCGACTCTTCAGTCAGTTCCGATAGTTAATGAATTCTATATGTATTCCCAGATGAACTTCCAGGCCTTCCTCCTGAACGGGAGATAGAATTTACTATAGATGTACTGCTAGATACTCAACCCATATCTACCCCTCCTTATAGAATGGCACCTGCAGAGCTGAAGGAGTTGAAGGAGAAACTGAGAGACTTGTTAGAAAAGGGCTTCATCAGGCACAGCACATCACCTTGGGGAGCACCGGTACTATTTGTGAGAAACAAAGATGGATCGCTGCGGATGTGTATTGATTATAGGCAGTTGAATAAAGTGACAATAAAGAATAGATATCCCCTCCCCAGGATTGATGATCTATTTGACCAGCTGCAGGGTGCTAAGTGTTTCTCGAAGATAGACTTGCGGTCAGGCTATCACCAGGTGCGGGTAAAGGATGCAGATATTCCGAAGACTGCATTCAGGACCCGATACGGGCATTACGAGTTTAGAGTGATGCCTTTTGGGCTGACCAATGCTCCAGCAGTATTTATGGATTTGATGAACCGAGTGTTCAAGCCATTCCTAGATATGTTCGTGATTGTATTTATCAATGATATTCTAGTCTATTCACGATCAGAAGAGGAGCATGCAGACCATTTCAGGACGGTACTTAGGGTGCTCCAGCACCAGAAGTTGTTTGCTAAGTTTTCTAAATGTGAATTCTGGTTGACTTCAGTAGTATTCTTGGGGCATATTATTGGAGCTGATGGCATTCGGGTAGATATACAGAAGATTGAGGCGGTAAAGACTTGGCCTAGACCTATGACACCTACTAAGGTACGTAGTTTTCTGGGGCTAGCAGGATATTACAGGAGATTCGTGGAGAAGTTTGCCTCGATTTCGGTGCCTTTAACAAGGCTAACTCAGAAGGAAGTTAAGTTCCAGTGGACTGATGCATGTGAGCAAAGCTTCCAGTTGCTAAAGGATAAGTTGACTACGGCTCCAGTTTTAACTCTTCCTGAGGGACCAGATGGTTATGTTATTTATTTTGATGCCTCAGGCGTTGAACTAGGTTGTGTATTGATGCAGCATGGCAGGGTTATAGCCAATGCCTCCCGGCAGCTCAGAAAGCACGAAAGAAATTATCCTACTCATGATCTGGAGTTAGCAGCGGTAATTCATGCTTTGAAGATATGGAGGCATTATTTATATGGCATTCATGTTGACATTTATACGGTCATAAGAGTCTCCAATATATTTTTAAGCAGAAGGAGCTGAATTTACGACAGAGTAGGTGGCTAGAATTGCTAAAGGATTATGATGTTGATATCCTATCCCATCCAGGGAAAGCAAACGTTGTAGCAGATGCACTTAGCTGTAAATCTATGGGTAGCTTGACAGATGTACAACCAGAACGGAAGGAGATAGTCCGTGAGATTTGCCAGCTAGCTAACCTTGGAGTCCGTTTGGCTGATTATGGTGATAGCGGAGTTTCCATTTGAGAAGTTGCTGAATTCTCTATCATAGAAGAGGTAAAGCGACGCCAGTACGAGGACCCTGTTTTGGCACAGTATAGAGATGCAGCTCTTCAAAAGGAGAAGACCCCATTCGAGGTTACATCTGACGGTGTGCTACGATACAGAGGCAGATTATGTGTACCTGAGGTTGCAGGGCTACGGAAACAGGTTATGGGAGAGGCACACTATGCTCGTTATTCTGTTCATCCAGGGTCAACGAAGATGTATCATGACCTCAGATGTTTATATTGGTGGGATGGCATGAAAAAGGACATAGCGGAGTTTGTTGCTCAGTGCCCGAATTATCAACAGGTTAAGGTCGTGCATCAGAAGCCTGGTGGATTATTACAGGAGATAGAGATCCCGACTTGCAAATGGGAAGTAATTAATATGGACTTCATTACAGGTTTACCTCGCACTCCGCGAAAATATGACTCTATATGGGTTATTGTGGATAGGCTGACAAAATCAGCCCATTTTCTTCCAGTCAAGACTACTTATTCAGCTGAGGACTATGCGAGGTTATACCTCAAGGAGATTGTGCGACTTCACGGGGTTCCCACATCTATTATCTCCGACAGAGGAGCTCAGTTTATAGCTAACTTCTGGAGATCATTCTAGGAGGGATTAGGGACACAGGTGAGTCTTAGCACAGCATTCCATCCTCATACTGACGGACAGGCCGAGCGTACTATTCAGACGCTACAAGATATGTTACGAGTCTGTACTATTGATTTCAGAGGTAGCTGGGACGATCATTTGCCACTTATCGAGTTTGCTTATAATAATAGCTACCATTCCAGTATCCAGATGGCACCTGTTACACCTCGAAAAGTTTTCGCGAGCCTACAATGGATAGACCAATGAAGGGTATAAGTGTGCGATGTTTTACTAAGTAGGGAATGACTAATTATGATTTTTTTGAAATAAGAAAGTTACGGAATTTTATTTCAGCCCAGTGGTCGTAAAGTGATTTATGGCCCGTAAAGTGATTTACAGACCGTAAAGTGCCATCGTCCTTCAACATTTCAAAAATTTTGACTTTCTGTTAAATGTTGAAATGGTAAAAATACGACCCAGAATACGAACCGTAAATCGAAATATGGCCCGTAAACTGCCATGATCTCCAGCCAACCTTTCTGTTTCTGATATGCTTAAATATGACCATGGAGGACGGACCGTAAACCAGTATACGGTCCATAAATTGTGGTTTACGACCAATGTACGCCCCGACTGTTGTTCATTAAAAATCAGATTTTGAGTATTAAAAAGGGTCCCTAACCTCATTTTATTTCATTTCTCATCTCCACAATTCAAGAACACTCTAGAATATTCTCCAAACACTTCATCCAAGAGAATCAAAGGAACATCAAGATCAACAACATTAAATCCATGAAGCCAAGTGTATGAAACTCAAGTGAAGTTCATCCAAACCAAGAAATCTCAAAGGAGGTGAAGTAGGGTTTGGTGAAAGAGGAAGGAATTCCACTCTAGACTTATTCCACCATCATCCAAGGTAGGTTTCATGACCATTTTATGTTGTTTAAGGTATTGGAAGGTTAAGATACCTGAATTGTAGAAGAACATAGCAAATGGGTCTTCCAAGAGTGAATAGTGTCATGAGTGAGTGGTAGTTGAATTGAATCATGAATGGTAGTGTGTTGTGAGTATGAATATGTTATAAATGACATGTAGACCATGAGATAAGTGTGATACATGGGAAAATACGATAGCGAACCCAAAACCATAAATGTGGTGAAAAATGAAGAGAAATGGTGGATCATGGCCATTGTATATGAATGATAATTGTGATTTGCTATATTATGATTGTTATTGTGGGTGATTGGGAGTTGATATGGAATACGGGAAAAGTAGTATAAACAAAGGAAGTGCTGCCCAATTTTCTCTAGAAATAGTAGTGCGTTCTTATAGTTGGTTAACTAATGATCGTACGAATCCTGTTTTTGAAGGTAGAGGCGTGACATTGAAGGCGAATAAGCAAACGATAAATTTCTTAAACGACAAAGGTATGTGAGGCTAGTCCCTTCCTTCTAATGGCATGAATCCTATAGCATAAATTCCTTTCCTCTTCATGAGTTCATGTATTTCGAAGAAAGCTAAAAAGCCTATATCTATAAAAGTCTATATAAGATAAGAGATATAATACTAAGATTCCATAATGATGAAGATGTTATTGATTACCCACACTCACCTTATGTGCTAATTCCTTCAAGGTGAGGCAGAATGTCAATAATTGCTCCATAATGAAATCGGGGGATCATAAACTTACGTCACCTCGATAAAGTATAGTTGATCTTGAGCTTTACGCATGTACTATAATAATATGAGCATGTCATGATAATATTACACCGCGCCTAGTTGACCCGGCAGTCACCGCTAAGGCGGGCAGCTATACGGATACACCATGACCATTTGGCATGGGTAGACACCACTAGTGGGCGGCATGAGATGGTACCCTAGACGCGGGAGGCCTGGACGTGGGCTATTGTTATTGATTATCACACCGTTCCATTTTGGACGGGCAGCTTACATATTATGCATATATGATATGATGATGAGTATGAGTAAGATAGCATGCATTACTTCTCTTATGATTGTCATTCAGATCCAGATATTTCATATTGATGTTCTCATTATATTATTGTTGTCTTCCTTCGTTGTTTATGCCTCTCATACTCAGTACAATATTCGTACTGACGTCCGTTTTCTTTGGACGTTGTGTTCATGCCCACAGGTAGACATGGAGGTGAGCTTACTCCAGATTCTTAGTAGCTGTCAGCTGATTGAGAGCACTCCATTGTTCGGAGGTGCTTGTGATTCTCCTTTTGGTATATATGCATATTTTGCGCACGACGGAGTCTTGTTCCGTCTATATATATACAGTCTGTCAGTAGAGGCTCGTAGATACGCAGTGTGGGTTAGATGGTCTCACAAGATGTTATTATATGTATATATTATTTTGATGGCCGAGAGGAAAATGTATATAAAGCATTTATATTTCTATCTAAAATATGTTTTCCCAATAATTCGTGTATGAAGTTGATAAAAGGGCCTTAAGTGAGTAAGATGAGTGGTAGAGTGAGTGGTGCTCGGTGGCTAGCCCCGGGTACCCGTCGCGGCCCCTAGCTGGGTCGTGACAGCACCGTATGAGGCCTTATATGGGAGGAAATGCAGGTCACCTATTGGTTGGTTTGATGTTGGTGAGACTAAATTAATAGGCCCAGACATGATTCAGCAAGCTATTGATAAGGTGAAGATTATTCAGGAGAGGTTATTGGCAGCCCAGAGTCGACAGAAGTAATATGCAGATAATTGACGTCGATACTTAGAGTTTCAGGTTGGTGATTGGGTGTTCTTGAAGGTGTCACCCATGAAGGGGGTAATGAGATTCGGCAAGAAAGGAAAGCTTAGCCCGAGGTACATTGGGCCTTATCATATTATCCGTAGGGTAGGCAGGGTTGCCTATGAGTTGGACCTACCATCTGATTTGGTAGCAGTACATCCGGTCATTCATGTGTCGATGCTTCGCAAATGTATTGGTGACCCTTCTAGAGTATTCCCCGTGGATGAATACTCCCCATAGTTATACTCGATTGGCAAGTTAGAAGATTGCATACTAAGGATGTGGCTTCCGTTAAAGTGTTATGGCGAAATAATAATAGAGAAGAGATGACCCGGGAAGCCGAAGAGGAGATGAAGAATAAGTACCCTTACTTGTTCCCTACGCCTGCAGGTAATTTAAATCCCTCACGTGATTATATTGATTAGTAGATGAGACTACATTTTATGGCGATAAGGGAGACTTCCCCGGAATTTTTATAAGACTTTATAGGACCAATTTAACATTCGAGGACGAATTTTCTAAAGGGGGGAAGGATGTTATACCCCGTATTTCTATACATTGAATTATTCGTAAGCTAATCGATATACGTTTAAGGACAAGATTAATTATGGGGTATGAGATAAGGACTTTTAATCCCCGATTTTAATTAGTGTATGACTTGCTTATGAATTTCAATTAGTATAGAAATATTATTGGAGATTAGGGATTAATTAACCATGATTAGATTATTAAGTGGGGATTAGTTATTAATTAAGATTAATTAAGTTAGTTAATTAGGCCATTAAGTGGGCCCCACCGAATTCTATTATTAAAAAAAAATATATAAAAATTGATGATGCATTGTAATGGGGCACGCGTCCTATGGATGGGAAATATATATATAGTCATAGTTGATGACTAATGTTGGCTACATATTTTCATTTGCAATTTTACTCAATTGAGAACTAAGAGAAATACATAGCCATGGCTGCCAAGCTTTCGGCCATGGCAGTCCAGTTTGAAAAAAAATATTATTAAATCCCAAAGTGTTTCACACGTTCAAGAAGGCAGCGACAGAAGGTGTTGAATCGAGGAAGAGGAAATAGTGCGATTGGTGCAAGTGAGTGTAGAATCTGCTCTAATTAAATTAAGGTAAGACCTTCTCTTTTTATGGTGTAATTGGATTAGATGATGTTGTAATTAAGAGATTAACTCTCATTAAGTGGGATTGGATGCTAGAAATTATATACGTAAACATTAAGGTTCTGTTTGGACCGTGTTGGTGTTGTTCCAATTTAGCAATGGTGGATTAAATTTGATTAGTATTGTCGTTATTGTTGTATGGTAATTGAGGGTGATTTGTTCATGTTGAAGGGCTGGAAATATGGTGATAGATATGTATAGGTGTTGTTGTCCATGACAAAATTATACTCTTCTTCGTGTGTTTGTAGTTTTGCGAAGTAAAGGTCGAAAATTATATTCTTGATTGTTGTTGCCTTGGTGGACTATTTCGAGCTGTTATTAAAATGATATCGAAGTAACTTTCTTATACATGGAGGGTAGTTGATGTTGCTGTCGTGTTGTGTTAATATGGCTCGTAAATTTGGAAGAAAACAAGTGCATAAGGTGTCGTATATGAAGCGTATAATGATCTGCTTATTGTATAACCTTAGATGTTAATGACGTAAGTTGAAAAAGAATTAAGAGAGGTTATTTGGTTGCTATTGTTGTTGTTGGTATTGCTGTGCTAACCGGAGATTAATTGGAAGTTCGGGTTAGGCAAGATATATAGAGGAAATGCTGCCCGATTTCCGTCAAGTTCGTAACTAATCAAAACCCAAATCAAGAAGTATGAACTAAGAAATGATTCCTATAAGTGAATGGTTGTAGATTTATAAGCTAGGAAGTTGTAGGTTACTAACAATAGTGTTACTTTCATATTAAATAGGCTAAAGAGGCGACGAAGCAAACTTGGCTACAACTAATCTATAACAGGTATGTAAAGCTAACCCTTCCTTCTTTTTGGCATGATCTTTGTGAAACGAACAGATGACGTGTATATGACTCCAAAAAAGCTCCTATTCTTAGAGACACTAGAATAGCTAATGTTCTTGATTCCCAAAGCTTATTTCATTATGTGTTGATACATGTCTATGATTCCTGAAGTCTATTTGATATATTGCATAGTGACATTCGAAGGATACTTGATATGACTATTGTCTTGATTATCAAATGATGGTTCATTTTGATTATTCTATTGAGTCTCAGATATGACTTAGTTTGCATATGGTTGCTCACTACTCTGCTCGTGCATGCCTCAATATATCTTTCACCGAGTCCCAGGCCGGGTTACGTTTTCGTGCACAATTTCACTGCATTGTTTACCGAGTCCCTCACTAGAGGGCCGGGATATGATATATATATATGATATGATGATATGATGATGTGATTATGGCGCCACGGATGGTATATGATGACTTTATTCACCGAGTCCCATAATGGGCCGGGATATGATATATATATATGATATGATGATATGATGATGTGATTATGGCGCCACGGATGGTATATGATGACTTTATTCACCGAGTCCCATAATGGGCCGGGTATGATATATGATATTGATATGCATGATTTCCATTTCATAAGGCAAGTGTATTGGTATTTTGAAGGTCATACTTGTCTCCTGTAATCTCTATTTCAGTCATTATCTCCTTTATTGTATTTCATGCTTTGTATACTCAGTACATATCTCGTACTGACCCCTTTTCTTAGGGGGGGGGGGCTGCGTTTCATGCCCGCAGGTACGGATACTTGATTTGGTGATCCTCCAGCTTAGGACTTCTACTCAGCTGTCTTGGAGAGCTCCATTGTTCCGGAGCCTAGACTTTTGGTACAGATCTTTTGACGTATATATATATATGTTTATCCAGGGGTACGGTGGGGCCCTGTCCCGTCATATTTCACTATAGATACTCTTAGAGGTCTGTAGACATATGTGTGGGTTTTGTATAAGTTTTGTTCAGCTGTGTCTATATGGTTTGCTATGGATATTCCCCTTTGTAGTGGCAGCCTTGTCGGCTTGCGCATGGTATTGACATGTTGTGGCAGCCTTGTCGGCTTGCGTATGGTATTGATATGTTGTGGCAGCCTGTCGGCTTGCGTATCATATTGACATGTAGTCGCAGCCTTGTCGGCTTGCGTTTCATATTGTGTATTGGTTAGCTGTGACTCCTCAGGAGACAGGTTTATGATATGCGACGTTATGAATCTTTAACTGATTTTATAAGTTCCATACAGTTCTTAATATCAGTCTGACTAGATCTAACAGGTACGTGTACGAGTGTCTAGCTCGAGCACTAGTCATGGCCCACGGGGTTTGGTCATGACACCTTTGCCTCGGGTCTACCGAGAAATGTGTAACACTAGGCCCCACCACGTCCAGACTGAGATCCACCTCTCGAATTTTGGGACCCACCTCTACCAACCTGGGATCCACCTCTAGAAACCTGAGAACCCTCGCGGCCTGACTGAGCGCCGCCTCTCTGAGAAGCACTACTTCGACTAACTGATGATGCCGGAGTCCTCTGGGACTGATGATCTTGCCTGGATCGGGGACACCTCCTAGCAATGTGACCAATCTCTCCACACACGAAGCAACCCCTGGAGGGCGGAGACTGATAAACTGAATGTTATATCTCCCGTTTAAATACGTCTTTAGACTATGGCACACTAATCATTTTTGGCCTCGAGTTTGAAGATTCGACTTTAAGGTTATGGAATATTGGACATGTCTAAATCTTGCATATGAATAGTTAAGTTTAATTATTACAAGCACTGGAAGGATTAGAGGTTAAACGAATCGATGACGGATGGACGGAAAGGCGCATTGTACAACTTGACGATACAAGTTGATGACCCGTCAACATATTGATGCCATCATCAACATTGTTGACAATGCTCAGGGAAGCTCGACACCCAGCCGCCTGAGAATAAGGGGCTGTGGTAAGTCGATGGTGGCAGAACGACGGGCCATCGACACGTCGACGCCGTCGTCGACCATGTCGATGCCACTGTCCATTTGAAGTGGTAAAAACTTTTATACTTGGTTATTTAAAGTTGAGGCTAGATGTAACCCTCATTTTTCACACTCATTAGACCCCTAAACCATCCAAACACTTTCTAAGCTCTCCAAGGTAAATTTCATCAAATTAAAACAAGATTTTGCCTTAGAAGTTAGAGACTAGCTAGGAGGAAGTTGTTATGTTGATGTTTGGAGGGGTGGCTGTTTGTTCGAGCTTGAAGCTGAGATTTTAATTGGATTTTCTAGACAATAAGGTATGCATTGTATCCTTCTCTTGTTAATTAAGTTGTTCATGGAAGAATTCCCTAGTTTAAGGTGAAGGAAAGTGTGTTATAAAGGCATACACTAGCTTGTTAATATTGTTGCCTTGTGGGCTATTTTGATTGGAATTTTTGAGAGAATTCTTACTTGTTTATATTGCTAAATGATGTTGTTGTTACGGTTGATGATGTTCTGCATATTGTGGGATGTTTTGGAGTTGGATTGGAGTAACAATTATAGGGGAAATGCTACCCGAATTTTGTTAAGTTTCATTCGTATTTGAATTGGATAGTAAGTGACGTAAATGATCTAATTGTGGCCTATGTCATCTTAATTGTAGTCTTACGAGCTCGAGAAGTAGACGTTGGACATTTAGATACACTTCAAGGTATGTTAAGGCTATCCTTCCTTTCATTTTGGCATGATCCTTATGATACGAACGAACGGACGAATGAACAAATGAACGAACGGACGAATGAACAAATGAACGAACTTTCATATCACTCTATTCTTAGAAACATTATGAGTGCTCTAATATTTGATGTTCCTATACCCCTTTTATGATTACTCCTGTTCATGGGTCTTGAGAGAATGTATATTGATGATATTAGCTCAAAGATGTTTATCGGAGGTAGCACGACTTTATGTCACTCCGAGAGTTCCATTTATTCATCTTATTTAAGCATTGCATTCATTTATTCATATGCACATTGACCCATGACCAAAAGGCGTTATATACGAGTATGCTATTATCACGACCCAAACTGGAGGGCCATGACGGGCACCTGACCATACTAGTCAAGTACCATCCAACATACATATGTCACATCAACATAAACCTAGGTAGGCCGATAGGGCCATCATATGACTCTAATAGACTCATAAGGAAATCATGCCTGTGTGGAATGATTTGAAAGACTCATTAGTATGAATATACTGGACATACTATATGAGCCGATAAGGCTATCATAACAACTTGTGACAACATATGAACTCTCAAGTCTGGACATCATCTGACTGCACATAATTGTCTACAACCCTCTACTAGAAAACATAACATAACGTGACCTGGACAAGGCCCCGCCATAACCATACATAAATATACATAAGACCATGCTGACTCCTGGCATCTCCGAAACAAATGGAGTGCATCAACCTCATCAGCTGAGCTAACATCCTAACAGACAGATCACCCACCTGTATCTCAGGACCTGCGGGCATGAAACACAGCCCCCCAAGCAATAGGGGAGACAGTACGAATAATGTACCGAGTATATAAGGCATGGAAACAGTATATACATAAGAATGATGAAAGGAATCTGAGACATGAGAATCAATCTTTGGATTTGAATGTGTCTGTATGACTGTATACCTGAAATTGTCTGTATAACTGAAAGTGCCTCTGAGGGCGTATGATATGCATGCTTTCTTTAAAAAATCATATACATATATCATAATATAACTATTAGTGTTGTGGAACGTACAACCCGATCCATAAATGTTAGTGTTATGGAACGTGTAGTTTGATCCATATATCATATCCTGTCGGCCCCTCTATGGGTATCATCATCATCGTATACTAGCCGATCAGGTGGTGATGCGTATATAAGGCCCATCCCTTTCCCTATACCCCATATACATATAATATACGCATATATAACACTTTCTGGTCATGGGTTAATGTGCATATGTATAAATGAATGCAATGCATAAGTAAGATAAATAAATAGAACTCTTGGAGTGACATAAAGTCGTGCTACCTCCGATAAACATCTTTGAGCTAATATCATCAATATACGTATTCTCAAGACCCATGAACAGAAGGAATAGTCATAAAAGGGGTATAGGGACATCAAAGGTTAGAGTATTCCTAATGCTTCTAAGAGTAGAGTGATATGAAAGTTCGTTCATTCGTTCATATCATAAGGATCATGCTAAAATGAAAGGAAGGATATCCTTAACATACCTGGTCTTAGCTCAATGGCTCAAGAACTCAATTCGTATCTGCTCCACGATCTATATCTAACAACAATGATACTATCATTAATTATACAAACGATTCTCTCAATCGTATAACGAAAATTTAACTCATCCTAAAACAAAACGGGCAGCATCTCCCCCGTTCTTCTCATTTTTCCAAACTCCATATATCAACAACAACAACAAGAACAATCCAACAAGTATATACATCAATAACAAGATACCATATAGCAGCAACAAGTCATAAACATTTCACGACGAGCAACAAGCCCGAATGCGATTATCAAACACACTTCTCCTATTTTTCTTTCCTTCAAAATACATATCAATGACAACAACAACAATATATTTAA
Organism: Lycium barbarum; assembly: GCF_019175385.1. Lineage (NCBI taxonomy): Eukaryota > Viridiplantae > Streptophyta > Magnoliopsida > Solanales > Solanaceae > Lycium > Lycium barbarum. The sequence continues at coordinate 54,532,784 of NC_083345.1, read as the reverse complement.
GTTACTCCAAAATTTCCATCCACCACATAACCTAAAAATATACCTCAAATTAGCCCACACAACAACAACAATAACTTATCCGATTTCCCGCAATTAATTTCGTAGTTCCCATCTCACAATTTAGCTATGACCGAGATGAATTTAAATATACCTAGGAGATAATAGTTCATACCTTATATGCCAAGAAATGATCTTCTTCCATCTTACTTCCCTTCGAAGAAAGCCCGCATCAACAATCAGTGTTAGAATTATGTAATTGATGGGCTTAACCTCCATATTGTTCATTGTATCTTGCTGCATCAACGTGAATTGTGCACTTTGTACTTCAAAAAAAATATAGTTTCTCCCATATACTTGCTGCTCCATACGTTTTAAGAGACATCTCTCTTTATAAAAGAAAAGATTTCAAGCACAACTAGTAATTAGAGACCATGGGGCCCACCTTTAAATATATATAAATCACACTATCCTAAACATGCCACCAATACCACCTTATAATAGGTGTTTGTTGCTTCCCTTAGTCATGAACACGTGGAAGTGTTTTAACATAACACTTATTCATTACATTAATATTTAATTCCTTTCCCTCTCCATAATAATCCAATATTCAACCAATTACCCATGTAATTAATTTTTTGATCTCAATTCACTTAAATAATAACCTTTTCAACACACTTCATATACTCATTACCATAACCACGTGATATAACACTAGTCCATAGCCCCATTTGCCACACATAAAATATTATTTTCAATCATCGTCGTCACACTTTTTCATCTTAAATTATTTCGGGACTTCATTCCTTGTACACACCGAGTTCTTGATTTTCATGGTTAAATATGACCAAATTATCCGGGCTCGGGTAATTTGCTCATGTTCGACGATTCAACTTCCTCGTCTAAAATACGGGATGCTTGGACCGTATTTCATTCAAATAAATTTTGAACCTTGATAAAACTTATTTTCTTCGATTTGTTTAACTTCTAATCCTTACGACACATCTGTACCATCAGTCTAACCACCTATAAGCTTGGGGAATAACCTCATTTTCGTTACTAATGTCATTTAACTCGCACACTTTCAAAAGCATGAAAACACAGAAGGTAACAGTTATATGTATATGGGGTATGGGGAAAGGGATAGGCGTTATATATGCATCACCACCTAATCAACTCGTATATGATGATGATGATGATGATGATGCCTACAGAAGGGCCGACTTGATATGATATATGGATCGGACTGCATGTTCCGCAACACTACATTTATTTGATTGGGCTATACGTTCCTCAATACTAACAGTTATAATATATATATATATATATATGATTTCTGAAAGAAATCATGCATATCACATGTCCTCAGAGGCATTTTCAGTCATACAGAGTTATTCATATGTATTCAGATATTCGGATTAACTTTTATGTCTCATATTCCTTTCATGATTCTCATATGTATGTTGTTTTTATTCCATACATACTCGGTACATTATTCGTACTGACTACCTTATTGTATGGGGGGGGGGGGGGGGCTGCGTTCATGCCCGCATGTTCAGGTAGACAGACAGACGATCCAGCTCGGTAGGACTTCCATCCAGCAGTAGTCAGTGCGCTCCACTTGGTTCGGAGCTGTAGTCTATTTTGCTATGGAATTTTGATGTATATATATGTGTATGATAGGGCCATGTCCCGACCTTCTTACAGTCTTGTATTCTTTTAGAGGTTTGTAGAGAGTTATATGTAGTTGGAATGTTATGTAGCCTTGTCGGCTTCTATTTTGTTGTACAGTATCTACAGCAGCCTAGTCGGCTTGCACTGTTGTTTCCAGTATGTATATGTATATATGTTTACTAGTTTTGATGCATAGTTTGTGGTGTTGTTCTCATAGAAGCCAGTATAGTACAGTATGGGTCACATATGAGCAATTGTTTTATTCAGTAAGATCCAGGTACAAGTATGAGAGTGTCTGATAGTAGGGCTTGGGCACTCATCATGACTCATCGGTTTGGGTCATGATAGAAGTGATATCAGAGCAGTTCTGTCCTAGGGTTGTCTACAGACCATGTCTAGTAGAGTTTTGTTTATGGGTGTGTTGTGCACCACACTTATAGATAGGAGATTGTAGGACATTTAGGATGTTGTTATTCTTTCTATCTTAGATCGTGCGATAGAGCCGTGTATTAAGAGTTTTGTTATATCCCGTACTTTGTATATTCGGATGTTTCAAGGTAGTCGTGGTAAGTTGAGGGCAATACTATTTTCCAAAGTTATTTTAATATACAAGTTGTTCATTAGTATGGAAATGTTGAAAAAGGCTAAGGGTAAAAAGGGAAATTCACAAGGTGGTTCATGGTAATATTGTGGAAGGCTAGGGGAAAAAAGGGAAATTCACAAAAGTTCAAGAAGGGGCCCTTGGCCGTGTGGTGTGTGTGGGTCCCACCCATGGCTTGGCCAATGGCTTTAAGCCATGAGGTGGGGCATGTGTCCACTCTTTTATAGGCTATGTATATATATATATATATATATATATATATATATATATATATATATGGACATGCTTTAGCAACACAAAATTATTCATCTTCCACAAGTTAAGAAATTTCAAGAAGAGAAAGAGGAGCATTCGGCCATGGCTAGCCAAACTTGGCCCCATGGAAAGTTTATCAAAAAAGTATTTTCTTCTAGTATTACAACCAATTGGAAGGTCCTTGTTAACATGGAGGAGTTGTTGGAGCAATCAAATCATTCATTTGTGCAATATACAACCCTAGCCAAGTAAGAAGACAAGTGGAAAAAGGTAAGGTTTAACCTCTTCTTTCATGTGTTACGGATGATTTGTGAGTATTGTAGTATGTAGAAGTGGATGAAATTCATGAAATATGGATGTGGAGGTTATGGCCGAATATAGAGTGTGTTGGTAAGATAAGATGAATTGATTTTATTTAGTAGTTTGATTGTTGTTGTTGTGGATTCCATGATGAAAATGAAGGTTTAATGGTTTAAGTTGGCATTGTAATTGCTTGTGGGTTGTTGGAGGAATTAATGTGATTCTAATATGGTTTCTTGTAACTATGAGAATGAAGTTGCTAATGTGTAGATTATTGGTGTAGTTCATAAATTTGGAAGAAAGGAATGTGTTGTTGTTGTCCTTATTAAGATTGGAAGATTTCGGATTATTGTTGATAATTTGGCCGAGTTGAATTCTCGGATTGTTGTTGATAAATTGGCCGAGATGAAAGACTAAGATAATTTGGAAGACTAAGACAAGTGTGTGACGATGAGTCTAATGATTGTGTAAATCTTCTTGAATGTAGACTAGCGATAGCGAGCTTGGACAATTAAGCGTAGCTAATAGGACGTGGAGCAGGTATGTAAGACTTACCCTTTCTTTCTTTTGGCATGATCTTTGTGAGACAAACAGACAATGTATATATATAATTTCAAAGAAACTCCTATTCTTAGAGCCACTAGGATGGCTAACGTTCTTGACTTCCGAAAACTGTTTTGTTATGTCTTGATACATGTGTGTGGTCCCAAAAGTTCTATTTTGATTTGATCCATAACGATATTCGAAAGGTACTTGATATGACTATTGCTTTGATTTTCCAAAGATAGCTTCTGAAACGTTCGTAGAGGTTTCTGCACTAAAATGTTCATAACTTTCTTATACTAACTCGGATTGACCCGAAACGTGTTTCTGATCCTTCAAGTGTTGTTTTGAGTACTTATTCATCGAGTCTTAAAATTTGATTTATGTGCATATAGTTTCTCACTACTCTGCTCGTGCATGCCTCAATGTATCTTTCACTGAGTCTCGGGCCAGGATATGTTATCGTGCGTATTCCATTGCATTGTTCACCGAGTCCCTCATTAGAGGGACGGGTACGGTATATGTATATGATGATATGATTATGGCACCGAGTCCCATGATGGGCCGGGTACGGTATATGTATATGATGACATGATTATGGCACCGAGTCCCAGGATGGGCCGGGTACGGTATGACTTCATTCACCGAGTCCCTCACTAGAGGGTCGGGTACAATATATATATTTATATATATGCATGCATGATGATATGATAATGTGATGACATTATTTTATCCACCGAGTCCCATAATGGGCCGGGTACGGTATATGATAATTTACGCATGATTTTCATTTCGAAAGGCAAGTGCATTGATGCTTTTAAAAGTCATACTTGTTTCTGGAAAAATCTTCAGTTCAGTTATGACCCCCTTTACTATGTTTCATGCCTTACATGATCAGTACATATTCCGTACTGACCCCCTTTCTTCGGGGGCTGCGTTTCATGCCACGCAAGTACACCCAGATGAGTAGAAGACTTTGCTAGAAGGTGTTCCAGCGGGATTGGCGAGCTCCACTTCCTTCCGGAGTGTTGCCGAGTCAGAGTATATATGTTATGATTTCTGAATGATGTTAGAGACTTGGCAGACAGAGTCACGTATGTGGGTTGTCAGTCTTGTAAGCGGCTCTGTAAGCCGATGCACCATTATGCATTATGTTACAGATTCCATATGATAACAGATTTTACTTGGCTTAAGAACGATGAAAAGAATGATTCTGGAAGCCTTAACTATATATTTCATTCTTATTTGATTTAAGAGTCCAAAACGATTATGTTTATAGTAAGAGTTAGCGGGTTTGCTCGGCTCTAAGTAAGGGTCGGGTGCCCATCACACCCTAGCGAGATTAGGGTGTGACAAGTTCGCCTTCTAATAACTTGTTCTGGTTTCAACGATGCCTTCGAAGAAAGGTACAGCTGCCTAGAAGGGCAAGACAATGATTGGAGAGGCTACTAATTATACTCCATGAGCTACCAAGGCTAGGGGTGAGTCCCAGAGTGAGACTCCATCTCAGACTTTGCGTATCTCGCCCGCTCCAGAGGAGCTTAGAGGGGAGCCAGCCCCAGCTCTAGCACCTGCCCCAGTGCCTCCAGTTCCTCAGCCAGATGCACCGGGTCAGGATATGCAGGATGCTATACAGTTGTTAATTAGATTGGTAGCTTCTCAGGCTCGACGTCAGGGAGTTGGTGTTGATCAGGAGGACCGAGCTGTTAGTACGAAGGTCAAGGATTTTCTTGGTTTGGATCCCCAGAGTTCTCCGGTTTGAGGTAGAATATGGACCGTTAGTATTTTATTGATGCCATGCAGAGGACTTTGAGGGTCATGCATGCTAACGAGATTGAGTCAATGGAGTTGGCATCTTATAGACTTCGTGATGTTGCGGTGAAGTGGTACCAGACTTGGGGAGAGGATGGCCCTCCAGTAGTCTGGAATTTTTTTTCATAGGCCTTCATTCCCCACTATTTACTGCTAGAAGTTCGATGGGCCCGAGTAGATAGGTTCTTTCTTATTCAGCAGGGTAGCATGAGTGTTCGAGAGTACATTGTGCTCTTCGATTCATTGGCTAGATATGCCCCAACTGTAGTGGATGAGATGGAGGATTGAGTTCACTATTTTGTGATCGGTTTAGGTCCACATCTGATTGATGAGTGTACAACAGCTGCGTTACAGCAAGGATGGATATTTCTTGCATACAGGCATACACACATAATCTGGATGATCATAAGCGTCAGTGGAGAACAGAGCGTGAGCATGACCGAGGTTATGGTAAGAGGCTAGATCTTCAAATTTTGTTGGTGGGTTTAGAGGTGGTCAGAGGCAGCAGTATTCCCGATATCTAGCCCATTCAGTGGCAAGTGCAACTCCACTGTTTCAAAGTTAGAGATTTGACTTTTTATTCCGGAGTGGGTCAGAGTTCCAGGGCTTCAGGTTCTCAGGATAGACAGGAGTCAGGTTAGATAAGGCCAGGTTAGATAAGGCCACCATTGCCACGGTGTACCCAGTGTAGTAATCTATACGCGAACAGTGTAGATTAAGATCAGATACCTATCATGCTTGTGGTCAACCAGGTCATATAATGTGAGAGTGTCCGTTGAGAGATGGTGAGGGTATAGTTTAGCCCACCGGGTCCGTAGCTGGTTCTTCTTCATCTGTACGCTCTTCGGGATGAGATTTTCAGGCACCAGCAGGTAAAGGGTGGAGCATCCACTTCGAGCGGTCCTCAGAACCGTATCTATGCAATAGCTGGTCGACAGGATCGTGAGTTATCTCCTGATGTTGTTACAGGTATATTATACGTCTCCTCCTATGATGTATACACATTGATTGATCCAGGTTCCACCTTATGGTATGTTATTCCGTTTGCTGCTGGTATGTCTGGGATAGAGCCAGAGTTAATCAAATGTTTTGAGGTGTCTATGCCCGTTGGTGACCCAACTACAGCTAGGCGGGTATATCGAGGCTGTTTAGTTATAATTTGCAACCGTCATACCATAGAAGACTTGATTGACTTAGATATGATAGATTTTGATGTTATTATGGGTATGGATTGGTTGGCCTCTTGTTATGCCAATGTTGATTATAGAACGAAGATGGTTCGATTTCAGTTCCCAAATGAGCCAGTTTTAGAGTGGAAAGATAATGGTTCTTCACCGAGAGGTAGGTTTATTTCCTACCTTAAGGCAAGTAAGATGATCAGGAAAGGGTATATTTATCATCTAGTTCGAGTTCGGGATGTAGAAGCAGAGTTACCGACCTTTCAGTTTGTTCTTGTGGTTAATGAGTTTCCAGATGAGCTTCCAGGCATTCTGCCGAAGTGGGAGATTGATTTCACTATTGATTTATTGCCAGATACTCAGCCGATATCCATTCCTCTTTATAGTGGCACCTGCAAAATTGAAGAAATTGAAAGATAAATTGAAAGACTTATTGGAGAAGGGCTTTATTAGGCCCAGTATATCACCGTGGGGAGCTCCGATATTATTTGTAAGAAATAAAGATGGCTCTTTGTGAATGTGTATTGATTATAGGCAACTGAATAAGGTCACTATAAAGAATAAGTATCCACTTCCGAGAATCGATGATCTATTTGACCAGCTGCAAGGTGCTAAGTGCTTTTCGAAGATAGACTTAAGGTCGGGGTATCATCAGATTAGGGTGAAGGAGGAAGACATCCGGAAGATGGCATTCAGGACTAGATATGGGCATTTCGAGTTTCATGTTATGTCATTCAGATTGACTAATGCTCCAGCTATATTTATAGATTTGATGAACTGCGTTTTCAGACCTTTTTTGGATCTATTTGTGATCATATTTATAGGTGATATTTTGTTTTATTCACCGTTAAAGGTCGAGCATGATGATCATCTACGTGTGGTGGTTAGAGTTCTGTGAGATAGAGAATTGTATGCGAAATTTTCTAAGTGGGAGTTCTGGTTGAACTCTGTGGCTTTCCTTGGTCATATTATTTCAGATGAAGGGATTAGAGTTCATACACAAAAAATTGAAGTTGTAAGGAATTGGCCAAGGCGCACAACACCAACAGAGATATGTAGTTTTCTGGGCTTGGCAGGTTACTAAAGGACGTTTGTAGAGATATTTTCTTCGCTTTCAGCCCCACTAACAAAGCTGACTAAAAAATCAGCTAAGTTTTATTAGACGAACGCTTGTGAGCGGAGCTTTCAGACATTAAAGGACAAGTTGACTTCAGCACCCGTCTTGACTCTTCTAGAAGGAACAGATGGCTATATGATATATTGTAACGCTTCGGGTGTTGGATTGGGTTGTGTATTGATGCAGCACGGTAAGGTTATCGTGTATGCCTCTAGACAGTTAAGGAAGCACAAGAAGAATTACCCAACACATGATCTTGAGTTGGCTGCAGTGATTCATGCTTTGAAAATGTGGAGGCACTACCTATATGGTGTTCATGTTGATATCTATACTGATCATAAGATCCTCCAGTACATCTTTAAGCAGAAGGAATTGAACTTATGCTAGAGGCAATGGCTAGAGTTAGTGAAAGATTATGACGTTGATATTATGTACCATCCTGGAAAGGCAAATGTGGTAGCTGACACCCTTAGTCGTATATCCATGGGTAGCTTAGCATACTTACAGCTAGAGAAAAGAGAGATAGTGTCACGACCCAGCCCCGTGGGCCGCGACTGGTGCCCTTCTGGGACACCCCAAACGAACTCACACCCAAACCATCGCAATCAGCCTCGTCCAAACTCAACGTACGTTATTCGAACTCAACATCGTAAGCAGATATCTACCGAACACTTATCCTAAGCAGTCGCCCGTACAGATCAGACAAATCACAAATCAGAAAGGAGGCGGAATATACATCGCCAAATTTCACACACACACATCAGAAGGGTGGCGGGATGCACATCGCCCCCAAGTACATACACATACATACAAACTCAGAGGCCGACTTGGCCATAGTAGCGTACGGGCCACTTAAGATCGTAAAACAGACTCACATGCAAACACACCGGACCCACGACCCACAAATCTGACTACAGGCCTCTAGACAAAACAGAACATAAGAACATAGTACGGGACAGGGCCCCGCCGTACCCACTCATCCAAATATACAGAATACAGACACAACAAAAGATATGTACCAAAAGTAGGCTCCGGATCAAAGGGGAGCTCTCCAACACAGCAGAATGAGTAGCCTAAACTGGAGGACCACCCAAACGAGCTTCTGTACCTGCGGGCATGAAACACAGCCCCCGAAGAAACGGGGGTCAGTACGGAAGAAGTACTGAGTATGTAAAGCAGAAGGTACAGAAATCACAAGCACAGCTGGAGTCAGAAAGAACAAACGCACCGACATCGCAAACAAGCAAACCTGTGCGGGAGGCGAACGTACAAATGCAAATCAAATCATGTATAGGGTTTAGGAATGTGGTCACCCCCCGACGCTGGTGCCACAACACATCATAACTCCAGAAGTTTTCAAATCTCCGTACAGTCTCCAGATACATCATATCACACACACATCATATCATCAGAACGTATCAAATGCCATATCACATCATAACTCCATAAACGGTAACTGGCCCTATGGCGAGGCCTCGGAAACCGTAACACATCATAACTCCCGAATATATTATAGTGCGCACGATCACAAAGTCGGCCCGGGTACCGACGAACGAAGTCATAGCAGGCAGCACGAACAGAGTAGTGCAGAAATCATATGCATATCAAAAATAATTTGTCGGACTTAACATATAGTTTACGTAGAGGTATATACTGACGCCCGAAGGATCGGAGTAGGAATCAGACTGATCAAAGTATGCGTATAAAAGTTACGAAGTTCCAAACTGCCAAATTCGCAAGAAAACTGTTCATAAGTCATTTTCCGAAAATCTCACATCATTCAAAGTACAGAACGTACATTAATGGCATAGAAAGTTTCAAACACATCCTTGGGTCCTAAACAGACGGTTGCGGATCATAACGGACACAAATGAATCAAACAAACCGAATAAGGGGAGCCTCGGGGCTCGCGGGCCCACCTCGGGTCAAATTGAGGCGGCGGACACAAATCACAGACTTTCGGCTCCATAGAGCCATCTACGGAAGTTTCGAGGAGTTTCGGACACAACAGCACAAGTTATGGAGGTACGAACATTCTTTTAACCAAATGCGACAAAAAGGGTTCAATCGCGCTGAATGAATAGTGCTCGAACTTGAACTTCGGTTCCCAAGAGCAGGGTTATTCCCGAGGGGCCGATCTTAGCCTAGTATGTCTAGGACATGCCAAAAGAATGATAGGTAGGCTTTACATACCTGGTTGGCGCCTTACGCTCCTCAAATCGCAATTCCCGTTTCGTCCAGAAACTGCAAATGGTCACTTTTACCAGTTACTATTCATGAGAATTAACATTTTAGTCTTTGGGCTATATTTGGCTACCGAAATTTCGGCAGCACATCTCCTATAAATCTAACACCCCCGAGACTTAGCTCGGCTCAAAATATAACAACATCAACAGCCCAAACATCAATACACAATACGAATCACAATCAAACACACTAACTTCACAATTGCACCTTATTCCATAAGTTGGTAATCCTATTTCCAAACTTCACAATTTCAACTCATATCCACATTATTGTATTCATTCATTCAAGATTATTCCATTACATAACAAACAAGTTCCAAACCACATACAAACCTCCCCAAAGTTCACTACTTTCCAATTTTCATTCAAAACACCAAAAGTTACGACGAACGTTCTAACTTGCGTCGTTTCATTCCAAACTCATTATCATCAACCATAAATCATATTTAAAGTCTTTAGTATCATATATATACTATGATATACACAAATATACCAAAGGTATACACTTTCCGATAACGTCCGAAATTATTTTCTAACACCAACTCAATTCCTTAATCAATCCTTTACAACATAATGACCACAACAACACATCATTCAAGCTAAATAAGATCAAATTCTTATGCCTTAAACCTTATAAAACCCACGGCCAAACACACTCTTTTTGCACACACACGCCATGCACAAACACAACACCATTCCAAAATCTTCATGCCAATTCAATCACTAACACATGTAAATCCATTTCATAACACAAAACATAGATTTCTTACCTTAATCTTAAGATTCCGATTCGCCGCAAACGTCGTCCTTTCGTCGAACTAATTGTACCACCACGAAGAGGGTCTTGAGTACTTCACCACTATGCAAAACTCAAGATTTTTAAGGCTAAGATCAAAGCTTGCCAATTTTGTTTTCTCTTCCTAAACCCACTTCGGCCGAGAGCCTTATTTGATGCCCCTTCTCTTTTTTTTTATCTTAATTCTTGATAATTCAAAGGGTAAGTTGATATATATCCACATCTAGTCATGTGCTTAGCACATGCCATTATAAATGGGTTTGGGCCAAAGGCTATGGCCGGCCACCCTCAAGGACTTGGGCTGCAATTTTTTTTTGTCCAATTCTTGGCCCAATTCATTAAAAGTCCCGTTTTGTAATTCTCGAAACAAATTCCGAAATTCCAAATTTACCCTTGGCCTTCCCCGACGTCTTAACATTAATGACTCCATGACCAACATATTCATATTTACCAAAATCAAAATATTTCCTCAACACACACAAGTCTTATTTATTTCTTGATTTTCCCGTTACACGAAAATACGGGACATAACATTCTCCCCCCCTTAAGAACATTCGTCCTCGAATGTTGAATCGAACTCATGGGTGTCGTACTACTCCGGGAGGGTTCTCTTGATAGTTGTCCTTTATTGATTTCTCCGATATGTCCTCTTTACCAATACTAGGGTAGATTTTTCACATCACTGACTCAAATACCTTCATAATACATTTTCTCATACTCTACGTAATCACCGAACTCTGCACCATATTCTTGTAAGGGACGGACACTTTCCAGACATCATCGTCAATATCATCTTCTTTTCACACTCCTGAGTTTCCTTACCACATCGTCGTAATCTCACTTTACTTCATATCAGAAACTTCATGCCAAACAGATTCAGAACTAAAACCGGACGGATTCATAATCGGAGGCAGACATACTCAACTATGGCGGTCGGATTCGTAGTCAACATCAAAGGTACGGAAGCATAACAGACACATCTGAGATCGGAGTCAGACGTACAAAGGCGTATCAAACGAATTCGTAGGCAGAATCAGACACACTAAGATATACCAAACAGATTCACAATCAAAGCCAGTCGTACGGAATCATATCGAACAAACCCGAATTCAGAAGCAAACATACAAAGTGGTTTCATACCGAATCGTGATCAGACAAACCGAAGGGTATCAAACACACACGCGGTCAAAATCAAACGCATCGAAGCATATCAGACGGATTTATATCCAGAGTCAGACCCACAGAGGTGCGCCAGACAGAAACGGATTCGGAATCAAAGCGCACAAAAGGTTCATCGGACGGGAACCTAGTCGAGCGCAGAAGTACAGAGGTGTACTAGGTAGAGCCTCATCGGAATCGGAAGTGCAGAAGCACCACAGATGGGATGTCAATTTAGAATCAAATCATTCATATTAAAGCTCCAATAATTCATGAGAATGCCCCTTGATTTGCAAACTCATTCACCAAGTCGTCACACAATTTACCTTGCGTCTTACGTATCGATTCCTTCAAATTTCCAATTACTCACACTGCTTATCTTTTCTTTATCACAACATTAGTCGCCGGGCTCAGCTCTTAGCCCCCCTAGGCACCAAATGAGAATCATACACACACATACACATACATATACACCTACACACGTTTACTCATACCTTACCGGCGAACATCTCTGGCTGTTATTCAAATTCGTTCAATTTCCCAAGAGGTGTTGTATCCTTTCCTTTTCGCCCATTTAGTCCGCCTCGTTCCGCGCGACTCTCGAAAGGGCACTAATTATTCTCCACACATTCTATTCACCTTTGGTTACCCCAAATTCCCATTTACGTTAATCATACTTACACTTATGAAAAACTTTGCATTACTTCCCAGGGGGTCACCCATCCCAGAATTGCTCTGGCTTGAGCACGCTTAACCCCGAAACCTTCACGCATTTTGATGCGTTAGGGCTGATATAATTCCATCAATTGCCCTGCACGACCTTTGTCACGCAATTTTAGGCCAAACGGGGTCTTAGCAAATCTTTCGGAAATCTTTCGTAGCGGGTCCCACTCTCGGCTAAGCCGTACCATTACCTTGTCGCCTTTCTGAATTTCCAACATTCACTTTCATACACATATACATATGATCACAACTAACCCACGAATTTAAGCCTCCAAATAGTCGATGTGATCCGATAGAAATGCCACCGTAAGGTGTTCTCTGGCCACCGACAGAAGAAAACTAAAGCCCGATAAGTATCGCGGGGCCTTTTGTACTTAGTCTACATATTTACTTCTATATTTCTGGAAATATTTGGGCAGAGTTTCCTCTGTATTTCTTACTATCCGAAACCTGTACACCAGAAATACCAACCACGCCTCACAGGGCCAACACATATGTACACACATACACATCATATCACGTCGTAACGCAGCCACACAGGGCTGATGACTTCAAATAGGAATTATAACATCGTCGACGCTTACCACACGTGCCCAACTCAAACGGCATCGGAGGCGTTTTCCTGTTTACCTTCATCCAGGATTTCCAAAATCACTCGGACGGTGGGGATATTTAGTCGCCCTTGCCTTGGGTCACCCGGTCTCTAATTCCTTTAAATTTCCGTCGTCTTCATAGGACAACGTTTTGCGAATATCATACACACATAGAAAATTCTAAAAACTCATACACTTATAAATAATCAATATCGGGTCTGACTTGGGGAGCTGCCGTGAAAGGTATGTCCACTATCATCCACGTCTGCCTATCCGGTCTCCATTATCACCCGCATCTGAATCGGAGGGATACGGACGATCAGACAAATCTCGGCTCACTGACGACCCGGGCCAAGAACCGGAGAAATCCATAGCACTCTCCGAGGTGGCTGGGCTATCAGGGTTCTCCCTAACGATAAGAGCTGGCGCATATTTGAAAATCTCCTCCTGAGTCATCCCAGAAGAATGCTCCGATAGGCCTGCCTCATCACTATCCTCCTCCGCGGAGGTAAGAAGCTCCGGAGGGGTCATCGCCAGATCCTCTGAGATATCTGTGTCGTAGCCATCCTCCACGGGATCCTCCGCCCCAGGAATCGGGGGCTCTGGAGGAGTCGTAGAGGGGTCCTCCGACGGATCCGTATCGTAGCTATCCTCCGGAGAATCCTCCGAAGGATCCGTCTCGATCGAGTAACTGGGGCCCTGCCTACTCGGCCCCGGTGACAGCCTGGGGGCCTTCTTGGTACCCCCATCCTCATCGTCGGAAGCCGTCCTCTTCATCCTTCACCAACCTACAATCACCTGCACGGAGAGGGTCAGAAATAATTTCCCAAAATACTGACGCTAACACTCTTTTCGGAGCCTTGCTGTGAACACAGCAATTCGTTGGGAGGAACCATCCTAACAGTATAGCTTTATCGCACGATCTAAGATTCCAAAGAAAGGGTAACACAACATCCTAGATGTCCTGTAGCTTCCTGTTTATAGATGTGGTGCACAACACATCGATAAACAAGACTCTACTAGACACGGCCTGTAGACATTCCGAGGACAAACCGCTCTGATACCACTTTTGTCACGACCCAGCCCCGTGGGCCGCGACTGGTGCCCTTCTGGGACACCCCAAACGAACTCACACCCAAACCATCGCAATCAGCCTCGTCCAAACTCAACGTACGTTATTCGAACTCAACATCGTAAGCAGATATCTACCGAACACTTATCCTAAGCAGTCGCCCGTACAGATCAGACAAATCACAAATCAGAAAGGAGGCGGAATATACATCGCCAAATTTCACACACACACATCAGAAGGGTGGCGGGATGCACATCGCCCCCAAGTACATACACATACATACAAACTCAGAGGCCGACTTGGCCATAGTAGCGTACGGGCCACTTAAGATCGTAAAACAGACTCACATGCAAACACACCGGACCCACGACCCACAAATCTGACTACAGGCCTCTAGACAAAATAGAACATAAGAACATAGGACGGGACAGGGCCCCGCCGTACCCACTCATCCAAATATACAGAATACAGACACAACAAAAGATATGTACCAAAAGTAGGCTCCGGATCAAAGGGGAGCTCTCCAACACAGCAGAATGAGTAGCCTAAACTGGAGGACCACCCAAACGAGCTTCTGTACCTGCGGGCATGAAACACAGCCCCCGAAGAAACGGGGGTCAGTACGGAAGAAGTACTGAGTATGTAAAGCAGAAGGTACAGAAATCACAAGCACAGCTGGAGTCAGAAAGAACAAACGCACCGACATCGCAAACAAGCAAACCTGTGCGGGAGGCGAACGTACAAATGCAAATCAAATCATGTATAGGGTTTAGGAACGTGGTCACCCCCCGACGCTGGTGCCACAACACATCATAACTCCAGAAGTTTTCAAATCTCCGTACAGTCTCCAGATACATCATATCACACACACATCATATCATCAGAACGTATCAAATGCCATATCACATCATAACTCCATAAACGGTAACCGGCCCTATGGCGAGGCCTCGGAAACCGTAACACATCATAACTCCCGAATATATTATAGTGCGCACGATCACAAAGTCGGCCCGGGTACCGACGAACGAAGTCATAGCAGGCAGCACGAACAGAGTAGTGCAGAAATCATATGCATATCAAAAATAATTTGTCGGACTTAACATATAGTTTACGTAGAGGTATATACTGACGCCCGAAGGATCGGAGTAGGAATCAGACTGATCAAAGTATGCGTATAAAAGTTACGAAGTTCCAAACTGCCAAATTCGCAAGAAAACTGTTCATAAGTCATTTTCCGAAAATCTCACATCATTCAAAGTACAGAACGTACATTAATGGCATAGAAAGTTTCAAACACATCCTTGGGTCCTAAACAGACGGTTGCGGATCATAACGGACACAAATGAATCAAACAAACCGAATAAGGGGAGCCTCGGGGCTCGCGGGCCCACCTCGAGTCAAATTGAGGCGGCAGACACAAATCACAGACTTTCGGCTCCATAGAGCCATCTACGGAAGTTTCGAGGAGTTTCGGACACAACAGCACAAGTTATGGAGGTACGAACATTCTTTTAACCAAATGCGACAAAAAGGGTTCAATCGCGCTGAATGAATAGTGCTCGAACTTGAACTTCGGTTCCCAAGAGCAGGGTTATTCCCGAGGGGCCGATCTTAACCTAGTATGTCTAGGACATGCCAAAAGAATGATAGGTAGGCTTTACATACCTGGTTGGCGCCTTACGCTCCTCAAATCGCAATTCCCGTTTCGTCCAGAAACTGCAAATGGTCACTTTTACCAGTTACTATTCATGAGAATTAACATTTTAGTCTTTGGGCTATATTTGGCTACCGAAATTTCGGCAGCACATCTCCTATAAATCTAACACCCCCGAGACTTAGCTCGGCTCAAAATATAACAACATCAACAGCCCAAACATCAATACACAATACGAATCACAATCAAACACACTAACTTCACAATTGCACCTTATTCCATAAGTTGGTAATCCTATTTCCAAACTTCACAATTTCAACTCATATCCACATTATTGTATTCATTCATTCAAGATTATTCCATTACATAACAAACAAGTTCCAAACCACATACAAACCTCCCCAAAGTTCACTACTTTCCAATTTTCATTCAAAACACCAAAAGTTACGACGAACGTTCTAACTTGCGTCGTTTCATTCCAAACTCATTATCATCAACCATAAATCATATTTAAAGTCTTTAGTATCATATATATACTATGATATACACAAATATACCAAAGGTATACACTTTCCGATAACGTCCGAAATTATTTTCTAACACCAACTCAATTCCTTAATCAATCCTTTACAACATAATGACCACAACAACACATCATTCAAGCTAAATAAGATCAAATTTTTATGCCTTAAACCTTATAAAACCCACGGCCAAACACACTCTTTTTGCACACACACGCCATGCACAAACACAACACCATTCCAAAATCTTCATGCCAATTCAATCACTAACACATGTAAATCCATTTCATAACACAAAACATAGATTTCTTACCTTAATCTTAAGATTCCGATTCGCCGCAAACGTCGTCCTTTCGTCGAACTAATTGTACCACCACGAAGAGGGTCTTGAGTACTTCACCACTATGCAAAACTCAAGATTTTTAAGGCTAAGATCAAAGCTTGCCAATTTTTTTTTCTCTTCCTAAACCCACTTCGGCCGAGAGCCTTATTTGATGCCCCTTCTCTTTTTTTTGATCTTAATTCTTGATAATTCAAAGGGTAAGTTGATATATATCCACATCTAGTCATGTGCTTAGCACATGACATTATAAATGGGTTTGGGCCAAAGGCTATGGCCGGCCACCCTCAAGGACTTGGGCTTCAATTTTTTTTTTTTGTCCAATTCTTGGCCCAATTCATTAAAAGTCCCGTTTTGTAATTCTCGAAACAAATTCCGAAATTCCAAATTTACCCTTGGCCTTCCCCGACGTCTTAACATTAATGACTCCATGACCAACATATTCATATTTACCAAAATCAAAATATTTCCTCAACACACACAAGTCTTATTTATTTCTTGATTTTCCCGTTACACGAAAATACGGGACATAACAGATAGCCCGCGAAGTTTGTCAGTTAGCTAACCTTGGAGTTCGGTTGTTAGACTCAAATGATATAGGGATCACTGTCCAGGATACAGCGGCGTCGTCCTTGGTAGCTGAGATAAAGGAGCATCAGTACGAGGATCCTATTTTGGCTCATTGTCGAGATACGACTCCTCAGAAAGAAAAGATACCCTTTGTGATCACAGGAGATGGAGTGCTCAAATATCGTGGTAGATTATGTGTTACTAATGTTGCAGGACTCCGTCAGCAGGTTATGGGGGAAGCTCATTATTCTCGTTATTTTATCCATCCGGGTATAACAAGGATGTATCGCAATATTAAGGGAATATGTTGGTGAGATGGTATGAAGAAGGATATAGCAGAATTCGTCGCTCAGTGCCCCAAATTAGCAGCAACTTAAGATAGAGCATTAGAAGCCCAAAGGTTTATTACAGGCCATCGAGATTCCGATATAGAAGTGGGAGGTAATTAATATGGACTTCATTACAGGTTTTCTCCGTACCCAGCATAAGTATCATTCGATATGGGTCATAGTTGATAGACTTACAAAGTATGCCCATTTTCTACCTGTCAGAACTTCTTACTCAGCTGAGGATTATGCGAAGATCTACCTTAGAGAAATGGTACGACTTCATGGTGCTCCTACATCCATTATTTCAGATAGAGGGGCGCAGTTTACATCTAATTTGTGGAGATATTTCCAGAAAGGATTAGGGACTCAGGTAAGTCTTAGTACCGCATTTCACCCTCAGACAGATGGAAAGGCTGAGCGTACTATACAGACACTTGAGCATATGCTGAGACCTTGTGTGATTGATTTCCGAGGTAGCTAGGATGATCATTGCCACTTATTGAGTTAGCCTATAATAATAGCTACCTCAGATGGCCCCTTATGAAGCTTTATACGGGCGGAAGTGTGGGTCACCCATAGGATGGTTTGATGTTGGAGAAAATTAGTTGGTAGGCCCAAACTTAATACAACAGACAGTTGATAAGGTGAAGGTGATCCAGGAAAAATTACTAGAGGCACAGAGTCGATAGAAATCCTATGCAGATAAACGACTGCGTAAGTTAGAGTTTGAGGTAAGTGATTGGGTCTTTCTAAAGATCTCGCCTATGAAGGGAGTAATGAGATTTGGCAAGAAAGGTAAACTAAGCCCTCGATACGTTGGGCCATACAGAAGCATTCGTATAGTGGGGAAGGTAGCATATGAGTTAGAGTTACCTTCTGATTTGGAGGCTGTGCATCCAGTATTTCATGTATCCATGCACCGTAAGTGTATAGGAGATCCCTCGAGAGTCGTACCGGTAGACGATATTCAGGTGATCGAGCAGTTATCATACGAGGAGACCTAGTAGATATACTAGATAGACAAGTATGTTGGTTGCGAACTAAGGATGTGGCTTCCGTTAAAATGCTTTGGAGGAATAATAATATTGAGGGGATGACTTGGGAAGCTGAAAATGACATAAAATCCTTAAATCCACATCTATTCCCATCTCCCGATGGAGCCCAAACTTCAGGTATGTGATGCTTATTCTATTTGGTCGTGTGAGGCCATAGTTATTATTGTTTCGTGTAGCCCTGTGAGGCTTTGT
This sequence comes from Lycium barbarum, assembly GCF_019175385.1. Lineage (NCBI taxonomy): Eukaryota > Viridiplantae > Streptophyta > Magnoliopsida > Solanales > Solanaceae > Lycium > Lycium barbarum. The sequence continues at coordinate 54,514,058 of NC_083345.1, read as the reverse complement.
GTTTTTAGGTTCCTGTATGACAGGTTCGTATTAGTACAGTTATAAATGAAACTCTGCCGAAATTTTTGTGAGACTCTATAGGCTAACCATTTGAGGACGAATGTTCTTGGGGGGGGGGGGGGGAGAATGTTACATCTCCCGTTTCAATACGTCTTTAGTCTATGGTACGCTAATCATTTTTGGCCTCGAGTTTTAAGATTCGTCTTTAAGGTTATGGAATATTGGACATGTCTCAATTTTGTATATGAATAGTTAAGTTTAATTATTACAAGTATTGGAAGGATTAGAGGTTAAACGAATCAACGATGGATGGAAAGGCGCATTGTACAACTTGATGATGCAAGTTGACGACCTATCAACATGTTGACGCCGTCATCAAGATTGTTGATAGTGCTCAGGGTAGCTCGACGCCCTGCCGCCTGAGAATTACGGGCTATGGCATGTCGACAGTGGCAAAACGACGGGCCGTAGACACGTCGACGCCGTCGTCGACCATGTTGATGCCACCGTGGCGGTGGAAACTTTTTTATATGGTTATTTAAAGTCGAGGCTCGATGTAACCCTCATTTTTCACTCTCATCAGCCCCCTAAACCCTCCAAACACTTTCTAAGCTCTCCAAGGTAAATTTCATCAAATTAAATCAAGATTTTGCCTTCCAAGTTAGAGACTAGCTAGGAGGAAGTTGTAATGTTGATGTTTGGAGGCATGGCTGTTTGTTTGAGCTTGGACCTAAGATTTTAATTGGATTTTCTAGACAATAAGGTATGTATTGTATCCTACTCTTGTTAATTAAGTTGTTCATGGAAAAATTCCCTAGTTTAAGGTGAAGGAAATTGTGTTATGAAGGCATACACTAGCTTGTTAATATGGTTGCCTTGTGGGCTGTTTTGAATGGAATTTTGGAGAGAATTCTTACTTTTTTATGTTGCTAAATGATGTTTTTGTTATTGTTGTTGATGTTGCATATATTGTGGGTTGTTTTGGAGTTGGATTGGAGTAAGGATTATAGGGGAAATGCTGCCCAAATTTTGTTAAGTTTCATTCATATTTGAATTGGATAGTAAGTGATGTAAATGATCTAATTGTGGCCTATGTCATCTTAATTGTAGACTTGCGAGCTCGAGAAGTAGACGTTGGACGTTTAGATAGACTTCAAGGTATGTTAAGGTTATCCTTCCTTTCATTTTGGCATGATACTTATGATATGAACGAACAGACGAATGAACAAATGAACGAACTTCCATATCACTCTATTCTTAGAAGCGTTAGGAGTGATCTAATCTTTGATGTTCCTGTACGCCTTTTATGATTACTCCTTCTATTCATGGGTCATGAGAGTACGTATATTGATGATATTATCTCAAATATGTTTATCGGAGGTAGCACGACTTTATATCACTCCGAGAGTTCCATTTATTCATCTTATTTATGCATTGCATTCATTTATACATATGCACATTGACCAATGACCAGAAGGCGTTATATACGCGTATGTTATATGTATATAGGGTATGGGGAAAGGGATAGGCATTATATACGCATCACCACCTGATCAGCTAGTATACGATGATGATGATGATGATGCCCACAGAGGGGCCGACTTGATGTGATAGATGGATCGGACTGCACGTTCCGCAACACTAACATTTATGGATCGGGTTGTACGTTCCTCAGCACTAATAATTATAATATATATATATATATATATATATATATATATATATATATATATATATATATATATATATATATATATATGATTCCTGAAAGAAAGCATGCATATCACATGTCCTCAGAGGCACTTCCAGTCATATAGAGTTATTCAGATGTATTTGGATATTCGGATTAACTTTTATGTCTAAGATTCCTTTCATGATTCTCTTATGTATGTTGTTTTTATGCCTTACAAACTCGGTACATTATTCGTACAGACTCCCCTATTGCATAGGGGGCTGCGTTCATGCCCGCAGGTTCTGGTTGACAGACAGACAGTCCAGCTCAGTAGGACTTCCATCCGGCAGTAGTCAGTGCACTCCACTTGGTTCTTAGCTGCAGTCTATTTTGGTATGCCGTTTTGATGCATATATATGGGTATGACGAGGCCCTATCCCGTCCTTCTTACAGCCTTGTACTCTTTTAGAGGCATGTAGATAGTTGTATGTAGTTGGGATGTTATGTAGCCTCGGCTTCTATTTTGTTGTACAATATCTACAGCGGCCTAGTCGGCTTGCACTGTTGTTTCTAGTATGTATATGCATATATATTTACGAGTTTTGATGCATAGTTTTTGGTGTTGTTCTCATAGAAGCTAGCATAGTACCGTTATGGGTCACATATGAGCCACATTTTTATTTAGTACGATCCAGGTACAGGTATGAGAGTGTCTGATAGTAGGACTCGGGCACTCATCATCACTCATCGGTTTGGGTCGTGACACTAAAGTTGAGGACCTACCTGGAACAACCCTGTCTACTGGTCAAGAAAACGAGCTCTCAAGAGCTCTCTGTCTGGGTGGCTCACCGGAGGAAGCCTGCTAAGCTGAATGAACAAGGCGGCCAAAATATGGCTGATACGGCCTAGAAGACTGACTGGCGCCCCTCGAACTAGAACCACCACAACTCCCAACCCCCTCCAAATGTACGGGCCTTAGCAGCCTCAACCAAAGAAGCATGCTCAACGATGGACTGGAAGGAAGCCCCCCATCGCCTCCATCTGAAGGCAAGGAATATGAAGAGAACCAACGAGCCCATCAACAAAGCGCCTAATCCTGTCAGGCTCAGTAGGAATCAAAGGAGCTGAATAACGGGCCAGATATAGATAGCGAGTCACATAGGCCTTCACAGACAAACCTCTATGCTATAGATATAGAAACTCCTCCCTACGTGCCTCTCTCACAGCCCGGGCCACATACTTCTCAAGGAAGGCCCGGTAGAACTGAGTCAAAGTCAGGGGAGGAGAACCCTCAGGTCTGCAAGCAACAAAATACCTCCAAAAAGTCTTCGCATCGCTGCGAAACTATTAGATCACATAGTCAACTCCATGGGACTATAAAATCCCCATGCTATGTAGCAACTCATGCATATCCAAGACGAACTCATAAGCGTCCTCTCCAGAAGTACCCGAGAACCTCGGTGGCTCCAACTTCCTAAACCTCCAAACTATGTCCTGATCAGTCAAGGTCATACCCGGACCCGCCACGGGTCTAAGATCATCCCCTGGGGCTGGCACTGCATCAATATGGGGAGCCATAGCTGTAGCGGGGTATGCTACTCGAGTAGGTCTTTGCTCAGGGGTCTCTGCCCCAACTCTGGTATGCGAGCCACCGCCCGGAGTAGTAACACCAGCGGTAGCTTGCTGGGCATCTAGATAGAGTAGATCACGGGCCATGGTATCCTGCATAGTCTGCTCAGAAGTAATCTCGAGCTGTGTTCGTGCTGGGGCCATATCATCCTCAGCGGCCTGGTCTCGAACCTGCTGATCCTCAGGCTCTGGAGATGGAGATCGCTCGCACCGATATCCTACAGCAGGAGCCCTGCCCCTGGCTGGGGCAGCCCTGCGGCCTCTAGCTCTGCCGCGCCCTCTAGCTGTCACTCGCCTTCTGGTGCCAGCCGCAGCTGAGGGCTTTGGCACCTGATCTTGGGCTATAGAAGCTCCAGTCCTCACCATCTGTGAGAGAAGAGATAAGAGTCAAATACTAATTCGATTGTTCCAGATACCAATTAGAATAAAGTAGCACGAAAGAAGGAAAGAAAGTGAAATTTCCTAAATGTCCTATAGCCTCTCACAGATAAGTACGGAGCTCATCGTACCGATCCACGAGACTCTACTAGACACGCTCTTGTATTATAGACAGGGTAACCTAAGGCTCTGATACCAACTTGTCACGGCCCAATTTAACTAAGTCGCGCAGGTGCCTACCTTTCCCACCTCGGTAGGCGAACCCTTATCCCAACAATCTCAAAAACATAAATCAATAAATAATTAAGCAGAAGAAATAGAAATGCGTAAGTCTGACATAATAATAGATAGAATATGCGGAAATACAACAACCACCCCAGATATCTGTCTAATCATACAAGAGCAACTAACTACATACTATAAGTCTAGAAATATCAATAATACATCAAGTCTGAATATGTCTCGGAATATCAAAATAGGACATAGCATAAGGAAAGAATCTCCAAGGTGGTGGACGTCCTCATGCTCACCCTGTAAGACTCTAAGTAGCAACTCTCGCACAATCAGCCACGAGAAGCAGAGGTCGACCTTACCTGGAACTCTGCACTCATAAAAGAATGCAGCAAGTGCAGGTCAGTACAAACAACAAGTACTGGCAGGTATCAAAGGCCGACTAAGCTTAGCCAACACATCTCAAGTCAATAAAGTAAGATAAATAGGTAATCAATCAAGGTATAAGCCAAGCACAAGCTAGAAATCAAGCACACATAATCACCTAGGTTATAGCATCTAAACCCAATTGTGGCAAGTCTCAAATACGCAGTCCGAATCCATATATCACAAGTACATCACAAGAATTCAATGCAATAATGTATGAAATGTATATGTAATGCAATGTTATGTACACATGTTTTCACGACCCAGCTAGGGGCCGCGATGGGTGCCCGGGGCTAACTACCGAGCACCGCTTGTACTATTACTTCTTAGACTCATTCATAATCATTTATCGATTTCATGCTCATTTTACAAAAGGAACTGCTTTTCATTACAAAACATAATGCTTTTATACAATAACATATATCAATATATTTGCACAATATCAACCTCGTGAAACCACATAGCCCACATTGAGTATCTACGAGCCTCTATTGGATTACACATACAACTGTACATAAAGGATTCATCATGAGCACCTCCGGAACAAGGGAGTGCTTTCAGTCAGCTAACAACTTCTAAGAGTCTGAGGCAAGATCTCCTCCCTGTCTACCTGTGGGCATGAACACAACGCAAAAGAAAACGGACGTCAATACGAACATTGTACTGAGTATGTAAGGCAGGAATGAAATGAACAATGTCATAGAAGCATCATGAATCATAAGAAAAGATATAACCTGCTTGAGTGTTATAAGGAACATACTTTTTACATATATCATATTTTACATCATCATAGTATATGGTTTGTCATATCCCATATATCATCACATTCATCATCACATACTTCATCACGTACATCGTCACATCGTACTCCGCGTCATTACCCGCGTCCGGGTAATCCTCATATACCGCCCACTAGTAGTGATCATGCCCGACCCTCTAGGCTCGGTGTAAACGTAATAGCCCGCATTAGCGGTGACATGCCCGGCCAAATAGGAACGGTGGAATCTTATCATCAAGAAATTAATCATAACACATCACTATCACACATCTCATAACATAGCATCATTTTATCATTTCTTGATATCTTATACATATCATCATCGTATTACAAACTAGCATTGTTAATCATCTTATAGACATATCATATATTAGCATTAAGAGCATACGTTAAGCTTTAAGGGCAACCACACTATGTCGGGGTGACGTAAGGTCGTGAACCCCCGATTATATTATGAACGTTTATGAGTATTGTGCCTCGCCTTTAAGGAAATAGAGCATAAGGAGAGTGTTAACAAAGATAACATCATTAGCCTTATAGGAACATCATGCCACAATTTCTTGAATCGCTATACTCTAGCTCATTATCATCACTATCATATTCATATGTAATTCAATATATTGAAGGACTCATAGGCTTCGTTTTGTAGAAGTATTATATAAGACTTGAAGGATTCATGCCTTTTGAAAGAAAATATAAGCCTCACATACCTTGGTCGTTTAACCATGCTATCGTTTGCTTGATTTCCTTTGATGTCACGTCTTTACCTTCAAGAGAGAATTCGTACCATCGTTAGTCAATCGACGAGAAGAACGCGCTACTATTTCTAGGGAAAATTGGGCAGCATTTCCTTTGTTTCTACTACTTTTCCCATGTTTCATTTCAACTACCAAACATTCACAACAACACTCACAATATCATATCAACAATCGTCATTTATCTACATTTACCACATTCCACCATTTTCTCCAATTTCTCCACATTTATGGGTTTTAGCTCATCATCACATTTTCTCATACCTCACACCTATTTCATGGTCTACGCGTCATTTATAACATATTTATACTCCCAACTCATCAACATTCATAATTCAATCCAACTATCATTCAACTATGGCACTATTCACATTTTATGACCCATTTACTACTACACTCTTCTATAATCCAAGTGTTTCAACGTATAATTACTTCAATCATCATGAGAAAGTCATAAAACTTACCTTAGATGTGGTAGCAACGAGCCTTGAGTAGAAATACTCTTCTATACCAAAAACCCTACTTCACTTCCTTTGCAATTTCTTGGTGTAGATGAACTTTGATGAGTTTCACACTCTTGATTTCATGGATTTAGTGTTGTTGATCTTGATTTTCCTTTGCTTCTCTTGTGGATGAATATTAGAGAGTATTCTAGATGTTTCTTGAAGTGTGGAATGAAAATGAAATGAATGGAATGAAAAAGGGTCCTTTATACTTAACTTAATTTTTTTTTTTTTTATGAACAGTAGTCGAAGTGCACGGTGGTCGTAAACCCAGTTTACAGGCCGTATTCTTGTTTACTGTCTGTCTTTCATGACCGCATTTAAGCATAACAGAACCAGAAAGGTTTGTTGGAGGTCATGGTGGTTTACGGTCACAGTTTACGGGTCGTATTTCGATTTACGGTCCGTATTCTGAGTCGTATTTAACCATTTAGACATTTGGCAGAAAGTTGAAGTTTTGGAATGTTGAAAGACGATAGCAGTTTACGGTCCGTAAACCACTTTATGGGTCGTATTTTATTTTACGACCAACTGGGCCGAAGTGCAAATCTGCAACTTTTGCATTTTTAAAACTCATAAGTAGTCATCCCCTTCTTAGTAAAACATCGTACACTCATACTCTTCGTTGGTCTATTCATTGTACGTTCACGGAGAAATTTCCGAGGTGTAACATTTTCCCCCCCTTTTGGAACATTCGTCCTTGAATGTTAAGTCAGCGAGGATTCTAGAAAGATTTTGCCAGAGTTTCCTTTATAATATGGCACTACCATCCTGTCATAACAACCCATAATATCACATCACTGCCTCACAGGGCCATAACACAATAAAATTTTGAGAAATGATGGGAGTAGGGGTGTTCAGATACTTTAATTATTAAACTTCATTTAATGCATGCATACCTTATGTTTTTGGCGTTTCACTTTGAATTTCTCCCGGGTGTTGGAATAAATACGGGTATTTGAATTTCATATTTTCTTCCGCTTCCCAAGTCATTTCTTCCCTGTTGTTATTTCGCCACAACACTTTGACTGAACCTACTTCTTTATTTCGAAGTCTTCGCACTTGCCTGTCTAGGATGGCCATAGGCACTTCTTCGTAGGTTAGCTTTTCTGTCACTTGAACGTCGTCAATTGGAACAATCTTTTTGGGATCTCCAATACACTTGCGGAGCATCGAAACGTGGAAAACTGGATGGACTGATTCAAGCTCCGAGGGTAAGTCCAATTCATAGGCCACATAACCCACCTTGCGAATAATTCTATAGGGTCCAATGTATCTAAAACTTAGCTTCCCTCTCTTGCCAAATCTCATCACCCCTTTCATTGGCGATACTTTCAAAAATACCCAATCATCAGCCTGGAATTCCAAGTCTCGTCGGCGGTTGTCCGCATAAGACTTTTGGCGACTTTGGGCTGTTAACAATCGGTCTCGGATCACCTTGACTTTTTCGACTGCTTGTTGAATCAATTCGGGGCCTATTAATTGTGCTTCTCCTGTTTCAAACCACCCAATTTGAGACCTGCACTTCCTTCCATACAAAGCTTCATACGGAGCCATTTGAATACCGGAATGATAGCTATTGTTGTATGCAAATTCGATAAGGGGTAGATGCTCATCCCAACTACCATCAAAATCCAGCACACACGCTCGTAGCATATCCTCCAAGGTCTGAATAGTACGCTCGGCTTGTCCATCGGTCTGCGGATGGAACGCCGTGCTAAGCTTGACTTGAGTACCAAGACCTTCTTGAAAGGATTTTCAGAACTTGGCTGTAAACTATGCCCCTCTGTCTGTAATAACAGATAATGGAATTCTATGAAGTCGCACAATTTCTTTTAAATACAACCTAGCATAATCTTCCGCTGAATGCGTAGTTCTAACTGGAAGAAAATGAGCTGCTTTTATGAGTCTGTCCATGATCACCCATATAGAATCATACTTCCCTCGTGAACGGGGTAATCCCACAATAAAATCCATATTAATCACTTTCTATTTCCATATAGGAATTTCCATCGCTTGTAATAAGCCCACTGGTTTCTGATGTTCGATTTTTACTTGTTGGAAATTTGGACACCGTGCTACAAATTTTGCTATGTCCCTCTTCATGTCATCCCACCAATACATCAATTTGTGATCATGATACATTTTGGTCGCACCTGGATGAATGGAATACCGAGAATAATGTGCTTTCTCTAGAATTCGCCGGCGCAATTCTGCCACATTCGGCACACATAGTCTGCCTCGGTACCTAAGAATTCCATCAATAGAAACTTCAAATGGAGACTTCTCCTTTTCATGAGATAGGTCTCTGCAATGGCACAATTGGGAGTCTTCATATTGTCGCTCCTTCACTTCTACATTCAAAGATGAAACTGTAGGATCGTTAATGCTGACCCTCACACTACCTGAATCGACTACACGTACTCCAAGATTAGCTAATTGATGGAGCTCACGAATCATTTCTTTACTTTCTAAAGGAACTTCACATAGACTGCCCATGGATCGGCGGCTAAGCGCGTCGGCTACTACATTCGCTTTTCGGGAGTGGTACAAAATGTCACATCATAAACTTTCAGCAATTCCAACCACCGCCTCTGCCGCAGGTTCAACTCCTTCTACTTGAACATGTATTGAAGACTTTTGTGATTTGTATCAACATGCACACCATACAAATAATGCCTCCATATTTATAAGGCATGAATAACCGCAGCCAATTCGAGATCATGAGTTGGATAATTCTTTTCATGTTTCCGTAATTGTCTCGAAGCATATGTAATAACTTTCCCATGCTGCATCAACACACATCCTAGTCCAACACCCGAAGCGTCACAATACACAACATAGCCATCTGGGCCTTCTGGAAGTGTTAAAACTGGAGCTGAGGTCAATCGGTCTTTCAACTCTTGGAAACCACACTCACAAGCCTCGTTCCACTGAAATTTTGCTGACTTCTGGGTTAGCTTTATCAATGGGGCTGAAATAGACGAGAAACCTTCTACGAACCTTCTGTAATAACCTGCCAACCCCAGAAAACTACGGACTTCTGTAGGTGTCGTAGGCCTTGGCCAAGTCTTCACAGCCTTAATTTTCTGAGTATCGACTCGAATGCCATCATTTGAAATGACATGGCCCAGAAATGTTACAGAATTCAGCCAGAACTCACACTTTGAAAATTTCGCATATAATTCCCGGGCTCGAAGAATGCCAAGAACAATTCGCAAATGATCTGCATGTTCTAATTCAGTGCGAGAATATACCAGAATATCATCAATAAATACTATTACAAATAAATCCCAGAGTGGCCTGAACACATTATTCATCAAGTTAATAAACACGGCCGGAGCATTAGTCAACCCAAACGACATTACTCGGAATTCATAGTGGCCATATCTCTTCCTGAAAGCAGTCATGGGAATATCCGCTTCTCTAACTCTCACCTGATGGTAACCCGATCTCAAATCTATTTTAGAAAACCACTTAGCATCTTGCAATTGATCGAATAAGTCATCAATCCTTGGAAGAGGATATTTGTTCTTTACCGTCACCTTATTCAATTGCCTATAATCGATGCACATTCGTAGGGATCTGTCTTTCTTTCTCACGAACAAGACTAGTGCTCCCCACGGTGAGGAACTGGGTCTGATAAACCCCTTGTCAAGCAAGTCTTTCAACTGTGCCTTTAGCTCTTTTAATTCCGCCGGAGCCATTCGATAAGGAGGAACAGAAATGGGCTCGGTGCCCGGCAACACATCAATGGCGAACTCAATTTCTCTTTCTGGAGGAAGACCTGGAAGATCATCAGGAAATACATCTGGGAATTCATTCACTACCGGAACGAATTTGAAAGTTGGCGACTTTGCCTCGGTGTCATGAACTCGAACTAGATGGTAAATATAGCCTTTAGCTATCATCTTTCTTGCCTTAAGGTAGGAAATAAACCTACCCTTTAGAGATGCTGTATTACCCTTCCATTCAAGCACGAACTCTCCCGGGAATCGGAATCGAACCACTTTCAATCGGCAATCGACATTAGCATAGCACGAGGCCAACCAATCCATACCCATAATTACATCGAAATCTAACATTTCCAACTCAATCAAATCAGCCGTGGTCTGGCGATCACATATCACAAGTACACAATTTTTATACACTTGTCTTGCTATCACGGAATCACCAACCGGAGTAGACACCTCAAAAAGTTTGATTGGCTCAGGTTTCACCCCAACACAACCAGCAACATATGGAGTAATATAAGAATATGTTGAACCCCGGATCTATCACTGCATACACATCACGGGAGAATATAGACGAAGTACCTGTAACCACATTCGGAGAGGACTGGAGATCCTATCGTCGGGCTAAAGCATATACGCGGGGCTGGGTGGCACCTGCAGTAGATGCTGCCCCTCTGCCTCTACCTCGACCGGCTGACATCTGGGGAGCCTTCGCTACCGGGCGCGCTGATGAGGAACCAGCTGCTGAGCCTGTGGGTTGAACCCCACCTTTACCATACCGTGAGGGACAATCTCGCATCATATGCCCAGTCTGCCCACAAACATAACAGGCATCTGTGTCTTGGTGACATGGCCCTGAGTGTAATTTGCAGCACTGACTACATCGTGGAACTGGGGGTCTCCCTTGATTATAATCACCCTCAAACTGGAAACCTGAAGCCCTCGAGCTCTAACCCTGTCCCGAGCGAAAGGAGCGGTCAAAGATTCTATCTGGAAATCTGGGAGGTGCACTAGTCGCCGTCTGGCCTGACTGCCTAGAATAATTCTACCTCGATCCCCCTCCGTACTCGCTGCTCGCTCTTATAGATCTAGCCCTCTTGCTTTGCCTCCTGTCCATATCACGATCACTCCTTGATGGTTGTTGTCGCCCCTATAAGTTCTGGGCATGGGCCTATATACGGGAAATGTCCATCCCATCTTGCAATGAAGCCGTCAAACAATCTTTGAATAAATGTGGTCCCAAACCACTCACAAATCTGTGAACACGATCTCCCATGTCAGCCACCACAGCCGAGGCGTACCTGGCCAAAGAATTAAATTGCATACTATACTCCCGGGCACTCATACTTCCTTGCTTCAAATTTAGAAATCTATCAGCCCTAGCTCGGCGAATCTCGGGTGGTAAATAGTGACGAATAAAAGTATCCACAAATTCCTGCCATACGGGTGGAGGCGCATTCTCTCCTCTTGATAATACCCAATTATTATACCATAAGACTTCCACATCCCGGAGTCTATAAGAGGCCAACTCAACGGATTCAGTCTTGGAGGCATGAATAATCTTTAAAGTCCTCAACATCGCATCGATAAAGCCTTGTGGATCCTCATTCGGCTTTGACCCAAAGAAGTCCGGAGGGTTTAAAGTCATGAAGTTACGGGCTCTAGTACTGGCTGATCGATCACTCGGGCCCGCATTTTGCTGCTGTGCCTGGGCGGCAACTAACTGTGCCAATAACTGAATGGCCTCGATCATTTGTTGACCCGAAGCAACCGGCGGAGGAATTGGAGCTGGAGCTCCTTCTTGCTCTTCCACATTAGGCGGGGTAGAGGAAGTGCTAGATGGAGTCTCATTTTGTGACTCTCCTTCTCCAATATTCACCGGAGGCTCTCTTTCTACCCGCCTCTTTGTCGTAGTCTTGCCCTTCTGGGCGGCTATAACTTTTCCCTTGGGCGGCATTCTGAAATCACAATACACTATTAGGGAGGATAAAATCTTATACACGGCTCTATCGCACGATCTCATAAGAAGAAATATGGTCATTTTCCTAAATGCCCTGTAGCATCTTGTTTATTGATGTGGCGCGCAACACACCATAAACAAGACTCTACTAGACACGACTCGTAGACACTTCCTAGGACGAACTTGGCTCTGATACCACTTCTGTCACGACCCAGCTAGGGGCCGCGACGGGTGCCCGAGGCTAACCACCGATCACCGCTCGTACTATTACTTCTTAGACTCATTCAATAATCATTTATCGATTTCATGCTCATTTTACAAAAGGAACTGCTTTTCATTACAAAACATAATGCTTTTACACAATAACATTTATCAATATATTTGCACAATATCCACGTCGTGAAACCACATAACCCACATTGAGTATCTACGAGCCTCTATTGGATTACACATACAACTGTACACAAAAGATTCATCATGAGCACCTCCGGAACAAGGGAGTGCTTTCAGTCAGCTAACAACTTCTAAGAGTCCGGAGCAAGATCTCCTCCCTGTCTACCTGTGGGCATGAACACAGCGCCAAAGAAAACGGACGTCAGTACGAACATTGTACTGAGTATGTAAGGCAGGAATGAAATAAACAATGTCATAGAAGCATCATGAATCATAAGAAAAGATATAACCTGCTTGAGTGTTAGAAGCAACATACTTTTTACATATATCATATTTTACATCATCATAGTATATGTTTTGTCATATCCCATATATCATCACATTCATCATCACATACTTCATCACGTACATCGTCACATCGTACTCGGAATCATTACCCGCGTCCGGGTAATCCTCATATGCCGCCCACTAGTGGTTATCATACCCGGCCCTCTAGGCTCGTTGTAAACGTAGCAGCCCGCATTAGCGGTGACATGCCCGGCCATATAGGCACGGTGGAATCATACGCAGCCCGCATTTGTGGTGACATGCCCGGCCAAATAGGCACGGTAGAATCTTATCATTACAAAATTAATCATAACACATCACTATCACACATCTCATAACATAGCATCATCTTATCATTTCTTGATATCTTATACATATCATCATCGTATTACAAACTAGCGTTGTTAATCATCTTATAGACATATCATATATTAGCATTAAGAGCATACGTTAAGCTTTAAGGGCAACCACACTATGTCGGGGTGACGTAAGTGTTACACCCCGTAAGAGTCTGTGCTATTTTAATTAAGACAAGAAAGAATGAGTTAAGAAAGTTCAAGGAAAGTTAATCGAGTTAGTAAGAATATCGTTATATATATGGTTGTCTTAAGTATCCCGAGGTGACATCGTAACCTAAAGGATTTGAAATCGCGTTATGAGCGTATATGAGGTAATGTGAGTGCCCTTTTAAAGTATTTGAGATTATTAGTAATGATATAGAAGATGGATAAAAGATATGAATATATTTTTGCGATTGGAGTTTCGTCGAAGCTTCGTAAGTTCTCCAGTTACGTTTAAGGTTATGGTGATTCTCCGGACCCTTCGAGACGTGTATGGATTGTTATGTATGTATATGGGTATGTATATGTATGTATAAGAGGTTACATGAGAGTTGGAAGAGGATTAGAAGATAAACGAATCTAAACAAAATGAATCGGAACAACTTCAGTAAATTCTCGGACCAGATTTTTAGCCCATATTGTTGGGGGAATATCTCCTAGTATATGAGGAGTTTTAAGGTGTTTAAAAAGCCTAAAATGAAGTTCATCGAGTCTAGTTTCCAACGCAACAAACCACTCGTCAAAATGATATTTGGATAAGGAAATATGGACGATGCAATTTGGGCTGGCAGGGCAGCAAGTTTGGACCCGACCCAAACACTAATGTTTCGGCCCATGAGGCCCATTAACGTTAATATATATGGCAAATTCACTTGAGGGCTGATCATTTTCAGCTAATATCCTCCAAAAACATTAGAGAGAGAGAGAGAGAGAGAGAGAGATCCTAGGCTAAGGAAGCCATTTTGATCAAAATCCGAGCTCCGAATCCCGAAGCTCATGAAGAGAAAAACGTTGTACGTTGCGTTGCCTTCAATTTGAGATAAATATTGGTCTTGGGGGATGAAATTTTCGTGGTGGATATTCTGATAAGGTATTTATAAAATTCCTTTTATGTTATTAAAGTGTTTATTTAGAGGTTTAACGAATTAGAACGGAGAAAACAACATTATAAACTCGTTTGTTGTTTTGTTGAAATTTATGGGTGAGGGGCTGTTTTAATTGAAATTGATGGACTGATTTGAATTAATATTTTGGTTGTTGTAATCATGGATATGTGAGGAGAGTGAAGGAATTTAATGGTTAGAGTTGGAGTTAAATTGTTGTGGGTTGTTGTAAGGATTATAGAGATAATAATGTGGTTTTATTGCACATGAGTAGATGATGTGGTGTCGAGTGGCTGCTGTTGTATTTCCCTGAAATTTTCTGAAAATATTGCATGAAATAAGGTATAAGAAGTGCATATGGGCTGCTTGGTGTATTGCAAGTGTTCGTTAGAATTTCGGGCATCGTTATGTTACAGTTGGGGGCTGTTTTGATATGTTGTTGTTCTTGTTGAAATAAAAGAATTGAAGATATGGTTGTGTCCATATGTTATTGTTGGTATTTCTGTGTCAACAGGAGAGCAATTGGAAATTCGGATAGACGAGTTTATAGGGAAAATGCTGCCCAAATTTTTGTAGACAAGTGATGAGTTAAAGATTGAATACCAAAAGCCTTATAGTTAACAATTGGTAAAAATGACCATTTGTAGGTTTTGGGCGAAACGGAGATTGAGTTTGGACAAGCGTGAGTAGCGCGAAAGGTATGTAAAGCTTATCCTTTCCTTCTTTGGCATGCCCTAGGTCTACTAGGTTGAGATTTCGGCCTCGGGGACCATCCTGCTCATTGTAACACGAGATTAGTTTTTGTTACTATTCATTCAATAGAATTGAATTATAAAAGGTGCATTTTACTAGAAAAGTGGTTGGACTTCCAAAACGTTTACAAATGTAACCCGATCGTTCTAAAACTTTCCTGGATGACTCCGTAGAGTCTAATGGGGGTGATTCTCGTCCGCCGCCTCGACTTGGCCCGAGGTGGGCCCGCTATCCCCGATGCCTCTCTTATTGTTCTGTTTGTCTTATTCCCGTACGGTAAGTCAAGGGAACTCATGGTTATTGTTCCGACTACTAAACGGGAGATATTTTATCTATCCCGAGACGGATTTTAATGATTATTGACCCAATTGTGGGGACCGAAACCCTGACATGTGATGTACGGCTTTAGCCAATGTACTCTTGTCCGGAGTTCGCAGGTAACTCCTGGTTATTATGCTGTTCACTATATGATAGGTGTTATGACCACCTTCATGAGCATTATAAAATGTTTTTGACATCTAAAGCGTTTTTAAAAATCTTACCCTGAGATTCTGGACAAACTACTTATTTTCTTTATTTTCCGATATACGATTTTGGTATACCTGAGTCCTGTGTGATGCATGATCCTGGCATGTGTGATTATGTTTGGAAAGTGATAATTTGGCATTTTGTCTGGTTATCTTCTGTGTTACCGAGTCCCGGGCCGGTTATGTGAATATGCGCATATGTGATATTGGCCGCTGGACCCTCGACCGCGGCGTGCCCGACATTGATTGCTGGACCCTTGACCGCGTCATGCTGGACGTGTGGCATTGACTGCTGGACCCTTGACCGCGTCTGCCGCACTTGTGATTATGCCGACATAGACCGCTGGACCCTTGACCGCGGTATGTCGAACTTGTGATAGAAAACCGCTGGATACTTGACCGCGGTATGTGTGATTGTGACCGCTGGACTTATGGCAGCGGAAATTGTGCGTTGATTCTTCTATGTGTGTGAAACAAAGATGTTTTCCAAAAGAAAGCAAACATTTTGTCATCCTGATTGTCGTGTTGATTTCTCCGGAACTTCTTTTGCCTGTTGTACGCCGGATACGACTCCTTAGTATGCTGGCTATTGTGCTCGCTTTCTATATATCGTATTTCAGTTGTGACTTTTCTTTCTGTGTTGTATGCTTTACATACTCAGCACATATTTCGTACTGACCCCCTCTTTTCGGGGGGCTGCGTTTCATGCCGCGCAGGTACTCCCAGGTGAGTTGAAGACAGTATAGAAGATGTTCCAGTGCAGATGGCAAGCTCCATTTGTTCCCGGAGTGCTGCCGAGTCAGAGTTGGTATGCTATGCTTTCTGGATTACGTTAGAGACTTTGCAGACAGCGTCGTGGGTATTGGTTGTCAGTCTGTAAGCGGCTCCGTCAGCCAAAATGTCGGTCTGTGTTATGTACTGAATTTTGTATGATTATTGATTCGTTATGCTTGGAAGCTACGTGAAAGAATATTTCTGGAAAAAAAAATTTACGATGTATTTCATCTCATTTGATTTGAAAAGTTTGACATGATTTTATGTGCAGCAAGAGTTTGAGGGTTCGCTCGGCCCTAGGTAAGGGTCGGGTGCCCATCACACCCTAGCGGAATTAGGGTGTGACAGTAAGGTCATGAACCCCCGATTATATTATGAACGTTTATGAGTATCGTGCCTCGCCTTGAAGGAAATAGAGCATAAGGCGAGTGTTAACAAAGATAACATCATTAGCCTTATAGGAACATCATGCCACAATTTCTTGAATCGCTATACTCTAGCTCATTATCATCACCATCATATTCATATGTAATTCAATATATTGAAGGACTCATAGGCTTCGTTTTGTAGAAGTATTATATAAGACTTGAAGGATTCATGCCTTTTGAAAGAAAATATAAGCCTCACATACCTTGGTCGTTTAACCATGCTATCGTTTGCTTGATTTCCTTTGATGTCACGTCTCTACCTTCGAGAGAGAATTCGTACCATCGTTAGTCAATCGACGAGAAGAACGCGCTACTATTTCTAGGGAAAATTGGGCAGCATTTCCTTTGTTTCTACTACTTTTCCCATGTTTCATTTCAACTACCAAACATTCACAACAACACTCACAATATCATATCAACAATCGTCATTTATCTACATTTACCACATTCCACCATTTTTCTCCAATTTCTCCACATTTATGGGTTTTAGCTCATCATCACATTTTCTCATACCTCACACCTATTTCATGGTCTACACGTCATTTATAACATATTTATACTCCCAACTCATCAACATTCATAATTCTATCCAACTATCATTCAACTATGGCACTATTCACATTTTATGACCCATTTACTACTACACTCTTCTATAATCCAAGTGTTTCAACGTATAATTACTTCAATCATCATGCGAAAGTCATAAAACTTACCTTAGATGTGGTAGCAACGAGCCTTGAGTAGCAATACTCTTCTATACCAAAAACCCTACTTCACTTCCTTTGCAATTTCTTGGTGTAGATGAACTTTGATGAGTTTCACACTCTTGATTTCATGGATTTAGTGTTGTTGATCTTGATTTTCCTTTGCTTCTCTTGTGGATGAATATTAGAGAGTATTCTAGATGTTTCTTGAAGTGTGGAGTGAAAATGAAATGAATGGAATGAAAAAGGGTCCCTTATACTTAACTTAAAATCTGATTTTTTTATGAACAGTAGTCGAAGTGCACAGTGGCCGTAAACCCGGTTTACGGGCCGTATTCTGGTTTACGGTCCGTCTTTCATGACTGTATTTAAGCATAATAGAACCAGAAAGGTTTGCTGGAGGTCATGGTGGTTTACGGTCACAGTTTACGGGTCGTATTTCGATTTACGGTCCGTATTCTGAGTCGTATTTAACCATTTAGACATTTGGCAGAAAGTTGAAGTTTTCGAATGTTGAAAGACGATAGCAGTTTGCGGTCCGTAAACCACTTTACGGGTCGTATTCTATTTTACGACCAACTGGGCCGAAGTGCAAATCTGCAACTTTCGCATTTTCAAAACTCATTAGTAGTCATCCCCTTCTTAGTAAAACATCGTACACTCATACTCTTCGTGGGTCTATTCATTGTACGTTCACGGAGAAATTTCCGAGGTGTAACACATGTACTCTAGACGAAAATATCAATGTCTCGATAGCACAACCCATGAGGGACCCTCGAAGTCCATGTACCTCACGGCTCCGGGTCAAACCTTGGCATCCACTACCTGGGGATTCCGGAAAACTTCGGTAATCGCTACGCACAACCTCGATTCCGAGACAACCATCGGATATCGGTCTGCATGTCACTCTCATCCAGCTAAGCCTAGCTCATCACAGTGTTTCCTCAAGTATCATCAGTGTATCAACGGTATATCATGAAGGATGAGAATGCGTGCAATGTATGAGTTCAATGTCAATAATCAGATCAATATCTCAAGTAGCAAGCATGGGTACGCCAACAATATCATGAAAAGGGCTACACAAGCCATATAGAACACTATCGTCGTATCAAACATCAACAAGTAAGCTACTACAATCTCATGATCAAGATATATCAATAGTCTCTAATATCTACTATCATCACGCGGCATCAAGCCAACAACAATAGAGAAAATCAAGTCACACCACAACGGGGTGGCTAACCCCAATCACACAACAAGGCCCAACCTAAGACAATATCCAACCCAACTTCATACCCAAATGTTTACATGTTTTTTCCAATAATATCATCTAAATATATGCTTCACTAAATGAAATCTCACCATAGGGTAAACCGTAACCTACCTGGAAGGCCGAATAGCAATACAACCAACAATCACACCTTAGCCTTTCCTTTCGTTTGAGCCTCGAGGTCAAGAAAGTCTAAGCATATTCTAATCATGGAATTAGAATCAAGAAGAGCATCAATCAAACCCTACTTCTATTCTAGACGTAAATCCCCAACCTATGGAATAGGGTGTATGAACTAGAAAGGTGAAATTAAGAATCTAAAGGTCCCAACATGAAATTAAACCTCTAGGTGATCAATTCCCATCAATAGCAAGCTAGAGTAATCAACAATTCATTCAATTTCGGATTCTAGGCTAAACCCTCAAATTTGAGGTATAAAGCCTAACTTCCAATTCCACCAATTAGCTTCTAATTAGGAAGAAGTTATGAAATAAGAGATTCTAATCATCAATTCAATGCTTAAGGAAGCTAACTCAACCAACAAATCATTATTTAGAATCCTGGAAAGAATATTCATTAAACCCCTTCTTAATCTTCAATTACTTAAAGAACTATCAAGATAAAGGGATTCTAAGATGATTAGGCATAATGGAATAGCTAAGCGATTAGAAGGACTTACCACCAAGAATCTTCTCCAAGAATACTCTAGATTTGCTACCAATAGCTCAGATTTCGGAATAGTAATAAATGAGAGACTTAGGGCTTTTAATACACAATTTATGAAATAACAAGTCCGATACCGTTACGGCGACAACTGCGGTCCCGCCACGATGACCTCTCAGACCGCCGAGACGGTCCATCGCACCGTTAGAGCGGTACCGCTGGGACGGTAAGGGTGCCGCCATAGCGGACACCAACACCAGAATTTTCCAAATAAACACAATCTCAATCCGAAATCCCAATTAATACCCAAGGCCATCTGCTCACAGACCACATACACCACATACACAGACTCACATAAAAACATGCTACAAACGCACTCGTGGCCTTGGAATTCCCAAAAGAGGTCTTGTTGACCGAGTCAACCCACGATACCTCAAACCAACTTTCCAACCTAAGTCCCAAAATGCACCCGACTGCATTGGGAACCGAACCAGATATGCACACAAGTTTTAAAAGACCATCCGGACCTCTCGGAATCGACTGATTTTTGAAAAAGATTTGTTTACCCAAAAGTCAACTTTGAGTCAACTCTTTTTTGCTTAAAGACAATTTTTCCCAAAAGGTCACCAAAATCAACCCGAACACCTCGGGAAGAGTGTCAACAGTCCCCTCGGGTCAAAAGTGAGATGAACAAGCTCGGGGAAGGGTCAAAAGTGTCAAAAAGACTATAACAACCAAGCGGGTCATTACAAAATAGTAGAAAAACAAGAATTTATAGAATTGAAGGTAGTAAATAAATAAGAACAAGTAATATTGTTCAGAACTTAGAAGAGAGAAATATCCTAGAGTTACGGAGGAATTTATTAATTCGTACATGTTGTGTACCCACTTGAGCTAGTCTGTTGAAAATCTATTCTACTAACCACAAGGTTGATTTTATCTTGGACGGAGGACCCTAGAACGAAGTCTACCCAAACTATTGAAATGTTTATGTTCTCATGATCATCTCTAATAATAAGATGCTTGTATCTCTTGTATTTGACTAAGCAACGTGAACAAGTAAAGGTACCAGTTTGTCACTTGCTAATTGTAAGTTAGTCAGTGCCGGATGGATTGCCGGATTATCGAACAAGCCCTACCTTATCATACAATACAAAATAGACCTCTTGACGAGGACTCATAGTCTAAATTCACATATAGTATTCAATTGGTAGCAATCAAACAATTAAGCGCATAATGATGTAAGTAAACTAATTAAATTAATAGGTATCGATGATAATCAAACGTTTTCAAGTAAAAACAATGATGAATAATCTCGTAACCCTAGAATAATAAGAAACTATCCACTAATAATGTGGCTATTACACAATCTATAATTGTTCGACTACGAGAACAGAAGAAAGATGTGATAAATTGTGTGAATCGTTGTTCCACGATGATGTGATTGCCATTCTTGCATTTTATGCTCTCCAAGATCTTAATCTTTTCTCAAAAAACACACAGGAAAATTTATGTACTAAATTTGGGGCACGTGAACCCATGGTCTCTCCGTAAAATTAGGTATTTTATGTATATATAGGCCAACCTAGGGCACTAAGCTCCCACTACGTGTGGGGTTCGGGGAAGGGCCAGACCACAAGGGTTTATTGTACGCAGTCTTACCCTGCATTTCAGGAAGAGGTTGCTTCCACGGCTTGAACTCGTGACCTCTGGTCACCCGGCAACAACTTTATGTATATATTTTCTAAAAATGGTATAATACTATCTGCTGGCACCCATGCTACAAGAAGGCTAAATAGTGCACTTGGTTCAAGGTTGAGTTATTTACCTAGAGGACTAGGGATCAATTCCCACTTAATACATTTGTTCCTTCTTTTTTTAGTGGTGCACCCATGTTCTAGAATTCTTATATTGCTTCTGCAAAAACATGTAGAACATATATTTATAGTGTTAGAATTTTACCATAGATCAGATCTCTTAGAGAGTCCAAAATCGCCTCGGATTTGGCAGAAATCACACTAGTACGCCACACCCTGTAGGCACACGGTGCAACGCACCAACACATTTTGGAAAGTTCTGCAGCTCAATACCAAAATGGTCATATCTCTCTCGTACGACTTCAAAATTCGACGATTCTTGTTGCTATGAGTTCGAAAATCATAATACGGACCTAATGGTTCAATCAACTTTTCTTTACTTCTTTTCATGGGTTCTTGGCCCTCGAGTGCTTAGCTTGATCTGAATACTTGAGAATGACTTCTAATCAGATCTCAAACTCTTTTTTCATGCCTTTTTTAATCAAATCATCAGTTGACAATCAAATCATAGGGATAAACACACATATTAAGTATAATATGGTTAAAATGTACTTAAAACACAATTAAAGAGTAACAAAATGTGAGGCGTAAAGTATCTAAAAGCATGTACTTCTAGACGCCGATCACAACCCCACGCTTAAATCTTTGTTTGTCCTCAAGCAACTCCTATACTCTAACTTACAAGTGCTCAGGCTCGCATAGTAAAATCTCCAAAAACCCATGACATAGAGTTGCAACCAACAATTAGGTTATTAAATAGATCCTATCATATAATCACTTCCTGATCATCACACAAGTAAACTCAAGGGAATAACAAGAAAAACTCAACAATCTGTTCTTGTGTCACTCTCAATATATCTACAAGTAGCATTGAATGATGAGTCTAAAAGACTAATAAAATCATCGACCCGCCCCTATCTTACGCAGGAGATAAGTCTTCTAAAGTAGTATAGTTCATAAATAACATAAAGTAAGTATAGAACAAGTGCAAAGCAATATACAAGTATGTAGCTGATTCACAATATCACAAGAACAGATACACAGAGATCGAAAGGCAGCCATCTACAGAGCATTGGGTTAGCCTATATGTCTTACTCAACTTTATGTATTGGCCGCCGATTTGACCCCTCTTGTGTGGTGCACCGACCATTCATATTATCGGGTGATCACTCAATAATGTAGAGTCATTACGTGTAGGTGGATTCGATGTTCAAGCTACACAAGATGCGCAAGACCTCTATATAATAACGTCTAACTCAAAAAGGCAACACGATGCTAAAAGGTGAAATGAATTACAACTGCTAAACAATTATTTTAAATATTAGCAATTGCTATTAATCATTTTCAATATCATCTACTACTAAAATTATCTTTAAATAATGTAAATACACCATTTTAATACCTTATGGCCAATACTAAATCTTTTAAAATGACTAATCTAACTCATGCTTCCCCCCCCCCCCCCCCCCTCCCCCACCCCACACACACAAAAGCTAGATAATTTAAGCGCAATAGACATTTTCTGTAAAAAGCATGCAATCAAGAGCTAAAGGCCCACTTACTTGTGGTCAAATTTGACCTAAAGCCAAATTCTCAATTGTCTTACATTTTCTTTCTCATTAACTCTCAATTTGTGCAAAATAAGCATTACTGGTGTCAAATATATGTATTAGATTAAGTCTCGTATTTTTAGGACAATCCAAAATCAGATAAAATAGGAAGTCAAATCAAAAGTGAATCCTCCGGTTGTCATGACCCAACCCATCATGATGGCACCCACACTAACCCCCCTGGTGGGCGAACCATCCCCTTAGCCAATTATTCAATCTATAACCCAATTATAAAGTAATAACAATGAAGTTAAACCATAAACTGTCTAGTCATGCCATAATAAGATAAAAGTATAGAAATCTAAGCTATTACAACCCTAAAGATACGAAAGTCGTCATTCCAGGACTCTAAAACATAAAGTTGTCTAAGAATAAATAACTATCTGAAATAGCATAAGTGTCTAGAAATGAAATAGACATCAATAAGGAAAGATCTTCAGGCAGCATGGCATGGATATGAGCTCACCCTCTAATCTGAACGGGAAATGGCCTCAGGATAAATGTGAGGTCTGGAAGAAGTCTTCGGAACGCAATCTGTACTCAAAAAAAGGTACAGCGAGGTAGTATCAGTAACAACACTATGTACCGGTAGATATCATAGGCCGACTAAGATTAGTAACATGCATACATTTGTAAACCAACAAAATAGGAAGATAGGCACAAGAGCACAACAACACAACAATATCAAGAGTCAATCATTAACCAGTCCATAATGCACCAAAAGGATGAGTTAAGCACAATGCAATGCAATCAATGATAGTATCTCAACCGTACACACATGCTAAGGGAATTGTTTGCACAATAGTTATGACCTGCAGGGTACCCATGGTGTCCATATGCCACTCGCTCCAGAACTGACCTTGGATCATGAGCCCATAACTAGGCCACATCCTCACCCTCTGTCAAATGTTCCTTATATACATTCATCTATATATATCTGTATCTGATCACAAGATGAATCTCAATGTGGTTCAAGTCCAGAACCCAATATGAAGCATGATCAATTAATAATATCAGTGTCATTGAATACAAGTCCTCATGTCACAAGTCATATCAAGATCAGATAAATCAACTCAACAATAGTATGAACATACAAGCTATCTCAAATAACAAGAAGAGTATATATTAACCCCTTTCTTGCAATTCACAACAAATACATCTCATGTTGAGTACATAAAGTAATGGTGACAAACCCACATAATCAGAAGTCATACCAACCTAAGTAGTATCAAACCAGACGTCATGCCTGAAAGCCTAGTCATGCTTTCTCCTGTCAATTCTACTACATATACAAGCTACTAATCAAAGTCTAACTCAAGTAAACCATAACCTACCTCGGATGCAGAACTGGAACGAATACCATCTCCCCTAGAGTTTTTCCCTTCCGTAATGCCTCAGAATGCTCAAAGTCTAGCAATGCAATGCTAAGTAAGCAACAAACCATCTAATCAAATAAGAAACAACGTTTAGGAAATGATACCCAAAATTTCCCTAACCATCCAAAGGGCGAAACCATAATTTAACGATGAATTTATCCTACCCTCAATCCAAACAATCATAATCCTCCAATTTATAGTCTTCTAATCATTTTAAACTCTTCAAAATAGAATTTAGGCAAAAACTCACAATTTGGTGAAACCCTAAGTCTCAACATATAATCTCAAAGTGGCAAGGCAATTTAACTCTAGAAGGTGACAACCTACACTTCTAGATTGTATGAACAGTAATATAATCAATAATCCACAATTTAAATAAGGGTTTACTAATTCTAGGGTTCTAGGATTTTCTTACAGCATTAGAGAACCTAGAACTAGCATGAGAACTTAAAGGAGGAATGGAAAGGAACAAGGTAATGGTTAGGACTTACCCTTAAATATGCTTCCTCCAAAGTAATGAATGAAATCGCCTCTATTGCGTTGGGAATTGTTTATGGGAGTTTGTGACTAATGACTCGTACTTAGCAATATAAAAATGGGTCATTGTTTCCCGACAATCAACGCAGCAGTGGGTATTTCCACCCCAGCGGTCCCGCTGTAGCGATTAGGCCATCCGCTTTAGTGGACCTCATTAACTGACACGACTCGCCATAGCGGTCCAGTACGCGCCGTAGCAATCTCGCTATGGCGGCCCACTAGCCGATATGGCGAACATCCCTAATTCCCCGATCGCCGCTGTGGCGGTCTACGTTTCGTAGTGGCGTTTCCATTGTAGCGGCATTAAGCCCGCTGCGGCGGTCACACCAGAACCAGAAACTTCTTGTTTTTCACTATGCTTTCCCTAAATCCCTACATCAATCTGAGACCCCACATACACAAACTAGATATGCACACAATGGTAAAAATATGCTATGAACTCACCTGTGGCCTCAGAATTCCCAGCGGAGGTCCAATTTACTAAGTCAACCCCCAAATGGAATAAAATAAGTTTTCAAACAAGTACTCAAAATGCAATCAAATGCCTCGGGAACTGACCCATCCACCGCACCAGGTCATAATCGACCCTCCGGACCTCACGGAATCGACAGAAAATCGAAAAAGGTTCGTTTATCTGAAAGTCAACTATTGGTCAATTCCTTCACTTAAGTATTCTACCTCCTTAAGTATTCTACCTCCTTAAGTTTTCACTAGACTCACTCCTAGTCTCAGAAACGGATCAGCAGAGGTAAAATGATTAAAACACACATAACATCCTAACGGGTTATTGAATCAGATACCAAATAAACAACCGTTCATCCTCGAACGGACAAGGGAAGAAATAAGAGGAAAGGTACTTGACTGGGTGACAAGCTGGGGCTACTTATCACACATATCAGACTCGGTCTCCCAAGTAGCCTCCTCAACTAGACGATTCTTCCACTGAACCTTCACTGATGCTATCTCTTTAGACATCAACTTACGAACCTCTCTATCAAAAATGGCAATAGGCTCCTTCTCATAAGACAAATTCTTATCAAGCAAGACTGAATCCCAACGAATGATGTAAGAACCGTCACTATGATATATTTTTAGCATTGACATATGAAACACCGGGTGAACACCTGACAAACCGAGAGGCAATGCCAATTGATAAGCTACCTCCCCCACACGGTCAAGAATCTCAAATGGACCAATGAACCTAGGATTGAGCTTCACCTTCTTCCAAAACCTCATCACACCCTTCATGGGTGATACTTTCAATAAGACCTGCTCCCCAACCATGAACTTAAGATCTTGGACCTTTCTGTCCGCATACTCCTTCTGTCTACTCTGAGCCGCTAAAAGCTTATCTTGAATCACCTTAGCCTTAGCTAATGACTCTCTCAAAAGATCGGTACCCCACGGCCTCACCTCAAAGGCATCAAACCATCCGATAGGAGATCGGCATCGCTTCCCATAAAGACCCTCAAACGGGGCCATATCAATATTTAAATAGTAACTCTTATTATAAGCAAACTCCGCCAATGGTAAGAACTGGTCCCAATGACCACCAAAGTCAATCACACAAGCTCGGAGCATATCCTCGAGAACCTAAATCGTCCACTCAGACTGACCGTCTGTCTGAGGGTGAAAACCGGTACTAAGATCCAATCAAGTACCCAACTCGGCTTATAAAGTCCTCCAATATCGGGACGTAAACTGCGGGCCTCTATTAGATATGATGGAAATAAGGACCCCATGCAAACGATCAATCTCACGGATATAAATCTGGGCCAACTTCTGAGCAGTGTAGGTAATCTGAGTCGGTATGCAATGAGCAGACTTAGTCAACCTATCAACAATGACCCAAATCGAATCAAACTTGCCCAATGTCTTCGGAAGACCAATGACGAAATCCATGACTATCCTCTCCCACTTCTAATCAGGAATGGGCATCCTCTTAAGCGTACCCTCGGGTCTCTAGTGCTCGTACTTAACCTGCTGACAATTCAGACGCTCAGAAACAAACTCAACAATATCACACTTCATCCTAGCTCACCAATAAGGCTACCTCAGGTCACAATACATCTTGGTAGCACCAGGATAAATAGAATATCTAGAACTGTGGGACTCTTCCAGAATGGTTCAGATCAAGTCATTAACACGAGGAATGCAAGCATGCCCCTTGATCCTCAAGGTCCCCTCACTATCAATCAGGGCCTTCTTGGCCTCACCACTCAAAACCTTATCACGGATCTTGCATCCTCGAACTGCTTTGCTTTAATATGGTCCAAAAGTGACGATCTCGCCTCAACACAAGCCAACACCCTACCCGAATCGGACATATCAAGCCTCACAAAACTATTAGCTAGAGTCTGAACCTTCATGGCTAACAGACTCTCCGAAGCGATCAAGTGAGCTAAACTACCTATACTATCTGACTTCCTACTCAAGGCATCCGTTACCACATTTGCCTTGCCAAGATGATATAAAATGGTAACGTCGTAATCCTTAAGCAACTCCATCCATCTCTGCTGCCTAGAATTAAGATACCGCTGAGTAAATACATGTTGAAGACTGCGATGATCGGTAAATACCTCACAATAGACACCATAGAGATAGTGCCTCTAAATCTTCAAAGCAAAAACCACCACGGCTAACTCCAAGTCGTGAGTAGGATAGGTCTTCTCATGAATCTTCAGCTCTCTAGAAGCATAAGTAATAAACTTCTTTTCCTTCATCAACACAGCACCCAAACCAGAATGAGAAACATCGCCATAAACCACAAAGTCCCTACCCTCCACGGGCAATGATAGAATAGGAGTTGTAGTCAATAAAGTCTTAAGATTTTGAAAGCTCTCCTCACACTCGTCAGACCACTGAAAATGTCCTTCTTTCTGAGTCAAACGGGTCAAATGCAAAGCAATAGAAGCAAACCCATTCACGAACTGACAACAGTAGCTGGCCAAACCCACGAAGCTGTGAATCACTGTCATTGAAGTAGGCCTAGCCCAATCTCTCACTGCCTCGATCTTCTTAGGATCAACCATAATTCCCTCCTTCGATACCACATGACCCAAGAAAGATATAGACTAAAGCTAGAACTCACACTTGGAGAACTTGGCATACCACTCCCTATCTCTCAACAACCCCAGAACAATCTTCAAGTGTTTCTCTTGATCCTCCCTACTCCTCGAGTAAACCAATATGTCATCAATAAAAACTATCACAAAAGAATACAATTATGGCTTAAAAATGTCATTCATCAAATCCATAAAAGCAACTGGGGTAATAGTAAGCCTAAAAGACATAACAAGAAACTCATAGTGCCCATATCGAGTCCTGAAGGCTGTCTTAGGAATATATTCGGCCTAAATCCTCAACTAGTGATAACTCGATCTAAAATCGATCTTACAAAACACAGAAGCCCCTGAAGCTGGTCGAATAGATCATCAATACGAGAAATGGGGTACTTATTCTGAATGATGACTTTGTTAAACTGGTGGTAATCAATGCACATCCGCATAGTCCCATCCTTTTTCTTAACAAAAAGCACAGGAGCGCCCCAAGGGGAGACGTCGACCTAATAAACCCCTTACTCAGAAGGTCCTGAAGCTGCTTCTTCAACTCTCTCAACTCAGCTAGTGCCATCTGATATGGAGGAATAGAAATATGGCGAGTCCCTGGCTCTAAGTCAATATAAAAATTTGTATCACGGTCGGGTGGCATACCCAGAAAGTCTGCGAGAAATACCTCCGCAAACTCACACACCATAGGAACTGACTCAAGCAATGAAACATCAGCACTAGTATCACGAACATATGCCATATAAGCCAAAAAAAAATAGCTATCAACTTGCTTCCTAGCACGAAGGAAAGAAATAATCTTCCTTGGAGAGGGACTAGAGGTACCCTTCCGCTCAAGTCTAGACATACCCGGCATAGCTAACTGTCTTGGCATGATAGTCCAGAATCGCATGGTAAGGAGCTAGCCAACTCATACCCAAAATAACATCAAAGTTTACCATATCAAGAATCACTAAATCAACCCATGTACCATAACCCATAAATATGACAGTACAAGACCGATATACCCTATCTCTAACCATTGAGTCTCCAACAAGAGTAGATACATGAATAGGGGCATCAAGCAAATCACATATCATATCATATCAAGACCCATATAAGTGTATGTGAACACATAAGAGAATGTAGAACCTAGATCAAACAACACAGACGTCGTCCAGTAACAGACTGAGATGCTACCTGTGATGACTGCATCGGAACCCTCACCCTCTAATCTGCCAGGAAAGGCATAGTAATGAACCCATCCGCCACTAGCCTGTGAACCTCCATGATCACCCTGTCCTGACTGAGCTTCGCCCCTACCGGGCTGATGTTCTGTCACACCCCGACCTCGCTGGGGTGTGATGGGCACCCGACCCTTACTTAGGGCCGAGCGAACCCTCAGACTCTCGCTGCACATAAAATCACGTCAACTTTTTTTTCTTTAAAACAAATAATAAAGTACATAGCAAAACTTTTCTTCCAGAAATATTCTTTCTCGTGGCTTTCAAACCGAACAAACTTGTGATCATACAAAATTCATTACGTACACAGACCGACAACCAATACCCACGACACTGTCTGCAAAGTCTCTAATAAGATCCCAAAAGCATAACATACAGAATCTGACTCGGCAGCACTCCGGGAACAAATGGAGCTTGCCATCTGCACTGGAATATCTTCCATCTGTCCTCAACTCAACCGGGAGTACCTGCGCGGTATGAAACGCAGCCCCCGAAGAACAGGGGGTCAGTACGGAAATGTACCGAGTATGTAAAGCGGAAATATAAAAATATAAGCAAAACCAAGCCAGAAGTATAGAAATAGAACAGGTAGTATCGGATCCAAGTCCGAAACGGAAATACAGTGTGTGGCCAGGACCACGATATATATCATAAGCACGGGGTGTAGCCGTCTGAATCGTGATATGAAACAGAGGTACAAAGCCTAACTGGCAGGATCATCGTGCGGATCGGCGCACAGAGTGCTACTGACATACCCGCAACCGAAGCTAGGGGTGTAGAACTATAGTCGACTGAAGCATAGTCCGGCTCAATCATGCAGAAGCAACACCAACAGAATCATTCTCCGAATCCGCTATCCAGAAATGTAACAGGCAGAACCATGCATGCAGAATCATAAACTTACACAAGCACAGGTAGTATATATTTACCTCAGGTTTCGGCCCTTTAGTGAGGGGCGCAATGGACAGTGCACTGGGGTGTGCACGAATAACCAGGTCGCCACAGGGTCGCCTCTAGTGCACAAGTCATACCCAAGAGGTTCCAGCAGGCAAATACGGCAGTCAGAATGTCAAAATGCTTTACTTTCTTTTGAAAAACATTTTTGTTTCACACATATAAAGGAATCAACGCACAATTTCCGCGGCCATAAGTCCAGCGGTCGCTACCACGCATACCGCGGCCAAGTACCCAGCGGTCACTATCACACGTACCGCGGCCAAGGGTCCAGCGGTTATAATCACACATACCGCGACCAAAAGTCCAGGGGTTACAATCAGACATACCGCGGTCGAGGGTCCAGCGGTCACAATCACACATTTGACATACCGCGGTCAAGGGTCCAGCGGTCTATGTCAGGCACAATCACAAGTGCGGCAGACGCGGTCAAGGGTCCAGCAGTCAATGCCACACGTCCGGCATGACGCGGTCAAGGGTCCAGCTGTCAATGTCGGACACGCCGCGGTCGAGGGTCCAGCGGCCAATATTACATATGCGCATATTCACATAACCGGCCCGGGACTCGGTAAAACAGAAAACAACCATACAGAATGCCAAATTATCACTTTCCCAACATAATCACACACGCCAGGATCATACATCACACAAGATTCAGGTATACCAAAATCGTATATCAGTAAGTACGGGAGGTAAGTAGTTTATCCAAAATATCAGGGTAATATTTTCAAAACGTTTTAGATGTCAAAAAAATATTTTATAAAGCTCATAAAGGTGGTCATAGCACCTATCGTATAGTAAACAACATAATAACCAGGAGCTACCTGCGCGCTCTGGACACGAGTACATTGGCTAAAGCCATACAGAATTTATATCAGGGTTTCTGTCCCCGTAATTGTTTCCATGAACATTAAATCAATTCAGGTTCGTTAAAATAACTCCCGTTTAGTAGTCGGAACAATAGCCATAAGTTTCCTCGACTTATCGTATGGGAATAAGACAGACAGAACAATAAGAGAGGCATCGGGGAATAGCGGCCCCACCTCGGGCCAAGTCGAGGCGGCGGACAAGAATCACGCCCATTAGACTCTACGGAGTCATCCAGGAAGGTTTCATAGTGATCGGGTTACATTTGTACAAGTTATGGAGGTTTAACCACTTTTCTAGCAAAATGCGCCTTTTGAAATTCAATTGAATTGAATGAATAGTATCAAAAATCAATCTCGAGTTTCTATGAGCAGAATCGCCTCCGAGGCTCCGATCTTGACCTAGTACATCTAGGACATACCAAAGAACAAAGGGGAAGACTTAACATACCTCGATTGCGCCTTACGCTCGCTTGGCTTCAATTCCAATTTCGTCCAGAATCTACAAATGGTCATGTTTACCAATTGTCAATTTCAAGCTTTTCGAGAATCTAAGCTTAATCACATAATTGCCTACTGAAATTTCGGCAGCATTTCCCCTATATATATGACATCCCCGAGACTTAGCTCGGCTTAATATATCAACACAGCAACCCAACAACAACATCACTAACAACAACAAGCATTACAAAACACATAGTATGGCATAACTAGCCTTGTTTTCCACATGGTCCAACAACTTCCACTTCAACTTCACAAACCCAAACTAGTATCAACATTTCCATATTCATCATTAATCAAGACCATTACAATGTGATTTGGAAGTATTTCATATCATTTCTATACAATATTCACATGATATACAAAATATACAAATTTTCCACCAAACCATAATCCATCCAAAACTTCAAATCTTCAACATACATATTCATACCATATTTCCACCTTCCAATTTCATCAACCATAATCATAATTCACATCTTAACAACTTCATTTCCATAATATCATAAAATCATATTAAAATGACATAATCTTCTACAATCAATTTCAATGCCAACGGACGAATTTATATCACTATTTTCCCATTCTATTCCGTTGAAATTTTAAATAAACTTGTTGGCAATGAAAAAGAGCCTTAATCATACCTTAAGTGCACAGCTACCACGTCCACCCTCTTATTTTTAGTTGATTTTTAGCTCAAATCGAAGGCAACGCGACGTAGAACACTTTTCTCTTCATGGGCTTCGGGATTCGGGGCTCAGATTTTGATCAAACTTTATTTATCTCTCTAAGTCTTTCCTCCCTCTCTCTCTATAGAATTTTCTGGATCTTTTCTGATCTGAAAATGTGGAGGAGGAGGCTGAAACCTCCCTTAAATAACAAGGAAATGGGCCTGACCCGGATTGGAATCGGGTTGGGCCCATTTCACTGCCCAGCTTGACCTTTCCGACTTAAAATGTTCATATCTCCTTATCCCGATGTCACCTATAGGCCCACGACCTACCGTTGGAAAGATATTTCAATTATCTACAACTTTTGTTTCTGGGCGTTTTCCCAAATTCCAGACTTATAATGCCGTTGTTGCCCCTCCAAGTCAGGTCATCCGAAAACGTTTTCTTAAAACATTCGTTTGGAGGGCTTCCACTTTGATTTGGCCCCAAGGCCCTTCACAAGTTGTGTTTTACTTTACATATGCGATTCATATAACTTGTCACGTGTCCCAAAAAAATATTGACGTGTGGGCCCCACCTCAGTTAATAATCTGACGTTCAAAAATATGGGATATAACATGTCCCTCTCTTCCCAAATGAGATCTGCCTCTACTAGGCTAGGTGCCACCTCTACTAGCTGTGTGGCCACCATGCCCAGTCTGAGCACGGTCCCTATCATAAGATCCTTCTCCTTTAGCTGATGAAACTGGAGCCCTAGGAGCCTGGTACTGAGCACTCTGGCCACTATGTCTAAGTCTGGGAAATTTCTCTTGAAATGCCCCTGCTTACCACACTCAAAGCATCCACAGTATAGTGTTGGCCACTGAACAGAAATTGAAGAAGTAGAATAACCACCATGGTCTGAAAATTTGGCCAGTGAACCCCCCGGCTGACTAGAAGAGTACTGACCGGCCCCTGATAGACATCCAACCGAAGCCTGCATAGCTGACTGAATAGGACGTGCCGAATAAACCTAGGAACTCTATCCGCGGGAGACTGAACCACTAAAATTACCACCTTTGCGGGCCTTCTTCTATACTTACCATAACTATTATGTCTAACACCCTCAACGGTCTTAACATGGTCTACCACATCCTGGAAAGAAGATCCTGAGGCTACAAGCTGAAGAGCTGACAACTGAAAAGCAGTGTTCAACCCTATCACAAACCTCCTAACTCTCTCCTCCTCAGTAGGCAATAGCTGGAGAGCATAACAGGATAAGGAATGGAATCGGGCCTCATAAGCAGCAACCGAAGAACTCCCCTGCTCAATGCTACCAAACTCATCACGCTTCCTATCCCTCATGGTACGTGGGATGTACTTCTCCAAGAAAACTGAATAGAACTGGGTCCAAGTCAATGGAGGCAACTCGGCTGATCTACACTCCACATAAGCCCTTCACTACAACTTGGCATCACCCAAGAGTTGGAAGGTCATAAACTCAACACCATGCTTCTCAACTACCCCCAACTTATGGAGCCTCTCAGGATAGTCAATAATGAACTCATAAGTATCCTCAGTCTCAGTGCCATAGAAAACTAGAGGTTTCATCTTAGTAAACCTCTAAAACAAATCATGCTCTTCACCAGTCATCACCGACCTTACCACTGGTCGAGGAAATACCTCAGGTCCTAGAGCCTCATCCATACGTGGAGCCACAACTGTAGCATACTATGCCCTTGGGGCACGAATCCTGTTCGGAGTCGGATCACCCAATCTGACACCCTGACCATCTGGAGCGGCTGGTAACATACTTGCCTCAATCAAACCGTTCAACAGAATTAACACTCAAACCAGAACGTCTGATAACACTGGAGTAGCTATAATGTTTGGATGAGCTAATGCTGCTGCAAACTCTGCTGCCTCATCTGGAGCTACCTGAGGCGCGGGGGATCTAGACCGAGCCTGACCAGCAGCAGGAGCCCCGCCCCTGGCTGGTGCTGCTCCCCGACCTCTACTATGACCAGGGCCTCTGACCTGGCCTCCACCACGAGCTACAACCCTAGAGACCAGCTTAGGTACCTCATTCACGGCTGCCCTCGCACGATCCTGACCATCTGTGAGAGAATAGAATGAAAATTCAGATACCAATTTGAATCATCCAGATACCAATTGGAATCAAGTAGCACGAAAGAAAGAAAGACTTTGAATTTTCCTAGTATCCCATAGCCTCTCAAGATCGACGAACCTAGAGCCCTGATACCAACTTTCTCACGACCCAAACCGTCGTGATAGAACCCACACTAACCCTCCTGGTGGGTGAACCATCCCCTTAGCCAATTATTCAATCAATAACCTAGTTATAAACCAATAACAATGAAGTTAAACCAACTGTGTAGTCATGCTATAAGAGGATAAAAGTACAGAAATCTAAGATATTACAACCCTAAAGATACGAAAGTCGTCATTCGAGGACTCTAAAACATAAAGTTGTCTAAGAATAAATAACTGT
Organism: Lycium barbarum; assembly: GCF_019175385.1. NCBI lineage: Eukaryota > Viridiplantae > Streptophyta > Magnoliopsida > Solanales > Solanaceae > Lycium > Lycium barbarum. Next base: position 54,479,595 of record NC_083345.1, on the reverse strand, counting down.
CTGAAATAGCGTAAGTGTCTAGAAATGAAATAGACATCAATAAGGAAAGATCTTCAGGCAGCATGGCATGGATATGAGCTCACCCTCTAATCTGAACGGGAAATGGCCTAAGGCTAAATGTGAGGTCTGGAAGATGTCTTCGGAACGCAATCTGCACTAAGAAAAAGGTGTAGCAAGGTAGTATCAGTGCAGACACTATGTACTGGTAGGTATCATAGGCCGACTAAGATTAGTAACATGCATACATTTGTAAAATGAACAAAATAGGCAGATAGGCACAACAGCACAACAACACAACAATATCAAGAGTAAATCATCAACTAGTCCACAATGCACCACAAGAATGAGTTAAGCACAATGCAATGCAATCAATAATAGTATCCCAATCGTACACACATGCTAAGGGCAGACTTCATGCCCGAAATCCTAATCATGCTTTCTCCTATCAATTCTACTACATATACAAGCAACTAATCAAAGTCTAACTTAAGTAAACCATAACCTACCACGGATACAGAACTGGGACGAATACCAACTATTCCTCTGGAGCTTTTCCCTTCCGTAACGCCTCGAAACGCTCAAAGTCTAGAAATATAATGCTAAGTAAGCAATATACTATCTAATCAAATAAGAAACAATGTTTGGGAAATGATACCCAAAATTGCCCTAGCCATCCAAAGGGCGAAACCAGAATTTAAGGGTGAATTTATCCTACCCTCATTCCAAACAATCATAATCCTCCAATTTATAGTCTTCTAATCATTTTAAACTCTTCAAATTAGAATTTAGACGAAAAACCCTAATTTGGGTGAAATCCTAAGTCTTAATATATAATCTCAAAGTGACAAGGCAATTCCATCCTAGAAGGTAACAACCTACACTTCTAGATTGTATGAACAGTAATATAATCAATAATCCATAATTTAAATAAGGGTTTACTAATTCTAGGTTTCTAGGATTTTCTTACACCATTAGAGAACCTAGAACTACCATGAGAACTTAAAGGAGGAATGGAAAGGAACAAGGTAATGGTTAAGACATACCCTCAAAGATGCTTCCACCAAAGTGATGACTGAAATCGCCTCTATTACGTTGGGAACTATTTATGGGAGTTTGTGACTAGTGACTCGTACTTAGCAATATAAAAATGAGACACTGTTTCCCGATAATCGCCGCAGCAGTGGGTATTTCCACCCCAGCGGTCCCGCTGTAGCGATCAGGCCATCCGCTATAGTGGACCTCATTAACTGACACGGCTCGCCATAGCGGTCCCACTATGGCGGCCCATTACCCACTATGGAGGACATCCCCAATTTCCCCCAGGGGTAAAATGGGCAAAACGTAGTTAGGTCGTTACACCGGTCGACGGACCAGAACATGAAACAAATTTCATAATGAGATTACTCATTAGCTAAGGACTCAGATGCATAATTGACTTACAATCGACTCCATTTACCTATTATGTTGTTGTATTTTCCTTTTTTAAACCTAAATTCAAATTATCAAATTAGACTATTAATACTCATGATTTTACTGTTCAAATACTACCTAAATCAAGTATTATTTCATGACTGGTGTGGGAAGTCACTACCTTGAGTTCGAGATTGATGTTATAGGTTGAATCTCTATTCTCCACCTTTATAAATCCTAAATCAGAGAGCACCTCACCTAAAAATGGTGAACGTAGCTACTGGTACGCAAAACCAGCTTATTATATACTATTAAGTTTGTAGTGCGATCGCTATAGGTATTAATTGCGTGATTGTGATTAAGAAACTTTACCTTCAGCGCTATCACATACCTTGTAGTGCAATATTGCCGAACAATTTTTAGAACCCCCACCCTTAACTGCGATCGAAAAAGGCAGGCCATTATGACGAAGGTCATCCAGGTCATTTTTCATTGAGACAAGCACGATCATGATCACAAAGAATAACCATCCTCCCTTTAGCGCGATCTCAATGACTACGATCGCACATGTCATTGCACCAGTAAAAATTTACAATAATTGAAATGCAAAACTTGTTCCAAGCATGTAGGTTATGGAACAAACATCTTGTATAATACTCCCTTCGTCCCAATTTATATGACACTCTTTCTTTTTTAGTCAGTCCCAAAAAGAATGACACCTTTATATATTTAGTAACAATTTAACTTTAAAATGCCTAATTTATCCTTAATGAAATGATTTATAGCTACACAAAGGTCGATGGCTTATTTTAGACCACAAGTTTCAAAAATCTTACTTTCTTTCTTAAATTTTGTGTCCAGTAAAACACTTTCACATAAATTGGTACAGAGGGAGTATTAATTATCAAAATAAATACTCTCTTTTATGTAGGATCACTCCAAGCTTGTTGCAAATGTATTCACAGTCCTCCAACAAATTTGATACAATCATCTGCTAGTTGGTTGTTTGGACTATTGAAGTTGGTTGCAATGTACACAGACTCATCTTCTACTTAATAAATTCTAATTCACCTCTTTTTCATGAAAGACTCATGGGGCTCAATCTGAAGGACATAGACTCAATCTGAAGGACATCTTAATTATCACATATCAACATCATTTATTTAACTTTAGCATATCTTGGCTCTTGAAGAAGAGGTTTCAACTAGATATTGTTGTGAGGGTCATAACTTTAGTTTTTGCCTTTATCTAGATTTGGTGACAACATCTTTCTTTCTTTTTTCTCAAAGGTATTAGGTTCCCTTTAATTATGGCACGATATCCATGAGTGAAATGTCTATTGGATAGAAAAACGGCCAGATTAACATCAATTTTTATTCTACTAAAAAAAAAGAGAAAGTGCCTTGATAATTAACCCAAAGATGTTGCCTAACAGTAGATAGTTGAAATGAAGACCATTGATAGTATCAAGGTTCAAATCTCAATAAAAGTAAAACTGTTCGGTGATTTATTTCCATCTATAGGTATATGAAGTTACTATGTATGTCTGGTGGAAGGATGTAGGTTCCCAGTGAAACAGTTGAGATGTGCACAAATTAACTCCAGAACCACTATTAACAAACAATACAGAATCAATAATTAATATGGACGAGTATTAATTTTGTTATATTTATTTGAATACATGTTGCACACTAATTAACGTTACTATGCAATATAATTTTCTCTTTCTCAAAATTGAAATAGATTCAATAAGGTGACTAATATGATTATTTATGGGAGCACCATACACAATAAATAATGATTTGGTAGTTTTACCTCTTGAAGTCAAATCCTTCAAATCTAAATTTAAGAGATTTGATGAAATCTTACCCAATTCAATATTAATGAATGACAACAGAATCAACTCAAAACATCCATTATTACTCACTTTTGACAGTAGATAACCCCTCACTCGGAATCCTCTCTTAGAACTTAAGAACCCTAATCAAAATATACAATTTTTTCTCATGATCAACCTTCTATTTATACTATCTGGGCTTCTGGGGAAGCCTCCGGACACATGCTATCCCGATTAGCTTAATTCCCTATCTCGTAGTTTGATCGCAGTTCTCCCAACTTTTTGTTTCTTACTTTTGGTTGGACCAACCTTCCTCATGGCGCTGGGGACAACTAAAGGGCCCCATAGCCTGCCCTCATTTTCCCTTACTAATATTACTAAATAATTATCCATACTAATAAATTCTTTTTTTAATCAATATTATAAACACCTTATTAGCTATTATTCTTTACTTGTATTTTGTAAAACATCAACCACATTCCTAATTCAAGAGTAAGCTAGTGATAGAAAAATAGGGTCAAACTTCAAGTTCAGAAAAAGATGCTTCAAATCTGAAAGAGTAACTTGTAAAATGCCTCAAGATCTTGATGAGTTTTAAAAAGGCTTTTCGCTAAATAAATCAAGACAAAATGACCAAATCAGAGGCAATGTATGTTACTGTTTCAAAAGGAGCTGAAGTCCTAACTTACAACAAGGATGCAAAAAGTGCTTCCAAACAAAAAAAAATAGATCTTGATGAATTTTAAAAAGGCTTTTCGCTCAATAAATCAAGAAAAAATGACCAAATCAGAGGCATTGTACGTTACTATTTCAAAAGGAGCTGAAGTCCTAACTTACAACAAGGATGCAAAAAGTGCTTCCAAAAAAAAAATAAAAAATTAGAGACCTGTGAAAATTTTGGAGCAGTGGGATATGTTTCTTTTTACTAGAATATTTGAAAAAGGATGTTCATAAAATTAATTAACTAAAAATGCAAAGAAAGATCAAAGACTGTGTTTTGTGCATATCTTTCTTTATTTTATTAAATATTATTAAAGGTTACTCATGTATGGTAGGGTAAAAAATAGTGATGGCAAATTAGTCAATTTTTTTGGATGCGACGTTACCAACCTCATCAAGAGGATGATTCATTTTTATTTTGAGAAATAGTTTCATTCGGGTTAAATCAATGACATACTTTCAAGGCTGAAGGAAGATCTTCTGACCCCCAAGAAGCCATACAGACCCAATCTTCCATGGATACTTCCTCAATAAAGTGATTATTTAGCCTTCTCATTCAAAATGGACTTGGTTGTGCTCCAAGTATATCTTTTCTTATCCGATGAGGGTTTTTAAGTGGTCTCTTTACTTTAGAGCTGACGTAGAATCATCAATAGCTCCAGTCTGAATTTCTCTAAAAATTGGTTGTAGATGAAAAATAGCATAGCCCCTTTAAGTAAATAATAATAGCATAATTTCACTTTATAAAACCTTACCTTTAATTTGTCGAAATTGATGTTATCTCATTAACGATAATCATACTGTTACCCGGTACCGAAAAATAATCATTTAATAATAAATTTTAAATAATGGACATAAAAATAATATTATAAACTATAGAAAATCTTGTTCGAGATGTCCATGACTTATATGTTACGTAAATCTTGTTCATAAGATAACGACCCCCTATTGAATCATGTGCAACACCTTTCATAATCTAATGAAGTTAATCTAAAAGATGTTAATCATATGTTTAAAAATAACCTGATACAGCTGATAGCCCCTGTAGCTGGTCAGTTTGGTAGTTATTATTATTCAATTGACAGCTCTTGTAGCTTGTCAGTCTGGCAGTTGTTATTATTATTATACACAACTGATAGGCCCTATAGCTTGTCAGTCTGGCAGTTATTATTATTATACACAGTCAATAGCTTTTGTACCTTATTAGTCTATTAGTTATTATTATTATACATAGTTGATAGCCCGTGTAGCTTTTCAGTCTGCAGGTATTATATACACGTGACCCTTGTGGCTTGGCAGATTATCTATTACGCTCACCCTATGCTTATTGATATATAATAGTAAATGAACGAACCTAATGCAAGTATTCCCAAATATAATAAGGTATACCCCCAAGTCCCATAGTAAGGAAATCTGAAGATTGGTTAACCATGTATACGATCCCAAGTGTTACAGTAAACGATTCTGGAACATTGCTATAGATAGCAATCCAAAGATATACTCAAAACGATTCTGAGAAATGTTCATGTTAGCTTTGCACGACCTAGGTATCAGTCCCCAAGTATACTTACTTCTTGCCTATGGACAGAACACGTTACCTAACCTGTTCTTCGAACATGTTTACAGAATAAAAACAAACATGGAGGTAAAGGGCACAATTTGTTTTACGTGGAAACCACTCGGCTCACAAGGATGATAAAGACCACGACCTACAGACCTGGATGATTTACCTCCGACTCCACTACAACTGTGAGCCAACTGCAAATTAAGTTACAAACTCTGCAACCTAACTCCTACCCCATCCTTGCTACCTAAACTCTGACTAGCAAGCTATCTTTAAGTAGTAACTCCTACTTGAAGTTACAATTTCTTATATCTACTTTTATGCTTCTCTATGAAAGCGGATAAAGATACAACTCGATAACCACAACCTAATACAAGATTTCTAGATTTGTGAACTGGAAGAACATTATACAGTAAAACAGTTCCTTCAATCCGTCTTCTTGCACTAGGGACGCAACCTTGGATTCTTGAATATTCTGGATATGGCTTTTCCTCGCTCAATATTCTGAATTCTCTCTTTGTGGGTGCAAAAACTTCTTCTTGGTAAGACTTGGGTATTTATAACAATTGTAGCTCCACAGGTCGGTCACAAAACCTTCTCCTTGTTGGACCATAACACGCAATGAGGTTTTATGTTGTACTTGGATTCTTGCCTTGTTGAGTCGGCTTTCTTTTCCTTGTAGAAGGCTTACTAATCTCAAAAAATATGGCAAGGAATCTTTCATACTTGACCGCCAAGTCTTTACCATCATTCTTCTGTAAATCCTTGTTGCTGCAGGATTTGTTTAGAACATGTTCACGAACCTATTCATCCACCTGGTTCGTCCATCTCTGATATCTACATTGGTATGAGCTAGAACATGTTCATATTCCAGCTCCACCAATCTCTTTCATTTTGCATCTGCCTTTGAACTGCTTCTGAGATATTGGTTGGAACACGTTGTCAGACCTGTTTCATATATCTGTATGTCTATAACCGGTCAACTCTTCTCTGATCACTTTAAGATCCTCTTCATACAATGTCTTCACTGCTGGTTATTCATCCACTGCACCTGATGACCTATGATCATTCCTCCTCTGCATCTAATGACTCCTTGATATAGAACATGTCTGCATACTTGTTCTATTTCTTCATTGCACTGTTCTTTTACTGAGTCATCTTCTCTCCCTTTACTGCCTTGTTCACTCGTTCTATTCATAGATTCATTCATGATATACACTGAACAACTCTGTGGCAAGTTCATCTTATTCTCTTAGTTCAATAATGTCTTTTAATAATGTCTTGTCTTTTCTTTGCTTTGTCAATCATCAAAACTTCACATTGTCAACAAATTTCCCCTTTTTGATGATGACAAACTCTGTGTATTGAACCTGTTTCAAACCAACTGCACCAACTACATCTTTCCCCTTTTGGAATTATAAAAAAGTGATGTACAACTAAATGTATAGGATTGAGTAGAATATCTTTCAATTTCAGTGCGTAAAAAGCAACTATTCTACTCAACCATAGAGGAATGACTATGTAACCTTAATGATCCCCAGTACCAACCTGTTTTTCTCAAAGTGATCTCTTCTCAAGGCTTTTGTGAAAAGGTCTGCAATTTGTTTTTTAGTGTCACAGAACTGAATGGTGATCAAACCCTTCTCAACATTGTCCCTTAAGAAGTTATGCCTTATATCAATGTGCTTGGTTCTCTTATGTTGGAATGGATTCTTTGCGATGTTGATTGCACTAGTATTATCACAAAATATATGTACACAACCAATTTCCATCCCAAAATCATTTAATTTCTGCTTGACCCACAACAATTGGGCACAACATGATGCATCAGCAACATATTCTGCCTCAGCAGTGGACAGTGCCACTGAGTTTTGTTTCTTTGTTGCCCGCTAGATCAAACGTGACTCCAGAAAGTGTGTAATTCCTGTGGTACTTTTTCTATCCACCATATACCCTGCATAGTTAGCATCATCATATCCTTCTAGGTCGAAGTTGTTACCTCTTGGGTACCATAGCCCTAGTTCACTTGTTCCTTTTAAGTATCTCAAAATTCTTTTCACTGCTTTTAGATGGGACTCTTTAGGATTCGACTAAAATCTTTCACACAGTCCCACACTAAACACTATATCAGGTCTACTAGCTGTGAGATATAGGAGAGAGCCAATCATGCCTCTGTAAAGTTTTTGCTCAACTGGTGTACCTGATTCATCTAAGGTGAACTTTTTTGCAGTGGCAATAGGAGTATAGATTGCATTCCTTGGAGTCTTCCATTTTAAATCTCTTTAACAACTCGTTGACATACTTCTGTTGATGGATCATTATACCTGTTGGAGTTTGTTTGATTTGCAATCCTAGAAACAAATTCAATTATCCCATCATACTTATCTCAAACTCACTTCCCATTAAGGCAGCGAATTCCTTTGACATTGATTCATTCGCAGATCCAAAAATGATTGCATCTACATATACCTGCACAACCAGCATGTTCTTTCCTTTTACTTTCAGGAATAGAGTATTGTCTATGCTTCCTCCGGTGTGACCATGCACTAAAAGAAATTTCGATAGCCTTTCATACCATGCTCTTGGGGCTTGTTTTAATCCATAGAGGGATTTGTCAAGCTTATAGACATATTCTGGATGTTCTTTCCTAGAGGCTGCTTGACATATACTTCATCTTTCAAATATCCATTCAAAAAGGCGCTCGTCACATCCATTTGATAGAGGTGAATTCCATGTATGAGGCAAAGGCTATGAGGAGCCTTATAGCTGCTAGTCTGGCTATAGGAGCGAAGGTTTCATCATAGTCTATTCCTTCTTCTTGATAGTATCCTTGGACCACCAGCCTTGTCTTATTTCTTGTGATAATCCCATGCTCATCCAGTTTGTCCCGAAACACCCATTTTGTGCCAATTATGGTTCTATCTTTTGGTTTGGGCTCAAGATGCCATACCTTGTTTCTTTCACACTGATTTAGTTCCTCCTGCATAGTAATAATCCAATTTTCATCTTACAAAGCTTCACTAACCTTTTTCGGCTCAATAACAGACAAGAATGCATTGAAGGGATATTTTTGGCCAAATTGAGCCTTTTTTTGGACTTAACCTACACCAAACTCTAGCTGCCGACCACCAGAAAAACCTTCAAACATCTGCCTTATGGCCGACCCTACGAGTGCACAACCTCCTACTATGTAACGACCTGGTCGATTGTTTTGAGAACCGATGCTCTAGTTTGCGTGTCGTCTATTCCAAAAGCTCCATTATAATTATTTTAACTTGCTAGCCAAATTTTATGTCAAACAGATATCATTTGGTTGTCTTTGGGAGAAGGTTTCATTTTGTAAATTCCGGCATTCAATTATTTATATAATTTGTTTATTATGGGAAAACGTGCTCTGATTGGTGATCTGAAGATTCCGTTAGATTTTGAATATTATTTATGACTTTTGAAAATTGATGGAGCTAATCTTAGAGTTCGTTTGGTTGGTTTTTGACAATTAAGTCAATTTTAATATTTAATATGCCTATTTATGGTGAAAAGATGGTCACGGGAAGAAATAAGAACTGGATTTGAGATTTGTTATTTATGGTAGCTTTGTTTTGATGCTTATAGATTATGGGGATGGGTGGTGCCATTCCCGAGGTGATCGTATGAGAATCGGAGAAAAAAATCTAAGTTTTGAAATTTTAAAGGCTTAAGTTTAAAAAGTTTGACCAAAAGTTGACTTTTGGGTAAACGTGCTCGTAATCAAATTCCGACAGTTCCTTTAGGTCTGGAATGTGATTTATGACTTAATCGAGTCGTTGGTTCGATTCCCGAGAGGTTCGGGTGTGATTAGGTAGTTGGTTGAGAAAATAGCTTTTGAGATGATTTGGAGTTGACCACGGTCAAAATCAGGTCAAGACGGTCTCGTTTGGATGTATTGAGAGTTCGAGCAGGTTCGTATGATTATGTTGGACTTGTCCACAAATTTTGGTTAGATTCTAATGAGCTTCAGATGTGTTTGGGTTGTATGGTGTTTATGTTTTGTTTCGACATCGTTTTGAGCAAAAAGAGTACCATAATGAGAAAACGAACTTTGTTTTGTGTTTTGATTGAACCCCTAGATCCGTATCATAATTTTGGAGCTATAGCAACAAGACTCATCGCGTTTCGCCATCGTATGAGGGATTTTACTAAAGAAATTCGCTGCTGGTTTTCTGGTACAATTTTGCTGAAAATTATGATTTTGCCCCTAAGTTCGCCTTGAAAAATTCTGCATTCTTTCCAAAACTTGAAAACATCATATCTCTCTCATTTTAAGGTCAAATTGGGTGATTCAAAAGGCTATCTTGGGTGAAATTTGCAAGGATTTTATTGGGCTAGTAGAAAGTGAGCTTCGTGATAAATTAGCACCTTATTTGGACCGAAACAGCTGTTGCGTTTTCTTTTCTCCACTTGCTCGGGATTTAGTTACTTTTCTTACATGTTTGGGGCTCAGATTGAGGTGATTTTTACAGTGTTGTTCTCATCTCAACGAGGGGGTAAGTATCTAACATTTATTTTGGTGTTTCCCCATGATTATTTTCATTTTTTTTGGTTAAAATATGCCCCGTTGGGATTTTTTATTTATTTAAAGAAAAGAAGGTCCAACAAAGAAAAAGAAAAAGTAAATGACCGGCCCAAAATTGGGTCCGGTCCAAATAAATTACATTTGAACCCCATTTCTAAATTGGGGATATCTCAAAATTGTTGCCCTATTTTCACGTCGCTTTGTCTTAAAATTGTTGCTATTCTCTGAAGCTGATGGGGTGAAGATGATGAAGATGGTCCTGATTTCCCCTTATACTCTTCCTCTTCTTCCTTGTTCCTTGCCTGGTACGTGTTCTGAGTTGATTTCGCCCCTTTTGTTCCATTGTTGTTTGTTGTTCCATTAATTGCTTGTTGTTGAACATGAATTAATCCACCTCTTTCTCTGTTGAATTGCATATCTCGACCTCTTTCATTGGTTATCGATTTTATCCGAGTTTGATTAGGGAAAATGGGGGTTTTGAACCCAAAAGTTGAAAAGTGGAAAATCATGGTTTTGAAGATCACGATAATGGCTTTTTGAATGGGTTTTCTGGATCTAGACTAATTAATCTATGGGTAAACTAATTTTGAAATAAATTTCCAGTTTTGCCCTTACGAGCTCGGGGTTACCTTTTTGGGTTCGTTTTGGGGTTTCGAATTAAAGTACAGTCATATGGGTATCGTTGAACTCATTTAGAATCGTAGGATACTATTTTGACTATATTGGACTCAATGTTTTATTGAAATTACAGTTTTACCCTTGTGGCTCGGATTTGGCTATTTTGGGTGTATTTTTGGGTTTTGGGTAAAACTATGCCAATATAGGTATCCTTAGATTCTTATTCTAACGTAGAATTCATATTTGATAGACATTAATCATTCCGAGACTCTCTGAAGAGGAAAGTCAAGGCTCAACTGGATTTGTTCGTGGTTCCAGCTCGGCAGCGAGGCAGGTTACGACTTACCTTTCGGTTAGACTCCAATTAGTGAAACATATGTGGGAGTTAGATATTGACGGGGAAAGCATGCTAGGCCTTCGGGTGTGGAGTTAGGATGGAATTCTATTAGGTTGATTGTTGTTGATTGTGGCTCGTTGCACTGTTATTGCGATTAGGCTTGTTTCCTTAATTGATGTGTTGTGATATGTGTTGCACTCATTTCTCTCTTGGTTGTGTCATTTATCATCAGAGAAAGGAACGATAATGAGATTAGGCCTGAATCGTGTTGTATAATTATGATAATACACGGTTGAAATCTTAATTATGATTTACTGTTGATGATGATATCATGCATGGCATACATTCTCATTTCACGTGTATATTGATATCGAATTATGAATTGGTATTGATGACGATGATAAATGAGAAAATGGAGCACTTTGGTGACACAAGACTTAGTTGTGAGGTGTACTTGCTATATTTGGCAGTAAAGGGTGTCATAGACTCTCTATACTAGTGAACTAGTTCGTTGATTTTTTCTATGGTTGAGTATTATGCATTCATTCTCATTCCTCATGATTACATCTGTGTTGATGTTTCAAATTAGGGTTTCTATACTTGAACCATATTTTGAATACTCATCTTGTATATTATATATATATATATATGAGGCACATCTGACAGAGGGTGAGGATGTGGCCTATCTTGTGTTATGTATAAGGCACATTTGACAGGGGTTGAGGATGTGACCTATTGTGTATCCGTGATCTGAGGTCTGTTCCGGAGTGGAAGGTATATGGGTTGGTAATCCGAGGTATGTTTCGGAGCGAGTGGTACATGGACACCATGGGTATCCCGCGGGTCATGACTATTGTGCGAACAATGCCTTTAGCACGTGTGTACAGGTTTGAGATATTTAGTCAGTGCATTGCATTGCACATCATTACATTTCATCCTGCATCATCATATGACTCTTTATTTCTGATTTGGTATAGTTTGTTTGTACCATTATTGTGGCATAGATTTGATTATGGACCGGACCAAATTGTAGACTAATGACTCTGCCTAGGTTCAAAACTTGGATTCGTGATTATCGATTTGAGACTATTGAGACACGACAGACTTGTGGTTTTGAAGCCTCACCTAGGCTTATGACTTGGAAATTGAGCTTCTGTATGACGTATGTGTTGGTGGAAGTCCTTGATTATTATGATAAGGTGATTTGTAAGTATGCTTGATTGCCTATATGCCTACTTGTTAATTTCTTTCTTCATATATGTGAACTAATTGTCGTCGGCCTATGGTACCTACCAATATTTATTGTTTGTACTGATGCTACTCTTGTTGTACTCTTCCTTTAAGTGCAGAGTCTGTTACTAGTTCTAGTTCCCGTCTTCGAGATCAATCTGAGTCTACTTGACAGAGATTCCAGGGTGAGCTTTTGGGCTAGATCCTTAACCCGGAGACTCTTCGTTGTATTTAACTGTCTATTTGTAATCCTGAGACAGTATTGATATTTTGAGATTTGTACTTTCTATCAGACTTGTATCTATGTAAAAGTGGCTTTTGTACTAGTCCAGACTAGATTTTGGGGTTGTTATTACTTCCGCACTTATCATTTATATAATTTGAATCTGTTAGCTAAATTATTGTTTATTTCCACACAATTATTATGATTGACTATAATGATTTGGGAATGGTTCGCCTACCTGGGGGGACAGTATAGGTGCCATCATGGTTCACAAATTGGGTCGTGACATACTGGGTTGTTCTTCCTAGTGGAACCAATTATATTTCTCACAATCACTTTCCACCTCTTATTTCTTCCATTCCTAAACCTAATAAAGTTGTTGAGCCTACACATTTTCCTAATGATAAACCATCGACTTCAACTGTGGTGGTCATTAATATGCCATCAATCTCCAAGGTCACAGAATCACAACCTACAGTTTTGCTAATTTACTAAAACCTGTTGAACACAATCCTGATACCTAAATGGTACCATCCAAGCCTGTAGTTTACATTGATGGAGAACCTCATATGATATAGAAATCTTACGAGGTTAAAAAGCTTATCATCAAAAAGAATTTACAATATGCTGTGTTGGGTAAGTTCTCATATGATATAATTGGCATTAAAGCTTTAAGAGATGTTGTCCCAGATCAATGTTCAATTAAAGGTCCTGTTACAATTGGGTTGATAGAGGAAAGACATATTTTGATACAATTGAATTTTCTAGAAGATTATATTAAATTGCTGTCAACTCCTGCTTATTACATCAAAATCAATTCGAGGTATTGCCAGATGAGACCTCTGATCTGGAATCCATGGTTTAAACCCAATGAGGAGACTTCAATTGTAGTGGCATGGATTAGCTTCCCAAAATTACCTCCAAACTTCTTGCAAAAGAGGCATTTTCTCCTTGACTTCAGTTGTTGGTAAGCCACCTGTGGTTGATCTAGCTACAATAAACAGGACCAGACCAAGTTGTGCAAAAGTCAAAGTGAAATGGATTTATTAGCAGAACATCCAAAAATAATTCATATTGCAGAAGAGGATGAAGAAACTGGCAAAATTCAATCTAAATGGGTAGCAATCAATTATGACTTTGTGCTAAAATATTGCAAGCATTACAAATTACAAGGTCATGCTGAGAATGAGTGTAGGGCATTACATCTTGAATTGGAACAACAACATAGGAAAGAATTAAAGAAGGAGAACACTGAGAGGGCATCAGTATTGGGGAATGGTAAAGAAAACTGGTCAGAATGGAGAATATGGGAGAAATACTCATGCAAAACAGGAATGGATGTAAAAAAGGAGGAATAAGTATATAAAGGACAAAAGTGGCGAAATTCTGGGTGAAGTACAAGAGGACAATACATAAGAAAAGAATGAAGTTAAGACTCATAATGTTTATGGCATATTACAAGAGGAAGGTGATCAAGATGTAGAAATAGATGACATTATTGAAGTAGATGCTACTAATGACAAGTCCCAGCATGTTATGCAGCAAAACATAAATGATAATGCCAGTCCAAAAGGTACAAATGTAAAAGGTGTTAACAATAATGATATAGGGAAAAACAATAGCAAACAGCAAGAAAAGGGCAAAGCAGATAGGGATAATCTCTTATCCAGCAATACAACAAGAGGATCTTCAGCTAAGAGCAGGTTAGAAAGGAATTCAAAGAGTACGAGGAAGCAGAACAGCCTTGTTAAATTTAATTATGGAGTAGAATTGTGCCTAGATAGGGGTAGTGCAAGTGCAAGACAAGGGAATAAAACACAACCACTAGTGGCAGATGAGAAAGAAGAGGATGAAGATGCAATTGAATTTTACAAGGATGCAGTGTAACAAAGTCAAGGAGATGAAGGGGATAACAATGAGGAAACTGTCACGCCCCGAAACCCACCCTAGACATGACCGGCATCCGACATCATGAACAATATCGAAAGAACCTAAAAGATGCAATGACAATATTTGAACCCGCCAGGTTCAATATTCGCCTCCAACAGTTTATAAAATAAATGTAACAAATCATGAATATATGAATTAAATCAGCGGAAGTCTTTATTCATCAAATACTTAGTCAAACGTAATAACGTGCCCGAGAGTTAATCAATAACTCAACAACTACCCACTAGAACGTATACTATGGACCTTCTAAGATAATGAGCAATGTCTAAATCATTGGGACGTAGCCCGAAACTAAAAGACGAAAAGTAAAGATAGAATGGTGCCCTACGAACAATCATGTGGGCTCACCGAATAGTCTCGAAAGCAGCAAGTTCTCTTAAGTCGTAGGCCTATCACGAACCTGCTCTTCAATGATACCTAACATACCATCAAAAACAAACAATGGCATGTCTGAGTACTGGGTACTCAGTGAGTGTCTAATGGGAAATAGTTAACAAAACAAGATATAATGAATAAAATCAATAAAATGATATCAATGAAAATAACAGTTCAAACCCAGGAATAAAGTGAGTCAGCAACATTAAAGAGTCATCAAAGAATCCAACAATGACAGACAGATTAACTTAACTCCTTACCATTTACCAGGCCAAGTATTTCACTAACGAATTCAAATCACCACAAGCCACTCACAGGCAACAAGATATGAAACAAGCCACTCACAGGTAGATCAATAAATCGATACTTCGGGTTAGGAAACCGCGGAGGCTAATCGTCCTCTGGACTAGCACAGTAATAGATACTCCAGGCTTGGAAGCAACGGAGGCTAATCGTCCTCTGGACTAGGACAACCATGGATACTCTTGTCTAGGAAGATACAGAGGATAATCGTCCTTTGGACTATCACAACAATAGATACTTCGCACTAGGAAGCAACGGAGGTCAATCGTCCTCTGGACTGACACAACAATACTCGTATTGATACGCTAGGATCCATAACGGCTAATCGTCCTTTGGATTAGCACAGCTTGCCCATACAGGCCTAAACACCAACAAAATACAAATCATGGCATATTACCGAATCAGCAATCATGGCTTAGAGCCGAATCTCACTTCTCAAGTCATCATCTCAAAATAGAGGCATTTCAAGTCATAACCGATTTAGAATTTTATTCAATTTCAAGTTCAAGAAACCCATTCAATAACAAAACAAATTTAAGGTCCAACCTTTAGAAGATTAAGTTCAATCATCCAATAATGGGAAAAGCGAGTTTCACAAAGTAGTATAGTTCGTATAAGGTTCGATGCGGGCTTGACCCTACACACGCATGACCTTGTCTAAAAGAAATCATCTTTAATTACAAAATAAATTCAACCAAACAAGATTTATAACTTATACAAACAATCAAGGAAGGATTCTCAAATACAATTCATGCTTTCACAATATAAGCATACTTCACAAGTAGACATAGTTGAAAAGATGATTTTAGGAATATAGACATACTTCAAGAAAGATTTCCATGTCCCAATTTATCAATGAGAATGTCATTACCAACTCTTAACCATCATTATTAGGCATCTCTCATATAGGAAAACATTCATAATATCTTACACATTTATAGGGTTTGTTACAATCTAGGTTCAATGTGGGTTTGTCCCCTCACACACATTAACCACCATTTAGACACGAATTAGGGTGAAAAGATTACTTTTCCTTTCATCCATTAAAGAATCTTGAATAAAATTTATACTTCCAACAATAGTTTCAGAAAAGTGATTTTCATTCAGAATAAGTTTTCAAAAGAGAGACATACTAATCACCTTTATAGTAAAAAAAATGATTTAAAATAGACATACCTTAATACGTTAAACCAAGTTTAACAATTCACTTTTCTAATGAAGAACACCCAAACCCTAGCTTGAATCACTTTGGGAAGAATTATGTTGCAAACCCTAGGTTTTGGTCACAAGAATCATGTTAAGAATCATGGGTTTGATGTTAGAATGGATTAGTAATGTTAAGGGTGTTCTTACCTTTGATTTGAAGACTTGGAGGAATGATTTTTGTCCTTAGGGTTTGGGAGCATGAAAAAAAAAGGGAACAAAATAAGACCATACCCATTTTAAACCCAATTTTCTGCCAGAAATGGAAGAAGTACGTCCTAGAAGGACGTCCCGTACTTTAAAGGACGTCCCGTACATTCTGGGCGTACTTTGGGCGAAATCTCCAGCTTTTGCGCCCTTCAGTAAAACAGACATAACCTTTTGTACATAACTTTTCTCGGGCTGGGAGACCTACTATTGGAAAGATATTTCAAAGATGTACAACTTTCATCAAGGAAGTTTTTCCAAATTCGCAACAAAATTTCATGAAAATCGCCCAGAAGATAGACCTACCAAAACTTAGGCGAATTTAAGAGCCCTTAAGAACTTCAATTGTTGGTTTGACTTCAAAACGACCATCTTCCACCAGAATTCTTCAAGAATGGATTCATATAGATATAATATCATCTTAACACTATATTTTTACTTATTCACACCTAACCCAAATTTACAGAGTGTTACATTATCCCCCCCCCCCCCCCCCCCCCCCCCTTCCCCTTCCTTAAGATCATTCGTTCTCGAATGAAAGTCATGGTTTAAAATTTTTCACTAAACTTCAAATTTCAAAATTTCTAGAGTTCATTAGTAAAGAGGATCATTCTTAGAGGTAACATAAGACTAACCATATAATGAATACATCATTCAAGTATAAACACATTGATGAGGGATTCATACCTCTAATCTAAACTTTCACAGGGAATACATAGTCGAAAGGTTCAACACATATCTACAGTAGGGAATAAATGAAGGTAACACAGCTTGAGTGACACTACAACAACTAGATAAAACTACGCCCCCTTCGAGTTCATCCCACAAGTCTTAAGATATGACATAAGTCTACCCCCAAGTTTTTAGTAATACCACTTTTTCACTCTATAACGAGTCCCTCAGCAAATTCAAGCCTAACTATTTCTGATTGACAATCCAGAGTTTCATAACACTCGAAAAGCTAGTTTATCCCCAAAAAATCACATCAAAGTTCATCATTTGTAATTCAAACACATCAAAAGTAATCTCACGGCCCTTAACTACAACGATGCAGTCTCTATACATTATAGAAGCGATAATAAGGACGCAGCGGTACTCACAGAAAAAGGGTGTCTACAATTGTTCGACTTTGACACAAAAAACAAAACAAGGGAAATATACTGAGTTATATAAGAAAGAGGCGAACTCGAATCAATCAGCGAATACGCTTCAAAAGAACATATAGTAAGAATACCTATGACCCCGGCATCAGGATCTTCTGCAGTCTCCCTACGAGTAAAACTATAAAGTCGAGCTTGTCTCTCATTAGCGGTGTTAGCAACCATTTTACCAGCCCCATTACCACGAGCATTAGGGGTGTTGTTAGCATTAACATCAGATGGATTATTCCTTTGGCCTGAAGAGTTAGCCATTTCACGAAGGCACTTCCTACAATCTTTCTTGATATGACCCCTAATCCCACAATGGTGAAAAACATGATCCTCCCATCTAAATGTTTGTCGGTTACTACCTTGCGAATATTTGTTCTGATCATTGTTCCCCTGACCTTGTCCGGCAGATGGAACGCCCATATTAGACTCAGAAACAAACTATTGAGGTGCAGAATTTCCTTTTCGTTGCCCTCCATCATACGAACCAGTGAAACCACCCGCAAATCGGGCCTTCTTACTTTGTTCCCTTTCAAGCATCTCTTCGCCCTTCCAAGTTTCTTGTTGCTCAGCGAACCCAACCAAAGATGAAAATGTCCAAGTAGGAGACATAGCAACAGCAGCACATGCAGACTTGATACGTGGTATCAAGCCTTTCACAAAATGAGTCAGCTTATGTTTTTCAGTCGGAATCACGTATAAAGCATGCTTTGACAAACGGGTGAACTCCAAACTATACTCATGAATCGACTTGTTACCCTGTTCCAGCTTTTCAAATTTCGTAGCCATAGCAAATCTTTCCTCATCAGACAGAAACCTTTCCATGAATGCCTCTTCAAATTCAGCCCACGTAGGAGCTAAATCACCGTCACCCCTCTTATACTCCCACATCTCAAACCATGCGTGAGCAACATCCTTCAACTGATAAGAAGCAAGCCTCACAGCTTCGGGATCATAGACATCCATTGCCCTTAATGCCTTGAAAGTCTCATCTAAAAAGTGTTGGGGCTCATCCACCTCTCGGGACCTGAAGAACTCTGGTGACTTCAAGTCTAGGAATTGCTTAAGTCTGCCTCCACCATGAGGCCTCACACCTCCACGCTGTTGCTGAGCCACAACCAATGCAGTCAATATTTGAATAGCAGTTTGCATCATACCAATCTCAGGCACACCCGCAACAGAAATAGTAGGAGCAGGCGGCACTTGAGGTGGTACTTGATTTCCAACATCATTCCCGTTACCAGCATTCGCGCCGTCGATATTTCAGTTAGCTCTCACGGGTTGTCCGCGGTTACCATTTTTGGATAGTGTCAGAGCCATTTATACAAGGCATGAATTAACGAGCAAATTAGGACGATCCTAAAAGGACTTCAAGCTCTACAGCACAATCTAGAATCAAGAAGAATAGGAAACACCTATAAATGTCTTTGGAGTTTCTCGGTCATGCAGGTGATCAGGCTGCACAAGGAAAACTCCACTAGACACCGATAATAATCCTAAGGCGTATCTAAACCTACGATCTAACACCAAGCTTGTCACGCCCTGAAACCCACCCTAGATGTGACCGGCATCCGACGTCATGAACAACATCAGAAGAACCTAAAAGATGTAATAACAATATTTGAACTCGCCAGGTTCAATATTCGCCTCCAACAGTTTATAAAATAAATGTAACAAATCATGAATATATGAATTAAATCAGCAGAAGTCTTTATTGATCAAATACTTAGTCAATCGGAATAACGTGCCCGAGAGTTAACCAATAACTCAACAACTACCCACAAGAACATATACTATGGAGCTTCTAAGATAATGAGCAATGTCTACTTGGGACGCAACCCGAAACTAAAAGACGAAAAGTAAAGATAGAATGGTGCCCTACGAACAATCATGTGGGCTCACCGAATAGTCTCGAAAACAGCAAGTTCTCTTAAGTCGTAGGCGTATCACGAACTTGCTCCTCAATGATACCTAACATACCATCAAAAACAACAATGGTATGCCTAAGTACTGGGTACTCAGTAAGTGTCTAAGGGGCAATAGTTAACAAAACAAGATATAATGAATAAAATCAATAAAATGATATCAGTAAAAATAACAGTTCAAACCCAGGAATAAAGTGAGTCAGCAACATTAAAGAGTCATCAAAGAATCCAACAATGACAGACATATTAACTTAACTCCTTACCATTTACCAGGCCAAGTATTTCATTGACGAATTCAAATCATCATAAGCCACTCACAGGAAACAAGATATGAAACAAGCCACTCACAGGTTGATCAATCAATCGATACATCAGGTTAGGAAACCGCGGAGGCTAATCGTCCTTTGGACTCGCACAATAATAGATACTCCGGGCTTGGATGTAACGGAGGCTAATCGTCCTCTGGACTAGCACAACCATGGATACTCCGGTCTAGGGAGATACGGAGGCTAATCGTCCTATGGACTAGCATATCAATAGATACTCCACGCTTGGAAACAACGGAGGTCAATTGTCCTCTGGACTGACACAGCAATACTCGTATCGATACGTTATGATCCATAATGGCCAATCGT
Source organism: Lycium barbarum (assembly GCF_019175385.1). Classification (NCBI taxonomy): domain Eukaryota; kingdom Viridiplantae; phylum Streptophyta; class Magnoliopsida; order Solanales; family Solanaceae; genus Lycium; species Lycium barbarum. The sequence goes on along the minus strand of NC_083345.1, from coordinate 54,459,358 downwards.
CCTCTAGATTAGCACAGCTTGCCCAAATAGGCCCAAACACGAACAAAATACAAATCATGGCATATTACAAAATCATCAATCATGTCTTAGAGCCGAATCTCACTCCTCAAGTCATCATCTCAAAATTGATGTGTTACACCTCGGAAAATTCTATGTTGTTGCCTAGTAAGTGGACCAACATAGTGTGAGAAGTATACGGTGTTCCTAAAAGTAAGAAAGGCTATTTAACGATCTTTATATTGGTAATAAAGTGTTAAACAAGTGTCAAGAAGGTTCCATAAGGATTGGTGATCAAACGATTGATGAAAATCATTTCAGGGAAATGGGGTTATACGACCGACTTATACGGTCCGTATAACATTATACGGTATGTATAAGGGTCCGTATAACACCTAACGGTGATGGTGTTTTGCCTGATGGTGAACCACGACCACTTATACGGGTCGTACAATGTTATACGGACCGTATAAGTGTCCGTGGAAGTCCCGACGGGCTGAATAAGTTCCAAGTATAAGTACATGTGGGTCACTAATTTCATTTCCACACTTCTCCATCTCTCTCTCAAGGCTTCTAGAGGGTTCTATACATTTCATCTTCAAGAATACAAGGGGAATCAAATATCAACATCATAAATCCAAGTGAATCAAGTGTGAGAAGCTCAATAGGGTTCCTCCAAGTCAAGAATTCTCTTGGAAGTGGAAGCTAGGGTTTTCTTCAAGTGAAGTGTTTCCACTCCAAGCCCATTCCTACTCAATCAAAGGTAAGTTTTATGATCATTCTATGTTGTTTAAAGTATTGAGAGGTTGAAAGACATAGATTATGAAAGGAGGTGGAAAATGGGTCATGAAGTGTCACACCCCACCCTTGGTAAGGCGTGATTAGCACCCGACACCTTACCGGAACCGGGCGAACCAACTTATAACTTACATCCTTCATGTCTCAAATGGAAATAATAAGATCAAGAGGCTAAATATGAACATAATATCATGCATAAGTAAATGGACAATAGACCCATGATGCCGACATTACTATTGTCACATTATGACTTAAGTTGTTCACAGGAACTGTCTGCAAAGCCTCTATGAACATGACTGAAGTATATAATTCGGGACAGGACTCCCGACCTACCCTCTTGTCACAAAAAAACATATGCAACTCAGACTCGACAATGCTCCAGGAAGAAATGGAGCTCACCAATCAAAACTGGTACCTAAAGGCAGCCTACGATGAAAGATCCTCGTCTCGTCTATCTACACCTACGGGCATGAACACAGCGTCCACAAGAAGGGACGTTAGTACGAGCAATGTACTGAGTATGTAAGGCATAAATAGTAGTATGAAATCAGAATGAAGATAACATGAGATAAAGTAAGTAATTATTCCTCGTATTCCTCTTAAGATCTCTGTCATGTAAACTACTCGTCTACAGGAAAAACATTCATACACATCCATACATACATATCCATTCACATACACTTACTATACATATATCTGTCATATCCGTACCCGGCCCTTTCGGGACTCGGTGTTAGCTTGCCCTGCCATATAGGTGCAGTAATATATATAGCATCTTGCCCAGCCATTAAAGCACGGTAATATATATAGCATCTTGCCAGGCCATTAAGGCACGGTGTTGTCTTGCCCGGCTATATAGGCGCGGTGTTATCTTGCCCGGCCATATAGGCGCGGTGTTGTCTTGTCCGGCTATATAGGTGCGGTGTTATCCCCAGCTGATCAGTGGGATGCAATGCATACATACATACGCACACATAAAAATACATAAACAAAATCAACATCATCATTAGCATTACCATTGTCACTATATCATTCCTTGAAAAGCCAACCATCGTAAGATGAAACCGATAATGTCATGGAAGTCTCAAGAATCATGAACTTAGACAGCACTGGAAATAGAATCATTATCTTCGCTATATCTCACCTCGAAGGAACGAGTAACATGAGGTGAGACCATCAACAATTAGTAAAATCAAGGAATTCATGGAATGGCTCAATAATCTCATAATGCTCTCAAATCATAGCTTCGGAGTTGCTAGAGGAGAATCATCATCATTGTCACAATCATCATAGAACATATTTCATCTAACATCATAAGAATCTTTAAGAGTCATAAACTTATAGCTTTTGAAAACAAGGCGGTTATGGAAACATTTATGGAATCATAACATAGGAATCATGCCTTTTGAAAGAAAGGGACTAGCCTTAACATACCTTCTTGGTCGCCTTAACTTTAAATACTCAACGTTTGTCCTCCCAGGCTCGTAAATCTATATTCAAGAAAATTTATACTATTGTTAGACTCACCTTTATACGCTTGTCTTAGTCCTTCAAATAAATCTTTCTAGAATCTGCCGAAATTTCGGCAGCATCTCCTCTATATTCTTTACCTCCTCCAAGTACCAAAACAACTCCCAAACAATACCAATAACATCAACAACCATATTAATACCAATATATTCCATAAAACATCCCACACGATGTTTCTCCAATATTCAAACCAATCATAACAACATCTATAATACCATAATCAAAGTATTATATTCAATTTAGTCTCAAATTAATCCAAAATTCTTTTTCAAACTCACCTCATGGCCATCAACTTTAATTAAACTCTTTATGATTTTCTCCTGTGATTCTTTCCTTTCCAAGAATTGCTAAACCTTTATATCATCTTAATAATGTAAATAATAGCAAGAACATACCTTATAGTAGAAGGACTTCACTTTATTCACCCTTTCCAAGATCAAGTTCAACCCCACCTTAAGATGAAACAAGAACAATTACCTTCCATGGATTTGGTAGAAAGAGTTTTGGAGAAGTGTAGAGAGAATTTTAGGGAGAGAAGGTGGTAGAATATGAGAGAGAAACATCAGATTTTTGTTTTCAAATTTTATGATTTTTACTATTCACACCGACTAATGTAGCAGAACTATAGCACGTTGGTTACTGTAGCACGCGTTTCTGCTCTATCAGCCTGACTTGTAACGTCCATAATTCTCTACTACGATGTCGTATCGACAAGAGGTTTGTTACGTTGGAAACTAGACTCGACGAACTTTATTTTAGGCTTTTGAAACACCTTACAACTCTTAATATACTAGGAGATATACCCCTCCAAAGTTGACCCAAAATTCTGTCAACTTTTTCCAACTTTTCGAGAAATTTATTTTCTTCGATTTGCTTGGTCCCGGAGTTTCCCATAGCTTATTATATGAACGTAAACCGTCATGACCATAGAATTAGTTTTTATAATATCATATATCCTTGAAGGAAACTCCAGTATACATACTTAGAACGTCCAATACTTATAAATTTCCACGTACGAAACTACGAGGTGTAACATGAAGATAAGAATGGTGGCATTTTTTAGTAGAAGCTTGGAACGAATCATGACTTCTGATATGTTGTGATTATAATTATGTTATAAATTATATTAAGAGCATGGGATAAACATTATATGTGAGTAAATGTAATAGTGTACTATGACCATGGTTATGAATGATTTGAAGTGAAATTGGCAAATGTGAATAATGTAGGTGAATAACGATTATTGCTTATGATGCTGTCAATGTTATTATAGACGTTTAGGAGTTGATATATGATATGGAGAAAGTTGTATAAACAAAGGAAATGCTGCCCAATTTTCTCTAGCTTCAGTCAAGTATGCTAAGCTTTCGATAATCTAACGTTAGTATAAACTCTATTGAAGGTAGAAACGAGGACATTGGAGGAGAACGTTCAAGCGATAGTGTAGCTAAAGGAAATAGTATGTGAGGCTAGTCCCTTCTTTCTAAAGCATGAATATTATGACATGATCTTCCCTTATTCTCCATGACCCTCTTATACTCCAGAAACTATGAGTCCATGTGCATGAAGGATTTCATATGAGATAAGATAAGAGATACGTCAGGAGTATGATAATGATATGATGTTTCTACAAAGCAAATGATCCTATTTACGATTATGTAATGTTGTTCATTGTGCTAAACTCACCTTATATGCCAATTCCTTCAAGGTGAGGCAGAATGCTTATGAAAATCCATAATGGAATCGGGGGTTCACGACCTTACGTCATCCCAAAAGATTTACAGTTTGTATTGAGCCTTTATACATGATTCATGATGAGCATATGATGATGATATTACACTGCGCCTATATAGCTGGGCAGACACTGCTAAGGCGGACAGCGTATACACCATGCCTAGATAGCATGGGCAGACACCACTAGTGGGCGGCATGAGATGGTTACCCTGGACGCGGGAGACCTGGACGCGGGCTAATGATTATCACACCGTACCTATATGGTCGGGCAACTTATATATGTATACATGATATGATGACGTTTATGAAGTAAGTTAGCAGGCATTGTCTCAGTCTTAAGTGACAGTCAGTTACCGGTCGCTCTTCACTTGATATCTCCCTATTTCATTGATATGTCATTATTGTTTATGCCTTACATACTCAGTACAATGTTCGTACTAACGTCTTTTTCTTTGGATGTTGTGTTCATGCCCACAGGTAGACAGGGAGACAACGCAAATCCGTAGGAGCTTTCAGCAAATTTACAGGAGCACTCCATTACCCTGGAGGTGCTATTTGAGACATTATTTTTTTGTACATATGTCGGTACGACAGGGTCCTGTCCCATCCATATATCTAGTACTCTAGTAGAGGCTCGTAGATATGTATGTATGGGTAGTACGGTCTCACATTTTTTTCCCCTTGTATATATGTATTATTTTGATAGCCGAAGGGCTTATGTATTTAAACGTAGTTCTGTTTTCAACATTGAAAATGGTTTTCCTTATGGCTATGTCACGACCCAGCTAGGGGCCGCGATGGGTACCCGGGGCTAGCCACCGAGAACCACTCGTTCTACTACTCACCTTACTCATTTACTACTCTTTTATCAATTTATATTCAAATCGTAGGAAAAGACATCTTTCATTCAGGAACATGAAAATACTTTTATATGCATAAGCCTCTCGGCTATCAAAATAATATATACATACATAGTAATAAATCGTGAAAACATCTAATCCACACTGCGCATCTACGAGCCTCTGCTGGAGTGCTATACATAAGGACGGGAAAAGACCCCGTCATGCCCAAAAATACATATACATGAATATACACAAAAGACTCGTCATAAGCACCTCCGACCAAAGGAGTACTTTCAATCAGCTGACAACTACTACTGTTCTGGGTCGAGCTCTCCTCCCTGTCTACCTGTGGGCATGATCACAGCGTCCAAAGAAAACGGATGTCAGTACGAACATTGTACTGAGTATGAGAGGCATAAATAATGAAATAGAACAATGACATGAAAGAAGTATCAATATGGAATAGCTATATCCGACTATCACGCGTAAAAGAAATAATGCATGCTGGCTTACTCATAATCAACATCATGTCATGTATGCATAAATATATAAGTTGCCCGCCCATATAGGTACGGTGTGACAATGCATAAACTGCCCGTCCATATCGGATCTGTGTGATAATCATAAAATTAGCCTGCATCCAGGCCTCCCGCGTCTGCGGTATCATCTCATGCCGCCCACTAGTGGTGTCTGCCTATGCCATTTGGCCATGGTGTATCGTATAGCTGCCCGCCTTAGCGGTGACTGCCCGGCCAACTAGGCGCGGTGTTATATCATCATCATACATGCTCATCATAATATGCTTATCGTAACATACTTATCATAATACATGCATAAGGCTTATGGACAACTTTACTCGATCGGGGTGACGTAAGGTCGTGATCCTCCGATTTCATTATGGAGTAATCATTGACATTCTGGCTCACCTTGAAGGAATTAGCATATAAGGTGAGTGTAAGCAATAAATAACATCTTTAACATTATAGAATCATCATGTCATATCTTTCATCTTATATAGCTATTCATAGACATAGGCTCTTAGATTTCTGGAATATAGGAACTCATGAGGAGAAAGGAAAATCATGCAAGAAGATTCATCCCATTAGAAGGAAAGGGCTAGCCTCACATACCTTTGATGTTTAACTAAGCTATCGCTTGCTTGTCCTCCTTCGATATCACGTTCCTACCTTCAAGAGAGAATCCACTCTATCGTTAGTTAATTCGATTATAAGAATGCGTTACTAATTCTAGGAAAAATTTGCGCTGTACTTCCTTTGTTTAAACTACTTTTCCCATATTTTATATCAGCTCCTACACGTTCACAATAACATCCACAATATCGCAATCAACAATCATCATTCATATACATTGACCACAATCCACCATTTCTCTTCAATTTCTCCACATTTATGGTTATAGCTTACTATCGCGTTTCCTCATACATAATACTTTTTTCATGGCTTAAATGTCATTTATAACGTATTCATAATCACAACACTCCAACATTCATAATTCAACCCAACTACCATCCAACCATGACATTATTCACTCATTAATGACCCATTTCCTAGGTCTTTCTATAATTCAAGTATCTTAACCTTCTAATACCTTAAACAACATGGTTTAGTCACGAAAGTTACCTTAGATGATGGTTGAACAAGCCTTGAATGGAATTACTCCTTTAGCACCAAAACCCTACTTCACTTCTTTTGGGTTTTCTTGAGAAAGATGAACTTTAGTGTGATTCTTACGCTTGATTTTGTGGGTTTCATGTAGTTGATCACTAATTTCCGTTGAATTCTTGTAGTTGAAGAGTAGAGAGTATTCTAGAGGTTTCTAGAGAGAAATATCGTGAAGATGAAATGAATTTAATGAGCTTGGGTCTCCTTTTAATGACTTAAAATCTGATCCGGAATGAACAGTAGTCGAAGTGCACAGTGGTCGTAAACCCAGTTTACGGTCCGTATTCCAGTTTACGGGCCGTATATCGTGGTCGTATTTAAGCATATCAAAACCAAAAAGGTATGTTGAGGATCATGGTGATTTACGATCGCAGTTTACGGGCCGTATTTCAATTTACGGTCCGTATTCCAAGTCGTATTTAACCATTTGAACATTTGACAGAAAGCTAAAGTTTTGTGAGTTGGAATACGACATGGTGGTTTACGGGCTGTATACTAATTTACGGTCCGTATTTCATTTTACGACCAATAGGGCCAAAGTGCAAATCTGTAACTTTCAAGTCTTCAAAACCTATAATTAGTAATTGTGGAGCATAACCTATCTCTTGTTCCCATTGCCTTTGAAATCTTACTTAGCGTCGTCAAACGTCATTCCCTTCTCATTAAAACACCATATACCCGTATCCTTCGCTAGTCTATTCGTTTTACGTTCACGGAGAAATTTCCGAGGTGTAACACTCTCCCCCCCTTTTGGAACATTCGTCCTCGAATGTTAAACACTCGGGATTTTACGAAAATTTCGCCAGAGTTTCCCCTGTAATTTGGCACTACCAACCTGTCACAACAACCCATAATATCATCGCCTCACAGGGCTACATCACAACATCGACATATCTATTGCCACACACGACCAAAAGCATGAAAAATAAGCATACATACCTCATATCGTTGGCGTTTCATCTTGAATCTCCTCTGGGGGTTGGAATAAATGCGGGTACTTGGACTTCATCTTCTCTTCTGCCTCCCAAGTCATTTCTTCCCGATTGTTGTTTCGCCATAAGACTTTGACTGAAGCTACCTCTTTATTTCGAAGTCTTTGCACTTGCCTGTCTAGAATAGCGATAGGCACCTCTTCATAGGTTAGCTTTTCTGTTACTTGCACATCATCTATCAGGAAAATCTTTGTGGGATCTCCAATACACTTGCAGAGCATCGAAACATGGAAAATTGGATGGACTAATTCAAGCTCCTAGGGTAAGTCCAATTCATAGGCTACATGACCCACCTTGCGGATAATTCTATAGGGTCCAACGTATCTAGGACTTAGCTTCCCTCTTTTACCAAATCTCATCACTCTTTTCATTGGCTACACTTTCAAAAATACCTAATCATCAACCTGAAATTCCAAGTCTCGTCGGCGATTGTCTGCATAAGACTTTTGGCAACTTTGGGTTGTTAGCAATCGATCTCGGATCACCTCAACCTTTTCCACCGCTTGTTGAATCAATTCAGGGCCTACTAATTGTGCTTCTCCTGTTTCAAACCATCCAATTGGGGATCTACATTTCCTCCCATATAAAGCTTCATATGGAGCCATTTGAATGCTGGAATGATAACTATTATTGTATGAAAATTCGATTAGCGATAAATGATCGTCCCAATTTCCACCAAAATTGTTATATCCTGTATTTTGCACATTCTGATAAGTTGAGATAATTGTGACTAGCAAGAGATAAGGCAATATTTTGATCTTATTTAATACATAAGTTGTTCATGAAAATATTGATGCGGAAATATTGAGGAAGGTTAAGGGCAAAATTGGAAATTTGGAAAAATAGTTTCATGAATTACAAAAATTAGCCATGGAAAAATTGGGCTTGGAAAAAAAAAAAGAGAAATGAGCCCAAAGCCCAAGTGTGGCCGGCCAAGCCATGGGCCAAGTCAATTTTAATCCCATTTCAAGAACCTTCAAGAAAAGGAAAATTGAGAGCAAAGGAGATAGGGGTTTCGGCCAAAGAGAGAAAAAGAAAGAAAGAAAAAAAAAATCTTGAAGCCAACTATCTTGATCCAAAAAAATATATTCTTCTTGTATTCCTACTAATTCAAAGAGCCTCTTTAACGTGGTATTATTGTTGAAGCAAGAAAGCTACTCTTGGTGGCAAGTTCAAAATTCTAGTCAAGTGGAAAGTTGAGGGAAAAGGTAAGAATTCATATTCTTTTATATGTTATGGAAGGTTTATGTTTGTTGTAGTAAGTAGAATTGAATGAAAATCATGGAAATAGTGTGTGTTGTGTGTGGCCGTGTGGGTGTGTGTGTTGAATGGTGGCCGTGTGGTTGTTGAATGGTGGAGGAGAGGTGAATTAATTTTATTTAATATGTTAGTTGTGTTGTTGTGGACTTTATAATGCAAATGAAGGTTTAATGGTTCAAGTCGGCAGTGAAATTGGTTGTGGGTTGTTGTAGGAAATAATGCGATTTTAATATGGTTTTATGTAATTGTGAGAATGAAGTTGCTAAAGTATGAATTTTTGTTGTAGTTTATGAATTCGGAAGAAGAAAATGTGTTGTTGTAGCTTTTGTTGCATTTGTAGATTTTCGGGTGGAATAGAGTTTGGTTGGATCGTTTTGAATGTTGTGCGAGTTACTAATGTTAGAATATGTTCTAAATTGATTGTTGGTATTGTTGAAATGATTGTTGGTATGGTTGTTGATAAATTTGGCCGAGTTGAATTCTCGGGGTTGTTGTATTTACAGGGGAGATGCTGCCGAAATTTCGGTAGATTAAGTGTCGGCTTAGAATTGGACTCCTAAGTGTTTATGGCTAATGTTTGGTATATGTTAATATTGTTGTAGATCTTGCGAAGCCAAAGACTTAAGTTCGGATTAGCGTAGGAAGCGGGCAAGGTATGTAAGGCTTACCTTTCTTTCTTTTGGCATGATCTTTATGGAACGAACAAATGACGCATATGTATGATTGCAAAGAAATTCTTGTTCTTAGAGACACTAGGATGGCTAATATCCTTGATTTCCATAAGTTGTTTCATATGATCTTGATGCGTATTTATGTTGTCCGAAAATCTACCTGATATGTTTCCGAGTCTTTCTATGATTCTTATTTACTTCTGACATGAGTACGTTCGATATAGTTGAACTTATTGTATGGTTAAATAACGAGATGAGCATAAAGAGTTTTGTCCCTAAAAGAGTTCTGTAAGTTTCAATGTCCCTAATTTTCTAAAAAGGTCTCGGATTTGCTTTGAAACGTTCGCAAAGAGAGTTCTGTATGTTTCCGAATGACATTCGAGAGATAATTGATATGACTAAAGTTTTGATTTTTCAAGTGATAGCATGTTTGATTATTCCAGCGAGTATTTGATACATTTTGATACGAACATACGGTTCCAAAAACTTTATTCGATTTGATCCATAATGATATCTGAAAGGTACTTGATATGTTTGTTGCTTCGATTTTCCAAAAATAGCTTCTGAAACGTTTGTAGAAGGTTCTGTACTTCAAACGCTCATAACTTTCTTATACCAAGTCGGATTGATCCGAAACTTGTTTCTGAGCCTTCAGATGTCGGTAAGTGTACGTATCTATCGAGTCTTGATTTGTGTGTGTATGGTTCCGCACTACTCTGTTCGTGCAAGCCTCAGTATGTATTTCACTGCGCCCCGGGCCAGGTTCTATTATCGTGCGTCTTCCTCTGCATTGTTCACCGCGTCCCTCTCCCTTGCGGGTCGGGTTCTGTTATATGTACATCTGTATATGATGATATGACGATATGGGGATGGCGGCCAGGATGGCATATGATGATTCTGTCCACCGCGTTCCTTAATAGAGGGTCGGGATCTGTTATGTGCATATATGATATATGATTTTGACTTGCATTGATGATTCCGTTCACCGCGTCCCTCACTAAAGGGCCGAGTTCTGTTATATGCATATATGATTTATGATGTCGATATATATGCTGACTCCATTCACCGCGACCTTTACTAGAGGGCCGGGATCTGTTATATGTATATGTATACGATGACAAAAGATGTCGGCACACATGATCTGTGTTTGGAAAGTAAGTATTTTGATACTCTGGATGGTTTACTTATTTTCTGTACTTCTCTGATATATGACCTCGGTATGCGTGATCTACGTTCGGAAAACAAGCACCTTGGTATTCTGGCTAATGTACTTACCTTTTGTACCATTGTTTCAGTTATGTTTCTGTTTTCTGTGTTTCATGCCTTACATACTCAGTACATATTCCGTACTGACCCCCTTTCTTCGGGGGCTGCGTTTCATGCCCGCAGGTACAGACGTTCGTTACGGTGATCCGTCAGCCTAGGATATCCGTTCTGTTGTTTGAAGTGTTCCCTTGATCCGGAGCCATACTTTTGGTACAGTTCCATCAGTTGTATATATTTATGTATGTGTGACTATTCAGGGGTACGGCGGGGCCCTGTCCCTTCATATGATTCTGTTGTCTTTTTTAGAGGCCTGTAGACATGAATGTGGGTCATGGGTCGTTTTGTCCGGATATGCTAATATGGTTTACGTCTGGCATTTCTCTAATATACAATAATCTGATCGGTTTGTGTACTATGTTATAAGTAACGATATAAGTGATATGTTGCTTAGTTTGCACGAAAGTCCTTAATATGTTAAATACAAGTAAATTTTGGTTAGTAAGTATGTACGAGTGCCCATCTCGGGTACTAGTCACGGCCTACGGGGTTGGGTCGTGACAGAAATCCAGCACACATGCTCGTAGCATATCTTCCAAGGTTTGAATAGTACGCTCGGCTTGTCCATCGGTCTGCGGATGAAATGTTGTGCTAAGCTTCACTTGAGTGCCTAGACATTCTTGGAAGGACTTCCAGAACATAGCTGTAAACTGTGCTCTTCTGTCTGTGATAATAGATAATGGAATACCATGAAGGCGCACAATTTCCTTGAGATACTACCTTGCATAATCTTCGGCTAAGTATGTAGTCTTAACTGGGAGAAAATGGGCTGCTTTCATCAATCTATCCACAATCACCCATATAAAATCATACCTGCCGCGGGAACGAGGTAACCCCTCGATGAAATCCATGTTGATCACTTCCCATTTCCAAGTAGGGAGTTCTATTGCTTGCAATAAGCCTTCTGGCTTCTGATGTTCAACTTTTACTTGTTGGCAAGTTGGGCACTATGTTACAAATTCGGCTATGTCTCTCTTCATGCCATCCCACCAATACATCATCTTGAGATCACGATACATTTTAGTTACACCCGGGTGAATAGAATAACGGGAACAATGTGCTTCTTCTAGAATTCGTTGGCGCAATTCTGCTACATTCGGTACACATAGCCTGCCTCGGTATCTAAGAATTCCATCCACAGGAACTTCAAATGAAGACTTTTCTTTTCCAAGAGATGTGTCTTTGTAACGGCACAATTTAGGATCTCATATTGTCGTTATTTCACTTGCATGTCCAAGGATGAAACTGTGGGATCATTGATACTAATCCCCACATTGCCCGAATCGATTACACGCACTCCAAGATTTGCTAGTTGGCGGAGCTCATGAACCATTTCTTTCTTTTCTGGAGGGTCTTCACATAAACTGCTCATTGATCGGCGGCTAAGCGCATCGGCTACTACATTCGCTTTTCCGGGGTGGTACAAAATGTTCACATCATAATCTTTTAACAATTCTAACCACCGCCTCTATCGCAGGTTCAACTCCTTTTGCTTGAAAATGTACTGAAGACTTTTGTGATCTGTATAAATATCAACATGCACACCATACAAATAATGCCTCCATATTTTTAAGGCATGAATAACCGCAGCCAATTCGAGATCATGAGTGGGATAATTCTTTTCATGTTTCCGTAATTGTCTCGAAGCATATGCAATCGCTTTTCCATGCTGTATCAATACACATCCTAATCCTACACCGGAAGCGTCGTAATATACCACACAGGCATCTAACCCTTCTGGAAGTGTTAAGACCGGAGCTGAGGTCAATCTGTCTTTCAACTCTTGGAAGTTGCGCTCACAAGCATCATTCCACTGAAATTTGGCTGACTTCTAGGTTAGCTTCGTCAATGGGGCTGAAATAGATGAAAAGCCCTCTACGAATCTTCTATAATAACCCGCCAAACCTAGAAAACTACGGACTTCTGTAGGAGTCGTAGGCCTTAGCCAAGTCTTCACAGCTTCAATCTTCTGAGTGTCAACTCGAATGCCATCATTTGAAATAACATGGCCAAGAAATGTCACAGAATTTAGCCAGAACTCGCACTTTGAAAATTTTGATACAATTCTCGAGCTCGAAGAATGCCAAGAACAATTCGCAAATGATGCATGTTCTGATTCCGTGCGAGAATACACCAGGATATCATCAATAAATACTATCACAAATAAGTCCAAGAGAGGCCTAAATACATTGTTCATTAAATTCATAAACACGGTCGGAGCATTAGTCAACCCAAACGACATCACTCTGAATTCATAGTGGCCATATCTCGTTCTGAAGGCCGTCTTGGGAATATCCGCTTCTCTAAACTCTAACTTGATGATAACCCGATCTCAAATGAATTTTTGAAAACCATTTGGCACCCTGTAGCTGATCAAATAAATCATCAATCCTCGGAAGAGGATATCTGTTCTTTATCGTTACCTTTTTCAACTGCCTATAGTCGATACACATTCGTAGAGATCCGTCTTTCCTCCTTACAAACAAGACTGGTGTTCCCCGCGGTGATGAACTGGGTCTAATAAACCCCTTTTCAAGCAAATATTTCAACTGTGCCTTTAACTCTTTCAACTCTGCCGGAGCCATTCGATAAGGAGGAATAGAAATAGGCTTGGTGTCCGGCAACACATCAATGGCGAAGTCACTCTCTCTTTCTGGAGGAAGACCTGGAAGTTCATCTGGGAATACATCCGGAAATTCATTTACTACCGGAACTGATTGGAAAGTTGGTGGCTTTGACTCGGTGTTATGAACCCGAACTAAGTGATAAATATAACCCTTGGCTATCATCTTCCTTTCCTTAAGGTAGGGAATAAACCTTCCCTTTAGAGATGCTGTATTACCCTGCCATTCAAGCATGGGCTCTCCCGGAAATCGAAATCGAAACACTTTCATTCGGCAATCAACATTATCGTAACACAATGCTAACCAATCCATGCCCATAATTACATCGAAATCGAACATTTCCAACTCAATTAAATCAGCTTTGGTCTGGCGATCACATATCACAACTACACAATTTTTATACACTCGTCTTGCTATCACGGGATCACCAACCGCAGTAGATACCTCAAAAGGTTTGATTGGCTCAGGTTTCACCCCAATACAACCAGCAACATATGGAGTAATATAAGAAAGAGTAGAACTCGGATCTATCAGTGCATATGCGTCACGGGAGAATATAGACAATGTACCTGTAACCACATCCGGGGAGGACTCAAGATCCTGTCGTCCGGCTAAAGCATATACACGGGGCTGAGTGGCACCTGAAGTAGATGCTGCCCCTCTACCTCTACCTCGGCCTGCTGACATCTAGGGAATCTGTCCTGCCGGCCGTGCGGAGGAAGAACCAGCTGCTGAACCTGTGGGCTGAACCCCAACTTTACCACTCATCGACGGGCAATCTCTCATCATGTGCCCAACTTGGCCGCAAGCATAGCAAGCGTCCGAACCCTGGCGACACTATCCGGAATGCAATCTACCGCACTGGCTACATCGCGGTACTGGGGGTCTCCTCTGGCTATAATCTTCCCTGATTTGGGAATCTGGGGCCCTTGAACTCTGACCCTATCCTGAACGGAAGGAGCGATCAAATCTCCTACCTGCAAATCGGGGAGGTGCACTGGTCACCGACTGGCCTGAGTAAACAGAATATGTCTGCCTTGATCCCCCTCTATAACCACTGCCTGCTTCCATAGATCTAGCCCTCTTGCCTTGCCTTCTTTCGTTATCGCGGTCACTTCTTGGTGGTTGTTGTCGCCCCTCTAAATTCTGAGCATAGGCCTGTATTTGGGAAATATCCATCTCGTCTTGCAAGGAAGCCGTCAAACAATCTCTGAATAAATGTGGCCCTAGGCCACTTACAAATCTATGTACCCGATCTCCCATGTCGGCCACAATAGCCGAGGCATATCTAGCCAAAGAATTAAATTGCATGCTATACTCCCGGGCACTCATATTTCCTTGCCTCAGATTTAGAAATCTATCCGCTCTAGCTCGGCGGACCTCGGGTGGAAAATAGTGACGAATAAAAGCATCCACGAATTCTTGCCAAACCAGAAGAGGCACATTCTCTCCTCTTGATAATACCCAGTTGTTGTACCATAAATCAGCCATATCCCGGAGTCTATAAGATGCCAACTCCACAGATTCAGTTTCAGAGGCATGGACAATCTTCAATGTCCTCAACACTTCATCTATGAAACTTTGCGTGTCTTTATCCGGCTTTGACCCGAAAAAATCTGGAGGATTTAGACTCATAAAATCACGGGCTTTAGTACTTGCTGCCCGATCACTTGAACTTGCATTTTGTCGTTGTGCCTGTGCGGCGACCAATTGTGTCAATAGATGTATGGCCTCGGTCATTTGTTGACACGAAGCAACCGGTGGAGGAATTGGAGCTGGAGCTCCTCCTTGCTCTTCCATATTAGGCGGAGTAGAAGAAGTGTTAGACAAGGCCTCATTATGTGATTCGCCTTATTCTATATTAATCGGAGGCTCTCTTTCTACCCGTCTCTTTGCCGTAGTCTTGCCCTTCTAAGCGGCTGTAGCTTTTCCCTTTGGCAGCATTCTGAAATCATAACACACTATTAGGGAGGGTAAAATCTTATACACAGCTCTAACGCATGATCTCATAGGAAGAAAGATGGTCATTTTTCCTAAATGCCCTGTAGCCTCTTGTTTATTGATGTGGCGCGCAACACACCATAAACAAGACTCTACTAGACACGGCTCGTAGAAACTTCCTAGGACTGAACCGCTCTGATACCACTTTTGTCACAACCCAGCTAGGGTCCGCGACGGGTACCCGGGGCTAGCCACCGAGCACCACTAGTTCTACTACTCACCTTACTCATTTACTGCTTTTTTTATCAATTTATATTCACATCGTAGGAAAAGACATCTTTCATTCAGGAACATAAAAATACTTTTATATGCATAAGCCTCTCGGCTATCAAAATAATATATACATACATAGTAATAAATCGTGAAAACATCTAACCCACACTGCGCATCTACGAGCCTCTACTGGAGTGCTATACATAAGGACGGGACAAGACCTCGTCATGCCCAAAAATACATATCAAGAATATACACAAAAGAATCGTCATAAACACCTCCGACCAAAGGAGTGCTTTCAATCAGCTGACAGCTACTACTGGTCTGGGTCGAGCTCTCCTCCCTGTCTACCTGTGGGCATGATCACAGCGTCCAAAGAAAACGGACGTCAGTATGAACATTGTACTGAGTATGAGAGGCATAAACAATGAAATAGAACAATGACATGAAAGAAGTATCAATATGGAATAGTTGTATCCGATTGTCAAGAGTAAAAGAAATAATGCATGCTCGCTTACTCATAATCAACATCATGTCATGTATGCATAAATATATAAGCTGCCCGCCCATATAGGTACGGTGTGATAATGCATAAACTGCCCGTCCATATCGGATCAGTGTGATAACCATAACATTAGCCTGCGTCCAGGCCTCCCGCGTCCGCGGTATCATCTCATGCCGCCCAATAGTGGTGTCTGCCCATGCTATTTGGCCATGGTGTATCGTATAGCTTCCCGCCTTAGCGGTGACTGCCCGGCCAACTAGGCGCGGTGTTATACTATCATCATACATGCTCATCATAATATGCTTATCGTAACATACTTATCATAATACATGCATAAGACTTATGGACAACTTTACTCGATCGGGGTGATAAGGTCGTGACCCCCCGATTTCATTATGGAGTAATCATTGACATTCTGCCTCACCTTGAAAGAATTAGCATATAAGGTGAGTGTAAGAAATAAATAACATCTTTAACATTATAGAATCATCATGTCATATCTTTCATCTTATATAGCTATTCATAGACATAGGCTCTTAGCTTTCTGGAATATAGGAACTCATGAGGAGGAAGGAAAATCATGCTAGAAGATTCATCCCATTAGAAGGAAAGGGCTAGCCTCACATACCTTTGATGTTTAACTAAGCTATCGCTTGCTTGTCCTCCTTCGATATCACGTTCCTACCTTCAAGAGAGAATCCGCTCTATCGTTAGTTAATTCGATTATAAGAACGTGTTACTAATTCTAGAAAAGATTTGGGCAGTACTTCCTTTGTTTATACTAATTTTCCCATATTCTATATCATCTCCTACACGTTCACAACAACATCCACAATATCGCAATCAACAATCATCATTCATATACATTGACCACAATCCACCATTTCTCTTCAATTTCTCCACATATATGGTTATAGCTTACTATCGCGTTTCCTCATACATAATACTTATTTCATGGCCTAAATGTGATTTATAACGTATTCATAATCACAACACTCCAACATTCATAATTCAACCCAACTACCATCCAATCATGACACTATTCACTCATTCATGACCCATTTCCTATGTCTTTCTACAATTCAAGTATCTTAACCTTCCAATACCTTAAACAACATGGTTTAGTCATGAAACTTACCTTAGATGACGGTTGAACAAGCCTTGAATGGAATTACTCCTTTAGCACCAAAATCCTACTTCACTTCTTTTGGGTTTTCTTGAGAAAGATGAACTTTAGTGTGATTCTTACACTTGATTTCGTGGGTTTCATGTAGTTGATCACTAATTTCCTTTGAATTCTTGTAGTTGAAGAGTATAGAGTATTCTAGAGGTTTCTAGAGAGAAATATCGTGAAGATGAAATGAATTTAATGAGCTTGGGTCTCCTTTTAATGACTTAAAATCTGATCCGGAATGAACAGTAGTCGAAGTGCACAGTGGTCGTAAACCCAGTTTATGGTCCGTATTCCAGTTTACGGGCCGTATATCGTGGTTGTATTTAAGCATATCAAAACCAGAAAGGTATGCTGAGGATCATGGTGATTTACGATCGCAGTTTACGGGCCGTATTTTAATTTACGGTCCGTATTCCAAGTCGTATTTAACCATTTGAACATTTGACAGAAAGCTGAAGTTTTCTGAGTTGGAATATGACATGGTGGTTTACGGGCCGTATACTACTTTACAGTCCGTATTTCATTTTACGACCAGCTGGGCCAAAGTGCAAATCTATAACTTTCAAGTCTTCAAAACCTATAATTAGTAATTGTGGAGCATAACCTATCTCTTGTTCCTATTGCCTTTGAAATCTTACTTAGGGTCGTCAAACGTCATTCCCTTCTCATTTAAAACACCATATACCCGTATCCTTTGCTAGTGTATTCGTTGTATGTTCAAGGGGAAATTTTCGAGGTGTAACAGGCTAGAAGTGTGAGAGTAATAGATAAAATGCAGAACAAGTATGATGACTAATAGTATGAGTGGTGCTCGGTAGTCAGCTCCGGGTACCCGTCATGGCCTCCTAGTCTGGTCTTGAAAAAAGTGGTATCAGAGCAGTTCAGTCCTAGGAAGTGTCTACGAGCCGTGTCTAGTAGAGTCTTGTTTATAGTGAGTTGCGCGCCACACTTATAAATAGGAGGCTATAGGGCATTTAGGAAAAATGACCATTCTTCTTCTTACAAAATCGTGCGACAGAGCCGTATTATAAGATTTTCTCCTCCCTAATTGTGCGTTGTGATTTCAGAGATGCCACCAAAGAGAAAAGCTACAGCCGCCCAGAAGGGAAAGACTACGATAGAAAGGCGGGTGGAAAGGGAGTCGCCAACGAATATAGAAGAGGGTGAATCACATAATGAGGCTCCATCTAATACTTCTCCCACTCCGCTGTTCTAGAAGAACAAGAGGGGGCTTCAGTTCCAGCTCCTATGCCTACAGTTCCTCCACCGGCTACTTCGGGCCAACAAATGACTGAAGCTATTCATTTATTGATGCAGTTAGTTGCCGCCCAGGCACAGCGGCAGAGTTCGGGTCCAAGTGACAGGGTGGTTAGTACTAGAGCCCGTGATTTCATGAGTTTGAATCCTTCGGAGTTTTTCAGGTCGAAGCCGGATGAAGACCCGCAAGGTTTTATTGATGAAATATTGAGAACATTGAAGATTATTCATGTTTCCGAAACTGAATCTGTGGAGTTAGCATCTTATAGACTCCGGGATGTGGCAGTTTTATGGTATAATAATTGGATATCCTCAAGAAAAGAGAATGTGCCTCCTCCAGTTTGGCAAGAGTTTGTAGATGCCTTTATTCGCCAGTACTTGCCACCCGAGGTCCGTTGAGCTAGGGCACATAGATTCTTAAATTTGAGGCAAGGAAATATGAGTGCCCGGGAGGATAGCCTCCAGTTTAATTCATCGGCTAGATATGCTCCGACCATGGTGGCTGATATGGGAAATGGAGTGCATAGGTTTGTGAGATGCCTAGGGCCACATTTGTTTAAAGATTGCTTGACAGCTTCATTACAGGAGGGGATGGATATTTTCCGTATTCAGGCCCACGCCCAGAATTTGGCAGTGCAGCAACATCCGCAAAGGGGTGAGCACGATATTGATAAAGGGCAGAGTAAGAGAGTTAGATTTATGGGTACAGGTAGCGACTATAGAAGGGGATCAAGACAGACGTATCACAGAAATTCAGGCCAGTCAGCGACTAGTGCACCTCCCCGGTTTGCAGGAAGGAGATTTGATCGTTCCGTCCATTTGGGGTAGGATCAGAGTCCGAGAGCCCCAGGTTCCCAGTTTGGGGGTGATCCTAGCCAACGGAGGCCACCAGTACCGCGATGCAGCCAGTGCGGTAGATTGCATTCTGGACAGTGCCGCCGAGGTTCAGATGCTTGCTATGCCTGTGGCCAGAATGGACATATGATGCGAGATTGTCCATCGATAGGTGGTAGAGTTGGGGTTCAGTCCACAGGATCAGTGGCTGGTTCTTCTTCTGTGCGCCCGATAGGGCAGACTCCCCAGAAGCAGGTCGAGGTAGAGGCAGAGGGGGAGCGTCCAGTTCAGGTGGTACTCGGCCCCGTATTTATGCTTTGGCTGGACGTTAGGATCTTGAGTCCTCCCCAGATGTGGTTACAGGTATATTGATTATATTCTCTCATGATGTTTATGCGTTGATTGATTCGGGTTCTACGTTTTCTTACATTACCCCATATATTGCTGGTTGCATTGGGGTGAAACCCGAGCCAATTAAACCTTTTGAGGAATCTACTCCGGTTGGTGATTCCATGATAGCTAGACAAGTATACAAAAATTGTGTAATTGTGATATGTGACCGCCAGACTAAAGTTGATTTAGTTGAGCTGGAAATGTTAGATTTTGATATGATTATGGGTATGGATTGGTTGGCCTCATGTTATGCCAATGTTGATTGTCGAATGAAAGTAGTCCGATTTCAATTTCCGGGAGAACCCGTGCTTGAATGGAAAGGTAATGCAGCGTCTCCCAAGGGTAGGTTTATTTCCTACCTTAAGGAAAGGAAGATGATAGCTAAAGGTTATATCTATCACCTAGTTCGAGTTAATGATACCGAAGCAAAGCCACCAACTTTTCAATCTGTCCCGGTAGTGAATGAGTTTCCGGATGTGTTTCCAGATGAACTCCCGGGTCTTCCTCCAGAAAGAGAGATTGATTTCGCTATTGATGTGTTGTCGGATACCAAGCCTATCTCTATCTCTCCTTACCGAATGGCTCCTGCAGAATTGAATGAGCTAAAGGCACAATTGAAAGATTTACTTGAGAAGGGGTTTGTTAGGCCCAGTTCATCACCGTGGGGAGCACCTGTCCTATTTGTAAGAAAGAAAGATGACTCCCTACGGATGTACATTGATTATAGGCAGTTGAATAAGGTGACAATTAAGAACAAATTTCCGCTACCAAAAATTGATGATTTGATTCATCAGTTACAGGGTGGTTTTCCAAAATTGATCTAAGATCGGGTTATCATCAAGTAATAGTCAGAGAAGAAGACATTCCTAAAACAGCTTTCAGAACAAGATATGGCCATTATGAATTTCGGGTAATGTCATTTGGGTTGACGAATGCTCTGGCAATGTTTATGAATTTGATGAACAATGTATTCATGCCACTCTTAGATTTGTTCGTGATCGTGTTTATTGACGATATTCTGGTATATTCCCGAATAGAATCCGAGCATGCAGACCATTTACACATTGTCCTTGGAATTCTTCGTACTCGTGAATTGTATGCAAAATTTTCAAAATGCGAGTTTTGGCTAAATTATGTGACTTTTCTGGGCCATGTTATTTCAGCTGATGGCATTCGAGTTGATACTCAGAAAATTGAGAATGTGAAGACTTGTCCAAGGCCTACAACGCCCACAGAAGTCCATAGTTTTCTGGGACTGGCAGGTTATTATAGAAGATTTGTGGAAGGATTTTCCTCCATCTCAGCACCATTGACGAAGCTAACACAGAAATCAGCAAAATTCCAATGGACTGATGCTTGTGAAAGTAGTTTCCTAGAATTGAAGGACAGATTAACTTCATCCCCAGTCTTGACACTCCTGGAAGGGCTAGATGATTATGTTGTATATTATGATGCCTCTGGTGTCGGGTTAGGATGTGTGTTGATGCAGCACGGTAAAGTCATTTCCTATGCTTTAAGGTAGTTACAGAGTCATGAGAAGAACTATCCGACCCACGACCTTGAGTTGGCTGCGGTTATTCATGTGTTAAAAGTGTGGAGACACTACTTGTATGGTCTACACGTGGATACCTATACAGATCACAAGAGTCTTCAATATATTTTCAAGCAGAAGGAGTTAAATCTGCGGCAGAGGCGATGGTTAGAGCTACTGAAAGATTATGATGTAAGTATTTTATACCACCCCGGAAAGGCGAATGTAGTGGTTGATGCACTTAGCCGCAAATCAATGGGAAGTTTATGTGGGTTTCCTCCATAGAAGAAAGAATTAATTCATGAGCTCCACTAACTAGCCAACCTTGGAATGCGTCTAATTAACTCAGGCAGTGCAAGAATTGATGTTAATAATCCAATTGTTTCATCCTAAGATGTGGAAGTGAAGGAACGTCAATATGAAGATCCTCAATTGAGCCACTATAGAGATATATTTCATGAGCAGGAGAAGTCTCCATTTGAACTTCCTATAGATGGATTTCTTAGATACCGAGGCAGGTTATGTGTTCCAAATGTTGCGGAGTTACGTCGTCAGATTCTAGAAGAAGCTCATTATTCTCGATATTCTATTCATCCGGGTGCGACAAAGATGTACCATGATCTTAAGTTAATGTACTGGTGGGATGGAAGGAAGAAAGACATAGCAGAATTTGTAGCTCAATGTCCAAACTGTCAACAAGTGAAAATTGAACATCAAAAGCCAGGAGGATTACTACAAGCAATGGAAATCCATACTTGGAAATGGGAAGTGCTCAATATGGATTTTATTGTGGGGTTACCTCGTTCCCGAAGTAAACATGACTCCATATGGGTAATCGTGGACAGACTCATGAAAGCAACTCATTTTCTTCTAATCAGAACTACATACTCAGCAGAAGATTATGCAAGGTTATATCTTAAGGAGATTGTGCGACTTCATGGTGTCCCGATGTCCATTATTACTGACAGAGAAGCACAATTTACAACTAAGTTCTGGAAATCTTTCCAGGAAGGTTTGGGTACTCAAGTAAAGCTTAGTATAATATTTCATCCGCAAACTGATGGACAAGCCGAACGTACCATTCAGACTTTGGAAAATATGCTAAGAGCACGTGTTCTAGATTTCGGTGGTAGTTGGGATGACCACTTACCTCTTATTGAGTTTGCTTACAACAATAGCTACCATTCCAGTATTCAAATGGCCCCGTATGAAGCTCTATACGTAAGAAAGTGTAGATCCCCAATTGGGTGGTTTGAAGTTGGGGAGACACAATTAATAGGCCCACAATTGATTCAACAAGCAGTGGAAAAGGTCAAAGCCATTCGAGATTGATTATTGACAACCCAAAGCCGCCAAAAATCCTATGCGGACAACCGTCAGTGAGACCTAGAATTTCAAGTTGATGACTGGGTATTTCTGAAAGTATCACTAATGAAAGGTATAATGGGAATTGGCAAGATAGGAAGATTGAGTCCTCGGTATATTGGACCCTATAAGTTATCCGCAAGGTGGGTCAAGTAGCTTATGAGTTAGACTTACCCTCAGGACTTGAAGCAGTCCATCCAGTTTTCCATGTCTCAATTCTCCAAAAATGTGTTGTATATCCCACTAGAATTATGCCAGTAGATGATGTTCAAGTGACAGAAAAGTTGGCTTATGAAGAGGTACCTATGACTATACTAGATAGGCAAGTGCGGAAGCTCAGAAATAAAGAAGTAGCTTCAGTCAAAGTTTTGTGGCGAAACAATAACCGAGAAGATTTGACTTGGGAAGTGGAGGAAAATATGAAGTCTAAGTACCCACATTTATTTCAACCCCATCCAAGATGAGACATTGACATTATGAGGTATGTATGCTCTTTTTTCATGTATTTGGGTCGTGTGTGGCCAAGTTTTATTGCTATTGTGTTGTAGCCCTGTGAGGCATGTTTATTGTGGGTTGTTGTGACAGGAGATAGTGCCATGTAACAGGGGAAACTCTGGCGAAATTTCTGTAGAATTCCCGAAAACTTAACATTCGAGGACGAATGTTTTTAAAGGGGGAAAGGATGATACACCTCGGAAAATTCTATGTTGTTACCTAGTAAATGGAACAACGTAGTGTGAGAAGTATACGGTGTTCCTACAATTAAGAAAGGTTATTTAACGATCTTTATATTGGTAATAAAGTGCTAAACAAGTGTCAAGAAGGTTCCACGAGGATTGGAGATCAAACGAATGATGAAAATCATTTCGGGGAAATGGGGTTATACGACCGACTTATACGGTCTGTATAACATTATACGATCCATATAAGGGTCCATATAACACCTAACAGAGATGGTGTTTTGCCTGATAGTGAACCACGACCGCTTATACGGGGCCGTACAATGTTATACGGACCGTATAAGTGTCCATGGAAGTCCCGACGGGCTGAATAAGTTCCAAGTATAAGTACATGTTCCCACTTCACTAATTTCATTTCCACACTTCTCCATCTCTCTCTCAAGGCTTCTAGAGGGTTCTATACATTTCATCTTCAAGAATACAAGGGGAATCAAAGATCAACATCATAAATCCAAGTGAATCAAGTGTGAGAAGCTAACTAGGGTTCATCCAAGTCAAGAATTCTCTTGGAAGTGGAAGCTAGGGTTTTCTTCAAGTGAAGTACTCCAAGCCCATTCCTACTCAATCAAAGGTAATTTTTATGATCATTCCATTTTGTTTAAAGTATTGAGAGGTTGAAAGACTTAGATTATGAAAGGAGGTGGAAAATGGGTCATGAAGATAAGAATGGTGGGATTTTTTAGTAGAAGCTTGGAATGAGTCATGACTCCTGATATGTTGTGATTATAATTATGTTATAAATGATATTAGAAGCATGGGATAAACATTATATGTGAGTAAATGTAATAGTGTACTATGACCATCGTTATAAATGATTTGAGGTGAAATTGAGAAATGTGGATAATGTAGGTGAATAAAGATTATTTCTTATGATGTTGTGAATGTTATTATAGACATTTGGGAGTTGATATATGATATGGAGAAATTTGTATAAACAAAGGAAATGCTGCCCAATTTTCTCTAGCATCAGTCAAGTATGCTAAGCTATCGATTATCTAACGTTAGTACAAACTCTATTGCAGGTAGAAACGAGGACATTGGAGGAGAACGTTCAAGCGATAGTGTAGCTAAACGACAAGGTATGTGAGGATAGTCCCTTCTTTATAAAGCATGAATCTTATGACATGATCTTCCCTTATTCTCCATGACCCTCTTATACTCCAGAAACTATGAGTCCATGGGCATGAAGGATTTCATATGAGATAAGATAAGAGATACGTCACGAGTATGATAATGATATGATGTTTCTACAAAGCTAATGATCCTATTTACGATTATGTGATGTTGTTCATTGTGCTACACTCACCTTATATGTCAATTCCTTCAAGGTGAGGCAGAATGCTTATGAAACTCCATAATGGAATCGGGGGTTCACAACCTTAAGTCACCCCGAAAGATTTACAGTTTTTATTGAGCCTTTATGCATGATTCATGATGAGAATATGATGATGATATTACACCGCGCCTATATGTCCGGGCAGACACCGCTAAGGCGGGCAGCATATACACAATGCATAGATGGCATAGGTAGACACCACTAGTAGGCGGCATGAGATGGTTACCCCGGACGCTGGAGGCCTGGACGCGGGCTAATGATTGTCACACCGTACCTGTATGGTTGGGTAGCTTATATATGTATACATGATATGATGACGTTTATGAAGTAAGTTAGCATGCATTGTCTCAGTCTTAAATGATAGTCAGTTACAGGTTGCTCTTCACTTGATATCTCCTTATTTCAATGATATGTCATTATTGTTTACGCCTTACATACTCAGTACAATGTTTCGTACTGACGTCCTTTTCTTTCGACGCTGTGTTCATATCCACAGGTAGACAGGGAGATGGCACATATCTGTAGGAGCTTTCAACAGATTTACAGGAGCACTCCATTACTCCGGAGGTGCTATTTGAGATATTATTTTTTCGTACATATGTGGGTACGACGGGGTCCTATCCCGTCCATATGTCTAGTACTCTAGTAGAGGCTCGTAGATACGTATGTGTGGGTAGTTTGGTGTCACGTTTTTTCCCCTAGTATATATGTATTATTTTGATAGCCGAAGGGCTTATGTATTTAAACGTAGTTGTGTTTTCAAAATTGAAAATGGTCTTCCTTATGGCTAGAAGTGTGAGAGTAATAGATAAAATGCAGAACAAGTATGATGATAACAGTATGAGTGGTACCCGGTAGTCAGCTCTGGGAACCCGTCATGGCCCAGTAGTCGGGTCGTGACAAGAGGCATTTCAAGTCATAACCGATTTAGAATCTTATTCAAATCTCTTATTTAATTTCAAGTTCAAGAAACACATTCAACAACAAAACAAGTTTAAGGTCCAACCTTTAGAAGATTAAGTTCAATCATCCAATAATGGGAAAAGCGAGTTTCACAAAGTAGTATAGTTCGTATAAGGTTTGATGCGGGCTTTACCCTAAACACGCATGACCTTGTCTAAAAGAAATCATCTTTAATTCCAGAATAAATTCCACCAAACAAAAGTTATAACTTATACAAACAATCACGGAAGGATTCTCAAATACAATTCATGCTTTCACAATATAAGCGTACTTCACAAGTAGACATAGTTGAAAAGATGATTTTTGGAATATTGACATTCTTCAAGAAAGATTTCCATGTCTTAATTTATCAATGAGAATGTCATTACCAACTCTTAACCATCATTATTAAGCATCTCTCATATAGGAAAACATTCATAATATCTTATACATATATAGGGTTTGTTACAATCTAGGTTTAATGTGGGTTTGTCCCCTCACACACATTAACCATCATTTAGACACGAATTAGGGTTCAAGAAACATGAAAAGATTACTTTTCCTTTCATCCATTAAAGAATCTTGAATAAAATTTATACTTCCAACAATAGTTTCAAAAAAGTGATTTTCATTCAGAATAAGTTTTCAAAAGAGAGACATACAAATCACCTTTATAGTAAAAAAATTGATTTTAAAAGAGACATACCTTAATACGTTAAACAAAGTTTAACAATTCACTTTCCTAATGAAGAACACCCAAACCCTAGTTTGAATTAGTTTGGGAAGAATAATGTTGCAAACCCTAGGTTTTGGTCATAAGAATCATGTTAAGAATCATGGGTTTGATGTTAGAAGGATTAGTAATGTTAAGGGTGTTCTTACCTTTGATTTGAAGACTTGGAGGAACCAAATAAGACCATACCCATTTTAAACCCAATTTTCTGCCAGAAACGGAAGAAGTACGTCCTAGAAGGACGTCCCGTACATTCTGGGCCTACTTTGGGCGAAATCTCCAGCTTTTGCGCCCTTCAGTAAAACGGACATAACCTTTTGTTCATAACTTTGATAGGGCTGGGCGACCTACCATTGGAAATCTATTTCAAAGATCTACCACTTTTATCAAGGAAGTTTTTCCAAATTCACAACACAATTTCATGAAAATCGCCCAGAAGACAAACCTACCAAAACTTAGGCGAATTTAAGAGCCATTAAGAACTTCAATTGTTGGTTTGACTTCAAAACGACCATCTTCCACCCGAATTCATCAAGAATGGATTCATATAGATATAATATCATCTTAACACTAGATTTTTACATATTCACACCTAACCCGAATTTACGGAGTGTTACAGAAACACAAATTCTACAACAGGTGCATGAAAGTTGCCATAATGTACAGAACATCAGTCATGAGAAAGGGCACACAGAAACATCACAGATGAAACAAACAAGGTCAATACAAAAGGAGAATATACAGGAAAATTCACAAATATGTGAACAACAAGCAGGAAAAAGGGAAGGCCAAAGTCAAAAGAAATAGTCCAGATGCAGCAAAAATAATTCAATTGAATGATATTGGGCAAATTGTGCAGATGGAGGTTAACAATCCTGATATAAAGATTCTCAAAACAGGAGAAAATCATTTGGATGTTCTTTCTTTAAATCAGGTAATACAGTATGTTGCTAGGGCAGGTGACTTATCACCTAAGCAAGTTGAAAGAGGCTTAGGAAGAGGCAAAAAGAGGAATAACAGAGATGCTAGTGCTCCACCAGGTGGTGGAGTTCAAACAAGAAGAACCTATAACAAATCTAGTAATTCATCCTGAATGCCATCATAAGGAATATTAGATCTGTTAACACTATGGAGGCTTTTCCAAGGTTGATTAAGATGCATCAAAAATATCATTTTGGTTTTATTGGGATACTGGAACCTTTCCAAGATGCAGACAAGATAGAGAATTATAGAAGGAGAATTGGTTTACAACATGCTTTTGTTAACACCTCCACCAAGATTTGGATTTTTGTAAATGATATGTTTGAGATTGTAAATAGTGTGGATCATCCTTAGAATTTATCTCTTAAGTTAAAGTTACAAGGAAGCATGGAGGAGATGCTGATTTCTGTGGTGTATGCAAAATGTACACAAAATGAAAGGGTAGAATTGTGGGATGCTTTAGAAGACTTGGCTGTCACAAATCAGATACCTTGGTTAATAGGTGGGAATTTTAATGTCATTATTTCTGAGGAGGAGAAATATGGAGGCTTACCAGTCGCTATGAATGAGCTGCAGGATTTTAGAGGGTGTATTTAAAACTATTCAATTTTGGATTTGGGCTTTAAGGGAAGTAAATTCGCTTGGTGGAATGGAAAGAGTGGAGAGGACTGTATTTTTAAGAGATTAGATAGATGTTTAGGTAATCAGGCCCTACAGGATAAATATCCTGGTGTAGAGGTGTCTCATTTAATCAGAACTGGATCTGATCATACACCCATATTAATCTCTTATCCTGGTGAAATAGAACGCTTCAAAAGAAATTTCAAGTATCTTAATTTTTGGGCTAAACATGACACTTTTCTGGACACTGTTACAGAGGCTTCGAGAGCATATTTCATGGCTAATCCTTTCTCTCTTTTTCATTACAAATTAAAGAGAGTAAAAGCTGCTCTGACTCAGTGGAGTAGGGACACTCTTGGCAACATTTTTCAAGAGATTGAGACATTAGAAGATGTGATTAAGGTTCATGAAATTCAGTTTGAATTACAGCCTACACCTTCTAAAAGGGAGAGATTACACAGAGTACAAGCAGATTTGAACAAATATTTGTATTTACAGGAAGAATTTTGGAAGCAGAAAGCAGGAATGCAGTGGTTCAAGTGATACACTCAAATTTACACTTTTAATAGAGTAAAGCGGACGACGTCAAATATAGTAACCCAACGAGGTTAGGGTCGAATCCCACAGAGAATACGGTGTGAAAAGTTTACTAAACAAGTATTATACTAATCTTGCGGTCCTGGTGTATTCTAGAAAAAGGATTTTATAGTTGTTTTGGTCTATGGGCTAATTAAAGTGACTAGAAATCTAAAGTTATAAATATATGGGTAAAAAGAACCAAGGTTGTGTCCCCGTCAGATAAAGTGTATGATCATGGTTATCGATCTTGATATACTTCTAATGGATCGTCTGTATGGATGCACTTAACCTGTATGTGAATCTAAACTATTTCCCAATAAGAAAAGATTATTTATTTCTATGCTTTTTCCAAAGATAAGAAAGTATGCAAGAAGAACGGTTAATTATGCCAAGCAAATTCCACTTATTCCTAAGTGAATTTATTACACAAGGGTTAAAGCCTTGAGTTCTTGTTATTTGTTCTTACCTAACCCTAGTTATTTTCCTAAATCAACTAAAGATTAAGGCGTTAGCTAATGTTTGCAACCACTAACTATATGATGAAAACGAAGAACAAATAAATGATAACAATCCATGCGTATATCATTCACGATCCCCAATCACAAAACACCCATCCTTGGGTTCACAACCTTAGTAAAGGTGTTTAGCTACTCATTGCAACAAGAAAACAATAAAAGATTGAAGATTGCATAATCGAATTTTGTATTGAATTTACGAATAAAAATTGAAAGTAACGAATGTATTTGTTTGGAAAATCTTCAAAAGTAATAACAACTCAAAAGTAACTACTACAAGTCTAAAACTCCATATGTCTAAAAAATAAAACCTAAACAGGTATTTATACAAGTTAAACTCGAAATAATCAATCCTAGTCCTGTTCCAGCTCGGCTTGCACTTTGATGGGCCGTCATTGTGCTTCGACAGTCGACGACATGTTCAACGAGCATGTCGACGATCAAATGACATATTTTCAAATCATAGGACTTCCATCGTCGAGGCACTTCGGTGGACCGTCGATCATGTTGACGGTGCAAGTCGACGGTCTGATGACTTTTTCACTTTGCAGGAACTTGATCGACGAGACAACTCGACGGACCGTCGAGCATGTTGACGGTCCGTCCTTAATGCATATCAGAACAGATCACTTGTTTTCGTCGTTTTTCGCTTGCCGAGCATTCTAACTTCGAAATACCTACACAACACACAAAACACATCAAACTAACACAAACTTTCTCGAAAACAAGTAAAACGTAGAGTTAAAAAGCATTAGGTGTGCCCTAATTTCACGGCACATCAACAACCCCAACTTAAAATCTTTGCTTGTCCTCAAGCAAGTCAACTAATAGACTCAATCTACAAATGTCTCGATATTACAAAGTAAAACTGTCTACAGTGGTTGTGGTCATTAACTTCCAGCTTATCATATGTATCACAATGACTTTCCCCTCAATGAAGACAAAACCAATCAAGGACTAATTGCAACTACCAATAAGGCTTCAATTTATGACATCTAGTTATCACACAAACCATAGAGCACACGAATCAAGACTTATGGGAAACCAGTCACTTAACAAATTCTCATGCCCTCACAAAGACCAAAGAATGTCCCAACATATATGTACACACATAATGGGACAGAAGACAAAGGAGAAGAGAAACACTCACACTCACAAAGAAATTCTCTAGCTGAGTATGCAAATACCATAGGCTTTCCCTTATTTTCAGTACCCTCGACTTTGGACAGTTCGGCTGTGATCACACAAGGACTTTTTCCGGGTTGTAATGTAGGCTCGAGGACGGGTAGGATGTATATTTGGATAACTGTGAATGTTACACCTCGTAAATTTCCCCGTGAATATACAACGAATAGACTAACGAAGAATACGAGTATATGGTGTTTCAATCAGAAGGGAATGACGTTTGACGACCCTAAGAAAGATTTCAAAGGCAATGGGAACAATATATAGGTTATGCTCCACAATGACTAATTATAGGTTTTGAAGACTTGAAAGTCGCAGATTTGCATTTTGGCCCAGTCGACCGTAAAGTGAAATACGGACCGTAAAGTGGTATACGGCCCGTAAACCACCATGTCGTATTTCAACTCGCAAAACTTCAACTTTCTGTCAAATGTTTAAATGGTTAAATATGACTTGAAATACGGATCGTAAATTGAAATACGGCCCGTAAACTGCGACCGTAAATCAGCATGATCCTCAGCATACCTTTCTGGTTTTGATATGCTTAAATACGACCGCGATATACGGCCCGTAAACTGGAATATGGACCATAAACTAGGTTTACGACCACTGTGCACTTCAACTACTGTTCATTCCGGATCAGATTTTAAGTCATTAAAAGGAGACCCAAGCTCATTAAATTCATTTCATCTGCACGACCTTTCTCTCTAGAAACATCTAGAATACTCTCTAATACTCCTCCACAAGAGAATCAAAGGAAAACCAAGATCAACAACACCAAATCATGAAACAAAGTGTATGAAACTCAAGTGAAAGCTCATCTAGATCAAGAAAACCCAAGGGAGGTGAAGTAGGGTTTTGGGTGCTAGAGGAGAAACTCCACTCAAGACTTATTCAACCATAATATAAGGTAAGTTTCATGACTAACCCATGTTTTTTAAGGTAATGGAAGATTAAGATACTTGAATTGTAGAAAGACATAAGAAATGGGTCATTAATGAGTGAATAGTGCCATGTTTGGATAGTAGTTGGATTGAATCATAAATGTTGGGGTGTTGTGAGTATGAACATGTCATAAATGACATTTAGGCCATGAAATAAGTATTATATATGAGGAAACGCGATAGTAAGCTATAGCCATAAATGTGGAGAAATTGAAGAGAAATGGTGGATTATGGTAAATGTATATGAATGATGATTGTTGATTGCCATATTGTGAATGTTGTTGTGAGAATTTGGGAGTTGATATATACTATGGGAAAATCAGTATAAACAAAGGAAGTGCTGCCCAATTTTCCCTAGCTTTATAAAGCCCGTTCTTACAATTGCTTAGCTAATGACGATATAAATTCTCTTGAAGGTAGAACGTGTGCATTAAAGGAGAACACGCAAGCGATAGATTAGCTAAACGTAAAAGGTGTGTAAGGCTTATCCCTTCCTTCAAAGGCATGAATCTTCCAAGTTTTTCCATTATCCTCCTATATGATGGAGCTTATGAGTCCATAAAATATACTAAACTACATACGAGCATGATAGTTATGATGATGAGTTAAAGTATAGCGATTCGAGAGTTCATGATATTATTTCTCACACTCACCTTATGGATTATTTCCTTCAAGATGAGGCAGGCTATGTTACATCCGGCATTTTTGCACATTCGAAAAAATTGAGATAACTTGACTTGTAATGAATAAAGCTATATTTGGACCTTGCTTGGTATGAATGTGTTGGCTATGAATACATTGGTGTGGAATTACGAAAGGAGGCCAAGGGCAAAATTGGAATTTTGGAAAACTTGCCTCATGAAATACAAAATCTAGCCAATTGGACTAAAAAAAAAAAGAGAACATGAGGCCCATTTGGGAGAGGCCCAACCGGCCATGGAAGGGTCCAACCCATGGAAATAATTTTATGATATAATTAATCATTTATAGTGGATAAGTGTCAAGAACATTCAAGAAAATCAAAGAAAAACCAAGAACAAAAAAATAGAGAGAGGTTTCGGGTGGAGGAGAAGGAGAGAAAGAAAAGAAAAGAAAAATTTGTCCAAGCCTCAACTTTGATTCAAAAGTTATAATTTTCTTGAATCCTTGCTAAGTGAAAAGTCCTCTACAAAGTGGTATGATTATTGAGGCCAAAAAGTGACCTTGGTGACAAGTGAAGGAGTTGAGAAAAGGTAAGAGTTTTACCATTTTTATACCATGGAATATATGTATGTATGTTGTAGTGTGAGGGAATGAATGAAAAGCATGAAAATTTTGTAGGTTGGGAATGTGTGTGTACGGCCGAATGCATGTGTGCCTTGTATAATTATGATGGCTTGAATTTATGTTGGTAATTTAGTTGTAGTATGGTAGAAATTGTATTAGAAATGAAAGTTGAATGAATTAGTGAAAGTTGGAAATTATAAGGTATGGCCGTGTGGTGCTATGTGTAGGATGGAATATGAACTAAATTTCTCTAGTATGTTAATTGTGTTATTGTGAAGTGAATGAAAGAATAATGGTTCTTGTTGTCATGGAAGAATAGTTGTTAAGTTGTTGTAGGAAATTATGCAAGTTTATTGTAACTTATGTAAATGCGGGAATGAAAGTAGTAAGAGGCAAATTATGGTTGGCATTGATGAAGTTGAAAGATAGAAGTATATCATGAACATGTTTGCTAAAAGATTGGAAGTTGTGAGCGAATTATGCTTTTGGTAGGAAACTTGTATATGGTGTATACCCTATGTATATCTTGTGAAAATGGTATGATATGACTCTGAATGGTATTGTAATGACTTTGATTAGAATAAATGAGAGAATGTTGGTATTGATTTAGGAGCGTGAAGTCGAAATGAGGATTATTGTATTATGTCGTAAAGTAGACTAATTGTGTATATTATGAATTATGATAACTGTTGATGTTGTTGATATTGTTGTTGGGTTGTTGTTGGTTGTTTGGAGCCGAGTTGAATCTCGGGGAGGCTATATGTATAGGGGAGGTGCTGCCCAAATTCTTATAGACAAGTATTGGTTAAGGTTAGAAATGTTAAGTCTCATGAATAGTAACTGGTAAATGTGACCATTTGCAGTTTTTGAGCGAAACAGGAATCGAGTTTGGACGAGCGTAGGACGCAACCAAGGTATGTAAAGCCTACCCCTTCCTTCTTAGGCATGTTCTGAACATAATAGGCTCGGCCGCGAGCCTTAAATACGACTCCGTTCCTCGGAATTCGAGATGGAAATCCGCTCCAATTCCTTCAGTAAGATTGAATCACTTTCCTTATAACTTGTCCCCGAAGTGAACTTTTGTATGCAATCTTCCCAAACGGAGTCGGAATACTTCCAAATGACTATGGATGACCTCATAAGGTCTATTATCAGTAATTTACGCATGTCGCCTCGAGTTGGTCCGAGGTGGGCCCTCGGAGCCCCGATACCTCTGGTATGACCTAAATTTCCTTATTCCTGTCCGTTTTTCAAAAGTAACATCTGGACTATTATTCTGATCATGATATGACTATTTTTATAAATCCTACGAAATGGTTTGATATCTGGAAATCTGATTTCGGTGATAATCTGTCGCGCCTTCCCAAGTAGGATAGGGGCGCGTGTTATGAACGCTATCCGAATACTCTGATTGGACTCGCCATTTGGCCTACTTCAGTTTGATTGAGTCGGTATAATGATCTGTATGTATGTGGTTTCTCATTAATCAGTTCGTGCATGTGCTATGATCCCTTTCACCGGATCCCGGGCCAGTTTATATCGTGCGGATGGGCCGCCGAGTCCCTTGTCGGGGACCGGGTCCCATGTATGAATTCCGAAGTATGATGTGTTCGGTTCCGGGGTATTGTGGTATATGTCGTTCCCGGTTACCGTGTATATGTTACGAAGTATGATGTGTCCGGTTTCCCGGCGTGTGATCTGTCCCCGGGGTTACCGTGGTTATGATATGATGTGCTATGTGACGGAGATGTTCGAAGATATGAAATCTTCTGAAATATGATATGTTGTGGCGCCAGAGGCAGGAGTGGCGACCACATTCCTGTGCTCTATTATGATTCTGTCTGTCTGATTGGATTCTGATTCTGCCTGTCCGTATGGATTGTGATTCTGCCCGTCCGTCTAGACCATAATTCTGTCCGTCCGTTTGATCTATGGTTCTGTCCGTTATACTTCTGTGCTTTCGGTTCATGTTATGATTATGTTTGTTATGTTTCTGCTTTACATACTCGGTACATTTTTCGTACTGACCCCCGGTTCTTCGGGGGCTGCGCTACATGCCCGCAGGTACAGACGCACTTGGAGACACGCCGCCAGTCTAGGGCTCAGATTCTGCTATTTTGGAGAGCTCTTTTGATCCGGAGCGTGTACTTTTGGTATATATCTTCTGTCTTCTGTATATTCTGTATGTATGGCAACTCCGGGTATGGCGGGGCCCTGTCCCGTCACATGACTCTGTATGTCTGTTAGAGGCCTGTAGATATGTTTGTGGGTTAGGGTCTTTCTGTACGGATGTGTGTATATGTTGTGTGGGGCGATCCCATTCGCCGCGGCGGCCGGTCCGCATACGTTCATGTGTTGCTTTGTTGGCCGGTGTGGCCTTTGTTGGTATTTTCTGTGCGCAGGGTCATTTTGGATAGTCTGTAAAACAAAGGAAACTCTGCCAAAATTTTTCTGGAAATTATCTAAATTTGAAATATAGCCTTGACGGCTTCTGCTTTATACTTGAACGCGTTTGATAACAGTTAAGATAGCATTGGATATATGTGTTTGGGTGCCCAGATCGGGTACTAGTCACGGCCTACGGGGTTGGGTCGTGACAGAAGTGGTATCAGAGCGGTTAGTCCTCGGTATGTCTACAGGCCGTGTCTTGTAGAGTCTTGTTTATCGGTGTGTTGTGCACCACATCTATAAACAGGAGGCTACAGGGCATCTAAGATGTTACCTCTCTTTGAATCTTAGATCGTGCGATAGAACTGTATTAGTAGGATGATCCCCTCCTGACGAATTGTTATGTTTTCAGCGATGCCTCCAAAGAAGGCAACAGCCGCCCAGAAGGGCAAGTCTACAGCGGCAGGTGAGACCAGCCGAGCTCAGGTGACTACTAGGGCTCGTGCCCAGATTGAACCAAATGTTGTGCCTTCGACGGCTAGTTCTGTTACGCCACCAGTATCGGAGGGACTTGGAACAGCCACAGCTGCAGCACAGGGGGCGGCTCCACCGCCAGCTCCAGCAGCACCAGTACCTGTACCTCCAGCCCCCCAGTAAGGGGCGGAGGACAGGGCCATGCGAGATGCGGTTCAGTTATTGACCACACTGATGACAAAGCAGGTTCGCAGGCATAGGTTTGGGGGTGGTCGTGCGGACAGATATGAAAGCTCCAGGGCTCGTGAATTCTTGACATGTAATCCTCCAGAATTCTCCGGGACAAAACCCGAAGAGGACCCCCAGGAGTTTATTAGAAAGATGGAGAGCACGATACGGTTGATTAAGGCGTCGCCGACTGAGTCCGTTGAATTGGCCTCGTATCGGTTATATGAGGTAGCGGCGAACTGGTATGAGTCCTGGCAGCTATCCAGGGGTGACGATGCTGCCCCAGCAGTATGGGCCGAGTTTACTAAGGCCTTTCTTGATCATTTTCTACCTCCAGAGCTACGGAGAGCCAGGGTTGATCGATTCTTACATCTGAAACAGAACGGTAGGAGTGTTCGAGAGTATAGCCTAGAGTTCGACTCGTTGGCTAGGTATGCACCCGCTATAGTAGCCGAGATGGCTGATAGGGTGCACCGGTATGTGATGGGGCTAGACCCTTATTTGATCGATGGTTGCCTGGCGGTGCCTTCTCAGTCAGGGATGCATAATGCCCGGGTGCAGGCGCACGCCCAGGGCATGGAGGACCGGCGTAGGGAACGTCGGCCTGATAGGGGCCATGACGGGAGCCGGCCTAAGAGAGCCAGATCGACCGGATACTCAGGGGGATTTCAGAGTGAGTTTTCTTAGCGGCAGGGTAACAGGTATTCGTCCCAGCCAGCATACAGTACGCCCCCACAGTTCTCGGGACAGGACTCCACGGCTTCGAGTTCGCAAGTAAATAGGAGTTTCAGTCAGATGGGGCCATCCATACCTCGGTGCCCTTATTGCAGGAGGCATCACCCTGGTGAGTGTTATCGTGCCACTGGTTCCTGCTTTTCTTGTGGCCAACAAGGCCATACGATGAGAGAGTGTCCGTATAGGGGTGGTCCAAGTGGTTCAGCCCAGCTTACCGGGTCAGTTGCTGGCTCGTCTTCTCCTTCGGCAGCCATACGCCCCACAGGGCGGGGAGCACCAGCACCAGCGCCAGCACCAGCGAGTCGTGGCCGAGGTCGAGGCGCAGCTTCTGGTTACAGCGGTCCTTCGAACCGCGTATTTGCTTTGATCGGCCGGCAGGACCCAGGAGCGTCTTCAAGTGCACACCTAGGTATGTTAGTGATCCTTTCTTGAGGGATATGTGTATGGATGGGTATATACTCTATTACATTATGTGACTTTCGTTTCTCGGCATTAGTAAGAGTAAGGTAATTTTCAACCTAATAGATACTAAGGATTCGAAAGGGCGATATAATAATTGTATGGTTTAGCCCGGGTCGGGACCCACTATGAGAATTTTCCGAAAACTTACTAAGATCCCGATCTGCCCTAAATTACGTGACGAAGGTCGTGCGGGGCAGTCGACGAAATTATATTAGCCCTAACACGTCAAAATGCATGAAAGTCTTGAGGTTAAGCGTGCTAAGGCCAGGGTAATTCTGGGATGGGTGACCCCCCTGGGAAGTAATGCAAAAATTTTCACAAGAGTAAGTATGATAGATATAAATGGAAATTTGGGGTAACCTAAAGGAAAAGAGAATGTATGGAGTAGTCAGTACCCTTACGTTCATATGTTGCTTTGTTGGCCGGTGTGGCCTTTGTTGGTATTTTTTGTGCGCAGGGTCATTATGGATAGTCTGTAAAACAAAGGAAACTCTGCCAAAAATTTTCTGGAAATTATCTAAATTTGAAATATAGCCTTGTCGGCTTCTGCTTTATACTTGAACGTGTTTGATAACAGTTAAGATAGCATTGGATATATGTGTTTGGGTGCCCAGATCGGGTACTAGTCACGGCCTACGGGGTTGGGTCGTGACAGGCTACTCGTAAATTTTCAAAATATAATCGGGGGCTTACGACCTTACGTCACCCCGACATAGCCATGGTTGTCTTCAAAGTCTAATGTATACTCCTAATGCTAAATGTGAAATGATGTAAAGTCATGGTATGTTTATAAGATGATCAATAATGCTAACTTATAATATGTCTATGTTATGTATGAATATGCCAAGCTATGATAAGATTGTAATACGTTCATGAGATGTGTAATAGTGATGGGTAATGACTAATTTTATGATGATGAGATTCCACCATGCCTAGATGGCCGGGCATGTCACCGCTAAGGCGGGCTGCGATGTTACACCGAGCCTAGAGGGTCGGGCATGATCACCACTAGTGGGCGGCATATGATGGTTACCCGGACGCGGGATAACGACGAGATATGTGATGTAACGAGATATGTGATGTCATGATACATGTACCATGATTATGTAAAATATGATATATGTATGAAATGTATTAGCTTATGACACTCTTGCAGGTTATATCTTTCTCTTATGGCTCATGATCCTCCTATCAAATTTATTTCATTCTTGTCTTACATACTCAGTACAATATTCGTACTGACGACCGTTTTCTTTGGACACTGTGTTCATGCCCACAGGTAGACAGAGAGGCGAGCTTGAGCCAGACTCAGTAGAGGCTCGTAGATACACAGTGTGGGTTATGTGGTTTGACAGGGTCACTATGGCATAATTGTATATATTATTTTGATAGCCTAAAGGGCTTATGTATATGGAACTATTTATGTTTACAAATGAAACATGACTTTCTTATGATTTGAGTACAAAAATCAATAAAAGAGTAGTTAATGAGCATGATGAGTAGTAGAACGAGCGGTGCTCGGTGGTTAGCCCCGGGTACCCGTCGCTGCCCCTAGCTGGGTCGTGACAAAAGTGGTATCAGAGCAGTTCAGTCCTAGGAAGTGTCTACGAGCCATGTCTAGTAAAGTCTTGTTTATGATGTGTTGCGCGCCACATCAATAAACAAGAGGCTATAGGGAATTTAGGAAACATGACCATCCTTCTTCTCATGGAATCGTGCGATAGAGCCATGTATAAGATTTTATCTTCCCTAATAGTGTGTTATGATTTCAGAATGCCGCCAAAGGGAAAGGCAACAGCCGCCCAGAAGGGCAAGACTACGACAAAGAGGCGGGTAGAAAGAGAGCCTCCGATGAATATAGAAGAAGGCGAATCACATAATGAGGCCTTGTTTAATACTTCTTCTATCCCGCCTAATGTGGAAGAGCCAGGAGGAGCCCCAGCTCCAATCCCTCCACCGGTTGCTTCGGGTCAACAAATGACCGAGGCCATACATCTATTGACACAATTGGTCGCCGCACAGTAATGTGAGTTCAAGTGATCGGGCAGCAAGTACCAAAGCCCGTGATTTCATGAGTCTAAATCCTCCGGAGTTCTTCGGGTCAAAACTGGATGAAGACCCGCAAAGTTTCATAGATGAGATGTTGAGGACATTGAAGATTGTCCATGCCTCCAAAACTGAATCCATGGAGTTAGCATCTTATAGACTCCGGGATGTGGCAGTTTTATGGTATAACAACTGGGTATTATCAAGGGGAGAGAATGCGCCTCCTCCGGTTTGGCAAGAATTCGTGGATGCATTTATTCGTCACTATTTTCCACCCGAGGTCCGCTGAGCTAGAGCAGATAGATTTCTAAATCTGAGGCAAGGAAATATGAGTGCCCGGGAGTATAACATGCAATTTAATTCCTTGGAAAGATATGCCCCGACTATGGTGGCCGACATGGGAGATCGTGTACATATATTTGTGAGTGGCTTGGGGCCACATTTGTTCAAGGACTGCTTGATGGCCTCTTTACAAGAAGGGATGGATATTTCCCGAATACAAGCCCATGCCCAGACCTTAGAGGGACGACAACAACCACAAAGGGGTGATCGCGACAGTGATAGAAGACAAGGAAAGACGGCTAGATCTATGGGCATAGGCAGTGATTATAGACGAGGATCGAGGCAGACCTATTCCCGACATTCAAGTCAGTCAGTGACTAGTGCGCCTCCACGATTCGTGGATAGGGGATTTGATCGCTCTTTTCCTTCAGGACAGAGTCAGAGTTCGAGATCTTCGGGTTCTCAATTTGGGGGTGATTACAGTCAGAAGAGACCACCAGTTCCACGATGTAGCCGGTGCCGGAAACTGCACTCAGGGCCATGTCGCCAGGACACAGATGGTTGTTATGTTTGTGGACAGACTGGGCATTTGATGCGAGATTGTCCCTCGTAGTATGGTAGAGATGGGGTTCATCCCACAGGCTCAACAACTGGTTCTTCATCAGTACACCTGGTAGGATAGACTCCCCAGATGTCAGCAGGCCGAGGTAGAGGCAAAGGGGCAGCATCTACTTCAGGTGGCACTCAGCCCTGTGTATATGCTTTAGCCGGACGACAGGATCTAGAGTCCTCTCCGAATGTGGTTATAGGTATATTGTCTATATTTTCACGTGATGTGTATGCATTGATAGATCCGGGTTCTACATTCTCTTATATTACTCCATATGTTGCTGGTTGTATTGGGGTGAAACCTGAGCCAATCAAACCTTTTGAGGTGTCTACTCCGGTTGGTGATCCCGTGATAGCAAGACAAGTGTACAAAAATTGTGTAGTTGTGATATGTGATCGCCAGACCACGGCTGGTTTGATTGAGTTGAAAATGTTAGATTTCGATGTAATTATGGGCATGGATTGGTTGGCATCGTGTTATGCAAATGTTGATTGCCGATTGAAAGTGGTTCGATTCCAATTTCCGGGAGAGCCTGTGCTTGAATGGAAGGGTAATGCAGCATCTCCGAAGGGTAGGTTTATTTCCTACCATAAGGCAAGAAAGATGCGAGCCAATGGCTATATTTATCATCTAGTTCAGGTTCATGATACCGAGGCAAAGGCGCCAACTTTCGAATCCGTTCCGGTAGTGAATGAATTCCCAGATGTATTTCCTGATGAGCTTCCAGGTCTTCCTCCAGAAAGAGAGATTGACTTCGCCATTGATGTGTTTCCGGACACCAAGCCTATTTTTATTCCTCTGTATCGAATGGCCCCGGCAAAATTGAAGGAGTTAAAGGCACAGTTGAGATATTTGCTTGAAAAGGGGTTTATTAGACCCAGTTCATCACCGAGGGAAGCACTGGTCTTGTTTGTGAGGAAGAAAGATGGATCTCTACGAATGTGTATCGACTACAGGCAATTGAACAAGGTGACGATAAAGAACAAATATCTTCTTTCAAGGATTGATGACTTATTCGATCAATTGCAAGGTGCCAAGTGGTTTTCTAAAATATATTTGAGGTCAGGTTACCATCAAGTGAGGGTTAGAAAAGTGGATATTCCCAAAACAGCCTTCAGAACGAGATATGGCCACTATGAATTCCGGGTGATGTCATTTGGATTATGGCCGTGTTTATGAACTTGATGAACAATGTATTCAGGCCTCTCTTGGACTTATTTGTGATAGTATTTATTGATGATATTCTGGTATATTCGTACTGACGTCCGTTTTCTTTGGACGCTGTGTTCATGCCTACAGGTAGACAGAGAGGCGAGCTTGAGCCAGACTCATAGAAGCTGTTGGCCGATTGAAAGCACTCCTTTGTTCCGGAGGTGCTTGATCATTCTTTTGTGTATATGTTGGGCTCGACGGGGGTCCGGTCCCGACTATGCGTTTTGTACTTCAGTAGAGGCTCGTAGATACACAGTGTGGGTTATGTAGTCTGACAGGGTCACTAAGGCATAATTGTATATATTATTTTGATAGCCTAAAGGGCTTATGTATATGGAACTATTTATGTTTACAAATGAAACATGACTTTCTTATGATTTGAGTATAAAAATCAATAAAAGAGTAGTTAATGAGCATGATGAGTAGTAGAACGAGCGGTGCTCGGTGGTTAGCCCCGGGTACCCTTCGTGGCCCCTAGCTGGGTCGTGACAGACTCACCCTCCTTTAACATTACACCTTATTCTTTTCTTTTACCCTTTTCGCCTTTTGTTTTCTTCCCTTTTTTCACTTTATTGCCTCGGTGTGGTTTTATTGCTATTCTACTTCTATATTTGTTTTCTTTTTGTTTTCTGTTTTTTTCCTTCTTGTTTTTTTCTCTACACTGACCACACCGATATCTTTTAACTAGGCAATTCACTTCTACCCCACTTTAGGCTTACACCTCATGTTCCCCTTATTCCACCTATCACCCCCAACTTAGGCTTTTAGCCTCAATCTTATTATTTTAGTGCCAAGGAGGGACCGGGTGAAAAGAGATGGATATTCAGAACATGTATCGGCTTATTACGGCTAGTCAAAGAATAGGTTTTAAGGCTCAAAATGGCTAATAAGAGATATTAATCTATGGGTAGGCTTATATTTAGGCTAAATAGGGGTTCCTAACACAAACAAGGCCTAAGATCATTTCACAGCTTCACTTATCTTCAGAATGCAGGCACGACTAACCGGGAAAGTTCTAGATTACATACAGAACTAGAGAATATATCTACAAAACCTCATAACACATGACATCAAAATTGTCAACACACTATTCTCCCCGCTATAATTTTCCACACAAGGTAACTCAGTAATCTAAATGTCACATAACCAAGTCCAAGTTTTCAAAAATTTCGAAGAGGCTAATTTATTTTTTTCTCAAATCAAAACAAAAAAGACAGCCTTAAGTTAATGAAACCACCACCACATAAGTCAAAATTACTCTATTTTATCTAAACACGTCCTAAACATTCTAGGTTCAACAAAAAGTAAACCCTTCAGGAAAAGAACCATGGAACAGAAAAGCCGAGGGGGTCTTAAACACATATATACAAATCAAATACTCCCACCCCCAACTGAAAAATTCTGCAATGTGCCGAATGCAGTAAAAGTAAAACAAAGAAGTAAGAATACCTGTGGTGTACTAGGCGCGCTGCTCCTCTCGCGACTCAACGGTCTGCGAGGCATCAAGTGGTGCAACTGCACCAGCAGTAGTATCAATGGCTGCATCAACAGCAGCATCTGTAGTAGTAGAATAAGAAGGGGTGGTGGCAATGGCATGCCAACTGGAGCAGTGCTCGAAGTGGCTCCTGTGGTCCTAAAAGGGAAATTATCCACAAGAGATCTTTGAATGGCCGCTGCCATGTGCTGCTCCTCTAGACTCGAACCTCTCAGCTGAGTACTCTCTCACACCTCTTCTGCCACCTCTTCCTCATTAAGAGCCAATCTCTTTCTCTTTCCCTGACCACCTACCGCGGTAGGCACAACTAACTGTACCACCGGAAGCTCCTCCTCAATCTCTGCCACACCAGATGGTGGTGTTGCTACTAGGCTTGGATCACGAGCCTTCAACAATAAAACGTCAGCTTTAAGCTGCTCCAACTCTGCCCTCAAAGCATCAGTGGAAGTGGTCGGGCAGGCTATGTCTAATGTTGTCAATCTAATCTCAAACCCGTCCAGCCGAGCTGACAGTGTCAACCTCACAGGCTCTACTACCTTGTCTACTCCTCGTTCTTACATAATCATCGAGCTGGGCCACTATGATCTTCGACTGCTGGTCTGCTGTAGCCACCTGTTTTGCAAATTTCCTAAAGCTATCCATCGAGAAGGCATAGGGGTCAACTCTGGCTGTACCCTGGAGCTGTGCAGCTGGGCCCGCTGGCTGTAGGGCTGGCCTTGGAAGTTGTGGAGCCCAAGTATGTGGCTCAGGAACAGCAGTCTGAGTCTCAACGGAAGCATCGCCAGTATCAATAGCTGGAATCTCAGAATCTACAGTCTGGGCAGTCTAAGTCATCGTGGTAGTAGTGGCAGGTAACTCCTGTGTAGATTCACCCACGGCCCTTAGATGAATCAGCTCCTGAGGTAGGGGTACCCCTCCAAGTGCCACTGCGAACCCATCCGCTTCCCCTTGGCCATCATCGACGGCCTCGTTCTTGCTCTTCTCTATAGAATAAACCGACAAAGTTGTAATCCAGTGGTTGATATCATGGATAAAATGCACCTGTGACCTTCGAACAAGCTCTGTAATCAGGCATGGATATATCAGTGAAGTGTTGGGCTGGGAAGCCCTCAATTGAATCTCAGTACTCGCCAAAGCTCCAAAATTAATCAGATATCTAGACATCAATGCGATAACAACAACCTGCCTGTCAGCTATATGTGTATTATCGGCCTGAGTGGGGAGAAGCCACAAATGCACCACGCTCCACCAAAACTTGCCTTCCAAGGTCAACTATCTCTTCACTATCTGATTCACCAAGTTAGTACACTCGGCCCTCTTGGTCAGGTGACCTACCAATGTAGCTACCCAGTCCCTAACAGACTGTTCCTTGCGTCTTAGCAACTTGTCTTCTAACTCAATTGTCTGCCTCGGGGCTGTGTAACTATCACTGAAATATACTCTGTTGATGGCCTTGGAAGATATATCAACACTTACTCCTCTGATCTCAACCTCTCTTAGCGGCTCTGACTCTTGCAGTTTCTGGCGGCTCTTTCTGACTTTCTTGATCAAGGCCCCCTATGCGGCATATATCTCATGGACCAAAATCGAGCAATAATCCCCAGGCAGCTCCTGCATAAACTCTAGGTGATAATGACGAATGAGCTCTCTAGCCCTGGGTAAGATCTCGAGCCCCTCAAAACTGATCTGCCTCTCTTCATTTATGGTGCAGATCTTATGCTGGTGGCATCACATTTTAATTCAATGCCATACTCATACAGCTGCCTGGCACCCTCAACAGTAAAACGATCCTCAAGCCTCTTACTTCTGATTTCCCGAGCCCTAGCCGCATCATCATCAGCAACATCATCATCATTACCAGGCTGTGAGCTCTAATGGGTCTGGGATCTAGAAGGTGCCTGGGAGGATTGAGCAGCATCCTCGTGAGACTGTGGCTATGAAGCACTTGAGGCCTCTCCAGAGGCAGCCTCTGAACCCTCCTCATCGGATCCATCAACGGACCCAGATGTAGATGATCCCTCCTTGTCAGACTGGGAAGAACTGGGCGTTGTAGGAGCTGGTACAGTGACCTGTCTGTTCCAAGGGGGAACGACAACCCTATTCTTCCTCTCGGGCATAACCTTGGGCTCATCATCCAAG
This sequence comes from Lycium barbarum, assembly GCF_019175385.1. Taxonomy (NCBI): domain Eukaryota; kingdom Viridiplantae; phylum Streptophyta; class Magnoliopsida; order Solanales; family Solanaceae; genus Lycium; species Lycium barbarum. Next base: position 54,414,719 of record NC_083345.1, on the reverse strand, counting down.
GCTTCGTTTCTAAGTGTGGGCTGGCCACTAGGCCTTCTTCGACCCGTTGTTCTCTCGTTTTACCTTGAGCCACCCCCTTAGGTAGTTGTTAACTAGGGTGGCGCCATACCTGTAATCATCAAAAACTAAAATCTAGTCAATATGTACGAGTGAAATTAAACAAAGTGATTTCAGAAAAACAAAACTCAGTTCTTTGATGTTTGGAGTCTGCAAACCGTCGGTGTGCTTCGACGGACCATCGAACCTGTCGACGGTGCCGTCAACACGTTTATGGTCCTAGCAGCAGCAACTTAACCGTTTACAGACTTTTCTTCGGTTTTTTGTTTTTAACCCCAATCAATCAGAAAACCAAAATTTAATAATTTTGCATATTAGGGTTTGTAGGGCTTCGGGTTACTCAGTCTTCACCCTATCTTTGACCTTTTTGAATTTTGATAATTATTCGGGTTTTGTTTGGTGGCTATAATGATATCAAACCTGTCACGACCCAACCCCGTGGGCCATGACTAGTGCCCGAGCTGGACACTCGTATACGTACCTGTTAGATATAATCAGACTGAACTAGGAACAATATGGAAACTTGTAAAAACTCTAAAGGTTCATAATGTCATATGCATATCAATACAACCTATCTCCGGAGGATGCACAATTAATCAAAACGTAATATGATACGCAAGCCGACAAGGCTGCCACTACATGTCAATATAACACGCAAGCCGACAATCCTGCCACTACATATCAATACAATACGCAAGCCGACAAGCCTGCCACTACATATCAATACAATACGCAAGCCGACAAGGCTGCTACTACAAGCGGGAATATTCATAGCAAACCATATAGACGCGGCTGAACAAAATCCATATACAACCCACACACATGTCTACAGACCTCTAAGAGTATCGATAGTGAAATATGACGGGATAGGGCCCCGCCGTACCCCTGGATAAACATATATATATACATCAAAAGATCAGTACCAAAAGTCTAGGCTCCGGAATAATAGAGCTCTCCAAGACAGCTGAGTAGAAATCCTAAGCTGGAGGATCACCAAATCGAGTATCTGTACCTGCGGGCATGAAACGCAGCCCCCCGAAGAAAGGGGGTCAGTACAATATATGTACATAGTATATAAAGCATGAAATACAATAAAGAGAATCATGACTGAAATAGAGATTATAGGGAACAAGTATGACATTCAAATACCAATACACTTACCTTATGAAATGTAAATCATGCATATCAATATCATATATCATACCGGCCCATTATGGGACTCGGTGAATAAAGTCATCACATACCATCCTTAGCGCCATTATCACACCATCATATCATCACATCATATATATATATATATACCGTACCTGGCCCTCTAGTGAGGGACTCGGTGACCAATGCAGTGACACTGTGCACGAGAACATACCCGGCCTCGGACTCGTTCAAAGATATAATAACAGTATGCACGAGCAGAGTAGTGAGTAACCATATGCAAATCAAATCATCATCTGAGACTCAATATAATAGGTAGAATGAACAAACACTTAAGTATCAACGGAGACAGCCATATCAAGTATCCCTCGAACGTCATTATGAATTATGTCAAAAGGAACTTTCGGAACCATAGACACGTATCGAGACAATATGAAATAACTTATGGAAATCAAGAACATTAACCACCCTAGTGTCTCTAAGAATAGGAGCTTATACATTCGTCGTTTGTTCATTTCATGTAAATCATGCCCAAAAGAAAGAAGGGTTAACTTTACATACCTTTAACGCTTATCCGTGATACAATACGTATACACTGCCCGAAGTGTCTCAACCTATATTAAAACGTCAAGACTATGGTTAAGCTACGGAAAGGCATAAAACGTACTTCAACGTTAGTAGCTTATTTCTAGACAGTTGGGCAGCACTTCCCCTATATCGCTCAATTCCCTCGCATTTAAGCCAACTATACAACAACCAACATAGCATCAACCAAGGAACGTCTAAGTTATCGTATCAAGAATTAGTTAAAACAAGACCCAAGGATATCCAAACAGCCCACACCATTCCAACATTCGATAATCGCCACCATAACGACTACGACACATTCAAGTTATTCTTAATAATCTATAGCCATAACACTTCATCGAAACGTTCTTATAACAGCCCAACAATTACAACAACACAATGCATAATCTTAACTACACTTAATCCTCCAATTCGACAAGAATAACAACACGCTCAAAACAGCCCCTAATTACTCAAGTTCTTAAAACAGCCCACTAAATAAATATAACTTCAACTTTAACCATCAAATTCCTTTACTTTCATCATTTAATCCATGACAACAACAACAACAACAACAACAACAATAATAATTAAAATTAACCCATCATTTCTAAATTAAAACAGCCCCCCACAGCCCAAACAAAACCTCAACATCAACATCCAATTTCACATCTACCAATTTATGCAAAGTCCAAACCACCTCTAAAACATGCAAGAGGGAATTAAATCTTACCTTAACAAGCTTGGCTCCTTAACGTTGTTGAAATTTGTAGCTTCAAATAACAAACGTTCTTGCTGCCCCCAATCGATTAATTCACGTTATTAATCACCTTGAAATGTGTAGAAGACCTTAAAACTAAGCTTTTATTAACAAAAACTTGAACAACCTCAAGATCAGCCATGGCCGTGAGTTTCCATGGTTGTTGTAATCTTTATTTTTTCTCCTCTAATTGGACTTGAAATTCATTAACTCAATTGTGTAGAAGGTGGGGGGAGGAGCTGGCCGTGAGCTTCACTAGGTGGCTGCCATGGCTGGCCGTGACTCTCTCTAGCTCACTTTGTGAAGATGAAATGCTTCTCTCTCCTATTTCACGTTGTGAATGAATAATGGTATCACTTAGTCATCAAATTGGTTTATATATGCTGCCTATGAAGTGGACAAGTGTCCCACTATGGCATGGACCAATCAAATTTGGCCATGCTATAGTGGGGTCCATTTAGCACAACTTAGGCTTAATTAATCTTAATTAATTACTAATCCCCACTTAATAATATAATCATGGTTAATTAATCCCTAATCTCCACTAATATTTCTACACCAATTGAAATTTATAAGCAAGTCGTGCACTTATTAAAAATCGGGGATTAAAAGTCCTCATCTCAAACCCCATAGTTTATCTTGTCCTTGAACGTATATCGATTAGCTTACGAGTAATCCAATGTATAAAAATACGGGGTATAACATCCTTCCCCCCTTTAGAACATTCGTCCTCGAATGTTAAATTGGTCCTATAAAGTCTTATAAAAATTTTGGGGAGTCTTCTTTATCGCTATACCTACCATCCTGCACTTATCAACTCATAGACGCCTCACAGGGCCACAATAACATATAGTCTTATCTACCAATCAATGTAATTAAGTAAGGGATTAATGTTACCTGTACACATAGGGAACAAGTAGGCATACTTATTCTTCATCTCGTCTTCGGCTTCCCAAGTCATCTCCTCTCTATTCTTGTTTCGCCACAATACCTTGACGGAAGCCACGTCCTTAGTACGTAACCTTCTGACTTGGCGATCAAGTATAGCTATAGGGTTTTCCTCGTACGACAGTTCCTCCGTCACCTGAACATCATCTACGGGGAACACTCCGGAAGGGTCACCAATACATTTGCGAAGCATCGACAAATGAAAGACTGGATGTACTGCTTCCAAATCAGATGGTAGGTCCAACTCATAGGCAACCTTGCCTACCCTACGAGTAATCTAATAAGGCCCAATGTACCACGGGCTAAGCTTCCCTTTCTTGCCGAATATCATTACCCCCTTCATGGGTGACACCTTAAAGAACACCCAATCACCAACCTGAAACTCTAAGTGCCGACGTCGATTATCTGCATACGACTTCTGTCGACTCTGGGCTGCCAATAATCTCTCCTGAATAAGTTTCACTTTATCAACAGCTTGCTGAATCATGTCTGGGCCTATTAATTTAGTCTCACTAACCTCAAACCAACCAATAGGTGACTGCACTTCCTCCCATATAAGGCTTCATACGGTGCCATCTGGATACTAGAATGGTAGCTATTATTATAAGCAAACCCGATAAGTGGAAAATGATCATCCCAGCTACCTCTGAAATCAATAATATAGGCTCGTAACATATCTTGTAGCGTCTGAATAGTATGCTCGGCCTGTCCGTGAGTCTGAGGGTGGAATGTTGTGCTAAGACTCACTTGTGTCCCTAATCCCTCCTGGAATGATCTCCAGAAGTTAGCTGTAAACTGAGCTCCTCTGTCGGAGATAATAGATGTGGGAACCCCGTGAAGTCTCACTATCTCCTTGAGGTATAACCTCGCATAGTCCTCAGCTGAATAAGTAGTCCTGACTGGAAGAAAATGGGCTGATTTTGTCAGCCTATCCACAATGACCCATATAGAGTCATATTTTCGCGGAGTGCGAGGTGAACCTGTAATGAAGTCCATGTTAATTACTTCCCATTTCCAAGTCGGGATCTCTATCTCCTGTAATAATCCACCAGGCTTCTGAAGCTCGATCTTAACCTGTTGACAATTCGGGCACTGAGCAACAAACTCAGCTATGTCCTTTTTCATGCCATCCCACCAATATAAACATATGAGGTCACGATACATCTTCGTTGACCCTGGATGAATAGAATAGCGGGCATAGTGTGCCTCTCCCATAACCTGTTGCCGTAGCCCTGCAACCTCGGGTACACATAATCTGCCTCTGCACCGTAGCACTCCGTTAGGTGTAACCTCGAATGGGGTCTTCTTCTTTTGAAGAGCTGCATCTCTATACTGTGCCAAGACAGGGTCCTCATACTGACATATCTTTACCTCTTTTATGATAGAGGATTCAGCAACTTCTCGAACAGAAACTCCATCATCTCCAGAATCAGCCAAACGGACTCCAAGATTAGCTAGCCGATAAATCTCACGAACTATCTCCTTAATTTCTGGTTGCACGTCCGTCAAACTACCCATAGATTTATGGCTAAGTGCATCTGCTACAACGTTTGCTTTCCCTGGATGGTATAGGATATCAACATCATAATCCTTTAGCAACTCTAGCCACCTTCTCTGCCGTAAATTCAGCTCCTTCTGCTCAAAGATATATTGGAGACTCTTATGATCCGTATAAATATCAACATGCACGCCATATAAATAATGTCTCCATATCTTCAAAGCATGAATTACTACTGCTCACTCCAGATCACGAGTAGGATAATTCCTTTCGTGCTTTCTGAGCTGCCGGGAGGCATAGGCTATAACCCTGCCATGTTGCATCAACACACAACCTAGTCCAACACCTGAAGCATCACAATAAATAACGTAGCCATCTGGTCCTTCAGGAAGAGTCAAAACTGGAGCTGTAGTCAACTTGTCCTTCAACAACTGGAAGCTTTGTTCACAAGCATCAGTCCACTGGAACTTAGCTGCCTTCTGAGTTAGCCTTGTTAAGGGCGCTAAAATCGAAGAAAACTTCTCTACGATTCTCCTGTAATATCCTGCTAGCCCCAGAAAACTACGTACCTCAGTAGGTGTCGTAGGTCTAGGCCAAGTCTTTACAGCCTCAATCTTCTGTGTATCTACCCGAATACCATCAGCTCCAATAATTTGCCCCAAGAATGCTACTAAAGTCAACTAGAATTCCCATTTAGAAAATTTAGCATACAACTTCTGGTGCTGGAGCACTAAGCACCCTCCTTAAATGATATGCATGCTCCTCTTCTGATCGTGAATAGACCAGAATATCACCGATAAATACAATCATGAACATATCTAGGAATGGCTTGAACACTCGGTTCATCAAATCCATAAATACTGCTGGAGCATTGGTCAGCCCAAAAGACATCACTCTGAACTCATAATGCCCGTATCGGGTCCTGAATGCAGTCTTCGGAATATCTGCCTCCTTTACCCACACCTGGTGATATCCTGACCGCAAATCTATCTTCGAGAAACACTTAGTACCCTGCAACTGGTCAAATAGATCATCAATCCTGGGGAGAGGATATTTATTCTTTATTGTTACTTTATTCAGCTGCCTATAATCAATACACATCCGCAGCGATCCGTCTTTCTTCCTCACAAATAATACCGGTGCTCTCCAAAGTGATGTGCTAGGCCTGATGAAGCCCTTTTCTAATAAGTCCCTCAGTTGCTCTTTTAACTCCTTCAGCTCTGCAGGTGCCATTCTATAAGGAGGAATAGATATAGGCTGAGTATCTGGAAATACATCTATAGTAAACTCTATCTCCCGCTCATGAGGAAGACCTGGAAGTTCATCTGAGAATACATCTGGGAATTCATTAACTATTGGAACTGACTGAAGAGTCGGTACCTCTGCTTTTAAGTCATGCACACGAACCAGATGATAAATATAACCCTTTCAAACCATCTTCCTTACCTTGAGGTATGAAATAAACCTACCCCTCGGCGATGCTGTATTCCTCATCCACTCTATAATTGGCTCTTCTGGGAACTGAAATCGAACTATCTTTTCTCTACAATCAACGTTAGCATAACAAGAAGCTAGCCAATCCATACCCATAATAACATCAAACTCAGTCATATCTAACTCTATCAAAATCTTCCTTGGTGTGACAACTATATATAGTTACCAAATAATCTCTATATACTTGCTTTGCTATACGAGAATCTCCTACCGGGGTGGCTACCTCAAATGGTTCTATCAATTCAATTTTTATCCGATTCTATTAGCAACAAAGGGAGATATATATGATAAGGTGGAGCATGGATCTATCAATGCATATACGTCCCGAGAGAAAATCGACAATATACCTGTAACCACATTCGGCGATGCCTCCTGATCCTGTCTACTAGCCAAAGCATATATGCGGTTCGAAGGACCGATAGAACTGTAAGCTCCGCCACGACCTCTACCATGGCCTGTTGGTGTCTGAATACCCTGCCCCATAGGGCACATAGCTACAGAAGAAGATGAACCAGCAACCGACCCAGTATGCTGAGCCACACCACCTGGACAACCACTATACGGACACTCCCTCATAATATGGCCTTAACGGCCACAAGAAAAACAAGCACCTGTAGTGAAACGGCACTCCCAAAAATGGGGCCTACCCCACCAAGAACACCGAGGCAAAGGTGGCCTCGACTGACTCAACCCTCTGTTCATCTGCGAACCCGAAGCTTTGGAGCTCTGACCGGCTCTTGAATACCCTGTGCTGTCAAATCTCCTACTTGTGAACTGTGGGGGTGCACTCCGTGCTGGCTGGGAAGAATATCTAATATACTGCTGAGGCTGCCTACCTCGAAACTCACCAGGATAACCAGCCGATCTAGCCCTCTTATGCTCGCCTCTGTCGTAATCTCTATCTGGCTGACGTCCTCTGTGTCGATCCTCTACCCCCTGTGCATATGCCTGTACCCGAGCAATATCCATACCTGGCTGAAGAGCCACTGCCATACAGCCATCAATCAAATAACGATCCAGCCCCATCACATAATGATGCACTCTATCAGCCATATCAGCTACAATAGTAGGTGCATACCTAGCCAACGAATCAAACTCAAGGCTGTATTCTCGAACACTCCTGCCATTCTGCCTCAAATGTAAGAATCTATCCACTCTGGCTCGCCTCATCTCTGGAGGCAGGAAGTGTAAGAATCGAAGTTTCAAAAGCCAAAAGAGAGATTTGGAGACAAGAAAAAAGTTGGTTGAGACACGGGATGATAGGGCGGGCGGCCGACTTTCGGTACTTTGACTGAAATAGAGATTATAGGGAACAAGTATGACATTCAAATACCAATACACTTGCCTTATGAAATGTAAATAATGCATATCCATATCATATATCATACCGGCCCATTATGGGACTCGGTTAATAAAGTCATCACATACCATCCTTGGCGCCATAATCACACAATCATATCATCACATCATATATATATATATATATATATATATATATATATATACCGTACCCGACCCTCTAGTGAGGGACTCGGTGAGCAATGCAGTGACACTATGCACGAGAACATACCCGGCCCGAGACTCGGTGAAAGATATAATAACAGTATGCACGAGCAGAGTAGTGAGTAACCATATGCAAATAAAATCATCATCTAAGACTCAATATAATAGGTAGAATGAACTAACACTTGAGTATCAACGGAGACAATCATATCAAGTATCCCTCGAACGTCATTATGAATTATGTCAAAAGGAACTTCTGGAGCCATAGACACGTATCGAGACAATATGAAATAACTTATGGAAATCAAGAACATTAACCACCCTATTGTCTTTAAGAATAGGAGCTTGGACATTCTTCGTTTGTTCATTTCATGTAAATCATGCCCAAAAGAAAGAAGGCTTAGCTTTACATACCATTAACGTTTATCCGTGATATAATACGTATACGCTGCCCGAAGTGTCTCAACCTATATTAAAACGTCAAGACTATGGTTAAGCTACGGAAAGGCCTAAAACGTACTTCAACGTTAGTAGCTTATTTCTAGACAGTTGGGCAGCACTTCCCCTATATCGCTCAATTCCCTCGCATTTAAGCCAACTATACAACAACAAACATAGCATCAACCAAGGTACGTCTAATTTATCTTATCAAGAATTAGTTAAAACAAGACCCAAGGATATCCAAACAGCCTACACCATTCCAACATTCGATAATCGTCACCATAACGACTACGACATATTCAAGTTATTCTTAATAATCTATAGCCATAACACTTCATCGAAACGTTCTTATAACAGCCCAACAATTACAACAACACAATGCATAATCTCAACTACACTTAATCCTCCAATTCAACAAGAACAACAACACGCTCAAAACAGCGTCTAATTACTCAAGTTCTTAAAACAGCCCACTAAATAAATATAACTTCAACTTTAACCATCAAATTCCTTTACTTTCATCATTTAATCCATGACAACAACAACAACAATACTAATTAAAATTAACCCATCATTTCTAATTTAAAACAGCCCCCCACGGCCCAAACAAAACCTCAACATCAACATACCATTTCTTACATCCAATTTCACATCTACCAATTTATGCAAAGTCCAAACCACCTCTAAAACATGCAAGAGAGAATTAAATCTTACCTTAACAAGCTTGGCTCCTTAACGTTGCTGAAATTTGTAGCTTCAAATAACAAACGTTCTTGCTGCCCCCAATGGATTAATTCACGTTATTAATCACCTTGAAATGTGTAGAACACCTTAAAACTAAGCTTTTATTAACAAAAACTTGAACTCCCTCAAGATCAGCAATGGCCGTGAGTTGCCATGGCTGTTGTAATCTTTATTTTTTTCTCCTCTAATTGGACTTGAAATTCATTAACTCAATTGTGTAGAAGGTGGGGGGAGGAGCTGGCCGTGAGCTTCACTAGGTGGCTGCCATGGCTGGCCGTGACTCTCTCTAGCTCACTTTGTGAAGATGAAATGCTTCTCTCTCCTATTTCACTTTGTGAATGAATAATGGTATCACTTAGTCATCAAATTGGTTTATATATGCTGCCTATGAAGTGGACAAGTGTCCCACTATGGCATGGACCAATCAGATTTGGCCATGCTATAGTGGGGTCCATTTAGCACTACTTAGTCTTAATTAATCTTAATTAATTACTAATCCCCACTTAATAATCTAATCATGGTTAATTAATCCCTAATCTCCACTAATATTTCTACACCAATTGAAATTTATAAGCAAGTCGTGCACTTATTAAAAATCGGGGATTAAAAGTCCTCATCTCAAACCCCACAATTTATCTTGTCCTTGAACGTATATCGATTAGCTTACGAGTAATCCAATGTATAAAAATACGGGGTATAATAAAACTGAGATTTGTTTTATCGAAATACCCTCCAATCCGCTGGAGTTAATCAGACTTCACTCCTCAAATTGCATGCTTAACAGAATTCCTTTTTTTATGCACCATTGGCAGGCATAATGAATCAACAAGTTGATCAAAATGCCTGCCGGCTCAATAGGGGTACGATATTCTCGTCCCCATGAGTCCTACTAACAGCAATCATACCAAATTCCCCTCCCCCAACTAACAATTTCACAATTTTACAAATTTAAGCATGGATTTCATTCAACAAGTACAAACCCTAAGTCATAATTTCTACCCTTAGCATTCAATATGTTACACCTCGGAAATTCCGGATTTGTTGCCTTGTGAGTAGGCTAATGTGAACTTAAGGTGATTATGAAATCCTTACAAGATTAAGGGAAGTATTAGATAGCTCAAAGTGCATACTATAATATTTTGAAGTCATATGAATATATGAAATCTAGCTTGTTGAAGGAAGTGAAATATAAGTCGTGTTCGGAAAGGGTTTGCAAAGTACCAAGCTAATGTTGATTTAATAATGTCTTGAGGAAGAGTTATAATGCTCCTTAGATTGTTAATGAAATGTTAAACAAGTGCTAAGAAGGTTCCATAAGGATTGGAGATCAAACGAAACGACGAAATTAACTTCAGAAAAATGGAGTTATACGACCACTTATACGGTCCGTATAACTTTATACAGTCCGTATAAGGGGTCCGTATAACCTTACAGAAAAGGGAATTTCCCTAATGGTGAAATACGGTCACTTATACAGACTGTATAAGGGTCTGTATAAGTCCCGTCGGGCTGAGTATTTTTCCAAGTATAAATATAAGTTCCCACTTCTAATTTTTCATTTTTACATATTCTCCACTTCTCAAGACCTCTAGAAGGTTCCATACATTTCATTAACATAAACCCAAGGTAAATCAAAGATCAAACACCAAAAATTGGTGGAATCAAGGGTATGGGTGCTCATTAGGGTTGCTAGAAGTCAAGAATCTCTTTGGAGTTGAAGCTAGGGTTTTCTCCAAGTGAAGTATTTTCATCCAAAGTCCATTCCTACATAATCAAAGGTGAATTTTATGCTCATGTCATGCTATTAAGAGTATTGAATGGTTGAAAGACTTGTATGATGGAAGAAAGTAGAAAATGGGTTACAAATATGAAAATAGTTGTATTCTTGAATAGTAGTTTGACATGAATCATGATTCTTGAGATGTTATGAGTGGAAGCTTGTTGTAAATGATACAAATGACGTTAAGGAAGTATCATATGAGAACGAGTACTGTGTTATGCCATAGATATGGTCATGAATCATTTTGGTAGGGAATTGGATAATGTCGAACTTGACGAAGTTATTCATTATGATATTATGAATGTTGTTATTGATATTTGGGAGTTGTTATATCATATGGATGAAGTTGTAGAAACAAAGGAAATGCTGCCCAATTTTTATTAGCTTTAGCTTAAGCTTGAGTATATTATCGAGTATCTAATCTTACCACGAATTCTCTTGAACGTAGAATCGTCGGCTTCGAAGGGAACCATTTAGTCGATAGAGTTAAGAAGACAAAGAGGTCTGTAAGGCTAAACCTTCTTTCTAAAGGCATGTTTTCCTCATTTTGCGTCTATACGAGATATTCACGCTACTCCTATTCCTATAAATGTTGTAAGCTTATGACCCTTGAGATTCTTTTGATACTGTTGACAATGTTTCTTGTGATGATAATGATAAAGATTATGATGACAAGGTGAATTCTAGGGATGCGATCTAAGATATTCGAAACGTTCTATTCCTAGAAATGTTAGAATGTTCTTGACTTTCGATATTTTGAAATACCTCCGATGAAAGTTCTTCAAAGTGATGATGATAATAACGATGATGATAATAGTAATAATGGCAAGGATGATGATGATGTTGACATGACTTAAGCACACCTATGTGTGTGTGTGTGTGTATATATATATATGAGCATGTATGGATATTACATAACACAGAGCTTATATGGTTGGGTACGATAGCTAATGCGCGCACACCACTGCAGGGGTACGGATAACACTGAGCCTTGGTAGGGCCAGGTACGTATAACACCAAGCTTTATTATGGCCAGGTACGTAAGACACCGAACCTTCATGGTCGGGTATGATACTACTATATTTACAAATGTATGAAATGGAAGTTTCCCATTAGAAAGAGGATAAGTAAATTTAACGAACGTCGCTAGAGGTATACCTAGCTCTTTCATTTCATAACTCGTCAATCCTATGCTATTTCTTATGCTTTCACTGTGTTATTGATCATGCTTTACATACTCAGTACATTATTCGTACTGACGTCCCTTTGCCTGGGGGCGCTGTGTTGCATGCCACAAAGCCCCATATTACTTTGCAGGAAAGTTATCCAGGAGTTTGACTGTAGGATGTTCCAGGCTATCAGCTAGATTGGTAAACTACATTCGGTTCGGAGTGATGCCACGTCGGAGTATTCCCGTATGAGCTGAGTCATATACATTATGGGTATGTTGGGGTCCTGTCCCAACTTATGTTTTGATGTCATATCTTACGTTAGAGACTTTTGCAGACAGAGTCATGTATACAGTACATCATCATTGTAAGCAGCTATGTAAGCTGATGTATCATTATGCATTACTTTACAGAGTTCATATGATTACATATTTTACTTGATTTGAGAAGGACAGAAAGAATGTTTTTGAAAAGCTTTCATCATGCATTTCATCTCATGATTTAAGAGTCCAGTGAGACTATGAGTATAACAAGAACCAGTGGGTTCGCTCGGCTTTAAGTAAGGGTCGGGTGCCCATCATGCCCTATTAGGATTGGGGTGTGACACAATATCACAGATATCACACATTTATCCTAGTTAAAACACCCCCAACTTATTTCATTATAAACAAAGACAGCCTAGGTCCCATAATCCAACTTTGCAATGAATTTAGGAACCATAGGCATACTTTTTAACCATTTTTGAACAAATAACTAAACTAAAACCAAGAGAAGGCCAAAAATCATGCAACATACCTGATTTAGAGAGAAACTTGAAGAAAACTTGACTAAAAATTGAAGAAAACTTAGGAAATTTTTGTGAAACTAAGGCAGAGGGTTTCAGATTTTAATGGGGATTTTGATTAGGGGTTAGGGATTGTAATGGGTGGTGTTTTATGGAGGAAATTATGGGGAGTTATGGAGAAGAGGAGAGGTTGAGGGAGAGTGATATACGGAGTGTGGGAAAATATAAAACCTCTGCCCATTACTTTCTTTTAAAATCGCGACTGTGCAGCTAAAATCTTTTCTTTTTCGAATTTTTGGGTGAGTCGTCGACACTCGTCAAAGGGTATTTACGACTAAAAAATACTCCCCAGTTGACGGGTAAAAGGACGGACCATCTTTGCACATCGACGGTGTCGTCGACGGTCCGTCGACTTACTCGTCGACTTGCTTACCTGCAGAGTAGCAGTTGCTGACTCTCAGAATTCCAACTCTGCATACTGTCATTGTACATTGACGGTCCGTGAACATGTCGACGGCCCGTCTTTGTGCACTGGTGTTACTTTGTTGGTTTTTCGAGTTTCAGTCCTCCGCACTCAACACCCGTTAAACAATAAAAAAAACTAAAACCTACAGAAAAAAATTACAGAATTTTAAACTTCGGTTGCCTCCCAAGAAGCGCTTGATTTAACGTCGCAGCACGACGGTGTTACCAATTTACTCTTGGTCAGGACTTGCTGAGTCATCATTCATTCCCAGGTGCTTCAACTGATATCGGTCAACAATTCTATCCCCCGATATCATACCATGGTAGTGCTTCACCCTTTGCCCGTTCACCTTAAATGTCTGAGTTCCATCTTTGGACTTCAATTCAATAGCTCCATGGGGTGAGACACTTACCACTTCAAAGGGACCTGACCACCGTGATTTCAATTTGCCCGGTAGCAGCTTCAATCTAGAATTAAATAGCAGGACGAGTCACCTTTGTAGAATTCCCGCTTCAGGATTTTCTCATCATGATACTGCTTCGTCCTCTCTTTGTATAACGCTGCACTTTCATAGGCCTGATAGCGGAACTCATCCATCTCGTTGAGCTGAAACAACCTGAGTTTGGTCGCTTCTTCCCAATTCATGTTCAATTTCTTCAAGGCCCACATGGATTTATGTTCGAGTTCAACTGGCAGGTGACATGCTTTACCAAAAAATAGTGTGAAAGGCGAAGTCCCAATCGGAGTCTTGAAGGCAGTCCGGTAAGCCCATAGAGCATCATCGAGCTTGCGGCCCCTATCAGTTCTGTTCGCATTCACCGTTTTTGCTAAAATACACTTATCTCCCGATTAGAGACTTCAACTTGCCCATTTGTCTGAGGATGATTAGGGGTTTCAACCCTATGCTTGACTCCATACTTCTCCATCAATCCTGCAAAGGCTCTATTGCAAAAGTGAGAACCACCATCACCGATTATCGCCCTTGGGGTACCAAAACAAGTAAATATGTTCTTTTTCAAGAACCCCATGACACTCTTGTCTTTGTTATTTGGTAAAGCCACCGCTTCTACCCATTTAGAAACATAGTCAACAGCCACCAAGATGTACTTCATGCCTCCAGAGCATACAAAGGGTCCTATAAAATCTATCCCCCAAACATCGAACACCTCAACTTCCATTACAAAATTAATAGGCATCTCTTGCCTCCTACCAAAATTCCCCTGGCGTTGGCACTGATCACAAGAATGCACCATCAAATTAGCATCATGAAAGAGAGTAGGCCAATAATAACCACATTCCAGAACCTTTGCAGCAGTTCTGGTACCACTATGATGTCCCCCGACTGGAGAGTCATGGCAAGCCTTTAGAATCTCTAATACCTCACTCTCTGGAACGCAATGCCGAATAATGTTATCAGCGTAAGTTCTGAATAGGTATGGTTCATCCCAATATTACTAATGAACATCCCGCAAAAACTTTATTTTTTGATAAGATTTGACCTCGTCAGGAATGATACCAGTCACCAAGTAGTTAGCAAAATTCGCATGCCAAGGTGCCACTTGCATAGATACCGCCCAAAATTGCTCATCTGGAAATGCATCTTCAATATCAAGCTCTTTTCCTGGCACCCCAGTCTCTTCAAGCCTCGAGAGATGATCAGCAACATGATTTTCGGACCTCTTTCGATCTTTTACCTCAAAATCAAACTCTTGTAACAAAAGGACCCAACGAATCAGTCGCGGCTTAGCTTCCTTCTTTGCCATCAGATACCTCAATGCAGCATGGTCAGTGTACACCACAACCTTCGATCCCAACAAATAGGACCGAAACTTCTCAAAAGCATATACTAAAGCAGCAACTATTACTCAGTGACCGTGTAGTTCATCTGCACTGCATTCAGTGTCCTCCTAGCATAGTAGATCGGGTACATAATTTTATTGTGCCTCTGACCAAGAACGGCACCTATCGCTAAACCACTAGCATCACACATCAACTCAAAAGGCAAGGACCAATAAGGAGTAACAATAACAGGAGCAATAGTGAGGCACTTGTTTAATTCATCAAATGCTTTTCGGCACTTGTCATCAAACACAAACTTAGCCTCTTTTTCAAGAAGCTTGTACATCGGGTTAGCAATCTTGAACAAATATTTGATGAAGCGCCTGTAGAACCCAGTATGTCCCAAGAAACTTCGAACACGTTTGACTGAGATGGGTGGAGGAAGTTTTGCAATCACATCTATCTTTGCTTGATCGACCTCAATTTCTTTTTCAGAGATTTTGTGAGTGAGAACGATCCCTTCCTTCACTATAAAGTGGCACTTCTCCCAATTTAGCACGAGATTTGTCTCTTCACATCTTTTCAGCACTTGACCCAGATGGCCAAGACAATCATCAAACGAATCACCCACAACAGCGAAATTATCCATAAACACCTCCAAGAAGTCCTCTACCCTGTCAGAAAAGATCGACATCATACACCTCTGAAATATGGCTGGTGCATTACACAGCCCAAAGGGCATTTGGCTAAACGCAAACGTCCTATAGGGACAAGTAAAAGTCGTCTTCTTTTGATCTTCTAAGGCAATGTTGATCTGATTATAGCCTGAGTAACCATCTAGGAAGCAATACTAAGACCTCCCAGCCAGCCTATCCAGTATCTGATCAATGAACGGCATGGGAAAATGGTCTTTACAAGTGGAAGTATTCAGCTTCCTATAGTCCATGCAAACACGTCATCCAGTAACTGTACGAGTGGGAATCAGCTCATTCTTTGCATTAGGTACCACGGTGATACCTCCTTTCCTGGGAACACATTGAACATGACTCACCCACTTGCTCTCTATAATCGGATACACTACCCCGGCGTCTAACCATTTTATGATCTCCTTTTTCACAATGTTTTGCATGTTCTGATTCAATCTTCGCTTATGTTCAACACTCCACTTGTTGTCGTCCTCTAGCTGAATTTTATGCTTACAAATACCAGAAGGAATACCCCGAATATCTACTATGGTCAAACCAATGGCACGTCTGTACTCGCGCAAAATCTCCACTAGACGCTCAATTTGTTCCTCAGTCAGTAATGCTGAAACGATCAATGGTAATGTCTGGTTCGGACCAAGGAACTCATACCTCAAGTGTGATGGGAGTTGCTTAAGATCGAGCTTTGGTGGCTCAACAATAGAAGGCTTAACTGGTGGAGTAGTTCTATTTGCAAAGTCAAGATCGAGCTTTCTTGGGTGGTGAGTGTAAGAACCCAGACCCTCAAGCGCATTTATAGTTTCCACATAGCCCTCCATATCAGCAGCATCAAAGTTCATCAGAAACGCAGTAAGAGTTTCTCTCAGACTTTCTTCTTCAATTTTATGTTCGACAGCATCATCAATACCATCAACGAATCAATAACCAAGATACTCTGAAAAGCACTTGGTAACTTCATCCCCTTTCTTGCTTGGAAAGTCACTTCTTAATTATTCACTCAGAACTTAATCTCATTCTTTTTAGAGTCCATAAGCGCTCTTCCCGTCTCAAGGAACGGTTTTCCCAAGATGATGGGAATATCTCTATCCACTGCACAATCCAGAATAACGAAATCAGCAGGCAATATGAACTTACCCACTTGCACCAACACATCATCCATAACCCCAACTAGCTTCTTGATAGATATGTCTGTCAAATATAGTAACCCAATGAGGTTAGGGTCAAATCTCACAGAGCATATGGTGTAAAAAGTTTACTAAACAAGTATTATACTAATCTTGTGGTCCTGGTGTATTCCAGAAAAAGGGTTTTATAGTTGTTTTGGTTTGTGGGATAATTTAAAGTGACTGCAAATCTAATGTTATAAATATATGGGTAAAAAGAACTAAGGTTGTTGTTACGCCCCTTGTTTCTGTCATAGTAAGACTTATAATTTCCTAGTTGAGAGTGCCTTAGGAATTGAGACCCGAGCCTGAGTTTTGGAGATAGAAAATGTTTTACCCCATGTGCAATAGTACCAGCAGGTATTCCTAGTGATTTATAGGATTAGGAGTTGAGCGAATTGAATCGACGCGATCTGAACTGAACCAAAAAATCTGCAGGACACTAGTCGTGATTGATGGGTCGTCGAACCTGTAGACGGACCGTCGTTGTGCGATGTCGACAGGGTTCCGCAGCCATGCATTCTGCAGGCGCAGGACGACGAGCACGTCGACCGGTCGTCGACCCGCTCGTCGAACCGGACCACTGAAGCATTTAATTCTCTGAGTATAAATACATGGTCCAAGACTTTATGTCTTATTTCTCTGATTCACAGATCAAAAAAACCCTAGTATTTTGCTCTCCCAACATTTATGGCATATTAGTGAAGATTTGACAAGACCCGGACCCCGTAAACCCGAGCTTGTGAAGAAGAAGGTTTTTTCTAGGGTTTCTCCAAGAATGGGAAGCTTAGGGAGTTGAAGTTAAAGTGATTCTTGGGATTCTTGACCACTCAAGGTATGTAAATGATTCCTACCTTTATATTTAAGTTGACTACCGAGAGTTTTAGTGATTGTAGGTAAAGAGAAGGTATTTGTGAGAGTGATAGATTGATGAAGGCAAGGTAGTGACATGAGGCTATTTTAAGAAATGATTAGGAATGGATTTACATGTATTTTGATATGTATAGTTGTTATCATTGTATTGTGGGTATTGTAGTTGATATTGGATCGAATGAGAAGTTGAAGAGTGGTAAGCTTATAAAGGGGATGGTTGTCTATAGTTCGTTAAGCTTTATATGTGCTTGAGGATGATTAGCAAGCAAGGCAAGTATCCTAATTAATACTTATGTTACCTTAATTGTAGACTTACAAGTTCAATAGGTAGAAGTTGGGCGACTTGATATACGTCAAGGTATGTTAAGGCTTTTCCTTTCTTTCACTTGGAATGATCCTATGATATGAACCAATATACGAGTCAGAGAGTCTCCATGTTACTCTATTCTTGTAAGCACTAAGAGAAATACAGTTTTAATATTTCCATATCTCGGCTATGGTATTTCCCCATGTACATATCTTGTGATTTTCTGTCCTAGTAGTATGAGTTCAGTAAGGCCCATGAGAGGCCAATTGTCATTATATTGTTTGAAAATCTTGTTATTCAGTTTTATTTGTGCTATGCATTCACTTTCAGTTCACAGGGATATATGAGAAAGGCACACTTGACAGGGGGTGAAGGTGTGACCTGCGATATTATATTTCATATGTGAAAGGCACGCTTGACAGGGGGTGAAGGTGTGGCCTATGAGTGGTCCATGAGTGGCCTATGATGTAGGAGTATATACATGAGAAAGGCACACTTGACAGGGGGGTGAAGGTGTGGCCTGTGATGTGACAATGAGGCGTGGACCTACTAGATATATATATATATATATATGCATGTCTATACTTTCCGACATAAAGATTAAGTCAGTTGCAGACAAATACTAGTTCATTCAGATTCATGCAGATAGTCATTTCAGCTTATGAGTCAGATCTTATTAATGATTTCTATATATATGTTCATACTTGTTGTCTTTATGCCTTACATATTCAGTACATTATCCGTACTGACTCCACGTTGCTCAGGGGGCTGCGTTCATGCCCGCAGGTACAGGTAGACAAGGAGGTGGTCCAGCTTAGTAGGACCTTTATCTAGCAGAGATCAGTGCACTCTATTCGATTCGGAGTTGCAGTCTATTTTTGGTAGGCCATCCTTTTGAGATGTATATAGATGGGTATGACGGGGCCCTATCTCGTCCTTTCTACTGCTTTCATTCTAGTAGAGGTCTGTAGACAGTTATATGTAGTAGTCAGATGACGTAGCCTTTTCGGCTTCTATGCCTTTGTGTACAGTTTATGTAGCAGCCTAGCCGGCTTGCACTGTTCTTCCGCATGTTATGTATATATGCAGATTGTACAGAGTTCTGATGTTTCCTCTTATGAGATTATTCTGTGCCATTTATGGGCTATTGATGTTTAGCATGTTTCAGATAAGTGTTTAGGGGTGTTTGGTCGCTAGAGGTCAGACTCCCGTTACGGCCCATCGGTTTGGGTCGTGACAGTTGTGTCCCCGTCAGATAAAGTGTATGATCATGGTTATCGATATTGATATACTTCTAATGGATCGTCTGTATGGATGCACTTAACCTCTATGTGAATCTAAACTATTTCCTAATAAGAAACGATTATTTCTTTCTATGCTTTTTCCAAAGATAAGGAAGTATGCAAGAAGAACAGTTAATTATGCCAAGTAAATTCCTCTGATTCCTACGTGAATTTATTACACAAGGGTTAAAGCCTTGAGTTCTTGTGATTTGTTCTTACCTAACCCTAGTTATTTTCCCAAATCAACTAAAGATTAAGGTGTTAGCCAATGTTTGCAACCACTAACTATATGATGAAAACGAAGAATAAATAAACGCTAACAATCCATTATGCGTATATCATTCACGATCCTCAATCACAAAACACCCATCCTTGGGTTCACAACCTTAATAAAGGTGTTTAGCTACTCATGGCAACAAGAAAATAATAAAAGAGATTGAAGATTGCATAATTGAATTTTGTATTGAACTTACGAATAAACTTGAAAGTAAAGAATGTATTTGTCTGGAAAATCTTCAAAAGTAATAACAACACAAAAGTAATTACTAAAAGTCTAAAACTCCAGATGTCTAAAAATAAAACCTAAACAGGTAATTATACAAGTTAAACTCGGAAAAATCAATCTCAGTCCTGTTCTAGCTCGGCTTGCACTTTGACGGGCCGTCATTGCGCTTCGACGGTCATCGACATGTTCGACGAGCATGTCAACAATCTGATGACATATTTTCAACTCGCAGGACTTCCATAACTTCCATCGTTGAGGCACTTCGATTGATCGTCGATCATGTCGAGGGTGCAAGTCGACAGTCTAATGACTTTTTCTCTTTACAGGAACTTGATCGACGAGCCAACTCGACGGACCGCCCAGCATGTTGATTGTCACGACCCGTCTAGAGGGCCGCGACGAGCGCCCAGTGCTAGCCCACCCAGGCACCCCTTGGCTTACACTTATACTTACATCTGGGTGAGCCACGTAATTAAACGCATGATTCTATTCCTTCATCATACTAGTCCCATTGGATAACAATGCTTTTATATCATCATTGGCATCTATGCCACATCAATGTACATGAGCTGACAAGGATATCAAAATGATATACAAAATATAGGCCGATAAGGCCAGACATATCTAACCATATGCACATGTCTACGAGCCTCTAAGAATAGCATAACATATCACACGAGTGAGACAGAACCCCGCTATGCCCATAATTATGTACACAAAAGAATAAGTACCCAAACGCTATGGCTCCGAATGAAATGGAGCTCTGCTATGTAGTCCCTGAGAATGTGGCTATGGATCAAGTCTGTCTCCCTGTGCACCTGCGGGCATGACGCAGCATCCACAAACAAAAGGACGTCAGTACGAAGAATGTACTGAGTATGTAAAGCATAATCAATGTCAATATAGAAGCATCATAAACATCATGAGAAATAGCACGAGATGGGGGATAGTAACATTAACGCCATGGGCACTTACTTGCCTTTCATAGAAACTTTCCATTCTAATGTGTATTTGGGTTCATACCTCCATAACCGTATCCATAATCGTATCCGTTCCATATTAGTACTCGTATTCGTATACATACCCTTATTCACATTATATACATAATCATATCATATACATAGCATTTACATAACATACCTGACCCCGAAGGTTCGGTGTTTCACGTACCCGACCATAGCTAGGCTCGGTGATCATACATACCTGGCCCTACCAAGGCTCAGTGTTATCCGTACCCAACTGCAGTGGTGTGCGCGCGTTACGTAAACATACATACATATACATCTATACATATACTACCCGGCCATATAAGCTCGGTGTTTCATAGTAGCCATACATGGGCACACATACATATAGCTCATAAGTATCTTTACTATTATCATTACTATCATCATCGTCATTGTTATCATCATCGCTGTTACCATTATAGTCGTCATCAATATCATTATCACTATTATCGTCATTCATCATATTTATCTTTATAGGCTTACTCGTTATACGAGGAACTTAGTACAATCGTAGCATATCACGAATCGTGAACTTAATAGCTCGGAAGATCGAATCATTTGAAGGATATCATAGTCTTATAGACGATTTAGCTATTTGGCAAAGAACCCTGCCTTATGAAAGAAGGGTTAGCCTTACATACCTTTCTGTTGACCTATTCTACACTTGCACGTTCTCATTCAACGATCGTGTTTCTACCTTCATTAAAGTCATACTATCATTAGAATCGATAGCTAGCATATATGACTAAAGCTAGAGAAAATCGGACAACATCTCCTCTATTTATACGACATTCCTCCATAACGTATATCAACTCCCAAACATCAATAATACATTCACAATACCCTAACAATAATCATTATTCATCCACATTTTCTAGACTTACTTTCAATTTTCCATATCCATGGCTATAACAAACGACTATGTCCATTCACGTACATTGCTCATCTCATGTCCTCAACATCATTTATAACTTATTTACATCACAATACATCAAGAATCATAACTCAATTCAAACTATTTCTCAAAATAGCACCATTCCACATTCATGACCCATTTTGCCATACCTTTCCACAATCCAAGTATTTCAACGCTTAAATACCTTAAACAACATAGTAATACCATGAATCTTACCTTAGATGTTGTAGGAACAAGCCTTGTTTGATAATACTCCACTAAAGCAAAAACCCTAGTTTACCTCCTTGAGATTTCTTGACTTTGAATGATCTTTGATGGGTTTTCTTGCATTTGATTCACTTGATTTATGTTGTTGATCACTAAATATACTTGAATTCTTGTGGAGTAAATGTAGAGAGATGTTTTAGAGAGAAGGGGTGTGATATAGAAGTGAAATGAAATAATACTTGCCCCCTTCATGTCACGACCTAACCCCATGGGCCATGACTAGTGCCCGAGCTGGACACTCACATACGTACCTGTTAGATATAGTCAAACTGAATCTATGACCAATATGGAAACTTGCAAAAGAACTCCAAAGGTTCATAACGTCATCATATATATATATATATATATATATATATATATATATATATATATATATATATCCAGATAACCTGTCTCCTGAGGAGTCACAACTAAGCAAAACATAACATGATACGCAAGCCGACAAGGCTGCCACTACATATCAATACCATACGCAAGCCGACAAGGCTGCCATTACAGATCAATGCCATACGCAAGCCGACAAGGCTGCCATTACATACGAACATATCCATAGCACATCGTATAGACACAGCTGAACAAACTTATACATAACCCACACATATGTCTACAGACCTCTAAGAGTATCGATAGTGAAATATGACGGGACAGGGCCCCGTCGTACCCCTGGATAAACATGTATATCTATACATCAAAAGATTTGTACCAAAAGTCTAGGCTCCTGAACAATGAAGCTCTCCAAGACAACTGAGTGGAAATCCTAAGCTGGAGGATCACCAAATCGAGTATCTGTACCTGTGGGCATGAAACGCAGCCCCACCCCCTCCCCCCCCCCCCCCCCCCCCCGAAGAAAGGGGTTCAGTACGAGATATGTACTGAGTATATAAAGCATGAAACACAACAAAGAGAATCACGACTGAAATAGAGATCATAGGAGACAAGTATGACATTTAAAGTACCAATACACTGGCCTAATGAAACGTAAAACATGCATGTCATTATCATATATCGTACCCGGCCCATTACGAGACTCGGTGAATGAAATCTTCACATACCATCCTTGGCGCCATAATCACATCATCATATCATCATATCATCATATCATCACATCATCATATCATCATATCATCATATATATACATATACCGTACCCGTCCCTCTAGTGAGGGACTCGGTGAACAATGCAGTGAACTGTGAACGAGAACATACCCGACCCGGGACTCGATGAAAGATATAATAACAGCATGCACGAGCAGAGTAGTGAGTAACCATATGCAAATCAAATCATCATCTAAGACTCGATACAATAGATAAAATGAACTAACACTTGAATATCAACGGAGACAGTCATGTCAAGTATCTCTCGAATATCATTAAGAATTTTGTCAATTGGAACTTCAGGAGTCATTGACGTGAACCGAGACAATATGAAATAACTTATGGAGATCGAGAATATTAACCACCCTAGTGTCTCTAAGAATAGGAACTTATAGATTCGTCGTTTGTTCATTTCATGCAAATCATGCCAAAAAGAAAGAGGGGTTAGCTTTACATACCTATTATAGGTTAACCATAACCAAGTTCGCTTCGTCGCCCCTTTAGTCTATTCAATATGAAAGTAACGCTATTGTTAGTAAACTATACTTTCTAGCTTATAAATTCACAACCAATCACTTATAGGAATCATTCTTTAGTTCATACTTTCTTGATTAGGATTTTGGTTAGTTAAGAACTTAACGGAAATCGGGCAGCATTTCCTCTGTATAACTCGCCTAACCCGAACTTCCAATTAATCTCCTATTATCACAACAATACCAACAACAACAATAATAGGAATATTCATATACAACCCACAACTTTATGAACATTTAATCCAATTCATATTTCAACAATTCCATATAACAACTACAACCTTATTTATCATAATTCCTTCACTTTCATCACACAATCAACGACACCAACAACAATTAAACTCGATTAAATCGAAACAACTCCAATTCAACTCAACTCCTAATACCAACGAATTCATGCAATTTCTTACTCCCAATTTCATCTAATACAATTTTAATCTTTCCATTACAACACCATTAATAAACTTATACCATAAAAAGAGAAGGCCTTACCTTAATCTAATTGGAGCAAATTCTACACTCACTTGCACCAATTGCACTATTTCCTCTTCCTCAATTCAATCCCTTATGTTTCTACCACCTCCTTGGACGTGTAAAATACCTTGGAATTTAATAGGAAGAATTTTTTATTTTTTTTTTACAAAGGGGCTGCCATGGCCGAGAGCTAGAGCTTGGCAACCATGGCTTTGCACCGCTTTTTTTTTTTTTTTTTTTTAATTTTGCTACAATTTGCAAATGAAAGATGAATAGCCACATTAGTAATCAACATGGATTTATATATGGTGTCCATCCATAGGACACGTGCTCCATCACAATGAAGCATCAATTTGTATTTTATTATTTTTTTTATTTATTTAGAATTCGGTGGGGTCCACCTAATTGCCTAATTAACTAACCTAATTAATCTTAATTAATAACTAATCCCCACTTAATAATCTAATCATGGTTAATTAATCCCTAATCTCAATTACAATTTCTATACTAATTGAAATTTATAAACAAATCGTGCACTAATTAAAATCGAGGATTAAAAGCCCTTGTCTCACATCCCAAAAATAATCTCGCCCTTAAACTTATGTCGATTGGCTTACGAATAATCCAATGTACAAAAATACGGGATATAACATCCTTTCCCCCTTAGGAACATTCGTCCCCGAATGTAAAATTAGTCCTGCATAAGTATACTGGTTATGGTGCTCTTATAACGAATCAATTGTAACTCGAACTCATCTATCATGTTGTGCCTTTCTTTACTTAGCCTAATGCCATTCTCCACTTGACATCTGTTAATATTGAATTTCCAAAGAAAGTAAACATAATTTAGCTACCTCCGTAATTGACTGCAACTTACCATATCCATCTATACTTGAAGCTTAAGTTGAGTTTTTCTTGTTTTTGGAGTTATCGTTTTAATCCTTTGACATGCACTATCTTAACATTCCCTTCGAGTAGTTGAAAACGAGTTTTCTTCTTAGTAATGAATCTCAGTTGCAATACTCCCTTGACACCTTAGGAATATCCTCTCAACAGATATAAGTGAGTCACTCTCCTGATATGATTCTCCTTGATACTTGAACTCGTCGATCCTCTTTTTTTTTTTTTTTTGCCTCAAGTAGTCTAGAAACCTTTCGTCCTTATCATTACTCCTTCCTATAATCTTAATCGCATAGTCATTACCTCTATACCCACATTATTAAGTCAACCATGTGAATCATCTGTTACATACTGATACCATGTCATCTCTTAATCTTTTGCGATTGCTTAACAATCAGGAACCTTCTTCATATCTTTAGAATCCTCTTCGGGTGTCTCTTCTCGCTTAACTTATATCTGAATAAAGGTTAAAATACCTGATGATCTTAAGGGTTTTTAAATCTCATGTTAATCATGTCCCATAATGAATCTCTCGAGAGCACACTTTTGAGGTAAATACTCGTCTCACATCGTGAGTGAACACTTGTATAGGTAGTTTTCCCTATAGCACCCCTATTATCACATTGAAGTAATACCTATCTTCTATTATATGCCCATTTTTCAAGTCTATTTCACATTTTGCATCAATTTACGAAGTGCTATCTTGAACTTTCCGTCCCTCTTTTGTCCTTCGGTCCATACCTCTTACCATTTCATTCTTACGTCTATGCTTGTCGTATCACCTCGTAATGTCAAAGGTCAATTTCCCTTCGTATTCTAATGTCTATAACTATCTCACCATAGATAGATGCCTTTGTCATAGTGTTCTTTGCCACAAATTCATTGAGACCCATAGGTCATCTTACGCATTAGCCCTTTTTAGTAATATAGCTCATAACTAATCCTTCTGTTACAACCCAAACTTAAGGTTCCCGTCCTTTTGTTCGTTCTATTTAAATTCACTGTCTTCTAGTAACCAGCTCGTTCTGACCATCTCGAGTATAGATGGTCAGATGAGATTTTGTACTATATATAGAAAGGGTCTCGTCGCTTCATGATTTTGTTAAGGTTTCGTACGTGGATAATCAAAGTTATAAATTACAAAGAAAGACATGGATATGGTACAGTATACCAAGTGAATTGGAAAGAGGACCGGATGAATTTGAGATTGGAAATAGGGCATAGGGCAGAATATAAACGGGTAATGGTATAAGTATACCCTTAAGGGGGAAGCGGGTGAGAGAAATGTAGGTATAAGATGGAAACAATTGACAATACAATATATTTGATATGGATGCTTAAACTTTAAGTGAGATCCCTTGCTGAGACAAGTTAGTAAGATCCGAAAGCCAGCAATGAATGGATAGAAGTCAGGATGGTATTTGAGACGGTGCGGAGAAGCTTCTGTAAATAACTTGAATGATATGGCATTACAAAGTGGGTGCTTATAAAAATAAAGAGTACGACAAAAGAATGGTAATGAGTAACTTAAGAGATATTATAACGGATAGCAATCCTATACTAGATTAGAGGCTAAGATTTGGAAATATGTTGTGACTTATAAGTAGCAAAGGGAAAGGATAGAAAATCTCCTATAGTAGGATATGAGAAAAATCAAAGGGGTGAATAAAGAAGGGAAAGGGGTATGATAAGATAAGCTACGAGCGAGTTTTAGTACGGATGAGTTATGTAAAGCTAACCCTTCCTTCTTTTTGGCATGATCTTTATGAAACAAACAGACGACGTCTATATGACTCCAAAGAAGCTCCTATTCTTAGAGACACTAGGATGGTTAATGTTCTTGATTCCCAGAACTTATTTTATTATGTCTTGATATGTGTCTATGATTTCAAGCGTCCTATTTTGATATAATCCATAGTGACATTCGAGGGGTACTTGACATGACACTTGTCTTTGATTCTCAAGTGTTCGTTCATTCTAATTATTCTATTGAGTCTCAGATGATGATTTAGTTTGTATATCGTTTCTCCTGATATTCTAATCGTGCATAACGTTATTACATCATTTCACCGAGTCCCGGGCCGGGTAAGTTTTCGTGCACAGTTTCACTGCATTGTTCACCGAGTCCCTCACTAGAGGGCCGGGATACGGTATATATATATATACATATATATGATAATATGATTATATGATGATGTGGTTATGGCGACAAGGATGGTATGTGATGACTTTATTCACCGAGTCCCATAATGGGCCGGGTATGAAATATGATATTGATATGCAAGGTTTACATTTCATAAGGCAAGTGTATTGGTATCTTGAATGTCATACTTGCCTCATGTGATCTCTATTTCAG
The DNA here is from genome assembly GCF_019175385.1 of Lycium barbarum. NCBI lineage: Eukaryota > Viridiplantae > Streptophyta > Magnoliopsida > Solanales > Solanaceae > Lycium > Lycium barbarum. The sequence continues at coordinate 54,387,194 of NC_083345.1, read as the reverse complement.
TCATGATCCTCTTTATTGTATCTCATGCTTTATATACTCAGTACATATCTCGTACTGACCCCCTTTCTTCGGGGGCTGCGTTTCACGCCCACAGGTACAGAGACTCGATTTGGTGATCCTCCAGCTTAGGACTTCTGCTCAGCTGTTTGGAGAGCTCCATTGTTCCAGAGCCTAGACTTTTGGTACGGATCTTTTGATGTATATATATGTTTATCCAGGGGTACGGCGGGGCCCTGTCCCATCATAATTCACTATCAATACTCTTAGAGGTCTGTAGACATATGTGTGGGTTGTATATAAGTTTTGGTCAGCTGTGTCTATATGGGTTGCTTTGGATATTCCCGTGTATAGTGGCAGCCTTGTCGGCTTAAACCATTTCACAATTTCCCTTAATCCATCTTATAACACTTTAGGCATATTATGTCATGTCGTTTCTTGTCATACTCATTTCCCTTCCTTTATTCACCCTTTGATTTTCTCATATCCTACTGTAGGAGATTTTTCTGTCCTTTGTCCTTTGCTACTTATAAGTCACAATATCATTACCAAACAACTTTATTGCCAACATCTTAGCCTTTAATCCAATATAGCATTGCTATCCTTTATAATATCTATTAAGTTACTCGTTACCATTATCTTGTCGTATTCTTTCTTTTTATAGGCATCCACTTTCTAATGTCATATTATCCAAGATCTTCACAGATGATTGTCAGCATTGTCTCAAATACCATCCTAACAGAAATCCATTTATAGTAGGCTTTGAGATCTTACTAACTTGTTTCAGCAAGGGATCTCACTTGAAGTTTAAGCATCTATATCAAATATATTTCAGTGTCTATTGTTTCCATCTTGCACCTGCATTTCTCTCACTCGCTTCCCCCCTTAAGGGTGTACTTATTATCTGTTTATATTCTGCTACATGTCCCCATTCCCAATCTTAAATTCATCTGATCTTTTCTTTCAATTCACTTGGTATACTGTACCATATCCATATCTTTTCTTTATAATTTATAACTTTGATTATCCACGTACGAAACCTTAAAAAAATCTCGAAGCGACGAGAACCTTTCTATGTATAGTACAAAATCTCATCTGATAATCCGTAATCGAGTAATCCAACCAATGTAGCAACTCATCTAAGGCCACATTCCACTCACTCCAATTAATAATTATTTAGTACTTGTAGTCGTTCCAAATTCTCAATTAGGTAGCACTTATTTTCTGATGATAAGTGTCCAAAGCTTTCTTGTAACATTATCTTTATCCCAACCTGTATCATATGTTTCCTCTAATAAATTTACAATACATCATTTGTTCTTCAAACCTACAGTCCTTGTCCTTTAAGGATTTCACTATTTTCAAGGTGAAGTCATACACACGCAGTACTCCTTTATGCCTTATGCTCTTTTACCCTTGTTGTGTACACAGTACCGACTTCTAACTTACTCAAAATCATATTGAGTTCATCTTAATGACAGTCTTATCTTATCACCTTATCGTCGTACTACACCTTTAAGTTCATAGCTATATATTTCCCTATTGTTCTATACTCGTACTCAATTAATCACGTCTATCATAGGTGTTTCCTTTAGAATTCCCTTACCATTTCTCCAGTTTGTGTCCATCATTTATTCTGTACACGAGGAATCTTATGCTACCTCTGTATCCTTCGGAAAACACTACTTCTACATAACCCTTTTCTCATTTTCAAAACGTATTCTGTTCATCCCTATTTGTTATTATCATACCAGCCATTTTCTGGCACTCATCCTGCTTCGTTGCTCATCTTTCTGTAGTTTGGTCTTTCACAACTGTGTCACTTATATTACTCGTGTTCTCGGCTATACATGTCGTAACCTATTACTGCACTATTATCTCGCTCGCTTCCTTCTTATTTCCTTCTTTCAATTAACTCCTTCTTTTCTTGTGCTCGTGTCACGACCCAACCCTGTAGGCCATGACTGGTGCCCGACATGGACCCCCGTATACATACTCTTTAACTATATGTTCATTTCACATCAAACTCAATATGGGTCTTATAACGATCTCATCATCAAATAATACGCAAGCCGACAAGGCTGCCATCATATAACAATATCATATGCAAGCCAGCAAGGCTGCCATCATATGGACGAATATCATATCACAGAACATCGTATAGACATAGCTGAATAGAACTCATACACAACCCACACATATGTCCACAGACCTCTAAGCGTATCAACAGTAACATAACATATGATGGGACAGGGCCCCGTCGTACCCTTAGTCCACATAGGCATATAACTATATATCCGAGAAGGATTTGTACCAAATTCTGGACTCCGGAACAATGGAGTTCTCCAAAAAGCAGAGGGGAAATCTTAAGCTGTCGGATCACCAAAGCGAATGTCTGCACCTGCGGGCATGAAACGTAGCCCCCCGAAGAAAGGGGGTCAGTACGGAATATTTACCGAGCATGTAAAGCATGAAATACAGAAAACGGGATCATAATTGAAATATGAAGTACAGAAAATGAGTACAATAACCAGAATAAGAAGTACTTGCTTTCGAAACATAAATCATGCATATCAATATTGTCACGACCCAGCTAGGGGCCGCGACGGGTACCCGGAGCTAGTTACCGAGCACCACTCACTCTACTACTTATCTTGCTCATTTAATACTCTTTTATCAATTTTACATACCAATTTTAGGAAAATCATATTTAATCAAAACATAAATACTTTATATACATTTGCCCCTTGGCCATCAAAATAATATACATACATATGAAAACCTCTTGTGAGACCATCTAACCCACACTGCGTATCTACGAGCCTCTACTAACATAATGAATACATGGACGGAACAAGACTCCGTCATGCCTAAAATATGCATGTATGAATGTACATCAAAAGAATAGCCATAAGCACCTCCGAACAATGGAGTGCTATCTATCAGCTGACAGCTACTGAGGACCTGTGCCAAGCTCTCCTCCCTGTCTACCTGTGGGCATGAACACAGCGTCCGAAGAAAGGACGTCAGTACGAATATTGTACCGAGTATGAGAGGCATACATAATGAAAGGAAACATCAATAATATGAGGGTAACGTCAACATGAGACATCTGGATCTTACTGATAATAATAAATGAAGTAATGCATGCTATCTTACTCATACTCATCATCATGACATGTATGCATCATATGCAAGCTGCTCGTCCATGTCGGAACGGTGTGATAATCAATAATATTAGCCCGCGTCCAGGCCTCCCGCGTCCGGGGTACCATCTCATGCCGCCCACTAGTGGTGTCTGCCCACGCCCGTAGGTCGTGGTGTATCCGTATCGTCGCCGGCCGAAGCGGTGTCTGCCCGGCCAACTAGGCCCGGTGTGAAATGCTCATGACATGCTCATAGTAATATGCTTATCATAAAATACTTATCTTATCATAATGCGTATATAAGACTTATGATCAACTTTACTCTATCAGGGTGACGTAAGGTCGTGATCCCCCGATTACATTATGGAACCATCATGGACATTCCGCCTCACCTTGAAAGGACTAGTACATAAGGTGAGTGTAGTCAAGGAATAACATCATCATCATTCTAGTGTCATCATATCGCATAACTTATCTCATATAGACATTCATAGGCATAAGCTTTTAACTTCTTAGAATGTAAGAACTAATGAAAGGAATAGGGATTCAAGCTAAAAGATTCATGCCATTAGAAATAAGGACTAGCCTCACATACCTTGGTCGTTTAGCTAAGATATCGCTCACTTTTTCTCCGTCGATATCACGTCGTTACCTTCATAAGAGAATCTGTATCAACATTAGTAAACTAACTACAAGAACGCATCGCTAATTCTAGGAAAAGTCGGACAACGCTTCCTTCGCTCATACCATTTTTCTCATGTTTTATATCAACTCCCAACATTCATAATATTACTCGCAATATCGTCATCGACAATCGTCATTTACGTACATTTGGCAAAATCCACCATTTTCCTCCAATTTTCCCTTATGTCTACTTCTAGCTCATCCTTGCATTTTCATGCATTTAATGCTTGTTTCATGATATAAACATCATTTATAACGTATTAGTACTCACAACACTTCAATATTCATAGTTCAATTCCACTATCATTCATTTATGTCACTATTCACTCAATAATGACTCATTTCTATGTTCTTCTACATTTCAAGTGTCTAAGCTTTCCAATACTTCAAACAACATGGAATAATCATGAAACTTACCTTGGATGATGGTTGAAAAATCCTTAAGTTGAAATACTTCAATTAACCCAAAACCTTAGTTCCACCCTTTGTGGGATTTCTTGACTTAGATGATCCTTTGATGTGTTCTTACACTTATTTTTATGAATTTGGTGTTGATAATCTTGATATCTCCTTTGATTCTCTTGAATTCTTGTGGAGGAAATATTTGGAGAGTTTTAGAATGTTCTTGAGTTGTGTGGAAGGAAATGACGTGAATTGAGGCTTAAGTTCTCTTTTAATAATTCAAAATCTGGTCTTTAATGAAAAATTGTCGGGATGAACAGTGGTCGTAAATTGCAGTTTACGGTCCGTCCTCCATGGTCGTTTTTAATCATCCCAGAAACAGAAGTTTGGCTGGGGATTATGGCAATTTACGACTGAGGTTTACGGTCCGTAAAACAGTTTACGGGCCTTCCTTCAAGTCGTATTTAACCATTTCAAAGACAGAAGGTTTTGGCTGATGGACATGGCAGTTTACGACCTGGTTTACAAACCGTAGACCAGTTTACAGGCCGTAAACTGGGTCGTATTTTACCATATCATCGCTGGGCAGAACTTGTGATTTTTGGCAAGCTGAAGGACGATTGCACTATACGGTCCGTAAATCACTTTACGGGCCGTATAGTGCCATATACGACCACTGGACAGAAACTTTTCTGTGACTTTCTTATTTTCCAAAAATTCTTAATTAGCCATTCCCGACTTAATAAAACATCATCCACTCAACTTTTCATCATTCCACTCATCATACAAGTACGGAGAAATTTCTGAGGTGTAACAAATATCATATATCATATCCGGCCCCATTATGGGACTCGGTGAGCATGGTCGCCACCCCGTCTCTGGCGCCATAACACAGCATAACTTCAGAATATAATATATATCTCCGTAACACAGCATATCTCCATAACACAGCATAACTCCGTAACACAGCATAACTTCATATCACAGCATAACTTCATAACACAACATAACTTCAAAATATACATATATATATATATATATATATATATATATATTGTACCCGGCCCTTTAATGAGGGACTCGGCGAAAAATACAGTGAAAGTGTGCACGATAACATACCCGGCCCGGGACTCGGTGAAAGATATATTGAGATATGCACGAGCAGAGTAGTGAGAAACTATATGCAATTCAAAACATTTTTAAAGACTCAATAGAATAGTCAACACGAACCATCATTCGCAATTTCAAATAATAGTCATCTCATATACCTTTCGAATGTCCCTGTGGATTATATCAAAATCAATCATTGAAATCATGTGTACACATTAATATAAATGAATCATTGAAATCATGTGTACACATTAATATAGATGAATCAAAACATAAGTTATGGGAATCAAAAATCAATAGCCATCCTAGTGGCTCTAGGAATAGGAGTTTCCTTTGGAATCGTATATATATCGTATATTCATTTCACAACGATCATGCCAAAAAGAAAGAAGGTTTAGCTTCACATACCTTTAGCGCTTATTCGTCACACAATATGTATACGTTGCCCAATAATACTTCAACCTATATTAAGATGCCAATAACTACGTTTAAGTTACGGGGAGATTCAAAACGTATTCTAACGTTAGTAACTCCTTTCTAGATGTTTAGGCGATGTTTGCTCTTGTATCCAAACCAAGTACATACAACTAGCCCAACATCAATGATTATATGTTCAATATCAATCCGGATAGCCCACACAATATTCCAAACAGCCCACATTCACAACATGCAATAACGATTCACATACGGCTACTACATTCTCAAGTTACTTCTAATAGTTCGTAGCCTTAACGTTTGCATGTAAAAACTTATAACAGCCCATCCAACATACAACACAATGTATAATCTTAATTATCATTAATCTTCCAAGCTCAATAAGAATAACAACAACGTGTCAAAACAGTCCGCACATTACAACACCCAATAATAGTCTACATGCGATTATGACACGTCCAATTTATTCTTGTTAGTCTATAGTCATAACATTTCGTCAAAACGATTCTATAACATCCCAACCACTATGGCAACATGATGTATATTCTTAACTATAATTAATTTTTCCAACTTAGCCAAAACAACACGTCCAAAACAGTCCCTAACCAACAACATGTCCAAAACAGTCCCTAACCGACAACATAACAATGTTCAGAATTCTTGCAAACGTTTACGAACATACTAAGCCAACCACATACGATTTTTACACATCATTTCCTGTCTTATTTTCATATAATTTCAGTAAGTTATGACCAGCTATCCACACGACAAGTACAACATCAATTCATACGCAACTACGCTATATCGTCATTTCTATAATCCTTACAACAATTCTCAAACGACTTTAGTTTCAACTCCAATCATTAAACACCTTCATTTCCATCATAAATTTCATGATAATAACAATCAAAATATCAAGTAAAGACAGTTCACTAACTTCCTCACAAAACAGTCCACACACGGTTTCAACATGCTTCAACATCACTTCACATAAAATCATAGATTCACTTTATTTTCATACTAACACACCTTCACCTTTAACCTTCCAATTCTTTTCATTCTTTTTACCATGAGATCTATGATAGTAACATCCATATTTATTAAAGAAAATTAGTTCATTAATTCCACCAAAACAGTCCCCTCGGTCACAACAACATTCCAACACCAACATTCATGATTTTATGCATGCGATTCATGTTCTTCAAGTTACAACCATACTTCAACATCAACACATATAACCTCATGGTTACTATCATGTTCCAACATCATCACACCTTATTTCATACATACAACTTATATCTACTCATCTACATCACCCTTAATGCATGGAAAAGAAAGTTAGATCTTACCTTGACAACTTGACCTCTCTACTTGGCTAGAGTTGGTGACTTGAGATGAAAATGGTTCTTGTTGCTCCAAATACTATCTTCACGTTTTAGGGACCTTCTAAAGGGTTTAAACACCTTGGAAAATAATTTTTGGATCAAGACTCAAAGAGCTCAAAAATCAGCCCCTTGGCCGAATGCTCTCTCTCTCTAGGCTTAGGTTTTCTTTCTTTGTGTTGTGTAGTTGAAATGAATTGTGATGGCTGATTTCTTGGTCATTATTTGGTTCAACTTTGATGCCTACAAGTTGGTCACATGCTCCACTTATGGCATGATTCATTCCATTAACTTTACACTTAATATTTTCTAATGTTTCTCTTCAACTTTCGGCTAAGTGTGTTGGCTGATTTTTCATCTTTGTTTCCTTTCTTCTTTCTTTTCAATTGTTTACAAGACAATCTCATGTCTGTTGAATGATTCATACACCACCCTTTGTCTATTGTAATCATGTCAAGATGAATGAGCAATATTTAATGTGAAGTGATCCCTCCACCAAGTTATGTCCTCCTAAAATAATGTATACTTTCATAAAGTAGTGGATGCCCAAATATTCAATTGTAGGCTTCAACTTTTTCCTCCTCAAAATTTTCAGCCCTTGGCCAAATTTCACACTTGATTATAAGTGTATTTTGTTGTCCACAATATATTGAAAATGTAGTGGATGAATCAACATTTAATTGCACATTTGTATGTCTTCCATTTGCCTTATTTTAGATGACTTTGAGTCATCCTTTTTACCTTGGACGTTGTTGCTCTTGTTGGCTCCTTATTGTCACAAATTTTTACTTAACACCACAATTAAGTAATTCCAAATCTCCAATAACATTTTTTATACTAAGTGAAATTTATAACCGATTAGTTCTAGTTTAGAAATTAAAAATCCGAGGTTTCTATCTCACGTCAATTCCTTCGCGAATAACTCGACGTATAAAATACGGGGTCTAACAGCTCGCTATCATTTCTGTTATCACATAATCTTTATTCTGAACTTTCCCTATAGAACTTTATAAGTCTTTCTCATCCGTTCCATACCTTGCCTTTCCATTTCACATTGCCTTTATACTTTAGTCACCCAGATCACGTCATATCTTTTAGTCACTTCCTCGCTAGGCTTTACACATTATATTCACCTTATATCCTATTTGTAATCAATCCTATAGTGTAACACTTCTTCACCATATTCACGATTCTTACTATGGTTTAATTACACTCTGTGGAGTAGGCGTACTTAACCTTTTACCCTTTCTGATCAATCTTATCCTTAATATCTCACAAGCTGTCTTATCAATACTTTTATATTCGTCGCAATTCTCCCTCCTCCGTACTCTTGTCTCAATTATACCACTACTCCTTTTAACTATAAACTCATCTTAATTTACCCCTGCTTATCAATTCAGTCGACACCTCAATATAACGCTCTATTGAGATTTGCCACCCTTTTCTAAACCATCTCTTAGTATCACAAGCCCTTCCAAGTTATCCTAGCATTTCTTTTTACCATATCCATATCGACCTCATAATTACTATTACGATCAATTCAACAGTTAACTTTATTTCTCGAAGCCAGACTTGCAACTTAGTCAAAATCCTGCCATTACTGTTGACACGACCTTTCAAGACATATTACGAACTTATAACTCATTCTCTTTTTATTTCTAGGAAAATTTTGGCAGAGTTTCCTCTGTATTTCTTACTATCTCAAAACCTGCACGCAGGAAATACCAAAAATACCTCACAGGGCCAACATATATACATATATATTATATCGTATCATAGCCGCACAGGGCTCCCCATAGCAATAACAGTATGAAAATGATGATCTTACCTCGTATGTCCAACTCAAACTGTACCTGTTACACTTTCCTGTTTATTTTCCCTTTCAATCTTTAACTGCAGGTTTCAATCAAACCTGCAACATTCACTCTATATCTGACATGTATTCTGCTTACCGTTACTGATCCCTTTAGCTCCTTCTCTGCACACCTTATAACTGAACTTATCAACAATATATATACACACTCAATCCATTTTTGTATTATACTTACCATTACTTACCCTGATGATGGCCAGTTTTCCTTTCTGTATATACAAATTCTCATAATGTAACCTCGATATCCAACCTTCACCTGCACGTATAACTACCTTCCATCCTAGATTTCAAAATTCCTATGGCGATGGGAACACCTTGGTCGCTGTTACTTATAAATACTTGGTTGTCGGCCCCTTTGATTTTCGCTCGCCGCTATTAGGTAATAATCTATAGCAAATGCACATACATAGGAAATTTCAATAAAGTCTCATATACCTGTAGTCGATCGGTCCCTAGTCTGATCTGGTGATCTATAAGGTGAAGTGTGCTCCTCGTCATCATCTATCCGCCATCTACTCGTCTGGCCTTCATCATCTTCCTCATCTGAGTCCGAGGAATGTAGATAACCGGGCAACTCCTGGTTTACCGACGACCAGGATAGGAGGCTGGAGTAATCTGTCACACTTACCGGGGTAGCCGGTCTAACGTGGTGCTCTGCCATAGGAGCAACTGGTACGGCCTTGGGAACCGCTTCCCTGGATATCAAAAACTCTGGAGGAATTGTCGCTGGGTCCTCCGAGGGGTCAGTCTCGATAGAATAACTGAGGCTCTTCCTGCTCGGTCCTAGAGCCTGGGGTCCTGAACTAACTCTAGGCACGGTCTATAGACACTCCGAGGATGAACTTCTCTGATACCACTTTCGTTATGACCCAACCCCATGGGCCATGACTAGTGCCCGAGCTGGACACTCACATACGTACCTGTTAGATATAGTCAAACAGAATGTATGAACAGCATGGAAACTTTCCAAAGAACTCCAAAGGTTCATAACGTCATAACGTCATCATATATATATATATCCAGATACCCTGTCTCCTGAGGAGTCACAACTAAGCAAAACATAACATGATACGCAAGCCGACAAGGCTTCCACTACATATCAATACCATACGCAAGCCAACAAGGCTGCCATTATAGATCAATGCCATACGCAAGCCGACAAGGCTGCCATTACAGACGAACATATCCATAGCACATCGTATAGACATAGCTGAACAAACTTATACACAACCCACACATATGTCTACAGAACTCTAAGAGTATCGATAGTGAAATATGACGGGACAGGGCCCCGTCGTACCCCTGGATAAACATATATATATCTATACATCAAAAGATCTGTACCAAAAGTCTAGGCTCCGAAACAATGGAGCTCTCCAAGACAGCTGAGTGGAAATCCTAAGCTGGAGGATCACCAAATCGAGTATCTGTACCTGCGGGCATGAAACGCAGCCCTCCCCCCCCCCCCTGAAGAAAGGGGGTCAGTACGAGATATGTACTGAGTATATAAAGCATGAAACACAACAAAGAGAATCACGACTGAAATAGAGATCATAGGAGACAAGTATGACATTTAAAGTACCAATACACTGGCCTTATGAAACGTAAAACATGCATGTCATTATCATATATCGTACCCGGCCCATTACGGGACTCGGTGAATAAAATCATCACATACCATCCTTGGCGCCATAATCACATCATCATATCATCATATCATCACATCATCATATCATCATATATATACATATACCGTACCTGGCCCTCTAGTGAGGGACTCGATGAACAATGCAGTGAACTGTGCACGAGAACATACCCGGCCCAGGACTCGGTGAAAGATATAATAACAGCATGCACGAGCAGAGTAGTGAGTAACCATATGCAAATCAAGTCATCATCTGAGACTCGATAGAATAGATAAAATGAACTAACACTTGAATATCAACGGAGACAGTCATGTCAAGTATCTCTCGAACATCATTAAGAATTTTGTCAATTGGAATCTCAGGAGTCATTGACGCGTACCGAGACAATATGAAATAACTTATGGAGATCGAGAATATTAACCACCCTAGTGGTTCTAAGAATAGGAACTTATACATTCGTCGTTTGGTCATTTCATGTAAATCATGCCAAAAAGAAAGAGGGGTTAGCTTTACATACCTGTTATAGGTTAACTGTAACCAAGTTTGCTTCGTCGCCCCTTTAGTCTATTCAATATGAAAGTAACGCTATCGTTAGTAAACTATACTTTCTAGCTTATAAATTCACAACCAATCACTTATTGGAATCATTCTTTAGTTCATACTTTCTTGATTAGGATTTTGGTTAGTTAAGAACTTAACGGAAATCGGGCAGCATTTCCTCTATATAACTCGCCTAACCCGAACTTCCAATTAATCTCCTATTATCACAGCAATACCAACAACAACAATAATAGGAATATTCATATACAACCCACAACTTTATGAACATTTAATCCAATTCATATTTCAACAATTCCATATAACAACTACAACCTTAATTATCATAATTCCTTCACTTTCATCACACAATCAACGACACCAACAACAATTAAACTCGATTAAATCGAAACAACTCCTATTTAACTCAACTCCTAATACCAACGAATTCATGCAATTTCTTACTCCCAATTTCGTCTAATACAATTTTAATCTTTCCATTACAACAACATTAATCTAATTATACCATAAAAAGAGAAGGCCTTACCTTAATCTAACTGGAGCAAATTCTACACTCACTTGCACCAATTGCACTATTTCCTCTTGCTCAATTCAATCCCTTATGTTGCTACCACCTCCTTGGACGTGTAAAATACCTTGGAATTTAATTGGAAGAAGTTTTTTTTTTTTTTTTTTACAAAGGGGCTGCCATGGCTGAGAGCTAGAGCTTGGCAACCATGGCTTTGCACCTCTTTTTTTTTTTTTTTTTTTTAATTTTTCTACAATTTGCTAATGAAAGATGAATAGCCACATTAGTCATCAACATGGATTTATATATGTGGTCCATCTATAGGACACGTGCTCCATCACAATGAATCATCAATTTGTATTTTATTATTATTTTTTTATTTAGAATTCGGTGGAGCCCATCTAATTGCCTAATTAACTAACCTAATTAATCTTAATTAATAACTAATCCCCACTTAATAATCTAATCATGGTTAATTAATCCCTAATCTCCATTAATATTTCTATACTAATTGAAATTTATAAACAAATCGTGCACTAATTAAGATCGTGGATTAAAAGTCCTTGTCTCACATCCCAAAAATAATCTCGCCCTTAAACTTATGTCGATTGGCTTACGAATAATCCAACGTACAAAAATACGAGATATAACACTTCATTTATTGATCCTAATCTGTCCCGACCATATATACGGACAAACATATGGTCCGTATAATTTATACGGGTCGTATGTCTGGCCGTATATTTGGTCCAGAAACTTTTGCCTTTCTGGCCTGATTATACGGTCCCAAACATACGGACCGTATAATTTATACGGCCAGTATGTTTGGCCGTACCACCCCCAGTGGTTCCGAAGTTCGTTTCGTCGATTCGTTTCATCTCCAATCCTTATGGAACCTTCTTAACACATGTTCAACACTTCAATACCAATCTAAGGGACGTTATCACTCTTCTCCAAGACACCATTAAAGCCTCGTTAACTCGTTACTCGTATATCCTTTCCAAAACCTATCGTATGGCTTGCCTTCTCTTAGCCAACTTTCTCATCTAACATTGGGTGCCTTTGAAATCTCCCTTAGGGCCATCAAATGTCATTTCTTACTCATGGAAATATCATATACTCATACTCCTCACTAGTTCATTCACTTGCATACCAACGGAAAAAATTTCCGAGGTGTAACATTCTTCCCCCCTTAAGAACATTCGTCCTCGAATGTTAAAGTCTTCGGGGATTCTATAAAAACTTCGCCAGAGTCTCCCCTATAATATGGCGCTACCATCCTGTCACAACAACCTATAATATCGATGCCTCACAGGGCCACAACATAATAGCAATAAAATTTAGCCACACATGACCCAAAAGCATAAAAGGAAAACATACATACCTTATAATCTTGACGTCTCATCTTGGATCTCCTCCAAGGGCTGAAATAAATGCGGGTATCTGGATCGCATACTTTATTCCGCTTCCCATGTCATCTCTTCTCGTTTACTGCTTCTCCATAGAACCTTAACTGAGGCCACCTCTTTGTTTCTAAGCCTTAGTACTTGCCTATCTAGTATGGCAATGGGTACCTCTTTATAACTCAGTTTCTCTGTCACTTGCACATCACTTATTGGCACATCTTAGTAGGATCTCCAACACATTTTCGAAGCATCGAGACATGGAAAACTGGATGGACTAACTCCAAATCCGGAGGTAATTCTAACTCATAGGCCACTTTTCCTACTTTGCGCACAATCTCATAAGGCCCAATATACCGGGGACTAAGTTTCCCCTTTTTTGCCAAATCTCATAACGCCCTTCATTGGCGACACTTTCAAAAATACTCAATCTTTAACTTGAAACTCTAAGTCTCTTCGACGATTATCCGCATAGGACTTTTGATGACTTTGAGCCGCTAACAACCGATCTTGTATGAGCTTAACCTTCTCTATGGCTTGCTGGACCAAGTCTGGCCCTATCAATTTAGTCTCTTCTGTTTCAAACCACCCTATTGGAGATCTACACTTTTGCCCATATAAAGCTTCATACGGTGCCATTTGAATGCTAGAATGATAGCGACTATTGTAAACAAATTCAATGAGTGGCAAATGGTCATCCCAACTTCCTCCAAAATCTATCATACATGCCCGTAACATATCTTCCAGAGTCTGAATGGTGCGCTCTGCTTGTCCATCAGTCTGAGGGTGAAATGTCGTACTAAGGCTCACTTGGGTCCCTAGACCCTCTTGGAAAGACTTCCAAAAGTTGGCTGTAAACTGAGTCCCTCTGTCTGAGATAATAGATGCTGGAACACCATGGAGTCTCACTATCTCTTTAACATAAAGCCTTGCATAATCTTCTGCCACATAGGTCGTTCTGACCAGTAAGAAATGAGCTGACTTTGTGAGCCTTTCTACAATCACCCATATAGAGTCATACTTGCATCGAGAATGGGGTAAGACCGTAATGAAGCCCATGTTAATCACTTCCCACTTCCAAGTTGGGATTTCTATAGCTTGCAACAATCCACCCGGCTTTTGGTGCTCGATTTTCACTTGTTGACAATTAGGACATTGAGCTACGAATTCCGCTATATCTTTCTTCCTTCCATTCCACTAATATATAGACTTAAGATAATGATACATTTTCGTCGCACCGGGGTGAACAGAGTAACGGGAATAATGAGCTTCTCCCAATATCTGGGGGCGTAAACCTGCCACATCAGGAACGCATAATCTTCCTTGGCATCGGAGAACTCGTCTCCTGAAACATCAAATGATGACTCCTCTTTCTGGGGGAGTGTATCTCTATAATTCCTTAGCATGGAATCTTCGTATTGTCGCTCTTTCACTTCTGCTACTAGCGACGAGATTGCTGAATTCTGATAGTAGCTCCCCTACTACCTGAGTCCACTACTCGAACTCCTAGGCTAGCTGACTGTTGGAGCTCACGAGCCATTTCCCTCTTCTCTGGTCGTACATCACATAAACTTCCCATAGATATGTGGCTAAGATCATCAGCCACAACATTCGCCTTTCCAGGGTGGTACAAGATATCAACATCATAATCCTTTAGCAGTTCAAACCACTGTCGCTGCCGCAAATTCAACTCTTTCTGTTTGAAGATATACTGAAGACTCTTATGATCTGTATAAATGTCCACATGGAACCCATATAAATAATGTCTCCATGTCTTTAATGCATGAACCACTGCGGCCAATTCTAGATCATGGGTCGGATAATTCTGCTCATGTTTTCGTAATTGCCTTGAAGCATACGCAATCACTTTACCACATTGCATCAATACACAACCTAGCCCAATGCCTGAAGTATCACAATAAACAACATATCCTTCCAATCCCTCTGGAAGTGTCAAGACTGGGGCAGAAGTCAATCTATCTTTCAACTCTTGGAAGCTACGTTCGCAAGTATCTGTCCATTGAAACTTTGCCTATTTCTGGGTCAACTTTGTGAGTGGTGCAGAAATAGAAGAAAAACCCTCAACAAATCTCCTGTAATAACCTGCTAAGCCCAGGAAGCTACGAACCTCCGTAGGAGTTGTGGGCCTTAGCCAAGTGTTCACGGCCTCAATCTTTTGACTATCCACTCGAATACCATCGGCGGCAACAATGTGCCCCAGAAATGCCACTGAGTTCAACCAAAACTCACACTTGGAGAATTTCGCAAACAACTCTCGAGTTCGAAGAACCCCAAGGACAGTACGCAAATGAGACGCATGTTCTGCCTCGGATCTAGAATACACCAAGATATCATCGATGAATACAATCACAAATAGATTGAGGAAAGGTCTGAACACGTTATTCATCAAATCCATAAATACTGCCGGTGCATTAGTTAGCTCAAATGACATTACCCGGAACTCAAAATGACCATATCTTGTTCTAAAGGCGGTCTTAGGGATATCTTTCTCCCTAACTCTCACTTGATGATACCCGGACCTCAATTCGACCTTTGAAAACCATTTGGCACCTTGCAATTAATCGAATAAGTCATCAATCCTCGGGAGAGGATATTTATTCTTAATCGTCACCTTATTCAATTGCCGATAATCAATGCACATTCTCAAGGAGCCATCATTCTTTCAGACAAACAATATCGGTGCTCCCCACGGGGATGAACTAGGCCTAATAAAGCCTTTTTCAAGCAAGTCTTTCAATTGCTCCTTCAACTCTTTCAATTCTGCGGGAGTTATTCTATAAGGAGGAATAGATATAGGCTTAGTGCCTGGCAACACATCAATGGCGAAATCAATCTCCCGCTCGGGAGGAAGGCCTGGAAGTTCTTCCGGGAACACATACGGAAATTCATTTACTGCAGGAACTGATTGAAGAGTCGGTGATTCAGCTTCTACATCTTGAACCCGAACTAGATAATAAATGCAACCTTTCGTGATCATTTTTCTTGTCTTTAGATAGGAAACAAACCTACCCTTTGGTGACGCCGTATTCCCTTTCCATTCTAAGACTGGTTCGCTCGGAAATTGGAAATGAACCATTTTCATTCTACAATCAACATTGGCATAACAAGAAGCCAACCAATCCATGCCCATAATAACATCAAAATCCACCATTTCTAACTCATGCAAGTCGATCATAGTACGACGATCACAAATCACTATTACACAATTTCTATATACTCGGCTAGCTATTACTGATTCACCCACGAGTGTAGACACCTCAAAAGGTTTGATCGACTCCGGTTCGACTCTAAATTGACCCTCAACATACGGAGTAACATGTGACAATGTGGAGCCCGGATCAACCAAAGGATATACGTCATGAGATAATACCGATAATATACCTGTAACCACATCAGGAGAAGACTCGAGATCTTGGCGTCCAGCCAAAGCATAAACACGGTGCGAAGGACCGCAAGAACTGGAGACTCTCCCTCTGCCTCTACCATGGCCGACTGGCGCATGTGAACCTAGCCCCATAGGGCGTACAGATGCTGAAGATCCGGCTACCGACCCTGAAGGCTGGGCCCTACCTCTACCATGAATCGAAGAGCAATCACGCATAATATGGCCTGGTCGGCCACATGAATAGAACCCCTCTGACCCCAATAGACATTGACCCCAATGCAACTTCCCACACTGGGAACATCGTGGTACGGGTGCCTTTGCCTGACCCGAATTGCCTCTGAACTGAGACCCTGAAAAACTCTGACTCGGCCCGAAACGAGTAGATCTATCGAATCTCTAGCCTAAAAACCGTGGAGGTGCACTGGTCATAGAATAGCCTGAATGCTTGGAAAACTGCTGCCTGAGCCCACCTCTAAACTCACTCACCGGACCTGAAGATCTGGCCCTCTTGCCATGTACCCTATCATGCTCGCGCTCACTTCTCTGCTGTTGTAAACTTTCTTCTAAGTTCTGAGCATGAGCCTGAATGCGTGCAATATCCATATTGTCCTGAAAGGACGTAGTCAAACACCTATCCATCAAATGAGGCCCTAGGCCATTCACAAATCATTGTACCCGGTCACCCATATCCGCTACTATGGCTGAAGCATACCTTGCCAAAGAATTGAAGCGGAGACTATACTCTAAAGCACTCATGCTACCCTGCCTCAAATTTAAGAACTTATCGGCTCTAGCCCGCCGAACTTCTAGAGGCATATAATGCCGGAGAAAAGCATCAACAAACTCTTTTCATACCGGGGGAGGTGCATTGGCTCCCCATAAAGCCATCCAAACCGTATACCATTGGATCGACACATCTCTCAATCTATATGACGCTAACTCCACCGATTCGGTGTCCGAATCATGTATCAATCGAAGCGTTCTCAACATACCATCGATGAAATCCTAAGGGTCCTCCTCCGGCTTTGACCCAAAGAATTTCGGAGGGTTCAAAGTAATGAAATCACGGGCCCTTGCGCTAACAGCCCTATCACCTTGCCCTGAACTTTGCCTCTGAGTCTGGGCCGCAACCGATTGAGTCAGCAAATTAATGGCCTCTTTCACATCTTGGCTTGAAGCATCCGGTGGAGGAGCTGGAGGTGCTGGAGCTGGGGCTGAGGCTCCCTCACGCTCCTCTAATATAGGTACTGATCGGGAGGACTAAGATTGAGCTGCACTCTGGGACTCACTTTCCTCTACTACTGGTGGCGGTGCTCTTTCAGCCCGTTTTTCTGCCGCCGTCTTGCCCTTTTGGGATGCTGTAGCCTTTCTCTTTATAGGCATTTCTGAAACACGCAACACACGATTAAGGGACAAGAATTTCTTATATCATAGCTCTATCGCACGATTCTTATGAAGAAAGAAGGTCATTAATTCCTAAAATGTCCACAGCTTCTTGTTTATAAGTGTGGCGCGCAACACACCCATAACCAAGACTCTACTAGACACGGCTCATAGACACACCCTAGGACTGAACTGCGCTGATACCACTTTTGTCACGACCCGTCTAGAGGGCCGCGACGAGCGCCCAGTGCTAGCCCACCCGGGCACCCCTTGGCTTACACTTGTACTTACATCTGGGTGAGCCACGTAATTAAACGCATGATTCTATTCATTCATCATACTAGTCCCATTGAACAACAATGCCTTTATATCATCATTGGCATCTATGCCACATCAATGTACATGAGCCGACAAGGTTATCAAAATGATATACAAAATATAGGCCGACAAGGCCAGACATATCTAACCATATGCACATGTCTACAAGCCTCTAAGAAGAGCATAACATATCACATGAGCGAGACAGAACCCCGCTATGCCCATAATTATGTACACAAAATAATAAGTACCCAAAAGCAATGGCTCCGAATGAAATGGAGCTCTTCTATGTAGTCCCTGAGAATGTGGCTATGGATCAAGTCTGTCTCCATGTGCACCTGCGAGCATGCCGCAGCGTCCACAAACAAAAGAACGTCAGTACGAAGAATGTACTGAGTATGTAAAGCATAATCAATGTCAATATAGAAGCATCATAAACATCATGAGAAATAGGACAAGATGGGGGATAGTAACATTATCGCCATGGACACTTAGTTGCCTTTCGTAGAAACTTTCCATTCTAATGTGTATTTGTGTTCATACCTCCATATCCGTATCCATTCCATATTACTACTCGTATTCGTATACATACCATTATTCACATTATATACATAATCATATCATATACATAGCATTTACATAACATACCCGAACCCGATGGTTCGGTGTTTCACGTACCTGACCATAGCTAGGCTCGGTGATCATACATACCAGGCCAGCCAAGGCTCAGTGTTACACATACCTGGCCCTACCAAGGCTCACTGTTAGCCGTACCCAACTGCAGTGGTGTGCGCGCGTTAAGTAAACATACATACATATACATCTATACATATACTACCTGGTCATATAAGCTCGGTGTTTCATAGTAGCCCTACATGGGCACACATACATATAGCTCATAAGCATCTTTACTATTATCATTACTATCATCATCGTCATCGTTATCATCATCGTTGTTACCATTATAGTCGTCATCAATATCATTATCACTATTATCGTCATTCATCACATTTATCTTTATAGGCTTACTCGTCATACGAGGAACTTAGTACAATCGTAGCATATCACAAATCGTGAACTTAATAGCTCGGAAGATCGAATCATTTGAAGGATATCATAGTCTTATAGAAGATTTAGCTATTTGGCCAAGAACCATGCCTTATGAAAGAAGGGTTAGCCTTACATACCTTTTCGTTGAACTATTCTACACTTGCACGTTCTCCTTCGACGATCGCGTTTCTACCTTCGTTAAAGTCATACTATCATTAGAATCGATAGCTAGCATATATGACTAAAGCTAGAGAAAATCGGACAGCATCTCCTCTATTTATACGACATTCCTCCATAACGTATATCAACTCCCAAACATCAATAATACATTCACAATACCCTAACAATAATCATTATTCATCCATATTTTCTAGACTTAGTTTCAATTATCCATATCCATGGCTATAACAAACGACTATGTCCATTCACGTACATTGCTCATCTCATGTCCTCAACATCATTTATAACATATTTACATCACAATACATCAAGAATCATAACTCAATTCAAACTATTTCTCAAAATAGCACCATTCCACATTCATGACCCATTTTGCCATACCTTTCCACAATCCAAGTATTTCAACTTTTAAATACCTTAAACAACATAGTAATACCATGAATCTTACCTTAGATGTCGTAGGAACAAGCCTTGGTTGATAATACTCCACTTGAGCAAAAACCCTAGTTTACCTCCATGAGATTTCTTAACTTTGAATGATCTTTGATGGGTTTTCTTGCACTTGATTCACTTGATTTATGTTGTTGATCACTAAATATCCTAGAATTCTTGTGGAGTAAATGTAGAGAGATGTTTTAGAGAGAAGGGGTGTGATATAGAAGTGAAATGAAATAAGACTGGCCCCATTCATTTATTGATCCAAATCTGTCCCGACCATATATACGGACCAACATACGGTCCGTATAATTTATACGGGCCGTATGTCTGGCCATATATTTGGTCCAGAAACCTTTTCCTTTCTGGGTTGATTATACGGTCCCAAACATACGGACCGTATAATTTATACGGCCAGTATGTTTGGCCGTATAACCCCCAGTGGATCCGAAGTTCGTTTCGTCGATTCGTTTGATCTCCAATCCTTATGGAACCTTCTTAACACTTGTTCAACACTTCAATACGAATCTAAGGGACGTTATCACTCTTCTTCGAGACACCATTAAAGCCTCTTTAACTCGTTAATCGTATATCCTTTCCAAAACCTATCGTATGTCTTGCTTTCTCTTAGCTAACATTCTCGTCTAACATCGGATGCCTTTGAAATCTCCCTTAGGGCAGTCAAATGTCATTTCTTACTCATGGAAATATCATATACTCATACTCCTCACTAGTTCATTCACTTGCGTACCAACGGAAACTTTTTTCGAGGTGTCACATTGATGGTCCATCCTTAATGCATATCCGAACAGATCACTTGGTTTCCTCGTTTTTTGCTTGCCGAGCATTCTAACTTTGAAATACCTGCACAACACACAAAACATATCAAACTAACACAAACTTGCTCGAAAATAAGTAAAACTTAGAGTTAAAAACCATTAGATCTGCCCTAATTTCATGGCACATCAACAAGGAAGGAGGAAAAGGCTACAGTTGAGGAGAATTCGAGATCAGAATGGATATTGGTTCGAAGATATGGAAGATATTACTCATGAAGCATTAAGATTCTATTCATAACAATTTACTAAAGAAGAGAATCCAGTTGACTTTGAAATATTGGATCGGGTGCCACAAATGATTAATGAGGAGAACAATAAGATGATTTGGGAACTGCCTACTGAAGAAGAAGTTAAAAGAGTGGTGTTCAGTTTAAATGGTGAAAGTGTTGGAGGACCAGATGGTTTCACTGGACTATTCTATCAAGTGTGCTGGGATATTATCAAAAATGATGTTACTGATATGGTTAAGGCTTTTTTATGTGGGGTTGTTTTACCAAGATTTACACATACTAATTTGGTTTTATTGCCAAAGAAGGATATAATTAATACCTTCTCAGACATGCGACCAATTAGTTTGAGTAATTTTAGTAATAAAATTTTCTCAAGGATGATACATGAGAGAATGGTGGAAGGTCTAGTAGATATTATTTCTCTAAATCAGGCAAGCTTTATAAAGGGAAGTAGCATTGTAGATAATGTTCTGCTTACTCAGGAAATCATAGCAGACATCAGACTTAAGACAAAATCTGCAAATATAATGTTGAAGCTAGATATGGCAAAGGCATATGACAGGGTATCATGGCTTTTTCTGACCAAGGTTTTAAGGAAGTTTGGTTTCTCAGAAGTCTTAATTAATATTGTTTTTATATTGATTAGTAACAATTGGTATTCAATGTTGATAAATGGGCAACAACAAGGATTTTTTCAGTCTTGTAGAGGGGTCAAACAAGGGGATCCATCATCTCCTATTTTGTTCATCCTAGCAGCAGAGCTTTTGACTGGGAATCTTAATGCTTTGCATCACATTCCTCAATTTAAAGGATATGGCATGCCTAAATGGAGTCCTAAGGTAAATCATCCAGCTTATGCTAATGACATGATCATATTCTCATCAGCAGAGGTGTTTTCTTTACAGCTTGTTATGGAAATCCTAAGAAAGTATGAGAAGACATCAGGGCAGAAAATCAATAAAGACAAGAGTGCAGTCTATAGGCACAAAAATGTGCAAGGAGATGTTAGTATTACAGTGGAGATTGTAACAGGGATTGGTAAAAAAGACTTTCCTTTCACCTACTTAGGTTTTCCTATTTACCATGGTAGGAAAAGGAAAGACTTTTATACAAACATATTGATGAAGATTATAAATAGATTACAAAGCTGGAAAGGGAAGCTTCTTTCTTTTGGAGGTGGAGCTATTCTTATCAAGCATGTTTTACAGAGTATGCCTATTCACTTGTTGTCTACAGTGAACCCTCTAATAGGGGTGATTAGGCAGATGCATAAGACGTTTGCCTAATGTTTTTAGAGTAATACAATAGGATGAAAGAGTAGACATTGGTCTTCATGGAATCATTTATGTCTACCCGTGATTGAAGGAGGATTCAGATCCTTGCATCATATATCTGTGGCCTTATTTTGTAAGTTATGGTGGAATTTGAGAACTAAGCCATCTCTGCGGAGTTCTTTTATAACCAATAAATACTGCAGGAAAGAAAATCCCGTAATAGTGTAGTGGAAATATGGATCTCTGGTTTGGAAGAATTTGTTGCAAGCAAGGGATCTTATAGAGCATCAAATTTGGTGGCAAGTGAGCATGGGAGATCGCCAGTTCTGGTTTGATAATTGGACAAGTTTGGGTTTTCTGTACTACAGAGTAGAAGGGCATGATGTTGAGGTTCAAAATGTTTCAGAAATGGTGACACAAGGGCAATGGAATATTGGAAGATTGAATGAATTGCTACCTCAAGATATTGTGCAGCATATTGTTAACAATATCAGGCCTACAAGTTTAGAAAGAGGAATGGATAAACCATGGTAGATTCTAGACACTAAAAGGCATTTTACAATGAAGTCAGCTTGGGAATATATATAAGATTGAGGGGGCAACCTATGGAAGCATACAAACAAATCTGGATCAAATGACTGCCTTTCAAGATATCTTTTTTTATATAGAGAGTTTGGAAATTTAAAATACCAGTGGATAATTGTCACGACCCAAACCGATGGACCATGACCAGTGCCCGAACTGGACACCCGTATACGAACCTACTCGATATGATCAGACCGAAATTGGAAAGAATATGGCAATCTGTAAAAGCACATTGTAAACTCATCATATCGTGCATCAAAAAGAATCTGTCTCTTGAGAAGCCACAGCTAACCAAACATAACAAAATATGCAAGCCGATAAGGCTGCCACTATGCACGGGAATATCCAAAACGAACTACATCTGCATAGCTGATCAAACCGTATATACGCATCCCACATATGTCTACAGACCTCTAAGGGTATAACAAAGCCTATGTCAAAGGATCTGTACCAAAATGACTCGAGCTCCGGAACACTAGAGCCCACCAAGCAGCTAAGCTGAAGTCCTAAACCGGAGGATTACCAAACTGAGTGTCTGTACCAGCGGGCATGAAACGCAGCCCCCGAAGAAAGGGGGTCAGTACGAATAGGTACTGAGTATGTAAGGCATGAAATCAACATGTACATAAAATCCTAGAAAAACATTTGAGATATGTCAATGAATGGGAAAAATAAATGCATCAGTACAACTATATCAAAGAAACACATATATCCATAGAAATATCACAACAAAGGCCACAGCGTCACCCCCTGTCAACTGTGCCATATATATACATACCACAACCAAGTCCACAGCGTCACCCCCTGTCAACTGTGCCATATATATAACAAAGGCCACAGCGTCACCTCCTGTCAACTGTGCCATACATATACACATCACAACAAAGGCCACAGCGTCACCCCCTGTCAACTGTGCCATATATACACACAACAAAGGTCACAGCGTCACCCCCTGTCAACTGTGCCTTATATATACATGAAGAATGAAAATGAGTGCAGTGCATGATCAAAATGAAATAATAGAACTCTGTAATGTCACAAAATAGCTATATACATATATTATACTCATGGCATGCATAGGAGTTCAACTAAAAACTATCACTCTATCCCACCTTGAAGGAACAATTTATAAGGTGAGATCAACAAAGATCAAATTAATCAAGAAAATCATGAAATAGCTTAACATTTGTTTACATCATCGTTGAAATCATATCTGAGACCTTTAAGCATAAAATCATCCTCAACGTAATCCTCATAAAAAAATTCTCATTTTTAACATCATAAGAAGCTTTAAGAATCATAAACTTCTAGCTTTTGAAATCAAGGAGGTTATGGAAACACTTATGGACTTATACCATAGGAATCATGCCTTTGAAAAAAAGGGACGAGCCTTAACATACCTTTCGGTCGCCTTAGTTGTTCAATGTTTATCCTTCCAAGCTCATAAATATACAGATAAACCATTCATACTATTATTAGGCTCAATGCCATACGCTCATCTTAAGCCTTCAATTTAATTCAGCGTAGAATCTGCCGAAATTCGGGCAGCACCTCCCCTGTTTATATGCCTAGCCCGAAATCACAATTCAACAACCAACAACAACCACAACAATACCAACATCAATAATATCATTTTCAACACCAATATATACCAGAAAATAGCCCACACGTTATTTTTTCAACTTCCATAACTAACCAACTTACTACACAATTATTTAATGACTTTGTCTCCGAGAATAAGCCTTAGATAATACCAAAAGAGAAAGATTCATACCTTTTTTCTTGTTAAGACAGCAATATCCTCAATATCCACGCTAAAATCAACCGCAAAACAATACTAGAGTCACAACCATGCGTTACTCGGACCTAAATCACTACTCCTCTACTTGAAAATTGCTCTCTTTTGACTCCCTCACTCCCTCTCTTATAATTTCTAGAAATTTCTGGGCTGAAATCTAGTGAAAAAAGGGGTTATTACCCTTTTTATAGGGGTCAAATTTGGGTCGGGGTCACTGTAGCATTTTACTGTGGCAGTACTGTAGCAGGTCGGTCTACTGTAGCAGTACTGTAGCACGCATTTCTGCTCTGTCTGCTGAATTTGTAACATCCATAATTCTCTACTCCGATGTCCGTTGGAAACTAGACTCGACGAACTTCATTTTAAGCTTTTAAAATACCTTAAAACACTTCATATGCTAAGAGATATTCGTCCCCCAAGTTGGACCAAAATTTTTACACAAGACATTACCCATCCTTTATCCAAAGGCGTACTACTCCATTTCTTCCACTCATTTCCTTATATAACCTTACGGTATACCTTATATACGTGCTTCACCCATTAAATATACTTAATACTGCTTGCTCCTTATATTCCAAAGTGGTTTTACTTAGTTATAACTCAACGTACTTATGTTTCAAATTTGATAAATGCTTCTTCGAAGATACGGAGTGTAACAATGATGTTCTAAAAAGGATGCATTACAACTTAGCATCCAAGTGTTGGTGTTGTTCAAGTCCTATGGAGGATACAACCCAACATTTGTTTGCTACATCATATGCAGCTAATAAGACATGGTTTGTTTTTCTTCACTTGTAGGATTAAACATTGAAGGTCTACCACTACAGCAAAGGGTGGGGAAATGGTGGACAACACCAGTTAAAAGGATATTAAAGATGATCTACAAGGCCATGCCAGCTATTAGTATATGGAAACTTGATGTGCCGTGAATTTTAGCACAATTGATGTCTTTTTACTGGAAGGTTTACTTGTTTTTAAGTGTTTTTATATCGTTTCTTATGTTATGTTGATGTTTTGTAGGGTTGGTTAATGAAGGAACGAAAATGATGAAAATTGCTGAAAAAAGGACAACTTGGAGCTAAAGGACGGTCCGTAACTCGGGTTATGGACCGTAACGTGATCCGTAACCTGAGAGGAAATCCTAGAAATGTGCTGACTGATTATCAACGTGACGACTTAAAAGGATGGTCCGTAACTCATGTTACGGGCTATAACATGGACCGTAATCTGAAGAAAAATTCTAGTAATATGCCTAAGTATTGTCAAATTTACGACCAGAAGGATGGCCCGTAACTCACGTTACGAGGCGTAACGTGGGGCGTAATGCATTGTCTACTGAAGACTGAAGCCAAAATCCGCTGGAAGACACGGACCGTAACTGTCACGACCCGACTAGGGCCCATGACGGGTACCCAGGGCTAACCACCGAGCACCACTCATTCTATTACTCATCATACTCATTAAGCGTACTTTCGTTAATATAATACTCAAATCATAGGAAAGCCATTTTTCATTTAGAAATATAATTACTTTTATATACGTAAGCCCTTTGGCTATCAAAATAGTAATATAGATATAATAGTAACATCGAGGGACCATACTACCCACACATGCGTATCTACGAGCCTCTACTGGAGTATTAGACATATGGACGGAACAAGACCCTGCCGTGCCCAAATATGTACACAAAATAAATAACAAAATAGCACCTCCGGAATAATGGAGTGCTCCTGTAAGTCTGCTGGTGGCTCCTATGGATCTGCACTGTCTCCCTGTCTACCTGTGGGCATGAACACAGCGTCCAAAGAAAACGGACGTCTGTACGAACATTGTACTGAGTATGTAAGGCATAAACAATAATGATATATCAATGAAATACGGAGACATCGAGTGAAGAGGGATTTATAACTGACTATCACTTAAAACTGAAATAATGCATGCTAACTTACTTCATAATCATCATCGTGTCATGAATGCAAATATGTATAAGCTGCCCGACTATAGAGGTACGGTGTGATAATCATTATCCCGCGTCCAGGCCTACCGCGTCCGGGGTACCATATCATGCTGCCCACTAGTGGTGTCTGCCCATGCCATCTAGACATGGTGTATACACTGCCCACCTTAGTGGTATCTGCTCGGCCATGTAGGCGCGGTGTAATAACACCATCATATACATTCATATATGCATATTTTGGGCATGACGGAGTCTTGTTCCGTCTATGTATTCATTATGTTAGTAGAGGCTCGTAGATACGCAGTGTGGGTTAGATGGTCTCACAAGATGTTTTCATATGTATGTATATTATTTTGATGGCCAAGAGGCAAATGTATATAAAGTATTTATATTTTGATTAAATATGATTTTCCTACAATTGGTATGCAAAATTGATAAAAGAGTATTAAATGAGCAAGACAAGTAGTAGAGTGAACGGTGCTCGGTAACTAGCTCCGGGTACCCGTTGCGGCCCCTAGCTGGGTCGTGACAACCAATTCTTGGACTACTTGAATCAATCAGACGTACTCCAAGATTAGCTAATTGGTGGAGCTCATGAATTAATTCTTTCTTTTCCGGAGGAACTTCACATAAGCTGCCCATCGATCAGCGGCTAAGCGCATCAGCTACTACATTTTCTTTTCCGGGCCGGTATAAAATACTCACATCATAATCTTTTAATAATTCTAACCACTGCCTCTGCCGCAGATTCAACTCCTTTTGTTTGAAAATGTATTGAAGACTCTTGTGATCTGTATAGATATCAACATGCACACCATACAAGTAATGTCTCCACATTTTTAATGCATGAATAACTGCAGCCAATTCGAGATCATGAGTTGGTTAGTTCTTTTCATGTCTCCGTAGCTGCCTTGAAGCATAAGCAATGACCTTACCGTGCTGTATTAACACACATCCTAACCCAACACCGGAGGCATCACAATATACAACATAGCCATCTGGCCCTTCTGGGAGTGTCAAGACTGGGGCTGAGGTTAATCTGTCCTTCAACTCTTGGAAGCTGCGTTCACAAGCATCATTCCACTGAAACTTATCTGACTTCTAGGTTAGTTTCGTCAATGGGGCTGAAATAGAGGAAAATCCTTCTACGAACCTTCTGTAGTATCCTGCCAATCCCAGAAAACTACGAACTTCTGTGGGCGTCATAGGCCTTGGCCAAGTCTTCACAGCTTCAATTTTCTAAGTATCAACCCGAATGCCATCATATGAAATAACATGACCTAAGAATGTCACAGAATTCAGCCAAAACTCGCACTTGGAAAATTTTGCATACAATTCACGAGTTCGAAGAATTCCAAGAACAATACGTAAATGGTCTGCATGTTCCGATTCTGTACGAGAGTATACCAAAATATCGTCAATGAACACTATTATGAATAAATGCAAAAGAGGCCTGAATACATTATTCATCAAATTCATAAACACTGTCGGAGCATTAGTCAACCCAAACGACATCACCCGGAATTCATAATGGCCATATCTCGTTCTGAAAGCTGTCTTGGGAATATCTTCTTCTTTAACTCTCACTTGATGATAACTTGACCGCAAGTCTATTTTGGAGAACCACTTGGCACCCTGTAGTTGATCAAACAGATTATCAATCCTTGGGAGAGGATATTTGTTCTTTATCGTCACCTTATTCAACTGCCTATAATAGATGCACATTCGTAGGGAACCATCTTTCTTTCTCACGAATAGGACTGGTGCTCCCCACGGTGATGAATTGGGTCTAATAAACCCCTTCTCAAGCAAATCTTTCAACTGTGCCTTTAATTTTTACAATTCTGCCAGAGCCATTCGGTAAGGAGGAATAGAGATAGGCTTGGTGTCCGGCAACACATCAATACCGAAATAAATCTCTCTTTCCGGAGGAAGGCCTGGAAGTTCATCTGGAAATACATCCGGGAATTCATTCACTACCGGAACGGATTGGAAAGTTGGCGACTCTGCTTCGATATCATGAACTTGGACTAAGTGATAAATATAGCCCTTAGCTATCATCTTTCTTGCCTTAAGGTAGGAAATAAACCTACCACTTGGAGATGCTGTATTACCCTTCCATTCAAGCACAGGCTCTCCCAGAAATTGAAATCGAACCACTTTCATTCGGCAATCAACATTAGCATAAAATGAGGCCAACCAATTCATACCCATAATCACATCGAAATCTAGCATTTCCAGCTCAACTAAATCAGCTTTAGTCCGGCGATTGCATACCGCAATTAGAAAATTTTTATACACTTGTCTAGCTATCACGGGATCACCAACCGGAGTAGATACCTCAAAAGGTTTAATTGGCTTAAGTTTCACCCCAATATGACCAGCAACATATGGAGTAATATAAGATAGGGTAGAACCCGGATCTATCAATGTATATACATCATGGGAAAATACGGATAATGTACCTGTAACCACATCCGGGGAGGACTCGAGATCCTGTCGCCCAGCTAAAGCATACATACGAGGTTGAGTGACACCTGAAGGAGATGCTCCCCCTCTGCCTTTACCTCGACCTGCTGGAATCTAGGGTGTCTGCCCTACCGGGCGCACTGAAGAGGAACCAGCCGCTGATCCTGTGGGATGAACCCCAACTCTACCACTCATCGATGGGCAATCTCGCATCATGTGCCCAACCTGGCCACAGGAATAGCAAGCATCTGAACCTTGGCGAAACTGTCCGGAATGTAGTCTACCGCACTGGCTGCACCGCGGTACTGGGGGTCTCCTCTGGCCATAATCTCCCCTGAACTGAAAATCTGAAGCCCTCGAACTCTGACCTTGTCCTGAACGAAAGGAGCGATCAAATCTACTACCTGCAAATTGAGGAGGCGCACTAGTCGCCGACTGGCCTGAATGTCTGGGATATGTCTGCCTTGATCCCCCTCTATAATCACTTCCTGCCCCCCATCGATCTGGCCCTCTTACTTTGCCTTCTATCAGTATCACGATCACCCCTTTGTGGATATTGTTGTCCTTCTAAATTCTAGGCATGGGCTTGAATTCAGGAAATATCCATCCCATCTTGCAACGAAGCCGTCAAGCAATTCTTAAATAAATGTGGCCCTAAGCCACTCACAAACCTGTGCACTCTTTCTCCCATATCGGCCACCATAGTCGGGGCATATCTATCGAATGAATTGAACTGAAGGCTATACTCCTGGGCACTCATATTTCCTTGTTTCAAATTTAAAAATCTATCCACTCTAGCTCAGCGGACCTCGGGTGGCAAATAGTGGCGGATGAAGGCATCTACAAATTCTTGCCAAACGGGAGGAGGCGCATCCTCCTTTCTTGATGATATCCAATTATTGTACCATAATACCACCACATCTCGGAGTCTATAAGATGCCAACTCCATAGATTCAGTTTCGGAGGCATGAATAATCTTCAACGTCCTCAACATTTCATCAACAAAACTTTACGGGTCTTAATTCGGCTTTGACCCGAAAAATTCCGGAGGATTTAAACTCATGAAATCACGGGCTCTGGTACTAGCATCCCGATCACTTGGACCCGCATTCTGTCGCTGTGCCTGGGCGGCAACTAACTGCATCAATAGATGAATAGCCCCGGTCACTTGTCGACCCGAAGTAGCCGGTGGAGGAACTGGAGCTGAAGCTCCTCCTTGTTCTTCTACATTGGACGGGGTGGAGAAAGTATTAGATGGTGCCTCATTATGTGACTCGCCCTCTTCTACATTCATTGGCGGCTCCATTTCTATCCGTCTTTTCATCTTAGTCTTGCCCTTCTGGGCGGCTGTAGCTTTTCCCTTTGGCGGCATTTCTGAAATCATAGCACACTATTAAGGAAGAGAAAATCTTATAATACAGCTTTATCGCACGATCTCTTAAGATGAAAGATGGTCATTTTTCCTGAATGCCCTGTAGCCTCCTGTTTATTAGTGTGACGCGCAACACACCATAAATAAGACTCTACTAGACACGGCTCGTAGACTCTTCCTAGGACTGAACTGCTATGATACCACTTTTGCCACGACCCGACTAGGGGCCATGACAGGTACCCGGGACTAACCACCGAGCACCACTCATTCTATTACACATCATACTCATTCAGCGTACTTTCGTTAATATAATACTCAAATCATAGGAAAGTCATTTTTCATTTAGAAACATAATTACTTTTATATACGTAAGCCCTTTGGCTATCAAAATAGTAATATAGATACAATAGTAACATCGTGAGACCATACTACCCACACATGCGTATCTACGAGCCTCTACTGGGGTACTAGACATATGGACGGGACAAGACCCCGCCGTGCCCAAATATGTACACAAAATAAATAACAAAATAGCACCTCTATAATAATGGAGTGCTCCTGTAAGTCTGCTGGTGGCTCCTATGGATCTGCACCGTCTCCCTGTCTATGTCACGACCCAAGTAGGGGCCGCGACGAGTACCCGATACTTGTACCGAGCACCCCGTATCTCGTATCGTATTCTTAGTACTAAGTGGGCCGTATGAACATCACCGTATATTTATTTTTTCGTTGCTTACTATTAACATCAACAGCATAATTATAAACATAGGCTAACTCATTATACAGCGATGAGGACCATCAGAAGTGCATAACATCTAACTGTACATATCTGTCTACGAGCCTCTAAACATAGTACACACATATACATAGGAAGGGCCGAGTACTGCCGTGCCCGAATATATACACAAAAATAGTACCAAGGAGCTGAGGCTCCAGGACAACTGGAGCGCTGCCAATTACTGCTGATAGAGCTCCTAGGAACCAGATCCGCCTACCTGCTGACCTGCGCGGCATGAAACGCAACGTCCACAAGAAGGGACGTCAGTACGAATAGTGTACCGAGTATGTAAGGCATGGAAGGTAATACAAACAGAACATAGAGTATGATTATCAATATCATAGGGTCATCGGACATATAATGAGACGAGAAAGTGTTATATCCCGTATTTTTTAACGTCAGATTATTTGCTGAGATGGGACCCACACATCGAGATTTTTTTGGGACATCTGAAAATTCATATGAATCACATATGAGAAGTTAAACACAACTCAAGAAGGACCCTTGGGCCAAATCAAAGTGGAAGTCCTCCAAACGAATATTTTAAGAAAACGTTTTCGGGTGATCTGACTTCAAGGGGCAAACACGGTATTATAAGTTTGGAATTTGGAAAAGTACCAAGAACTAGAAGTTGTAGATAATTGAATTAGCTTTCCAACCATAGGTCGTGGGTCCCCAGGTGACGTCGGTACAAGGCGATATGAACGTTTTAAGGTCGAAAGGTCAGTGGGCTAGGCCCAACTCGGGACCAAACCGAGTTGGCCCAAAAAAATCAAAAAAGATAATAAGGCCCAAATTTGTGAGGCCCAACCGGCCATGGTTATGGCCCAAGCCCATATTACATAAAATTTGGTCAATAAATAAGATGACTAAGTCATCTTTATCACACAACCTCTAGAATATTCAAGAAGTTGAAGAACAAGAAAGAGAAGGAGAAAAGTTGAAGGCCATTTCGGCCAAGATCAAATTTCCAAGGAAAATTGATAAAAATTCTTCAAAAATCATTTTCTACCAAGTAAAGGGTGATTAACAAGGTGGAGTTGTTGTTGGAGCAAGAAAAATTCAAAATCATACAAATTGTCAAGTTGTAGTCAAGTGAGAAGTTGAAGAAGAAAGGTGAGTTTTGATCTTGTTTTATGTGTTATATATGGTTTATATGTGTTGTAGTATGCTAAAATGGATGAAATTCATGAAGGAGAGAAATATAGTACATGGCCGTGTGTATGTATATATGTGTAAGAGTCATGCTTCAATTATTTTAATTAGTGTTTGGTTGTTATTGTTGTGAATAATATGTGGAAAATGAAAGTTGAATGAATTTTGAGAAGTTGTAGTGTGTATGTTGGTGTTGGCCGTGTGGTTATGGTGAAAACAATGGAAGAGAATGAGTCAATTTTATTTAGTATGATGTTGTTGGAATATAGATTATGAGGTTGTTATTGTTTTCATTAAAGTTAGAAAGTTTTTGGAAGAAGTAGTAAGTTGATTGAATATGGAAGTTGTTAGTATTGTTGTTGTTGGAATTGTGGTTGATATTTTGGCCGGGTTTGAATTCCCGGGATTGTTGTTGATTGAAATTAGCCAAGTTGAACTTGGTGGGATGGAGTATTTATAGGGGAAGTGCTGCCGAAATTTCGGTAGCCAAATGTTTCCTTAAGAATTCAACTCTAAGTACCCTAATAAGAGTTTTGGTAAACATGACCAATTTGCAGATTTTGACGAGATTGCGACGTGAATTTGGAATAGCAAAAGGAGCGGAAAGAGGTATGTAAGGCTTCACTCTTCTTTCTATGGCATGTCTTAGATGTAATAAGTCGGGTACGAGCCTCGGGGACAACCCTAGCCCCCGGAATCCGCATCCAAAGTTTTCCACTTTTTGTTCAATAGAATTGAACTAGAAAGTGTGCAAATGATGGAAAGACCTCTTAAATCCTTAGAACTTGCATAAGTGGGACCCGATTACCCTAGGACCCTCACAAGTAATGACATGACACGTAATATATGTAAATCATATATGTCACCCCATCCGGCCCGAGGTGGGCCCGCTACTCTCAGATGTTTCCTTACAGTCTTGCTTGACTTACTTAAAGTGAATCCAAAG
The DNA here is from genome assembly GCF_019175385.1 of Lycium barbarum. NCBI lineage: Eukaryota > Viridiplantae > Streptophyta > Magnoliopsida > Solanales > Solanaceae > Lycium > Lycium barbarum. The sequence continues at coordinate 54,353,875 of NC_083345.1, read as the reverse complement.
GGAACTTTTATCCCGATTTCGTTACCAAATTATAAGTACTGTGACTCCTCTAACGAGGGCACTTCCATGACGATAATGATAACAATGATGTTAGATAAGAGAATATGCCTATGATACGTACAACCGGAACGACTCTATGACTAAGCTGACTAAGCTAAGTATCTTATGTAAACATGAAAATGATAAACTAATTTTTGAATATTATTTATATTTCCTAGCTATGACTTTATTTTCTAACCGATTTCATTCTACGTTTACTTTAATATTATTCCCCGTTGATAGTCTCACCTTAAGATACTCGTTCCTTCAAGGTGAGACAAAGCGATCATGAGTATTCTGTAATGTAATCGGAGGTTACCGACTTTACGTCACTCCGATGACTACATGATGCTTCTTTGGGCTCTCCTGCGTGCATATGAGATATATGTTTATAGGATACGTAAATGCATATAAGACATGTAAATGTATGTAGGATATGCGTATATATTTTTAAAATATGCACATGACGAAAGAGCTAAAGCGCTATAGACGCTGATGTACCTACATGACATACGTATATGTATATGATAAAAAAGCTAGAGCGCTATAGACGCTGATATATGTACATGATATATGCATGTGTATACGGGGAAAATGGAGATAAGGTCAGAGCGTTATGAACGCATATCCACCTGATCAGTTGGCATTACATGATATGATATCGTCCCGGACGCGGGATGTGTATATTTATGGTTAAATGGATCGGCTGCCGACGCCTCGGCAATATGAGATGTCCTATTTTATATGTATATGTATATGTATATGAACAAGGAAAGATTCTTAAAGGAAAGCTAAGTACGCATAGCACCTGCCAAGGGTATATATATATACAGGTTATGTTTCTACCTCAGGACATGTGCTATTATTCTCTTATGTCGTTATTTCCGTTTTATACTTTCCGTATGCTACTATTCATGCCTTACATACTCGGTACACTATTCGTACTGACGTCCCTTCTTGTGGACGCTGCGTTTCATGCCGCGCAGGTCAGCAGACAGGCGGATTTGATACTTAGAAGCTCTACCAGCAGTGTTGACAGTGCTCCAGTTATTCCGGAGCCTCACTTCCTTGGTACTATTTTGTGTATATATATTCGGGCACGGCAGTACTCAGCCCTTTCTATGTATAAGTGTACTACGTCTAGAGGCTCGTAGACAGTTATGTACAGTCAGTTAAGTACAGTTAGATATATGGTGTTTTGGCATGTTAATGTTGATGTATAAGTGATAACGAAGTTTATTAGTCTATGATCAGAATGACGCCGCTAATGTTAATGTTCAAAAAAAAAAAAATGGCTCTGTTTACATGGCTTGCTAAGAGGTAAAAGTAAAACGATAGACAAGGGGTGCTCGGTACAAGTATCGGGTACTCGTCACGGCCCCTAGACGGGTCGTGACAGAAGTGGTATCAGAGCAGTTCGGTCCTAGGAGTTTGTCTACGAGCCGTGTCCAGTAGAGTCTTGTTTATGGGTGTGTTGCGCGCCACACTTATAAACAGGAGGCTACAGGGCATTTAGGAAATGTGACCTTCTTTGCATTCTGAAATCGTGCGATAGAGCTAAGTTGCCAGGCTTCCATATTCCTTTTCCTAAACCTGTGTTATGGTTTCAGTAATGCCGCCGAAGAAAAAGGCTACGATGGCCGAGAAAGCCAAGGGGGTGGCGGCCAGCAGAGTTGAACGGGAGCTAGAAGAAGAAGAATCTCATAATGAGGCTCCCCCTCAGACTGTTCCTGCTCCCCCTGCACCAGCAGAGCAGGAAAGAGTTCCAGCTCCAGCCCCCGCACCTCCAGTTCCACCGCCAGCAGTTCCGGGCCAGCAGATGGCAGAGGCCATCCAGTTATTAACCCAGCTCGTTGCCGCACAGGCTCAGCGGCAAGATGTAGACCTGGGAGGCAGAGCGGTAAGTGCAAGGGCCCGCGACTTTATCACCCTGAAGCCTCCAGAGTTTTATGGATCAAAACCAGAGGAGGACCCGCAGAGTTTTATAGATGAGATGCTGAGGACTCTGGGGATCATACATGCTTCGGATACGGAGTCCGTAGATTTGGCTTCATACAGGCTGCGGGATGTGGCAGTTCTGTGGTACAGTAGCTGGATATCATCGAGGGGAGCAAATGCACCCCCTCCGGTTTGGCAGGAGTTCACTGAGGCGTTCCTGCGACATTTCCTACCGCCAGAGGTTCGACGGGCTCGAGCCGATATGTTCTTGAACCTGAGACAGGGAAATATGAGCGTTCGAGAATACAGCCTCCGTTTTAATTCATTAGCCAGGTATGCCCCAGCCATGATAGCGGATAAGGGAGATCATGTACACCGATTTGTGAGTGGGCTAGGGCCACATTTGGTTAAGGAATGTTTGACAGCTTCACTCCAGGATGGGATGACTATTACTCGAATCCAGGCCCACGCCCAAAATTTGGAGGAACAATATCAGCCACGGCGAGAGGAGCGTTACCCAGATAGGGGTTCCAGAAAAAGGGGCAGGTTTTCCAGGACTAGAAGCGAGTACAGAGGGGGACAGGCACAAAAGCTATTCAGGCATTCAGAACAATCGGCGGCCAGTGCACCGCCTCGATTTACGGATAAGGGACTTGACCGTTCTACTCACTCGCGACCAGATCAGGGTACTAAGGTGTCAGGATCCCAGTATAGAGTTGATTCTAGCAGGATGATGCCACCCCCGCCACGGTGTGCGCGATGTGGTAGACCACATTCTGGAGAGTGTCGCGCAGGTACAGGTGCATGTTATACTTGTGGGCGGGTTGGCCATTTGATGCGTGATTGCCCACTGAGGTATGAGGGAGACCAAGCCCAGCCCGTCGGGTCCGCGGTTGGTTCATCGTCGACCGTACGCCCTCTTGGACAGACTTCCCAAGCTCCAGCGGGCCGCGGCCGAGGTAGAGGAGGGACACCTAGTTCAGCTGGTCCTCCGCACCGCCTATATGCATTGACAGGACGATAGGACCCTGAGCCTTCCGCAGACGCGGCCACAGGTACTTTTTCGGCACCTTCTATGATGTGTATGTTAATTGATTCGGATTCTATCCTATCCTACGTTGCCTTTATATTGCTGATCATATTAAGAATTCAGAAATTAGGACGAAAGGTAGACATACGCACAGGTAAGAAGACGAATACTAGAGATTGCGGAGGTTAGAACTGTAAATAAAAGAAGAGATGTGTTACGCGACGTTTTGAAAACTGCTAAGACCCCAACTCGTTCCATAATATGTGATATAAGTAGTGCGAGGGAGTGGGGGCAAAAATACTAACGCTAAGACGCTGAAATGCACTAAAGTTTCAAGGTTAAGCGTGCTAGGGTGAGAGTAATTTCATGATGGGTGACCCCCTAGGAAATATGCTGAAATTTTCACAAATGTGGGAACAAGAGACGAATGTGAAGCTAGGTAGTTCAATGTAAATTAGAGTGTGTGGAGTGGTTACAAACCCTATAAAAGTCATGTAGGCTGAGACGGACAAGACTAACGGAAGAGGAGAAAGCGTGACAGAAAGGGGACTTATTAACGTGGGGCCAACGTTCGGAGCTTACTCAATGGACTTACGACATAAAAGCGACCTAAGCGACATGTGAGATGTCTACGAAGGAGACCTCCCCCGAAGTATTATCATACACTATGAGGCCAGTTTAACATTCGAGGACGAATGTTCTAAAGGGGGGGAGAATGTTATATCCCGTATTTTTGAACGTCAAATTATTTGCTGAGATGGGACCCACACATCGAGATTTTTTTGGGACATCTGAAAATTCATATGAATCACATATGAGAAGTTAAACACAACTCAAGAAGGACCCTTGGGCCAAATCAAAGTGGAAGTCCTCCAAACGAATATTTTAAGAAAACGTTTTCGGGTGATCTGACTTCAAAGGGCAAAAACGGTATTATAAGTTTGGAATTTGGAAAAGTACCAAGAACTAGAAGTTGTAGATAATTGAATTAGCTTTCCAACCATAGGTCGTGGGTCCCCAGGTGACGTCGGTACAAGAAGATATGAACGTTTTAAGGTCGAAAGGTCAGTGGGCTAGGCCCAACTCGGGACCAAACCGAGTTGGCCCAAAAAAATCAAAAAAGATAATAATGCCCAAATTTGTGAGGCCCAACCGGCCATGGTTATGGCCCAAGTCCATATTACATAAAATTTGGTCAATAAATAAGATGACTAAGTCATGTTTATCACACAACCTCTAGAATATTCAAGAAGTTGAAGAACAAGAAAGAGAAGGAGAAAAGTTGAAGGCCATTCGGCCAAGATCAAATTTCCAAGGAAAAATTGATAAAAAATTTTCAAAAATCATTTTCTACCAAGTAAAGGGTGATTAACAAGGTGGAGTTGTTGTTGGAGCAAGAAAAATTCAAAATCATACAAATTGTCAAGTTGTAGTCAAGTGAGAAGTTGAAGAAGAAAGGTGAGTTTTGATCTTGTTTTATGTGTTATATATGGTTTATATGTGTTGTAGTTTGCTAAAATGGATGAAATTCATGAAGGAGAGAAATATAGTACATGGCCGTGTGTATGTATATATGTGTAGGAGTCATGCTTCAATTATTTTAATTAGTGTTTGGTTGTTATTGTTGTGAATAATATGTGGAAAATGGAAGTTGAATGAATTTTGAGAAGTTGTAGTGTGTATGTTGGTGTTGGCCGTGTGGTTATGGTGAAAACAATGGAAGAGAATGAGTCAATTTTATTTAGTATGATGTTGTTGGAATATAGATTATGAGGTTGTTATTGTTTTCATTAAAGTTAGAAAGTTTTTGGAAGAAGTAGTAAGTTGATTGAATATGGAAGTTGTTAGTATTGTTGTTGTTGGAATTGTGGTTGATATTTTGGCCGGGTTTGAATTCCCGGGATTGTTGTTGATTGAAATTAGCCAAGTTGAACTTGGTGGGATGGAGTATTTATAGGGGAAGTGCTGCCGAAATTTCGGTAGCCAAATGTTTCCTTAAGAATTCAACTCTAAGTACCCTAATAAGAGTTTTGGTAAACATGACCAATTTGCAGATTTTGACGAGATTGCGACGTGAATTTGGAATAGCAAAAGGAGCGGAAAGAGGTATGTAAGGCTTCACTCTTCTTTCTATGGCATGTCTTAGATGTAATAAGTCGGGTACGAGCCTCGGGGACAACCCTAGCCCCCGGAATCCGCATCCAAAGTTTTCCACTTTTTGTTCAATAGAATTGAACTAGAAAGTGTGCAAATGATGGAAAGACCTCTTAAACCCTTAGAACTTGCATAAGTGGGACCCGATTACCCTAGGACCCTCACAAGTAATGACATGACATGTAATATATGTAAATCATATACGTCACCCCATCCGGCCCGAGGTGGGCCCGCTACTCTCGGATTTTTCCTTACAGTCTTGCTTGATTTACTTAAAGTGAATCCAAAGGGAACTTTTATCCCGATTTCGTTACCAAATTATAAGTACTGTGACTCCTCTAACGAGGGCACTTCCATGACGATAATGATAACAATGATGTTAGATAAGAGAATATGCCTATGATACGTACTACCGGAACGACTCTATGACTAAGATGACTAAGCTAAGTATCTTATGTAAACATGAAAATGATAAACTAATTTTTTAATATTATTTATATTTCCTAGCTATGACTTTATTTTCTAAAAGATTTCAAAGTCTATGAACTGTCATCTATGATGCCCCGATTTCATTCTACGTTTACTTTAATATTATTCCCCGTTGATAGTCTCACCTTAAAATACTCGTTCCTTCAAGGTGAGACAAAGCGATCACGAGTATTCTATAATGTAATCGGAGGTTACCGACTTTACGTCACTCCGATGACTACATGATGCTTCTTTGGGATCTCCTACGTGCATATGAGATATATGTATATAGGATACGTAAATGCATATAAGACATGTAAATGTATGTAGGATATGCGTATATATTTTTAAAATATGCACATGACGAAAGAGCTAGAGCGCTATAGACGCTGATGTACCTACATGACACACGTATATGTATATGATAAAAGAGCTAGAGCGCTATAGACGCTGATATATGTACATGATATATGCATGTGTATACGGGGAAAATGGAGGTAAGGGCAGAGCGTTATGAACGCATATCCACCTGATCAGTTGGCATTACATGATATGATATCGTCCCGGACGCGGGATGCCCGGACGCGGGATGTGTATATTTATGGTTAAATGGATCGGCTGCCGACGCCTCGGCAATATGAGATGTCCTATTTTATATGTATATGTATATGAACAAGGAAAGATTCTTAAAGGAAAGCTAAGTACGCATAGCACCTGCCAAGGGTATATATATATACAGGTTATGTTTCTACCTCAGGACATGTGCTATTATTCTCTTATGTCGTTATTTCCGTTTTATACTTTCCGTATGCTACTATTCATGCCTTACATACTCGGTACACTATTCGTACTGACGTCCCTTCTTGTGGACGCTGCGTTTCATGCCGCGCAGGTCAGCAGACAGGCGGATTTGATACTTAGAAGCTCTACCAGCAGTGTTGACAGTGCTCCAGTTATTCCGGAGCCTCACTTCCTTGGTACTATTTTGTGTATATATATTCGGGCACGACAGTACTCAGCCCTTTCTATGTATAAGTGTACTACGTCTAGAGGCTCGTAGACAGTTATGCACAGTCAGTTAAGTACAGTTAGATATATGGTGTTTTGGCATGTTAATGTTGATGTATAAGTGATAACGAAGTTTATTAGTCTATGTTCAGAATGACGCCGCTAATGTTAATGTTCAAAAAAAAAAATGGCTCTGTTTACATGGCTTGCTAAGAGGTAAAAGTAAAACGATAGACAAGGGGTGCTCGGTACAAGTATCGGGTACTCGTCACGGCCCCTAGACGGGTCGTGACAGAAAGTAACCTGTACATCGGAATACCTTTTTCAGGCCGGATACCATGCATACTTGTCCGTCTTTTGAAAGCATTTCTTTTCCATATTCATAGAAAGTAGAGCTTATTTCACATCGTATCATGTCATAGCATATCATAGTATATCATGTAATATCATAGCACCGAACAATGTCGGCTCGCCCATATCCCGCGTCCGGGATGATAAGCCAGCTGACCAGGTGGCAGTGAAACATGTTTCCCTTCCCATTTCCCCATGTACATATACATATCCCATATACATATCATATAAGCATGCAGGAGAGCCCAAGGAAAATCATGTGTCCATCGGAGTGACGTAAGGTCGGTGACCTCCGATTACATTATGGAACAATCGTGGTCGCTTTGTCTCACCTTGAGGGAACGAGTATTTTAAGGCGAGACTACCAACGAAGAATAGCGCTAGAAGAAAACATAGTATGAAACCAGGGGCATCATAGACATCAATTCATGTCTTGAAATCTTTAGAAAATAGTGTCATGACCCAGGAATAGAATTAAAGATCAAGAACTAGTTGGACACTTTCATACTCATACTGAATCCTTAGCTTAAGACTCTTAGTTATGGAATCATTCTTGTCATACTTATCATAGACGTATGCTCTTCCTTAGCATCATCGTTATCATGGTCATCATAGACATATTTTCATTAGAATGGTACAGTACTTATCGTTTGATAATCGGAACAAGGATCAAAAGTTTCCTTTGGATTTTGCTTCAAAATAAGTCGAACGGAACAATAAGGAAAATCCGGGAACAATGGGCCCACCTCGGGTCAAATGAGGCGGCGTACCAAGTTTACGTGCATTACATTTCATGACGTCACTTGTGAGGGTTTTAGGGTAGTCGGGTCCTATTTATGCAAGTTCTAGATGTTTAGGAAGTTTTTCCAACATTTCACACAATTTCTAGTTCAATCCTACTGAATGAAAAAGGGGAAACTTTAGGTGCGGATTCCGGGGAATAGAGTTGTCCCCGAGGTTCATATCCAACCTAGTATGGCTAAGACATGCCAAGAAAGAAAGAGTAAAACCTTACATACCTCTTTCCGCTCCTTATGCTATTCCAAATTCAAGTTGCAAATCCGCCACAATCTACAAATTGGTCATATTTACCAAACTTTGGTTAGAGTACTTAGAATTGGAATCTTAAGATAATACTTGGCTACCGAAATTTCGGCAGCACTTCCCCTGTAAATACACCATTCCCAAAATTCAACTTAACCAATTTTTAATCAACAACAATCCGGGAATTCAACCCGGCCAAACCATCAACATAATGACAACAACCATACTAACAATTTCAATAACCAACCCAAGATACATTCTAGCACTTCAATTCACATACTACTTCCTTCAAGACTTTCCAACTCCAATAAAAACAATAACAACCTTATAATATATATTCCAACAACACCATACTAATATCATTGTTTTCCATACATGTAAGAACATAATACTCAATTTACATAACTTCAACCACAAGTCTCCAACTTCTACCATTTCACTAAGATTATTAAGCCTTTATTAGCGATATGGAATCCACACAACAACAACCAATATACTAAATAAAATTAACTCATTTTCCTCCACATCGCACTACAACTACACGGCCAACATCAAGCATACACAACTACAATCCCTCCAAAATCATTCAACTTCCATTATTAACATAACATTCACAACAATAACAACCAAACACTAAATAAAATAATTAGCATATGATTTCTACACACACATATACACATACACGGCCACCACCCCCACTTCCATATTTCTCATGAATTTCACTCATTTTTGCATATAACAACATGCAAAAATATCCATATCATGTAAAGAGAATGAATTCTTACCTCCTTATTTGATTCTCCAACTTGCTTGAATTTCCAACTTATGAATATATGTTTTTCTTGCTCCAATGAATACTCCACCTTGCTAAGGGTCCTTCAAGGGATTGTTTGGCTAGAAGAGGATAATTTTTGGATGAAAATTTCCCAAGGTTCTTGCTTGTGGAAGCTTGGCCGAATGGCCCTTGGAGTTTATCTCCTTCTTTTCTTTTCCTTCAATTTCTTGAAAATTCTAGAGAGTTATGTGGACAAGTAGAAGACTTGATCTTCTATTTAAGCACATGGATTTTAATTCAACATGGGCCTAGCCCATGGCCTCTTTATTTTTAAAAAAATTCAAGCCCAAATCCATTTTTCATGACAAGTTGCAATTCACAAAACTATTCTCCGAAATTTCGATTTTACCCCTAGACTCTTTTAATAATTCCGCTTCTAAATTCTTCATAAGCAACTCATATGCCAACCAAAACAAAAATAAAGCCTTATTTGTTGTCTTCCCGCGATTGTCTTGAATTTTCCGATTGCACAAAAATGCGGGATATAGCAGTCTACCTGTGGGCATGAACACAACGTCAAAAGAAAACGGACATCAGTACGAACATTGTACTGAGTATGTAAGACATAAACAATAATGATATATCAATGAAATAGGGAGACATCGAGTGAAGAGCGATATGTAACTTACTGTCACTTAAAACTGAAATAATGCATGCTAACTTACTTCATAATCATCATCGTGTCATGAATGCATATATGTATAAGCTGCCCGACCATATAGGTACGGTGTGATAATCAATAGCCCGCGTCCAGGCCTCTCGCGTCCGGGGTACCATATCATGCTGCCCACTAGTGGTGTCTGCCCATGCCATCTAGACATGGTGTATATGCTGCCCGCCTTAGCGGTGTCTGCCCGGCCATGTAGGCGCGGTGTAATAACATCATCATATACTTATCATGAATCATGCACAAAACTCAAGACAAACTATACATCTGTCGGGGTGACGTAAGGTCGTAAACCCCCAATTTCATTATGGAGTATTTATAAGCATTTTGCCTCACCTTGAAGGAATTAGCATATAAGTTGAGTGTATTCAATGAACAACATCAATGGATCATTAACCTTGTAGAAACATAATATTATAGGCCTTAGAATCTTTAGACTTAGACTCATCATCATCATTATCGTACTCGTAGCATATCTCTTATCTAATCCCATATGGCTATTCATGAACATAGGCTCTTAGTTTTCCGGAATGTAAGAAATTCATGAAGGAGGAGGGAAAATCATGCCATAATATTCATGCCTTAGAAAGAAGAGACTATCCTCACATACCTCTTTCGTTTAACAGTTTTATCGCTTGATCGTTCTCCTTCGATGCTCGCGTTTCTACCTTCAAGAGGATTCGCATCAACATTAGTTAATCGATTATATGAACTTGTTACTAATGTTAGAGAAAATTGGGCAACATTTCCTTTGTTTATACAACTTTCCTCATTTTACATATCAACTACCAACATCCATCACAACATTCACAATATTATACACAAAAATCATCATTCATCTACATTATCCACATTTCACAATTTCATTTTGATTCCTCCATAATCGTGGTCATAGTTCGCTATCATGTTTTCTCATATATAATACTTATCCCTTGTTCTAAGTGTCACTTATAGCATACTTATAATCACAACATAGCAATATTCATTCATAATTCACTCCAATCTACTACTCAACAATGACACTATTCCCACATTCATGACCCAATTTCTACATCCTTCTACAATCAAAGTGTTTTAACTTTTCAATACCTTAAACAACATGGAATGATCATAAAACTCACCTTAGATAATGGAAGAATAAGCCTTAAGCGGAAATTCTCTTCTTGCACCGAAACCCTAGTCCACTCTTATTGGAATTTCTTGGTGTAGATGAACTTTGATATGTTTCATACACCTAATTTTGTGTGTTTGATGAAGTTGATCATAGATTTCTCTTGGGTTCTTGTGGGTGGAGAGTGGAGAAGATTCTAGAGTGTTCTTGAGGGGTGGAGAGTGGAAATGAAATGAATTAAATGAGAGAGAGGGTCCTTATATCATTTTAAAATCTGACCTGACACGAACATACGGACCAACATACGGTCCGTATATTTTATACTGACCGTGTGTCTAGACCGTATGTTTGGTCCAGTGAAGACCCTCATTCTGGGCAGAACATACGGTTGGACATACGGTCCGTATGTTTTATACGGCCAGTATGTTTGGCCGTATAATGCCCAGCTCTTCGAAGTTCGTTCTCGACGACTCGTTTGATCTCCAATCCTTATGGAACCTTCTTGACACTTGTTTAATACTTCATTAGTAATTTAAGGGACATTATCACTCTTCTCCAAGACATAATTATGCCATCCTTAACTTGTCACTCGTAATTCTTACCCGACACACAACATATCCTTTGCTTTCCTTGACAACCTTCTTTCCTCACCACAAATGTCTTTAAAACTTCGATTAGGATCATAAAATGCTATTTCTTACATAACAAAACATTGTATACGTCATGCCCTTCGTTAGTCTATTCACTGTACGTTAACGGAAAATTTTCAAGGTGTAACAGTAACCTGTGTGACGGTCTGTCGAAAGAAGTCGTCACGGTTGACCTCTTAGCAAGCTGACAAAGGACGGAACAAAAGGAGGGACCGTAACACGTGTTACGATCCGTAACGATGCTGCGAAGGGTGTTTTTGTCCAGAACATTGGTGCAATTTTTTGTCCTATAAATAGTTAATTTTAGGTTTTTCAGCCATCATTCATTAACTTTAGAGCATTAACTCTTAGCCTTGGATATTTGTGACGTTGTTGGAGCATTTAAGGCCTCAACTTCATCCTTAGTGTTATAGCCCGTATTTTGTACGTTCGGATATTTCGAGGTAGTCGTGGTGAGTTAAGGGCAAGACCATTTTCCAAAATTATCTTAATGTACAAGTTGGTTATGAATACTATTTATGAATACTATTAGTATGGAAATATTGAAAAGGCCAAGGGTAAAAAGGAAAATTCACAAAATGGCTCATGGTAATATTGCGGAAGGCTAGGGGCAAAATGAGAATTTCACAAGAAATCTTGAAAATTCTTGAAGAAGCCAAGTTGGCCGTGTGGCATAAGTATATATGTATAAATATGAAAAAAAAATGATGACAAAATGAGATAAATTAGTCATCCTTATTTTAATTTAGGAAACTTCAAGAAAGAGGACATGTGTCCTCATTCTATTTGATGAGGTTAATTATATATATGGACAAAGGCTTGTATAACAAGACATAACCTTCCTATACAAGTTCAAGAAATTTCAAGAAAGAAATCATAGGGGCATTCGGCCATGGCACTAAAAAAATTGGTGTCCATGAAATTGATCAAGAAAAATTATTTCCTTCTAGTATTCCAACTAATTTGAAGGTCCTAATTAATATGGAGTGGTTGTTGGAACAAGCAAAGCATTCATGGTGCAAGATAGGAAGCCCTAGCCGAATGGAGGAATCAAGGGTAAAGGTAAGGTTTAATCTTCCTTTTCATGTGTTATAGATGATTTGTGAAGTGTTGTAGTATGTGGAAATGGGTGAAATTCATGAATTATGAATATATAGGGTATGGCCGAATAGGTGGTATGTTGTTAAGATAAGATGAATTGATTCTATTTAGTAGTTTGATTGTTGTCGTTGTGGATTCCATAATAAAAATGAAGATTTAATGGCTTGAAATGAATTTGTAATTGTTATGGGATTGTTGAAGAAGTTAATGTGACACTAGTATGTTTTCTTGTATTGTGAAGGTAATGTTGTTAACATGAGGTTGTAAATATAATTCATGAAGTTGGAAGTGAGACATGTGTTTGGAAGATTGTAAGTTGGGTTGTTGTGATTGAATTTGAAAGAAGGAAATAGGTTGTTATTGTTCTTGTTAAATATGGAAGGTGTCGGGTGAAGTAGTATGTTGATCGAGTCGTTTTGAATATTATGTGAATTGAATTGAATATAAATGAAATGACGTTGAATTGTATGACAAAGGTTGTTAATGTTAGAATGCGTCTTGAATTGATTGTTGGTATGATTGTTGGTATTGTTGTTGATAGTTTGGCCGAGTTGAATTCTCGGATTGTTGATTGATAAATTGGCCGAGTTAGATTCTCGGGGATGGTGTATTTACAGGGGAGATGCTGCCGAAATTTCGGCAGATTATAAATGAATTCATTTGAAGGATTAAGACAAGTATATGGTGATGAGTCTAATGATTGCGTCAATCTTCTTGAATGTAGACTAGCGATAGCGAGCTTGGACAATTAAGTGTAGCTAATAGGACGTGGAACAGGTATGTTAAGGCTTGTCCCTTTCTTTCAAAGGCATGATCCCGATGTTATGATTTCAAAATTGTTTCCATATCTTACTCGTTTTTCAGAAGTTAGATATTTATGATTCCAAGGCATGATTCTTTTCCCAGTAACTCGTAAATGTTTTTCCAAAGTGTCCGTGTTCTACCAAAACAGAGGTTTATGATTTTGTAAGCTCTTATGACAATAACGATGAATATGTTTCACAATGACATTGATGATGTCAAGGATGAGAATATTTCTATGATGACTATGATAAGAATGATTTCATGTTTAAAGGTACTTGGTATGATTATTGCTTTGATTTTCCAAAAAAATAGCTTCTGAAACGTTCGTAGAAGGTTCTGTACTTCAAACGCTCGTAACTTTCTTATACTAAATCGGATCGACCCGAAACTTGTTTCTGAGTCTTCAGGTGTCGGTTTATGTACGCTGTTATTCGTTGCTAGTCTCATCTTATAATGATTGTTCCTTCAAGGTGAGACAAAGCGACCATGGTTATTCCATAATGTAATCGGAGGTTACCGACCTTACGTCACTCCGATGGAGTTATAGCTTTTGATTGGGCTCTTATGCATGCTTAAGTTGTGATGATTACACCGCGCCTATACGGCCGGGCAGCACCGCTAAGGCGGGCGGCTTATGGATAATAACACCGTGTCTATATGGCACGGGCAGCACCACTAGTGGGCGGCGTGAGATGACTACCCCGGACGCGGGAGGCCCGTACGCGGGCTAATAATGTTATTTGATTCAGACAGTTTATGTATGTATGATAGTAAAAGTGAGCATGCATGACTCCGCCTTAAGAGGCAAGCAGTTACAGTCATACCTTTTCTTTTATCTTCCATATTTCCTTATTATATTGTTGTTCATGCTCTGTCCATATTATCATGTTATCATTCATGCCTTACATACTCAGTACATTGCTCGTACTGACGTCCCTTCTTGTGGACGCTGCGTTTCATGCCACGCAGGTACACCCAGATGAGTAGAAGATGTTCCAGCGGAGTTGGCAAGCTCCTTTGCTCTGGAGTGTTACCGGGTCAGAGTGCTATGCTATGATGTCTTGTTCGAAGTTAGAGACTTTGCAGACAGAGTCGTGGGTATAGAATGTCGGTATGGTAAGCGGCTCCACCAGCCGATGTGTTATTGTGTTTCATGTTACAAGTTTCATGTGACGATAGAATTTATTTGAAATGAGAACGATGAAAATGAAGATTTTGAAAGCTTACTATATACTTCATTATATTTGATTTAAGAGTTGAAGAGACTATGTATGTAATAAGAGTCAGCGGGTTCGCTCGGCTCCGAATATGGGGTCGGGTGCCCATCACACCCTAGTAGGGTTGGGGTGTGACACTTAGTCCACATTTCATTACCATTGTGATACATTATGTCATCTTTTAAGCTTTCTTTGTTGAACAAAAGTATGAGTAGCTAATTTTAATTCTAAGGTTATGGAACCCATGATGGGTATTATGTGAATGGGTTTCAACTATTGATATATGCATAATGGTTGTTGGTGTTTATTCAATCTTTGTGTTTTAGTGTTGGGTAATGATTGCAAGCATTAGCCTAAGCCATTATTCTAACTTTTCTTGGGAAAGTGAGTTAGCATTGGTAAGATTGAATAACAATGACTCGGGGAATTAACCCTCGTTTAATAGACTAACTTAGGAATAAGAACAAGTCTAATTGGCATTATTGATCATTCTTTGATATCAACTCTTTTGTATTTGAAAAAATCATAAAGAGGAAATACGGCCTAACTGTTGGGAAGCATTAGTAAGTCTTTAAGAGATCGAGTGCAAATCCTTAGAACAACCATTAGAAGTATATCACATTGAAACCTGAAGCATAATATCTAATCAAAGCGGGGAACAAACCTTAGTCTCTCTCTCGCATTAATTACAATTCAATTCAAAGTATTCGTTTATATTACACAACAAGTATTCCAAACTATTCGGAATAGGATTAAAGCCTTTAAAGACTAGTGTCGCATACAATTAGTACCCTTTTCTCTCCATATTCCCTGTGGGATTCTACCCCAACCTAGTTTGGGTTACAATATTTGATAACGTCCGCTTTACGCCACTAATAGGTGTAATTTGAGTGTACCAAATTTTAGCACCGTTTCCGGGGAATACGATTTTGAAATTACTGATTGTTGTGTACTTTTCTTTAAAACTTTTTCTATTCAATCACACCTTGTTTGCTGTTTTTGGTGAACTAGGTGAAAATGGCAGGAAGACACAATCAAAATCTAGGAAATGAAGGTGGGCTCCATGTGAACCCACCTGCACTGGAAGAGGAGGAGGATGAGAATATATTTGCAGAATTCATGAATGAAGCTGATTATGCTTCTGCTGTGGTCCCTCCTAGGACCGAAAATGCTACTTTCAAAATCGATAGCTCTATCTATCAGCTGTTGAAACTGGAAGGTTATTTCCGAAATTATTTGGAGGATTGTCCACTCTGACATTTGAAGAACTTCCTCCACGTATGTGCTCAACAATCCCAAGGTGTTGTTTCTGCTGATGCACATCGATTACGGGTCGTCAAATATTCCTTGGCTGGACAAGCAAGGGAATGGTATGAAAAGCTGCCGAGCAATTCTATTCAGACCTGGAGCGAGCTAGCCAATACATTTTTGAAGAAGTGGTTTCCACCGACCAAAAAGGCTAAACTTCGAGATAAGATCTTTGAGTTCAAACAGCTCCCGGGGGAACAATTATATTCTGCATGGGAGAGGTTCAAGTACTATCTAGCTCTATCTCTAACTCACGAGTTTCCGGATGTTATTCTCACCGAGAAGTTCTACAAGGGGTTAGATACAATAAATCATATTGCCGTCAATACTGCCGCTGGTTGATGCTTCATGGACAAGTCATTTGTCAACATCATCCATTTGCTCGATAAGCTCACCACCCACAATCAAGCTAGGCATTCAAATGATAACGAGAGCTTATCTTATGGAAGTCCATCACTAGCCGTTGTTGGAAAGGAGAACCATGAGAGGGATCATGCCTTTTCTCAATTGCAAACTACGGTGGATCTATTATCAAAGAAATTGGCAGAGAAGGATGTACAGGGGGTAAATGTTGTTGAGGAGTTACCACCTCTTCCACCAGATATGTATCAAGTCCCTGAGGGGATGTACCAAGAGGGGCAACAACATTATGATGATGCTAATTATGTCAACAACTCCCAAGGAGGTTATCAGAGGCAAAATTATCAAGGTCCTGGACATGACCCATGGCAGAAGCCTCAACACCAATTTTAAGGGAACAATTACAACAGAAATGATCAGGGAAATCCCAATCAAGGGAATTACAATAACAACAATTATGGCAACAAGAGCTCTAACCCCTATATTCCACCAAGGGGGCAATCATCAAATTCTCAGCAGTGGAGAGACAATTCAGCTAGCAACTCTACTAGCAATGCCGCTAATGATTCTGCGGAGCTGAAGAGCATAATGCAAAAAATGCTAATGAACCAGGACAAAATTGAAAGAACAATAAAGGGAATGTCTCAGGTTCAACTATCTCATTCAGCTGCCATTCAGAAGCTTGAATCACAATTCAGAGACCTTTCCAGAGAAGTGCATACTCCTCAACGTGGACACCTACCAAGCGATACAGTTCCAAATCTGAAAGGTAGTGGGGTAAACTCTGTGGAGCATGTAGTTACTATTAGCACCCGAAGTGGAAAAATACTTCAAGGTGCTGATTAAAAGGTGATTGATCTTGAGCCGATTATTAAAGAAGAGGCACAACCTAATATGTATGACCTTATTGTAGAGGAAAAAATAGAGGAGGAAGTCCCTATTATAGCTGAAGAGGAGCAGAATCATGAGAATCCTAAGGCACAAGGAGAGAAAAATGAAAAAGGGAAGGCAAAGCTTTCTGGCGCTCTTCGCGCTTTGACTCAATTGTTCAAATCTTCACTGCCTTTTCCTCAAAGGTTAGTGAGAAAAACAGAAGATGACAAGTGCTTGCGATTTTATGATCAAATCAAGCAATTGACAATGAACATTCCTTTCATGAACGTTGTCCAAGAGATTCCTGGGTTTGCTAAATATTTGAAGGATCTCTTAACAAAGAAGAAGAAGCCATTGAAACATGACACTGTGGGTATCACTCATCGTGTCAATGCTATTATTTCCAAGACCACGGTGCAACAAAGGGAAAATCTTGGGGTATTCACCATTCCATGCACTATAGGGCAGCAGGATTTTACCAAGGCGTTGTGTGATAACGGGGCTAGCATAAATCTTATGCCCCCTGAGATTGTTAAGAGATCAGGTTTGGGGATGCCAAGGCCCACTAACGTGAGGTAACAAATGGCTGACAAATCGATCAAAAGGCCAGTTGGGGTGGTTGATGATGTTCTTGTTTGAATTGGAGAATTCCTTCTTCCGGCAGATTTCGTGATTCTTGACTGTGTTGTTGATCAAGAAATTCCTATTATTCTAGGGAGACCTTTCCTTGCTAGAGGGAGGGCTCTTATTGATTTAGAAAAGAATGAAATTAAGTTCCGGGTTAATGATGAGGAGGTGACTTTTCATGCCAGCAAGGGTATGAAATTGCCCAGTCTTTATCAAAGTATTTCGGTTATTAATTCTTTTGATGTGGTGGATGAAGCGGTGGATTTCAAGATGGAAAAATAATGCTTGGGTGAAGCATTATCGGCCATCTTGATAAATTTTGATGCAGAAGAGATGGAGGGATATATTGAGACGGTAAACTCACTTACCGGTTTGGGTTCTAATATTGAGACGGTAAACTCACTCACTGGTTTGGGTTCTTACTCTTATGAGCCCAAGAAATTATCTCTTGATCAAGAGAAGCGAACAACTCCTCCGGCAAAACCTTCAATTATTGAGCCGCCAAAGTTGGAACTCAAGCAACTTCCATCCCATCTTAGATACGAGTTTCTTGGAGCAAATAGTACTCTCCTAGTTATTGTGTCATCACTTCTGAATGAGGGCTAGACTCAAATACTCCTCATAGTCTTGAGGAAACATTTGAGGGCCTTGGGTTAAACTATTGCAGACACCCGGGAGATTCCCTCCAGAATTTGTGAGCACCGAATTCAATTAGAAGAGGAAAGTTCACCAAGTGTTGAGCATCAGAGAAGATTGAATCCACTGATACAAGAGGTGGTAAAGAAAGACAATATTAAGTCACTGGGTGAGTCCAGTTCAATGTGTGCCAAAGAAAGGGGGCATCACTTTGTCCCTAATTCGAAAAATGAGTTGATACCTATAAGAACTGTCACCGGTTGGAGAGTTTGCATGGACTACAGAAAGCTAAACACTGCATCTTACAAGGACCATTTCCCTATGCCTTTTATTGATAAAATGCTTGATCGGCTAGCCGGAAGGTCTTATTATTGTTTCTTGGATAGGTACTCAGGGTACAATCAAATCAACATTATATTGGAAGACCAAGAAAAGACTACTTTCACTTGTCCCTATGGGACATTCGCTTTCAGCCGAATGCCATTCAGTCTTTGCAATGCCCCGGCTACTTCCAGCGATGTATGATGTCCATATTCTCTGATATGGTTGAAAACTTTCTTGAAGTCTTCATGGATGATTTTTATGTGGTGGGAGATTCATTCGATGAATGTTTAGACCATCTTGATCGGGTGCTACAAAGGTGTGAAGAGACAAACCTCGTTCCTAACTGGGAAAAGTGTCATTTTATGGTAAAGGAGGGAATTGTCCTTGGCCATAAGAGTTTCGAGAAAGAGATAGAAGTTGACCAAGCCAAGATCGATGTAATTTCAAAACTCCCTCCACCCATCTCAGTTAAGGGGGTTCGGAGTTTCTTGGGGTACGCTGGATTTTATAGAAGGTTCATCAAAGACTTCTCAAAGATTGCAAATCCAGTGTGCAAGCTTTTGGAAAAGGAGTCGAAATTCAATTTTGATGAAAAGTGCATAAAGGCTTTTGAAGAGTTGAAGTTGAGACTGATTTTCAGCCCCTATTGTTGTGTCTCTGGATTGGTCTCTACCTTTTGAATTAATGTGTGATGCTACTGGCCTTGCTATTGGCGTTGTGCTTGGTCAGAGGATCAACAAAATCTTGCACCCAATTTATTATGCAAGCAAAATGTTGAATGGAGCTCAAATGAATTATACAGTGACATAGCAAGAGCTACTTGCTATAGTCTATGCTTTCGAAAAGTTCCGGGCCTATTTGTTGGGTGCCAAGGTAGTGGTTCACACTGACCATGCTGCCTTGCGGTATTTGGTGGCTAAAAAGGATGCTAAGCCACAGTTGATTAGATGGGTTCTGTTGCTACAAGAATTTGACTTTGAAGTTAAAGACCGAAAAGGGTTAGAGAATCAAGTGGCTGACTATCTTTCTAGACTTGAAGAAGCAGAAAGACCGACTGATATGCTAGATATTGATGACACTTTTTCCAGATGAAAGAGTATTGGCGGTCTCCAGTGATGTGGCACCATGGTATGCTGATATTGCCAATTATTTGGTAACCGGCATTGTTCCTAAAGATTTGAAGGCATATCAAAAGAAGAAATTCTTGAGAGATCGCCGGCAGTATTATTGGGATGAGCCTTATTTATTCCGGACTTGAGCAGACAATATGATCAGAAGATGTGTGGCTGAGTCTGAGGTGATAGAAATCTTGAAGGCTTGTCATGATTCTCCGGTTGGTGGGCATCACAGTGGAAATAGAACGACAGCCAAGGTGCTAGAGTGTGGCTATTATTGGCCCGCTATCTATCGTGATGCGAATATGCTAGCATGTTTTTGTGATAAATACCAGCGCCAAGGCACTATAGGTAGGAAGCATGAAACATCGATGAAATTTGTGCTTGAGGTGAAGCTCATTGATGTGTGGGGCATTGATTTTATGGGGCCATTTATGAGCTCATATAGCTTGAAATATATTCTTGTTGTTGTGGATTATGTCTCCAAGTGGGTGGAAGCGGTGGCCTTGCCCAACAATGATGGGAGGAGAGTCATTGCTTTCCTATAGAAGAACATCTTTACCAGATTTGGCACTCCCAGAGCCATTATTAGTGATGGTGGTTCTCATTTCTGTAACAAACCATTTGCTGATCTTCTTGAAAAATATGGCGTGCATCACAGGGTTGCCACTTCATATCATCCTCAGACGAGTGGTCAAGTTGAAGTCTCCAATAGAGAAATAAAGAGCATTCTGGCAAAGACAGTCTATGTAAATCGAACTGACTGGTCCAAAAAGTTGGATGATAGTTTATGGGCATATCGCACAGCTTTCAAAATGCCTATTGGGACTTCACCATATAAGATGGTATTTGGGAAAGCATGTCATTTGCCTATTGACCTTGAGCATAAGGCCCTTTGGGCATTGAAAAAGTTAAACATGGATTGGCATGAAACAACTAAGCTGAGGTTGTTTCAAATCAACGAGATGGATGAATTTAGGTACAATGCCTATGAAATTGCAACATTGTACAAGGAAAAAATGAAATACTATCATGGCTCAAAGATCCTCAAAAGGGATTTTCAGCCAAAGGATTTGGTCCTGTTGTACAATTCGCGCCTAAAGTTCTTTCCGGGCAAGCTAAAGTCTCGATAGTCCCGTCCGTTTGAAATTGTCAGTGTTTCCCCAAATGGAAGCGTCATTGAAGTGAAAACTGAGGATGGCACTCGGACTTTTAAAGTAAATGCACAAAAGGTGAAGCACTATCATTGGTGCATTGATGATGGCAAAGTGGTTGATAGATATCATTTGAAACACGGTTCCTGACCTGACAATTGAGGTATCACGTCGAGCCGCTACGTTAAATCAAGCGTTGTGTAGGAGGCAACCCACATTTAATACTTTATATTATTTTAAATATCGTATTGCCTTTGTTTTCTGTTGTGTTTGTGATGTTTGTTGATATGTTAGGACTCTCATGAAAGAGGAGGCAAAAAGAATTAAGTGCTGGGGCTAGCACCAAAAGACGCTCCACGTTACGCTGGCGTAGTACATGATACGGCCGATAACATGGAGCGTAACAAAAAGAGGAGAAATGATGAAATCACGGAAGGAAGGAGACTAGTGTTACGGTCCATAACATGAACTGTCGAATGCGTTACGGACCGTAACATGTGACCGTAACTTTGAGTCACACATGAGCAGCCACTGGAAATGTAACATCTGTTACGCCAGGTATTACAGTCCGTAACACGGGTTACGAAACGTCGTTTGAATAATTGCCAGGTCATTAATGAAGCATGAAACGAGGTGGTTTGGATCGACCATAACATGAGTTACGTCTCGTACCTTGTGTTACGATCCATAATTGGAAGCGTAACTGTCGGGAAAGGTTTAAATACCTTACCTGACGATTACTTCTCATTTAAAAAAAAAATTCAAATGACACTAGCACCTTTTAACTTCCCACCACCCTAATAACTTCCCTCATCTTCTCTTAATCTCTCCCTCACCATCTCTTCATTCTTCCCTTACCATCTAAAAGTTTTTATTTTTATTTTGTTGTTCTCTTAAGTTCATCGCTGTCAACCATTTGTTAATTCTCAAGTTTTTCTTCCATTTTCGTCCAAATCTGTCCACAATCAGGTATGTTGATGCTTTGAACTCCCTACTCGTCCATCTATCGCTAGGATTGATATGTGCTTCCATGATAAAATTTGTATGCCATGAAGGGTACTTAGTCAAATCTCATTGATTTTTGAACATGGAATGACTAAGGTGGGGGTTGGGTTTGGTATGATTGCTGAGTAATTTGGACTCGTGGGCAAAATGGCATTGTTTCCCACTGAGTCGGAGGGCATCCTGATTGAAAGTTTCACTTTTGAAACTAGTAAATTGGTTTGCTCGCCAATTGTTTAATGAAATGTTTCAAAGACAAATTTGAGAAAACCGGGTGAAGTCTGAGTAACCCGAGGTACGTGAGGGTGTCAACTGCTGTTTTACACCATAAACCAAGGATCGTAAGGTTGAAAATCTTGGCCACGTGCTTAAACGAAAGTTTTTGGCTAAGTGTTGAATTTTGTTGAAAATTTGCGAGACGCTCAGCGTTCCGGTCTGTAACGTGTGTCATGTACCGTAACACCTATGATTTCCATCTAAACTTTCTGGAAAATTGGGTCACGTTACGGTGAGGTGTTACGGATCGTAACACGTTTGACGGGCTGTAATATCATACCGTAACACCAATTAACTTCCCTTAACCTTCTGGAAAATGGGTCTGCATTATGGTAAGCTGTTACGGACCGTAACACGTTTGACGGACCGTCGAACGTGTTACGGTCCCTGTGTTATAAATGAACAAAATGAGTTATGGTTGCAGTTACGGCCCGTAATGTTGTTCGACGATCCGTCGAACGTGTTACGGTCCCTACTTTGATTTGAGTCCTGAGCATCAGAAAATAAGTTGTATATATACCATGTTGTAGTTTCTTTCATGATAAATTGAGAACAAGAAAACATGAGCGTATTGTGTATCATAACTAACTTTACCCGTCAACAGGTATGGGTAACCAAAATCAAGGAATAAGGGTTGCACCCAAAGTTACCGACAGAGACAAGGGTCGCGGTGCCAGCAAAGTAACTTCACGGTTGTGCGATGAAGATCAGCCTAAAGAAACAAGAGCTACAAAGAAACCCGCTGCACAGGCCGACCTCACCATCCGAAAGTTCCTCCTCGTCTGATGAGGAGGGTTCTTCTAGTTCGTCGAGCCACAGTAGACCCAAAGAGGTTGTCACACCACCACACTGGCCACAACAATCCATTAGATAGCCTACTGCGGAGGAGCGCGAACAAGAAAGAAGAGAGACTGACCTCCAGATGAGGGCTATGTATGAGCAGGACCTCCAGTTTCTGTGGAGGAGTCTAAAGATTTGTACAACAAAGGGTGTGAGCTAGCAAAGCATGAGGGGCAGGACCCGAAGAGAAGTATTTTCGAGGAACGGAACCTCAGTTTCGATGGTCTCAATGGGTATCCAAGCATCCTTGACACTCTCCGCTTCCACAAGTTGGAGTTTTTGAAAAAACCTATGGGGTCCTACATCCCGGCTCTTGTTCGGGAACTATATGCTTCTTATGGGGCTACTGTATTCAAGGCATAGAAAAAGGGCAGCAAACGACTCAAATTCCGGCTATGAATGAGGTAATAGTCCGCAAGGAGAAGATTGATATTTCTCCGACGGCCATCAATAAAGTACTATTTGGAGATGATTATATTACGCCTACAGTGGCGGAGGAAGGGGAGTTTGTCTATAAAATTTCAGAGAAAGCTAAAGGACGGACCGTAACATGATCCGTAACCTGAGAGTAAATTCTAAAAACATGCTGACTGATTATCAACGTGACGGCTCATAAGGACGGTCCGTAACTCATGTTACGGGCCGTAACATGGACTGTAATCTGAAGGGAAATTCCAGTAATATGCCTGAGTATTGTCAACGTTACGACTAGAAGGACGGTCCGTAACGCAAGTTACGGGGCGTAATGCATTGTCTACTGAAGACTGAAGTCGAAATCCGCTGGAAGATAAAGACCATAACTTGTGTTACGGTCCATCGAAAGAAGCCATCACGGTTGACCTCTTAGCAAGCTGACAAAGGACGGAACAAAAGAACGGACTGTAACACGTGTTACGGTCTGTAACGATGCCGCGAAAGGTGTTTTTGTCCAGAACTTTAGTGCGATTTTTGGTCCTATAAATAGTTATGTTTAGGTTTTTCAGCCATCATTCATTAACTTTAGAGCATTAACTCTTAGCCTTGGATATTTGTGAAGTTGTTGGAGCATTTAAGGCCTCAACTTCATCCTTAGTCCACATTGTAAGTACAATATGCCATCTTTTAAGCTTTCTTTGTTGAACAAAAGTATGAGTAGCTAATTTTAATTCTAAGGTTGTGGAACCCATGATGGTTATTATGTGAATGGGTTTCTACTATTGATATATGCATAATGGTTGTTGGTGTTTATTCAATCTTTGTGTTTTAGTGTTGGGTAATGATTGCAGGCATTAGCCTAAGCCATTATTCTAACTTTTCTTGGGAAAGTGAGTTAGCATTGGTAAGATTGAATAACAATGACTCGGGGCGTTAACCCTCGTTTAATTGACTAACTTAGGAATAAGAACAAGTCTAATAGGCATTATTGATCGTTCTTCGATATCAACTCTTTTGTATTTGGAAAAATCATAAAGAGGAAATACGACCTAACTGTTGGGAAGCATTAGGAAGTATTTAAGAGATCGAGTGCAAATCCTTAGATCAACCATTAGAAGTATATCATATTGAAACCTGAAGTATAATATCTAATCAAAGCGGGGGCACAACCTTAGTCTCTCTCTCGCGTTAATTACAATTCAAGTCAAAGTATTCGTTTATATTACACAACAAGTATTCCAAACTATTCGGAATAGGATTAAAGCCTTTAAAGACCAGTATCGCATACAATTAGTACCATTTTCTCTCTATATTCCCTGTGGGATTCGACCCCGACCTAGTTTGGGTTACTATATTTGACAACGTCCGCTTTACGCCACTAATAGGTGTAATTTGAGCGTATCAGAACTATGGAAAAGGGGAAATGCAATTAAGCATGGGGGAAAAGGTCAATTGGAAGAGTCATATATTAGGTCTATGCAGGTATACAAAGTTTGGTTATGACTAGGAATCCTTCTATCACTCGGGTGACACATAAATCGGAGGAATTGATTGAAATGCTTGAGAAGGGGAGTACCAGATTAAAGGTTTCAAAAGTGCTATGGGAATATCCACCAGTAGGTTGGTTGAAGTGCAATACAAATGGTGCATCAAGGGGAACTTCTTGCTTATGGACAGAACACGTTACCTAACCTGTTCTACGAACGATTTTTATGGAATAAAAATAAACAGGGAGGTAAAGGACACAGTATTTTTACGTGAAAATCACCCGGCTCACAAGGGCGATAAAAACTATGACCTATAGACCTGCAGGATTTGCCTTCAACTCCACTACAACTATGAGCCAACTGCAAATTAAGTTACAAACTCTGTAACCTAATTTCTACCTTAGCCTTGCTACCCAAACTCCGACTAGCAAGCCATCTTCAAGTAGTAAACTCCTACTTGAAGTTACATTGCTTGTATCTACTTTTATGCTTCTATGAAAGCGGATAAAGATACAACTCGATAACTACAACCTAATACAAGATTTCTAGACTTGTGAACTGGGAAAACATTATACAGTAAAATAATTCCTTCAATCCGTCTTCTTGCACTAGGGACGTAACCTTGGATTCTTGAATATTCTGGATATGTCTTTTTCTCACTCAATATTCTGAATTCTCTTATTATGGGTGCGCAAACTTCTTCTTGGTAAGACTCTGGTAATTATAACAGTTTTAGCTCCATAGGTAGGTTGACAAAACCTTCTCCTTGTTGGACCATAACACGCAATGAGGTTTTATGTTGTACTTGGATTCTTGCCTTGTTGAGTCGGCTTTCTTTTCCTTGTAGAAGGCTTACTAATCTCGACAAATATGGCAAGGAATCTTTCATACTTGACCGCCAAGTCTTTACCATAATTCTTCTATAAATCCTTGTTGCTGCAGGATTTGTTTGGAATATGTTCATGAACCTGTTTCATACACCTGGTTCGTCCATCTTGATATCTGCATCTGTATGAGCTAGACCATGTTCATATACCTGTTCCATCAATCTATTTCATTCTCCATCTGCCTTTGAATTTCTTCTGAGATATTGGCTGGAACATATTGTCAGACCTGTTTCATATATTTGTATGTCTGCAACTGGTCAACTCTTCTCTGATCACTTTAAGATGCTCTTCATACTATGTCTTCACTGCTGGTCATTCATCCACTACACCTGATGACCTGTGATAATTCCTCCCCTGCATCTGATGACTTCTTGATATAGAACATGTCTTCATACTTGTTATATTGCTTCATTGAACTGCTTCTTTTACTGAGCCATCTTCTCTACCTTTGCTGCCTTGTCCAGTTGTTCTATTCATAGATTCATTCATGCTATACATTGAACAACTCTGTGGCCAGGTCACCTCATTCTGTTAGTTTAATAATGTCTTGTCTTTTCTTTGCTTTGTCAATCATCAATACTTCACATTGTCAACAGTTCAAAATAACCTAAGTACAATAAGACTTGACATGTGACTCTTTAGGCTGTTTCTTAGCCTTCTGATGTTCTCATTTGATTATATTTCAATTTTTTCTTACATAAGCTTCAGTATTTGCATATGCTATCCTATTTGCCTTACATACGAGTACAATTCTTTCTGTACTCACGCCTCTTTTGCCGGGGCACTATGTTCATGTTGCAGGTTCAGATGCATAGGTTGGCAGACTTCCTTGCTAGGTATATGCGGGTATTCAGCTGCTGTGTGATGAGCTCCATTTTTCTCTGGAGCCGAGTCGAGTCTAGTATTCCTATTGATATATAGAGAGTATGGGTACATAGGTCGAGGTCCTGTCCCGACAATATGACAGTTGAATAGTTTTAGTCATCATAGAGGATTCATAGACAAGCATTAGTAGTCATTTGTATACACTTGTATATCAGTCATATGTTTCACGCCCGAAGACCCTCTTACAGATATTTATATATACCAGTACCATCTTTCCCTTGTCATACAAAATTTTTATCATTCGATTAAGGTTTATCAGTATTTGCATAGTTCACACGTATAGATGGTTCGCTTGGTCAGGTTAAGGCACCGGGTGCCAATCTGCCTCACCTAAGTTTGGAGCGTGACATTAAGTTTCACTTCATAATACTAATTTACTCTGTAGTTTACGATAATACAGTTACCTTCCTTATTTTGATTTTTTATAACAATTCCTTTTAAAATATTTATCATCAATGTAAAAATTACAATATGACTAATTTACCCTTACTAATATACTCTTTTGTTTAGTTGATATTATAAACGCCGTTCATTAATTTGTTACTTTTTACTTATTCTATTAATATTAATACAATAAAAAAATTGTGAACTTCCTAAATTTTCCAAAAGGAAAATTGCGTTTGTAAACCTCACCAGAGATTGAAATTTCATTAAATGCAATTCAATTTGAAGATTTAGCAAATAATATATATAAAGAGGCCGGAAAAGATCATGTTATCAAAGGAGAATCATCGGATGTTTTGCAACACATCAACCACGTTCCTAATTCAAGAGCAAGCTAGTGACAGAAAAACAGGGTCAAACTTCAAATTAAGAAAAAAGATGCTTAAGAATCTGCCAGAGTAACTCGTGAAATGCCTTAAGATTTTGATGAAAACAAGGCTTTTCACTCCATAAATCAAGACAAAATGGCTAGATAAGAGGCAATATAAACTACTGTTTCAAAACGAGTCGAAGTCTTGGCCTACAACTGTTATATCTCGTATTTTACATATTCGGATGATTCCAGATAATTGTGACTAGTAAGAGATAAGGCAATGTTTTGATCTTATTTAATACATAAGTTGTTCATGAAAGTATTGATGCGGAAATATTGAGGAAGGCTAAGGGCAAAATTGAAAATTTGGAAAAAAGTTTCATGAATTACAAGAATTACTCACAAATAATTGGGCTTGGAAAACACAAAAACAAAAAAAGGGAAATAAGCCCAAAGTGGCCTGCCAAAAAGGGGGGACATGGGCCAAGGCCCATGTAAAGGCTAATTAAGTAAATAAAAGGGAAAAAGGGCCACTATTATTCATCATCATTCAAGAACTTTCAAGAAAATAAATTGAGAGCAAGAGGAAGAGGCCTTTCGGCCAAGAAAAGAAAAAAACAATTCTTGAAGCCTTCAACTTGATTCAAAAAAATAATTTCTTCTAGTATTCCTACTAATTCAAGGGTCCTCTTTAACATGGTATAATTATTGAAGCAAGAAAAACATCTATTCTTGCAAAAGGCAATTTTAGCCAAGAGAGAAGATAAGTGGAAAAGGTAAGAATTCAATCTCCTTTTATATGTTATGGATGGTTGTGTATGTTGTAGTATGTAGAAATGAATGAAATTCATGAAAATATGGATGTTAGGTGTGGCCGTGTCTATGTATGTGTGTGGCCGTGTGTGTTGTGTAAGATTAAGGGGCCAATTTTGCTTAGTATTTTGGTTGTTGTTGTTATGGATTCCATGTTGATAATGAAAGTTTAATGATCCTAGTGAAGTTGTAATGGTTGGAGACTTGTGTTAGAAGTTAATTTGAATTGAATATAGTCTTCTTGTAATTATGGAAAACAATGTTGTTAGTGTGTGAATTGTTGGTGGAGTTCATGAAATTGAAGGAAGAAAATGTGTTGTTATTGTTCTTATTCCATTTGGAAGATTTCGGGTGGCATAGCATATGGGTTGGATTATTTGAATATTGTACGGATTGTTTGAAGTATTCTTGAATATTGTTTGAATGGCTTCGGATTAGTACTTGAATGTGTGAGCAAATATGAATTGAATATAAATGGGACGCCGTTGAAGTTTGTAGGAAGAAGTTGCTAATGTTAGTATGCGTTTTGAATCGATTGTGGATATTGTTAGAATAATTGTTGGTATTGTTGTTGATATTTTGGTCGAGTTAAATTCTCGAATTTATTGTTGATGATATAGCCGAGTTGAATTCTCGGGGATGTTGCGTTTACAGGGGAAATGCTGCCAAAATTTCTGTAGATAAAGTGTTGGTTTAGAATTGGACTTTTAAGTGTTATGGCTAATGATTGGCACATATGAATATTGTTGTAGATCTTGCGAAGCGAAAGACTTAAGTTCGGATTAGCGTAGAAAGCGGGCAAGGTATGTAAGGCTTACCTTCTTTCTTTGGCATGATCTTTATGTAACGAGCAAAAGAACGTATATGTATGATTTCAAAGAAATTCCTGCTCTTAGAGCCACTAGGATGGCTAACTTTCTTGATTTCCATAAGCTACTTCATATGATTTTGATGCGTATTTATGATGTCCGAAGGTCTATGTGATATGCTTCCAAATGGTATTCGAAGGATAATCGATATGATTAAAGTCTTGATTTTTCAAATGCTAGCACGTCCGACTATTCCATCGAGTTTTTGATATACTTTGATATGTACATATGATTCTAAAAGTTATATTTGATTTGATCTATATGATATCCGAAAGATACTTGATATGATCATTGCTTCGATTTTCCAAAAACGGCTTCTGAAATGCTCGTAGAAGGTTCTGTACTTCAAACGTCCATAACTTTCTCATGCTAAGTCGAATTGACCCGAAACTTGTTTCTGAGCCTTCTGGAGTCGGTAAGTATGCTTGTCTATCGAGTCTTGATTTATGTGCATATGGTTTCACATTATTCTGTTCGTGCAAGCCTCAGTTTGGATTTCACTGAGTCCGGGCCAGGACATGTTCTCGTGCGTACTCCACTGCATTATTCACCGAGTCCCTCTCACTTGCGGGCTGGGACACGTTATATGTATATGTATATGATGATTTGATGATACGGGGATGGCAGCCAGGATGGCATATGATAACTTTATCCACCGAGACCCGCAACAGAGGGTCGGGACACGTTATGTATATATGGTATATGATTCTGACATGCATGATTCTATCCACCGAGTCCCTTAATAAAGGGCCGGGACACGATATATGTATACATGATGCATGATGTTGACATACATGATTCCATCCACCGAGTCCCTCATAAAAGGGCCGGGACACGTTATATGTACATATGGTATATGATGTTGATATGCATGACCTTATTCACCGAGTCCCTCACTAAAGGGCCGGGACACGTTATATATATATGTATATATATATGTATATGTGTATGATTCTTGATTTGAAATATACTACTTCTTTACATAGAGGGAACGTACTGATGATTTTACACAGTCATACTGGTTCTGGAAAGTTTCTATTTTTGGCTACGATCCCCTGTGCTGTACTTCATGCCTTACATACTCGGTACATTTTCCGTACTGACCCCCTCTTCTTCGGGGGCTGCGTTTCATGCCCGCAGGTACATACATTCACTTGAGTGACCCGACATCTTAGGTCATCTTTCTGCTGCTTTGGAGTGCTCCCTTGTTCTGGAGCCCACATTTGGTACAGACTCTTTCATTGTACATGTGTATGTATATATTCAGGGGTACGGCGGGGCTCTGTCCCGTCATATGATTCTGTTATGTTTGTTAGAGGCCTGTAGACATATATGTGGGTCATGAGTCGTTATTGTTTGGTTATTTCTATGATTTGCGTCTAAGTGGTACTATTTACTCTGATAGCCTTAGCGGCTGGTATGTATATATATATACTTATGCATATGCTTTGGATGATATGTTCCACGACAGCCTTGGTGGCTTCGGTATGATATGTATGTTGGACATGAATAAGTTATGGAAATGTCGATTTGGTAAGCAGGTGTGTATGGGTGTCCAGCTCGGGCACTAGTCACGGCCCACGGGGTTGGGTCTTGACAACAACAAGGACGCAAAAAGTGCTTCCAACGCCATGAACAGAAAAAAAAACTGAGGAGGCATGGGGACTTTGGAGCCATGGGATATGTTTCTTTTTACTATAGTTTTTCAAAAAGGATGTTCATAAAATTAAGTAAATAAAAATACAAAGGAAGATAAAAGATGATGTGTTTTGTGCCTGTCTTTTTTTTTTTTTTTTTTTTTTCTGGTTTTATTTAAATAGTAAAGGTGAATCAGGTATGGTAAGGTAAAAAATAGTAATGACAAATTAGTCAATTTGTTTTGCATGCTAGGTTACCAACCTCAAGAGGAGGATGGCCTTTTATTTTGAAAAAGGGTTTCATTCGCGCCAAAGCAACAACATACTTTCAAGGCCAAAGGAGGATCATTCGACCTACAAAACCGTACAGACCCAGTCTTTCATGGCTATTTCCTATAAATAAGGTGATGATTTAGCCATTCAAAATGGAAATGATTACGTTCTATCTGGTATATCTTTTCTTATCTGATGAGATTTTTTAAGTGGTCTCCTTATTTTAAAGCTGACATCTAATCATCAATAGTTCCAGTCTGGATTTCTCTACAAACTGATTGCTCAACAAAATATCATAACTCCTTTGAGTCAATAAGAATAGGCAATTTCGCTTTAAAAAAAATTACCTTAAACATGTTGAAATTGAAGTCATATCATTAACGGTAATGATACCGTTTATGAAATTCCTTATCGGCTCTCTGTAAATTACTCATTTGGCCGAGGACTTTAAACACATACCGGTACGGACAAATAATCATTTAATAATAAATAAGTTGAAAAAATTATTACAAAAAATGAAATAACGGATGTAAATATAATATTATAAACTATAGAAAAAATTAATTAGTGTTATGAAACTAAATCTGAAGTAAGATCGTGTGTAATTATCCCAAAATAAGGTAAGGGAAAGGACAAGTTGTGGACAATATAAAGGAGGAAAACGTGCTAGGCATGCCCAAGTTTCACTCCAGCACAATCCCCAATTAATCAACTAGAAAAGGGGCTGAAGGAAGTTGACTCAACACATTTGTGCTGCTAGGCTTACATTTCTATACTATTGTGAGCTCAAAGATGGAGACAGTTGATTCTACTCGGGCATTTGTCAAGAACGTCAAACGTGTGATTGTTAAGGTTGGTCTCTCTACTTTATCCTCTCCTTTAGCACTGCATGTGGCCCTGATTTTCCTTTTTCTTTTTGTAGAATAATTCTTGTCAGATTGGAAAGAATTGTCTGTCTTTTTAAATTCCACTAATGTATAAAAAGTTAGAATCATTGTGTATTACTCCATCCGTTTCAATTTGTTTGTCTGGTTTGATTTTGATTTGGCGCGAACTTTAACAAAGTAAGGAAGATTTTTCAATCTTGTGTTCATAAACTAAAAATATGTAGAATGTACCTAAATATTCTTTAATCTTGCGGTAAACATGCCATTTGAAAAGTTTTAGTTGCCGAAAAAGGAAAGAAGCATTCTTTTTTAAACGGACTAAAAAGGAAGTAAGACAAACAAATTGAAACAAAGGGAGTAATTTGTTTGTTCCTTTTATTTCTGTGATTTTAGGCTTTTAACAAAATTTCATTTTTAAAAGGTCGGGACAGCAGTTGTGACTCGGGCTGATGGAAGATTAGCACTTGGAAGATTAGGAGCCCTCTGTGAGCAGGTCGATCTTCAAATTCTACTGATACACACTAATTAGATTGTTTGCTAGTGTCAATTACATGTTTTTGTTATAAGGAAATAAATGACCAATAAATGTTTTTTTGATTTCCCTCCCCTTTGATCCCCTTTTGCTCCTTTGGTGACTCGAACCCACGACCCTGGGGTTGTAGGAGGGAGTGCTGACCATCTGAGCAACCCCCTCTTGTCATAAATGGCCAATATATATTACATGTTCTAAAGCTTAGTGGTTTTACTCATACAGATTCAGGAGCTTAACTCGCAAGGATATGAAGTTGTTTTGGTGACTTCAGGTGCTGTAGGTGTTGGGCGTCAACGGCTTAGATATAGAAAGTTGCTTAACAGCAGGTAGAAACCATCTCCCTTCCCCTCAAAAAAGATAAATTTAATTGTAAATAGGTTACTATTAGAATTGTTAATCAACAAGTTCTAGTTAAATATAACTCTAGTTATTACTAAGAACCATACTAGTAGGCGTAGTTTTACTTTTGTAGTTTTTTGTCCTTCGATTTCTGTTACTATCTGTTGTTTCTTGTACTTCGATTATCGTATTAGTTGTCGTAGTTACTGTTCCTTTTCTTCAGAATGCTTTGTGATGCTTTCTATAGTATTTTGCCATGGCTTCCGTTATTCCTTTTCCGGCTTTCTTTGAATTGCTTCCCCTTGAGCCGAGGGTCTATTGGAAACAACCTCTCTACCTCCCAAGTTAGGGGTAAGGTCTGTGTACACTCTACCCTACCCTACCCAGACCCCACTTGTGGTATTACACCGTGTATGTTGTTGTTGTTGTTGTTGTTATTACTAAGAACTAAACTTCATGGTGCAGTTGATATTGAATAATGCATGGAGTTAACATACTAATCTAACACATTATATTAGTGAGGGTAGAAGAAAATATTAAAGCAATAAGAATGTTAGTTTTATTGAAAAACATCACATCAGTGTTTAAACTTTGAATTTTAATGATATTTGTGAAAGTTGTGTAGAGATATCATAGTGTCAGTCATTTTGGGGTCTTAAAATGGAAAGAGTGTCATATGAATTTGGGTATTAGGTAGTAACTCATTTTGTTTGTCATATCTGTATCCGTTCTACTAATAATTTTAATAATATAAAGTAATGAAACATACACGTTAATTGGATGAGATTACTTTTTGATTTGATATATTACTGAAAAAGGGAATAAACTCTATCATTTATCCAAAATTATAAGATTCAAACGATAGGATTTGAATATTCCAGTACTTGCAATTTAGTACTAACTAGGAAGTCATCATATTGCAGTTTTCTTGATCTTCAAAAGCCCCAAACTGAGCTCGATGGCAAGGCTTGTGCTGCTGTGGGCCAGAATGGCCTCATGGCTCTGTATGATACGTTGTTCAGTCAGGTTGGCCCACATTTTTTGGAACTTTTCTGTTTGTCTAACTCATGATCTGTTTATCATAACCACAAAACTGTCCTCTGCTGAAAATAGTCTTCTGACTTTTTATTCTTTGTACCATCTTTATACAGTTGGATGTGACATCAGCTCAGCTTATGGTGACTGATAATGACTTTAGAGATCCAGATTTTAGGAGACAACTCAATGACACAGTAAATTCGTTGCTGTCTCTAAAAGTTATACCTATATTTAATGAGAATGATGCTATCAGTACGCGGAGAGCTCCTTATGAGGTGTGTCTCTATGATTTACTGTCCTCTTGAGAGTTCCTCTCATTAGTAGATAGATCACAATGTTTCTTGCTGTAGGGCTGACCAGTTGCATACATGTTTTTAGATCAATCCATGCGTTGGAAATCCCCTAAGTAATCTTCATGCATCTGCTTCAAATATTAACTTCATTACGCTTTGTTATGAACTTATCAAAATAAAGAACTCATTTTGTTGATGTGACATATACATATATGCTATCTAATTTAGGTTTCTACTCATCAGTTCTCGGTAATTATTCTCAGTGTTGTTTCCTGGGATTGGGAGGGAATTGATTGAGATAGTGCATGTGGCTATGCACGTCATTTAAAATTGGCTCCTGCCACTTTGGTGCCAAATTTCATCTTTGCTTTGATGAGGTTTGGTTTGTTGAATCTTGGTGTTGTCTTAAGCTGTAATATGATTTCGAGTTCCAGCAAGTTTTCTAGATGTAATATTTTAAGTTTCTTAATTCTTTCAGCTCATAGTTTTATTGTAATAATGAACACTCCTTGTAGGACTCTTCTGGAATATTTTGGGATAACGACAGTTTGGCAGCTTTACTAGCTTTGGAATTAAAAGCTGATCTTCTAGTTCTGTTGAGTGATGTAGACGGTCTTTATAGTGGCCCTCCCCGTGATCCAGATTCGAAGTTAATTCACACATACATTAAGGAGAAACATGATAGAGGGATTACTTTTGGAGACAAGTCCAGGGTGGGAAGAGGGGGTATGACTGCCAAAGTAAAAGCTGCTGTGTATGCTGCTTATGCTGGCATTCCTGTTGTCATAACCAGGTATTATACTAGCATTTACGCAATTCTAAATCTTAATTTTTATGTGCATCAGTTGTACACTTGTTCATTTAAAATGTTCCGAGTGTTATCTTCCTAGACTAGGGCATTAAATTTGTGATACTTATCGTCGATGGATCTGCCCTCCTTTTGTCAATAAAACAATGGAACTGTCCAAGAGAAGCATTTAAAGTGGTTGGAACAGTGCAGCAAAAGAGTCCGAATCAAAGTTGAATTTATAGCTCAGTTGAGGATGCACAAGAAAATGTGATGTATCTGACTGGAGATGAAAGGGAAAATGCTGTCATTGAGTCTGCATCAAAGTTGAATTTATAGCTTACAGTAGGGGAGGCAGAAGAATCTGAGGTATTTTACTGGAGCTAAAAGTGAAAAACATGTCATTGTACTGTGATAAAACATGATATTGATCTACTGAAAGCACAAATAGGCACACAAGAAAAAAAAAGAAAAAAGAAAAAAGAAAAAAAATAATAAATAATAAAAAGCAGAAGCATGAGAGAACATAAGGTAAACTGGTTTCTGCATTGGAAATCATGTGTAATGAAGAATGCATTTTGAGAATTATGAACATTTAACAAAACAATTTCCTTTCTATCTTTGGCTGAACTGCGTGGGGCAAACTAATTGAGTGGGTTGGGGCAGTTGACTTTTATGTGAACCAGCTTCCACAAAATTTGGCTTCTGGTTGTTGTTGCTTAATTAAGAGTGGACACTCTTCTGCAACGTAAGTATGTCAACAATTGGGAAGTTTGAGTTCTTTATGCTGCCATTATATATGTAAGAATCGGGTACATCAAATGGCTGATCTTATTCACCTGTAATATTTGTTTTTTTTTGAGAGGTGATAAAGGTGAGTTTCAGGCTAAGTAGTTCATAATTTTTTTTGAACAGTAAAAAATGAAAAAGAAAACAGTTATGAGGCTAATTGAGAACTTAATAATGGGTATGGACCTTCAATAGATCTGTCGCTTATGAGACTACTGTATTCTGTTGTTGAATGGTTATACCTCAGGAGCAGTCCATATGCTGATATTTTTGGATGAAATACAAATGTTACCTTATTCAAAAAAAAAAAAAAAAAAGAAAAAAAAAAGGCGAATACAACCTTCTAATCAATCAAGACTGGACAAGTGAGGATGGCTCAGTGGTTAAGCACCTCCACCTACGACCGATAGGTCCTGGGTTCGAGTCACACTGGAGGGGAAGTGTGGAAACACTATAAATCCTCCTAAATGGGTGGGGAAAAAAAAATAATAAAAAAAAATCAATCAAGACTGTTGTCTAATCCTCAAAAACAGATTCCTGGAGGTTTCTTTTCGGTAATTAGCAAATTTGTTGTATACAGCTTATCAGAAGTCCTACTACAATTGAAACTACTTCATGTTCTCTGTTCTATTGCAAAAAAAAAAAGAAAAAGAAAAAAAAGAGAAGAAATCAGTTGCATTAACTGCTAAAAGAGATTAATCTATTTCATCCTTGGACTTTACCCTGGAAAATATGAAGTTGCTGTTGAAAATGTCTATTACCAAGCTTAGCTAGAAAGCATAAGTGCATAACTATTTTATGAAGAGCTTTTCCAAGATGTGGTTCAGGCGATTGAAGCTGGGATAAATATCATAGGAAACCATGATCTGAAATCCAGCAGAGGTCAAGTGGACAAAGGTACCCTGCCCTTTATATGTATTGGTGCAAGGATGTAACTACCCAGTGAAATAGTCAAGATGCGAGCAAGCTGGTCCAAAACACCATTGTTATTTAAAAAGAAAAGGGGTGCTAGCAGAACAAGATGGTGATAATAAGTGGATAGGTTGAAAGAGAATGCAATAAATTACAACAACAACAACAACATACCTAGTGTATCCCACAACGTGGGGTCTGGAGAGGGTGGAGTGTACGCAGACCTTACCCCTACCTTAGGTAGGGAGGCTGTTTCCGGAAGACCCTCGGCTCAAGAAAGGGCATATGATAGGTCAGATACGGGCAAACAAATCAAAGCAATTATGAAAATGAAAACAATGAAAGTAAATAAGCCATTATAAACCAACAGATACTTGCAGAAAGCAAGAGACAAGAAACTATAGAGCAATAAAACTACTCGTAAGAAAGGATAAACGCGACTACCTACTAGCCTTCTACCCTAATATGAGTCCTCCATACCCTCCTATCTAAGGTCATGTCCTCGGTAAGCAGGATATGCGCCATGTCCTGTCTAATCACCTCTCCCCAATACTTCTTCGGCCTACCTCTACCTCTTCTGAAACCGTCGCTAGCCAGCCTCTCGCACCTCCGCACCGGGGCATTTGCATCTCTCCGCATCACATGCCCAAACCATCTCAGCCTCACTTCCCGCATCTTGTCTTCCACTGAGGCTACTCCAACCTTGTCTCGGATGACTTCATTCCTAATCCTATCGCTCCTAGTGTGCCCACACATCCATCGCAGCATTCTCATTTCCGCCACTTTCATCTTCTGAACATGAGATTTCTTGACTGGCCAACACTCCGGCCCATACAACATAGTTGGGCTAACCACCACTTTGTAGAACTTGCCTTTAAGTTTTGGTGGCAACTTCTTGTCACACAACACTCTGGAGGCAAGCCTCCATTTCATCCACCCTGCACCAATACGGTGTGTGACGTCATCATCAATGTCCCCATTTCCTTGTATAATAGACCCAAGATACTTGAAACTATATTTCTTCTGTATGACCTGGGTGCCAAGCTTCATTTCAACGTCCGCCTCATGCACTATATCACTGAACTTGCACTCCAAGTACTCTGTCTTGGTCCTACTCAACTTGAACCCTTTAGACTCCAGAGGTTGTCTCCAAACCTCCAGCTTAGCGTTAACTCCGCTGCGAGACTCGTCAATCAGGAATATGTCATCTGCAAATAACATACACCATGGCACCTCACCTTGAATTTGCCGCGTCAATCCATCCATCACCAAGGAAGATAAAAATGGACTAAGAGCTGATCCCTGGTGCAACCCCATCACCACCGGGAAGTGCTCTGAGTCTCCTCCCATAGTCCTTACCCTGGTCTTGGCCCCATGCAAATCACTACATGAGGAGAGCGTATTATATGCAGCAAAGCATTGCTCCTTTTTTTTTGAAGATCGTGGTGTCCGGGCCTGTCTGAGCGCACCTTGACTAGTTCCACAAGGTACCTGCTACCTCTCACCAGCATAGGTAAGGGTAACTCTATCCACTAAGGTTTGGACAGATGGGAAGAAACCACCTAGTAATTTTTTTTTTTTTGCCTCTGCTTGGATTTGAACCTGAGACCTCATGGTTCTCAATCCATTTCATTGACCACTAGGCCACACCCTTGATTGCTGCAGTGAAGCATCGTTCTTCAGTCTATCAATGCGAAAGCTGATTTCTCAAAGTTTTTTGCTCCCTTAACCTAAAATAGCTGCTGATTCTCTCTTTCTGACTGTGCGCGTTCCCGTGGATAAAGTGGCTATGCTGTCGATAACATCATTAAAGTGCTACAAGGGGAACGTATCGGCACCCTCTTCCATCGTGATGCAGATACATGGGCCTCAATTGGAGAGTTCGGTGCTCGTGAGATGGCAGTTGCTGCAAGGGAATGTTCCAGGCGGCTTCAGGTATATATAGAGAGACATCTGGCTGTAACATTTTTGTAAGCTGCATGGACATGACTATATATTCTTTGTTCACCTCCAGGCACTTTCTTCCCAAGAAAGGAGTAAAATATTGCAGGATATAGCTGATGCATTGGAAGCAAATGAAAAGGCAATCCTCGCTGAGAATGAAGCTGATGTGGTTGCTGCTCAACAGGCCGGATATGAGAAGTCTTTGATAGCTCGGCTGGCATTAAAGCCAGGAAAAGTAAGAGCCTGATCAATTATGCAACTTAGTCTGAATAATCATGTGCCTTTTTAGTATTCTTGCTGAAATTGCTACTCCTTTGTCATAGATTGCTGATCTTGCAAACTCAGTTCGTGCGCTTGCTAACATGGATGAGCCCCTTGGTCGCATTTTAAAAAGAACAGAGGTGAGTAAATCAGTTCAAATATATGTGGCACAGGTAATTTTTATTGACATGAGGAGCAGACAGATTGTGAAGGAATCTTTTGAAGTACCTCTTTAGAAAAAACCTTCTGCACTATCAGGCGATTTAGTGGGTACTATACTATGTCCACTGAAATTACATTTGAACGGTATAGCCAAAGCTATTTCGTGGTTGTTTTGTTTCTTGAGTCATGGAATGAACTGGGCTGACTTGCTTGAAGATTGGGAGCAATAGAGATGTCGATTTGTAACTAACAAATATCATTGATCAATGTTCAATTATTAGCCTTTAATTTCAGAATGGGATGTTGATTTGATCTCTGGAATATTATATTCTTGTCCAGGTTGCTGATGGATTCATCTTGGAGAAATCATCATCTCCATTAGGCGTTCTATTGATTATTTTCGAGTCACGACCCGATGCACTTGTACAGGTATGCAGTGCTGGCAAAGTTGATGTTTCCGACTAGAAGGAAGGTTCTGCTGCATGCCTTTAATTTCTCCCCTTCCCAATATAAATTAGTAGGGTTCTCTTTTTAGTAGCTATTCAACACTTTGTTGTTACTAATAATGGGGATAATGATGACCGACATGTCTCTATATGTAAACTTATGGAATTCTCTGCATGCTTGAATTGCCCTTGGATTATACTTTTACAGTTCACAAACTCGTTGCACTTTTTTTTGCATGACTAGATAGCTTCTCTAGCACTCCGAAGTGGGAATGGCCTCTTGTTGAAAGGGGGAAAGGAGGCCAAAAGATCAAACGCCATCTTACACAAGGTTTAACTCATAGCTTTATGTTCTCATACACTCTTTGCCGGAGGTTCACGTTTCCTCCGTTTCATGCCAACTTGGTCACCTTCTCCTCTTTTTCTTTTTTCTTTTTTGTTGTCAGGTGATTACCTCAGCCATTCCTGCAATGGTAGGTGAAAGGCTTATTGGACTAGTGACTTCTAGAGAAGAGATCCCTGAATTGCTTAAGGTGCCTGCCAAATATCTTAAATGAGAAACTTATAATCTCTCTCTGTTTCGATTCTTAAGAAATCATGACCTACGTTAGACATGAGTTTCGTTTATAGTTCAGTCTCAAAAAAAAAGTTTCGTTTATAGTTTATTTTCCTCCATTGCAGCATGATGATGCGATTGATCTTGTTATCCCAAGAGGCAGCAATAAACTTGTTTCTCAAATTAAGGCATCCACAAAAATTCCTGTTCTTGGCCATGCTGGTAATTTTGTGTTACTTGAATGTTAATTACTTTTACATGCTATATGCACTCTCTACTTTGATATCAAGGATTCTATTTCGGTGATGGTAAAGTTACTATGTTTGCTTCCAGATGGAATTTGCCATGTTTATGTTGACAAGTCTGCTGACATGGATATGGCAAAGCGCATTGTTGTGGATGCAAAAACAGATTATCCTGCAGCCTGTAATGCGATGGTAGTTTGTTATACTTTTTCATAAAGCAGTCCATTGTTTAACTTCAGTAGTTTATTGTTTTTTTTTTTTCGGTGATAAATTGTTTCACTGCTTTCGCTGATAGGAAACACTTCTCGTGCATAAGGATTTGGCACAAAATGGAGGTCTTAATGACCTGATTGTGGAACTTCAAACAAAAGGTAAAGCTTCTTTTGCAAGCTCCTATCATTGAACTTCTATACGAATATTGTGGGGTCTTGACTTGGAAGTAGGGAACAAAGAATTTGAGGGTGGAGATCTCTGTTGGTGATGGAAGAAAGACTGTTTTCTGGGAAGATCATTGGATTGGCCAGAATAGTTTAAAGGTCACTTATCCTGTTCTGTACTCAATATGTCTTCAAGGTAATGCTACAATTAATGAAATGTGGAACCAGTAAGGGTGGAATCTGAATTTTAGGAGAGCATTTAATGATTGGGAAATTGAGAGTGTTGCTACAA
The DNA here is from genome assembly GCF_019175385.1 of Lycium barbarum. Lineage (NCBI taxonomy): Eukaryota > Viridiplantae > Streptophyta > Magnoliopsida > Solanales > Solanaceae > Lycium > Lycium barbarum. The sequence continues at coordinate 54,313,061 of NC_083345.1, read as the reverse complement.
TGATACAGCTACTGGAAACTTTTAGTGGTATAACTGAGAGATCAGACAGTCTTAGATGGAAATTGAATAGCAAGGGCCTCTTCTCAGTTAAATCTGTCTATTGGCATCTGAACTAAAGAAGTCAAATTAATGTGAACTGGCCATGGAAGGAGATTTGGAGAGTTAAAATTCCTATGAAGGTTTCTTGTTGTCTGGCTGGTGATTAGGAAAGCCTGTTTAACACATGAGAGGCTACAAAGAAGAGGTTTCCAGATTTGTTCAAGATGTCTATTATGTGAGCAGGAAGGTGAAAACAATGAGCATCTTTTTTTGCATTGCAAGACAACTACAAATCTGTGGCACATGTTCTGTTGTATTTTGGGTGTTGAATGGGTAATGCCTAGTTCTACATTGGGACTTCTAAGCAGTTGGAAAAGTGTGGGGAAAAGAAATAGTGATGAAGATTGGTGGCAGGTCATCCCTGCTTGTATATGGTGGGTAGTCTGGAAAGAAAGGAATTCAAGACATTTTGAGGATACTAGCAGTTCCATTCAGAAAATCAGGATGGATTGTCTTAGTTTGTTCTTTTTTTGGTGTAAACAGAATTTGTGGGGGGATATAGGAGAATTGGTAGATTTAATTGGCAATGTATAAGTTTTAGCTTTTGAATAGGGGCACTGACTTTTGCTGTAAGTATGATTCTGTAAAGTTCTTAACTTAACATTTTTTAGGTGTTAAGTTATGGTTAATACAAATGGTTACCTTTGACTAAAAAAAAAAAAAAAAAGAATTTGAGGGTAATTCTGATAGCAAAATCTGCTTCATAATGGTTATTTTCTTAATGTTAGTTTAGCTTTGAGTTGCGTCACCCACAAAAACACTCTAATTATTAAGTCTCATCTATAATGAACATGATACGCAATATACATTATGTTTAAAAAAGATAACTTATATGTTTTGTTCTTTGGATATTACATGTTTCGGCATTCTTCAAATCTTCTAGATCTCCTCTGTTGTTTCAAACTTGATTTTATGATACATAACAAGTAAATTAAATATTATGTGGTCCTTCTCAGTTGTCAAAATCCATGAGTTACTCCTTACCTTATATAATTAGCTTATATTTTCTGATGCTCCATGGTCACCTCATGCTTCATCACTTATATGTCTTGACATGTTCTCCATCTTTGTAATTCTCTTCATAGTATGACCCCCTCTTTGTATTTACATTCAAGCTTGTACTTAGGATACCCTTACACTGTCCACCTCGTAGTATGAAAGTTACTAATGTTACTAGCGTTTCTGTTTATTGCTTCTAATTATCCTTATGACTTGCTGGAGTCTTGCACACTTTCATCTAAATTGAGATTAAAAGTGGTTAATAATATTTTGATTACTCATGAACATGTTCAAAATGTTTTGTGGATAGCTAATCGATGTAGCAAATACTAGCTGCATACAAGGCACTATTGTAAGCCGTAATTTTTCGCACAGTTAAGCATACTTTTTTTTTTTTTTTTTTTTTTTTTTTTTTTTTTTGAGATGGAAGTTTACTAACCATTCTATCCTAATAGTTTTAAAATATGGTAAATGCTGACTATCCATAACCTTTACTTTTTATAAGAAAAGTGATGCTGCCTATCCTCAACTTGTTTGACCTTGAAAGAACAATTTAATTAGATTCAAGATGTGTTGACTGATGTTTGCCTCTGTGGCAGGGGTTTCTTTATATGGTGGACCCAAAGCGAGCTCCCTGCTCAAGATTCCAGAGGCACGTATATTTCATCAGGAATATAGTTCACTTGCTTGCACTGTGGAAGTTGTTGAAGATGTATATGCTGCGATGGATCATATACATCAGCATGGAAGGCATGTTATGTTTGTCTAACTTTTTTTTCACAAAGCTGCATTATGATTTTTTTTTTTTTTTTAAATTGCTTCATATCGGAGCTCCATTTCGGTGCAAACTTTTGCAATCCTTATTTTGTTATACCTAACTTATTGCCAGTGCTCACTCTGAGAGCATCATTACCGAAGATCAGGAAGTTGCTGAAGTTTTTTTACGTCAGGTTGACAGGTATATTTACTCTACTACTTTATCTTATGCCTAAATACATAGGCAGACCCTTAAACTTGCCTTCATTTTCCATTTTGGCACCTCAACAAGGGTCAATACCTATTGGACCCTCCATTGCATCTTATATGTGCCTATTTAGCACGATTCAATCAGTTTTCTCAAAACCTTAAGCGCGTGCGGTTTATAGCGCCTAAAGTGTAAATTAAATCCAATGAGATTTTGCCACATCACCAATATTCCCACATCAACATAATTCACTTAAAAGGTTTCAAAAGAAACCATTTCACTAATGTCGAACTGAAATTTTCAGCCTATTTTTAGTGGGTTTCACTCCATTAAAACTTAATTTTCTGAATAGACCTGGGATTATGGTTGTTCTTGATCAAGATTATCATAAAGGGATTTGTGGCTCATCGCTTTAACAATTCGTCTAGAAGAATAATTTTCTGCAAGCTATGTATTTTGTCTTAATACTTCTTGAGTTAACTAGTATATGTATTTTATTGGATTTCAAGTTTGAGCTATCTAGAAATGTGAATTTGGTTCTCAAATTCTTTCTATCCTTCTTTTTGCAAAGTGGTCGCTTTAGATGAATATTTGCTTTGTTCAGTTAGAGGATGAATTAGCCGCTTTGTTTGCAAACAAACTCATAATTTGAACAGGACTTTGAACAAAAACTGGTCATACATTATATTTGAGGTACCACAAACGTAACTGCTACAGAAATAGAATGCGCATCAACTTGCAGAATTCCTTAAAACTGGAAAGTAAACACTTGACAAAAAAAATCTGATTAAGCATAATCCTAGCCACAAGCTACAAAAACTAGATAGAAAACCTTTGTCCTAGGTTTGATTGAGATCTGGGTTACTGAGCTTTGGGCCTTAACGATCTTGAAGTAATTGGAGTCACAGAGCTTAAACAAGCTTCAACCTAGAACTTGGATTCTGATCGACCTAGCCATTAACCTGTACGGTTGAACTAAGCTTCAATACAGATGAAGAGATGAACTAAGATAGATAAAGATTTGACTTGAGTAAGATTGGTTATGGTTTGGCATAGATGGAAGAATGATGAAGAAGAAAAAGAAACAGAGTAATTAGTGTTTTTTTGTCTGGGGGACGCTTAATACAAGTGATACTCACACTTTCAGCCATGTCATTAAGTTATGTTTAATAGGCACATATAAGATACAGTTGGAGGGTCCAATAGGTATTGACTCTTGTTGAGGTGCCAAAATGGAAAATGAAGACAAGTTTAAGGGGCCTATGTATTTGGCCTTATCTTATAATTCTTATGTTTTCTACTTCATTTTTTACCACAACCCATGAGTAGTTTCTTCAATCTGATATACTAAGACCTCTGGCATTTTATTAGTTTCCAATAACAAGTTTCGCTCATTATTGTTAATCATTTAATGAGGGAAATACCAATATCATATCTACTTAAATGCACTTGATCTTCACTTTTCAGTGCTGCTGTATTTCATAATGCAAGCACAAGATTTAGTGATGGGTTCCGCTTCGGACTCGGTGCGGAGGTATATAATCTATCAGTGATTCCAAGTTATCTTTTTTTTTTTTTTGGTACCGTAGTTTCATATTTCTATGTATCTTGCTTGCTTTTGGGTGAATAGGTGGGCATTAGTACTGGTCGTATTCATGCTCGTGGCCCAGTTGGAGTTGAAGGATTGCTAACAACTAAATGGTATGCGTGCTATCTACTCTCTTTTGATTTCAATCCCTTTTCTACATCTTTCTGGCTTTAAGTCCTATCTGGAAAGCTACCACCCTTAAGGATTTCCTTCTGAAACAACAAAACTGAGTCTTCTGAAACAACAAAGCTATCAATAGTATTATTAGTACTCTCCTACTATCTCATGCTTCAATTTTATTATTACCTGTTGTTTCCTTTGCTTCAGTTATCGTGAGGTAAAACATAACATAAAAAGTCGGTTCCGAGTAAAACTTAGCTATTATAGTGAGGTGTTGTTATATAAGGATATTATTATAGAGAGGTCTGACTGTATTCTACACCTTCTCAACTTGTCAAACATTCCTATGCACAACTTAGAACTCCTATGCACAACTTAGAACATAAGCGTGGAAGTAGTACTTAGCGAAAATTTTCCACAGCTTTACACTAGGCCTCTCTGTTAAATTTAACTGCATTTGTTATCTCTACCGTTAGTTTTAGTGTTTAGGACCAAACATGTCTACTTTTTGTATACGTAAACGGTTTTTTTTTTTTGAAGGGATATACATCAAAGGACCAAAATAGTCCAACCCCTATATATTAAGGACCATTTTTGTTACTGGGTATCTGGTATGTGTAAGAGGAATAATTTAGTAGCTGTTTAAAATATATACTAAGTTGTGGATTCCAGTACCTACTCTGATGCTTTTTCAGCTGTTTCTTTCTTTATTTCTTATAAAGGAGTTTGTCTTCCTTAAAATGTTAAATTCGTTTACTTACTTTTTCTTGGGCGTAACATAGTGAATGTTATTCTGCATTTTGAACATGAGTTGTTTACCCAATGCTGTAATTTTCTATAGGCTCGCAAGGGGAAATGGACAAATTGTTGATGGTGATAAAGCAATTGTCTACACTCACAAAGACCTTACTCAGCAGGCATGAGACTGAAAGCACTGATTGTCCAGTTGTGTATTTAGGAAGATCTTTATTGTGTCCTATTATTGGATGTGAGTTTGATGCTTACCCAAAGTTTTTCTGTATGTTCCAGCCATGGATATTGACTTATGATCATTTGCAATACTACAGGTCAAAAACTCTAATATATTATTCTGTATAACAAAGTTCTCTTGTTGCATAGGTTATAACTTGCATTAATGTAACACCCCGTATCTTGGAACTAAGTTTAGACTCATATCATTAGAGTTTTAGTGGAAAAACTGAAGGTTTGAACGTTTTGCGAGAATGGTTGATAGGCCTACTTCGGGCAGCGATAACTCCTTGATTAGTTGGGAATTTGGGAAAGTACCCTCAATGAAAGTTGTAGTATGTAGAAATACCTTTCTAACGATATAAGGACCAAGCCAATCAGAGATCGGAGCAAGGAGATATAATCGTCTCAATATGGCTAATAGTAAGACACTTAAAATTCGATAGAATCGGCTAAATTTTCGATACGTCTGTCTTCCAGTCAAATTTGGTGAAAATCCGTTGGGAATTTGAGGAAACTTAAAACATGAAAGTTGTAGCCTTTTGAAATAGCTTTCCAACGGTATATTGTGGAGCCCAAACAGAGCTCTGTACAAGAAGTTATGTCCATTTTACCGAACACTGTACATAATCGACACATGTCGCTCTTTCAGGCGCGTGGGGGCGCGTGCGATGGCCCCGCATCGCGGGCCGATCGCGCAAGTCTGAGTATTGAGCTGCAGAACATTGCGCGATGGTCCCGCATCGCGGACCCATTGAATCGGGTCAGATTCGGGTCAAAAAGTCTGGTTACGCGTTTTTAGTTATATCTAAGGTTTGAGGTTTATTTCCCCAGCACCCCATTCACGAAAAATTACCTTAATGTCAATAAGAACAAGTCCCAAGCCTCAAGAACCACACAAGGTAAGTGTTATCATGATTCTATGTTGAATTCAAGTCCCTAATCTCTTTCTAACTTGAGTAAACCCTTCTAATCAATAGATTTGTGAGTGGAACATTATTGTTGGGCATGGAAACCCTAGAACTTGAATTCAAGAGGATTGAACGTCAAAAAGGTAATGTTTCTACACTCTAATCATTCATAATAGTGAATTGATGAGTTCTTGGGAGAATAGTAAATGAGTTTAGTAAAGAGAATTACACGAACTATAGTAGGGTTTTGAATTGTTGACTTGAGATTGTTATAATGATATGGGTGATGGAGAATGATGTTAATTACATCTAATTGAGATTGTAGAATCACCTAGAAGTAACATACTGGGAATTGGGTGAAAAAACGCCATTAATGGAGATTGTGGAGCTTTATGCCCACTAAGTGTTTGATAAAATGCTTAGATGACCAAAACATGAATATTATTGCTAATATAGAATCCTTTTGGCTTGTATTGATATAGATCAAAGTTGAAAGGGGTGACAAACATTGTATTACGCTCAAAGACTGGAATTAAGGTATGTGAGGCTAACTATCTACGTTAGGGAATGTTCATGATTCTCCCTACGCCTCATTCTTCATACTTGTCAGAAATTTGACTCAGAATACTGTTTAGCCCTAGTTTTATGATATGTTGTAGAACTGTTATCTTCTAGGGTTGCAGTTACCGAATTCGTTTATGGTTATCAATTTGAATATCATGAACTCAACACGTAATCTTTATAGACTTATGTATTGTTACCACATGAGTCTCAGTCTAGAAATTAAGTATGCTCAGAAACAGCCAGTGTTTTCAATTCAGTCCAGCATGTCTATTTCAGTGTAGCATTGTTCATTGTTGTTATGGTTTCAGTCCTTATTAATTAACCATAATTATACATATGTGATTTTGCCCGCGGGCACAACACAGTCTTGTGTATACGTATACATGGCCGAGGCCATTGACTGACGCACTACTAGGCCGAGGCCATAGCGTGCATTTATATTGGGCCGATGCCCCACATATACAAACACATATAATACAGATGATTCAGATACAGAGCAGGGAGTATTCATATCTCTACTTCCTTGCTAGTATAGTTACAGTTATCAGTTTCAGTATTTTATTGCTTCAGTTGCTTTACATACCAGTACAATTCAAATGTGTTGATGTCCCTTTTTATTGCTTGGGGACCTGCATCTCGCGATGCACGTAACGATATACAGGTTGACGACTCAGCTATTTAGGAGTGCACGTATCAGCTACTGGTGAACCCCAAATTTCTTCGGAGCGTTGTCAGCTATCCAATTATTTCAATTTTATAGACAACTCTATTATTCAGTACTCTTAGAGGTTTCATAGACACAAGTCAGACAGTCAGATATTGATTATGTTAGTCTTGTTGGCAGTTGTTCAATCGTTTTGGTTTAGCCATGTTGGCTACTGTCAGATATATTTCAGATTGTCTAAGTATTTCCGCATTATGATTTCAGTCAGACCTTTAGTATATCATCATGTGTTTAGTTGTTTCCACATTCAGTTATGTTTTGATATCACATGTTGATTCAGTCAGCCAGTTGGTTCGCTCGGTCACATGCAGTCAGGCACCGGGTGCTGTGTTACGTCCAGGCCCAGGTTCGGGGCGTGACAATTAACTTGCAGCCTAATTTGTCTAGTAAAAGTTTCCAATCATAATAAATTTGAAATGTGTATTCCAAATAAAATATTTGAGTTTCATTAAAAGCAGCTTGTATGCATCTCGACCATTCTCTGCCAACCAAGTCTTGAAGAAATCATCTAGCATTGTCTTTAGCGTTGTCTTTGTTGAGATTTAAGGCTTGGTTTCCACTGTTTGTGTCCTCAATAATTGACTATTAGGTTCACTATCTGGTTCATATTTGAGTTTCATTATATTTGTTACTTGTGGGTGAAGTTTTCTAGGATGAAGTTCATGAATAGCCATTGTTAGATTTTATAATTAGAAAATAGCAGCATTTTCAAAAGTCCTTGAAAAATAGTTATTTCTTAACACGAAAATAAAATTTGGACAAAAGTACCCCAAAAATTAGAAAGGTGGAGATCAACCTTTTTTCAAGCTCATATCTTGGAGTTTCACTGGTTAGAAGTTTGAACTCTAGTATTTTTTCGTCAATTTCAGGTTTTTCCATCAACTCCACCTTTTTTTTCTTGAATTATTGCACTTTTTCATGAACTCCAACATTAATTTCAGTGTTTTTTTGGTGAACTCTAGCATTTTTCCATTTGAATTTTAGCAATTTTTTGTGAACTCTAGCATGTTTTTGCATGAATTCCGGCATTTGTTCATGAATTTCAGCACAATATGTTGGTTTGTAAATATAACAAACTGACATAATTGATTTCGTTGTGGTCTAGATCAATCATGGACGCCCCTAATGCGGACTATACATATTGCATAAGGGATTCAATGTCAGTGAATATGTGCACTGCAACTTGCAAGTTTAGTGAAACATCCCAACTCCCTTTTTTGAGCGTTTATGCTTCAAAGTATGTTTTGAGACTTTTTACAAGCCAGCAATATCATTTGGTACTTGTTGACATGGTTTGATATAGGGTCCAAGGAGCTCAGTACTTTTAAGAAAAGAATTGATTTATCAGAAAAGTTCCAAAGTAGTTTGATCTATGGAAAAGAAGAGAGAAACTACGTATATAATTGAAGCAAAACCAGGGGAAAAAACAAAACACAAAAGAGCTGCACCACACATGTATCAGGGATGCGGAGCGAAATAAGGAAAAGGTTAGTTTTATTGACTGTTCCACCAGACTCACACCTAGGTGTGTTCATGATACAATACGGTAGCGTATTGAAAACTTTGGTTTGCTCTTCACTTTTCAGTTAAGAAAAAATTAAACTAAAAAATCTTACAAATTAATTCGATATGACTCGATATTTTTTGTTCGATTTTGGTAAATGCGGTACGATAAGTTCGTAATCATACTTTATTCGACTCAACTTAGATAATGATAACTTCAACTTTCAAGAAGCATCTCAATTATATTATATTAACACATTACACATATAGAAACGTTCAAGGAAAGAAAAAACAATTTCTTTCATTAATCAATTAACACAAAAAAACCATTCCCATCAAGACAAACAACTACAATAAAGTTTACTAATAATAAGAACCAAATGTACACAGCACTAGCAAAAGAGAAATTAGAAATACAAATATAACCAAAGAAAAAAAAATACCCATGATAAAGTTGGATGTCAAATACTACGACAATTTTCATGATGACATTAAATGATATTTAATTTGTACTATTACTATTTTATTATTTTAATCTATAAATTTTTTTTGATCAAGAGACAAAATTAGAAATGTATCTAAGATATTGTGCCAAGAGAGTACAACAACTCTAATGGTTAATTTATCAATATTTGTTAGTTCTAATCAAATATCTATTATTTGATGACAGTCATACTTTCATGAACTCTTGAACGAAGGAGGGGACAAAGACATTGTGTTGGGAGACTTGGAGCACTCGGATAGGCGTCGCAACTTTGGATATTGTAGGAGTATAAAGGTTGAGAAGGTTAAGGGAGCTGCTCGTAGGATGCACAGGGGAAGAGCGACCAGACCTGACGAGATTCCTGGGGAATTTTGGAAGAATGCAGGTAGGGTAGGCTTGGAATGGCTGACTGGGTTGTTTAATGTCATTTTCAAGACATCGAAGATGCCGGAAGAATGGAGGTGGAGTACAATAATTTCCCTGTACAAGAACAAGGGAGACATTCAAAGCTGCAACAACTATAGAGGTATCAAGCTGCTAAGTCACACTATGAAAGTGTGGGAAAGGGTGGTGGAAATGAGGGTGAGGAGAGGTGTGTCTATTTCAGAGAACCAGTTTGGATTCATGCCGGGGCGCTCGACTACAGAAGCCATTCATATTGTAAGGAGATTGGTGGAGCAGTATAGGGAGCGGAAGAGGGACTTGCACATGATATTCATTGACCTAGAAAAGGCCTACGACAAAGTGCCAAGAGAGGTCCTATGGAGATGCTTGGAGGCTAAAGATGTACCTGTGGTGTACATTAAAGCGATAAAGGACATGTATGATGGAGCTAAGACCAGGGTAAGGACGGTATGAGGAGACTCGGAGCACTTCCCTGTTATGATGGGGTTGCATCAGGGATCAGCTCTTAGCCCGTTTCTATTCGCCCTGGTGATGGATGAATTGACACGACAAATACAGGGTGAGGTGCCTTGGTGTATGTTGTTCGCGGATGACATAGTCCTGATTGACGAGACTCGCAACGGAGTTAACGATAAGCTGGAGGGCTGGAAACAGACGTTGGAGTCTAAAGGATTTAAATTGAGTAGGACCAAGACAGAATACTTGGAGTGCAGGTTCAGTGGCCTACCGCGTGAGGCTGACGAGGAAGTGAGTCTTGGTACCCAGGCCATTCAAAAGAAAGGAAGTTTCAAGTATCTTGGGTCTATTATATAGGGAGATGAGGATATCGACGATGATGTTTCACATCGTATTGGTGCAGGGTGGATGAAATGGAGGCCCGCCTCCGGAGTGCTGTGTGATAAGAAAGTGCTACCAAAACTTAAAGTCAAGTTCTACAAAGTGGTAGTTAGACCGACTTTATTGTACGGGGCGGAGTGTTGGCCAGTCAAGAAATTTCACGTTTAGAAGATGAAAGTCGCGGAAATGCGAATGCTGTGGTGGATGTGTGGGCACACTAGGAGGGATAGAATTAGGAATGAAGATATCCGAGACAAGGTGGGAGTGGCATCGGTGGAGGACAAGATGCGGGAAGCGAGGCTGAGATGGTTTGGGCATGTGAAAAGGAGAGACACAAATGCCCCAGTGCGGAGGTGTGAAAGGTTGGCTATGGACGATTTCAGGAGAGGCAAAGGGAGGCCGAAGAAGTATTGGGGAGAGGTGATTAGACAGGATATGGCACATTTTCAGCTCACCGAGGACATGACCTTAGATAGGAGGTTGTGGTGGACTCAGATTAGGATAGAAGGCTAGGTGGCTTCTCCTTTCACCATAGTAGGTGTAGTTTGCTCATTTGTTTATTGCCATTTGATTTCTGCATTTGATTGCTGCTTATATTTGTTGGGCCGTTGTACTTTGGTTGTCTTATGCAGTGGACTCAAGATAATTTCATATTTGGCTGATTTTGGCCTAACCCAACATAACTCATTTTAAAGTGATCTCCAACTTAGCCCAATTCTAGCTCATTTTTAGGATTTACTTAAATTTGGATTTATTACTTGAAATTTACTCTCTCTCTCTCTCTCTCTCTCTCTCTCTCTCTCTCTCTCTTTTTGTTTTTTGTTTTTTTTTGTTTTAATGTATTCACTTTTCTTATAAAGTTGTGGTGTGTTTGATGGAGGAAAATATTTTTATTGAAAATAGTTTCCAAGGGAAATGTTTTACTCAAAAATATTTTCCACGAAAAATTCGCGAAAATATTTTCCTACAAAATATATTTTAGCGAAAAATGTATTTGTAGAAAAACATTTCCACAAACGTTTACAGAAAATAGACCTTAAAAAAATCTGGGTCAAGTTGGGCAGGTCGTGACCGAGATAATTTTTAGCCCATTTCAGCCTAAATAACTTTTGGGCCAATGTTAGCCCAACTCATTTATTACCTCAGCCTATTTTGATTGGACCAATTTCAGCCAACTCATCCATTTGACACCTCTAAATTCAAGGGTCTACTTAAGGGAGGATTATATGTACAATTGTTTATTTTGTGAATAATAACTGCAGTCTTAGGTTAAAGGATAAATTAAACACGGGTTAATAATTTTTTGAAATTTTTGATTGGTTGAATTAAGAGCATGTTTGGAAAGCCACTGTGCAATTGAACTTGAGTGTAATTACACAGTTTTGATATGTTTATCTGACAAGTAATTATTTGATCAACATATAATTGAGTGTAATTGATTCTCAAGAGGGAGGTGAAAATTGTTGATAATGTCATTGTTACATCCGACATTTTTGCATGTTCGAAAAAAAATTGAGATAACTTAACTTGTAATGAATAAGGCCCTATTTGGACCTTACTTGGTATGAATGTGTCGGCTATGAATATATTGGTGTGGAATAACGAAAGGAGGCCAAGGGCAAAAATTGGAATTTTGAAAATTTGCTTCATGAATTACAAAATGTAACCATTTGGACTCAAAAAAAATATAAGAGAAATGAGGCCCAAAATGGGAGAGCCCAACCGGCCATAGGTTGGCCCAAGTCCATGGAATTAATTTCCATGTGATAATTAAGGATAAGGGACCATATTATATGCAAGTCATCCTTATCAATTAGAAGCTTCAAGTAAAATCAAGAACAAAAAAAAAAAGAGGCTCACGGCTAGAAAGAAAGAAAAGGAAAGAAAGAAAGAAAAAAATCTTGGAGCCTAATCTTGGGTTCAAAAATTCATTTCTTGTGGGATTATTACCAAGCTCAAGATTCTCTACAACTTGGTATAATTATTTTGGCAAGAGGACAACTCTAGTGGCAAGTGAAGAATTTGAAGAAAAGGTAAGAATTTCATGCCTTTGTTATGTTATGGAAGGTGTATGCATGTTGTAGAGTGTGGAATTGAGTAAGGAGTATGAAACTTGTGTGTTATGTGTATGAATATGTGTTGGCCGTGTGGGAGGTTTTGACCGTGTGTGTGTGTGTGTTGTATACTTATGATGAGTCGAATTTATGTTATAATCTTGTTGTAGTTATAGTAGAAAGTGTATTGGAAGTGAAAGTTGAATGAATTAGTGAAAGTTGGAAAAAAAAATAGTATGTGGCCGTGAGATGTAAGGAGTGAAATGGAAGTGAATTAAGTTTTGTTAGTATGTTAAGTGTGTTATGGTGAAGTAAATGAATAGATAATAGTTCTTGTTGTCATGGAAAAATGGTTGCTATGTTGTTATAAGAAATTATGCAAATTCATTGTAACTTATGTAAATATGGAAATGAAAGTAGTACGAGGCAAATTAGGATTGTCATTGATGAAGTTGGAAGATAAGAATATGTCATGAACATGCTTGCTAAAAGATTGGAAGTTGTGGGTGAATTATGTCTTTGGCAGGAGACTTGTATATTGTGTATACTTTATGTATATTTGGTGAAAACGATATGACATGCCTCCGAATCATGTTGTAATGGCCTTGATAAGTGATGAATATGAAAATGGTAAGATTGGTTTGGAAATGTAAGGTCGGAATGAAAGATGTGATGTTATGTCGGAAAGATGGCTAGTATGCCATATTATGTGTTTTGTGATACTTGTTGTTGTTATTGATGTTGTTGTTGGGTTGCTGTGTTGATATATTAAGCCGAGCTAAGTCTCGGGGATGTTATATATATAGGGGAAATGCTGCCGAAATTTCGGTAGGCAATTATGTGATTAAGTATGGAATCTTAAAGGCTTGAATTGACAATTGGTAAACTTGACCATTTGTAGATTCTGGACGAAATTGGAAGTGAAGCTAAGCGAGCATAAGGCGCAATTGAGGTATGTAAAGCCTACCCCTTCGTTCTTAGGCATGTTCTGAACATAATAGGCTCGGCCGCGAGCCTTAAATACGACTTCGTTCCTCGGAATTCGAGATTGAAATCCGCTCCAATTCCTTCAGTGAGATCGAATCACTTTCTTATAACTTGTCCCTAAAGTGAACTTTTGTATGAAACCTTCCTAAACGGAGTTGGAATACTTCCAAATGATTATGGATGACCTCATAAGGTCTATTATCAATAATTCACGTATGTCGCCTCAAGTTGGTCCGAGGTGGGCCCACAAGGCCCCGACACTTTTTGTATGACCTAAATTGCCCTATTTCTGTCCGTTTCTCACAGGCAACATCTGGACTATTATTCTGATCATGATATGACTACTTTTTATATAAATTTTACAAAATGGCTTTGACATCTGAAAATCTGATTCTGGTAATAATCCGTCGTGCCTTCCCAAGCAGGATATAGACGCATATTATGAATGTTATTCGAATACTCTGATTTGACTCGCCATTTGGCCTACTTCAGTTTGATTGAGTCGGTATAACGATCTGTATGTATGTGATTTCTCATTAATCTGTTCGTGGATGTCTCAATGCTTCCTTTCACCGGATCCCGGGCCGGTTTATATCGTGCAGATGGGCCGCCGAGTCCCTTGTCGGGGGCCGGGTCCCATGTATGAATTCCGAAGTATGATGTGTCCGGTTCTGGGGTACTGTGGTATATGTCCGTCCCCGGTTACTGTGAATATGTTACGAAGTATGATGTGTCCGGTTTCCCAGCGTGTGATCTGTCCCCGGGGTTACCGTGGTTATGTTATGATGTGTTATGTGACGGAGATGTTCGAAGATATGAAATCTTCTGAAATATGATATGTTGTAGCGCCAAAGGCAGGAGTGGCGACCACGTTCCTGTGCCCTGTTCTGAGTCTGTCTGTCCGTATGGATTCTGATTCTGTCTGTCCGTATGGATTATGATTCCGTCTGTCCGTATGGATTGTGATTCTGCCCGTCCGTCTGGACCATGATCCTGTCCGTCCGTTTGATTTATGGTTCTGTCCGCTATATTTCTGTGCTTCCGGTTCAGACTATGATTATGTTTGTTATGTTTCTGCTTTACATACTCGGTACATTTTTCGTACTGACCCCCGGTACTTCGGGGGCTGCGTTACATGCTCGCTGGTACAGACGCACCCGGTGATACGCCGCCAGTCTAGGGCACAAATTCAGCTATTTTGGAGAGCTCCTTTGATCCGGAGCGTGTTCTTTTGGTATATATCTTCTGACATCTGTATATTCTGTACGTATGGTAATTCTGGGTACGACGGGGCCCTGTCCCGTCATATGATTCTGTATGTCTGTTAGAGGCCTGTAGATATGTATGTGGGTTACGGCTTACATCTGTTCAGGTAGGTACGTATGGGTATCCAGTTAGGATACCAGTCGCGGCCCACGGGGTTGGGTCGTGATAGTCATGACCCGACTAGGGCCGCGACGAGCACCCGGTGCTACCCCGTTCGGGCACCCCTTTAGCATACTTTCACATAACGTCTAGGTGAGCCATAAATCAAATCATGCATTCTAGCCATCAATCATACTAGTCCCAATTGGACGACAACATTTCTTATATCATCGCAGGCATCTATGCCACATCAATGTACATGGGCCGACAAGGCCAACAAAATGACATACACAAAAAGATAGGCCGACAAGGCCAAACACATCTAACTACATACACATGTCTACGAGCCTCTAAGAATGTTATAGCATATCACATGAGCGGGACAGGACCCCGTTATGCCCATAATTATGTACACAAAAGAATAAGTACCCAAAAGCTATAGCTCCGAATGAAATGGAGCTCCGCTATGTAGTCCCTGAAAATATAGCTATGGATCAAGCCTGTCTCCCTGTGCACCTGCGGGCATGACGCAGCGTCCACAAACAAAAGGACGTCAGTACGAAGAATGTACTGAGTATGTAAAGCATGATCAATATCAATATGAAAGCTTAAGAGTCAACATATGAGATAGCATAACATGGGAGATAATAATATCGTCGTCATAGCACTTACTCGCTTTCCACAAGGACATTCTATTTATATTGCGTATCCGTATACATACATCCACATCCGTATTTATTTACCTTCACATTCATTCCTATAACATATTCGTACTCATATTGATGTCATATACACACACATATATATACTTATAGCCTTTATATAGCTTTTGTATAGCGTACCGGACCATAAAGGATCGGTGTTTCATACATACTTGGCCAACCAAGGCTCAAGCTCATACATACCTGGCCCTACCAAGGCTTCAGGGTTATCCGTACCTTCTGCAGAAGTGCGCGCGCGTTACGTAGTCATATACATACTCTATACATATTCATATACATACATTCTACCCGGCATCATAAGCTCGGGGTTTTATCATAGCCCTTCATAGGCACACATACATACAATAGCCCATAGGCATCTTAATCATCACATTATCCTCATCATTATTACTATCTTCGTTGTTATCATTACATCTATCTTATAGGCCTACTCGTCATACGAGGAACTTAGTACTATCGTAGCACAGCAAGCATCGTGAGCTTATGAGCTCTGAATGTCAATCATTTGAAGAAATCATAGACTCATAGAAGATTTAGACGTTAGGCCAAAGAACCATGCCTTATGAAAGAAGGGTTAGCCTTACATACCTTTTCGTTCGACTATATAGCACTTGCACGTTCTCTTTCAATACTCGCGTTTATACCTTCATTAAGGTCATACCATCGTTAGAATCGACAACTAGCATAAATGGCTAAAGCTAGAGAAAATCGGACAGCATCTCCTTTATTTATACAACATTCCTCCATATCATAATTCAACTCCCAAACGTCAATAATACATTTACAATATCATAACAATAGCCTTTAGTCATCTACATTATCCATATTCTCAATTCACTCCCAATTTTCCATATTCAAGACCATAACACACGATTTCGTCCATTCACATATATTGCCTATTTCATGATCTTAACGTCATTTATAACCCATTCATGTCACAACACAACAACAATCATGATTCAATTCAAACTATCTCCAAACGTCACTATTCATCTTTCATGACCCATTTTACTATACTCTTCTAAAATCCAAGCATATCAACTTCCCAATACCTTAAACAACATATAAATACCATAAATCTTACCTTAGATGTTGTAGGAACAAGCCTTAGTTGGTAATACTCCACTTGAGCAAAAACCCTAGTTTTTCTCCATATGGATTTCTTGACTTGAATGATCTTTAATGGGTTTGCTTGCACTTGATTCACTTATTTTGTGTTGTTGATCACTAAAAACTCTTGAAAACTTGTGTAATAAATGTAGAGAGATGTTTTAGAGAGAAGGATGAAATGTGGAAATGATTTCATGAACTTGGCCCCTTATTTAATAACCCATCACTGATCTGTCGGGTTCATTATACGGTCCATTATACGGTCTGTATAATCATTATACGGTCCATATAATTGACCGTGAAATGTGTCTTTCCTTCACCCTTCACTGTGAACGTTATACGGTCCATTATACGGGCCGTATAAATTTGTACGGTCCGTATAACTGACTGTATAACTCCACCAGCGAGCAACCTTTTCTGTGATGGTTCTACGGTCCATTATACGGCCCGTAAAACATTATACGGTCCGTATAATGAGTCGTATAACCCATCAGTCCACTGCACTTGTTCTCGTCGCTTCGTTTGATCTCCAAACCTTATGGAACCTTCTTAACACTTATTCAACACTTCAATACCAATCCAAGGGACGTTATCACTCTTCTGCAAGATATCATTAAGCCCTTACTAACTCGTAACCCGTATTTACTTTCCGTTACTTATCAAATACCTTGCCTTCTCTTGGAAATCCTCTTCCCCCCATCTCTAACATCTTTGAACTCTCACCTAGAATCATCGAATGTCATCTCGCCCATGAAAACATCGTATACTCATACTCCTTACTAGTTCATTCACTTGCGTACCAACGGAAGATTTTCCGAGGTGTAACAGATAATTACATGGTTACTTTTTAATTTCTTTCCTTTTTATTTTTATTTTAATTCCTTTTCTTTTTAATTTTTTAATTTCTATTATTTCGATTTCTTTTTTATTTTTACTTTTTAAATCAATGTTTTTTGTTAAATATATCTTTTACGTTTTTTATCTTTTATTTTCTTTCTTCTCATTTTCCAACTTTACTTCTTGTGATTTCATGTAATTACTCATATTATTTTATTTCTAATTTACTTTTCTTTATTATTTTATTTAGCGTAGCTGCATTATTATTCTAGTTTTTGAATCTACGCCTTCTAATATTAAAAAAAAAGAGTCATTAACAAACTTGACATATAATGAGTGATGTTATTAAAGTAAAACTTCGTTGTTGAATGAGGTTATAGACTCTTTTTTCCTTTTTTTTTGAATTATATTTACTTAATATTGGAACTTAGTTTATGTTATGTTTGCATTTGACATAAAAGTATTATGCTATCTATTTTTTTGAATTTTAAATTTATGTTATATTTGCGGTTCTGATTTATTTATTTAGTATTGACTTGTTATTTCACATTGCATGTTGCTCATTTTTCAGTTAGAATTGATAGATTATGTCTTTGTCAAATATTTGAATAATGTTATGACATTATATTTATATTAATCATTTAGTCAAAAACGCAGTCCATGATGTTCTTACAAAATGTGTGTTTTTATAATTAATTAAATTAATATATTATTTATTTGAAAATATATATCAATTATTTTTCACAATATGTATCTTAAATACCTAATTTAATATCATTTAGAAAGGCACATATTTTTCAAATATTAATTTTAATTTTTGATAGCTAACTTTTATTTTAAAATTTAAATCTAACTGTGTAATTACACTTTTGCAACCAAATAGTACACTTACAATTACACTGTAATTACGCGATGTCAAATAAACAGGTCATCCTAATTACTAGATTGTGTAATTACTATCATATTAATTACACCAATTCTAATTACCAAATGGCTTTCCAAACAGACCCTAAAAGTTACACTTTACATTACTTTAATTTAAAACATGTACTTACTTTTTTAAAAAAAGAAAGTTTATTTACTATTATACCTTTGACTTGGTATCTAAGTTTCACCTAACAACTAGGCCAATTGTTTCCCGTTTGGACATGATTTGAAATCATATTGACTTGAAATTAAAATTCATTTTGGACATGTAATTTAGATTTCTTAAGTTATATTTTTCTCATAAACATGAAAATCCTAGAATTTGTGAAAACTATAAAAACTTCTCCAACTCTTATACAATCTTACCAAATGAGCAAATCATAATTCATAAATAAGGTATCGAAATATCCTAAGGTGTCGCGTGAATAAATCACATATCTTCATGTTTCTTTTATAAAATAAATGTCTGCTAATTATATGCTATTACAAACTTTCAAATGCACATAATTTTATAAAGATCCACTACTAGTCCAATAAATCAACAGTAGTAATAACTTGCTATTCTTTAATATAATCCTTCCACCTGGTAAGGATAATCTCTTCATGTCGACCATGGATCCTGTTTTGCAAAATTTAAAATGTTGGATCTTCTTTACAAAATATAAACTTATGGGTCAAGTTTTATATTTTAAAAAAAAAATCACACTTTGGAATTAGAAATCATACTTTTTTGGAGAATTTGGAATTTTAAATTAAAATTAAAATTTTGTGCATATTTCATAAACAAATGCTGATTTCAAATCAGAACATGAAATTGGAGTCCCAAATCCTATGCCAAACGCCTTACTCAAAGAACTTCACTTTCTATCTGCTCAAATAACAAATGAAGAAGAAATCCAGAAGATCAAACGAGCAGTCATTTGGAAAAGCGAAGTTGTAAAACTTTTCGAAAATGACAATAATTGTCCCTTATGTTTGATGGTAGGTTTAAAGTGGTCCCTTAAGTATGCATTGAAAAGTTTCCTTTTAAGTTTGTTAAAAGCTACTCTATGTTCATTTTTACTTATTCATTATACTAAAAATAAATTTTTATTTTTACATGTTCACTTAGCATATCAAAAGAAAAACTTTTTTTTTTTTATATTATACCTTTAACATTAACTAATAATTCCCCAAATCATATTTCAAGATTTTCAGAAGCATGAGTTTTATAGTAAAATGTGCACTTCATTTATTATTTTTCTTAAAAGAAGTGCAAATTCAATTGTGGATAAGTAAAAGTGAATATCTACTAGATTTAACAAGAACTATAAAGAAAAAAAGAATTTAGCGGAAACTTACATGTAGAGATACAATTATTGTAGTTTCTATTTTTTTATTTGTTTATTCATATTATTCTGTTACAACTTTTAAGGTGCAATTTCTGTTATCTTTTATATCTTTTTGGTGTCTAGTGTATTTTGATGTTGTAATTTTTTTTAGATTTGATGAGACTTTCTTGGTGTTTAAGATTAAAAGTAATCAATGTTTCCGTCAAATAACGAGCATAAATTGTGAAATATATGATGGAGATTAAAAGGAACAAACTTAAGAAGGACCAAAACTGCTCGATGACTATTTTGAACCTACCATCTAACATAAAGGAACAATTTTATCATTATCTCAAACTTTGTTAATCTCCTCATTATGCTCTTTTTTGCCTTCCTTTTTCTCCAACAGCACTGGTATGTTCATGGTATGGAAAAAAATCAATCCAAATCAAAAATCAAATCAAATCGATTAAATAAATTGATAATTTTTTAATTTGGTTTGATTTGATTTTAAATTTAAAGCCCGATAATATTTGATTGTTTTGGTTATAAAATACAAACTGAAGAAAAAAGTTAATCGAACCGCGAAATTATATGCACAATTTTTTATTGGTAACTATTCACATTTTATTACCAAAAGTGACAATGTACAACTCAAAAAGAAAAAAAAAACACAAAAAAAGTAGAAAACATACCCAGCTAGACACCATCTGGACAAGGCCAAACTAGTGATACCACCAAGCTACATAACTTCTTGTCACCAATTCAAGCTAAACAGGAAAAGCATCAAAGCTATTAACACACTGTATTAGCTTAACATGCTTAAGCTCTCACAAATACTTCTTAGATCACTTTTGTTAAAGGCTATACGTCCACCAAATACAATATGTGGAGGGACCTGGTTGTCTACCAGTTCTCTTATGCAGTGTAGTTGTCACGACCCAGCCGGAGGGCCATGACGGGCACCCAGAGCTAACCTACCGAGCACCTCTCATCATACTTTCACAATCATATCTAGGTGAGCCACATGGCTTGCTCCTAATTTCTATGCATCGATAATTCAAATTCCATTGGACTAGGGGTGCTTTTATATCAACAACATTAACTATGCCCATATATATATATATATATATATATATATATATATATATATATATATATATATATACACACACACACACACACAAGCCGACGTGGCTATCAAGATGATATACAAAAATATGAGCCGACAAGGCTGAGAGACATCTAGTTATACACAACTGTCTACGAGCCTCTAAGAATACATGAAATCATAAATACGGGACAGGATCCCGCCATGCCCATATATGTACACCAAAAGAATAATACCAACTATTTCGGCTCCAGATCAAATGGAGCACCTCTATGCAATCACTGAAGAAGCAGCCCACTGGTCTGGTCTGTCTCCTTGTCTACCTGCGGGCATGAACGAAACGTCCATAAACAAAAGGACGTCAGTCCGAATAATATACTGAGTATGTAAGGCATAAGTAGTAACATGATAAAAACATGAAGGATAACATAAGATAGAAGTGTCACGACCCGACGAGGGGCCATGACGGGTATTCAAGTTTTAAGGAAGTAAGGTATGAAGAGTAGAACTTCCAAGATAGTAGTTGTTTATGGTGTGTTGCACGCCATAAAAACATGAAGGTAAATATGTTTCAAATCAAAATGGTTTTCCTACGATTATGAGCATAAGAAATACGACTGTACGCAGAATGAGTAACAGAACGAGTGGTGCTTGGTGGTTAGCCCTGGGTACCCGTCATGGCCCTAGCCGGGTCGTGACAAAAGTGGTATCAGAGCAGTTCAGTCCTAGGAAGTGTCTACGAACCGTGTTTGGAAGAGTCTTATTTATGGTGTGTTGCGCGCCACGCTAATAAACATGAGGCTACAGGGCATTTAGGAAAAATGACCATTCTTCATCTTAAGAGATTGTGCGATAGAGATGTGTTATAAGATTATCTCATCCCTAATAATGTGCTATGATTTCAGAAATGCCGCCAAAGGGAAAAGCTACAGCCACCCAGAAGGGCAAGATTACGATGAAAAGACGGGTAGAAAGAGAGCCATTAATGAATGTACAAGAGGATGAATAACATAATGAGGCTACATCTAATACTTCTCCTACCCCACATATTATAGAAGAACAAGAAGGGGCTTCAGCTCCAGCTCCTATGCCTCCAGTTCCTCCATCGGCTACTTCGGGTCAACAAGTGACCGAGGCTATCCACTTATTGACACAGTTAGTTGCCGCCCAGGCACAGCAGCAGGGTTCGAGTTCAAGTGACAGGGCCGTTAGTACTAGAGCCTATGATTTCATGAGTTTGAATCCTCCGGAGTTTTTCGGGTCAAATCCGGATGAAGACCCTCAAGGTTTTATTGATGAAATGTTGAGAACATTGAAGATTATTCATGCCTCCGAAACCGAATCTGTGGAGTTAGCATCTTATAGACTCCGGGATGTAGCGGTCTTATGGTATAATAATTGGATATCATCAAGAAAAGAGAATGCGCCTCCTCCGGTTTGGCAAGAATTTGTAGATGCCTTCATCCGCCACTATTTGCCACCCGAGGTCCGCCGAGCTAGAGCGGACAGGTTTCTAAATCTGAGGCAAGGAAATATGGGTGCCCGGGAGTATAGCATGCATTTTAATTCCTTGGCTAGATATTCTCCAACCATGGTGGCCGACATGGGAGATAGGGTGCATAGGTTTGTGAGTGGCTTAGGGCCATATTTATTTAAAGATTGTTTAACAGCTTCATTGCAAGACGGGATGGATATTTTCCGCATTCAAGCCCATGCCTAGAATTTAGAAGAGCAACAACATCTGCAAAAGGGCGAGCGTGATATTGATAAGGGGCAAAGTAAGAGGGCCAGATCCATAGGTGCCGATAGCGACTATAGAGGAGTATCGAGGCAGTCATATTCTAGACACTCAGGCCAGTCGGCGACTAGTGTACCTCTACGATTTGCAGGCCAGAGGTTCGATTGCTCTATTCATTCCAGACCGGATCAGAGTTTCAGAGAGTCGGGCTCTCGGTATAGGAGTGATTCAGGCCAGATGAGATCATTTATATCACAATGTACCCAGTGCGGTAAGTTATATTGGGGACCGTGCCGATTGGGTTTGGATGTTTGCTATGTTTGCTGTCAGTCAGGTCATATTATGAGAGAGTGCCCATTTCGAGGCGGTAGGCGTGCGGTTCCGCCCACAGGATCCGCAGCCGGTTCTTCGTCATCCATGCGCCCTCTGGGCCAAGACTCCCAGACACTAGCAGGTCAGGGTAGGGGCAGGGGGAGAGCTCTTAGTTCGAGTTGTCCTCAACATCGTACGTATGCATTAGCTGAGTGACAGGATCTAGAATCACTCCCCGATGCCGTCACTGGTATATCTGCACCTTTGATAATGTGTTAAAGGAGGAATAAATATTTGTATTATTAAGCAAGTATGAATTGAGGGGTTTTATGCTATGTAGCGACGGTAATCGGTAAAGTATGATATGTGAGTGTTTATACATCCTTGAGGACAGTATTGATCCACCACCTGTAATCTTCATGAAATACCTTTTAAAGTACTACCGATGAGACTTAGAAAAAAAATGGGTTGTAAGGATGATGGTATTCAAGTTTTAAGGAAGTAAGGTATGAAGAGTAAAACTTCCAAGATAGTAGTTGCTGAATGATAGAGAAAAGATAGGGTCAGTTAGAAAAAGTAAGAGAGTGACGTACGCTACTGAGTAAGTTAGTTATTAATGAAAGCTTCCTTATGGTGTAGACTATATTGTCAATATTGTTTTATAAAGATGTGAGCGTAAAGAAAATATATGAGGCGTGAGTTATAGCACTTTAGAAGTTTACCGTTACAGGATTATTGAGCTAGTAGTACAAGGCTGCATAATCAACGAAAGAAATGAGAGATGCCCTAGAAGAATTAACTGTATGGTAGAAAGGGAATGGGGAAGGTATAGGCAAATATAAAAATGCATCCTTAATTGACGAGATAAACTTGTAGTTTAAGAGAGACCTGCCTAAAGAAAGAGTGTTCAGGTAATGGAGAAGAGAGAGGATATTAATAACCAGACAAATTTGTTTTAGAAAATAGAGTTGGGTACTAAATACTACTACGGTGATGAATGGGAATACGAATGACAGGAAGGGGGTAGTGAAGAGGCCAACAAGAAAGTAGTAAAGAAGGATTGAATAGGGAGATACTTGAAGGAAATAATGAACTAATACAGGAGGATAAGTGGAATAGTTGCCGCAAGTTCATTGAAATGAGGATAAACTATTTGAAAGCATACTAAAGTTTGACGACAGTGACCCTCGGTATCACATTGTTGAGATGCAAAAATTCTTTTTGAAAGGGTCATGATAATTATTGGGAGATTTCCTGAGAATAGATGCAAGGTGATTTAGAGAGCTCAATTAACTTATCTCAAGAATTGAAATTGGTAAATTCGGACTTTCATATGTTTATGCATTGCAAGGGCACTGATAATTTCCCATAGTTGTGCTGAGTAATGATATTACAAGACAGTTATCATACGAGAAGTTCCTACTGCCCTCCCAAATAGCCCCTGGTTGTGAGTTAAGAACTAGAAATGTAAGCTTGCTAAAGGTATTATAAAAGAATGCGAGAAAGAGACCCCCTGAAAAAAATATGCAGTTAGGTACCCGTACTTATTTCATCCCCCGGAAGAGATCCATGATGAAACATCGAGATTATGAGGTATGTATGTTTTCTTTTTATGCATATGGGTCGTGTATGACCAACTTATATTGTTATTATGTTGTGGCCCTGTGAGGCATTATTATTATGGGCTGTTGTGACAGGATGGTAGTGCCATATTACAGGGGAAACTTTGGTGAAATTTTCGTAGAATTTCCGAGTGCTTAACATTCGAGGACGAATGTTCCAAAAGGAGGGAAGAATGTTACACCTCGAAAAATTTCCCATTAATGTACAGTGAATACACTAACGAAGGGCACGAGGTATACGATGTTTCGGTAAGTAAGAAATAACATTTGATGATCCTAATTGAGATTTCAAAGACATTAGAAGTAAGAGAAGAAAGTTTGCCAAGAAAGACAAGGTATACGTTATATATTGAGAAGGATTTACAAGTACCGAGTTAGTGATGGCTTAAGGATGTTTTGGAGAAGAGTTATAACATCCCTTATATTGGTAATGAGGTGTTAAACAAGTGTTAAGAAGGTTCCATAAGAATTGGAGATCAAACGAGTCGACGAGAATGAATTCCGGAAGGTTGGGCAACATACGGTCCAACATACTGGCCGTATGTCTGGCCTTATATTATACCCAGAATGGCTCTTTCACTGGACCAGATCTACGACCAGACATACGGCTAGTAGAAAAGATACGGACCGTATGTTGGTCCGTATCTTGGTGTCGGGACAGATTTTTAAAAATAATATAAGGACCGAACCCCATTCAATTTATTTCATTTCTCCTCTCCACACTTCAAGAAAACTCTAGAACCCTCTCCACTCTTCATCCACAAGAACTCAAGAGAGATTTGTGATCAACTTCATCAAACCAACAAAATCAAGTGTATGAAACTCATTGAAGTTCATCCAAGCTAAGAAATTCCAATGGAAGTGAACTAGGGTTTTGGTGTAAGAGGAGTATTTCAACTCAAGGCTTATTCCTACATTATCTAAGGTAAGTTTTATGATCTTTCCATGTTGTTTAAGGTAATGAGAGGTTGAAAGACTTAGGTTATGAAAGGAGATAGAAAATGGGTCACAAAGATGAGAATAATGAGATTTTGAGTAGTAGTTTGGAATGAGTCATGAATATTCATATGTTGTGATTGTAAGTATGCTATAAGTGACATTTAGAACATGGGATAAGTATTATATGTGAGAAAACGCAATAGTGAACTATGACCATGATTATGGAAGAATTGAAGTGTGAAATGTGGATAATGTAGATGAATGATGATTGTTGCTTATAGGATTGTGAATGTTGTTATGGATATTTGGGAGCTGATATGTAATATGAGAAAAGTTGTATAAACAAAGGAAATGCTGCCCAATTTTCTCTAGCACTAGTAAGCACGTTCATATAATCGAGTAGCTAATGTTGATGCGAATTCCCTTGAAGGTAGAAACGTGAGCGTTGAAGGAGAAGGATCAAGCGATAGAGTAGCTAAGCAAAAAGGTATGTGAGGATAATCCTTTCTTTCTAAGGCATGACTCCATGTCATGAATTCTCCTATATTTCCATTACTTTCCTACACACCGGAAATTATGAGTCGATGATAATAAAGAGCTTTCATAAGATAAAGAAAAGAGATACGATGTGAGTGTGATAATGATAACCATAAGTTGATCCTAAAAGTTCTAAAGTTCATGATATGCTAATTCCATAAAGTTCTTGCTATGAATACAATATGATGTTTCTGCAATCTAATGACCCTATTTACGATCTCTTGAGGTTGCTCGTTGTGTTACACTCACCTTAAAATGTTAGTTGCTTCAAGGTGAGATATGACGAATATGATCACTCCATAATGTAATCGGGGGTTCTCGACCTTATGTCACCCCGATATTGTTATAGATTGTCTATAAGCTCTAATGCATGTCCTATGACTAATGTTCCGAGAAAATTACGAGTCTATGTTCATAGGGGGCTTCATATGAGATAAAGGTAAGAGATATGCCATAGATACAATAATGGTAATGATGAGCCTAAGTTTAGAGATTCTAAATCTTATCATACGATATTTTTATGAAGTTCATGCTACGAATATGATATGATTTTCACAGGTTGTCTTTAAATTCAAATGCATGCTCTATGAAAAGTTATGATAAGCTTATGAGATGTATGTGATGATAAAAGATTTTCGTAGTGATGGCAATGATGATGATGAGATATACCAAGCCTTGTTATGGCCTGGTACGGAAGACACGTATGTGATATTATCGAGCCACTACGTGGCCGAATACGGATAATGTTTAATGTGTATGAGCAGATACGGTACTATGATATGTATATGTATGTGCATTCCGTGACCCTTAAGAAAAGGTAAAGTAAGCATGAAAAACATCTCAAAAAGGTATATGATTTTTTATTTTATGCTGCCCTTCACGTTTACTTATGTTACTAATCATGCTTTACATACTCAATACATATTTCGTACTAATGTCCTTTTCTTTGGACGCTGTGTTCATGCCCACAGGTAGACAAGGAGGTGACCCAGATTCCTAGGAGTTACTCAGCAGGCTTACAGAAGCACTGCATTACTTCGGAGGTGCTATGTTGAATTGTTGTTTTGTGTATATATTTGGGCACGACGGGGTCCTGTCCCGTCTTTATGTTAGTACTCCGGTAGAGGCTCGAAGATACGTATGTGTGGGTAGTATGGTCTCACGATTTCCCAAGTGTATATATGTATTATTTTGATAGCCAAAGGGCTTATATATATAAAGGTAAATATGTTTCAAATGAAAATGGTTTTCCTATGATTATGAGCATAAGAAATACGACTGTACGCAGAATGAGTAACAAAACGAGTGGTGCTCGGTAGTTAGCCCCAGGTACCCATCATGGCCCTAGCCGGGTCGTGACAAACAATGTCACTATTCTCATGTTGTAACCCATATTCTACTTCCTTCCATAATCCAAGTCTTTCAACCTCTCAATACTTTAAATAACATGGAATGATCATAAAACTTACCTTTGATTGAATAGGAATGAGTTTTGGATAGCAATACTCCACTTGAGGAAAACCCTAGTTCCACTTCCAAAGGGATTTCTTGCCTTGGATGAACCCTAG
The DNA here is from genome assembly GCF_019175385.1 of Lycium barbarum. Classification (NCBI taxonomy): domain Eukaryota; kingdom Viridiplantae; phylum Streptophyta; class Magnoliopsida; order Solanales; family Solanaceae; genus Lycium; species Lycium barbarum. Next base: position 54,285,755 of record NC_083345.1, on the reverse strand, counting down.
TGAGCTCCTTGCACTTGATTCACTTGAATTTATGATATGAACCTTTGATTTCCTTCGTATTCTTGAAAATGAAATATATGGAATGTTCTAGAGACTTGGAGAGAAGTGGAGAAGAGTGGGAAATGAAAATAATGAAGTGGGAACATCATTTTATACTTGGACTTAACTCAGCCCGTCGGGACTTCCACGGACACTTATACGGTCCATACAACATTATACGGTCCGTATAAGTGACCGTACTTCACCATCAGAGAAACAACATTTCTGTTGGGTGTTATACGGACCCTTATACTGACCGTATAAGCAGTCGTATAACCCCACTTCTCTGAAATTGTTTCCGTCGTTCGTTTGATCTCCAATCCTTATGCAACCTTCTTGACACTTGTTTAACACTTCATTACCAATCTAAGGAGCGTTATAACTCTTCTTTAAGACATCCTTAAGTCGACATTAACTCGATACTTTACCTATCCTTCTTCAAAATACAACTTGTGCTCAACATTCTTTAACGAACTTTCTTCTGTTACTTCTAACGTCTTTGGAATATTAATTAAAATCTTTAAATAACCTTTCTTACTTATAGAAACATCGTGTAATCCTTACTCTGCGTTAGCCTATTTACTAGGCAATGACATGAAATTTTTCGAGGTGTAACAAGAAGAGCCATTTATACCTCTTGAGACGTTACATCATACTTACTTACCCTTTCTCTAAAGAAGACCTTCCATACATGTACATATACATATAGTAGTACCATACCCGACCATGTAGGTTCGGTGTCATCCGTACCCGGCCATAACAAGGCTCGGTGTTATCAGTACCTAACTAATCAGTGGTGTGCGCGCAATAGATATCATACCCGGCCATATAGGCTCGGTGTCACAACATAGCTTTATATATATACATATAAGATTACATAAGTAAAAGCAACATCATCATCATTATCACTATATCTTTCCTTAGAGGATCAACTATCATTAGAATGGGATCAATGATATCATGAGTGTATCAAGAACTATGATCCTTAACCCTTTTAGGAATGGAGTCATCATGGAAGACATTAGGAATTTCACGTATAGGTACACAATAGTGAAATCATGCCTTAAGAAAGAAGGGTTGCCCTTACATATCTTTATGTCTTCTTAACTACTTAACGTTCTCCTCCAAAGTATGAGAAATCTACATTCAAGAGGGTTCATACCGAGGTTAGGCCTCAAGGACACTCTTAAGTTTAAACTAGTATAATTCGTGAGCTAGCGAAAAATTGGGCAGCATTTCCCCTATTTCATCTACTTCTACCAAATTCCAAAACAACCCCCAATCAACAATGACATTATCAACAATACCACAATTAAGAGACTTCATTCAAGTTAGGTTCCATTCAATCTCCCAAAACCCCCTTTCATAATCACTCATAACAATAATTTCAACACAACCATATATACACTTATATACAACACTTCCCCAACATCATTATTACCACCCACAACAAGATTATACTCATAACATGCCAAGAATTATAATTCAAGTTAATTTATAGCTCATAATATCCTCAAATTCATACTTGAACTCTCTTTTCATTTTTCTTCCTTCAACCAAATGGTACAACAATCAAACAACCCTAACTATATACAAAAGATGTAAAAACTTACCTTAATCACACAAGAACAAGCCTTGGATCAACTTACTCCACTAGAGTGAAGTCTCCAACATCAATACCAAAGGAAAACTTGAGCTTCACAAACCCTAGTAAGCTTTTTAGCACTTGAATCTCTTGATTCTCTTGGATTTAGCATGTATTAGTTTATAGACTTGGGGAGAGGGTATTGGAGAGCTCTAGGGTCGGAATTGGGGAAATAATGAACCCAAATGAGGTAAAACGAAATATATAAAGTGTCACTTAAAATCCTGTCGGCCATTTTGACGTCCACTTTGATGGACTGTCAAACGTCTTGCAGTCCTTCAAATGGACCGTCAAATAGCCCAGCCAAATAGGCCTCTCAGTGACTGTTTCACGGTGGTGGCTCCACCATTTGTCGGGCCGTCAAACCTCTACGGTCCCTCAAACAGTCCGTCAAACTGCCCTTTTCCGATAAATTGCTCCCTTCGATTCGTTTGACTTCCAATCCTTATGGAACCTTCTTGGCACCTGCGTAACACTTTGTTAATCATCTAAGAGACCCTATAGCTCCCCCTCAAGGCATTAATAAACAAGGTATAACTCGATTGATGCGAAATCTTCCCATAACATAACTCAAATTCCACTTCCTTCGGCGAACTTAATTCCACCGATTCGTATGACTCCAAAACCTTAAGGTACGCGCCTAAAGTTATCAAATACCCTCGTTAACCTTATGAGGACTTTGTCCACTTTAGGTTTGAGTTAGTCTACTCATAATGCAAACGACTCAAAATTTCCAAGATGTAACAACAGTACGAGAATCAACACAAGAAATTTACGTGGAAAACACCTTGCTCAAGGGATTAAAAACCACGACCTACACCAATAAGATTTCAACACCACTGACCGAGCAAATTCAGATTACAACTATTGTAAACTAGGAATTAACTCCCATAACCCCTCACCTTTACAATAGTAACAACCTAGGAACTAACTCTCATAGTCCCTCCACCCTTACAATACACCTATTGTAAGCAACTCCATTTGACTAACTCTAGCCTAGTGTACCACTCAAAGGCATCCTTTGAGAATTCAACCTTGGACTTACTCTCGCCACTCACACACTAATACACTTGGACTAGATGTATCCTAGTGTACCACTCAAGAGCTTGTGGAAGCAACCTTGAGAATTAAGACATCTAGACACAACTTTCTTTAAGAGAATAGTAGGTTTACAGTTTATAGCACATAACAATCCTAGAACTAAACACATCATCAGTTGTAGAGAACAGGTCCTTGGATCTGCTAACATCTTGTTCTTGTACACCCTTTGGAGAGTGGAGACTTGCACTTGAGATCAACATTTTTGGATTGTGCAAGAATAATTCTTCTCCTTGGAATATGTTTCTTATATAAGAGGAGAGTTAAGATGAGAGTGACAGGACGCATCAGGACACAACAACTCCACTGTTGCTTTACTGTATCGGTTTGTGTGTCAGCAACTTTACAGCTGTAATGTTGATATTTGTACGAACAAGGACCTAATCCCTTACTTGGTCTCTTACTTGATTCTCTCCCAGAGTCTGAAATAACTAAGCAACAATATTCCCCAGCTTCCTTGTTAGTGCATCTGGTCCTTTATATATTTTTGTTAAATCATCAAAACAAAATAAGTTACGGCATAACTATCAAAATAAGTTACAGCATAACTATCAATTTCCCCCTTTTTGATGATGACAAAATTAGTGTGAAAGTTCCCCTTGAGACCTAGATCCCACTTGTTCCCTCTGCGAAGCTGACTATTCATTTCAAGGTACTCACAGTATGTTAGAGCAGCACAAGTCAGACTTCCAGTTATTCCCCCTGAATCTTTGCGCATAATTTCATTTCATAAAGTAACGAACTAACTTATCACACACACACTTCCCCCTTTTGGCATCGTCAAAAAGAGAAAACACAGTACATGACTGAGAAAAGAAGTGTAGCAGAGCCAGACAACCAACACATTATAAGCATACTCAAAATCAGTAAACATGCACTAAAATTATGTAGTCTTATCAACATAACAGGATTAAAAAATGCAAAGAGTAACAATGTCATTTGGAAGAGAGTAATCAGGGGAAACTTTAGAGAGAAAGAGGATGATCTAAAGGAGCAGGAACAGGCAGAGTTGAATGTATTATTGTTTCTTGAAGGCTTTGAGAATCAGATCAAGTCGGTCATTTGCAACCCTTCGATCTTGGACAATTTTATCTCGTAGCTCCTTATTCTGTTTCTTTAGGCTGCAATTCTCATCCTACAGTGTTGCTATCAGCTCGTCGTTTGGACTGGGTTCTCCTGCTTGCTTTACCAGCTGAGCTTTGAGCAAGGCATTCTCAGCATGTAGGTGCGTAATGTATGCAGTAGCCTTCTCTTGAGCTTCAATCAAACTGGAGATAGTGGATTTATTGCCCATTCCACCCTTCCTTGGTACGCATTCACGGTCCTCCAGCGTGGTCATTGTAAACATTCTCTTGCGATCTCCTTTGGTTCCCTCACTTATTGGTGTCTTGAAGTGATTGAACATTTTTTTCAGGAAGAACCCATATGGTAGACCATGCTTACCTTCGCTAGTATTCGCCACCTTAATCATGTGATTGATCATTATAGCAGGCAAGCTAATGGAAGAGAATCCGGCCAACAGCTCTAAAAGAACCAGGTCTTTGATAGAAGCGGAACTCCTCCCCTCTGTCCTTGGATGCATCACTTTCTTTACAAACTCAAACAGAAGCTGGTATTAACATTTGAGTTGTTTCTTGTATAGAGTCTCACTTATCTCAGAGGCCGCAGTCCTCACTATGGTACTCTTGAACCCAACAGATAATTTCCCTTCAATTGCTTTTACTCCTTCTGTAGGAACGCCAAGAATCTGCCCAAGTATTTCCTCATTCAATTCGAACATCACCTCATTCACGGAACACACTAGGGTTGAGCTATCTAAGCATGTGAGATTGCAATAGAACTCCTTTACCTTCTTTTTAAAGACACTGGGGGGCCTGAGAGAAAAACAGATGCTCCTATTGTTGGAATTCTATGTTTTCCATCAATTCCTTCATTTTTGCTCTTTCAATGATTTCAGGGCCGAAAACCCTTCCAAACAACACTTTCTGATTTCTCAGATTGTCCTTCCAGTCCCTTTTCATATCTTTACATTGTTTTCTTTTCTTTTACAGACCAAGTTCCTTCTTAGTAACTACTTTTTTTTTCTTGGTGAGCTGAAACACATTTCCCTCTTCCTTAACCTCTTTACCTTCAAATAATTCAACAGCCTCCTCGGCCAACTTCTTCTCCTTTTCTGGCCTGCTTTTCTAGGTACTTCTCTTCTTTGGTGGCATCTGTTCCTTTTCGTTATCCTTTCTTGACACCGCCATATCATCCTTTTCATCGATCAGCTTCTTAGGGACTCATTTTCTAGTCAGTCTCCGACTCCCTTTTCTTGAGCTATCTCCCTTTGTGGTTTTTTGAACTACTTCGAGTTGAACCTTGCTATGTTGTCTTGTGACAGGTGTCCTAAAGACAATGAGTTTTGAAGGGATAATGTCATTCTGTTTCATGGATCGAGTCCTTTTCTTAAGGGCAGTGCTTGAATTCAGTTCATCATCGGAGACATCAACTCGATTATGACCCGGAGAACCAGGTACCTTTTTAGAAGTAGATTTTTTCACGGGTGCATGTATAGTGACAATCATTTCTTGGGAGGCATCTACCAGCTCTATAATAGAAGGACCAGGTTTCTCGGTTATCTCATTAGATTGATCTAGAGCTTGGTTTGGTACACCTAATGCCTCGGCTGGTTTATCAACGTCGCAGACACCAATATTCTCTATGTTTTTATTTGCACATTTTACCAACCACAATTTTAACATTTTCAATCCCAATGTTTGGTGCTTCTTTATCAACTGTTACAGATGCATCATCTGACATTTTATCACTACTGAAAGGAGTAGGATTACCTGATCTTAAGGAATCCTTTTCAAGACATCATCCTTTTCAAGCATTGTTGTATCAGCAATGTTAACCGTGTCACTCACGCTCTTCTGACCAGTATTTTCACCACAGTCACTTTGTTCTTTACCACTTATCTCCTCACCATCTTTAGGCTCACTAGACACCTCTGTCCCATAATCTTTCCCACTCAATTTTTCCGTGGAACGAAGGAATTGCAATGTGGTCCTAGACCGATAGCTGTTATCTGAGTCAAACCTTTTATTTGCTTTGTCATTCAGACCAGGTTTTGTGGAGAAAGACTCAGGATTCTCCAAGGTAGGATTCTGAAGGGTGTTTGGAGAGTTGGGAACGAATTATTTTGAAGGTGATAGGGAGAGCTTTTGGTCTTAAGAGCTTAAAATATCTGGGGACGGCTCAGATGACACTAGGTCTGTTGAGATTGGTTCTTTGGAAGGTGCGAAAATAGGATTAGTTCCTAGAGCAGTGGGTGAAGTAGATTCATTTTGAGACATCTTTGGATAAACACCTAGAATGTAAAAGTAAAAGGGAAAGCTCAATTTGAGATATAGTAGGCTTTATTAAACTATTCGTAAGATTGGCAAGTCACTCATGAGTCGGGGATATCGCCGAATTGGAAGCGGTACAACCATTTTTCTACGTGCATGTGCTTCACGAATGTGCTGGTGACCCTTCTCAAGTGTTTATATAAATGACATCTAAGGGACAGGGAAGCTACCATATAAGGAATAGTTTGCGTCCATGACGGATGGTCAGGTGATAAAGTTATACGCCAAAGACGTGGTTCCGATTAAAGTATTACGGCTAAACAGTAATAAGGAGAACACGATCTGGGAAGCCGAAAGTAGAATGAAGAGGAAGTAACTCTATTTATTTTCTACGCCACAGGCAACCTAAGCTTCTAGAACGGATGTGTTAAATGATCGTATGTGACAGTTATAGAGAAGACCTCCCCGAAGTATTATAACACGCCATGAGGCCAGTTCAACATTCGAGGATGAATGTTCTAAAGGGGGGAGGATGTTATATCCCGCATTTTGTACATTCGGATAATTTAAGATAATTGCGGGAAGTTAAGAGCCAAGCTATATTTTTAATTTTGTTTAGCACACAAGTTGCTTATGAAAATTTTGATGTGGAAATATTAAGAGAGGCTAGGGGTAAAAAGGGAAACATTCGCAAGATGGCTCGTAAAAATATTGCGGAAGCCTAAGGGAAAATTTGGAATTTGGAAAATAAATTTCCATGAATCACAAAAAAAAAAAAATGGGCTTGGACTTAAAGGGCCATTTGGTCATCCAAGGGAGAAAAAAATATAAATGGGCCAAGGCCCATGTGGGAACTAAATACTAATGGATAAAAGATGACTTATGGATCATTTTTGTCATCTTTAACACAAGAATCTTCAAGAAGCTTGGAAAAGAGAGAGAGAGAGAGAGAGACACCACCCATTCGGCCAAGAGCCAAAAATTTGAAGACCAAAAATCTTGATTCAAAAAAATTGATTTTTCTAGTATTCCTACTAATTCAAAGGTCCTCTTCAACGTGGTATAATTATTTAAGCAAGAAAACCACTCTTGGTGGCAAGTGGGAAATAGAAGAAAAGGTAAGAATTTCTATTCTTTCATATATTATATAAGGTTTATGTATGTTATAGTATGTAGAAATGAATGAAAAGTATGAAAATAGTGTGTTGTGGGTGTGGCCGGGTGTGTGGTGTCATGGCCGTGTATATGTGTGTGTGTAGGAATAATGATCCAATTATTTTATCTAATGTTTTGGTTGTTGTTGTTGTGGATTCTATATTGATAATGAGGGTCTAATGATTCAAGTTGAAGTTGTAAGTGTCGGAGAGTTGTTTTACAAGTTGATGTGATTTGAATGTAGTCTTCTTGTAATTATGAAAAATGATGTTGCTAGTATGTGAATTGTTGGTGTAGTTCATGAAATTGGAAGAGGAAATGCGTTGTTATTGTTCTTGTTGCATTTGGAAGGTTTCGGATGAAGTAGAGTGTTGGTTGAATTGTTTGAATATTGTATGGATTGTTTGAAGTATTTTTGGATGTTATTTGAATGGTTGCGGATTAGTGTTTGAATGTGTAAATAATTATAAGTTGAACGTAAATGGAAAGTCGTCAAAGTTTGTGGGAAGAAGTTGTTAATGTTAGTATGCTTTTTGAACTTATTGTGGATATTGTTGGAATAATTGTTGGCATTGTTGTTGCTAAGTTGGCCGAGTTAAATTCTCGGATTTGTTGTTGTATTTTTGGCCGGGTTGAATTCTCGGGGATGTTGTATTTACAGGGGAAATGCTGCCGAAAAGTCTGTAGAAAAAGTGTTGGTTTGGAATTGGATTCTAAGTGTTTATGACTAATGTTTGGTATGTGTGAATATTGTTGTAGATCTTGTGGAACCAAAGACTTAAGTTCGGGTTAGCGTAGGAAGCGAGCGAGGTATGTAAGCCTTACCTTTTCTTTCTTTGGCATGATCTTTGTGAAACGAACATACGATATGTATATGATTCCAAAGAAACTCCTATTCTTAGAGCCACTAGGATGGCTAACGTTCTTGATTTCCATAAGTGGTTTCATGTGATTTGATGCCTATCCATGATGTCCAAAGTTCGGTTAATATGTTCCGAATGGTAATTGAAAGAAAATTTGATGTGACTAATGTCTTGGTTTTCCAAATGATAGCCCGTTTGATCATTCCATCGAGTCTTTGAAACATTTTGATACGTACATATGATTCCGAAAGCTCTATTTGATTTGATCCATAACGATATCCGAAAGGTTCTTGACATGGTTGTTGCTTTGATCTTCCAAAAACAGCTTCTGAAACGTTCGTAAAGGGGTCTGTACTTCAAACGCTCCTAACTTTCTTATACTAACTCCGATTGATTCGAAACTTGTTTCTGAGCCCTCAGAGGCCAGTGAGTATACTTGTCCATCAAGCCTTAGAATTGATTCATATGCATATGGTTCTCACTACTCCGCTCGTGCGTGCTACTATTATATCATCCGCCAATCCTCGGGCCGGTTATGTCATTGTGTGCACTATGTTGTACTCGCCACTAACATGTTATGGTAAATGGATCGGAGCCGACGCCTCAGCAACATGATATGTTCTGTTTTCTGTATATATATATATATATATGAACAAGATATGCTTTTCGAAGGAAGTATTACTATGGATATGTATATGTTATACGTATATGGATCGGGCTGCACGTTCCGCAACAGTATATATTATATTTATGGATCGGGCCGAACGTTCCTCGGCAGTATATATTATATTTATGGATCGGGCCGAACGTTCCTCGGCAGTATATGTTATGTATATATATATGGATCGGGCCGAACGTTCCTCGGCAGTATATGTTATGTATATACATTGATCGGGCCGTACGTTTCTCGGCACTATCATATTCGTATGGATCGGTTATATGAATATGTATATGGAGACATATGATGTCAGCACGTATGACCTGCGTTTGGAAAATAAGTATTTCTGTACTCTGGATGATTTACTCATTTTCGGTACTTTTTCTGACATATGACATCGGTAAGCATGATGTACGTTTGGAAAATAAGCACTTTAGTATTCTGATTAATGTACTTACTTTCTTGTACCGTAGTTCCGGATATGTTTCTATCTTCTGTATTCCATGCCTTACATACTCAGTACATATTCTGTACTGACCCCCTTTCTTCGGGGGCTGCGTTTCCTGCCCGCAGGTACAGACGCACACGTGAGGGGTCCGTCAGCTTTGGACGTCCATTTTGCTGTGTTGAAGTACTCCCTCGTTCCGGAGATCACACTTTTGGTACAGATCTTGTTGTTGTACATATTTATGTATATATGACTACTTTAGGGGTACGGCGGGGCCCTTTCCCGTCATATGGTTCTGTTATGTTTGTTAGAGGCCTGTAGACATATATGTGGGTCATGGGTCATCATCGTTCTGTTATGTCGGTGGTTCGCGCCTAAGCGGTACTGTTTGCCATAACAACCTTAACGGTATGTCGATTTGGTAAGTAGGTGTGTAAGGGTGTCCAGCTCGGGCACTAGTCGCGGCCCACGGGGTTGGGTTGTGACAAAAGTGGTATCAGAGCGGTTTGTCCTCGGAATGTCTACAGGCCGTGTCTAGTAGAGTCTTGTTTATCGGTGTGTTGTGCACCACATCTATAAACAGGAAGCTACAAGACATTTAGGATGTCACCTTTCTTTGGATCTTAGATCGGGCGATAGAGCTGTGCTATTAGGGTGGCTCTTTTCTAATGGACTGTTATGTTTTCAGCGATGCCTCTGAGAAAACCGACAGCTGCCCAGAAGGGCAAGTCAGCAGCAGTCGGAAAGACTAGCCAGGCCCAGAGAGTTACCAGGGCCCGTGCCCAGACTATGCCCGAGGTTATGCCCCAGTCAGTGGGTTCTGCTACACCCCCACCATTAGAGGAGCCTGGAGCAGCAGCCGCTGCCACCATGGATCAGGAGGCGGCTCCATCATTAGCTCCAGAGGCTCCAGCGCCCGAGCCTCCAGCTCCGCAGCCAGGGGCGGAGGACAGGGCGATGAGAGATGCGGTGCAGTTATTGACGAGAATAGTAGCAGGACAGGCTCGCAGACGCGGGTTAGGGGGTGATGACATGGACAGACATGATCGTTTGAGGGTTCGTGATTTCTTGACCTGTAATCCCCCAGAGTTCTACGGGTTTAAGCCCGAGGAGGATCCCCAGGATTTCATTCGACAGATGCAGCGTACGCTGAGACTAGTTAGGGCTTCCGAGACTGAGTCTGTCGAGTTGGCTTCACATAGACTGCGGGATGTAGCGATTAATTGGTACGAGTCCTGGGAGCTGTCCAGAGGCGATAATGCTCCTCCAGCTGTGTGGGACGAGTTTGTAGCCGCCTTCCTCAGCCATTTTTTGCCCCCCCGAGATGCGGCGATCGAGGGTTGACAGGTTCTTGCAGCTGAGACAGAGGGGCAGGAGTGTTCGGGTGTACAGTTTAGAGTTTGACTCCCTGGCCAGATATGCACCTACCATCGTGGCTGATATGACTGACAGGATGCACCGATATATGATAGGGTTGGATGACTACCTGATTGATAGCTGTATGGCGATGGCATCTCAGTCCGGGATGGATATTACACGGCTGCAGGCATACGCACAAGGAATGGAGGATCGACATAGAGGGCGTCAACCCGATAGAGATCGTGATAGGAGGCAGCCCAAAAGGGCTAGATCGGCTGGATATTTTGGGGAGTCTCGAGGCGGCCAGCCTCAGCAGCAGTATAGAAGATACCCTTCCCAGTCAGCACGGAGCAAACCCCCACAATCTATGGGCAGGAGATCAGATAATGCAAGGTATTCAAGAGCAGGTCAGAGCTCCAGGGCTTCGGACTCCACGGGTGCTTGTTTTACTTGTGGCCATCAGGGCCATTTTATGAGGGATTGTCTGCTTAAGAGGGGCTCAGCCTACCGGGTCAGTTGCTGGTTCATCTTCCCCTTTTGTAGCCATGCGCCCTACGGGGCAAGGTATGCCGACACCAGCAGGCCGCGGTAGAGGTCGTGGCGGAGCTCTCGGTTCTAGCGGTCCTTCGAACCGCTTATATGCTTTGGCCAGCCGACAGGACCAGGAGGCGTCACCAGACGTGGTTACAGGTATACCGTTAATCTTCTACTGAAATGTATATGCATTGATAGATTCAGACTCTATTTTATTATATATTTCCCCCCTGATTGTTAGAAAAGTTGGGATAAAAACCCGAAATTGATAGGACCGTTTAAGGTGGTTATTCATACAGATAAAAAGTGAATGTTGAGAGTTTAAAAAGCTACGTCGATAGTTGCATAATCAGAAAGAACTTTCTGAAAATCGTTAAAACCCCGACTTGCCCTAGATTATGTGAGAAAGGTCGTGCGGGGAAGTGGATGCAATTATACCAGCATTAACGCATCGAAATGCATTAAAATTTTAAGGTTAAGCGTGTTAGGGCTAGAACAATTTTGGGATGGGTGACCCCCTGGGAAGTATACAAAATTTTTCACAAATATAGGTATAATAGACAAATGGAAAATTTGGAAGAACTTAAATGAAATTAGAATATACAGAATGGTTAGAAACCTTATAAAGGCCGCGTAGGCTAAGACGGACCAGATTGGTGAAAAGAAAAAAAGAGCAACGCAGCTCTGGAATCAGAGTAAGTTTGAATAAGCGTTTGGAAATGTTTTGTAAAAGAAATGACAGTAATGTATATGTATGCATAGGACATTCCATTTACGACTATATCGATCGATAGGCGGACCCTAACAGCCAGTGTTGTAAAGTACGGAAGACAAGGAGATCAAAATGCCGGAAAAAGTGAAAAAGTAAGAGATTAACTGAATTCGAATCATGAGTTGTCATGAGTATAGTTGGGCTGCGAGAAATTAGCAATGGCAAAGCAATATTATGTATATACGTTTTGGATACTAATAAACTGGCCCTGGAAAGGAACATAACCGTTATGCTCGCTAGTAATAAAGTCGTGATTGGATAAACACCTATAATGTAAAAGTAAAAGGGAGAGCTCAATTTGAGATATAGTAGGCTTTATTAAATTGTTCGTAAGATTGGCAAGTCACTCATGAGTCGGGGATATCGCTGAATTGGAAGCGGTACAACCATATTTCTACGTGCCTGTGCTTCACGAATGTGCTGGTGACCCTTCTCAAGTGTTTATATAAATGACATCTAAGGGACAGGGAAGCTACCATATAAGGAATAGTCTGCGTCCATGACGGATGGTCAGGTGATAAAGTTATACGCCAAAGACGTGGTTCCGGTTAAAGTATTACGGCTAAACAGTAATAAGGAGGACACGATCTGGGAAGCCGAAAGTAGAATGAAGAGGAAGTATCTCTAGTTGTTTTCTATGCCACAAGCAACCTAAGCTTCTAGAACAGATGTGTTAAATGATCGTATGTGACAGTTACAGAGAAGACCTCCCCGAAGTATTATAACACGCCATGAGGCCAGTTCAACATTCGAGGACGAATGTTATAAAGGGGGGGAGGATGTTATATCCCGCATTTTGTACATTCGGATAATTTAAGATAATTGCGGGAAGTTAAGAGCCAAGCTATATTTTTAATTTTGTTTAGCACACAAGTTGCTTATGAAAATTTTGATGTGGAAATATTAAGAGAGGCTAGGGGTAAAAAGGGGAAAATTCGCAAGATGGCTCGTAAAAATATTGCGGAAGCCTAAGGGAAAATTTGGAATTTGGAAAATAAATTTCCATGAATCACAAAAAAAATGGGCTTGGACTTAAAGGGCCATTTGGCCATCCAAGATAGAAACAAATATAAATGGGCCAAGGCCCATGTGGGAACTAAACACTAATGGATAAAAGATGACTTATGGATCATTTTTGTCATCTTTAACACAAGAATCTTCAAGAAGCTTGGAAAAAAAAGAGAGAGAGAGAGACACCACCCATTCGGCCAAGAGCCAAATATTTGAAGACCAAAAATCTTTATTCAAAAAAATTGATTCTTCTAGTATTCCAACTAATTCAAAGGTCCTCTTCAACGTGGTATAATTATTTAAGCAAGAAAACCACTCTTGGTGGCAAGTGGGAAATTGAAGAAAAGGTAAGAATTTCTCTTCTTTCATATATTATAGAAGGTTTATGTATGTTATAGTATGTAGAAATGAATGAAAAGTATGAAAATAGTGTGTTGTGGGTGTGGCCGTGTGTGTGGTGTCATGGCCGTGTATATGTGTGTGTGTAGGAATAATGATCCAATTATTTTATCTAATGTTTTGGTTGTTGTTGTTGTGGATTCTATATTGATAATGAGGGTCTAATGATTCAAGTTGAAGTTGTAAGTGTCGGAGAGTTGTTTTAGAAGTTGATGTGATTTGAATGTAGTCTTCTTGTAATTATGAAAAATGATGTTGCTAGTATGTGAATTGTTGGTGTAGTTCATGAAATTGGAAGAAGGAAATGTGTTGTTATTGTTCTTGTTGCATTTGGAAGGTTTCGGATGAAGTAGAGTGTTGGTTGAATTGTTTGAATATTGTATGGATTGTTTGAGGTATTTTTGGATGTTATTTGAATGGTTGCGGATTAGTGTTTGAATATGTAAATAATTATGAGTTGAACGTAAATGGAAAGTTGTCAAAGTTTGTGGGAAGAAGTTGTTAATTTTAGTATGCTTTTTGAACTTATTGTGGATATTGTTGGAATAATTGTTGGCATTGTTGTTGCTAAGTTGGCCGAGTTAAATTCTCGGATTTGTTGTTGTATTTTTAGCCGGGTTGAATTCTCGGGGATGTTGTATTTACAGGGGAAATGCTGCTGAAATTTCTGTAGAAAAAGTGTTGGTTTGGAATTGGATTCTAAGTGTTTATGACTAATGTTTGGTATGTGTGAATATTGTTGTAGATCTTGTGGAACCAAAGACTTAAGTTCGGGTTAGCGTAGGAAGCGGGTGAGGTATGTAAGGCTTACCTTTTCTTTCTTTGGCATGATCTTTGTGAAACGAACATACGATATGTATATGATTCCAAAAAAAACTCCTATTCTTAGAGCCACTAGGATGGCTAACGTTCTTGATTTCCATAAGTGGTTTCATGTGATTTGATGCCTATCCATGATGTCCAAAGTTCGGTTAATATGTTCCGAATGGTAATTGAAAGAAAATTTGATGTGACTAATGTCTTGGTTTTCCAAATGATAGCCCGTTTGATCATTCCATCGAGTCTTTGAAACATTTTGATACGTACATATGATTCCGAAAGCTCTATTTGATTTGATCCATAACGATATCCGAAAGGTTCTTGACATGGTTGTTGCTTTGATCTTCAAAAAACAGCTTCTGAAACGTTCGTAAAGGGGTCTGTACTTCAAACGCTCCTAACTTTCTTATACTAACTCCGATTGATTCGAAGCTTGTTTCTGAGCCCTCAGAGGCTGGTGAGTATACTTGTCCATCGAGCCTTAGAATTGATTCATATGCATATGGTTCTCACTACTCCGCTCGTGCGTGCTACTATTATATCATCTGCCAAGCCTCGGGCCGGTTATGTCATTGTGTGCCCTATGTTGTACTCGCCACTAACATGTTATGATATATGGATCGGAGCCGACGCCTCGACAACATGATATGTTCTGTTTTCTGTATATATATATATATATATGAACAAGATATGCTTTTCGAAGGAAGTATTACTATGGATATGTATATGTTACACGTATATGGATCGGGCTGCACGTTCCGCAGCAGTATATATTATATTTATGGATCGGGCCGAACGTTCCTCGGCAGTATATATTATATTTATGGATCGGGCCGAACGTTCCTCGGCATTATATATTATATTTATGGATCGGACCGAACGTTCCTCGGCAGTATATGTTATGTATATATATATGGATCGGGCCGAATGTCCCTCGGCAGTATATGTTATGTATATATATATGGATTGGGCCGAACGTTCCTCGGTAGTATATGTTATGTATATATATGGATCGGGCCGTACGTTCCTCGGCACTATCATATTTGTTTGGATCGGTTATATGAATATATATATGGAGAAATATGATGTCAGCACGTATGACCTGCGTTTGGAAAATAAGTATTTCGGTACTCTGGATGATTTACTCATTTTCGGTACTTTTTCTAACATATGACATCGGTAAGCATGATGTACGTTTGGAAAATAAGCACCTTAGTATTCTGATTAATGTACTTACTTTCTTGTACCGTTGTTCCGGATATGTTTCTATCTTCTGTATTCCATGCCTTACATACTCAGTACATATTCCGTACTGACCCCCTTTCTTCGGGGGCTGCGTTTCATGCCCGCAGGTACAGACGCGCACGTGAGGGGTCCGTCAGCTTAGGACATCCATTCTGCTGTGTTGAAGTGCTCCCTCGTTCCGGAGCTCACACTTTTGGTACAGATCTTGCTGTTGTACATATTTATGTACATATGACTACTTTAGGGGTACGGCGGGGCCCTGTCCCGTCATATGGTTCTGTTATGTTTGTTAGAGGCCTGTAGACATATATGTGGGTCGTGGGTCATCATCGTTCTGTTATGTCGGTGGTTCGCGCCTAAGTGGTACTATTTGCCATAACAGCCTTAACGGCTTGTATATATATATATATATACATACTTATGCATATGCTTTGGACGATGTGTTTGAAATATGCGACCGTTTAAGATAATATCTGCCCTTGATATCTGTAATGATTAATATATGTTGGATATGATTACGTATGGATATGTCGATTTGGTAAGTAGGTGTGTAAGGGTGTCCAGCTCGGGCACTAGTCGCGGCCCACGGGGTTGGGTCGTGACACTCCACCCTTACAATACACCGATTGTAAGCAACTCCACTTGACTAACTTTAGCCAAGGAAACTAATACACCTAGACTAACTCTATCCTAGTGTACCACTCAAAGGAACCCTTTGAGAATTCAACCCGTGCCTACTCTAGTCACTCACACACTAATACACTTGAACTAGATCTATCCTAGTGTACCACTCATGAGCTTGTGGAATCAACCTTGAGAATTTAAGACACCTACACACAACTTCCTTTAAAAGAAGAGTAGGTTTACAGTTTATAGCACATAGGAACAAAAAACCTAACAATCCTAGAACTCAACACATCTTCAGTTGTAGAGAATAGGTCCTTGGATCTGCTAACGCCTTGTTCTTGTACACCCTTTGGAGAGTGGAGACTTGCACTTGAGATCTACATTTTTGGATTGTGCAAAAATAATTCTTCTCCTTGGAAAATGTTGCTTATATAAGAGGAGATTTAAGATGATAGTGACAGGACACATCAAGATACAACAACTCCACTGTTGCTCTGCTGTATCGGTGTGTGTGTCAGCAAGTTTACAGCTATAATGTTGATCTTTGTACGAACAAGGACCTAATCCCTTACCTGGTCTCTTACTTGGTTCTCTCCCAGAGTCTAAAATAACTAAGCAACAATATCCCCTCAGCTTCCTTGTTAGTTGCATCTGGTCCTTTATACATTTTTGTTATATCATCAAAACAAAATAAGTTACGGCATAACTATAAAAATAAGTTACAACATAACTATCAACCTTCTTCACCATTACATCTTCATTCCTTCTCTTGCTCTAGAAAGCTTAATGATTTCTCTCCATCCATAGTTCATAAATAGTGGCAACTAAAGTCATTCTGTAGATGGTAGCAGTACTTCCCTTACCATTAATTCTAGTTTCACACCAATGCAATTCGCCAGTCCATGGTATAGCTACTATGGATATGCCTTCGTATTGGTTTAGATTTATAAATGTGCTCTTGTTAAGGGCTACAACCATAGACATATAGGCATGAAAGTGAGTTGAATAGGCGTGTAAGAACCCGAGAGATTCTTAACAGAAATTTTAACCCTGTTAATCAATAAACTAGATAAATCTATTGAAGAATACAACGTGATTGTTAGATAGCCCATAGCCCTAGATTTCATCTCATTGGTAACATAAAAATATGCTCTTTCTTGAGAGTTCATTATTTGTTTTCTTTTATTTTAGTTAGTTTATAATCATAAATTACAGTTTAATTTCTTGTTTAGATAATTAAGATAATTTAATTTAGTTAATAATTAATCGCAAGTTCTAATGAGTTCGACACTCTATCTTATCAATCTATTACTTGTTCGACCATGTATACTTGCGTGTGCTTTTGAAAGTAACAAGTAATATGAGTTGAGATTTTAGGAACTACTATTGAACAATTAGTAGTAGGTAGAAAACTGAACTACCGCGGAGCATGCATGCTCTCCAACCGCGCACCCCGGACACCAGTTTGTAATTGACAAAAAAGTCAAAATTCACCCTTCCGTAGCAGTACAGTCATTAACATGTTGTATAATTTGCTTGAATGCTCGTACTTTGCCGTATGGCCATTTAGGTGTTGTACCATAAGCTGAATTTTTGTACTTTGCGCTAGGATTGTCAATTACCTCTAGTCAATCAGTCAATGTCCAAACTTTAATTCCCTCAATTTCATTTCCTGGAACCATCTGTATCATCAACTACATCTTTTTGGTCTACAATTATGCTGTACTCAAAAATGTTCTCTGCATTTCTACTTTATCAGCAGTATTGAAACAACATGCATGTTTTACTCTGATACCACAAAATAGAGAAGGAAAGCTCAGATAATCTAAATGAACCTACTAATTGGATTTAACACAATCTCAAATACAAAGAGTAGAACGTAATTGGCAAAAACAACCATATTCACATAGGGGTATTTTCTATTAGTAGGGCTCTAATTCTAATAGAGACTAAATATTAAATGGTTGATTTCCTTGAATAAAGTCAGCCTTCACTTCTCTTCCATCCCAACTCAACCGCTCGTGTGTCCCACAATGCAGAGAGCTTACGCTCTTCTATCAATGCAGCTTCAGCCCTTTCCATAGCGCCTTCACATGCTTCTATCCCCATGTTGCACTTTTCAGTTTCTTTTTTATAATGTGAAGATGCTCTTTTGGCACTCATAATTAGAGCATTGGTATGCTCCAGATTGTCATCAGTGACATTTTTGGAGAAAGTTTGCTTGTTGTGCAGGTTTGAGCTGTTACACCCCAGAAAATTTTGCGTTACCAAGACTGTCGACGGCTTAGTATGAGCTCAAGGGAGAGCAAAGTTATACAAGGATTAAGGATGAAGATTATATTATCTGAGTATAAGAATATACATATGACATTTGGAGATCGTATGGAGTAAATCAGTTAACACGATTACTCGATGATAGCCCACGTAACTATAAGTTAAGGTGGGGCTCACGTGTCGGAATTTTATAAAGGACATATGAAGAGATATATGAGTAGTACATGTGAAGTTGAGTAAGTCCTAAGAAGAACCCTTAAGCCAAACATGGGCATAAGCCTTCCAAAAGGATGATTTAAAGATACGTTTTCGAACGACCTGACTTGGAGGGGAAAAAACGCTATTATATGTTTGGAATTCGAAAAACATAAAGAATGAAAGTTGTAGATAATTGAAATAGCTTTGCAACCGTAGGTCGTGGGCCCTCACAGCATATCGGGATCAAAAGTTATGGCCATTTTAAGATCAGGACTCTAAGCTGCCACAATGGCTCCGCGGGCCCCACATGGGTAAGTCGGTGGAACCGACCTAGGGGGGCTATAAATACCCCCATCAACTCGTTTTTTTTCAGCATATTAATATTCCAAAAAGGTCCTAGAAGTCTCTCAAAACATCTCCCAAGCATTATAGTCCGATAAATCAAGAATTTAACGAGATTACGCCAAACTAGTCCGTGAAAGGTGATTATTCTTGCTTATACTTACACTTGGTGTTGGAAAAAGGTTGATGTGGCTGATTTTCTTCAAATATAAGGTATGTTATTCATCCCATCTCTTGTGTTGAGTTTATTTGAAGGTCTAGCAAGCTTTAAAAATGAAAATAGTTATGGAGGAAGGGTCATAAAGTGTTGTGTTGTAGTTGTTGTGTTTATGGGCTGTTTTGAACATGTTGTGGCCGTGTGGATGGACTGATTTATGCGTATAAAAATGGTATCTAACATTGTTGGTGTGTTGATGAGATTATACTCCTTGATTGGGATGGAAGGAAGTGTATATTGTTGTTGTATGTTGAAAAACATCGTGTGGGATGTTTATGGAATATATTGGTATGAATAATGGTGTTGTTGATGTTGGTATTATTGTTGTTGTTGATTGGTTGCTGAATTGTAATTTTGGGCTAGGCATATAAACAGGGGAAATGCTGCCGAAATTTCGGCAGATTATAAATGAATTTTATTTGAAGGATTAAGACAAGCGTATAACGATGAGTCTAATCATTGTGTAAATCCTCTTGAATGTAGACTAGCGAGCTTGGACAAATAAGCGTAGCTAATAGGAGGTGGAACAGGTATGTAAGGCTTACCCTTTCTTTCTTTGGCATGTCCTAGAGCTAAGTAAGGTATGACACGCATCTTGGGGTAACTCTATTCTTTAATTCCGAGCTTGTTTACGATTCTTATTCACTTTTTGACATGAGCATACTTAATATAGTCGAGCTTATTGTATGATTGAGTAACGAGCAAAGCATAAAGAGTTCCTGTTCCTAAAAAGGTTCTATAAGGATTAATGTCCCTAACTTTCATAAGAGGTCTCAGATCGCTTTGATATATTCATAGAGGTTTCTGTAATGAATAACGTCCATAACTTTCTTATGCTAACTCGGATTGACTCGAAACATGTTTATGAGCCTTCATGTGTCGATTAACGTACATATCTATTGAGTCTTAAAAACTGATTTATATGCATATGGTTTCTCACTACTCTGCTCGTGCATGCCTCAATATGTCATTCACCGAGTCCCGGGCCGGGTATGTTATCGTGCGTAATTCCACTGCATTGTTCACCGAGTCCCTCACTAGAGGGCCGGGTACGGTATATATATGATGACATGATGATATGATGATACGGGGATGGCGGCCAGGAGGGCATATGATGACTCTATTCACCGAGTCCCTCACTAGAGGGCCGGGTACGGTATATATATGATATATGATGTTGACACGCATGACTTTATTCACCGAGTCGCTCACTAGAGGGCCGGGTACGGTATATATATACATGATGATATGATAGTATGTTGACATGATGACATAATTTTATCCATCGAGTCCCATAATGGGCCGGGTACGGTATATGATAATGATATGCATGGTTTTCATTTCATAAGGCAAGTGTATTGATGTTTTTAAAAGTCATACTTGTTTCGGGCAAATCTCTATTTTTGTTATGATCCTCTTTATTGTATTTCATGCCTTACATGCTCAGTACATATTCCGTACTGACCCTCTTTTCTTTAGGGGCTGTGTTTCATGTCGCGCAGGTGTATACATATGAGTAAAGGATATTGCTAGAAAATGTACCAGCTGGATTGACGAGCTCCATTTCCTCCCGGAGTGTTACCGAGTCAGAGTATCCATGTTATGGTATCTTGATTAATGTTAGAGACTTTGCAGACAGAGTCACGTGTATAGGATGTCAGTCTTGTAAGCGGCTCTGCAAGCCGACGTACCATCATGCTTTATGTTACAAATTCCATATGATTACAGATTTTACTTGACTTGAGAACGACGAAAAGAATGGTTTTGACAAATTTCTATTATGCATTTCATTTCTTAACTTAAGAGTCCAGTGAGGTTATGAACATAACGAGAGTTAAAGGGGTTCGCTCAGCTCTGAGTATGGGGTCGGGTGCCCATCATGCCCTATCAAGATGAGGGTGTGACAAAGTGGTATCAGAGCAGTTCATCCTAGGGGTTGTCTGCAAAGTCGTGTCCGGTAGAGTCCTGTTTATGGGTGTGAAGCCGGCCACACTTATAAACAGGAGGCTGCAGAGCATCTAGGAATCATTGACCTTCTTTCTGTCTTAGATCGTGCGATAGAGCCAAGTCATAGGAAATGAGATTCCTTATACTAATCTTTGATCTCAGCAGAAGCACAGTATCAACGGGAGAAGGTGAGTGATGATATGGGAAATCACAGAGGTAAGTTTTGCTATTTTCATTCTTTTACCTGAAATTGGGAGCCCTGGGTGGCTAGGACATGTCATATATATATATGCCCTGTGAGGCATTGCTGGTAATTGCTGCATGCAGGTTTTGGATAGTAAGAATTGTAAAGGAGACTCTTCCACGATTTTTCAAAATCAGGTCATTTAGTTAGGTACACCTAACAGGAAGAAGCGTGGAAAGGAAGTATCGTAAATAGACAATAAGTGGGATGCGTTGTTTTAGAGGGGTCATGGACTTGGCATGGAATGAAGAATAACTGCGAGAAAGACGATTAGCAGTCCGAAGGATTAAAATGGGTTACATTCGAGGTTTAGTAGGAGCAAGGTCTGTTGGGGGTTTCAAGGAAAGTCGACAAATGAGTTCTATTGTAGATTGTTATATAAGAGTGGTGAGTGGAAATCCAAACAGGCTGATACCCGAGTATTTATAAGTAATGGCGACGAAGGTGTGTTCCCTACTATCAGGAATCTGGAAATCCAGGATGTAAGGTATCCATACACACAGGTGAAAGGTGAATATTGGGGATTGAAAGGGCTAAAATAGTAATTGTTAAAGGAGAGAGATGTGTTACGAGAATGTCTCGGAATCTGTTAAGACTTCAACTTGCTCCAGATCATGTAATGAAGGTCATGCGGTGAGGTGGATGCGATTATATCAGCATTAATGCACCGAATTTCATCGAAGTTTCAAGGTTAAGCATGCTAAGGTGAGAGAAATATTAGGATGGGTGACCCCCTGGGAAGTGTACTAAAAGTCCTATAGATTTAGACATAAGAGGCAAATGGGAAGCTAGAGTAGCCTAAGGGAAATTAGAGTATACAGAATGGTTGGAAACCTTAAGAGGTCGCGTAGAACGAGGCAGACTAGACTGGTGAAGAGAAAGAGAGTGCATCACAGCTCTGGAATTAGGATGAGCTTGAATAGCGTTTGGAAATAATTTGTAGGCGAGATGGTAGTAATTATATATACATATATATATATATATATATATATATATGAATGTTTATGATATCTCATGTGTGATTGTATCAACGGGTATGGGTACCCTAGCAACCGGCGTAGTGGTATATTGGAGGCATTAATCGAACAGGGTAACGGAGTTCAAGGGACAAAACAAAAGATATGGTACAAGTGTTACAAGGTAAGCTGATGCTGTTTCCACAACTAGTTAAGATTGGAAAGTCCTAATACAATGATATTCGGAAAAGAAAGAAATTGAGTAGATGGAAGGTAGGGAGATCAAAATGTCGGAAAAAGGTGAAAGGTAAGAGACATAAGTGAGTGAAGCCCCCGAGAGAAACTACAGGCAAAGCACGAGACTATTTGGGTAAAAATTTAAAAGTAGGCACGTGAAAAGGATAAAGTGTGGTAATATGTAACAAAAGAGGAATGTGTGGGGTTCGAGAACCGATTTCAATAAGTGGGGCTAAAAGAATAGTGACCATGACAAGGAATGTGAAGTAAGAGAAAGAATGATTTAGCCTTGCGACGATGTTAGGAGATTTCGGCCCTTGAAAGGTATATAAAGGGATAAATGTGTAGCCATATTAATGTGGTTGCCTCGGACATGGAGGAGCTTTCCTGAAAGGATGACTTAAGAATAGGACGGATTTGCGCGTTTAAAGGAATATTTCACGAACTTCAGAGCCGATACTACAAATAACAAGAGAAGAAAGGTGCTCGAGGAGGAAAAAACCCAAGGAAGGTTAAGGATAAAAGTAGGAAGGGTATACTAATGGGTTGGTCGAAAGAAGAGGAGAGCATTTAGGCGTAGAGTAACTGGAAATCTTTAACCATGAGAGTAAGAAGGATACTTTAACGAATTAGCGGTAGGAAACCGATTACTCTCCGAGATAAGAACAAGGATGATGAGTCGACACGATTGATTAGAAAATTAAGGGCATAGAATGAGAATTCATGTGAAGACCGAGGGATTTGATCTTAGAGGAAATGGAATGAAATGCAAGGAACGTGCATGGGAGACCGCTCGGCCGTAGCATCATAAATATAGATAAAGGTTCGATGAACGAGGACAGAGAGAGTGTAAACGGTAAGAGTTCTGTGCCAAGAGCAAAAGTAGCAGGACGCTCGAAAAACATGGGTGCACAGCTGCAACGCAAACGCATAGTTAAGAAGAATTACGAGTAAGTGAGCTAAATGGGCGAAAGGACTAATAGTGGATGGAAGGGTATGGAAATGTTGAAAAAATGATGATATAGACATAAATTGAAGGAGAACTCAAGATAAGAAGAATTCTAGATATGTTATAAGCAAAGTCTGGAATGGAAAAACAAGGAGTAAGGTATAATCGAAGACTTCATAAAGGACGTGGTGAATCTCGGTGTCCCCCATTAACTGTAGGTCCGGAAAACCGTTAGTCATAAAAAGACAAAGGTGTGAAAAGACGAAAAAGGAGGCATCGGAATTGGATACCCTTATGAGTATTCCAATTGAACACAAGAGTGTGACTACCAAAAAGGATAAATAAGGCAGACCATACGGTGACGGAACCCCGGCCGTAAGAAGATAGTGCAGGGCGGTAGATAATTACCGAAGACGATGAGTACTCGAAGACTATTGGCGTATAAGGATCTCCTTAAAAAAGGGGGAAGAACACATTATACTAGACTTAAAAGGAATCACGACATTTTCAAGCTCCAGAAGAGGATATTTATTAGCTCGGGGCCAGAGTTCAAAACATATCGGCACATCAGGGGGATTGACAATGAGTGTGCCATGAGGCAGACATAAGGGGAAAGTATGGAAGACACCTTAAGAGAATGTCCCATGCCGACATGAGCTACGATATTTCTAGATCATGGGTTGAATCCCCCGTATCGAGAAAAATTGCGCAGTACCTAAGTATGCAGCGACGTGTTCTAAAGGGTAATAAAGAGAGCAAGAAAAGGTTACAAGCTAAGTTCACAAAGGATAATGGAGAGGATGACAAAATTCAAAGGATATTTCGGATGACAACGACTATTATAACGAAAGTACCAACAATTGGTAGTTTGGAAATTTTTTGAAGGAAAGAAAGAACGCTGCTCCTACGAATGGAAATAAAAGAGTTCACCGGATATTAAAAAAAATAGTTCATGGGTCATCAATTATACTGAACATGAGAGTATACGCTATGGAATTATATGAACCATCAACATGATGCTATGCCCAATTATAATTGTAACAAGTCCACACCGGAGAGCCAACAAGGAATAACGATTGACGAAACGACCGCCAATACAAAGGAATCAGAGACAAGTATACTGGTGTCGAGAGATGTGAGGGAAGGAAGTAAGGAAAAAGTTGCAGCAAGAGCTCAAAGATGTTGCGAGCTAAGAAATTAATTGAACTCGGATCATAAGTTGCCATAAGTGTGACTGGACTGCGAAGGATAATAAATGGCGAAGAAACATTACGTATATAGATTTTTGGATATTGATATAACTGGCCTTGGAAAGGAACATAGCCATTATGCTCATTAGCGATAAAGTCATGATTGGATAAATATTTAGAATGTAAGATTGAAAGGGATAGTGACAAAGACGTAAAGGAACAGGGAGTCGAATTAATGAACTACAGGAAGTCGATGCAGTGTACGTCTAAGATCAACAGGTATAAAAAGGATAGCTCGAGATGGTACCGAAGAGATAAACACAAAAGTTTACCGTATATAAGCAAGGTAATGGCCCACTAGCAAGGAAACAAGGAGCGAGAAAAAGAGAATACTTAAAGGCCGATGAATATTTACAGCATGGTAAGCAAGACTACAATACTATAGACAAAACGAGATCGAGGTGCTAGTTAATTTCCGATCATGTACACGAGGACAAAGATGTGAAAGAAGTTGGTTGGAGGCAATGAAAGAGTTAAGGGAAGATGAGAAGAAACTGAACCAGGTTATAGTCTAAGCAAACGATAATCGGGTCCATACGGAAGAATAACGACTCTAAGGAATCAAAGATGGTGTTGTGAATTAGCAATACTGCAACATTCGAGGACGAATGTTTCTAAGGGGGGAAGGATGTTACACCCCGGAAAATTTTGCGTTACCAAGACTGTCGACGGCTTAGTATGAGCTCAAGGGAGAGAAAAGTTATACAAGGATTAAGGATGAAGATTATATTATCTGAGTATAAGAATATACATATGACATTTGGAGATCGTATGGAGTAAATCAGTTAACACGATTACTCGATAATAGCCCTCGTAACTATAAGTTAAGGTGGGGCCTACGTGTCTGAATTTTATAAGGGACATATGAAGAGATATATGAGTAGTACATGTGAAGTTGAGTAAGTCCTAAGAAGAACCCTTAAGCCAAATATGGGCATAAGCCCTCCAAAAGGATGATTTAAAGATACGTTTTCGGATGACCTGACTTGGAGGGGCCAAAACGCTATTATAAGTTTGGAATTTCGAAAAACATAAAGAATGAAAGTTTTATATAATTGAAATAGCTTTCCAACCGTAGGCCGTGGGCCCTCACAGCATATCGGGATCAAATGTTATGGCCATTTTAAGATCAGGACTCTAAGCTGCCACAATGGCTCCGCGGGCCCCACATGGGTAAGTCGGTGGAACCGACCTAGGGGGGCTATAAATACCCCCATCAACTCGTTTTTTTCAGCATATTAATATTCCAAAAAGGTCCTAGAAGTCTCTCAAAACATCTCCCAAGCATTATAGTCCGATAAATCAAGAATTTAACGGGATTACGCCAAACTAGTCCGTGAAAGGTGATTATTCTTGCTTATACTTACGCTTGGTGTTGGAAAAAGGTTGATGTGGCTGATTTTCTTCAAATATAACGTATGTTATTCATCCCATCTCTTGTGTTGAGTTTATTTGAAGGTCTAGCAAGCTTTAAAAATGAAAATAGTTATGGAGGAAGGGTCATAAAGTGTTGTGTTGTAGTTGTTGTGTTTATGGGCTGTTTTGAACATGTTGTGGCCGTGTGGATGGACTGATTTATGAGTATAAAAATGGTATCTAACATTGTTGGTGTGTTGATGAGATTATACTCCTTGATTGGGATGGAAGGAAGTGTATATTGTTGTTGTATGTTGAAAAACATCGTGTGGGATGTTTATGGAATATATTGGTATGAATAATGGTGTTGTTGATGTTGGTATTATTGTTGTTGTTGATTGGTTTCTGAATTGTAATTTTGGGCTAGGCATATAAACAGGGGAAATGCTGCCGAAATTTCGGCAGATTATAAATGAATTTATTTGAAGGACTAAGACAAGCGTATAACGATGAGTCTAATGATTGTGTACATCCTCTTGAATGTAGACTAGCGAGCTTGGACAAATAAGCGTAGCTAATAGGAGGTGGAACAGGTATGTAAGGCTTACCCTTTCTTTCTTTGGCATGGCCTAGAGCTAAGTAAGGTATGACACGCATCTTGGGGTAACTCTATTCTTTAATTCCGAGCTTGTTTACGATTCTTATTCACTTTTTGACATGAGCATACTTAATATAGTCGAGCTTATTGTATGATTGAGTAACGAGCAAAGCATAAAGAGTTCCTATTCCTAAAAAGGTTCTATAAGGATTAATGTCCCTAACTTTCATAAGAGGTCTCGGATCGCTTTGATATGTTCATAGAGGTTTTTGTAATGAATAATGTCCATAACTTTCTTATGCTAACTCGGATTGACTCGAAACGTGTTTATGAGCCTTCAAGTGTCGATTAACGTACTTACCTATCGAGTCTTAAAAATTGATTTATATGCATATGGTTTCTCACTATTCTGCTCGTGCATGCCTCAATATGTCTTTCACCGAGTCCCGGGCCGGGTATGTTATCGTGCATAATTCCACTGCATTGTTCACCGAGTCCCTCACTAGAGGGCCGGGTACGGTATATATATATATATATATGATGACATGATGATATGGGGATGGCGGCCAGGAGGGCATACGATGACTTTATTCACCGAGTCCCTCACTAGAGGGTCGGGTACGGTATATATATGATATATGATGTTGACACGCATGACTTTATTCACCGAGTCCCTCACTAGAGGGTCGGGTACGGTATATATATACATGATGATATGATAGTATGCTGACATGATGACATGATTTTATCCATCGAGTCCCATAATGGGCCGGGTACGGTATATGATAATGATATGCATGATTTTCATTTCATAAGGCAAGTGTATTGATGTTTTTAAAAGTCATACTTGTTTCGGGCAAATCTCTATTTTTGTTATGATCCTCTTTACTGTATTTCATGCCTTACATGCTTAGTATATATTCCGTACTGACCCCCTTTTCTTCGGGGGCTGCGTTTCATGCCGCGCAGGTGTATACAGATGAGTAAAGGATATTGCTAGAAGATGTACCAGCTGGATTGACGAGCTCCATTTCCTCCCGGAGTGTTGCCGAGTCAGAGTATCCAAGTTATGGTATCTTGATTAATGTTAGAGACTTTGCAGACAGAGTCACGTGTATAGGATGTCAGTCTTGTAAGCGGCTCTGCAAGCTGACGTACCATCATGCTTTATGTTACAAATTCCATATGATTACAAATTTTACTTGACTTGAGAACGACGAAAAGAATGGTTTTGACAAATTTCTATTATGCATTTCATTTCGTAACTTAAGAGTCCAGTGAGGTTATGAACATAACGAGAGTTAAAGGGGTTCGCTCGGCTCTGAGTATGGGGTCGGGTGCCCATCATGCCCTATCAAGATGAGGGTGTGACATGAGCATAGAAGGCCGACAACTTCAGTAGGTAATAACTAAATGGTTGAAAATGGAGGTACCTCCCAAGCTCAAGTTTATATATGCAGCAGCTCCAGTAATAATCTTATGAGAGATTTGGAAGAGGAGAAACTCTATAAAGCATAGTGGAAATACAACATTTAGCAAGATGCAATATAAGGTTCGACATACAATAATGCTGTTGATCAAATTGCAGTACCCAGGAGAACAAGAATACCTTCAGACTAGTATTCAATTATCGGTTTGTTCAAGCAATACAAGCCTACTTTACACTTCTGTTTAGTCAAGTGGAAGCTACCAGGACTGGGGAGTTAAAATTCAATACAAATGGTGCTAGTCAAGGAAATTCAGGCAACAGTTCTTATGACTTTTGTATTATAAATGACAGAGGAGATTTGGTATTTGCACCGACACATCAGTTGGGAATCACAACCAACATGGTTGCAGAGACTGCAACAATTCATGAAGCAGTGAAATGGTGTTTGGCATAGCAGGTTAATAATGTAATTTTGGAAACAAATTCTATGGTGCTTAAGAATATCTTACAAGATGTTTGGACCTTGGGAACTCATTCAGCAGATAGAGGAAATAGAACAGGGTTTGCAGCAAGTACATATACAGGTGGTGCATATATTCAGTGAAGGTAACAAAATGACTGATTATTTAGCTAATTTAGCCTTTTAGACAGATCAGAGTCAGCAATTTCATAGCTTTCAAGTGCTACCATCAGAGGGAAGAAAGATTTTGAATATGGAGAAGGCTCAAATTTCTTCTATCAGAATTAGAACAAGGAAAATACAGTCAGGATGATATTGTGGATGCAGATGATGATCAATAAGGAAGCTCACACGATTTTTTTCATTAGTAGACTGCTATCAAAATGTATAGTTCCTTTTTAGATGTATTCTTTCAAAGGAGGATAGGGCAAGGTTTAGTTTGGATAGTTTTCTTTTCCTTTTTGCTTTTGAAAATTGGATATTCTTTTTATTTTGCTGCATTTGATTAATAAAGACCCAAATATATATATATTTTTTAAAAGTTAGCATCCACTTAACAAACAGGTAGTAAAGGGTTATAAGTTGGAAAAGAATGAAAAATTCTTTTCTTATTATAGGGAAAAAAAGAAAAAAGAAATACTATTGGAATTCTTAAAAATTGAAAACTCGAACCAAATCGGTCGTAACCAGACTGATAAATATGTATTATTTTGGTTTGATATGATTTTAAAAATTGAAAAATCAATTAAATTAATTTAATTTTGGTTTTACTCAAAGATCGATCCAAACCGCACTGTGAATAACCTTAAGCACCGCTAATGCCCTTAACACGCACCCCTTTTTGAAAGGCCAAATCGTGAAAAACAAGAGGAATTTTGAATTTAACCGGATAGTAAATTATAGTTTATCGTATTGATTTATTTATTTAATTCTGAGTTTAGTTATTTGATTGTCGGCCAATTATTGAATAATATCTATGAATCTAGAATTGAGCTCGGTGAAATTTTAGACTGCAATAGAATTAAATAGAGCGAGTTCTTAACCGTAGGCATCGGGGAGCAGATTCGCAATTAGAATAGACATATACCTAAATTGGTTTGCTTGATTTATTACAGGATTTATAGATGTGCTCTTGTTAAGGGTTACAACCATAGCATATAGGCGTGAAAGTGACTTGAATAGGCGAGTAAGAACTCGAGAGACTCTTAAGAGTAATATTAACCCCATTAATCAATAAACTAGATAAATCAATTGAAGAATACAACGTGATTGTTAGATAGCCCATAGCCCTAGATCGATTTCATCTCATTGGTAACTTAAAGTTATGCTCTTTCTTGAGAGTTCATTATTTGTTTTCTTTCAATTTTAGTTAGTTTATAATCATAAATTAGAGTTTAATTTCTTTAGTTTATAATCATAAATTAGAGTTTAATTTCTTGTTTAGATAATTAAGATAATTTAATTTAGTTAATGATTAATCGCAAGTCCATGTGAGTTCGACACTCTATCTTATCACTTTGTTATTTGTACGACCCCATATACTTGCGTGTGCCTTTGGAAGCAACAAGTGGTATGGGTTGAGATTTTAAGAACTACTTTTCAACAATTAGTAGTAGGTAGAAAACCCCCCTCCCGGCACCAGTTTGTAATTAATTAAAACATAAAATTCACCCTTCCGGAGTGGTAGTGTCATTAACATGTTGTACAATTTGCTTGAATGCTTGTACTTGGCGGTATGGCCATTTAGGTGTTGTATCATAAGCTTGAAGGTTTGTACTTTGCACTAGGATTTTCAATTACCTTCTAGTCAATCAAATAATGTCCAAACTTTAATTCCCTCAATTTCATTTCCTGGAACCATCTGTACCATTAACTACATCATTTTGGTCTACAATATGCTATACTCAGAAATGTTATATGCCTTCTGCTTTATCAGCAGTATTGAAACAACATGCATGTTTTACTTGATACCACAAAATAGAGAAGGAAAATTCAGATAATTTCAATGAACCTATTAACCGGATTAATGCAATCTCAGATACAAAGAATAGGACCTAATTAGCAAAAACGGTTACACCTCAGAAATTTCTCCGTGAACGTACAATGAATATACCAACGAAGAGTATGAGTGTACGATGTTTTACTGAGTAGGGAATGACGATTTATGAATTTTTGGAAATAAGAAAGTTGTAGAATTTCAATTCAGCCAATGGTCGTAAAACAGAATAAGACCCGTAAAGTGATTTACGAACAGTATACTTCCATCGTCCTCCAACGTTCCAAAAAAATTCAACTTTCTGTCCAAAGTTTAAATGGTAAAATACGACCCAGTTTACGGTCACGGACCGTAAACTGAAATACGGCCCGTAAACCATCATGACCTCCAGCAAACCTTTCTGTTTTTGATATGCTTAAATACGACCACGTTATACGGCCCGTAAACTGTGGTTTACGACCACTGTACACCCCGACGACTGTTCATTAAAAATCAGATTTTGTGATTATTATAAGTGTCTTTCTCATTCATTTTCATTCATATTTCATCTAAAACCTTCAAGAACCCTCTAGAACTTATCCAAACATTTCATCCACAAAATTTAAGAGAATCAAAGGGAGATCAAGATCAACAACACCAAATCCATGAAACAAAGTGTGTGAAACTCAAGTGAAGTTCATCCAAACCAAGAAATTCCCAAGGAAGGAAAAATAGGGTTTTGAGGAAGGAGGAAGAACTCCATTCTAGGCTTGTTCCACCACCATCTAAGGTAATTGTTATGACTTTAGCATGTGGTTTAAGGTATTGGAAATCTAAGATGCTTGAATTGTAGAAAGATATGAAAAATGGTCATAAAATGTGAATAGTGCCATAGTTGAATGATAGTTGGATTGAATTATGAATGTTGATGAGTTGGGAGTATAAATATGTTATAAATGACGTGTAGACCATAAAATAGGTGTGATGTATGAGAAAATGTGATGGTGAGCTAAAACCCGTAAATGTGGAGAAATTGGAGAAAAATGGTGGAATGTAGTAAATGTAGATAAATGACGATTGTTGATACGATATTGTGAATGTTTGGTAGTTGAAATGAAACATGGGAGAAGTAGTAGAAACAAAGGAAATGCTGCCCAATTTTCCCTAGAGAATAGTCACGCGTTCTTATAGTCGATTAACTGACGTTGATGCGAATTCTCTTGAAGGTAAAGACGCGAATATTGAAGAGGAACGATCAAGCGGTAGAATAGCTAAAGGAAAAGGTATGTAAGGATTATATTTTCTTTCAAAAGGCATGAATCCTGCAAGTCTCATATATTCCTTCTGCAAAACGAAGCCTATGAGTTCTTCAATATATTGAATTACATACGAAAATATGATGGTGATGATAATGAGCTAGAGTATAGCGATTCAAGAAATTGTGGCATGATGCTCCTATAAGGCTAATGATGTTATCTTTGTTAACACTCGCCTTATGCTCTGTTTCCATCAAGGCGAGGCACGATACTCATAAACGTTCATAATATACGCGGGGGCTCTCGACCTTACGTCACCCCGACATTGTTATAGATTGTTCATAAGCCTCAATGTATGTCCCATGACCAATATTTCGAGAAACTGCGAGTCTATGTTCATAAAAGATTTCGTGTGAGATAAAGGTAAGAGATACGCTATAGAAATGATAATGGAAATGATGAGCTTAAGCCCAAAGATTATAAAGACTATCATGCGATATTTATACGAAATTCATGCTACGAATATGATGTGATTTTCATAGATTGTCTTTAAACTTAAATGTGTGCTTTAATGAAAGGTTATGATAAGCTTATAAGATGTATGTGATGGCTATGATAATGATGAGACATATTGATCCTTGTATGATGCATGTGATATGGTCGAGCCACTACGTGGCCGAATATGGAAGATATGTATATGATACTGTCGAGCCACCACGTGGCCGAATACGGATACTGTCGAGCCACCACGTGGCCGAATATGGATATTATCGAGCCCTACGTGGCCGAATACGGATAATGTTTTATGTGTATGATAAGCTACTGCACCATGATGATGAATTATATGACATGATGATGTATACGCTATGATGGTTCATGTACGACGATTATGTATATGCGATATATGTATGAAATGTATTCACCCTTAAAGGTCGCGCAGGTTTTTCCTTCACCTCATGACTTATGATTTCTCTATTATGTTTGTTTCATTCATGCCTTACATACTTAGTACAATATTCGTACTGACGTTCGTTTTCTTTGGACGCTGTGTTCATGCCCACAGGTAGACAGGGAGACGGTGCAGACCTTTAGGAGCTATCAGCAGATTTGCAGAAGCACTCCATTATTCCGGAGGTGCTAATCGGGCTTATACTTTTGTGTATATACATATGTATAAATATTTTGGGCACGACGGGGTCTTGTCCCGTCCATATGTCTAGTACTCTAGTATAGGCTCGTAGATACGTATGTGTGGGTTATATGGTCTCACAAGGTCACCACTGTATATACGTAGATATGTGTACATTTTATTTTGATAGCAAAAGGGCTTATGTATATAAAAGTATTTATGTTCTGCAATGAAAATGATTTTCTTATGATTATGAGTTTATGAACGAAAAAAAAGGAGGTTTAATGAGTATGATGAGTAGTAGAACGAGCGGTGCCCGCCGGTCAGCCTTGGGTACCCGTCACGGCCCCTAGCTGGGTCGTGACAAAAACAACCATATTCACATAGTGTATTGTTTTTATCAGTAGGGCTTTAATTATACTAGAGACTAAATATTAAATGGTTGATTTCCTCGAGTAAAGTCAGTCTTCACTTCTCTTTCAATCCTAACTCAACCGCTCGTGTCTCCCACAATGCAGAGAGCTTACGCTCTTCTATCAATGCAGCTTCACCCCTTTCCATAGCACCTTCACATGGTTCCATCCCCATGTTACACTTTTCCATTTCATTTTGGTAATGCGAAGATGCTCTTTTGGCACTCATAATTAGAGCACTCGTATGCTCCAGATTGTCATCAGTGACATCTTTTTGCAGTTTAATTTCCTCTGACAATAGACTAATAATATCCTCCTCCATCTCTTCATTCATATCAGGATTTTCTTTACCACAGTCTGCATACACAAAAAAGCAACATGATGCAAAGGGAAGCTCAAAACAAAGTTACCTTCATTAATATTTAATGCATGGCAACACAACCACAATCTACTCAAATTTAAGCAGTATAGTTGGAAAGTGAAACATATCTCCCCAATACCGATCATATAATTCCAGGAAATATGAGTCGGAGGTGGAATCATGCTATGTTGAGTGATAAAATCCTAGACAGGTTACAATTATATACTCAGCTTGTTTACAATTTCTCAACTTGTTAACAGAATTCCTGAAAAAATCTTAGTATTCTAACTTGCTCGCTTACAGCTGTGGCTCACAGTTGTTAAAGTGAATTCAGAATATAAAAACCTAAAATGGGTTAAAAGCTCTTATATAGTGTGCATTATTAGTCTCCCACCAAAGCGGTTGTTAAGTGTTAACTCAACAGTGTGGGTAGTTCTGATATTTCTGGAAGTTTGAGCAAATAGATACAAAAACTTGTCTGATAAATCTTTTTTCCTTTTTCTTCCTAGTCCACTACAATTTTAGAGAAACTAGTTAAAGCAATAACTTCAACCAGAAAACAAAAAATGCAACATTTTACACAATACATATTGAGATCAATTTTATACTTTTATGTAAAGACATTTTACAGGCTTTGAAAAAAGAGCAGTGAGCTAACCTTCCAATGAATTGTTGAAGACATCTAAAAAATAACAAATAAACCGAAGATAAGTCATAGCAGCAAATGCATATATGAATCTGAAACAATAAATGTCAAGGATTCCAAATGTGCATGGTGTTACACCTCGAAAAATTTCATGTCATTACCTAGTGAATAGGGTAACGCAGGGTAAGGAGTACACGATGTTTTTATAAGTAATAAAGGTTATTTAAAATTTTTAATTAATATTCCAAAGATGTTGGAAGTAAGAGAAGAAAGTTTGTTAAAGAATGTTGAGCACAAGTTGTATTTTGAAGAAGGATGTGTAAAGTATCGAGTTAATGTCGATTTGATGATTTCTTAGAGAAGAGTTATAACGGTCCTTATATTGGTAATGAAGTGTTAAACAAGTGTCAAGAAGGTTCCATAAGGATTGGAGATCAAACGAACGTGTCACGACCCAACCCCGTAGGCCGTGACTAGTACCCGATCTGGGCACCCAAACACATCTATCCAATGCTATTTCAAATGTTATCAAACGCATTCAAGTATAAAGCAGAAGCCGTCAAGGCTATATTTCAAATTTAGATAATTTCCTGAAAAATTTTCGGCAGAGTTTCCTTTGTTTTACAGACTATCCAAAATAACCCTGCGCACAGAAAATACCAACAAAGACCACACCGGCCAACAAAGCAACATATAAACATATGCGGACCGGCCGCCGCGGCGAATGGGATCGCCTCAAACACAACATATACACACATCCGTACAGAAAGACCCTAACCCACAAACATGTCCACAGACCTCTAAACAGACCGACAGAGTCATATGATGGGACAGGGCCCCGCCGTACCCGGAGTTGCCATACATACAGAATATACAGAAGACAGAAGATATATACCAAAAGTACACGCTCTTGACCAAAGGAGCTCTTCAAAATAGCAGAATCTGAGCCCTAGACTGGCGGCGTATCTTCAGGTGCGTCTGTACCTGCGGGCATGTAACGCATCCCCCGAAGAACCGGGGGTCAGTACGAAAAATGTACCGAGTATGTAAAGCAGAAACATAACAAACATAATCATCGTCTGAACCGGAAGCACAGAAATATAGCAAACGGAATCGTAATCCAACGAACAGACAGAGATATACCGGACAGAGTCGTAGTCCAGACAGACAGACGGAAGGATACCGGACAGAATCATAGTCCAGACGGACAGACAGAATCATAATCCATACGGACAGACAGAATCAGAATCCAATCAGACAGACAGAATCATAATAGGGCACAAGAACGTGGTCGCCACTCCTGCCTTTGGCGCCACCACATATCATATTTCAGAAGATTTCACATCTTCGACCATCTCCGTCACATAACACATCATATCATAACCACGGTAACCCCGGGGACAGATCACACGCCGGGAAACCGGACACATCATACTTCGTAACATATACACGGTAACCGGGGACGACATATACCACAGCACCCCGGAACCGGACACATCATACTTCAGAATTCATACATGGGACCCGGCCCCCGACAAGGGACTCGGCGGCCCATCCGCACGATATAAACCGGCCCGGGATCCGGTGAAAGGAAGCATTGAGACATCCATGAACAGATTAATGAGAAACCACATACATAGAGATCGTTATACCGACTCAATCAAACTGAAGTAGGCCAAATGGCGAGTCAAATCAGAGTATTCGGATAGCGTTCATAATATGCGCCTATATCCTGCTTGGGAAGACACGACAGATTATTACCAGAATCAAATTTTTAGATGTCAAAGCCATTTTGTAAAATTTATATAAAAAGTAGTCATATCATGATCAGAATAATAGTCCAGATGTTGCCTGTGAGAAACGGACAGTAATAGGGCAATTTAGGTCACATAAAAAGTGTCGGGGCCTTGTGGGCCCACCTCGGACCAACTTGAGGCGACATACGTAAATTACTGATGATAGACCTTAAGAGGTCATCCATAATCATTTGGGAGTATTCCGACTTCGTTTAGGAAGGTTTCATACAAAAGTTCACTTTAGGGACAAATTATAAGAAAAGTGATTCAGTCTCGCTAAAGGAATTGGAGCGGGTTTCCATCTCGAATTCCGGGGAACGAAGTCGTATCTAACCCACACTGCGCATCTACGAGCCACTACTGACATGATATACAATGGACAGAACAAGACTCCGTCATGCCCCAAAATGGATATATATATATATGCACGTGTACACAAAAGAAGTCACCAGCACCTCCGAACAATGGAGTGCTCTCAACAGCTGACTGCCCCTATGGCTCCGAATCTAGCTCGTCTCCCTGTCTACCTGTGGGCATGAACACAGCGTCTAAATAAAAGGACGTCAGTACGAACATTGTACTGAGTATGAGAGGCATAAATAATGAAGAGAGAAGCAATATCAACATAATGAACATCAAAGTGAACATGTGAAGCTGAATCATAATCATAGGAAGGATGATGCATGCTGTCTTACTCATACTCTTTATCATATCATGTATACATATCATGCAAGTTGTCCGTCCACGTCGGGACGGTGTGATCACCAATAATATAAGCCCGCGTCCGGGGTACCATCTCGTGCCGCCCACTAGTGGTGTCTGCCCATGCCCGAGAGGGTCATGGTGTATCCGTGTAGCCGCCCGCCGAAGCGGTGTCTGCCCGGCCAACTAGGCGCGGTGTAAATGCAATCATGACATGCTTAACATAAAATACTTATCATCATATACTTTTAAAAACATGCTTATCTTATCATAATACATGCGTGAGCTCATGATCATTTGCACTCTACCGAGGTGACGTAGGGTCGTGATCCCCCGATCTCTTTATGGAGCAATTTCTGACATTCTGCCTCACCTCGAAGGAATTAGTGCATGAGGTGAGTGTAGACAATGAGGACATAATCATCGCTTTAGCATTATCATATCATATCTATTAGCTCATGGGAAGAAGGGGATTTTATGCTATGGGATTCATGCCATTTGAAGAAAGGGACTAGCCTCACATACCTTGGTCGTTTATCTAGAATACCGTTCACTTGCTCTTCCGCAATATCGCGTCGTTACCTTCATAAGGGAATTCGAATTATCGTTAGTTAGTGGACTATAAGAACGCGTCGCTAATTTCTAAAGAAACTTGGGCAGCACTTCCTTTGTTTATTCTACATTTCCCATCGTCTATATCAATTCCCAACATTCACAATAATACCCACAACATTACCTCCAACAACCATCATTCATATCGACTCATCGCATTTCACCATTTTCCTCCAATTTTTCCATAATTTCCTACCTAGCTTATCATCGTGTTTTCGCACCTCTAATACTTATTTCATGGTTAAATCATCATTTCTAGCATATTCATAACCTTAACACTTCAACTTATATGATTCAATTCCATCATCACCCAATGGTGGCACTATTCACCCATTCAAGACCCATTTTTCTATGTCTTTCTACAATTCAAGCTTTTCCTATGCTTCTAACACTTAAATAACTTAATAAGGTCATGAAACATACCTTGGATGGTGATTGAACAACCCTTGAGTTGAAATGCTTCACTCAAACAAAACCCTAGTTCCTCCTTCTAGGAAATTCTGAACTCAAATAACCCCTTTTGATGTGTTCTTGCACTAGGTTATGGTGAATTGATGAATTTGATCTTAGATTTCTACTTGTGTTCTTGGTTTGGAAGAGTGGAAGGTTCTAGAGAGAGAGGAAAAATCGTGTAGTGAGAAGGTGAAATGAATAAAATGAACACGGATCATATTTTATAAAATTCAACTTCAGTCCCGATGTCATTATACGGTTCGTTATACGGTCCATATAAATTTATACGGTCCGTATAACTGGCCGTAAAATGGACCCAGAGATCACCCCTTTCTGTAACCATTTGACGATCCATTTGACGGGCCGTATAATCGTTATACGGTCCGTATAATTCACCGTAAAATCGACCTTCTTTCAACCTCATTTTGTGACACTTTGACGATTCATTTTACGGACCGTCGAACCGTTATACGGTCCGTATAGTACACCATAAAACTCACCCTTCAGCCAGCCTCTTCTATGACACTTCTACGGTCCGTATAATGGACCGTAAAACACTTTTACGGTCCGTATAATGGACCGTATACTCCCAGTTCACTGAAGCTTATTTTCTTGACTTGGTTTCATTTCCGATCCTTATGGAACCTTCATAAAAGTTGTTCAACTCCTCGATACCAATCTACGGGACCTTAATACTTGCCTTCAAAATGCCACACACATATTTTATCCTTATTAGCCTATTTTGCACATGCTAACGGAAAATTCCCGGGGTGTAACAACACCGATAAACAAGACTCTACTAGACACGGCCTGTAGACATACCGAGGACTAACCGCTCTGATACCACTTCTGTCACGACCCAACCCCGTAGGCCGTGACTAGTACCCGATCTGGGCACCCAAACACATCTATCCAATGCTATCTCAAATGTTATCAAACGCATTAAAGTATAAAGCAGAAGCCGTCAAGGCTATATTTCAAATTTAGATAATTTCCTGAAAAATTTTCGGCAGAGTTTCCTTTGTTTTACAGACTATCCAAAATAACCCTGCGCACAGCAAATACCAACAAAGACCACACCGGCCAACAAAGCAACATATAAACATATGCGGACCGGCCGCCGCGGCGAATGGGATCACCCCAAACACAACATATACACACATCCGTACAGAAAGACCCTAACCCACAAACATGTCCACAAAACTCTAAACAGACCGACAGAGTCATATGACGGGACAGGGCCCCGCCGTACCCGGAGTTGCCATACATACAGAATATACAGAAGATAGAAGATATATACCAAAAGTACACGTTCCGGACCAAAGGAGCTCTTCAAAATAGCAGAATCTGAGCCCTAGACTGGCAGCGTATCTTCAGGTGCGTCTGTACCTGCGGGCATGTAACGCAGCCCCCGAAGAACCGGGGGTCAGTACGAAAAATGTACCGAGTATGTAAAGCAGAAACATAACAAACATAATCATAGTCTGAACCGGAAGCACAGAAATAT
This sequence comes from Lycium barbarum, assembly GCF_019175385.1. Taxonomy (NCBI): domain Eukaryota; kingdom Viridiplantae; phylum Streptophyta; class Magnoliopsida; order Solanales; family Solanaceae; genus Lycium; species Lycium barbarum. The sequence continues at coordinate 54,246,444 of NC_083345.1, read as the reverse complement.
AGCAAACAGAATCGTAATCCAACGAACAGACAGAGATATACCAGACAGAGTCGTAGTCCAGACAGACAGACGGAAGGATACCGGACAGAATCATAGTCCAGACGGACAGACAGAATCATAATCCATACGGACAGACAGAATCAGAATCCAATCAGACAGACAGAATCATAATAGGGCACAAGAACGTGGTCGCCACTCCTTCCTTTGGCGCCACAACATATCATATTTCAGAAGATTTCACATCTTCGAACATCTCCGTCACATAACACATCATATCATAACCACGGTAACCCCGGGGACAGATCACACGCCGGGAAACCGGACACATCATACTTCGTAACATATACACGGTAACCGGGGACGACATATACCACAGCACCACGGAACCGGACACATCATACCTCGGAATTCATACATGGGACCCGGCCCCCGACAAGGGACTCGGCGGCCCATCCGCACGATATAAACCGACCCGGGATCCGGTGAAAGGAAGCATTGAGACATCCATGAACAGATTAATGAGAAACCACATACATACAGATCATTATACCGACTCAATCAAACTGAAGTAGGCCAAATGGCGAGTCAAATCAGAGTATTCGGATAGCGTTCATAATATGCGCCTATATCCTGCTTGGGAAGGCACGACAGATTATTACCAGAATCAGATTTTTAGATGTCAAAGCCATTTTGTAAAATTTATATAAAAAGTAGTCATATCATGATCGGAATAATAGTCCAGATGTTGCTTCTGAGAAACGGACAGAAATAGGGCAATTTAGGTCATATAAAAAGTGTCGGGGCCTTGTGGGCCCACCTCGGACCAACTTGAGGCGACATACGTAAATTACTGATGATAGACCTTAAGAGGTCATCCATAATCATTTGGGAGTATTCCGACTTCGTTTAGGAAGGTTTCATACAAAAGTTCACTTTAGGGACAAATTATAAGAAAAGTGATTCAATCTCGCTGAAGGAATTGGAGCGGGTTTCCATCTCGAATTCCGGGGAACGAAGTCGTATTTAAGGCTCGCGGCCGAGCCTATTATGTTCAGAACATGCCTAAGAAGGAAGGGGCAAGCTTTACATACCTCGATTGCGCCTTACGCTCGCTTGGCTTCGATTCCAATCTCGTCCAGAATCTACAAATGGTCATGTTTACCAATTGTCAAATTCAAGACTTAAGACTCCAAATTCATTACATATTTGCCTACCGAAATTTCGGCAGCATTTCCTTTATACATATAACATCCCCAAAAGGTAAACACAGCCAAACAATCAACGCAACCCAACAACAATATCCATAATGACAACAAGTATTTCAAAACACATAATATGGCACAATTTGCCATCTTTCCGTCATAACGTAACATCTTTCATTCCGACCTTACACTTCCAAACCAAACTTATTATTTTCATATTCATCACTCATCAAGATCACTACAACATGATTCAAAGGCATATTCTATCGTTTTCACCAAATATACATAAAGTATGCACAATATACAAGTTTCCTACCAAAAGCTTAATTCACCCACAACTTCCAATCTTTTAGCAAACATGTTCATGATATATTTCTATCTTTCAACTTCATCAATGACAACCATAATTTTCCTCTTAATACTTTCATTTCCATTTTTACATAAGTGACAATAAATTTGCATAATTTCCTACAACAACTTAACAACCATTCTTCCATAACAACTAAAGTCATTATTCTTCCATTCATTTCACATTCACACCATTAACATACTAAATACAACAAATCCATTTTCATTTCAACCTCCTACATCACACGGCCACACACTAAATTTTCCAACTTCCACTATTTCATTCAACTTTCACTTCCAATACAATTTCTACCATACTACAACAAGATTTCAACAAAAAATCAACTCATCATATACATGCAACATATGCATACACACGGTCAACATACACTTACCCCCAATACACAAAAATTTTCATGCTTTTCATTCATTTCCACACACTACAACATACATATACCTTCCATCACATAACAAAAGCATAAAATCCTTACCTTCTCCAAGACCTTCCACTTGGGGTTAAGGTTGCTTCCTTGCCAAGATAGCTATACCACCTTGAAGAGGACCTTGCACTTAGTAATAATCCCACAAGAAATGGATTTTTGAACCCAAGATTAGGCTCCAAGAATTTTTCTTTCTTTTCTTTCTCTCTTTCTCCTCTAGCCGAATTGCCCTCTTCTTTTTCCTCTTGTTTTTTCTTTGTTTTTCTTGAAGCTTCCAAGGGATATGGATGAATATATAATGTCACATGGAAATTAATTAAGCCTTGGAGGCTTGGGCCATAAGTGGCCGATTGGGCCTCCCTTGTTTGGGCCTCACTTTCTATTTTTTTTTTTTGGCCCAATTGTTGGCTAAATAATTGTAACTCATGGAACAAGTTCCCAAAATTCCAATTTTGCCCTTGGCCTCCTTTCGTAATTCCACACCAATGTATTCATAGCCGACACATTCATACCAAGCAAGTTCCAAATATAGCCTTATTCATTACAAGTCAAGTTATCTCAAATTTTTTTGAATATGCAAAAATGCCGGATGTAACATCCTCCCCCCCTTTAAAACATTCGTCCTCGAATGTTAAATTGACCTCATGGGGCGTCATACTATTTCGGGAGGGTCCTTTCTATAATCGTCCTTTGTCGACTTCTCGATACGGACTCTTTACCAATATGGCGGAGTAATTCTTCACATTACTGACTCATATGCTCTCATAACGTGTTTTCTTATATCCCATATAATCGCTGGGCCATGAATTGTATTCTAGTAACAGATGAATGCTTTTCGCTCTTTCACAGACATTGTGTCCCCTTCTTCCTTTCCTTCCAAGCTTTTCAGACATCATAATCCATATCCCTTCTTGTTACACTCCTCGATTCCTTACCCCATCATAGTATCCCCATGTCATATCAATCAGATTCACAATTGGGATCGGGCGCATAGAAGCATATCGGACGGATTCGCAATCGAAGGCAGACGTACTAAACTATGGCGGACGGATTCATAGTCAAAGTCAGATGTATGGGAGGGTATCCGACAGATCCGAGATCAAAGTCAGACGTACAGAGATGTATCAGACAGATTCGTAATCAGAGTCAGACATACAGAGTTATATCAGACAGATTCATATCCCGAGTCAATCGGACAGAGGTGTATCAGACAGAAACGTAATCGGATTCAGAAGTACAGAGGCGTAATGGACAGAGCCTTATTAGAATCAGAGGTGCAGAAGTACAACAAACAGAGTTTTGATTAGGACCAAACCACTTCTATTAAGGCTCCAGTGATTTACGAAAATTTCCCCTTGTCGACCTCTCATTATTCACCTCGACAATTATATCACCGATTATCTCACCGAAACCTGTTCACTCATTCATAAACTTGTTCGCCAAGTTGTCATACAAATCGTCTTACGTGTCGCTTATCGACTCTTTCAAAGATTCTGCTTAATCACATCTCTTATCCTTCATCTTTTCTAATATCCACATTTATATATATCATACTTACACTTGTGAAAATTTTTGTATTACTTCCCAGGGGGTCACCCATCCCAGAATTGCTCTGGCCTTAGCACGCTTAACCTCGAAACTTTCATGCACTTGGATGCGTTAATGCTAATATAATTGCGTCGATTGCCCCGCACGACCTTTGTCACATAATTTAGGGCAGATCGGGATCTTAGTAAATTTTCGAAAAGTTCTCGTAGCGGGTCCCACCCCGGGCTAAACCATACAATTATCATGTTGTCTTTCTGAATCTTCAATATCTATCAAGTTGACAATTACCTTACTCTTACTAATACCCAGAAGAAGAAGGTCACATAATATGATAAAGTATAGACCCATTCATACACATATCCCTCGAGAAAAGATCACTAACATACCTGGGTGTGCACTTGAAGACGCTCCTGGGTCCTGCCGGCCGGTCAAAGCAAATACGCGGTTCGAAGGACCGCTGTAACCAGAAGCTGCACCTCGACCTCGGCCACGACTCGCTGGTGCTGGCGCTGGTGCTGGTGCTCCTCGCCATGTGGGGCGTACGGCTGCCGAAGGAGAAGACGAGCCAGCAACTGACCCGGTAAGCTGGGCTGAACCACCTGGACCACCCCTATACGGACACTCTCTCATCGTATGGCCTTGTTGGCCACAAGCAAAGCAGGCACCAGTGGCACGATAACACTCACCAGGGTGACGCCTCCTGCAATAAGGACACCGAGGTATGGATGGCCCCATCTGACTGAAACTCCTATTTACTTGCGAACTCGAAGCCATGGAGATTTGTCCCGAGAACTGTGGGGGCGTACTGTGTGCTGGCTGGGACGAATACCTGTTACCCTGCCGCTGAGAAAACTCACTCTGAAATCCCCCTGAGTACCCGGCCGATCTGGCTCTCTTAGGCCGGCTCCCGTCATGGCCCCTATCAGGCCGACGTTCCCTACGCCAGTCCTCCATGCCCTGGGCGTATGCCTGTACCCGGGCAACATACATCCCCGGCTGAGAAGCCATCGCCAAGCAACCATCGATCAAATAAGGGTCTAACCCCATCACATACCGGTGCACCCTATCGGCCATCTCGGCTACTATAGCGGGTGCATACCTAGCCAACGAGTCAAACTCTAGGCTATACTCTCGAACACTTCTACCGTTCTGTTTCAGATGCAAGAATCGATCAACCCTGGCTCTCCGTAGCTCTGGAGGTAGAAAATGATCAAGAAAGGCCTTAGTAAACTCGGCCCATACTGCTGGGGGAGCATCGTCACCCCTGGATAGCTGCCAGGACTCATACCAGTTCGCCGCTACCTCATATAACCGATACGAAGCCAACTCGACGGACTTAGTCGGTGAAGCCTTAATCAACCGTATCGTGCTCTCCATCTTTCTAATAAACTCCTGGGGGTCCTCTTCGGGTTTTGTCCCGAAGAATTCTGGAGGATTACATGTCAAGAACTCACGAGCCCTGGAGCTTTCATATCTGTCCGAACGACCACCCCCAAATCCATGCCTACGAACCTGCTCCGTCATCAGTGTGGTCAATAACTGAACCGCATCTCGCATAGCCCTATCCTCCGCCCCTGGCTGTGGAGCTGGAGGCTCGGGCACTGGAACCCTGGGAGCTCGCGGTGGAGCCTCCCTCTGATCAGCAGCTGCTGCTGCTCCAATCTCCTCTGATAAGGGCGGTGTAACAGAGCCGGCTGACAGGGGCTCATCCTCAAGCGCTAACCGCGCACTGGCCCTGGTAACTCTCTGGGCCCGGCTGGTTTCTCCTACCTCCACCCCCGCTTTGCCCTTCTGGGCAGCTGTTGCCTTCTTCGGAGGCATCGCTGAAAACATAACAAATCGTCAGGAGGGGATCATCCTACTAATACAGTTCTATCGCACGATCTAAGATTCAAAGAGGGGTAACATCCTAGATGCCCTGTAGCCTCCTGTTTATAGATGTGGTGCACAACACACCGATAAACAAGACTCTACTAGACACAGCCTGTAGACATACCGAGGACTAACCGCTCTGATACCACTTCTGTCACTACCCAACCCCGTAGGCCGTGACTAGTACCCGATCTGGGCACCCAAACACATCTATCCAATGCTATCTCAAATGTTATCAAACGCATTCAAGTATAAAGCAGAAGCCGTCAAGGCTATATTTCAAATTTAGATAATTTCCTGAAAGATTTTCGGCAGAGTTTCCTTTGTTTTACAGACTATCCAAAATAACCCTGCGCACAGAAAATACCAACAAAGACCACACCGGCCAACAAAGCAACATATAAACATATGCGGACCGGCCGCCGCGGCGAATGGGATCGCCCCAAACACAACATATACACACATCCGTACAGAAAGACCCTAACCCACAAACATGTCCACAGACCTCTAAACAGACCAACAAAGTCATATGACGGGACAGGGCCCCGCCGTACCCGGAGTTGCCATACATACAGAATATACAGAAGACAGAAGATATATACCAAAAGTACACGCTCTGGACCAAAGGAGCTCTTCAAAATAGCAGAATCTGAGCCCTAGACTGGCGGCGTATCTTCAGGTGCGTCTGTACCTGCGGGCATGTAACACAGCCCCCGAAGAACCGGGGGTCAGTACGAAAAATGTACCGAGTATGTAAAGCAGAAACATAACAAACATAATCATAGTCTGAACCGGAAGCACAGAAATATAGCAAACAGAATCGTAATCCAACGAACAGACAGAGATATACCAGACAGAGTCGTAGTCCAGACAGACAGACGGAAGGATACCGGACAGAATCATAGTCCAGACGGACAGACAGAATCATAATCCATACGGACAGACAGAATCAGAATCCAATCAGACAGACAGAATCATAATAGGGCACAAGAACGTGGTCGCCACTCCTGCCTTTGGCGCCACAACATATCATATTTCAGAAGATTTCACATCTTCGAACATCTCCGTCACATAACACATCATATCATAACCACGGTAACCCCGGGGACAGATCACACGCCGGGAAACCGGACACATCATACTTCGTAACATATACACGGTAACCGGGGACGACATATACCACAGCACCACGGAACCGGACACATCATACCTCGGAATTCATACATGGGACCCGGCCCCCGACAAGGGACTCGGCGGCCCATCCGCACGATATAAACCGGCCCGGGATCCGGTGAAAGGAAGCATTGAGACATCCATGAACAGATTAATGAAAAACCACATACATACAGATCATTATACCGACTCAATCAAACTGAAGTAGGCCAAATGGCGAGTCAAATCAGAGTATTCGGATAGCGTTCATAATATGCGCCTATATCCTGCTTGGGAAGGCACGACAGATTATTACCAGAATCAGATTTTTAGATGTCAAAGCCATTTTGTAAAATTTATATAAAAAGTAGTCATATCATGATCGGAATAATAGTCCAGATGTTGCTTCTGAGAAACGGACAGAAATAGGGCAATTTAGGTCATATAAAAAATGTCGGGGCCTTGTGGGCCCACCTCGGACCAACTTGAGGCGACATACGTAAATTACTGATGATAGACCTTAAGAGGTCATCCATAATTATTTGGGAGTATTCCGACTTCGTTTAGGAAGGTTTCATACAAAAGTTCACTTTAGGGACAAATTATAAGAAAAGTGATTCAGTCTCGCTGAAGGAATTAGAGCGGGTTTCCATCTCGAATTCCGGGGAACAAAGTCGTATTTAAGGCTCGTGACCGAGCCTATTATGTTCAGAACATGCCTAAGAAGGAAGGGGTAGGCTTTACATACCTCGATTGCGCCTTACGCTCGCTTGGCTTCGATTCCAATCTCGTCCAGAATCTACAAATGGTCATGTTTACCAATTGTCAAATTCAAGACTTAAGACTCCAAATTCATTACATATTTGCCTACCGAAATTTCGGCAGCATTTCCTTTATACATATAACATCCCCAAAAGTTAAACACAGCCAAACAATCAACGCAACCCAACAACAATATCCATAATGACAACAAGTATTTCAAAACACATAATATGGCACAATTTGCCATCTTTCCGTCATAACGTAACATCTTTCATTCCGACCTTACACTTCCAAACCAAACTTATTATTTTCGTATTCATCACTCATCAAGATCACTACAACATGATTCAAAGGCATATCCTATCGTTTTCACCAAATATACATAAAGTATGCACAATATACAAGTTTCCTACCAAAAGCATAATTCACCCACAACTTCCAATCTTTTAGCAAATATGTTCATGATATATTTCTATCTTTCAACTTCATCAATGACAACCATAATTTGCCTCTTAATACTTTCATTTCCATTTTTACATAAGTGACAATAAATTTGCATAATTTCCTACAACAACTTAACAACCATTCTTCCATAACAACTAAAGTCATTATTCTTCCATTCATTTCACATTCACACCATTAACATACTAAATACAACAAATCCATTTTCATTTCAACCTCCTACATCACACGGCCACACACTAAATTTTCCAACTTCCACTAATTCATTCAACTTTCACTTCCAATACAATTTCTACCATACTACAACTAGATTTCAACAAAAATTCAACTCATCATATATATGCAACATATGCATACACACGGCCAACATACACTTACCCCCAACACACAAAATTTTCATGCTTTTCATTCATTTCCACACACTACAACATACATATACCTTCCATCACATAACAAAAGCATAAAATCCTTACCTTCTCCAAGACCTTCCACTTGGGGTTAAGGTTGCTTCCTTGCCAAGATAGCTATACCACCTTGAAGAGGACCTTGCACTTAGTAATAATCCCACAAGAAATGGATTTTTGAACCCAAGATTAGGCTCCAAGAATTTTTCTTTCTTTTCTTTCTCTCTTTCTCCTCTAGCCGAATTGCCCTCTTGTTTTTCCTCTTGTTTGTTCTTTGTTTTTATTGAAGCTTCCAAGGGATATGGATGAATATATAATGTCACATGGAAATTAATTAAGCATTGGAGGCTTGGGCCATAAGTGGCCGGTTAGGCCTCCCTTGTTTGGGCCTCACTTTCTATTTTTTTTTAGCCCAATTGTTGGCTAAATAATTGTAACTCATGGAACAAGTTCCCAAAATTCCAATTTTGCCCTTGGTCTCCTTTCGTAATTCCACACCAATGTATTCATAGCCGACACATTCATACCAAGCAAGGTCCAAATATAGCCTTATTCATTACAAGTCAAGTTATGTCAAATTGTTTGAATATGCAAAAATGCCGGATGTAACAGAACGACGAAAAAAAATTCTGAGAAATGGGGTTATACGACCGCTTATACAGTCCGTATAACATTATACGGTCCGTATAAGGGTCCGTATAACACCCAACAGGAAGATGTTTTCCCTGATGATGAACCACAGACACTTATACAGACTGTACAATGTTATACGGTCTGTATAAGTGGTCCGTATAAGACCCGATGGGCTGAATAAGTTGTAGGTATAAATACATGTTCCTACTTTTATTTTCTCATTCTTTCCACTTCTCCCTCTCTCTCAAGAATTATAGAGGATTCTACACATTTCATCTTCAAGAATACAAAGGAAATCAAAGGTTCATATCATAAATTCAAGTGAATCAAGTGCAAGAAGCTCACTAGGGTTCATCTAAGGAAAGAAATCCCTTTGGAAGTGGAACTAGGGTTTTCCTCAAGTGGAGTATTGCTATCCAAAACTCATTCCTACTCAGTCAAAGGTAAGTTTTATGATCATTTCATGTTGTTTAAAGTATTGAGAGGTTGAAAGACTTGGATTACGGAAGGAAGTAGAAAATGGGTTACAAACGTGAAAATAGTGACATTGTTGAGTAGTAGATTAATATGAATCCCGATTCTTGATATATTGTGATTATAATTATGTTATGAATGATGTTAAGAACATAAGAGAAACTTTAGATGTGGATGAATGTAATGTTGTATTATGATCATGATTATGGATGACCTTGAGAGGGAGTTGTGGGAGTTAGATAATGATGAACTTGACAAAATTTATTGATTAAGATATTATGAATGTTATCATTGATGATTGGGAATTGATATATGATATGGAGAAAGTTGTATAAACAAAGGAGATGCTGCCCAATTTTCTCTAGCTTTAGTTCAAACGTGTTTACGTTATCGATTATCTAATATTAGTATGAACTCTCTTGAAGGTAGAAACGTGAATATTTGAGAGGAACATTTAAGTGATAGAGTAGCTAAACGAAAAGGTATGTGAGGCTAGTCCCTTCCTTTCTAAGGCATGAATCTTATGACATGATTTTTCCTTATTCTCCATGACCTTCTTACATTTCGGAAATTATGAGTCTATGTTCATGAAGAGCCTCATATGAGATAAAGATAAGAGATACGTTATGAGTATGATAATGATGATGAGCTTAAGTCTAAAGATTCTAAAGTTCATGATATGATGCTTCTATATGCTAATGATCCTAATTATGATTAATTGATGTCGTTCTTTGGGCTACACTCACCTTATATGCTAATTCCTTCATGGTAAGGTAGAATGCTTATGAAACTCCATAATGGAATCAGGGGTTCACGACCTTATGTCACCCGGATAAGGTATAGTTATCTTTGAGTTCCTATGCATGCATTATGATGAGTACATGATGATGATATTACACCGTTCCTATATGGCCGGGCAGACACCGCTAAGGCGGGCAGCGTATACACCATGTCTAGATGGCATGGGCAGACACCACTAGTGGGCGGCATGAGATGGTTACCCCGGACGCGGGCTAATGATTATCACCGTACCTATATGGTCGCGCAGCTTATATATGTATATGTATACATGACATGATGATGTTTATGAAGTAAGTTAGCATGCATTATTTCCTTCTTAAGTGACACTCAGTTACAGGTTGTTCTCCAGATGATGTCTCTTTAATTATTGATATGTCGTTATTGCTTATGCCTTACATACTCAGTACAATGTTCGTACTGACGTCCTTTTCTTTGGACGCTGTGTTCATACCCACAGGTAGATAGGGAGGCGACCCAGATTCATAGGAGCTGACCAGCAGATTTACGAGAGCACTCTATTATTCCGGAGGTGCTATTTGATTTATTATTTTGTGTACATATTTGGGCACGGCGAGGTCCTGTCCCGTCTTTATATCTAGTACTCTAGTAGAGGCTCGTAGATACGTATGTATGGATGATATGGCCTCCTGATTTCCCTCATTGTATGTATATATTATTTTGATAGCCGAAGGGCTTATGTATATAAAGGCGGGCTTATGTATATTAAGGCAGATATGCTTGAAATTGAAAAATGGTTTTCCTTATGATTAGATGTGTGAGGACAATAAATGTATGCAGGATAAGTTTGATGAGTATTAGAATGAGTGGTACTCGGTAGTTAGCTCCGGGTACCCATCATGGCCCCTCATCGGGTCGTGACACATGCATATGAAATGTAAGCATTGCCCTAATTCCTTCTGGTTTTCACCATAAAAGGCCAAAAAGAGGAACTAAGGAGAAAGCATAATTTGACATTTTTCCTATAAGCCAAAAGAGTTGGCCGGTGGCAACATGACTAAAACATTTTAACCAATGATTTGAAAAACTCTAAAGGAGTAGCACTACAGCACTGCAATATCTATTGAATAGTAAGATAGTCATTATGGAAGAATCAACACTTACATGTACGGAAATCAATCCTATTCTTTTATTGGCTTGGAAGCCCGTTTGTTGTCACTTCTTATAAGCCAAAAATAATTTGGAAAACTTCTTTTATGGACTCTATTCAGCTGCATTTGCTGATGCAAGATTATTAAAGGCTCTTAAAGAAGTTAGACGGGCATAGAGAACTTCTCCTATATGCCAGCAAAATATGTTTCAAACTACTATGATCCAACTTTCAGAGGAAGTCAATATAGTGAACCATTACATAAATGGCTGGCAATGATAATCTAAGGATCGACATGCCATCTTCACCCTATAGTTCATCCGATGAACTCAAAGTCAAAGGTGTATAAAAGTTTCTACCACAATTTCTATCACGATGTCGTCTAAGTCCTCATAAAAACATGGAATCCTTTTTAGGTTAGAGACATACATGGAATCATTTTGGAAATTTACAATAAGTTAATATTAATAACAATCTCTGCGATGAACTATGTAACTGTTCCTATTTTATAAGTTAAGGTAAAACCATCTAACTGTTCCTTTTTTAAGTTTGTGACTTATCATTTCAAGCTTTAGTATAAAATTCAGTACTAGTGCCTTTTATTTCAGGAACATGAGACCTACACCAAGATTCACTAACATTATGTGGACTTATCAAATTACCTACAGTACAATCAACTATTGCACTGTTCAGAGAGAGTCTCTGTGAGTTGTGACTCTGTATCATTAGACAGAACACCAAACTTTTATGATAGAGGACATCCCCTACTCAACTTTATGGAACACTCTATTGCTATGAAGCACCTTCTGTTGAAATATGTGGTTCCTTATTATTGTTAAGCAAGGAAAGTTTCTAACAGATAATTCTAGCTCATTCTACAGTAAGATAAACTAGGTTGTCCATAAAGTGGGGACTCTGATATGTAGGCAGCTACAATTTTCTAAGTTGGTTAATTTACAAATTGATTCTGACATCTTGATGACAAGCACTCTGATGAATCTAAAATCAAAGGCTTTCCTTTAAAATTGTTGGCTTATTTGTAAATAATATCAACATTAAACTGCATACATTGTACTAAAGAATAGTGTCTGCCAGAGCCCGTATTTCCACTAAGGAATTCTAAATATAGAAGTAAAGACACAAAGAAGCTAAGTCGATTCGACGTCTACTATATATACATAAAAAATGATTTAACCTTATATACAAAACACCCTTGCACCGTTGATGTGCCGAGAATTTATCGCACTTTCAAGGCATTTTTACGAGAAGTTTTACTTGTTTTTATGCAAGTTAGTGTCTATTTAATGTGTTTTTAGTATTTTTCAAGTAACGGAACAGATTTGGAATGAAAACAGTTAAAAGTGCAGAAGTGGTTCTAAACCCAGTTTACGGACCGTATTCTCAAATACGGGCCGTATTCCATGGGCGTATTTAAGGATAAGAAGAACCAGAAAGGAAAGCTAAAGAGATGGTGATTTATGAACATTTTTTACGGACCGTATTCCACTTTACGGTCCATATTTCAAAGCGTATTTAACCATTCAAGCATCTGGCAGAAAGTCAAAGTTTTGGAAGTTGAAAGACGACTATGCAGAAGAAGGACTGTAAATCACTTTACGGTCCGCATTTCAATAGATTGCAGTTTCTCAAGTCTTGAAGGAATACCTGGTCGTAAACTGGTTTACGGTTTGTATTTCAATTAACGGACCATATTTCGTATCGATGGGGACCAAAGTGCAAATCTGTAACTTTAACGTTTTCAGAACCTATAAATAGTCATTGTAGGGTTTTAATTGTGATTGATTATTATTTTTTGACTTTTGGCATAGAACATTAAATACTCTCTAGTTTTTGAAGGTTCAAACATTAATTCAAGTATTATCAATTCTTTTTTTCTTCCAAAGTAAGTAATTATGAATTCTTCAATTTCTTATTTCTTGTTCTTTGTCATGAGTAGCTAAATTCCCTTACTAGGGTTGTGAACCCAATGATGGGTGTTTTGTAATTGATTTTTGTGATTGATATACACATAATGGATTATTAGGGTTTATTTATTCTTCATTCTTCATTCATAATTTATGGTTGCAAACATTGATTAAAGCCATAAACCTTGATTTATTTTGGGAAAATAATTAGGGTTGGTAAGAATAAATAATAAGAACTCAAAGAATTAAACTTTGTTTAATAAATTCACTTAGGAATAAGAAGAATTTGCTTGGCATAATTAACCATTCTTCATAGTTACTTTCTTATATTTGGAAAAATCATAGAAAGAAATAATCTTTACTTATTGGGAAATAGTAGAGATTCATGTAGAGGTTAAGTGCATTCATACAATGATCCATTAGAAGTATATCAAGATCAATACCCATGATCATATGCCTTATCTAACGGGGACACAACCTTGGTTTCTTTTACCATAAATTACATCCAAAGCAATTAGTCATAAAAACCCAACTTTTACAGAAATCATCAGAGTAAGACATTAGACCTAAATTAAGCTTTCTACGAGTTTAGTAACCTTTTCAAACCATATTCCCTGTGGGATTCGACCCCGACCTAGTTTGGTTGCTATATTTGACATCGTCCGTGTTATACCATTAATAGGTGTAATTTGAGCGTATCAAATTTTGGCTCCGCTGCCGGGGAATACGGTTGTGAAATTACTAAATAGTATTTTCTTTGATTGAAGTCTTTTGCTTATTCCATCACACCTTGTTTTCTATTCCTTGTAAACCAGGTGAATATGAATCAGAATCAGCAAAACCAACGTGTTGGTAACCAGGGGAATCGATTAAATAATCAGGCGAATGAATCAGAGGAAGAAAATGTCTTCGCTGATCTTATTTAGGAGGAGGACTATGCATCTGCTATTGTTCATCCTCGATGTGGTGCTACACACGTAAAAATTGACTTCTCTCTATACCAGTTGTTGAAGCTTGAGGGCTACTTTCGGAACTCTACCGAGAATGACCCTCAACGTCATTTGCAGAATTTTATGGATGTGTGTGCTAATCACATCCAAAACAACGTTCCAGAAGATGATATTCGGTTGAGGTTATTCAAATATTCCTTAGCTGGATATGCAAGAGCATAGTTCGAGAAACTGCCCCGGAATTCTATTACTACATGGGCAGAGATGGTAACAGTCTTTCTCAAGAAATGGTACCCTTCTAGCAAGAAAGCTGAGATTCGTGATAAGATATATGAATTTAAGTAGCGACCGGGGGAACAGTTATATGAAGCTTGGGAGAGATTCAAAGAGTCCTTGCAAAAGATTCCGAATCATGGTTTTTCGGAGAACATATTAATGGAGAAGTTCTACCGAGGGCTAGATCCAGTGATGCAATCAGTTGCTAACAATGCAGCTGATGGTTGGTTTATGAATAAATCTTACCGACGAGTGCCCAACATGCTTGACAGGCTGACTACTCATAATTAGGCTTGGTACTCAAACAATGCTGATGTTGTTCCTTACGGTAGTGCTATGATACAGAATATGGTAAAGGAGAATCTAGATACCCAGCAAACATTGGCTGAGCTACCGGGAAAATATTTCCTTGCTAACAAAGAAGTTTGATGAGACCCAGATTAAGAAGGTGAATGTTTGTGAGGATGATACAGGTATGCCAAAAAGAATGTACGAGACTCAAGAGGGTCCGTTTCATGATGGACCTCCTATGTAGATTGAAGATGCTAACTATATGAATAACTATCAAGGGGGTTATCAAAGAAAAAACTACCAAAGTGGTTACCAGAATCAGAATCAATGGAGACCTCAGCAAGGTCAATGTGCTTATAACAACTCAAGGAACTACAATAATAATTATGGTGGTACGAACCAAGGGAGCTACAACAACAGTAACAATTTTGGGAACAAGAGTTCCAATCCTTATATACCACTGAAAGGGTAGTCAACAGAGCAAAGTAGTTCGAAGGTTGAAGAAATCCTTGAGAAGATTCTGGCAAATCAGTCTAAGTCTGAGAGAACTTTATCTGTTCTGACAAAGACAGTGGGTTCCCATACATCCAAGATTCAGAAGCTTGAGTCACAGATGAAGGATATTTATAGAGAGCAGCACCCTCCTAAAAAGGGAGGACTTCTGAGTGACACTATTCCGAATCCGAAGAATGGGGGAGGCGGTGTAGACCGTGTGTTTGCCATTACTACTAGGAGTGGTAAAACACTCCAAGGAGCTAATAAGAAGGTTGTTAATCTTGAGCCGATAGATGAAGAGGAAGAGGTGTAGTCTGAAGCACCAATTATTATTGATGAGAATCCTACTAACAAGAAGGTTGCTGATATTCCAAAGATTGTGAATGAGAGTGATGACACGAGCAGGCAGACTGTGAAAGGGGCTCTCCGCCCTTTGACTCAGCTTTTCAAGTCTAAACCTCCCTTTCTTCACAAGTTGGTAAAGAAGAAGCAAGATGCTAAGTTCGAGAAGTTTTATGATCAGTTGAAGCAGTTATCTCTGAATTTTCCCTTCTTGGAAGCTGTTAAGGAGATGCCTGGTTTTGCTAAATATTTGAAATACCTACTGACCAAGAAGAAACCGGTGCAACATTAAACCGTGAGTTTGACTCACATTGTGAGTTCCATCATCTCAACTACTACTGTTCAGAAAAAGGGCGATCATGGGGCGTTCACCATTCCTTGTTCTGTTAGGCACCATGATTTAGCTAGTGCGTTGTGTGATAATGAGGCGAGTATTAATTTGATGCCTCTTTCTATATACAAACAATCAGGTTTGGGGATGCCAAGGCTAACTACTATGAGGTTACAGATGGCTGATAGGTCGATCAAAAGACCTGTTAGTGTGGTTGATGATGTGCTTATGCGGGTTGGTGAATTTATGTTGCCTGCGGATTTTGTGATTCTTAACTGTGTTGTTTATTGGGACATTCCTATTATTCTAGGGAGACCCTTCCTTGCAATAGGAAGAGCTCTGATGGATTCGGAGAAAAAATGAAATCAAATTTCGAGTCAACGATGAAGAAGTTACTTTTCAGGCTAGCAAGGGGATGAAGTTACCAAGTGCTTACGAGAGCATTTAGGTAATTGATTCGTTTGATATTGTTGATGAAGTGGTGGAGTTCAAGATGGAAGAAGAAATTTTGGGTAAAACTCTAGTCGGTATTCTTGTGAATTTTGATGCTGAAGACATGGAAGGTTATGTGGAGACAGTTAATTCACTTGTTGGGTTGGTTTCATATTCTTACCACCCAATGAAGCTAAATCTTGATCTGGAAAATAGAACAACTCCTCCAGCAAATCCTTCGATCATTGAGCCACCTAAGTTGGAGCTTAAGCAGCTCCCATCACATCTGAAGTATGAGTTCCTTGGTCCGAACAATGCATTACCAGTGATGGTTTCAGCCCTACTGACTGAGGAGCAGATTCTACAGCTTTTGGAGGTATTGCGTGAATATAGATGTGCCATTGGTTAGACCATAACAGGCATTCGGGGAATTCCATCTGGGATGTGTGAACATAAAATCCAGTTGAAGGAGGATAGCAAACCGAGTGTAGAGCATCAAAGGAGGTTGAACGAGAATATGCAAGAGGTAATCAAGAAAGAGATCATTAAATGGTTAGATACTGGAGTGGTTTACCCGATTGCTGACAGTAAATGGGTGAGCCTAGTCCAATGTGTTCCTAAGAAGGGCGGCATCACAGTTGTGCCCAATGCAAAGAATGAGCTGATTCCGACGAGAACTTTTACCGGATGGAGAGTTTGCATGGACTATCGTAAGCTCAACACTGCCACATGCAAGGATCACTTCCCTATGCCTTTTATTGATCAAATGCTTGATAGGCTAGCAGGGTGTTCTAATTATTGCTTCCTTGATGGTTATTCGAGCTACAATCAGATCAACATTGCGTTGGAAGATCAAGAAAAAATGACATTTACTTGTCTTTATGGGACGTTTGCGTTCAGCCGGATGCCCTTTGGGTTGTGTAGTGCTCCAGCCACTTTTCAGAGGTGCATGATGTCGATCTTTTCTGACATAGTAGAGGACTATTTGGAGGTGTTCATGGATGACTTCTCTGTTGTGGGTGATTCATTTGATGATTGTCTTGGTCATCTGGGTCAAGTGCTGAAAAGATGTAAAGAGACGAATATCGTGCTAAATTGGGAGAAGTGCCACTTTATGGTGAAGGAAGGGATAGTCCTCGATCACAAAATCTCTGAGAAGGGAATTAATGTCGATCAAGCGAAAATAGATGTGATTGCAAAATTTCCTCCACCTATCTCAGTCAAAGGTGTCCGAAGTTTCTTGGGATATGCTGGGTTCTACCGGCGCTTCATCAAAGATTTCTCCAAGATTTCTAACCCGATGTGCAAGCTTCTTGAAAAAGAGGCTAAGTTTGTGTTTGATGACAAGTTCCGGAAGGCATTTGATGAGTTAAAGGAGCGCCTCACTACTGCTCCTATTATTGTTGCTCCTGATTGGTGCTTGCCTTTTGAACTGATGTGTGATGCTATCGGATTCGCGATTGGTGTTGTGCTTGGCCAGAGGCATAATAACATTATGCACCCTATCTATTATGCAAGCAGAACATTGAATGCTGCCCAGATGAATTACACAGTAACGGAGCAAAAGCTGCTTGCAATAGTATTTGCGTTTGAGAAGTTTCAGGCCTATTTGTTGGGGTCCAAAGTAGTGGTATACACTGATCATGCAACATTGAGATACCTTATGGCAAAGAAGGAAGAAAATCCACGACTTATCCGATGGGTACTATTGCTGCAAGAGCTTGATTTTGAGGTGAAGGACCACAAGGGCACTGAGAATCAGGTTGCTGACCATCTCTCTCAGCTTGAAGAAGATGGGAGACCTTCTGATGAGCTAGATATAGATGATGCATTTCCATATGAGAGGGTGTTGGCTGTGTCAATGGAGGTAGCACCGTGGTATGCTGACATTGCCAATTATTTGGTAACAGGCATAGTTCCAGAAGAGATCAAAGCTTACCAGAAGAAAACGTTCTTGCGGGATTCTCGCCAATACTATTGGGACGAGCCTTATTTGTTCCGAACATACGCTGACAACATCATTCGGCGTTGTGTTCCCGAAAGTGAAGTGATGGCGATACTAAGGCGTGCCATGACTCTCCTGTTAGGGGTCATCATAGTGGTAACTAGACTGCGGCTAAGGTACTTGAATGCCGTTATTACTGGCCGACAATCTTTTATGATACCAATCTATTGGTGAGGTCTTGTGATCAATGTCAGCGGCAAGTGAATAATGGCAGAAGGAAAGAGATGCCTATGAATTTTGTGATGGAGGTAGAAGTGTTCGATGTTTGGGGGATTGACTTTATGAGATCCTTTGTGATTTCAGGTGGCATGAAATATCTCTTGGTTGCTATGGACTATGTGTCAAAATGGGTAGAAGCGGTGGCTTTACCTAACAATGAGGCCAAGAGTGTCATGGGGTTCCTCAAGAAGAACATATTTACTCAATTTGGTACTCCGAGGGCTATAATCAGTGATGGTGGGTCCCACTTTTGCAATAGAGCTTTCGCGGGATTGATGGAGAAATATGGAAAAAAACATAGGGTGGCAACACCTTATCATCCTCAGATGAGTGGGAAAGTTGAAGTATCCAATCGGGAGATCAAGAGTATTCTAGCTAAAACGGTGAATGCAAATAGGACTGATTGGGCCCGCAAGCTCGATGATGCTCTATGGGCATACCAGATTGCTTTCAAAACTCCTATTGGGACTTTACACTTCAAGCTCGTGTTCGGAAAATCTTGTCACTTGCCGGTTGAACTTGAACACAAGGCTATGTGGTTTTGAAGAAGTTGAATATGGATTAGGAAGAGGCGACCAAGCTCAGGTTATTTCAACTCAATGAGTTGGATGAGTTTCGGCACCAGGCATATGAGAGCGCAGCACTGTATAAAGAGAGGATGAAACACTATCATGACAAGAAAATCCTAAAGAGAGAATTCTACAAGGGTGATCCTGTCTTGCTGTTTAACTCTCGGTTGAAGTTGCTACCGGGCAAACTAAAGTCAAGGTGGTCTGGTCCGTTTGAGGTGGTAGGTGTTTCACCCCATGGAGCGATTAAGCTGAAGTCCGAAGATGGAACTCGGACATTTAAGGTGAATGGGCAGAGGGTGAAGCACTATCACGAGATGGTGTCGGGAGATAGAATTGTTGACCGATACGGGTTGAAGCACCTCGAAACGAACGCTGACCTAGTGTTCGCCGATAAGGAGTGAA
This sequence comes from Lycium barbarum, assembly GCF_019175385.1. Lineage (NCBI taxonomy): Eukaryota > Viridiplantae > Streptophyta > Magnoliopsida > Solanales > Solanaceae > Lycium > Lycium barbarum. The sequence continues at coordinate 54,226,998 of NC_083345.1, read as the reverse complement.
TGGGGACCACCATCGTGCCGCGACGTTAACTCAAGCGCTTGGGAGGCAACCCAAGTGTAATGTTTATTTTCTTTTTGCTTGTTTTTGATTACATATAGGGTAATGGTTGTTTTGGTGCAGGAATATATTGCAGAAAACATTGTTGAATAGCAGGTAAGTAAAGTAGTAAGAGAGACTGTTTTGCAATATTGCAAAATACACCAGCAGTTTACGTACCATATTTCACAATACGGCTCGTAAAACAGGGCGTATTTAACAATGTCACAAAACAGTAGCACTGTATTGCAACATGAAAGTTTACGACCATGGAATACGGACTGTATTTCATAATACGGTCCATAAATCTGATCGTAATATTTCATGAGACAATACAGTGTACTGTCGACAAAGTTATCTCTAAATACGGGCCGTAAATCACTTTACAGACCGTATTTAGAAAAAAGAAAAAAAATATAAGGGAGGGCATCATTTAAATCACAGGCAGAGAAACAACAGCTATAATGCTTAAATTCCATATCCCACGATCCAAAACCATAACTCCCCTCCCTCCATCATAACACCACGACTTCCCGCTAAAAAACCCATCATCTTCCACCTCATAAACTCCATAAACACACCAATCCACACTCTCAAATACATCCACTCTCACAAAAATTCAAAATCTCTCTGCCCTAGGTTTAAATTGTTTGGTATTGAGTTGTTCTCTCAAAGTCCTTCAAGTTGTCATCTATTAGTTCATTATTAAAGGTATTATTGACACTATCCACTCTTAATTTACTCCATTGAGTATGAACTTATTGGTAAGTGTTGATTAGACTAGGGTTTTGTGCAATTAAGCGTTTGCTTATCTTGGTTAATGATCTTGTGTGGGGATAACGATGTTTAAATCTTTAAATTCTCTTGCGAAGTTTGTTAATAAGACCTAAATGGGTTGGAGGGCATTCCACACCTAGGAATTCAAAATTTGAGGTTTTGGTCTACCCACCAATAACATGACTGATGAGAGATTAATTGGAATTCGGTCGAAAATTGGGTGAAGCCTGAGTAACCTAATCCCCAAAACAATGTGAAACTAGGATGTGTAATGCAATTCAGCAACCAAAACATGTTCTATGTCTATGACTAAAAGATGCGAAAAACGATATCACTTTACGAATCGTATTTCAATTTAAGGTCCGTCTTTAAGCGTTTAACGGATGGACAGAAAGGTCATACCCAAGAAAGGAGCAGTTTATAACCTCAGTTTACGGACCGTATTTCAGTTTACGGTCTGCCTTTTATGTTTACGGTCACAGACAGAACACAGTTTTTGTGTACAACTATTTTGTTTTTATTTTTGATTGGTTGTTCCATTGTAGCTAATATGATGTGTCTTTTACAGGAATGAGTCAAAAAAAGAATGCAAGGAAAGTGGGGGCAAAATGCAAAGGCACACGAAAGAAAGTGCACTCGGACTTTACTTTGATAGATGAACCCTCCAATTCGGAAGGGGAGAAATCAGGATCCGAGTGGGCAGAAGTTATACCGCCACCTAAGGTCGGAGGGGCCCTCATGCAAGGCACATCCGCAAGGCCATCTACGCCCCCATCCATGACACCGTCTGAGTCCGCGTCGGAAGCCTCCCAGTCTGAAGAGGGGGATCCTGACGCGGAAGTATCAAGCAGGGGGGCAGCCCACCAAACGGAACAAGAGAGTGGCTCAGAGGGGCCAAGTGCTGGTAATGCTCCAGATGATGGTACACTTCCAGAGGGTAGTAAATTAGTCATCCGGACTAAACAGCTGGAGGAAGAAAAACTTATATTCTCAGTCAAAGGGTCAAAGGAATTGTATGATCAATGGATGGTTGGGACAAAAACTGGAGGACAACCGCAGAGGAAAATATTTGAGGAGCGACGACTAATTTTCAATGGTGTTTTGGCTCATCCACAGCTAGACGAGACCGTCAAGATGTACAAGCTGGATGTTTTCACTCACGAATCGAGAGAGTATGCTCCTCACATTGTGAGGGAATTCTATGCATCATATGGGGCTGTGTTGATGTCTATGAAGAAGCCGAGTCGTGCTTGGTATCAAATACCCATGTTGGAGAAGGTGACAGTCCGAAACTCACTTGTCGATATTTTCTCCAAAGCCATCAACAGAGTTCTATTCGACAATGATTTTATGGCACCTGCTGATCTGAGCCTGTACCTAGACAAGAGGGAAAGGAAAGACAAGAAAACTGTGAGGGAATGGACTGCCGCTATTATCACATCTGAGCCAAATAAGCAAAAATGGACAAATGATGGGAAAGTCAAGATTGTGAAGAGTTGCTTGTCTTTGGAAGCTAAGTTCTGGTGGACGTTGCTTAGGTACAGGATCACTCCAACCCAGACGGATAATACCCACTCCACCAGTCAGGCAGTCACTATTGCCTCGTTGATGTCAAAGTACCCGATGAATATTGGAGAGCTCATTGCTGAGGAGCTACATGTGAGGGCACACAAGCCTAACCAAAACATGGTATTTCCGTGTCTAATCACAGAATTGTGTAGACAGGCAAAGATACTCCAGTTTTCGGAATGGGACGGCACCGTCACAGCTGCCCATGTGGGAGATTGGAGGAAGAATAAGGTGCCAGGCAAGGATAACCAGGAGGCAGAACAGTCTGGTGATGACGACGACACTCGGTTAGAGTTGAGTCCGAGCCATGCTTATGGGACTGATCCAGTAGATCCCAATATTGCTGTTGTTGCTACTGAGACTGTTGCTTCCACTATAAGTGTCCCAGATACTGTAGACACACCGGCTACTGTAGTTGAGATAGGTATTTCTGAGGCTAGACCTCCACCACCACCTCCTGCCACATAGGGCCCTCCCTCAGGGTCTGCCACAGCCGCTGCATCAGTCGAGCCTGCTGATCCAGAGTTGGAGCTGCTTCATTTCAGCCATGCTAACAATAGTCAAATTGCGTTCAAGGCAGTGAAGGCTGAAAGGCAGGTAGGGAAAATCTTGCAACAGTTCAAGCCGAAAGTGGTGAAAATAGTGCAGCAGTTGGTTACAGAGGCTGCCACAGAGATCCGTGCAGAGTTCGAGAAAAGGCACGAATTGTATCAGGCTAGATTGGATAGTTTTGAGTCAAAATTGGTGACTCGAGAGCAGACCACACCCGGTGGGGAGTCTGTCTCATTGAGGAGTGAGTTGAAATAGCTGAAGAAGGAGCTTGAGGCGCTCCAAGCGCAAGGTATGGTAGTCGTACCAGCTTCAGCACCACGTGCCACATTGCCTAGTATGTTTAAGGTGCTGGATCTGATGGATTCTTAGGAGAAAGTGGAGGATGCCGAGCCCCGTGTGCGAGACACAGGCAAGAGGGTTGGTGAGACATTTGAGGACCCCGAGGAGTTGGCCAAGAGATTGAAGAAGACAGAGAAAAAGGAGATGCAGCAGGCCATCCTTAAGTCTTTAGTCGAACCGCAGCATCGACCAGGAGAGTCCACCAGTCAGCCGCCTGATGCAGCGGGCCAGTCTTGAGACACGTACAACGCCTAGGCGCCAAGGTACAACCTCTTTCCCTTGTTCTTATAAGTGGGGCACTAGGGACAGTGCTTGACTTTTCTGTTGGGGGTGGGAGTATTGGTACTGTTGTATTGTAAATATATGTTAGGAACCCCCTCGACTTTTCTTTGCCAGAGTTCTTTTCCTGAGGGGTTGTGTTTTTGTTGAAACTGGCATGTTTAAGTTGTTTCTTAGGTTGAATAGAGTAGTTTTGACATAGTTGGTGTTCCTCTGTAACTAATGGCATGTTGTTATGGTTTGTTGGAAATTTTGGACCCCTCGAAAAAATGCATACTTAGAACAATTATTGGTTGAAATGAGTGATTCTTTATATGACATTATGATTATTGGGGTATTGTGTGTGATGAATGACTACTTAGGAGGTCACAAGTGTAAAAATAATTGTCCTTACGCCAATGTGTGTGTGAGTTGTTAGTTTGGTTCTGTTTATGCATGTGCAATCTAAAACTTGCCTGGTTGATCGTGTTTGAAATTCGAAAGTTAGTTTGGTTGTGAGATGATCTTAGGCTTTCTTTGAATAAAAAGTCACTTTGCCTATATAAGCCTGACCATTTAATTATAAATATCCCTAGTTTCCCTTTTTGATTTGACCTTTTTCTTGGCTAGCTAATTATGAAACCTTACCCTTTGAGAAATTAATCCATCTTCGCACCCATTCCCTCCTTGATGTTACTAGATAGAGGAGGCAAGATGCCTAAGTTAGGGGTGAATTAAATGTGGAGTAGATGTTAAAAACAGAAGTTGGGGGTGGTGAAGTTGCTAGTGGAGATTCGATGTGGTAATTGCATAGATATAAAAAAAAAAATCAGAAAATTGTGACATAAAAAGAATTTTAAGTTGGTTATAAATAAAACCACATCGAAGTTGAAAGCTTGAAAGAAAATAAAGGGGATGGAAAGAAAAAGAGGTGAAGAGATGTTGTAGCGTTCAAGGAGGGTGAGTCACTAATACCCAAAAAGTATCCTACCCGTCCCTAAGCCTACATTACAAGCCAAAACAAGTCCTAATGTGATCACAACCGAATGAGCCTAGGATGAAAGCATAGAAAATAAGGGCAAGCCTATGCTTTTTGCATGTGTAGATATGAATTTCTTTGTGAGTGTGAGTCTTTTTATCGTCTCTGTCATCTTCGTCCCATTCTTGTTGTATATATGTGTGTTGGGACATTCTTTAGTCTATGTGAGGGCATAAGGATGAGAATTGAGCAAAATAAAGTGACCGCCTAAAGTAGCGTTTGTGTGCATCATAATATGTTCGATAATGTAATGTCATGCATTGAAGCTTCATTGTTAGCTATAGTGTTCTTGAGTTGTGTATATTGCTTTTAAATAGAGAATTGTTTGGGGGGGGGGGGGGGGGGGGAGGGGTCCTTGGAAGAAAAATATGCATGTCGGTGGTTCAAAGTCAAAACCAATGTAGACACTATTACTCTGTGATATCTAGGTGTTAGATTGAGTCGTTGTATTGTATGGCTTGCTTGAGGACAAGCAAAGACTTTAAGTTGGGGGTGTTGATGTACCGAGAATTTATGGCACATTCAAGGCCTTTTTACGAGAAGTTTTACTTGTTTTTAAGCAAGTTAGTGTCTATTTAATGTGTTTTTAGTGTTTTTCAGGTAACAAAACAGATTTGGAATGAAAACAGTTAAAAGTGCAGAAGTGGTCGTAAACCCAGTTTACGGACCATATTCTCAAATACGGGCTGTAGTCCATGGGCGTATTTAAGGATAAGAAGAACCAGAAAGGCAGGCTAAAGAGATGGTGATTTACGAACAACTTTTACAAACCGTATTCCCCTTTACGGTCCATATTTCAAAGCGTATTTAACCATTCAAGCATTTGGCAGAAAGTTGAAGCTTTGGAAGTTGAAAGACGACTATGCAGAAGACGGACCGTAAATCACTTTACGACCCGTATTTCAAGAGATTGCAGTTGTTCAAGTCTTGAAGGAAGACCTAGTCGTAAACTGGTTTACGGTCCGTATTTCAATTTACGGACCGTATTTCCTATCGACAGGGACCAAAGTGCAAATCTATAACTTTGACGTTTTCAGAACCTATAAATAGTCATTGTAAGATTTTAATTGAGATCCATTATTATTTTTTGACTTTTGGCTGAGAACATTAAATACTCTCTAAGGTTCAAACATCAATTCAAGTATTATCAATTCTTTTTTTCTTCCAAAGTAAGAATTCATGAATTCTTAAATTTCTTATTTCTTGTTCTTTGTCATGAGTAGCTAAATTCCCTTACTAGGGTTGTGAACCCAATGATGGGTGTTTTGTGATTGATATACACATAATGGATTATTAGGATTTGTTTATTCTTCATTCATAATTAATGGTTGCAAACATTGATTAAAGCCATAAACCTTGATTTATTTGGGAAAATAATTAGGGTTGGTAAGAATAAATAACAAGAACTCAAAGCTTTAAACTTTGTTTAATAAATTCACTTAGGAATAAGAAGAATTTACTTGACATAATTAACCGTTCTTCATAGTTACTTTCTTATATTTGGGAAAATCATAGAAAGAGATAATCTTTATTTATTGGGTAATAGTAGAGATTCATATAGAGGTTAAGTGCATTCATACAATGATCCATTAGAAGTATATCAAGATCAATACCCATGATTATACGCCTTATCTAATGGGGACAGAATCTTGGTTTCTTTTACCATAAATTACATCCAAAGCAATTAGTCATAAAAACCCAACTTTTACAGAAATCATCGGATTAAGACATTAGACCTAAATTAAGCATTCTACGAGTTTAGTAACCTTTTCACACCATATTCCCTGTGAGATTCGACCCCAACCTAGTTGGGTCACTATATTTGACATCGTTCGCGTTATACCATTAATAGGTGTAATTTGAGCGTATCAACCCCCAGCTCTACCCATGGCATGCGCTCATTGCAGATAATGGCATATTTCAATTTTCAGAGGGGAACTCTTCATTAAGAAAGAAATAACCAGTCTAAATTTAGACCTCTAGATATACTAAAGCCTTAGCTGGTTAAAAGCAAGAATTTCAGTAATTCTTACTTTCTCAACAACAGCACTTCAATTTAAAGCATCATCAAATAATTTCACAATTGAATGTAACATGCTTCAATAAGTAATGACCATAATTCTCTAATAAAGACGCATAGAAATGTAGAGACAGGTAGAATTAGTAAATGGAGGGTAAATAAAACGTTAACCCCTTCGTCCCAGAATAAGTGTCATCTTAAAAACAAATTACGCCCATTGAGAAATTTCTAAATACAACGTGGAATTTATTAAACTATCCCTATTTACCAGATGATTAATGGTAAGGGCATAGTTGAAAACGCTTGTTAATTTTTGTCTTGAATTTCTAAGTTGACACTTATTTTGGGACAAGTTTGTTTTGTTAATGTGACTCTTATTTTGAAACGGAGGGAGTATTTACTTGGGAAAATAAAAAAAAATGAAGTTACCTAAGGGTGTGTTTGGTATGGAGGAAAATGTTTGCTTGGAAAATAAGTGAATTTCTACTTATTTTCTCATGTTCGGTTGGTCGGTAGAAAATATTTTCCGGAAAATACCACCCAAGCCCCACCCACCTAGCCCCAATCCCAACCTCTCCACCCCATACCACACCAACGCCCACACCCACCCCAACCCAACCACCACCCTCCAACGCACTTCATCTTCACCCACCCCTACCCCACACCACCACCCACCCCAACCCCCACACCACACCACTGGTCTATCCAACCCTCCACCCCCTCCCAAATTTTCTATTTCATATATTTTATTTTACTTTTATAAAAAATGATTTTTTTTTCTTATCCACCACTATTTTCACCACCACCCACCCCACCAATCACCCAACACCAAATTTAACCACACAAACTTTTCATTTTTATAAATGTTTTTATAAAGGTAAATTAAATAAAAAGTACCAAATTCGGTAGGGGGTAAGGGGTGCGGGCGGGCGGGGGTGTAGAAAATAAAAAGAATTTTTTTTCAAATCTTTTTTTAAAAAAAATTAATATCCTTGGAGTGGGTGGTGGGCTGTTGGGGAGGGGGTCATAGAAAACAAAAAACCAAAAAACTTTTCAAAAATTTTTCTTTTAAAAAAGTTAATTTTTTTGGAGGGGGTGTTGTAGAACACACAAAAAAAAAACCCCTTTTCAAACTTTTTCTTTTAATTTTTTTGGAGGGGGGGGGGGTGGATGGGTGGTGTAGAAAACCCAAATAAAAAAGAATTTAAAAACTTAAGCATTTTTTTAGAGGGTAGGGGGGAGGTGGTGGTGGTGGGGTGGGAGAGTTGCCTGGGGTTTCGTGGTTGGAGGGGTGGGTTGAGTGGTTATAGGGTGGTTGGTGAAATGCTACTTGTAGACTTGTTTTCCCTATTTTGATTAGGGAAGTCATTTTTTCCATTTTTAGTGAACTTGTTTTCCTAAAATTTTGACTAAACGAACATGAGAAAATTGCAAAATATTTTTTGTTTTCCTTCATACTGAACACACTATTAAGGAAGAGAGAGCATGGAGCAATGACAAGAACATGGAGGACATGAAGCCAAATGAGTAGACAAAGTTGGTGGTCTGACAATGTAAAGAACCAAAAGCAAACCCAATACAAGTAATACAAATTCACACTGCACCTCTGCTCCGAGGCCTGACCTATAAATGGTAAATCTGAAAAGCAAACATACAAATCATGTCAAATTTAAATTCTAAATCCGTCTATATAAGCAAACCAATTTTTTTTTTTTAACCTTAGGTGAAAAAGATCAAGATTTCACTTTAATATTTAACTCCTATGCATTTGAAAAATCAGAATAGAACCCCACTTTTAAAAAAATGTGACCTCCAAAATGTGTAGGAAAAACAAAAACTATCCAAAAAGGGGGTGGCTGGGTGTGGGGGAAGGTGGGGGGGGGGGGGTATCAAATATAATTAGGACTTTAGTCTTTTTTATTTTTTTAGGAAGATAAAGGTGACCCACATCCTAAAAAGAAAAGAATGATGCATTTAGGAGTTAATTCCTTGGATGGTCACCCAAGTTTAGAGAATTTCCACAAAAATCACTTTTGTTTCATTTAGGACAATAAACTCACTCAAGTATCACTATTTTCCCTAAAAAGTACTTTAATACCTCAAAATCCTCCTTCTCTCCTAGTTGGCATGCCATGTTATTAAAGCCCCATCCTTTTTAATAATAGACATATTTAACTCATCAAACTCATTTAACCAAATCTATATATAAGATAAAGCTAGGCATAGACAAAGTGATGTGGCAACTCTCTATGGACACCTGTCTCACGACCCAATCGGTGGGCCATGACGGGTACCCGGAGCTAACCTACCGAGCACCACCTAGCATACTGCTTGTAACTACACCTCGGTGGACCACATTTCTAACTCACCATTAGCATAGCCTGAACGGGCATAAATTCTCGAATAAAACTCTTTTACACGATAATCATCAACTTCGCCTCATATATATACATATACAAGCCTACAAGGCTACAAAAATGATATACAGGATGCAAACCAATGTGGTTATGAGACGTCTAACTGTACGCACACATACATTTCCACGAGCCTCTATACAGAATGCTAATGAGTCATAAATATGGGACAGGACCCCGCCATTCCCAACATGTACACAAAGAATAATACCCAAAAATTGCAACTCCGAAACAAGTGAAGTGCTCCTGAGAATCCGTTGATGAAGCTCCTAAGGATCCAGTCCGTCTCCCTACCTACCTGCGGGCATGAACGCAGTATCCACAAGCAAAAGGACGTCAGTACGAACAATGTACTGAGTATGTAAGACATGAATAGTAACACGATAAAAGCATAATGAATAACATAAGATAAATGGAGTGTTTATACTTCATAATACCTCTTGAGACATTCCTCATGCTTACTTGCCCTTTTATTTCTAGAAGAAGCATTGCATAGTTCATATAAGTATTTATACAACACTGTATTCGGCCATATATGCTCAGTGTTATTCGTACCCGACCATAGTGAGGTTCGGTTATATCCGTACCCGACCATAGTGAGGCTCGGTAACACCCGTACCCAACTGTAGTGGTATGCACGCAATAGATATCATACTCGGCCATATAAGCTCAGTATCAGTCACATCATATTCGTACCCGGCCATAACAAGGCTCGGTTTATTCTATCATCATCACTACGGGAATCCTTTACCGATATCATCTTATATGTCTTGAAAGTCATAAGTTATAGCATTTCTAGGAATAAGATATTTCAGACATCTTAAATGGGCTCGCAAGAAGGGAGTTATGCCTTTATCTCACCTTGAAGGAACAATTACATAAGATGAGATCAACAATAGGGAATACGATCAAAGATCTTATGATAAGCTCAATGATATCATGAGAACATTAAAACTTAAGCTTTGGCATTTTTAGAGTTGAAATCATCATCATTATCATCATTTCTCACTTTGGGGGAACAATAATATAGGACGAGGCCAATTGTCATAAATGGAATCAAGAATCATCTAGTACGCTAAATCATATCGTGAGAACATCTAGAACTTTAGGCTTTGGTTCCACCAAACATAGAACGATCATAAGAGTCTTGAGGATGGTGGAATTAAGAATATCATGAAATAAGATCAATAGCCTTATGATAGCATCAAACCTCAAGCTTTGGAATTTTTAGAATGGGACCATTATCCCTATCTGTTACACCTCGAAGATTTCGGATTATCGCGTTGTGAGTAGACTAACAGGAGCTTGGCGTGAACATGAAGTCCTTGTGATACTAAAGGGAGAATTTATAGCTTTAAAGTGCACACCATAAGATTTGAAGCCATATGAATAAGTGAAACTAAGTTCGTTGAAGAAAAGTGGAATGCAAATCATGTTTGGAAAGGTTTTCACAATGATTGAGCTAATATTTCTTTAGTAATATCTTGAGTAGGGCTATAAGGCCTCTTATATTGTTAATGAAGTGTTATATAAGTGTCAATAATGTTCCATAAGGATTGGAGGTTGAATGAATCAACGAGAGAAAGTTTCGGAATTTTGGGTTGTACGACCACTTATACAAACCGTATAAGTTATACGGCTTATATAAATGGTATGGTCCGTATAACCATTCCAGATAAGGGTAAAACCATGGTGGGATTATACGGTCCATTTATACAGACCGTATAAGTTATACGGACCGTATAAGTGGCCGTATAATCGGTCAGGTCCGTTTTTTCTCTTTTTATATATGGACGACCCTTGTTTCTATTTTTCATTTCCCACTTCTCCCAAACTCTTAAAAGCTCTATAACCTTCTCCCAAGCATATTCAACTCAAACCAAAGAGAAATCAAAGATCAAATAGTAAGGATCAAGACTCACTAGGGTTGGTGGACTTCAAGAATTTCTTTGGTATTGAAGCTAGTGTTTCATTAAAGTTGATGACTTGATCCAAAGCTCATTCATATGAGATAAAAGGTTAGTTTTCATGTCTATTTCATGTTGTTAAGCATGCTTGGTTGTTGAATAACTTGGATGGGGGAAGAAAATAGAAGATGGAGTTCAAATGTTGATTTCATGATATTTTGAGTAGTAACTTAACTTGGGTTATCATTGTTAGAATGTTATGAGTATAATCTCGTTATGAAGGGTAATAATGATGACAAGAAAGTGTTGTATACAATTGGGCAAAGGGTTGGTGTGATGTTATTGATATAAGTTGAATATGAGAATGAATTTTGAGACTTAATGGGATGTGACTACTCATGAATTATTCTAGTTGAACTTAAGAGTGCCTTTATGATTTAACCTTGGTATGAATCCTTTTAAATGTAGATTCCTCAAGCTTTGGCGGTGAACGTTAAGTAGTTAAGACGACATAAAGGTATGTAAGGCTAACCCTTCTTCTTAAGCCATGTTCCCATTTGTCGTATACCTTCATGTGAAATCCAGTGTTTGCATTTTTTAATTTGAACTATCACCAATATTTATCAAAACACACCTCAAAATTAATAAGTCAGCTGCCATGTGGATAAAATTGTTATATCCCAAATTTTTGTGTATTCGGGAAAATTCAAAATAATGTTGATTTGTAAGGAATAAGGCCATATGTTGATTTGAATTAATATGTTACATCCCGTATTTTTAAACGTCGGATTAACTGTAAGTTGAGGTGGGGCCCACACGTCAAGATTTTTTTTGGGACATGTGACAAATTATATGAATCACATATGTGAAGTTAAACACAACTCAAGAAGGACCCTTGGGCCAAATCAAAGTGGAAGTCCTCCAAACGAATATTTTTAAGAAAACGTTTTCGGGTGACCTGACTTTGGGGGGCAAAAACTGTATTATACGTTTGGAATTTGGAAAACTACCATGAAATAGAAGTTGTAGATAATTGAATTATCTTTCCAACTATAGGTCGTGGGTTCCCAGGTGACGTCGGTACAAGGAGATATGAACGTTTTAAGGTCGAAAGGTCAGTGGGCTAGGCCCAACTCGGGACCAACCGAGTTGGCCCAAAAAAATGAAAAGAAAAATTTAGGCCCAAGGTGAGAGGGTGGCCGGCCATACCTGGTCCAAGCCCACCAAATTAATTAATTTCCATGTGATGATTATTATAAAGGGGCAAATATGAGTCATAAACACTTAAGAAGTTTCAAGAAAAATAACATAGAGAGAGAGAGCAAGAATAAGAGCTTAAGAAACAAGGCCCTTCGGCCAAGTCTCCAATTTTTTGCCCCTTTGAAATCTTTCTCCAAAAATTGTTTTCTTGTGGTATTTCCACTAATTCAAGGGTCGTTTACAACTTGGTGTAGTTGTTTTTGGAAGAAGGAGCACTTATTTCTTCAAGTTGACAACTTGTTCAAGTGAAGAAATTTGTAGAAAAAGGTAAGAATCAATTCCTTTTTCTTATGTTATGAAGGTTTGTTTATGTTGTAGTATGTAGAAATGAGTGGAAATTATGGAAATATGGAAGTTTGCAAAGTGGGTATGTATGTGTGTAGAAGGATGAACCAATTTTATTTGTTATGTTAATTGTGTTGTTGAAGCCTTGTAATGGAAATGGAAGGAAATGGTTCAAGTTGGTATGGAAAATTGTTGAAAATGGTTAGAGGAAATTATGTGATTTTAATGTAGTTTTTATGAAATTATGGAAGTGAAGTTCTAAATGTGAATTATTATGTTAGTTGGTGGATTTGGAGGGATGTAAGTCCATAATAGCATGAAAGAATGGTTGTTAAGTTGTTATGGGAAGTTTTGTGATTTTATGGTAGATTTATGTAATTGTGAAAATGAAGTTGTTAAGATGTAAATTATGATTATGGTTGATGAAATTGGAAGATGGAAATATGTTATGAATATGTAGATTGAAGATTAGAAGTTTTGGATGGATTATGGTTTTGGTGGAAAGTTTGTATATTTTGTATATCTTGTGAATATTTTGAAGAAATGATATGAAATGCTTCCGAATTATATTGTAATGATCTTGATTAGTAATGAATGTAAAAACATTGAGATTGGTTTGGAAATGTGAAGTTGGAATGAAAGTTATTGCACTATGTTGGAAAGAGGACTAGTTATGCTATATTGTGTTGTGTAGTTATTGTTGTTGTTGTTGGTGTTGTTGTTGGGTTGTTGTTGAATTATTTTGGCCGAGTTAAATTCTCGGGGATGCTACATGTATAGGGGAGATGCTGCCCAAATTTCCGTAGACAAGTATGAATTAAGATTGAATTCTTAAAGGCTTGAAGTTGATATTTGGTAATTGTGACCAATTGTAGATTTTGAAGGAAACGGGAATTGAATTTGGACTAGCGTAAAGGGCGAAAAAGGTATGTAAAGCTATCCCGATTCTTCTTTTGGCATGTCCTAGGTGTACTAGGATCGGATTTGAGCCTCGAAAAATATTCTGTTCATCGGAATCCGCATTTGAAAATATCCCTTTTTCATTCAATGGAATTGAACCCTATAAGTATGTTTTGATAAAGACTTGTGTAAATTTCCGCAAATTGTCTAGAAAGTTATGAAATGTCCTTAGAACCTCTATAGGTGACTCCATAAGCTTAATATACGTAATTTGAGCCCACCGCTTCGTTGTCCCGAGGTGGGCCCACTATTTCCGACTTTACCCTTTTTGTGTTTATAACTTAATTTCAAGCGGTTCTAAAGGAAACGCCTTAACTACTCTTCTAACTACCAATGGTACTTATTCTAAATACTTTATTGAATCTCTGTAAAGGTATGATATTTTGTGTCTCATTTAGTCTCCCACTATTCCCGCTTTGCCTTTTAGTGTACTATTGCCTTATTTTCGAACAATATAAAATGAAACGTTTTAACTATCCTTTTAACTACTAAGGAAGATTGTTTTAATGATTCCCTCGAGTATGGTAAACTATTTTGGAATATGAAAATGATCCCAGAAGGATTATTCTTCCGTAACTCATTATGACATACGACATACACTTACTATGATTATGTCCGATTTCATTGGTTTGATTTGTCATTCGATATGCCTCATTGAGTCTCTGGAAATATATGGTATTTTTATTGCATTTAGTTTCTCACTACTCCATTCGTGGATGCCTCAATGTTTCCCACACTGAGCCCGGGCCAGGATATGTTGTCAAGCGTATTCCACTGCATTGTTCGTCGTGCCTCGATGTGAGGGGGCAGGTATATATGTACATGGGTTGTGGAGTATGCTGTGCCATGTACACACATTCTGATATGATATGATCTGATATGGCCATCTGATATGATATGTTATGTTACGGGGTTATCCCCTATTCTGCTCCTTATGTGTTGTGGCACCAGCGTCGGGGGGTGACCACGTTCTGTTTGCCGACTCCCTTGGCAGGGGTCGGATATGATATGGTATATGTTTCTGTACACACTCCTCATGTTTTGAAAATATGCATTTGATACTTCGGATGTTACACTCACTCCTCTGTAAGTTCTGTTTCGGTTATGATCTTGTTCCGTAATGGGACCAGGTACGACATATGTTTTCAGCGAATACTATTTATGCTATATGATCAGCATTTTGCTAATCTGGATATTCAGTTCATTTTCTGTATCTTCTGCTTCGATTATGACTTTGTTTACTACGTTCCGTGCTTTACATACTCAGTACATATTTCGTACTGACCCCCTTCCTTCGGGGGCTGCGTTTTCATGCCGCGCAGGTACAGACGAAAGATTTGCTGACCACCTGCCTAGGATATCTATTCTGCTATTTTGGGAGTGCTCTTTTGTCCAGAGCCTATATGTTGGTACAGTCTGCTGCTATTGTATATATGTATGCTATTCAGGGGTATGACGGGGCCCTGTCCCGTCTTATGATTCTGTTATGTTCTGTAGAGGTCTGTAGACATACTTGTGTGGGTTCTGTATATGGTTTGGGATGATATGATCTGTGACAGCCTTATCGGCTTCCATGTACTATGTCGGTTCATTTATGATAATTACTAACGTCGATTGACTTTTACATTTAAAAATATTCTGCTGATATGCTAGTCTGGGTTATTGGGTACGTTTGGGTGTCCAGCACGGACACTAGTCGCGGCCTACGGAGTTGGGTCGTGACAAAAGTGGTATCAGAGCGGTTCGTCCTCGGAGTGTCTACAGACCGTGTCTAGTAGAGTCTTGTTTATCGGTGTGTTGTGCACCACATCTATAAACAGGAGGCTACAGGACATTTAGGGTGTTACTTTTCTTTGAATCTTAGATCGTGCGATAGAGCCCGCTGTACGAAATGAATTCCTTTTTTTTACTAACCTCTGATTTCAGCTGGAGAACGGTATCGACGTAAGACAACGACTGATGATATTGGAAGCTACACAGTACACAGGTAAGTAATGGTATGAAAGATGTATGCTGGGTAAGGTGTTTGAAATACGATTGAAACATGAAGCTGAAGATTGAAAAGAAAAAATAAATAAACAGGAAAGTGTAGTAGGTGCAGTTTGAGTTGGGCATGTGAGGTAAGCCTCGACATCTTTATACTTTTATTTGAAATTGCTAGCCCCGTGTGGCTATGACGCGATATGATATAATACGTATATACGTATATGTGTTGGCCCTGTGAGGCATGGTTGGTATTTCCTGTGTACAGGTTTTGGGATAGTAAGAAATACAGAGGAACCTCTGCCCAAATATTTCTAGGAATATGAGGAGGAAAATGAGATATAAATTCTTAACATGTCTTGAGGGTCGATACCGATAGGGCAAAGCCATTATGTTGGATTAAAGTTTAAGAGATACCCTCCATAGCATTCGTAAGAAGCATTATCTTTGTTTGGAAAATTTTATCTCGAGAAAGCATATATGAGTAGCAAATTCGCAATTTATTTAAATGGACCAGAAATATGTTCCAACCCCATTTTGCTTTAGCACAGCCCATGTGAAGGGCAAAAATATGTGGAAGGGCAAAAATGTCCAACGATCAAGTTTTCTCTAATTGAAAGAATACAAAGTGTATGACAAGCAGTCGAGAATTGAGTGGTTCGCTCACGACTCATATATATATATAATATATATACATGGAGGTAAATATTGAAGACGTACAGGGGGCAACACGGTAACTATATAGTCAGAAAAATAAAAGAATTCTCGCTAGGTCGGGGTGGGACCCGCTACGAGAACGTTCTGAAAAGCTGTCAAGACCCCGACTTGTCTTAAATTACGTGACAAAGGACGTGCGGGGCAATTGGTGTAATTATACCGGCCTTAACGTGCCTAAATGCATTAAAGTTGTAAGGTTAAGCGTGCTAAGGCCAGAGCAATTCTGGGATGGGTGACCCCCTGGGAAGTAAACTAAAATTTTCACAAGTATAGGAATAAGGGACGAATGGGAAATTTGAGGTAACTTAAAGGAAATTAGGATATGCGGAGTGATTAGAAACCATCAAGAAGTCGGGTAGACTAAGACAAGATAAGCTGGTGAGGAAGAAGATAGCGCAATGCAACTTGGGAATGAGAGTAAGTTTGAATAAGCGTTTGGGAATTGTTTTGTAATCAAAATGGTAGTAAATGTGTATGTGTGCATATGACACCCCATTCATGATTGTACCGACCGACAGGTGGACCTCAGCAGCCAGTGTCGCGAGGTATGAAAGATATTAACTGAACAGAATTTGAGAGACAAAGCGAAAGACATGGTACAGATATTACAAGTAAACTAACACTAGTTCCGTCGCCAGCTAAGGCCGGGACGTTCTAGCACAACGATGTTCAGAAATAGAAAGAAAACGAGTACGTAAAACGAGGATAGTAATAGTAACGTTTGGGAAATTTTGAAGGAAAGAAAGAGACCTCTCCGACGTATTATAATACCCCATAAGGCTAGTTGAACATTCGAGGACGAGTGTTCTAAAGGGGGGAGGATGTTACATCCCGTATTTTTGAACGTCGGATTAACTGTAAGTTGAGGTGGGGCCCACACGTCAAGATTTTTTTTGGGACATGTGACAAATTATATGAATCACATATGTGAAGTTAAACACAACTCAAGAAGGACCCTTGGGCCAAATCAAAGTGGAAGTCCTCCAAACGAATATTTTTAAGAAAACGTTTTCGGGTGACCTGACTTTGGGGGGCAAAAACTGTATTATAAGTTTGGAATTTGGAAAACTACCATGAAATAGAAGTTGTAGATAATTGAATTATCTTTCCAACCATAGGTCGTGGGTTCCCAGGTGACGTCGGTACAAGGAGATATGAACGTTTTAAGGTCGAAAGGTCAGTGGGCTAGGCCCAACTCGAGACCAACCGAGTTGGCCCAAAAAAATGAAAAGAAAAATTTAGGCCCAAGGTGAGAGGGTGGCCGGCCATACCTGGTCCAAGCCCACCAAATTAATTAATTTCCATGTGATGATTATTATAAAGGGGCAAATATGAGTCATAAACACTTAAGAAGTTTCAAGAAAAATAACATAGAGAGAGAGAGCAAGAATAAGAGCTTAAGAAACAAGGCCCTTCGGCCAAGTCTCCAATTTTTTGCCCCTTTGAAATCTTTCTCCAAAAATTGTTTTCTTGTGGTATTTCCACTAATTCAAGGGTCCTTTACAACTTGGTGTAGTTGTTTTTGGAAGAAGGAGCACTTATTTCTTCAAGTTGACAACTTGTTCAAGTGAAGAAATTTGTAGAAAAAGGTAAGAATCAATTCCTTTTTCTTATGTTATGAAGGTTTGTTTATGTTGTAGTATGTAGAAATGAGTGGAAATTATGGAAATATGGAAGTTTGCAAAGTGGGTATGTATGTGTGTAGAAGGATGAACCAATTTTATTTGTTATGTTAATTGTGTTGTTGAAGCCTTGTAATGGAAATGGAAGGAAATGGTTCAAGTTGGTATGGAAAATTGTTGAAAATGGTTAGAGGAAATTATGTGATTTTAATGTAGTTTTTATGAAATTATGGAAGTGAAGTTCTAAATGTGAATTATTATGTTAGTTGGTGGATTTGGAGGGATGTAAGTCCATAATAGCATGAAAGAATGGTTGTTAAGTTGTTATGGGAAGTTTTGTGATTTTATGGTAGATTTATGTAATTGTGAAAATGAAGTTGTTAAGATGTAAATTATGATTATGGTTGATGAAATTGGAAGATGGAAATATGTTATGAATATGTAGATTGAAGATTAGAAGTTTTGGATGGATTATGGTTTTGGTGGAAAGTTTGTATATTTTGTATATCTTGTGAATATTTTGAAGAAATGATATGAAATGCTTCCGAATTATATTGTAATGATCTTGATTAGTAATGAATGTAAAAACATTGAGATTGGTTTGGAAATGTGAAGTTGGAATGAAAGTTATTGCACTATGTTGGAAAGAGGACTAGTTATGCTATATTGTGTTGTGTAGTTATTGTTGTTGTTGTTGGTGTTGTTGTTGGGTTGTTGTTGAATTATTTTGGCCGAGTTAAATTCTCGGGGATGCTACATGTATAGGGGAGATGCTGCCCAAATTTCCGTAGACAAGTATGAATTAAGATTGAATTCTTAAAGGCTTGAAGTTGATATTTGGTAATTGTGACCAATTGTAGATTTTGAAGGAAACGGGAATTGAATTTGGACTAGCGTAAAGGGCGAAAAAGGTATGTAAAGCTATCCCGATTCTTCTTTTGGCATGTCCTAGGTGTACTAGGATCGGATTTGAGCCTCGAAAAATATTCTGTTCATCGGAATCCGCATTTGAAAATATCCCTTTTTCATTCAATGGAATTGAACCCTATAAGTATGTTTTGATAAAGACTTGTGTAAATTTCCGCAAATTGTCTAGAAAGTTATGAAATGTCCTTAGAACCTCTATAGGTGACTCCATAAGCTTAATATACGTAATTTGAGCCCACCGCTTCGTTGTCCCGAGGTGGGCCCACTATTTCCGACTTTACCCTTTTTGTGTTTATAACTTAATTTCAAGCGGTTCTAAAGGAAACGCCTTAACTACTCTTCTAACTACCAATGGTACTTATTCTAAATACTTTATTGAATCTCTGTAAAGGTATGATATTTTGTGTCTCATTTAGTCTCCCACTATTCCCGCTTTGCCTTTTAGTGTACTATTGCCTTATTTTCGAACAATATAAAATGAAACGTTTTAACTATCCTTTTAACTACTAAGGAAGATTGTTTTAATGATTCCCTCGAGTATGGTAAACTATTTTGGAATATGAAAATGATCCCAGAAGGATTATTCTTCCGTAACTCATTATGACATACGACATACACTTACTATGATTATGTCCGATTTCATTGGTTTGATTTGTCATTCGATATGCCTCATTGAGTCTCTGGAAATATATGGTATTTTTATTGCATTTAGTTTCTCACTACTCCATTCGTGGATGCCTCAATGTTTCCCACACTGAGCCCGGGCCAGGATATGTTGTCAAGCGTATTCCACTGCATTGTTCGTCGTGCCTCGATGTGAGGGGGCAGGTATATATGTACATGGGTTGTGGAGTATGCTGTGCCATGTACACACATTCTGATATGATATGATCTGATATGGCCATCTGATATGATATGTTATGTTACGGGGTTATCCCCTATTCTGCTCCTTATGTGTTGTGGCACCAGCGTCGGGGGGTGACCACGTTCTGTTTGCCGACTCCCTTGGCAGGGGTCGGATATGATATGGTATATGTTTCTGTACACACTCCTCATGTTTTGAAAATATGCATTTGATACTTCGGATGTTACACTCACTCCTCTGTAAGTTCTGTTTCGGTTATGATCTTGTTCCGTAATGGGACCAGGTACGACATATGTTTTCAGCGAATACTATTTATGCTATATGATCAGCATTTTGCTAATCTGGATATTCAGTTCATTTTCTGTATCTTCTGCTTCGATTATGACTTTGTTTACTACGTTCCGTGCTTTACATACTCAGTACATATTTCGTACTGACCCCCTTCCTTCGGGGGCTGCGTTTTCATGCCGCGCAGGTACAGACGAAAGATTTGCTGACCACCTGCCTAGGATATCTATTCTGCTATTTTGGGAGTGCTCTTTTGTCCAGAGCCTATATGTTGGTACAGTCTGCTGCTATTGTATATATGTATGCTATTCAGGGGTATGACGGGGCCCTGTCCCGTCTTATGATTCTGTTATGTTCTGTAGAGGTCTGTAGACATACTTGTGTGGGTTCTGTATATGGTTTGGGATGATATGATCTGTGACAGCCTTATCGGCTTCCATGTACTATGTCGGTTCATTTATGATAATTACTAACGTCGATTGACTTTTACATTTAAAAATATTCTGCTGATATGCTAGTCTGGGTTATTGGGTACGTTTGGGTGTCCAGCACGGACACTAGTCGCGGCCTACGGAGTTGGGTCGTGACAAAAGTGGTATCAGAGCGGTTCGTCCTCGGAGTGTCTACAGACCGTGTCTAGTAGAGTCTTGTTTATCGGTGTGTTGTGCACCACATCTATAAACAGGAGGCTACAGGACATTTAGGGTGTTACTTTTCTTTGAATCTTAGATCGTGCGATAGAGCCCGCTGTACGAAATGAATTCCTTTTTTTTACTAACCTCTGATTTCAGCTGGAGAACGGTATCGACGTAAGACAACGACTGATGATATTGGAAGCTACACAGTACACAGGTAAGTAATGGTATGAAAGATGTATGCTGGGTAAGGTGTTTGAAATACGATTGAAACATGAAGCTGAAGATTGAAAAGAAAAAATAAATAAACAGGAAAGTGTAGTAGGTGCAGTTTGAGTTGGGCATGTGAGGTAAGCCTCGACATCTTTATACTTTTATTTGAAATTGCTAGCCCCGTGTGGCTATGACGCGATATGATATAATACGTATATACGTATATGTGTTGGCCCTGTGAGGCATGGTTGGTATTTCCTGTGTACAGGTTTTGGGATAGTAAGAAATACAGAGGAACCTCTGCCCAAATATTTCTAGGAATATGAGGAGGAAAATGAGATATAAATTCTTAACATGTCTTGAGGGTCGATACCGATAGGGCAAAGCCATTATGTTGGATTAAAGTTTAAGAGATACCCTCCATAGCATTCGTAAGAAGCATTATCTTTGTTTGGAAAATTTTATCTCGAGAAAGCATATATGAGTAGCAAATTCGCAATTTATTTAAATGGACCAGAAATATGTTCCAACCCCATTTTGCTTTAGCACAGCCCATGTGAAGGGCAAAAATATGTGGAAGGGCAAAAATGTCCAACGATCAAGTTTTCTCTAATTGAAAGAATACAAAGTGTATGACAAGCAGTCGAGAATTGAGTGGTTCGCTCACGACTCATATATATATATAATATATATACATGGAGGTAAATATTGAAGACGTACAGGGGGCAACACGGTAACTATATAGTCAGAAAAATAAAAGAATTCTCGCTAGGTCGGGGTGGGACCCGCTACGAGAACGTTCTGAAAAGCTGTCAAGACCCCGACTTGTCTTAAATTACGTGACAAAGGACGTGCGGGGCAATTGGTGTAATTATACCGGCCTTAACGTGCCTAAATGCATTAAAGTTGTAAGGTTAAGCGTGCTAAGGCCAGAGCAATTCTGGGATGGGTGACCCCCTGGGAAGTAAACTAAAATTTTCACAAGTATAGGAATAAGGGACGAATGGGAAATTTGAGGTAACTTAAAGGAAATTAGGATATGCGGAGTGATTAGAAACCATCAAGAAGTCGGGTAGACTAAGACAAGATAAGCTGGTGAGGAAGAAGATAGCGCAATGCAACTTGGGAATGAGAGTAAGTTTGAATAAGCGTTTGGGAATTGTTTTGTAATCAAAATGGTAGTAAATGTGTATGTGTGCATATGACACCCCATTCATGATTGTACCGACCGACAGGTGGACCTCAGCAGCCAGTGTCGCGAGGTATGAAAGATATTAACTGAACAGAATTTGAGAGACAAAGCGAAAGACATGGTACAGATATTACAAGTAAACTAACACTAGTTCCGTCGCCAGCTAAGGCCGGGACGTTCTAGCACAACGATGTTCAGAAATAGAAAGAAAACGAGTACGTAAAACGAGGATAGTAATAGTAACGTTTGGGAAATTTTGAAGGAAAGAAAGAGACCTCTCCGACGTATTATAATACCCCATAAGGCTAGTTGAACATTCGAGGACGAGTGTTCTAAAGGGGGGAGGATGTTACATCCCGTATTTTTGAACGTCGGATTAACTGTAAGTTGAGGTGGGGCCCACACGTCAAGATTTTTTTTGGGACATGTGACAAATTATATGAATCACATATGTGAAGTTAAACACAACTCAAGAAGGACCCTTGGGCCAAATCAAAGTGGAAGTCCTCCAAACGAATATTTTTAAGAAAACGTTTTCGGGTGACCTGACTTTGGGGGGCAAAAACTGTATTATAAGTTTGGAATTTGGAAAACTACCATGAAATAGAAGTTGTAGATAATTGAATTATCTTTCCAACCATAGGTCGTGGGTTCCCAGGTGACGTCGGTACAAGGAGATATGAACGTTTTAAGGTCGAAAGGTCAGTGGGCTAGGCCCAACTCGGGACCAACCGAGTTGGCCCAAAAAAATGAAAAGAAAAATTTAGGCCCAAGGTGAGAGGGTGGCCGGCCATACCTGGTCCAAGCCCACCAAATTAATTAATTTCCATGTGATGATTATTATAAAGGGGCAAATATGAGTCATAAACACTTAAGAAGTTTCAAGAAAAATAACATAGAGAGAGAGAGCAAGAATAAGAGCTTAAGAAACAAGGCCCTTCGGCCAAGTCTCCAATTTTTTGCCCCTTTGAAATCTTTCTCCAAAAATTGTTTTCTTGTGGTATTTCCACTAATTCAAGGGTCCTTTACAACTTGGTGTAGTTGTTTTTGGAAGAAGGAGCACTTATTTCTTCAAGTTGACAACTTGTTTAAGTGAAGAAATTTGTAGAAAAAGGTAAGAATCAATTCCTTTTTCTTATGTTATGAAGGTTTGTTTATGTTGTAGTATGTAGAAATGAGTGGAAATTATGAAAATATGGAAGTTTGCAAAGTGGGTATGTATGTGTGTAGAAGGATGAACCAATTTTATTTGTTATGTTAATTGTGTTGTTGAAGCCTTGTAATGGAAATGGAAGGAAATGGTTCAAGTTGGTATGGAAAATTGTTGAAAATGGTTAGAGGAAATTATGTGATTTTAATGTAGTTTTTATGAAATTATGGAAGTGAAGTTCTAAATGTGAATTATTATGTTAGTTGGTGGATTTGGAGGGATGTAAGTCCATAATAGCATGAAAGAATGGTTGTTAAGTTGTTATGGGAAGTTTTGTGATTTTATGGTAGATTTATGTAATTGTGAAAATGAAGTTGTTAAGATGTAAATTATGATTATGGTTGATGAAATTGGAAGATGGAAATATGTTATGAATATGTAGATTGAAGATTAGAAGTTTTGGATGGATTATGGTTTTGGTGGAAAGTTTGTATATTTTGTATATCTTGTGAATATTTTGAAGAAATGATATGAAATGCTTCCGAATTATATTGTAATGATCTTGATTAGTAATGAATGTAAAAACATTGAGATTGGTTTGGAAATGTGAAGTTGGAATGAAAGTTATTGCACTATGTTGGAAAGAGGACTAGTTATGCTATATTGTGTTGTGTAGTTATTGTTGTTGTTGTTGGTGTTGTTGTTGGGTTGTTGTTGAATTATTTTGGCCGAGTTAAATTCTCGGGGATGCTACATGTATAGGGGAGATGCTGCCCAAATTTCCGTAGACAAGTATGAATTAAGATTGAATTCTTAAAGGCTTGAAGTTGATATTTGGTAATTGTGACCAATTGTAGATTTTGAAGGAAACGGGAATTGAATTTGGACTAGCGTAAAGGGCGAAAAAGGTATGTAAAGCTATCCCGATTCTTCTTTTGGCATGTCCTAGGTGTACTAGGATCGGATTTGAGCCTCGAAAAATATTCTGTTCATCGGAATCCGCATTTGAAAATATCCCTTTTTCATTCAATGGAATTGAACCCTATAAGTATGTTTTGATAAAGACTTGTGTAAATTTCCGCAAATTGTCTAGAAAGTTATGAAATGTCCTTAGAACCTCTATAGGTGACTCCATAAGCTTAATATACGTAATTTGAGCCCACCGCTTCGTTGTCCCGAGGTGGGCCCACTATTTCCGACTTTACCCTTTTTGTGTTTATAACTTAATTTCAAGCGGTTCTAAAGGAAACGCCTTAACTACTCTTCTAACTACCAATGGTACTTATTCTAAATACTTTATTGAATCTCTGTAAAGGTATGATATTTTGTGTCTCATTTAGTCTCCCACTATTCCCGCTTTGCCTTTTAGTGTACTATTGCCTTATTTTCGAACAATATAAAATGAAACGTTTTAACTATCCTTTTAACTACTAAGGAAGATTGTTTTAATGATTCCCTCGAGTATGGTAAACTATTTTGGAATATGAAAATGATCCCAGAAGGATTATTCTTCCGTAACTCATTATGACATACGACATACACTTACTATGATTATGTCCGATTTCATTGGTTTGATTTGTCATTCGATATGCCTCATTGAGTCTCTGGAAATATATGGTATTTTTATTGCATTTAGTTTCTCACTACTCCATTCGTGGATGCCTCAATGTTTCCCACACTGAGCCCGGGCTAGGATATGTTGTCAAGCGTATTCCACTGCATTGTTCGTCGTGCCTCGATGTGATGGGGCAGGTATATATGTACATGGGTTGTGGAGTATGCTGTGCCATGTACACACATTCTGATATGATATGATCTGATATGGCCATCTGATATGATATGTTATGTTACGGGGTTATCCCCTATTCTGCTCCTTATGTGTTGTGGCACCAGCGTCGGGGGGTGACCACGTTCTGTTTGCCGAGTCCCTTGGCAGGGGTCGGATATGATATGGTATATGTTTCTGTACACACTCCTCATGTTTTGAAAATATGCATTTGATACTTCGGATGTTACACTCACTCCTCTGTAAGTTCTGTTTCGGTTATGATCTTGTTCCGTAATGGGACCAGGTACGACATATGTTTTCAGCGAATACTATTTATGCTATATGATCAGCATTTTGCTAATCTGGATATTCAGTTCATTTTCTGTATCTTCTGCCTCGATTATGACTTTGTTTACTACGTTCCGTGCTTTACATACTCAGTACATATTTTGTACTGACCCTCTTCCTTCGGGGGCTGCGTTTTCATGCCGCGCAGGTACAGACGACAGATTTGCTGACCACCTGCCTAGGATATCTGTTCTGCTATTTTGGGAGTGCTCTTTTGTCCAGAGCCTATATGTTGGTACAGTCTGCTGCTATTGTATATATGTATGCTATTCAGGGGTATGACGGGGCCCTGTCCCGTCTTATGATTCTGTTATGTTCTGTAGAGGTCTGTAGACATACTTGTGTGGGTTCTGTATATGGTTTGGGATGATATGATCTGTGACAGCCTTATCGGCTTTCATGTACTATGTCGGTTCATTTATGATAATTACTAACGTCGATTGACTTTTACATTTAAAAATATTCTGCTGATATGCTAGTCTGGGTTATTGGGTACGTTTGGGTGTCCAGCACGGACACTAGTCGCGGCCTACGGAGTTGGGTCGTGACATAATATATGTGTGTGTTGTTCATGAAAAATATTAATGTGGAAGTGCCGAGGAAGGCCAAGGGAAAAATTGGAATTCCGGAAATTAGTGCGGTCCCGTTTACTATTATGGCCAAAACGGCCCATTTGTCTGTACACGTTTATGTATCTGGCGATGTATATTCCGCCAACCTATCATATTTGGATACGACCAGAATGGCCTGTATATTTGTATATGTGCTTATGATCGGCGATGTGTATTCCGCCGCTCCCTTCTGTTCTGATGTGATATTGTGGTACGCGTGACCGCTTAAGACAAGTTTTGATTTAAATTATGTTTAAAATGGCTATTATGAACTTTGAGCTAAGTTTGGGTTTGATATCTGGATATGTGAATCGGTCTGGGTGCCCAAGTAGGGTGCCAGTCGCGGCCCACGGGGCTGGGTCGTGACAAAAATTTTTTGGGCAAATTAAGCTGCCACGTGCCTTTTAGCTATTATTCTCAAACATTGGTTCTAGTCAGCTTCGATGTGTGTTTTGATAAACAATTGGTAATCTTTCAGGTACGAAATGCAAACACTAATAGTTCATATAAAGAACTCATAAAAAAGTAACAAATGAGATGAGTTTTTGACCATTATTTCAATCCAAATTAACAATAAATAAATTATAAACGAGATTCGAATCGCATGCCAATTTGGATGCTAGCTCTAGCCAATTGGACCAACTTGGCACATGCCATGTTATTTTATGTGTCTCCTTGCGCTTGCCAATTGTTGCTCTCACCTACATTATATTTGGGTCTAAATATCACAACGGACCTTTACCTTCAAATTTGATATTTTATTTCTTCTCTTTTCCCGGTTGAATGTTACATGAAAGAAATAAAAAATCGGCATTTGTTTGTAAATCTTTGCCAAAAAAGAAAAAAAAAAGAAAAAAGAAAAAAAGAGATTTATCTCTTGGAATTGTGTTTGTTTTTTGCAAGAAAATAAGTTTTGAGAATAAGAAGTGCTGAAGAGCTGGTTTTCTAAAGAAATTAATAAACTTTGGGAAATATGGAATGATATACCTTTGATACTTTCAATAGAAGAATCTCACAATACATTAAGTGAGCACATTGTTGGTGCTTTTTATGGGATGAGGCTTCTTCCCATTTTCTCAAATTCCCACTCTAATGAGAGAGATAATTGTCATAATTAAGAATTAAAGATTGAAATTTAATTACCCAAAACAAGATCCTAAAAATAATTAAAAAATAACAATCTCAAAATTCTAGTTAAAACGTTATCTCATCCATAAATATGTTTAAAATCTCTTTTTTCCTATATTATTATGAGTTCTTTTTATTTTTGTACAAGTACCAGTTCTTCTTTATTTATTTTTTTGGAAAAAGACATCAAATGCACCCTTAAATTGTCCTGAAAAGTTGAATTCACAATCCAACTATTCAGGCGACCTATTACCCTCTTATCTTTATTTTTTGTGGAACTAATACCACCCTAACACATATATAACCATTCACATGATGGGAAGTGTTTTACGCTTGTTGAAATTATTCCTAAGTTCTTGTTCATTTGGTTTTGATAATGTAAAGACCAAAGTAATTCTTGTGGTCCTCTTTCCTCTCTCTATTCTTGTGGGACCCTTTTCATTTACTCATTTTTGTCTTATGTAAAATGCACTCTATCCCTCATGGTGGTGGAAAGTCTTACCTTCCTCTTTATATTAAATTGTGCATTGTTACGGATGTAAAGAGCTAGGAAAAGGGAGTGGCTTCACACACATGAGAAATGGGCCGGCAAGGCAAAATGAGTCAATTTACCCCCCCCCCCCCTGCACGCGAGATATACATGAGGCCAAATTCAAATCCTGTTTTGCAAAACCAAGTACATACCATATTTCTATCTAGATTCAATCCCTGAAATTAAGAGTCGATCAAAGCTCATTACTTCGAATTAATTGGCAGCTGTTCTGCTTGGAAAAATCCCACCTTGTTGGAGTGATTACAGGAACCAACTGAAGCATAAGAAGAAGAACTTGACTCTCCAAGAACTTGTTACATCTCGGAGATTTCGGATTGTTGCATTGTGAGTAGACTAATGCGAGATTAAGGTGAATATGAAGTCCTTACGGGATTAAGGAGAGTATTAGATAGCTTAAAGTGAGTACCATAAGATTTTGAAGTCATATGAATATGTGAAACTAAGTTTGTCGAAGGAAGTGAAATGTAAGTAATGTTTGGAAAGGTTTTCACCACAATTGAGCTAATATTTATTTAGTAATTTCTTGAGGAGGTGCTATGGGGACTCTTGTATTGCTAATGAAGTGTTATGCAAGTGTTAATAAGGTTCCATAAGGGTTAGAGGTTGAACGAATCGACGAGAGCAGGTTCCAAAAAAAATGGCTTATACGACCACTTATACGGTCCGTATAATGGTCTGTATAACATTCCAGAGAAGGGTCAATTCCAGGTGGGATTATACGACCACTTATACGGACCGTATAAGTGTCCGTTTAAAGTTATACGGACCATATAAATCGGTCGAGCAGCTTTGTTCTTTTTATATAAATAGGTGACCTTTGTTCTTATTTTTCATTTTTCCGCTTCTCCCAAACCCTTGAGAGCTCTAGAACCTTCTTCCAAGTATATTCCACTCAAACCCAAGAGAAATCAAAGATCAAGAGCCAAGAATCAAGATATCCATGTGTTGGAAGACTTGCTAGGGTTAGTAGACTTCAAGAATTCCTTGGGTATTGAAGCTAGAGTTTTCATACAAGTTGATAACTTGCTCCAAAGCTTATTTTTATGAGACAAAAGGTTGGTTTTCATGCTTATTTCTTGGTATTAAGAATGCTTAGTTGTTGAATAACTTGAGTGAAAGGAGAAAGTAGAAGATGAGGCCTAAATGTAGATTTCATGATGTTTTTGAGTAGTAAACTAACTTGAGTCCTGATTCTTAGTATGCTATGGGTATAATTTTGTTATGAAGGGTATTAATGATGACAAGGAAGTGTTGTATAAAATTGTGCAAAGAGTTGGTGTGAAGTTAGTGATATAAGTTGAAATGAGAATGAATTTTGAGACTTAATAGAATATGACTACTTGATTATGATATTGTGGATGTTATTATGGTTGTTTGGGAGTTGTTTTGCGATATGGTGGAAGTCGATGAAATAGGGAAAATGCTGCCTGATTTTTGTTTGCTCATGAGTTGTTTTAGTTTGAATTCAAGAGTGCCTTTAAGACTTAACCTTGGTATGAATCTGTTTAAATGTAGATTGCTCAAGCTTTGGTGGTGAACGTTAAATAATTTAGAAGACAAAAATGCATGTAAGGCTAACCCTTCTTTCTTAAGGCATGAGCCCATCGTTGTATACCTTCATGAGAATTCCATATTGTCTTCCAAGATGACTTCATTCTTAGAATCACTAAAGCTCATGATTCTTGATATCCTCATAATACCATTGGTCTCATCTTATAATAGTTGTGTCACGACCCGGCTAGGGGCCGCGACGGGTACCCGGGGCTAACCACCTATCACGACCCGACTCGGGGCCGCGACGAGCACCCGGTGCTAACCCACCCGAGCACCCTCTTAGCTTACTCTTATACTTACATCTAGGTGAGCCACATAATTATACATGCATTTCCATTCATTCGTCAACTAGTCCCATTTGGACAACAACCCATTTATATCATCATAGGCATCTATGCCACATCAATGTACATGGGCCCACGTGGCCGACAAAAGGATATAGTAAACATAGGCTGACAAGGCCAAACACATCTACCCACACACACACATGTCTACGAGCCTCTAAGAGTATAACATATCACATTAGCGGGACAGGACCCCGCTATGCCCATAATTATATACACAAAATAATGAGTACCCAAAAGATATGGCTCCGAAGGAAATGGAGCTCTCTATGTAATCTCTGAATAGGCAGCTATGGATCAAGTCTGTCTCCCTGTGCACCTGCGGGCATGACGCAGCGTCCACAAACAAAAGGACGCCAGTACGAACAATGTACTGAGTATGTAAAGCATGAGCAACATCAATAAATAAGCATCATGAACAACATATGAAATAGCATAGGAGGGGAGACAATAATATCATCGTCATAGCGCTTACCTGCCTTTCGTAGGACTTTCCATTTTTCATACGTATTTGTACACCTACGTCATCATCCGTATTCCATAATAGTACTCGTACCATACTTTTGCTCATATTCGTACACATGTCCTTATTCGCATTCGTATACATAGTCTTTTCACATTCATATTCATATTATATACATAGCCATACACTTATATACATACATAGCGTGCCCGACCATAAGGTTCGGTGTTTCATACGTACTTAGCCAACCAAGGCTCAATGTTAATTCTACCTGGCCCTACCAAGGCTTCAGGGTTATCCGTACCATCTGCAGACGTGTGCGCGCGTTACGTAATCGTATACATACTTTATACATAATCATATACATATATACATCCATATACATATATTCTACCCGGCATTATAAGCTCGGGGTGTCATTATAGCCCTTCATAGGCACATGTGAATATAATAGCCCGTAGGCACCTTTAGCATCATTATTATTATCATCGTCATCACTATCATCGTCATTATTGCTACATCCATATCTTAGGCTTACTCGTCATATGAGGGGCGTAGTACAATCGTAGTACAAGTTAAGGATCGTGAGCTTATGAGCTCGGAGTGTCAATCACTTGAATACAACATACTCATATAGAGGAATTAGAAATTTGGCCAAGAACCATGCCTTATGAAAGAAGGGTTAGCCTTACATACCTTTTCATCGGACTATTCTACACTTGCACGCTTCCTTCCAATGCTAGCGTTTATACCTTCATTAATATCATAACAATGGCCATTAGTCATTCAC
This sequence comes from Lycium barbarum, assembly GCF_019175385.1. NCBI lineage: Eukaryota > Viridiplantae > Streptophyta > Magnoliopsida > Solanales > Solanaceae > Lycium > Lycium barbarum. The sequence goes on along the minus strand of NC_083345.1, from coordinate 54,196,431 downwards.
ATCATCCACATTATCTAGATTTCTCAATTTGCTTCTAATTCTCCTATATTTATGGTCATGACCTCCAACTTCGTCCATTCGTCTAAAGCGTCGAGTTCATGATCTTAGTACCATTTATAATACATTCATATCGTAACACAACAACATTCACAATTCAATTCAAACTATTCCTCAAAATGTCACTATTCACCATTCATGACATAGTTGACCACATTTTCTACAATCCATGTATTTTAATTCTCCAATACCTTAAACATCATGTAGAAATCATGAATCTTACCTTAGAAGTTGTAGGAACAAGCTTTGGTTGATAATACCCCACTTTGAGCCTAACCCTAGTTTTTCTCCATTTGCATTTCTTGACTTGGATGATCCTTGATGATTCCCTTATCCTTGATTCACTTGTCTTAATGTTATTGATGGCTTATAATCCTTGAAAAATCATATAATAAATGTAGAGAGAAGTTTTAGAGAGAAGTGGTGTAATGTGGAAATGAAATAAGACAAGTCTTGATCCTCATATTTAATGAATTGAAAAATCTGTGCTGGGTGAACAGTGGTCGTCCATGGAGGTTTACGGTCCGTATTTCAGTTTACGGACCGTCCCTCATGGTCGTCTTTAAGCTTAAGCAGAACCAGAAACTTAAGGCTGCATGCATGGTGATTTACGACCATGGTTTACGGGCCGTAAATCACTTTACGGTCCATCCACCAGGTCGTATTTAACCATTTCCTCGGCTGGCAGAAAGTTGAAGCCTTGCATGGCAGTTTATGACTTGTTAGTTTACGGACCGTATACCAGTTTACGGTCCGTCCTAGCACTTTACGACCACTGGGCAGTTGCAATTCTGCAACTTCCCATATTTCTTAGACTTCTCATTTTAATCACCCACGTCCATGCACATGCATTGCTCACCTTGTATCTCATCTTAACTTAGCCAACTTCCTCGTCTCACATCGGATACTTTCGAAATCTCGCCTAAGGTCATCAAACGTCATTTCTTGCTCATAGACATCATGCACTCATATTCATCACTAGTTTATCCACTTGCGTACCAACGAAAAATTTTCCGAGGTGTAACACCACCGAGCACCGCTCGTGCTATCATTTACCTAACCCATTTAACAATCATTCATCTATTTCCGGTTAACTTTAAAAAGAGGATTTGCTTTTCATTACAAAAATATAACGCGTTGATACAAAAACATATTTCAATATACTTATACACATGCGTACTACCTACGTTGTGGAACCACACAACCCACATCGAGCATCTATGAGCCTCTATTGAGTGGCATACAAATATATATATACACAAAAGGAACAACCAATTAGCACCTCCGGAAGATGGAGTGCTCTTCAGCTAGGCTAGTGACTCCTATCAGTCTGGACCGCTTTCCCGTCTACCTGTGGGCATGAACACAACATCCAAAGAAAAGGATGTCAGTACGAGCATTGTACTGAGTATGTAAGGCATACATCAAGAAATAAAGTATGAATAAGAAAGTAAAGTAAGTACAAAGAGATAATCGATAACTGCTTGCCTCTTAAGGTGGATCCATGCATCCATACTCATAAAGCATCATATAGTAAATTGTTGCAGAACGCGCAGCCCGATCCATATGTCATCATATGTTAGTGCCGAGGAACGTACGACCCGATCCATAAATATAATAAGTTAGTGCCGAGGAACTTACGGCCCGATCCATAAATATAATAAGTTAGTGCCGAGGAACGCACGGCCCGATCCATAACCCATATATCCCGCGTCCGGGCATCCCACGTCCGGGATAAAATCATGCTATGTTAGCTGACCAGGTGGCTATGCGTCTATAGCGCCTCACCTTCCCTATATCCCCTGAATACATATACATATCATATACTTATACCATATACATAGCATGCTTGAGAGCCCAAGGAAAAGCTGTAAGTACGTCGGAGTGACGTAAGGTCGAAAGCCTCCGATTATGTTATGGAGTAATCATTGTCGCTTTGTCTCACCTTGAAGGAACAATTATTATAAGGTGAGACTATCAATGAGGAATAACATTAAAAGAAGACATAGGATAAAATCATGAACTTCATAAGGCATCCATTCATATACTTTGGAAGATTTAGAAATAAAGTCACCATCCATGAATAAATTGAGAAATCAGTAAATAGCTCGACGTTCTCATATAGTCCTTGAAATCGTAAACTTGAAACTTTTAAACATAAAATTTGCTCTCATCATGGTCAGCGTAATAATATTCTCATTTTTGACATCATCATTGTTATTGAAAACAATATCCACGGTCGTTATCATAAACGCTCACATAATCACAACCATTGGTTTTGGAAAATGGGAGTACTTTGGAAAACATTTATGGAATATCAAGAAGGAAATCGTGCTTCGGAATCTTAGACTTTTTAACCTTTGATAGCAAGGAAAGGATGGGAGCATTTATGAAATCGTAAGCTAGGGATCATGCCTTTGAAAGAAAGGGAATAGCCTCACATACCTTGGTCGTTTAGCTAAGATATCGCTCACTTCTTCTCCGTCGATATCACGTCGTTACCTTCATAAGAGAATCGTATCAACATTAGTAAACTAACTACAAGAACGCATCGCTAATTCTAGGAACAGTCGGACAACGCTTCCTTCGCTCATACCATTTTTCTCATGTTTTATATCAACTCCCAAAATTCATAATATTACTTGCAATATCATCATCAACAATCATCATTTACGTACATTTGGCAAAATCCACCATTTTCCTCCAATTTTCCCTTATTTCTACTTCTAGCTCATCCTTGCATTTTCATGCATTTAATGATTTTTTCATGATATAAACATCATTTATAACGTACTTGTATTCACAACACTTCAATATTCATAGTTCAATTCCACTATCATTCATTTATGTCACTATTCACTCAATGATGACCCATTTCTATGTTCTTCTACATTTCAAGTGTCTAGGCTTTCCAATACTTCAAACAACATGGAAAAATCATGAAACTTACCTTGGGTGATGGTTGAACAATCCTTAAGTTGAAATACTTCAATTAGCCAAAACCCTAGTTCCACTTTCTTGGGAATTTCTTGATTTAGAAGATCCTTTGATGTGTTCTTACACTTATTTTCATGAATTTAGTGGTGATGATCTTGATATTCCCTTTGATTCTCTTGAATTCTTGTGGAGGAAATATTTGGAGAGTTCTAGAATGTCCTTGAGTTGTATGGATGAATAATGAAATGATTTGAAGTCCAAGTCCCTTTTAATAATCACAAAAACTGATCTTTAATGAATTATTGTCGGGATGAACAGTGGTCCTAAACCACCATATACGGACCGTATTTTGATTTACGGTCCGTCCTCTATGGCTGTATTTAACCATTTCAAAGACAGAAAGTTTTTGCTGAGGAACATGGCAGTTTACGACTGAGGTTTACGATCCGTAAACTAGTTTACGGGCTGTCCTCCAAGTCGTTTTTAACCATTTTCACAATTTACAGAAAGTTGAGATTTTGGACAAGCTGGAGGACGATTGCACTATACGGTCCGTAAATCACTTTACGGGCCGTATAGTGCCATATACGACCACTGGACAGAAAATTTTCCGCGACTTTCTTATTTTCCAAAACTTCTTAATTAGCCATTCCCGCCTTCACAAAACACCATACACTCAAACTCTTCATCATTCCACTCATCATACAAGTACGGAGAAATTTCCGAGGTGTAACATTCTCCCCCCGTTTTGGAACATTCGTCCTCGAATGTTCGACACTTGGGAATTCTAGAAAAGTTTTGCCGGAGTTTCCTTTGTAATTTGGACACTACCTTTCCATTACAACAACCCACAATATCTTCGCCTCACAGGGCCATATCACAATATTAACACATTTATGGCCACACACGACCAAAAACATAAAATTAAAACATACATACCATCATGAACTTTTCCTGGAGATTCGACTAGGCGCGGATACTTGGCTTCCGCATTCACTTTGGCTTCCATAGTATTTCTTCCCGATTATTGTTTCTGCCATCAAACTCTGATTTAAGCCACCTCCTTATTTCGAAGTCCTCACACTTACTTATCTAATGTGGCAAAGGGTACTTTCCCATACATCAACTTTCTTGTCATTTGGGCATCATTTTATTAACTTGCTCCTAGTGGGAGTTCTAATATATTTATAAGCTACCTTTCTTGTTGCATACGATCTTATAGGATCTAATGCATCGGAACCTAACTCTCCCCCTTTATTCTGTGATTCTATCGCTCTCGTAGGTTATCATATCCTCGGGCTTCTATGGTGAGTACGTAACCTGTACTTATACTATGCCCCAAGCAATTATTCCACTTGTCTCTCACAACAATTCCAACTCGACATTTCAGTTCCGTTTACCATATACCCTTCTTCAACTTACCCCGGGCATCATGACTCTCTCACCCTTACTTTACCTCTTACTCCTCTCCTAAGTGTTCACTTGGTCTCATTGGCGACGCGTAAATATCTACGAATTACATACTCCTTTTGCGCGATTCGCATTCGTACCCATCCATCCGTATACCTGTATCCATGTCTGTCTTCGCATCCATAGTCATATTCATCGGTATGCCGTATCCATGGTCATATTCATCTAAGTGTCAATATCCTTCTCAATCACCTTTTCGCTAACGCATCTGACCCTTCTGGAAGTGTTAAAACTGGAGCTCAGGTCAACCTATTTTTCAACTCTTGGAAACTACACTCACAAGCATCGTCCCATTGAAATTTAGCCGACTTCTGGGTTAGCTTCGTCAGTGGGGCTGAAATAGATGAGAAGCCCTCTACGAATCTTCTATAATAACCTGCCAAACCCATAAAACTACGAACCTCTGTAGGCGTCGTAGGCCTTGGCCAACTCTTCACAGCTTCAATTTTCTTAGTGTCAACTCGAATGCCATCATCTGAAATAACATGGCCCAAAAATGTTACAGAAGTTAGCCAAAACTCGCATTTTGAAAATTTTGCATACAATTCTCGGGCTCGAAGAATGCCAAGAACTATCCTCAAATGATCTGCATGTTCTGATTCCGTGCGAGAATACACCAGAATATCGTCAATAAATACTATCACAAATAGATCCAAGAGGGGCCTGAATATGTTATTCATCAGACTCATAAATACAGCCGGAGCATTAGTCAACCCGAATGACATCACCCGAAATTCATAGTGGCCATATCTCGTTCTGAAGGCTATTTTTGGAATATCTGCTTCTCTAACTCTCACTTGATGATAACCCGACCTCAAATCTATTTTAGAAAACCACTTGGCACCTTGCAACTGGTCGAACAAGTCATCAATCCTTGGAAGAGGATATTTGTTCTTTATCGTCACTTTGTTCAATTGCCTATAATCGATGCACATTCGCAGAGAATCGTCTTTCTTTCTCACAAACAAGAACGGCGCTCTCCACGGTGATGAACTGGGTCTAATAAATCCCTTCTCGAGCAAGTCCTTCAACTGCGCCTTTAGCTCCTTCAATTCTGCCGGGGCCATTCGATAAGGAGGAATAGAAATAGGCTTGGTGTCCGGCAACACATCTATGGCAAAGTCAATCTCTCTTTCTGGTGGAAGACCTCGAAGTTCATTTGGGAATACGTCTGGGAATTCATTCACTACCGAAACTAACTGGAAAGTTGGCGGCTTTGCCTCGGTGTCATGAACCTGGACTGAGTGATAAACATAACCCTTGGCTATCATCTTCCTTGCCTTGAGGTAGGAAATAAACCTACCCTTTGGCGATGCTACATTACCTTTCCACTCAAGCACGGGCTCTCCCGAAAATTGAAATCGAACCACTTTTGTGCGGCAATCAACATTTGCATAACACGAGGCCAACCAATCCATACCCATGATTACATCGAAATCTACCATTTTATCTTGGAACCAACACCTCCAAATGTGGACACAAATCCTCTCCCCAAGCATGGAGGAAATCAAATTCACCTTATAGAAAGGGGTGATGAATGGGAAGAGAACCCTGCGATAATTCGTCCAGATAATGAAGGGTTGGAAAGAACCGTCGCCTCGTTGTCTTTACAAGAGCGAAAAGAAGTGTTAAGACCTTTGGCAAAGAAATCTGAGATATTTGTTGCAGCCAAGAAAGAGCCATTCATGCTCAAATATCCCACAATAGTCACTCGAATTCACAATGAGCCATTCATACTCAAAACATCAGGGCCAGTTGAGAATGCACCCTTTGTGATCAAACCACTGCATCTGACAATGGTCAATAAAGTAAAAGAGATAGCTGCTATGGTTCAGGGCATGACCAGGCCTGGAAGCTATTATGCTCCAGAAGAGCCTGCCTTCGAAGCACCACGTCGCGAAAACCCTCAGAAGAGACCAATCACTTGAGGCGAAGCTGAAAACTTTTGTAGGCAAATGCCAGTAAAGGATTATTCGATTGTTGAGCACCTGTATAAGACTTCTGCCAGGATATCAGTAATGTCGTTATTACTCAGTTAGTCTCAACATCTCTTAGCCTTAGTGAAAGCTTTGGATGAAGTCCAAGTGCCCGCTGGCACTACAAGTGAAACATTGGCCGAGATTGTGGGATATGTTGTACTAGCGCATAGGCTATCATTTTCTGATGACGAATTACCAAGAAAAGGTAAGACCCACAATAAGGCTTTGCACATAAAAGTCAAATGCCTTGACAAGATTATCCCTCAAGTGCTGATTGATGGAGGAGCTGGTTTGAATGTATGCCCTGCGATGACTTTGAAACAACTCGGGTATGATGTTGGCAAAATCCACCAGAGTCGAACAAATGTGAAAGCTTATAATGGCGCAACCAGCGACCCAATTGGAGAAATAAATCTACACATACAAATAGGTCCCGTAGAGTTCGCGAGGGAGTTCGTCATCATGGATATCAAAACAAGCTACAACTTATCATTAGGACGACTATGGTTGCACGCCACTGGAGTTGTAGCATCTTCGCTACACCAGTCTCTCAAATTCATATGGGATGATCAGGAAGTCGCAATTCACGGTAAAGGAAGTATTCACAACTATCCGGATAACTTTGTACCAGTCATAGAGAGGTCACCAGTTGGTGCTGATTGCCACACTCTTGAACTAGCCGTGATAGACCATAGGGGAGATGATGAAGATATCCCTATGCCACTCGTCTACAAAATGGTTGCTACAACTATGCTAAGGAGTGGGTTTGAGCTCGAGAAAGGTCTAGGAATGAACCTACAAGGAATCAATGAACCAGTGAGTACCTAAAATGGAAAATATCGATTTGGGGTTGGATACGAGCCATGTGAGGCCAAAGAGGAAGAAGCAGAATATGGACCAAGAGGTCTCCTTGAAATGAGAAAGCCATTTCCTCATCTATACCAGTCCTTCACAGCACACCCATTGAGTCACAATAGCTAAGACCCAAAAGAGGGTTTAAGGACGTTGTTTAAGGAAGAGGAATGCACAACCATCATTGAAGAATGCTTCGAAGCGTTGGAAATTCGTCGAGCTGAGCCAGGGGAAACAACAAGTGGATGGAATTCTACCCCGTTGTTCACTCTGCGGTAGAAAGAATGCTCATTTTCAAAAAAAAAGGGGGGGGGGGAGAAAGTTGGCTTTGAGGCCCGGCTTGTCACCTTTTCATGTTTTCTTATTACGTTTTGTCTAATAAAGGAAATGGCTCAATGTTCCATTCTGAGTCAGGACCATAGTTTGTATCGCTCCTTTTAAATTTTCAATGAAAACGCTTCAAAGTTTACAATAAGACAAAATCGTTTTACTTTACCTATGTCAATATATGTATATATTATAATTATATATAAATACGTAATTAAATTGCTGACCGTCTTATTTTTGTTTTACAATAATAATACAGAGGCCACAAATAATGTCATGACATGTTACAAAACGAGTAAAAATGACAACGAACAAAACATCGATCAAGAAGAAGAGATAACTGAACTAGAAGGGTTGATAAATGTCGAAGAATAATATGAGAACACACCAATGCCAAACTTAGAGGAAACAAGGGTAGTTAATCTAGGAAATGAGGAGTTGATTCGGGAAACTAGAATAAGTGTGCATTTGATAGAAACTGAGAAAGAAGGGTATCAGAGTTTTTTTGAAAGAATATGAAGATGTTTTTGCTTAGTCATACTCCGATATGCCGGGTTTGAGTACGAACATTGTTGTCCATAGGTTGCCGATCCTTGAAGGATTTACCTTGGTAAAATAGAAAATCAGGCAGCCAAAGCCTGATGTCAGCATCCGAATTAAAGAAGAAATAGAAAAATAGATTCAGTTGGGAGTTGTTGAGGTGATGGCGTACCTGACATGGTTAGCAAACATAGTCCTGGTACCAAAGAAAGATGGGAAAATAAGGATTTGTGTGGACTATCGTGATCTTAACCGTGCTAGCCCAAAAGATAATTTCCCACTCCCAAACATTCATATACTCATTGATAACTGGGCCAAGCATGAGGTGCAATCTTTTGTGGATTGTTACGCGGGCTATCATCAGATACTGATGGATGAAGAAGATGCTCAAAAGACAGCATTCATCACACCATGGGGAGTATACCATTACCGAGTAATGCCTTTTGGGCTCAAGAATGCCGGTGCTACTTACATGAGGGCGATGACCGCTATTTTTCATGATATGATGCATAGAGAGATTGAAGTGTATGTGGACTACGTCGTCATCAAGTCTTGAGTGGGTGATGATCATCTTGAGCACTTAAGAAGATTCTTCGACAGACTCCGCAAGTACGATATGAAGTTGAATCCTGAAAAATGCGCATTTGGAGTGCCTGCTGGAAAATTACTAGGATTCATGGTCAGTCGTCGTGGTATTGAGTTAGATCCCACAAAGATCAAAGCAATCCAAGAACTCCCACCGCCAAAAACAAAGAAAGAGGTCATGAGTTTCAAAGAAAGGTTGAATTACACTGGACGCTTCATCGCTCAGTCCACAGTAATTATAGAACCAATTCTTAAACTCCTCAACAAAGATGCTCCAACTAAATGGACGGAGGACTGTCAGAAATCCTTTGACACAATCAAATGATACCTGTCAAATCCACCTGTTTTGGTCCCGCAAAGGCCAGGAAGTCCTTTGTTGCTGTACATGTCAGTATCAGAAAATGCTTTTGGGTGCATGTTGGTACAAAATGACAAAATAGGCAAGAAAGAGAGAGCCATCTATTACATCAGTAAGAAGTTCACACCTTGTGAATCCAGATATTCTTTGGTGGAAAAGACGTGTTGCGCTCTAACCTGGGTGTCTCAGAAATTAAGACGTTATATGGCTGCATACACAACTCATCTGATCTCAAGAATGGACCCCTTAAGGTATATCTTTCGCTAGCCTATGCCGATAGGGGAGTTGGCCAAATGGAAAATGCTATTAAGCGAGTTCGATATTCAATACGTCGCACAGGAAGCAGTTAAGGGGCAAGCATTGGCAGATCTACTAGCAGGAAGCCGGGTAGATGACAATCCCGTACTTTTGTGGACTTACTTCCCAGATGAAGAAATAATGACAATTGAGGGCGAAGAAAATGAAGATGAATTAGGCTGAAAAGTATACTTTGATGTAGCGTTCAACTTTAAAGGATCAGGAATCGGTGCTGCGTTAGTTTCAGACTCAGGCCAATATTATCCAGTGGCCGCCAAGCTGAGCTTCAGTTGCACCAACAACATGGCTGAGTACGAAGCATGTATCTTGGGTCTACGTTTAGCTCTCGACATTGATGTAAGAGATCTTCAGTTAATTGGCGACTCGGATCTGTTAATTCATCAGGTTCGAGGAGAATGGGCCATAGAAAATTAGAAGATCATATCGTATGTCGGACTTGTGCAAAGATTAGCAGATCGTTTCTGAGAGGTAAAGTTCAAGCACATACCAAGAACCCAAAATGAGTTTGCTGATGCATTGGCAACAATAGCATCCATGATTCAGCATCCTGACAGTAGATACATTGATCCTGTCAAAGTTGAAATCAGAGATTGACTGGCTCATTGTGCTTTTGTAGAGGCAGAGATTGATGGAAAACCTTGGTACGTTGACATTAGAATTTTCTCGGAGAAAGGAGAATATCCCGAAGGAATCACCATCAACCAGAAGAAAACTATCAAGAAGTTAGCGAATGGTTTCTTTCTCAACAAGAATGTCCTGTACAAACGAACCCCGGATTTGGGATTGCTTAGATGTGTTGACTCTATCGAATCTACAAGATTGATTGAAGAAGTGCATGATGGAACCTGCGGGCCTCACATGAATAGTTTCATGCTAGCGAAGAAAATCTTAAGAATAGGTTATTACTGGATGACCATGGAGAATGACTGTAGCAAATTCGTCCAAAAATGTCACAAGTGTCAGATTCATAGAGATTTGATAAAGGTTTTGCCAATAGAACTGAATGCTATGACGTCGCCTTAGCTATTCACCGCTTGGGGCATGGATGTCATAGGACCAATGGAGCCAGCTGCGTCAAACAAACATCGCTTCATTTTGGTCTCCATAGACTACTTTACCAAGTGGGTAGAAGCGGCATCTTATCCATGAGTAACGAAGAAAGTAGTCGCAGATTTTGTGTGCAATAACATTATATGCCGATTTGGTATCCTAGAATAAATCATAACAGACAATGGGGCTAACCTGAACAGCCACTTGATGAAAGAAATGTGTGCGTAGTTCCGAATCCCTCACTGGCATTCAACCGCATACCGGCCAAAAATGAATAGGGATGTGGAAGCCGCCAACAAAAACATCAAGAAGATCCTCAGAAAGATTATTGATAATTACAAAGACTAGCATGAACAGCTGCGTCATGCATTGTTGGGATATCGCACTACTACCAAAACTTCAACCGAGGCCACTCCATACCTATTGGTGTATGGCACAAAAGCAGTAATACCAGCTGAAGTAGAAATCCCTTCACTTCGAATAATACAAGAATCCAATTTTGACATGCAGAATGGATCTGCAAGAGGTATGAACAACTGGCTTTGATAGATGAAAAGCGGATGATTGTTGTTTGTCATGGTCAATTGTACCAACAAAGAATGGCGCGGGCTTTCAACAAGCATGTGAGAACTAGGGTTTTTTCAAATTGGGCAATTGGTGCTCAAACAAATGTTCCCAAACCAAAACGAATACACAGGAAAGTTTGCACCAAACTGGCAAGGGCCCTATATGGTGCGAAAAGTACTATCAGGAGGAGTCGTGGTACTTGCTGAGATGGATTGTTAAGAGTGGCCAAGAGCAATAAATTCGGATGCCATCAAGAGATACTACATGTGAAGAAGAAGACGACTACGAAGATTCAGAGTTTTTACTGTTTATGTTGCTTTAGTTGCATTTCCTTTGCTTGTAATTTTGCTTTTTTTTTTTAATTTTAGAAAAAACCAAATCCAAAAACATGTAAGAACTACGCGAGGATCTGATTTCCTATACTTATAAAAGGATACGTAAGCGTTTTTTCCAAGCTCAGTCACTTTAACTTAAAAATCCAAAATTATGTGGCTTGAACTACTTTATGACCTGATTCCCATTTTGGGATACGTAGGCGCTCTTTTAAGTTTGGTTTCATTAGAAAAATTCCAATATGTTTACCCCAAACTACGTTTTGACCTGATTCCTGAAACGGGATACGTAGGTGCTCTCCCGAGCTTGGTAATTCCAAACAAAATTCCCAATAAACCTTAGGAAACCTCACAATTGATCTATCAAGAGAAAGATAAAGGTAACCCCACAAGGAAACTGGAGCAGAAATTTTGAGAGGACCTCAAAAATTCTCTTAATATATCAGTTCAAAGGAACAGACTGATTAAAACTTCTACACTGGGGCAGAATTTTTGAGAAGGATCTCAAAAATTCCTTAAGCACAGTAAAAATTCAGAATCACCAAGTACACACTTACACTGGAAATTCCTTTGACATAGCGAAATTCGAGTTGGTACAAAGATGCATGAAAACTGGGGGCAAAATTTTCGAAAGGGATTTGAAAATTTCACAAGTTGAGATCACGAAGAAGAAGAAGAGACGGAAGTCCTTGTTTGAGTAGCTAATGCCATGACATTAAAAGGGCGTGTATAACATATATCATTTTTTGAAACATATAATATAGCAAAATACATATATTTTCCAAAATCATTGCCCAAAAACTTTTCAACTCTGCTAGAAAATAAAAGATTTTTAGGAAAAATGAGCATCCTTTCCTGACGAATTGTGAACAGAAGAAGTCCATGCGTAGGGAGGGCGGTCGACCATATAGGAAACTGACGAATTTTCTGTGGATGCAGGAGCAAACAAGATGTGATGTTTTACACTAACTTGTTTGCTAAGATGTTTAAAACAGGATAACAACAACAAGCCAATGGAAGAAGAAGCTTCAAGGAATAGCAACACATAAGAGTATATGAAAGGGTAACGAAGCCCTCCGTAAGTAAAGTTTTCTTTACGCTGATAAGTTTGTTCATTTTTCAGAGCACAAAGATTCTTACAAAAGGAAATTTTAAGACTACTGAAAGATATAATAACGGTTTACCGAAAGCATGGTCTCCACTAAACAATATTATGTCGAGGTATTGAGACCCCGACCTAGATGTCGCATGCCTTGCCTTGATACATTGACTGATTAGAAGTCTTAAAAATCTAAAATTTGAAGATGACGCGTTGATATCGGTATTGAAATGTCATATTCACAATCGAGTCTAGTCCTTCGAAAGATGTGAATCCTGTCGACGGGCGGGTATTCTTCCCATGAGTCAAAAAAGGAAGGTGTTAGTCTTGCCACCGAGGTAAGCTTCATTCCTCAAGTTGGCGATATGGATTAAACGACTACGTGCAGAAGGGGCTGAGTCATCATACATATATATAGCCAGAAATAGGTAGCATAATTCTGAGGTTGATCTCACAATCGTTGAAATACGAATGTGATTCCTACATCAAGATTTGCAGTCGCTACAACAGTTTATTTCAAGTTAACGTAATCATGGTTCGGGGATAGTGGTAGTCATGAGAAAAGGCTCCACACTTGAGTATGCAGTAGTTAACTTGAATATTCTTATTAAATGTTGTAATTCTGGACACAGAGGTTAGTAGTCATCATGAAAGGAATATGATACTGCACTCTGATGTGCAGTCTACATTTGGGTATTTTTGACTATAAGTGATGTAGTCCCGAACTGGTATATCGCAGACTTCGTATGAGGATAACGATGTAATCGACACTAGATTTGTGACAGTCACCACAGTATGTGAAAATGATGTGAGTCCAAATTTTCAGGGATGGCGGATGTCATAAGAAACAAAAATGACCCCGCACTTGAAAACATGATTTTCATTAGTAGCATCTTGCTTACGAAAACGACAACCGGACTGGGGTGTGTAGGTTTCGCAAAAATACGATATAGCCCGACCCAAATCCCAACGGAAGTTATCATTGAAGAATGAAAACATCTGAAAATGATGAAAAAGAGTCGGCCAAGGTATCGTGATTGTTATCCAGATTAGATCATTTTTTCAAAAAATACATGAAAAATACACACTTATAGGAGAAAAGAAAGAAAACAGACGAGCATTTGCGAAAAGGCGGACATAATGTCGGAGGATGACTTCAATGTCAACAGAACGGAAAAATGCCACTCAAGTATGACTACATTAAAATCAAAATTTTCAAAAGACTAACACGCAAGAATCAACATTTGGAAACGAGCTAGAAGCTACCGAAGATGGAGGCAAAAGCCGGATTCAAAACATACAGAGCATACGTGGAACTTTTTCTTGGGCAGTAGGTCAAAAATCGTGTACGAGAGTCAAGCTTTCTACACCAGGGATTAGAGATCACTTCAAGCATCAACACTAATAAATCCTTTCCAAAAGCCGCCTCCAGATTGGAATTTCAATCGGAAGTAGCCAAAGGGATTCCCACACAAAAGGATATTCCTTTTCCGGCTATTGAGTCGAATAACAATTGGCCTAATTCCCAAAGCCTGGGATATGTAGGCTGCTCAAGTTTTGAGGATCGGCCATATTCCAATAATTATCTCGGGACACCTCGAGGTGGTTTGATGAAATTCTTTACTTTAGTGTCCTCATAGAGTCAGAACTACAAACGGCCTGAATTCTTATGTAACCTGAGATATGTAGGAAGCCCAGAAACCAGGATCCGGCCATACTTTCAAATTTTTTTGCAAAGAGAGCTATAATTTCTATTATTCAGTAAAAATTAGGTTTGTCAAAATTCATAGCTCAAGGATGGCCTTGCCATCCTCGAACTCCGAAGGGGAAATTGTTGACACCTAATTTTCATCTCATAAGACGCGTATTTTAATTTTCAAAATTCCCGAGTCAAAGATGGGGCAAGGATGCTCCTAAAAAATTAAAGATTCAAAAATCCCGAGATTGCAAAAATTGGCATTTAATTATTGTTCTGTAAAAATTGATAATTGCAAGAAAATTACTAGTTATTTATTTTCATAAATATAATTCAAAAATAAAATGCGTATCTTTCTTCTTCTAACTCGGGAAAATTGTAGATTAAGACGACGTATGAACTGCAGCTCATTTTTTACCTCATTTTTTTTATATTCTTAAATATTCCCGGAACTATACTAATATTAGGTTTGTTTTGAAGCTAATATTTTAAATTTACGGGTTTTATATTTCAATTAGCCTAAATAATTATTTTTATTTAGTTATATGTGTATTTATAATACTTAGTTTATTTAATTTAAATTGGGGAAAAGGGTGGGTCCATTTAAATATTTTTAAAACTTTGAGGGGGGGGGGGTTATTAAAAAGGGAGTGAAAGTTTAATAAAATAAACTTTTACCCCCCTTTTCCTTATTTCCTCACCCCGACCTTTTCTTTTCCCCTTCTCAGGCGAGAATGACGATTTCCTTAGGGTTTCTTTAGCGAGCAAGTCTGCGGCGTTTCATGGCTAATTCTCGCCAGATTTTTGAGGGATTTTACCCTTTGTCTTGTTTTCTCATCGTTCCTAGGTTTATTTTTTTGGTTTCGCGTTATTTGAGCTCGTATTTAGTCGTTAAATTGGGATGTTGGTTAGATTCTCTGAGTACGTGGTTGCCATGGGTGGAACCAAGAGTTCCTAGCCAACTTGTGCACCACGTACTAGATACACAGGACCTAGGGTAATTTCCCAAAAAATCTTGTACAATTCGAGTATTACTTTGGGATTTCTATCCTATTTGTACAATGTATACGTTGGATGTACTGGTTTTTTGTCCTACTGATGACTAAGCGTACTATCCTAGTATTTTGCTGATTCAATTGATTTTTATTTAGATTTGAGGATATAAATTTGTTATATTGTGTGATATGTGTTATTTTATGATTGGTAGTAGTACAATTTATTGAAGAATTTGCTGAGATGTTACTGAAAATTTGATTTTGTTTTTTCGAATTAGGTTCAAATGGGAGGGAAATCTATTGGGGGGATGGGTTTTATCCATGGTTTGTCCCTAAAACCTATTTTTCTACTCTTATAAATAGAAAGAGATAGCCATTCGAAAGGGGGCTTCCTTTTGGCTAGACAGAAAAATCCTAAGTTTTGAAAAATCATATATATCTCTCATTCCTTATAGATATACCACCGATATACAAAAAAAAAAACCTGCTAATATATCACCACTGTAAAAAGAAGAACAATACTAATATATACTTCATATATATTATTCAAAATATACTACAATATATTAGAAAAATTCAAAATACAAGGGCTGCTTTTAAAGAATCTTGGGTGTTGGTGCTGAAGTTGTGATCCAATCTCTTTGATCTTTTGGTGGCCCTATATAAAGGTACTATCCTATTCTAGTGCATTCTCCCTATTTTAGTCTATTTGATGCATTATATTGTTCATGAGTTGTTTTAAGTTGTGATTCTTCTAGAATGTAGCTTGTATACCTGAAATAGAACTGTTTATGCTAATGTAAGGGTTGTTTGGTTGCTGTTTTTTTAAACTTTAAGGCTGCTATGTTGTAATTAAAGTATAATGTAGCTTTAAAATATTTTAAGATTCAATCATTAAGTAATAAGGCTATAACAAGTTAAGAAGAAGCATATACCATTTCTAGTTTTTATTCACTGTCTCTTTGAAATTTTAGTCTACTATGTTATATCAACAGTTGTAATGCAGTTTAACAGTTTTCTATTTGCTGATTAGTAGTTGAGTTTAGTCTTAATGATATCTTGAAGTGATATAAACACTTTTCAAATGGTTAACTGATCATCAAATAGGAACTGGCCTTAAAAATGAGCTTAAAACTTCATTCTCTTTTGAAAAAGTGAATTGCTTATGTATACCTCTGAGATTTTGTTTGAGTTTGCCTTGTGTGTTATTTTTAAGTGATCTTCTAGGATTATTTGGGTTAAGAAAATGACTTTAAAGTTTCAGAATATGATGCTCCTACCTTTATTTTTGCCTATTTGAACTTGGAGACATTTAAATCGTTGCTTTGCTTGGTATTATGTGTACTAGAACTTTTTTTCAGTCTTTTGAGATTATTTTCTTTCCAAAATCTATAAGGAATGACTTCCCAACCCCTGATTCTCCATTACTTGGTTTTAGTGACATGTTAAGATCATAAGAAAGCAATCCTTCTTTGTCTTTATGACTGTTTTGCCTTATTTGGTATGCATTTTGTCATTTTTTAAACCTGGTTAGACATCTGAGAGGTGGAAATGATCCTGTCTACTTTCTTGTTACACCTCGGAAATTTTTCCGTACTTGTGTGATGAGTAGAACTATGAAGTGCTTGAGTGAATGATGTTTTATTAAGTCGGGAATGACTAATTAAGAATTTTTGGAAATAAGAAAGTCGCGGAAAATTTTCAGTCCAGTGGTCGTATATGGCACTATACGGCCCGTAAAGTGATTTACGGACCGTATAGTGCAATCGTCTTTCAGCTTGCCAAAAATCTCAAGTTCTGCCCAGTGTTGATATGGTTAAATACGACCCAGTTTACAGCCCCGTAAACTGGTTTACGGTCCGTAAACCGGGTCGTAAACTGCCATGTTCCTCAGCCAAAACTTTCTGTTTTCAAAATGATTAAATACAGCCATGGAGGACGGACCGTAAATCAAAATACGGTCCGTATATGGTGGTTTACGACCACTGTTCATCCCGACAAGAATTCATTAAAGATCAGATTTTGTGATTTTTAAAGGGGACTTAAGCCTCATTTTAATTCATTATTCATTCAACCAACTCAAGAGACTTCTAAAACTCTCCAAATACTTCCTCCACAAGAATTCAAAAGGATCAAAGGAACCATCAAGGTCAACACCACCAAATTCATGGAATCAAGTGTAAGAACACAACAAACGATCATCTAAGTGAAGAAATTTCAAAGAAGGTGGAACTAGGGTTTTGGCTAATTGAAGTATTTCAACTTAAGGATTGTTCAACCATCATCCAAGGTAAGTTTCATGATTATTCCATATTGTTTGAAGTATTGGAAAGCTTAGACACTTGAAATGTAGAAGAACATCGAAATGGGTCATTATTGAGTGAATAGTGACATAAATGAATGATAGTTGAATTGAACTATGAATATTGAAGTGTTGTGAGTACAAATACGTTATAAATGATGTTTATATCATGAAACAGGAATTAAATGCATGAAAACGCAAAGACGAGTCATAAGGTTAAATATGGGGGAAATTGGAGGAAAATGGTGGATTTTGCTAAACGCACGTAAATGACGATTGTCGATTATGATATTGCGAATAATATTATGAATATTGGGAGTTGATATAGAACGTGAGAAAAGTAGTATGAGCAAAGGAGACGCTGCCCAAATTTTCCTAGAATTAGCGATGCGTTCTTGTAGTTAGTTTACTAATGTTGATCCGAATTCTCTTATGAAGGTAACGACGTGATTTTGAAGGAGAGCAAGTGAGCGATTGACTAGCTAGGCGACCAAGGTATGTGAGGCTAGACCCTTTTCTTTCTATGGCATGAATCCCATGACATGATTTCCTCTCTTTCCCTGATTCTCCTCTACCCGGAAAGCTAAGAGTTTAAGATCATAAATAGCTATATGAGTCAAGAAACATGATATGACGTTCCCACGACGTAAATGATATTGTTCCTTGTACACACTCACCTTATACATTGATCCTTTCAAGGTGAGGCAGAGTATTCATGTATGGCCATAATAGAATCGAGGGTACACGACCTTACGTCAGCTCGACGGAATACAGCCGATCTAAAGCCTTTATGCATGTATAATAACAAGTATGTTTTAGTAAGCATATTGTATAAGTATTTTTATAAAGAGCATGTCATGATTGCATTCACACCGGGCTTAGTTGGCCGGGCAGACACCGTTTCGGCTGGCGGCGATACGGATACACCACAACCTACGGGCGTGGGCAGACACCACTAGTGGGCGACATGAGATGGTACCCCGGACGCGAGAGGCCTGGACGCGGGCTAATATTATTGATTATCACACCGTTCCGACATGGACGGGCAGCTTGCATATGATGCATACATGTTATGATGATGAGTATGAGTAAGATAGCATGCATTACTTCATTTATGATTATCAGTCAGATCCAGATGTCTCATGTTGATGTTATCCCCATATTATTGATGTCTCCTTTCATTATGTATGCCTCTCATACTCGGTACAATATTCGTACTGACATCCTTTCTTCGGACGCTGTGTTTATGCCCACAGGTAGACAGGGAGGAGAGCTTGGCCCAGGTCCTCAGTAGTTGTCAGCTGATAGATAGCACTCCATTGTTCGAAGGTGCTTATGGCTATTCTTTTGATGTACATTCATATATGCATATTTTGGGCATGACGGAGTCTTGTTCCGTCTATGTATTCATTATGTTAGTAGAGGCTCGTAGATACGCTGTGTGGGTTAGATGGTCTCATAAGATGTTTTCATATGTATGTATATTATTTTGATGGCCGAGAGGAAAATGTATATAAAGTATTTATGTTTTGATTAAATATGATTTTCCTACAATTGGTATGTAAAATTGATAAAAGAGTATTAAATGAGCAAGACATGTAGTAGAGTGAGCGGTGCTCGGTAATTTGCTCCGGGTACCCGTCGCGGCCCTAGCTGGGTCGTGACAGAAGTTGGCCTCTTATAGACTCCGCGATGTGGCGGTACTATGGTATAAGAATTGGGTGATAACAAGAGGAGAGAATGCACCACCTCCCGTGTGGCAAGAGTTTGTAGATGCCTTTATTCGTCACTATTTGCCACCCGAAGTCCGCCGAGTTAGAGCGGACAGGTTCGTGAATTTAAAGCAAGGAGGTATGAGTGCCCGAGAGTATAGCATGCAGTTCATCTCATTGGCCCGATATGCTCCGACTATGGTGGCTGACATGGGAGACAGAATATATAGATTTGTGAGTGGTTTGGGGCCACATCTGTACAGAGATTGTTTGACGGCCTCCTTGCAAGACGGGATGGATATTTCCCGGATACAGGCTCACGCCTAGAATCTTGAGGAACGACAACAGCAGCAGGGAAGTGAGCGTGATAGTAACAGAAGGCAAGGTAAGAGGGCTAGATCTATGGGAGAGAGCAGTGAGTACCGAGTGGGACCGAGACAGACGCATTCCAGGCACTCAGGTCAGTCAGCGACCAGTGCACCTCCCAGATTCTCGGATAGGAGATTCGGCCGTTCTTTTCAGTCAGGTCAGGGGCAGAGTTCAAGGGACTCCGATTCTCAGTTCAGAGGAGATTTCAGCCAGAGAGGACCTCCAGTACCGCGGTGTAGCCAGTGTGGCAAATTACATTCCGGACAGTGTCGTCAGGGTTCGGATGCTTGTTATGCTTGCGGGCAGGTTGGTCATATGATGAGAGACTACCCCTCCATGAGAGATAGAGCGGGGACTCAGCCCACAGGTTCAGCAGCGGGTTCTTCGTCAGCTCGCCCGACAGCACAGACTCCTCAGACTACAGCAGGCAGAGGCAGAGGTAGAGGGGGAGCATCCACTACAAGTGTTGTTCAGCCCCGTGTATATGCCTTAGCTGGGCGACAGGATCTTGAGTCTTCCCCAGACGTCGTCACAGGTACCCTGACTATATTTTCCAGTGATGTATATGCTCTGATTGATCCGGGTTCTACCTTCTCATATATTACTCCGTATATCGCTGATTGTGTTGGGGTGAGACCTGAGCCAATTAAACCTTTCGAGGTATTCACTCCGGTTGGTGATCCTGTAATAGCGAGGCAAGTATATAAGAACTGTGTAGTCGTTATATGTGATCGTCAGACAAGGGCTAATTTGATTGAACTTGAGATGATAGATTTTGACGTAATTTTGGGTATGGATTGATTGGCATCGTGCTATGCTAATGTTTGTTGCCGGACAAAGCTAGTTCGATTCCAATTTCCGGGAGAGCCCATACTTGAGTGGAAGGGTAATACAGCTTCCCCAAAGGATAGGTTTATTTTCTACCTTAAGGCGAGAAAGATGATAGCCAAAGGTTATATTTGTCATCTAGTTGGAGTTCATGACACGGAAACGGAAGTGCCAACTTTCCAGTCTGTCCCGGTAGTGAATGAATTCCCAGATGTGTTTCCCGACGAGTTACCAGGCCTTCCTCCAGAAAGGGAGATTGATTTCGCCATCGATGTGTTACCAGACACCAAGCCTATCTCTATTCCTCCTTATCGAATGGCTCCAGCAGAGTTGAAGGAGCTAAAGGCACAATTGAAGGATTTGCTCGAGAAGGGTTTCATCAGGCCCAGCTCCTCGCCATGGGGAGCACCGGTCTTGTTCGTAAGGAAGAAAGACGGTTCGTTACGAATGTGTATTGATTATAGACAGCTGAACAAAGTGACGGTGAAGAATAGATATCCCCTTCCTAGAATTGACGACTTGTTCGATCAATTGCAAGGTGCTAAGTGGTTTTCCAAGATAAATCTAAGATCGGGTTATCATCAAGTGAGGATCAGAGAAGAAGACATTCTCAAGACAGCCTTCAGAACGAGGTACGGCCATTATGAGTTTCGAGTAATGTCGTTCGGGTTGACGAATGCCCCGGCAGTGTTCATGAATTTAATGAATAATGTGTTTAGGCCGTTCTTGGTTATCTTTGTGATAGTGTTCATCGACAATATCCTGGTATATTCTCGCACAGAATCAGAACATGCAGATCATCTAAGAATTGTTCTTGGCGTTCTTTGAGATCGGGAATTGTATGCAAAGTTTTCGAAGTGCGAGTTTTGGCTAAAATCGGTGGCATTTCTAGGCCATGTTATTTCAGATGATGGTATCCGAGTCGACAGTCAGAAAATAGAAGCTGTGAAGACTTGGCCAAGGCCTACGACACCCACGGAGGTCCGTAGTTTTCTGGGTTTAGCAGGATACTACCGAAGATTTGTAGAGGGATTCTCATCTATTTCAGCCCCATTGACCCAGAAGTCGGTTAAATTCCAGTGGAGTGATGCCTGTGAGCGTAGTTTCCAAGAGTTGAAGGACAGATTGACTTCAGCTCCAGTACTAACACTCCCAGAAGGGTCAGATGGCCATGTCATATGTTGTGATGCCTCCGGTATCGGATTGGGATGTGTATTGATGCAGCATGGGAATGTTATTGCATATGCTTCGAGACAGTTGCGGCAACATGAAAAGAATTACCCGACACATGATCTCGAGTTGGCCGCAGTTATTCATGCCTTGAAGATATGGAGACACTACTTATATGGTGTGCACGTGGACATCTATACGGATCACAAAAGCCTTCAATATATTTTCAAACAGAAAGAGTTGAACCTGCGGCAAAGGCGATGGTTAGAATTACTGAAGGATTACGATGTGAACATTCTATATCATCCAGGGAAGGCGAATGTAGTAGCAGATGCACTTAGCCACCGATCGATGGGTAGTTTATATGGAGTTCCTTCGGAAAAGCGAGAAATGGTACGTGAGGTCCATCAGTTAGCAAGTCTCGGCGTACGGCCAATTGATTCAGGAGATGCAAGTATTAGCATCAATGACCCCGCAGTTTCATCATTGAATCTAGAAGTGAAGGAACGACAATATGAAGATCCTCAGTTAAGCCACTATCGAGATCTATCTCAGGAAAAGGAAAAGTCTCCATTCGAAGTTTCCATAAAAGGGGTTCTTAGATATCGAGGCCGGCTATGTGTACCGAATGTGGCAAACTTGCGCCAACGGATTTTAGAGGAAGCACATTATTCCTGGTATTCCGTTCATCCAGGTGCAACTAAGATGTACCATGATCTTAAATCGATATATTGGTGGGATGGCATGAAGCGAGACATAGCAAAATTTGTAGCCCAATGTCCGAATTACCAGCAAGTGAAAGCCGAGCATCAAAAGCCAGGAGGGTTATTGCAAGCAATGGAAATTCCTACGTGGAAATGGGAAGAAATTAACATGGATTTTGTGGTAGGATTACCCCGTTCACGAAGGAAGCATGATTCTATATGGGTGATCGTGGATAGACTCACGAAAGCAGCTCATTTTCTCCCCGTTAGAACCACTTATTCAGCGGAAGATTATGCTAAATTGTATCTCAAGGAGATTGTATGACTTCACGGTATTCCTTTGGCCATTATCACAGACAGAGAGGCACGGTTCACAGCCAAGTTCCGGAAGTCCTTTCAAGAAGGTCTAGGTACTCAAGTTAAGCTCAGCACGGCGTTCCATCCGCAGACCGACGGACAAGCCGAGCGTACTATTCAGACCTTGGAAGATATGCTACGAGCGTGTGTGCTGGACTTTGGTGGTAGTTGGGATGAGCATTTGTCTCTTATTGAATTTGCCTATAATAACAGCTATCATTCCAGTATTCAAATGGCTCCATACGAGGCCTTATATGGAAGAAAATGCAGATCTCCAATTGGATGGTTTGAAACCGGAGAAGTACAATTGATAGGCCCCGACTTGATCCAACAAGCAGTTGAAAAGGTTAAAGTGATTCGAGACCGACTGTTAATAGCTCAAAGTCGCCAAAAGTCTTATGCAGATAATCGCCGACGAGACTTGGAATTTCATGTGGGCGATTGGGTGTTCCGGAAGGTATCGCCGATGAAGGGAGTGATGAGATTTGGCAAGAAGGGAAAGCTAAGTCCCAGATATATCGGACCCTACCAAATCATTCACAAGGTGAGTCGAGTAGCCTATGAATTGGACTTGCCTTCAGAGCTCGAATCCGTGCATCCAGTATTCCATGTTTCGATGCTCCGCAAGTGTATTGGAGACCCAACAAGAATAGTTCCGGTTGATGATGTGCAAGTAACAGAGAAGCTAACATACGAGGAAATGCCCATTGCCATTTTGGATAGACAAGTACGAAGGCTTCGGAATAAAGAGGTTGCTTCAGTCAAAGTTCTATGGCGGAACAATAATCGGGAAGAAATGACTTGGGAAGCGGAGGAGAAGATGAAATTTATGTACCCCCATTTGTTCCAATCCCCAGAAGAGATTCAAGATGAGACGTCGATGATGTAAGGTATGTATGTTTTAATTTTATATTTTTGTTCGTGTGTGGCCATAAATGTGTTGATATTGTGATATAGCCCCCTGTAAGGCGAATATATTGTGGGTTGTTGTAATGGGAAGGTAGTGTCCAAATTACAAAGGAAACTCTGGCAAAAATTTTCTAGAATTCCCAAGTGTCGAACATTCGAGGACGAATGTTCCAAAAGGGGGGAAGAATGTTACACCTCGGAAATTTTTCCATACTTGTGTGATGAGTAGAACTATGAAGGGCTTGAGTGAATGATGTTTTATTAAGTCGGGAATGGCTAATTAAGAATTTTTGGAAATAAGAAAGTCGCGAAAAATTTTCAGTCCAGTGGTCGTATATGGCACTATACGGCCCGTAAAGTGATTTACGGACCGTATAGTGCAATCGTCTTTCAGCTTGCCAAAAATCTCAAGTTCTGCCCAGTGTTGATATGGTTAAATACGACCCAGTTTACGGCCCGTAAACTGGTTTACGGTCTGTAAACCAGGTCGTAAACTGTCATGCTCCTCAGCCAAAACTTTCTGTTCTTAAAATGATTAAATACGGCCATGGAGGACGGACCGTAAATCAAAATACGGTCCGTATATGGTGGTTTACGACCACTGTTCATCCCGACAAGAATTCATTAAAGATCAGATTTTGTGATTTTTAAAGGGGACTTAAGCCTCATTTTAATTCATTATTCTTTCAACCAACTCAAGATACTTCTAGAACTCTCCAAATACTTCCTCCACAAGAATTCAAAAGGATCAAAGGAACCATCAAGGTCAACACCACCAAATTCATGGAATCAAGTGTAAGAACACAACAAACGATCATCTAAGTGAAGAAATTTCAAAGAAGGTGTTACTAGGGTTTTGGCCAATTGAAGTATTTCAACTTAAGGATTGTTCAACCATCATCCAAGGTAAGTTTCATGATTATTCCATGTTGTTTGAAGTATTGGAAAGCTTAGACACTTGAAATGTAGAAGAACATAGAAATGGGTCATTATTGAGTGAATAGTGACATAAATGAATGATAGTGGAATTGAACTATGAATATTGAAGTGTTGTGAGTACAAATACGTTATAAATGATGTTTATCTCATGAAACAGGCATTAAATGCATGAAAACGCAAAGACGAGTCATAAGGTTAAATATTGGGGAAATTGGAGGAAAATGGTGGATTTTGCTAAACGCACGTAAATGACGATTGTCGATTATGATATTGCGAATAATATTATGAATATTGGGAGTTGATATAGAACGTGAGAAAAGTAGTATGAGCAAAGGAGATGCTGCCCAACTTTTCCTAGAATTAGCGATGCGTTCTTGTAGTTAGTTTACTAATGTTGATCTGAATTCTCTTATGAAGGTAACGACGTGATTTTGAAGGAGAGCAAGTGAGCGATAGCCTAGCTAGGAGACCAAGGTATGTGAGGCTAGACCCTTTTCTTTCTATGGCATGAATCCCATGACATGATTTCCTCTCTTTCCCTGATTCTCCTCTACCCGGAAAGCCAAGAGTTTAAGATCATAAATAGCTATATGAGTCAAGAAACATGATATGACGTTCCCACGACGTAAATGATATTGTTCCTTGTACACACTCACCTTATACATTGATCCTTTCAAGGTGAGGCAGAGTATTCATACATGGCCATAATAGAATCGAGGGTACACGACCTTACGTCAGCTCGACGGAATACAGCCGATCTAAAGCCTTTATGCATGTATAATAACAAGTATTTTTTAGTAAGCATATTGTATAAGTATTTTTATAAAGAGCATGTCATGATTGCATTCACACCGGGCCTAGATGGCCGGGCAGACACCACTTCGGCGGGCAGAAACCACTAGTGGGTGGTATGAGATGGTACCCCGGACGCGGGAGGCCTGGACGCGGGCTAATATTATTGATTATCACACCGTTCCGACATGGACGGGCAGCTTGCATATGATGCATACATGTTATGATGATGAGTATGAGTAAGATAGCATGCATTACTTCATTTATGATTATCAGTCAGATCCAGATGTCTAATGTTGATGTTATCCCCATATTATTGATGTCTCCTTTCATTATGTATGCCTCTCATAATCGGTACAATATTCGTTCTGACGTCCTTTCTTCGGACGCTGTGTTCATGCCCACAGGTAGACAGGAAGGAGAGCTTGGCCCAGGTCCGCAATAGCTGTCAGCTGATAGATAGCACTCCATTGTTCGGAGGTGCTTATGACTATTCTTTTGATGTACATTCATATATGCATATTTTGGGCATGATGGAGTCTTGTTCCGTCTATGTATTCATTATGTTAGTAGAGGCTCGTAGATACGCAGTGTGGGTTAGATGGTCTCACAAGATGTTTTCATATGTATGTATATTATTTTGATGGAGAGGCAAATGTATATAAAGTATTGATGTTTTGATTAAATATGATTTTCCTACAATTGGTATGTAAAATTGATAAAAGAGTATTAAAGGAGCAAGACAAGTAGTAGAGTGAGCGGTGCTCGGTAATTTGCTCCGGGTACCCGTCGCGGCCCCTAGCTGGGTCGTGACATTTCTTTAGGAATATTGACATGGTTAAATGTGGATTTGAGACTCTAAAAATGGAAGAATTTTTCTAAGAATAGGAATTGGATAAGACTGTGACTTGTCTAATTGATCCATCAGAATAATTTGAGTCTTATTGGGTCTTTTGTGTGTATCAATCATTTATCTAAGTCACTATTGATACATTCTGTTGAGTTTTCTTTGACTAGATAAGTTCTAATACACTTTTTGCTTGCCAAATCATGTTTAAACTAATGCAAACTAGAATTTAACTTTAAAATAGGATTCTGAAACTTAGTATAGTGATAGTTCATGACTTTCCTTCTTCATTTTCTTATGTTTGATCCTGCAACTTGCATATGCTGACCTTTATATACCGTTGCCTGTAATACTCTTGAGCATATTATTTTGTGACCTAGGACAGTGGCATGAACCTCCTTTGAGACTTGTAATTGTTTCCATATGAATTTTTCCATCACTTGTGATTTGCTTTGACCACACTTGACTCATGTTTACTCCTAAGGATAGTCTCATATTCCCTCCTATTCTTAGTTGAACTTTATTTTAATTCTGTATTTGTGATTGAATCGGTTATTTCAAATCCTCAAGTAAAAGAAGTGAGAATAGCGGCTTAAGGCTCTCTCTTAATGTTCTCCATAATACTGCTTGTATGCTTAAACTATTGATCTTTTGCTATTTGTTTTTACTGAAATATTGTATAACTTACTCTCCTAAAACTTGTCATTTGAGAAGGTAAACTTGCTTACCTATTAGTTTGTTCCATTGCTAGGTTTTGAGTATTTTCTGGGAGTTTGATGTTGTTTCTGGATAGTTTTGATGAATTATTTTGGACGAGAAATAAAGGGAACCTACAGTGTATATGGAGGGTATGCCTCCCTAAGGGGTTTTGCTCTCCATATAAGGGTATACTATCTAGTATATCATGTTTTGACACTTAGAGAATTTCATGCCAATTCTGATAGTTGGGCCAGTTGGGCTCGTTTGGTACTTCAGCCGATTCATTTTTTGAATCCCTTTTTGCACAACTGTCCATTCCCCTATTATTCCAATAATTATGGGCCTGGCCCGATAAAGTTGTGATCCATTTTTGGCATTGTAATAATCATTATAGCCTTTTAATTTTTTTTTACTTAGTGTATTTTAGGAACATGTACTAATATCATGCATACCCATTTGCATCCTTGTCCACCCAAACACGTTGGTGGGCCTCAACGAGGCCCACTAACATTCCTAGATCGAGTCGACTTCAACCATGGATGAGCCTAGCATTGGAGCAAACGTATTGGAGCAGAATAAGTCAATTGCATTATTTTATTTTTTCTATTGGGCTTGGTAGGCCCAACTCTCCACTTTACATTTTTAATTGTTATTATATGCTTATTGAGACCCTTTACTAATTGTCACAAGTTTAGAGTTGCTAAAAAACGTTTCCAAGTAACAAAAACTATTTTTGATAGTAATTGGCGGGTAAAAAGTTGATTTTCGAGATAGAAACGAACTTGTGGGTAAAAAAGGACATTTTCTCAAACATAAAAGTATAAATTTTGGACCAAAAAGGACTTGGAAATTTATGGACATTGAGACAAATTGGGACAGTACCTATGGACAATTTGGACAAATGGACTCAAAATGACCTTGGACGGATATTGGACTAAAAGGACTAAAAAATATATAATATAAAAAATACAATTAATATACGTACTATAATAGTGTGCCTAAAACTATTTTCCTAAAAAACTATTTTCCATACTAAAAAATTATTTTTTTCAAAACTATTTTTGGGTGGACCTACATAGAGTCCTACTTAGGTTAAGAGCCTTTGAGTATTAGCCTAAGTGTTCTAGTCCGACAACCAAACGCCCAATTTTGGGCATAATTTACCAGTTTCGTTTCTTGAAATATGACGTATTTTGTAGGAATGACTGAACTCTTTCGTTGCGGAATATAAGCCAAAATAATCTTTTCACTATAAACAATTAATATCTACAAAGGCATACTACTAGAACCCGTAGATCAACCGTATTTTACGAATCTTTAATACCGGGGTACCTAACACCTTCCCTAGGGGATCACTAGAACCTTTACCCACACTTTGGTTAGATTAGGTTTCTTTTAAAATTTAGCCGTTTTAAATTAACCCTTTTCGAATGGATTTTTCCTAATTTCCTAAAAATTAGGTGGCGACTCTAAAAAATAAAGTCCATTTAGAGCACCATCACATAGAGGTATATTTTTCCTTTTTCACGGTATGATTGACAACCGTACTTCTCCGGGACACTTTCTTTTTTAAATGAGGCAAGTGCAAATACTAATCGGAAAAAATATCGAACCGCTACAACCATCTTATAAATTGGAATAGAGATAGGAGGAGTCCCTGGGTCTAAATCAATCCGAAAGTCAATGTTGCGATCAGGTGGCATACCTGGCAAGTCCGCGAGGAACACATCCGCAAACGCGCGTACCACTGGAACCGAATCAATAGATGGATTATCTGCTCTGGTATCACAGATATGTGCCAAATAAGCTAAACAACCCTTCTCAACTAGCTTCCTAGCACGAACGAAGGATATGACTTTCTTAGGGAGGGGACTAAGGTTACCCTTCCACTCAAGGTCTAGGTGCCCCGGGCATAGCTAAGGTAACGGTTTTATAGTGACAATCAAGATTTACATAATGCGGGGACAACCAAATCATGCCCAATATGACATCAAAGTCTACCATGTCTAGGATCATTAAATCGGCCCAAGTACTATATCCCATAAACTTAATTGCGCAAGAAGGGTAGACGCTATCTACCACCACTGAATCCCCAACCAGAGTAGATACATAAAT
The DNA here is from genome assembly GCF_019175385.1 of Lycium barbarum. Taxonomy (NCBI): domain Eukaryota; kingdom Viridiplantae; phylum Streptophyta; class Magnoliopsida; order Solanales; family Solanaceae; genus Lycium; species Lycium barbarum. The sequence goes on along the minus strand of NC_083345.1, from coordinate 54,167,526 downwards.
AGGGCCATCAAGAGTATCATACATCATATCCAAACCCGCAGCAAAATATGTAGACACATAAGAAAAAATAGAGCCCGGATCAAATAAAACAGAAGTCATCTGGTCATAAATTAAGATAGTACCTGTGATGACAGCATCGGAGGCCTCAGCTCTGGTCTACTTGGGAAAGCGTACAAATTACTACGCTCTCCTATAGCCTATGAACCACTGTGATTACTCTGTCCAGTCTCAGCCCCGCCTCTGCTGGGCTGCTGTCTATCTTTGCCTGCCTAAGGACCGCCTCGGTTAGGCTGAGCGCCACCCCTACCCGCGGTGTGGCCACCCTGTCCTGCCGGTACACGGTTCTTACCTCATCTATGTGGTGAAAATGGAGCTCAGGGAGCTTGATAATGAGTCCCCTATCCACCCTGTCTAAGTCTAGGACAATACCTCTTAATATGCCCTACATCACCACACTCGTAATATACACGGTCCAGTATAGGTCACTAAATAGAAGCTGATGAAGCCGTATAACCCCATACTGACCTGAATACTTATAATTGGCCCCTGATGGGCCCCCAGCAGACACCTGCATAGCGGACTGAACCAGATGACCTAAATACACCTATGAACTCTGATCCTCTCGAGAAGGAGTTGCTGAAATTCCCGCCCCTTCGGGCTTTCTTCTCTATCTGCTTTGCATGTCTCTTCTATCTAATCCCCTCAACAAGATGAACATGCTCTACTACCTCCTGGAATGAAGCCTCAGTGGCTACAAGCTGGAGAGCTGATAGCTGAAGTCTAGTGTTCAACCCTTTCACGAAACGCCTGATCCTCTCCTCCTTAATAGGCAGCAACTGAAGAGCATATCGGGACAAGGAATGGAAACGAGACTCGTAAACAGGAACCGACGAGTTTCCCTGATCAATATTTGCAAACTCATCTTTCCTTCTGTCCCTCAGAGTACGCGCAACATACTTATCTAGAAACACTGAATAGAATGAACCCAAGTCAACGGAGGTGACCTAGCTGGCCTGCACTCCACATAAGCCCTCCACCACAACTTGGCATCACTCAAGAACTGGCAGGTCACAAACTCCACACCGTACTTGTCCACAACCCCATCTTTTGATGCCTCTCATGACAATCTATAATGAACTTATACGCATCCTCTGACTCAGTACCATAGAAAACCGGAGGCTTCATTTTAGTGAATCTCCAAAATAAATCATGCTCATCACCAGTCATTACCGACCCTGCAACTGGCCTCGAAAAGGCCTCAAAACTTGGAACTTCATCCAAACGAGGTTCCACTGCTGCGGCATGCTGAACCCCCGGAGCCTCAACTCTATCCGAAAGTCACCGTACAAGGACTATAATAAAAAACATGTCTAAGGAATGTAATTTGTCTTAATAATTAACCATCAATGTCCAGAATAGAAATAGACATCATAAAAGAAGATCTTCAGGCGGCCTGGCATGGATAGAAGCTCACCCTAAATTTGTCAGCAACGGCCTCAACACTAGATATGAGGTTGGGTAGCAGTCTATGGATCACAACTACACTCAAAGAATACAACAAGGTTGTATCAGTACAAATACTGTGTATCGATATATATCATAGGCCGACTAAGATTAATATCATGCATACATCATAAAATCAATAAAATAGACAAGCCAGCCAACAACACAAAATCAGTTAACTCAATCAACAAGACAACCAAGGATGTTAACAATCTAGCCACCCAATGATATCAAGAATCAAATCAATAGAAACAGCAACGGAGATAAGTCTACTAACAATAACCATATACACGCTGTACACACATGCTAACTGATGTCATTGCTTAGTAGTCATGACATGTAGGGGACCCATGGTGTCCATGTGCTACTCGTTCCGAATACTTATCAGACCCGAGCCATAAACCCTCGGCTCCAAAAAGAACCTCGAACGCGGATACACATCATATACCACTCGTTTCCGAAACGAACCTCGAACTATGAGCTCATAATCTAGGTCACATCCTCACCCCAGGTCAAATGTGCCTTTTTATATATATGCATTAGTATTTCTTGTCCTTTTGTTTTCAATAATCGAATCATTATTTTGTATCCAATTTCACCTAGAAGATCATATTAACATCTCACCACAACAATATCAAACTGTAGGTTCCAACATAATGAATAGTGGCACGAAGCCCACACAGTCACTCAATCAATTGCATATAGGAGTTCAACCACACACACATCATGTTTGAAGACTAGACATGCTTTCTCCTATCGATTTCACAATACATACAATCAACTAATCAAAGTCTAACTCAAGTAGACTTTGCCGTAACCTACCTCAAACGGGAACAATGCGAATCACTCCGCTATAGCCTCCCATTTCGTAAAGCCTCAGAACGCTCAAAGTCTAGCAATTAGAATGCTCAATCAGTCATAATTCTAGTCACAAAATCAATTCAAGAACACCCTTCCCTTTAGCCCCATTCTAATGGGCGAATGATTTCTAGGTGTAAAACAACCTAACAATTGCCATAGCAACCACCAATCATCAATTTATAAACCTATTAAATCAAAACATCTGTTACAAGCAGTTTTCATGGTCAAGCTATCATTTTTATGAAACCCTAAGTCTCAATTCACTTAGTTTATGACTCTAATGGTTCAATTCTTGATTAAAAGGAGAGAACCCAAGCCATTAGATGATAAACACATTATAACAACCATAACTCATCAACTATAAAAAGTCTATTAGGTTCTAGGGTTACTATTTCTAATTCACTATTGTAGACCCATAAATGGTATGATAATCATGAAGATGATAACGTAATGATGGAAGGAGTGGTTGAGACTTACCTCTCAAGAATATTCTTGCCTTAGCTTGGAAATTCGCCTTAGGTGCTTGTGGGGAACTGTTTTGGAGTTTTATGAATAAAATATTTGGAACTAAGTGTCTAAAAATTGAGATTCTTCCCCCGTTGACCGCTGCGGCGGTCAAATCACAGCTGCAGTGGTCTCGCTATAGTGGCCAAGTACCTGCTATAGTGGACCACAAGAAACCTGACCTCCGTCATGGCGGGCCTTATCCCGCTATAGCGACATCGCCCTAGCAGTCTAGTGCACGCCATAGCGGACACAATGGAAACCAATTGGCCGCTGCGACGAGAAGCTCCTGGTCGTAGCGGTACCTCCCCCGCCGCAGCGGTACCACTGAAATAGTAAGCTCACAATATTCCCAGTTTTTCAACTCTACCACCCTACATTTCATCTGAGGCCTCACAAATACAAACAAAACATGCACATAGAGATAAAAACACCATACGAACTCACCCCGTGGCCTCGGAATTCCAACGAAGTTTTAATTTCCTACGTCACCTCCCCCCCCCCCCCCCCCCGATGGACTCAACACAATCAAACAACAATAACAAACAAGTCAAGTTATCAGTTCTTAGACTTATACAAACGAGTTTCTACTAGCTCGTTCTACCCTTGGGAAGGTTCTATTTTGTGGGATGATCCTATATTCTCCATAATGACCGGAAGGGTTGTTACACTCCAAAACTTGAAGAAAAGGTCTGAACTTGGAAAAAGAAATCCAAAAATCCGAACTTGAATTCTTGAAAAACGTTTTCTTAAAAATCCTAGGTTTGTAGCATAGGATTTCACTTAGAATCCATGTATAATCATTAAAGTTCTCTTAGAAATAGGTAGGAAGGACTTACCTTGATGTATGAGGATGAAAAGAAGAGAGAATGATCATCCTAGGGCTTGAGGATGTGAAGAATGAAGTGAAAGAGCCAAAAAAATAAAGTTTTAAAGTTGTTGTCGGGCCTGTTTTACATCCACTTAAGGCCCATTTTACGGCCCGTCTATCAGATGTACGCTCCATAAATCAGATGTATGCTCTACAAATCAGATTTATGGCCCGTAAATCAACTGTAAGTCTTAAACAGTGAGTTGTGATTTTTGGGCTATTTTACGGCCCAAAGTATAGCCCATAAAATGTTTTTACGACCAGAAGTACGGCCCGTAAAACCTGTCGTAAGTCGGCAGAACATTGTTTAGTAAAATGTACATAACTTTTTGTACAGAGATCCGTTTGAGATGGTCTTTATATCTATGGAAATGTATTTCAAAGGGATACAACTTTCATTGAGGGAGTTTTCCCAAATTTTTAATAAATAAATTGGTTATACTCGCTTGAAATGAGGCCTTGTGAAAACTCACTTGAAAACATGGTCCGTAAGGTAGCTTCACACTTTAATTTACCCAGTTGGGACGACCCATACTGGGGGGCCATGACGGACACCCGAGCCTTACCTGCGGAGCACCGCTAATCATACTTACATATCATAATCATAAACAAGAGTGGACCTCGAGGGTCATCTGATGGAAATTTGCTAAATCATAAGGGAAATATGCTGAAAAAGGGATGAGCCCAAAAAGACATACTATGAAACTATGCTGGAAAAAACTATACAAGCCGACAAGGCCATCATGGAATACTATACAGCAAAAATATAGGCCGAGGGGCCACACGATGTCTAACTATACCATGACTGTCTACAAGCCTCTACTGGAGTATATGACATAATAAGGTCGGGACAGGGCCCCCCCTATACCCGTATGTACACAAAAGTATAATGTACCAAAACACAACAGCAACTCCAGAACAAGAGAAATGCTCCAATATTAGCCGAACAATAACCTACAGGGCGGATCGTCAACCTGTCTACCTAAACCTGTGGGCATGAAATGCAGTGCCCCTAGAAAAAGGGACGTCAGTACGTGCAAAGTACTAAGTATGTAAAGCATGAAAGTAACATTAAAGAGACATAAAAGTACATAGGATAAAATGAATGCAACCTGTATGTCTGAACTCCTCTGAGGGCCAATGATATGCATAAATACTATGCATGCATGCATAGGGGTCATATATATATATGCGTATATAACGCCTGTCAAGCCTCTATGGCATCCCTTTGTATCATATAAGCCTCTGTGGGCATCATTATCATCATTATGTGACCATCTGATCAGGTGATAGCGCGTATATAACGCTGTCACCTTCCCCATAACCCATATATATAATACATAATATACGCGTATATAACGTCTGAGGGGTCATAGATCTATATATCTATATATATAATGCAATGCATGAATATGATAAGAGAACATCTTGAATCTGTCGGAGTGACGTAAGGTCATTATACCTCCGAACATCGTTATGAGATAGCATTTTCATCAACAAGTGACTTTATGAATCATACTGAATCTGAGGAAATACTTACTGAAAATAACATTTTAGAACATGACTCAACATGGAACATCCCTAGCTTCTAAGAATAGAATCATAATGGATTAGTGTTACGTTTACGTTTTGTTCATAACGATCATGCAAAAAGAAGGAAAGTTAGCCTTAACATACCTCAAGTCGTCAGCACAATCCCACAACGAAGCTGTCGAACTAGTACTCCAATCCTATAACAAAGGAAGGCATTTACATGCTTATATGTACTAGTATATCACGTATATCAAGCGATAAATCGATTCTAAAATGAAACGGGCAGCATTTCCCTATTTCATAATCATCAGAACACATCCAACAGCCAACAATCAACACAACAACCTCATATGATCCCCTTTTAAAGTCATATCATTAACATTTAGAGATGTACAATAAAATAATCTGGTATACGCTTCACACACGACACCTTTACACCTCCTTCTTCCAAATACACCAAATATAACAACCCCAACACAATATTAACATCAACTACTATCCATACAACAAGATTTTAGCTCAAAAACACATTAACAATCATGGCTTAAAATAGATTACAACTCAAAATAAACTCAAGTTCATATTTGAACCTTTCCTCCAACTTCTTTTCCTCCAAACCTAGCATAACCATCGCATAAACTCATAAAAATGAAAATAAGATGGAATCTTACCTCAAGAACACTTCAATTCCAAGATCACTTCACCTTAAAGTATCTTCCAAAGCTATTACAAGAAGGAGAAACAAGATTCAACAACTCTTTGGAACCCTTTAGCATTTGATTCTCACTTTTAATCCTTGATTTCACTTGGGAGTTCATTACATATGTTGGAGAGATTTATAGAAGTGTTAAGGGTCTGAAGAAATGAGGGAAAATGAGATAAAAATAAGGGTTATGAATTATATATAAAAAGAAAGTTGGCTCCGACTTAAATTTACGATCCACTTTTACGGTCCGTATAATTGGACTGTAAAATCACAATAGTGGCTCACCCCCACTGTTATCAATTTACCAAGGGGGTTAACCAGATATACAGTCCGTATATCCATCTATAAATCCCAACTTTTTCGAAACATATTCTTGTCGATTTGTTTAACCTATAATCCTTCCAACATATATTAAGTATGAACTTAAACCCTTATAGACCCAAGATGAACATGTATAACCTTATGAAACCTCGAAGATAATTCTATATCCCAAATCTATAAGAACCAATTCACGAAGAGACTTAACGTATAAAAGTACGGGGTGTAACACTAAAGACTTCCTACACATCACATCTTGGTCCCACCATATTCTCATATGATGAGTCAAACCTTAACCCGAAGGAACGAGGTGTTACATTATCTCTCAATTGGGACCATTCATTCTCAAATAATAGTCATGGCTATAAATATGACTAACTCTGGAATTTTATAGAATTTTATAGAAATTTCGGTAGAGTTTCCTTGGTAAATAGGACTATTAAAACATCTCTCAAACACCTGCAAGCTAACCAAAGTATCAACACAAGCCTCACAGGGAATCACAATACATATAACATGGTATATCAGGGTAACTGAAACATAAATGTGACTGACGTGAATACATGAATACTGGACTGAAATGAACATATGAATACACGTGAATACTGAACTACATGAATACTGAACTGAATAACTACTAAACGGACTGAATACTGAAAACATGGAGATTATTGTGTGGGGTCTGAGGGTAAAGGTTAGTTATCTTCAATATTCTTCGCTTGTTCTTCAAACAAATGTGGATACTTGGGCTTCATGTCCTCTTCGGCTTCTGTAACAACTCGCCGAGTTGTTTCGAGCCTTTCACCTGGAATTTCCTAAAATACCCTTCTCATAGTTTCATTCCTGTATTTATGACTTGCGGGGATGGGTAGTATGGTTTTCGAGGTGATCAGGAAGGTTTTGGGATTGGCTTAGATGGAATTAGAGTTTCTAAGTTAAGAGAATAGAGTTGTTTGACTTAAGTCAACATCAGGGGTAATGTCACGACCCAGCCCCGTGGGCCATGACCAGTGCCCGAGCTGGACACCCATATGTATACCTGTTAGACACAATCAGACTGACATTATAGACAACATGGGAATCGACATAGACCCAAAGGTCCTCAACGTCACAGATCATGATAATTTGTTTCCTGCGGAGTCTCAACCAATCACAATGTAATAAAATATGCAGGCCGACGAGGCTGCCACTATATATATCATTATAATTCGCAAGCCGACAAGGCTTCCACAACATGTCTATATACTACGCAAGCCGACAAGGCTGCCACAACAAACAGAAACATCCACAACAACAATATAGACACAGCTGATCATACTCTATATACAACCCACACACATGTCTACAGACCTCTAAGAGTACTAACAGTGAAATATGACGGGACAGGGCCCCGTCGTACCCCTGGACAACCATATATAAATACATCAGAAGATCTGTACCAAAAGTCTAGGCTCCGGAACAACGGAGCTCTCCAAGACAGCTGACTGGAAATCCTAAGCTGGGGATCACTGAATCGAGCGTCTGTACCTGGGAGTATGAAACGCAGCCCCCGAAGAAAGGGGGTCAGTACGGAATATGTACTGAGTATATAAAGCATAAGAACATCAAGTAAGATGAATCATAAAAACCAGTCTCAATAATTGAATGCATCTGTGGCTAACTGTCACGACCCAACCCCGTAGGCCGTGACTAGTGCCCGATTTGGACACTCATATTGCCTGTTAACTGTAATCATTTATCACTAGCATGTCACGAACTTATTTGTATAAACATGTAGGGTGTTATTTTTAAGGCTGTCAAAATTTTGTATGTCGTAGGCACCTGTCTCCTGAATAATTAAAATTTTTAAACAACAACATATATATATTCCTACGCAAGCCGACAAGGCTGCCACGATATGCAACATACCAAACATACATATATATGCAAGCCGACAAGGCTGCCATTACGAATGGGTACGCCCCAAACATATGTCATAATCATAAAACGCGTCAACAACCATAAACAGACCCACACAAATGTCCACAGACCTCTAAGAGTAATGACCGTATCATATGGCGGGACAGGGCCCCGCCGTACCCAAATAAACTCATATGAATTCAACATAAGGGAGTTATACCACAAGCTAGGCTCCGGAACAAAGGAGCAGTCAAAATAGCTGAATAAGTGTCCTAAGCTGGCGGATCTCCGAAATGAACGTCTGTACCTGCGGGCATGAACGCAGCCCCCCAAAGAAAGGGGGTCAGTACAGAATATGTACTGAGCATGTAAAGCATGAAACATAGTGATAGACTCATACTGAGATAAGATGTATAGGACTCAATGCAACTAACAGAATTTCATAAAGACTTGCCTTTGAACATATTTCATCTGTATCATTCTCATATCAATGTCAATATAGTGTTTTGTAATCAAAGCTGCATAATCATTCTATATATAACATGTATACGTGTTCCGGCCCTCTAGTGAGGGGCTCGGTAATTAAAATCACAGTATCATAAACATGCACATAGACGTGTCCCGGCCCTTTCGTAAGGGACTCGGTAATAAGGAATATATATGCCCTCCTGGCCACCATCTCCATATCATCATATCATCATATATATATAATGTGTCCCGGCCCTCTAGTGAGGGACTCGGTGAATATAGTCATAGCATCATAAACATAAACATATACGTGTCCCGGCCCTTTAATGAGGGACTCGGTAATAATATAGTAGATGTGCGCACGAGAACGTGTCCTGGCCCGGGACTCAGTGAAGGATATAGCGATAAGCACGAGCAGAATAATAAGCAACCACATATATGAAATGCATCTTTTGAGACTCAATAGATAAGCAACTAACCAGCTCTAAAGTATTGGGATAATAATCATATTCAATTCTTTTCAACTCTCATTATAAGCCATAGCAAGGAACGTTTCAGCTTTCATGTACATGTATCAATTTTCATGATGTAGCTTTTGAAAATCAAGTATACTTCTATTCATGCCATTCTTTTAAGAGTAGGAACTTCTATACATCATTCATTAGTCAATCATGTAGTAGGCTCGTGACAATAGCATTAAGGAAATATAGAATCATAAGTCATGCATGGAACTAGAGAATAGAATTTACCCCAAGGTTCATATCATTTCATACTTACGTCTAGGACATGCCAAGAAAAGAAGGAATAAGCTTTACATACCTTTAGCGTTTAATTGTATTCTAACTTGTACTTGCTGCCCAAATACACTTATCCTATATCAAGATATCAAGAGCTACAATTAGTCTACAAGGGAATTCAATATGTATCTTAACGTTAACAATCTCTTTCAAACATTTAGACCACGTTTCGTTCGCATTCAAACCAACTACATACAACCAATCCAACATCAATAATCATATGTTCAATACCAACCCGGACAGCCCACATAACATTCCAAATATCCCACATTCACAACATTCCATAACGATTCACATACGGCTACTACATTCTCAAGTTACTCCTAATAATCCGTAGCCTTAACGTTTTCGTGTAACAACTTTACAACAACCCAAACAACGTAAATACAATATAGATTCTTAACTATCATTAGTATTTCCAATTTATAGAAGACAGCATGTCCAAAACAGTTCCTAACAACAACACGCCCAAAACAGTCCCTAACCAATCAACACGCCCAAAACAGTCCCTAACCAACAACATAAAGGTGCCCGGAATTCTTGCAAACGTTTACGAACATACCAAGCAAACCACATATGATTCTTACACATTATTTCATGTCTTCATTTCATATAATTTCAGTAAAATACGACCAGCAGTCACAAGATAAATATATCACCAAATTCGTACGCAAATAGCTACATTGTCGACACTAAAACCTTACAATGACAACAACATGTTTAATGACATTACTTTCATGATCCTTGGAACTGTTTTAGCATCATTTACATTCTTATAACAGCCCACAATTCATTCCAATTTCGACCTGAATCATTGCACTTCACTTTCACTAAACGTTCACAACAAGAATCAACACTCAGCACATACAAATTCACCTCTAGCACTAAAACAGTCCACTGTTTTGGACTGCTTATATGCTTCAACATAATTCATTTCTTTAACACCTTAATTCACATATTCAACATGCACACAATACACCACAATGTCCATAACAACAACAATCAAAATGTGACACAAAACAGTCCACAAATTCCTCTAAAACAGCCCCCTCACACGGCTTCAACACAACTACAACAACTTCATGATTTTCATTCATTTATCCATACTACAACACATTCAATCCATTTCCAATACATGTACAAGAATATTAAGCATCATTTCACCTAAGTTTATAGCACACAACCCACTTCAACTTCAACAACAACAGTCCCTAACTTACGATAACATCTAAGTCCATATATCGCTTGTATATCAACGTTTCCTCCATGTATACACCATAATAAACCTTTAATCCAAATTAATAACATGAGTAGGAGGTTGAAATTACCTTTAACAATCAGAATCTTCAAGAATCTTGTTCCTCTTTCCAGCTTCTTGCTTACAACACAAGGAAAACTTAGGCTACAACTTCTCTTTAACTAATATCATGTCAAGGGTCTAGGATTTAGCTTATATGATGGCTCAATTAGAAAGGGGGTTTGGGAGAGAAAATAAGGGTTCTTGGATCTGTTTAAGTCGTGTGAAGTGATATAGGGAAAAGTGGTGGCTTATATATTAAGTTTAATGGGCCTCATGGGCCGAAATATGAGTGTTTGGGTCGGATCCAAACTTGCTGCCCTACCAGCCCAAATTGCATCGTCCATATCTCCTTATCCCGATATCATTTTGATGAGCGATTTGTTGTGTTGGAAACTAGACTCGATGAACCTAATTTTAGGCTTTTGAAACACCTTAAAACTCCTCATATGCTAGGAGATATGCCTCCTACAATATCGGCTAAAATCGGGTCCGAAATTTTTACTGAAGTTGTTCCGATTCATTTCGTTTAACTGCTAATCCTCTTCCAACCTCATGTAACCTCTTATACATACATATACACACTCATATACATACTCATAACATGATTTCAAATCCTTTAGGTTACCATGTCACCTCGGGATACTTAAGGCAACCATATATATAACGATATTCTTACTAACTCGACTAACTTTCCTTGAACCTTCATAACTCATTTTTTTCTTGTTTTACTTCAAGTAGCATGGATTATTATGGAGTGTAACATAGTACTTAAATGGGGGAGCATTGGTGTTGGCTTGATCATATGTGGTTGGTTTGAATAGAAAAGATTGATAGTATTAGGATGCATTTTGAATTAATTGTTGAAGTTGGAAATACGATTGTTTGTATTGTTGTTGATAAATTGGCCAAGTAAGATTAGGGTGTGACAAGATCTATGGGAGCGGGTAGTGAATATAGAGGGGGATCGAGGCAGATGTATTCTAGGCACTCAGGTCAGTCAGCGACCAGTGCGCCTTCCAAATTCTCAGACAGGAGGGCTGATCGTTCCTTTCAGTCAGGACAGGGCCAGATTTCGAGGGCCTCAGATTTTCAGTCTAGAGGAGATTTTAGTCAGCGGAGACCTCCAGTGCCGCGGTGCAGCCAGTGCGGTAGATTGCATTCCGGGCAGTGCCGTCAGGGTTCGGATGCGTGTTATGCCTGCGGGCAAGTTGGCCATATGATGAGAGATTGTCCCTCAGCGAGAGGTGGAGCTGGGACTCAGCCTACAGGGTCAGCAGTTGGGTCTTCTTCAGTACGCCCGACAGCACAGGCTTCTCAGACCACCGCAAGTAGAGGCAGAGGCAGAGGGGGAGCACCTACTTGCAGTGTCGTTCAACCCCGTGTATATGCTTTGGCTGGGCGACAGGATCTTGAGTCTTCCCTGGATGTTGTCACAGGTACATTGACTATATTTTCCCGTGATGTATATTCTTTGATCGATCCAGGTTCTACTTTCTCTTATGTCACTCTGTATGTTGTTGATTGTATTGGGGTGCGATCCGAGCCAATTAAACCCTTTGAGGTATTCACTCCGGTTGGTGATCCGGTAATAGCGAGGAAAGTGTACAAAAATTGTGTCATTGTAATATGTGATCGCCAGACTAAAGCCGACTTGATTGAGCTTGAAATGATAGATTTCGATGTAATTATGGGTATGGATTGGTTGGCCTCATGTTATGCTAATGTTGATTGCAGAATGAAAATGATTCGATTTCAATTTCCGGGAGAGCCCGTACTCGAATGGAAGGGTGACACAGCATCCCCAAAGGGTAGGTTTATTTCCTACCTCAAGGCGAGAAAGATGATAGCTAAAGGTTATATTTATCATCTAGTTCGGGTTCATGACACCGAGGCAAAGTCGCCAGCTTTCCAATTCGTTCCGGTGGTGAATGAATTCCCCGACGTGTTTCCAGACGAACTTCCAGGTCTTCCTCCTGAAAGGGAAATTGATTTCACTATTGATGTGTTACCGGACACTAAGCCTATTTCTATTCCTCCCTATCGAATGGCTCCGGCAGAATTGAAAGAGCTCTATCGAATGGCTCCGGCAGAATTTAAAGAGCTGAAGGCACAGTTGAAGGACTTGCTTGAAAAAAGGTTTATAAGGCCCAGTTCATCGCCGTGGGGAGCGCCAGTCTTGTTCGTGAGAAAGAAGGATGGATCTCTACGGATGTGCATCGATTACAGGCAGTTGAACAAGGTGACGGTGAAGAACAAGTATCCCCTCCCCAGAATTGACGATTTATTTGATCAATTGCAGGGCGCTAAATGGTTTTCCAAGATAGATTTGAGATCTGGTTATCATCAAGTGAGAATTAGGGAAGGAGATATTCCCAAGACTGCCTTCAGGACAAGATATGGTCACTACGAGTTCCGAGTAATGTCGTTTGGGTTGACGAATGCCCCGGCAGTGTTTATGAATTTAATGAATAATGTGTTTAGGCCATTCTTGGATCTCTTCGTGATAGTATTTATCGATGATATTCTGGTGTATTCTCGCACAGAATCAGAACATGCAGATCATCTAAGAATTGTTCTTGGTGTTCTTCGAGCTCAGGAATTATATGCAAAATTTTCAAAGTGCGAGTTCTGGCTAAATGCTGTGGCATTTCTAGGTCATGTTATTTCAGATGATGGCATCTGAGTCGACACTCAGAAAATAGAAGCTGTGAAGACTTGGCCAAGGCCTACAACACCTACGGAAGTTCGTAGTTTCCTGGGTTTGGCAGGATATTATAGAAGATTTGTAAAGGGCTTCTCGTCTATTTCAGCTCCATTAACGAAGCTAACCCAGAATTCGGCGACGTTTCAGTGGAACGATGCATGTGCGTAGTTTCCAAGAGTTGAAGGACAGATTGACTTCAGCCCCAGTGTTAACACTTCCAGAAGGGCCAGAAGGCTATGTTGTATATTGTGACGCTTCCGGCGTGGGGCTAGGATGTGTATTGATGCAACATGGCAAGGTTATTGCATATGCCTCGAGACAATTGCGAAAACATGAACAGAATTATCCAACTCATGATCTCGAATTGGCTGCGGTTATTCATGCTTTGAAGATATGGAGGCATTATTTGTATGGTGTGCACGTCGATATCTATACAGATCACAAGAGTCTCCGGCATATTTTCAAACAGAAGGAGTTAAATCTGTGGCAGAGGCGATGGTTAGAACTACTGAAGGATTACGATGTGAATATTCTATACCATCCCGGGAAGGCGAATGTGGTAGCCGATGCGCTTAGTCGTCGATCAATAGGTAGTTTGTGTGAAGTTCCTTCAGAAAAGCAAGAAATGGTTCGTGAACTCCATCGATTAGCAGGTCTTAGAGTACGTGCAATTGATTCGGGTGGTACAAGTATTAGCATCAATGACCCCACAGTGTCATCTTTGAGTATAGAAGTGAAGGAACGACAATATGAAGATTCTCAGTTAAGTTATTACCGAGACCTATCTCGCGAAAAAGAGAAGTCTCCATTTGAAGTTTCCATAGATGGGTTCCTTAGATATCAGGGCAGGCTATGCGTACCGGATGTAGCAAATTTGCGCCAACGAATTTTAGAGGAAGCACACTATTCTCGGTATTCTATTCTTCCCGGTGCAACCAAAATGTATCATGACCTCAAATTGATATACTGGTGGGATGGCATGAAGAGGAATATAGCAGATTTTGTAGCACAGTGCCCAAATTGCCAACAAGTGAAAGCCGAACATCAGAAGCCAGGAGGCTTATTACAAGCAATGGAAATTCCTACATGGAAATGGGAAGAAATTAATATGGATTTCATTGTAGGGTTACCTCGCACCCGAGGAAAATATGATTCTATATGGGTGATCGTAGACAGGCTCACGAAAGCAGCTCATTTCCTCCCAGTTAGAACCACGTATTCAGCAGAAAACTATGCCAGGTTGTATCTAAACGAAATTGTGCGACTCCATGGAATTCCTTTGGCCATTATTACAGACAGATGGGCACAGTTTATAGCCATGTTTTGGAAGTCCTTTCAAGAAGATCTAGGCACTCAAGTTAAGCTCAGCACGGCGTTTCATCCACAGACCGACGGACAAGCCGAGCGCACTATTTAGACATTGGAAGATATGCTACTAGCATGTGTGCTGGACATCGGTGGTAGTTGGGATGAGCATTTGTCCCTTATTGAATTTGCCTATAATAACAGCTATCATTCCGGTATTCAAATGGCTCCGTATGAAGCCTTGTACGGAAGGAAATGTAGATCTCCAATTGGATGGTTTGAAACCGGAGAAACACAATTAATAGGCCCCGACTTAATCCAACAAGCAGTCGAAAAGGTTAAAGTGATTCGAGACCGACTGTTAACAGCCCAAAGTCGTCAAAAGTCTTATGTGGACCACCGCCGACGAGACTTGGAATTTCAAGTTAATGAGTGGGTATTTTTGAAAGTCTCGCCTATGAAAGGAGTAATGAGATTTGGTAAAAAGGGGAAGTTGAGTCCAAGATACATTGGACCTTATCGAATCATCCGTAAGGTGGGTCGAGTAGCCTATGAACTGGACTTGCCTTCAGAGCTTGAGTCTGTACATCCAGTTTTTCATGTTTCGATGCTCCGCAAGTGCATTGGAGACCCAACAAGAATAGTTCTGGTTGATGATGTCCAAGTGACAGAGAAATTGACCTATGAAGAAGTACCGGTTGCCATTTTAGATAGACAGGTGCGAAGACTTCGAAATAAAGAGGTTTCTTCAGTCAAAGTCTTGTGGCGAAACAATAATCGGGAAGAAATGACTTGGGAAGCGGAGGAGAATATGAAGACCAAATATCCGCATTTATTCCAACCCCCAGAGGAGATTCAAGATTAAACATCGACGAGATGAGGTATGTATGCTTTATTTTTATGCTTTTGGTCGTGTGTGGCCATAAATATGTTGATATTATGACGTAGCCCTGTGAGGCGATGATATTATGGGCTGTTGTGACAGGTTGGTAGTGCCCAATTACAGGGAAAACTCTGGCGAAATTTTGTAGAATCCCGAGTGTTTAGCATTCGAGGACAAATGTTCCAAAAGGGGGGAAGGATGTTACACCTCGAAAAATCCCCCTTACATGTACTGAGAATAGGAAAACGAAGGTCATGACGTATACGGTGTTTTGATGAGTTAGGAATAGTGTTTGATAACCCCAAACAAGATTTCAAAACCATTCGAGATAAGGAAAGGAAGTTGTTAGGGAAAGCGAGTCGTAAGTCGTATATCGAGTAGGAATAACGAGCAACGAGTTGGTGAGGGCATAATGGTGTCTTAGAGACATGCAATGACGTTTCTTAGATTAGTATTGAAGTAGTAAAAAAGTGTTAAGAAGGTTCCATAAGGATCGGAGATCGAACGAGACAACGAGAACGAAAACGGAACCACTGGCATTATACGGTCCAACCTACGGACCGTATAATTTATACTAGCCGTATAATTGGCCAAGAAGGCCACCAGCCACTGGACCAAATGTACGCCCATACATACGGTCTGTATAAATAGTACGGACCGTATGTTGGTCCGTATAAGTTGGCTCGGCCAGCTTTTAAATTTAAGTGTTGGGGGTCTTTTTCATTTCATATTTCATTCCCACTTCACTCTACACTCCAAGAGACCTCTAGAACCTTCCCTACTCTTCAACTACAAGAAACATCCAAGGGAAACTAAGATCAACAACACATAATCCATGAAATAAAGTGTATCAAAACTAAGTAGGGTTCATCTTCCTCAAAGAAAATCAAAGGAGGTGAAGAAGGGTTTTGATGCTAAGGTAGAAACTCAACTCAAGGCTTGTTCAACCAACATCCAAGGTAAGTTTTATGATCATTTCATGTTGTTTAAGGTATTGGAAGGCTTAGATACTTGAAATGTAGAAGAACATAGAAAGTGGCTCATTATTGAGTAAATAGTGACATAATTGAATGATAGTGGGATTGAATCATGAAAGTTGAAGCGTTTTGATTCGGAATACGTTATAATGATGTGTATATCATGAAACAAGCATTAAATGCGTGAAAACACAAAGACGAGCTATAAGTAGAAATATGGGGAAAATTGGAGGAAAATGGTGGATTTTGCTAAATATGCATAAATGATGATTGTTGATTGTGATATGGTGAGTAGTATTGTGAATGTTGGGAGTTGGTATAGAACATGGTAAAAGTAGTATGAACAAAGGAAGTGTTGCCCAATTTTTCCTAGAATTAACGATGCGTTCTTGTAGTCAATTAACTAATGTTAATTTGAATTCTCTCATGAAGGTGACAACGTGATATCGAAGGAGATCAAGTGAGCGATAGCTTAGTTAAACGACCAAGGTATGTGAGGCTAGTCCTTTTCTTCTAATGGCATGAATCCTATAGCGTAAACTCTTTATCCTCTTCATGAGTTTCCATTTTCCGGAAAGTTAAGAGCCTACATTCATAAATGTCTATATAAGATAAGAGATACGATATGATGATTCCATATTGGTAATGATGTTATTTATCTCTTACACTCACCTTATGTATTAGTTCCTTCAAGGTGAGACAGAATATCAATAATTGCTCCATAATGATATCGTGGGATCACGACCTTACGTCACCCCGATAGAGTAGAAATGATCTTGAGCTTTATGCATGTACTATGAAAAGATACGCATGTTTTGATAAGTATATGATAGTAAGTATTTTATGATGAGCATGACAGAATTGCATCACATCGGGCCCAGTTGGCCGAGCAGTCACCGCCAAGGCGGGCAGCTATACGGATACACCATGACCTTTTGGCATGGGCAGACACCACTAGTGGGCGGCATGAGATGGTACCCCGGACGCGGGAGGCCTGGACGCGGGCTAATGTTATTGATTATCACACCGTTCCGACATGGACGGGCAGCTTGCATATTATGCATATATGACATGATGATGAGTATGAGTAAGACAGCATGCATTACCTTCCATATGATTGTTATTCGATTCCAGATGTTTCATATTGATGTTCTCATTATATTATTGATGTCTTTCTTCATTGTTTATGCCTCTCATACTCAGTACAATATTCGTACTGACGTCCGTTTTCCTTAGACGCTGTGTTCATGCCCACAGGTAGACAGGGAGGTGAGCTTGGCCCAGATCCTCAGTAGCTGTCAGCTGATAGAGAGCACTCCATTGTTCAGAGGAGCTTATGGTTATTATTTTGGTACCTATGTGGATTTTTTTGGGCATGACGGAGTCTTGTTCCGTCTATGTATATAGTATGTCAGTAGAGGCTCGTAGATACGCAGTGTGGGTTAGATGGTCTCACATGATGTTGTTATGTATATACATATATATGTTATTTTGATAGCCAAAAGGCAAATAAGTATAAAGCATTTATGTTTCTATAAAATATATGCTTTCTTACACTTCTATGAATAAAAATTGCAAAAGAGCATTAGATGAGTAAGATGAGTAGTAAAGTGAGCGGTGCTCGGTAGCTAGCTCCGGGTACCCGTCACGGCCCCTAGTTGGGTCGTGACATTTCTAATCTCAAATTGACTCGATCCTTTTTCCAATTCACTTGGTATAATGTACCATACTCACGTCTTTCTCTATAACTTATAACTTGATTATCCACGTACGAAACCTTAATCAAAGTTAGGAAGCGACAAGAACCTTTCGATATATAGTACAAAATCTTATTTGATAGTTTGTACTCAAGTAATGTAATCAATGTAGAAATTCACCCAAGGCCACATTCCACTTACTCCAATCCATAATTAACTAGTACTTGTAGTCATTCCAAATTCTCAATTAGGTAGCATTTATATTCTGATGATAAGTATCCAAGGCTCTCTTGTAACATTATTTTTATCCCAACCTGTATCGTCTGCTTCCTGTAATAAATTTACCTTGCATTATTTGTTCCTTCGGTCTACCGTCCTTGTCTTTTACAAATTTCACTGTTTCCGAGGTAAAGTCGTATGTATGCAGCACTCCTTTATGCCTTATGCTCTTTTACTCTTGTTGTATACCCAACACTGACTTCTAACTTACTTAAAATCATATCAAGTTCGTCTTAATAGTGGTCTTGTCTTATCACCTTGTCTTCGCACTACACCTTTAAGTTCATAGCTATATTTTTCCCTTTTATTTTATACTCATACTCAATTAATTATGTCTATCTTGGGTGCTTTCTTTAGTGTTCCTTTCATTTTTTTTTCAGACGTATCCTGTTCACCCCTGTTTGTTCTTGTCATTCCAATCATTTCTGGCACTCATGCTGCCTCATTGCTCATCTTCCTCTAGTTTGGTCTTTCACAATTCCGTCACTTATATTACTCGTGCTCTCAGCTATACATGTCATAACCTATTACTGCACTGTCATCTCGCTCGCGGCCTTCTTATCTCCCTCTTATAATTACCTCCTTCTTTTCATGTGCTCGTTTTCACTTCCGTTACCGCATATTCTTTATTCTGAACTTTCCCTGTAGAACTTTATAAGTCTTTCTCATTTGTTCTATACCCTGCCTTTCCATTTCATGTTTGCCTTTATACCTTAGTCACATAGATCACGTCGTATCTTTTAGTCACTTCCTCACTGGACTTTACTCATTCTCATAACAATCTTCCAAACCACCATAAGAAGGGGAACTAGAATCCGACTAGCATCACGGGGCTTCTAATGCTTGATTTACATATTTTACCTCCAGATTTGTTCTTGGGTCGTGAGCGAACCATTTAGTCCATAAATTACTTACCGTATGCTCCATACTCTTTGAATAAAAGTGAAACTTAACTGCTAAACATTTTTGCTCTTCAACACGAGCTTTTTCTGAGGTAAAATGTGGTTGGAAAGTATCTTGGTCCGTTCAAGTGATTTCCAAACTTTGCTGCTCATATTTGCTTCTTCGAAATCAAATTTTTCAAATAGGAATGATGCCCCTTACGGTTGACATGGAGGATATCTCTGAAAGCCTTGCGCCACATGATAAATTTACCATATCAATGTCGACCTCATATTTACTATTATTATCAATTCAACCGTTAACTTTATTTATCGAAGTCAGACGTTCTTGCGACTTAGTCAAATTTTATCGTTACTGTTGACACGACCTTTCAAAAATATTACGAACTTATATGTCATTCTCTATTTATTTCTAAGAAAATTTTGGCAGAGTTTCCTCTGTATTTCTTACTATCTCAAAACCTGCACGCAGGAAATACCAACAATGCCTCACAGGGCCGACATACACATATATTATATCGTATCGTAGCCGCACAGGGCTTCCCATATCGATCACAGGATGAAAATGACGAACTTACCTCGTGTATCCAACTCAAACTGTACCTATCACACTTTCCTGTTTATTTTCCCTTTCAATCTTTAACTGCAAGTTTCAAACATACCTGCAGCGTTCATACTATGTCTAACATATATTCTGCTTACAGTTACTGATTCCTTTAGCTTCTTCTGTGCACACTTTCTAGCTGAGCTTATCTACAATATATATACATTCAACCCAGTTCCTTGCTATACTTACCATAACTCACCATAATGATGGCTAGTTTGCCATTCCGTATATACAAATTCTCATTATGTAACCTTGATATCCAACTTTCACCTGTATGTACAACTATTTTCCATCTTAGATTTCAAAATTCCCACGGTGATGGGAACTCCTTGGTCGTTGTTACTCGTAAATACTTGGTTGTTGACCCCTTTAATTTTCGCTCACCACTATTAGGTAACAATCTATAGCAAATGCACATACATAGGAAATTTCAATAAGGTCTCATATACCAGTAGTCGATTGGTCTCTAGTCCGATATTATGATCTATAAGGCGAAGTGTGTTCCTTGTCATCATCTGCCCGTCATCTACTCAACTGGCCTTCATCATCTTCATCATCGGAGTCCGGGGAATGTAGATAACCAGACAACTCCTGGTTTACCGACGACCAGGATAGGGGGCTGGAGTAGTCTGTAACACTTACCGGGGTAGCCGGTCTAACGTGGTGTCCTGCCATAGGAGCAACTGGTACGGCCTCGGGGACCGCCTCCCTAGATATCAAAAACTCTGGAGGAATTGTCGCTGGGTCCTCCAATGGGTCATTCTCGATAGAATAACTGAGGCTCCTCTTACTCGGTCCTGGAGCCTGGGGTCCTGAATTTACCCTAGGGGTCTTCTTAGCACCCCCACTATCTGAAGCTTGCCTCTTCATCTTTCACAATTCTGCACCTACCTACAAGAAAAGAGGTCAGAAACAATCTTTTCTAGACTCTGGCTCTATCGTACGATCTAAGACAGAAGGAAAGATAATATCCTAAATGTCCTGTAGCTTCCTGTCTATAGATGTGGTGCACAACACACTGATAAACAAGACTCTACTAGTCACGGTCTGTAGGCACTCCGAGGATGAACTGCTCTGATACCACTTTTGTCATGACCCAGCCCCGTGGGCCATGACCAGTGTCCAAGCTGGACACCCATATGTATACCTATTAGACACAATCAGACTGACACTACAGACAACATGGGAATCGACATAGACCCAAAGGTCCTCAACGTCACAGATCATGATAATCTGTCTCCTGCGGAGTCTCAACCAATCACAATGTAATAAAATACGCAGGCCAACGAAGCTGCCACTATATATATCATTATAATTCGCAAGCCGACAAGGCTTCCACAACATGTCAATATACTACGCAAGCCGACAAGGCTGCCACAACAAACAGAAACATCCACAAAAACAATATAGACACAGCTGATCATACTCTATATACAACCCACACACATGTCTACAGACCTCTAAGAGTACTAACAGTGAAATATGACGGGACAGGGCCCTGTCGTACCCCTGGACAACCATATATAAATACATCAGAAGATCTGTACCAAAAGTCTAGGCTCCGGAACAACGGAGCTCTCCAAGACAGCTGACTGGAAATCCTAAGCTAGGGGATCACCGAATCGAGCGTCTGTACCTGCGGGCATGAAACGCAGCCCGAAAAAGGGGGTCAGTACGGAATATGTACTGAGTATATAAAGCATACGAACATCAAGCAAGATGAATCATAAAAACCAGTCTCAATAATTGAATGCATCTGTGGCTAACATCTGAGAATATCTGCGTAACTCTATATGACTGAAACTAACTCTACGGCGTATGATAGGCTTAGATTACAATATAACTGATAGTGTCGAGGAACGTATGGCCCGATCCATAAATATAACATGTTAGTGCCGAGGAACGTACGGCCCGATCCATATATAATATAATATGTTAGTGCCGAGGAACGTACGACCCGATCCATATATAAGATAATATGTTAGTGCCGAGGAACGTACAACCCGATCCATATATAATATAATATGTTAGTACCGAGGAACGTACGGCCCGATCCATATATAATATAATATATACAATGCATGTAAAACTCGAAAAAGGATACTCTGAACCCCTCTGGTGACATAAGAAGCTAATATGAAAAGTCTCTAGGAGTTATGGACATAAAACATAGGAGGCCAACGATACAAATATCTCTACACTCTCTAAGAACAGAGTCTTTGGAACTTGCTTGTTCACTGTGTTCGTTCATATGATAAGAATCATGCCAAAAAGAAAGAAAGGATAACTTTACATACCTGTTAGGGGTTATTCGTAATCACGTTCGCTTCGCCGCCCCTTAGCCTATTTAATATAAAAGTAACGCTATCGTTAGTAAACTATACTTCCTAGCTCCTAAATCTGTAATCAATCGCCTATAGGACTCATCCTTTAACTTATACTTTCTTTATTAGGGTTTTCATTAGTTAAGGGCTTAACGGAAATCGGGCAGCATTTCCCCTATATATGCGCCTAACTCGAACTTCCAATTATCCTCCTGCTATCACAGAAATACCAACAATGATAGTAATAGAGATACATATATAAAATCCTTACAATTCAGCCCATAAACAATTCTAACAATTCTAACAATCCAACAACCCTTCTTAATCCTTTTCTAATCCAAATCATTAATGTTTAAGATCATATGCCAACAGACCAACATACGTTTTATATACGATACGCTATACACCTCTTCTTTCCAAATTTAGAAGCCATATTAACGACAACACGACAACAACACAAACAACAACATATGACATAAATCACACTTGTAATCTTTTTAACTTAACAATTCCATATAATATCTACAACTCCTAATATCAACGATTTCATGCAATTCCTTACTTCCAATTTCATCCAATCCAATATTTAATCCTTCCATTACGACACTATTAATACAATTACACCACAAAATAAGAAAATCTTACCTAAATTTTCTCGGAGGAATTTCTACACTTAATTGCTCCAATTTCACAATTTCCTCTTCCTCAATCCAATATCCAATGTTGCTATCACCTCCTTGAACTTGTAATTCACTTGAAACTTGATCAAAATATTCAACAAGAAAAAAATTTCCCCATCACCATGGCTAGCCGAGAGCAGCCATGGAAGTTATATATTTTTTTCTCTAACTTTGATTTTTTTGCAAAATGAAATCAATGTCGAATTGTTCATTAGCCATTTGTATATATATGGTTCTTCATGTATTGACACGTCCAACCCCCTCTAATGAGTCATCAAAATATTTTCTTGAATTGTCATATTTTGTTTTATTATTTTTGAATTTTGGGTGGGGCCCACAATTAAAAATTAAATTAATTAATTTTAATTAATCACTAATTCTTACTTAATAATCTAATCACAATTAATTAGTCCCTAATCTCCAATAATATTTCTACACTATATAAAATTTATAAACAATTTGTGTACTAATTAAAATTGAAAATTAAAAGTTCCTATTTCATATCGAAAATAATCCCGTCTTTAACTTAAGTCGATTAGCTTACGAATAACTCGACGTATAAAAATACGGGATATAACAGGTAAAAGCGTCATTTGAGAGTTTAGTCGATTCTATTAGGTTTGGAATGTGATTTATGACTTAGTCTAGCCTTTGGTTTGGGTTCCAAGACGTTCAGGTGTGATTTGGGTCCTTGGTTGGAAAGTTGAGTTTTGGAAGTTTAGGAGTTGACCTTGGTCAACCTTGAGTCAAGACGGCCTTTTTTGAGAATTCTGAGTATGCGAGCGAGTTTGTAGTGTATTTTATGATAGAAATGCATATTTTGTGGGGGTTCCGAACGAGTTTCGAATGTTGGATTGAAATTCAGAAAAAAACAAAAAAATTTGGTTTTCAGTGATATGGTTTCATTCTTTGCGTTCGCGAGAGGTGGGGCCCAGTAGATTCGTGTTTGAGTGCTCTCTGTTACACCTCAGAAATTTCTCTGTACTTGTATGATGAGTGGAATGATGAAAAGTTTGAGTGTATGGTGTTTTGTTAAGGCGGGAATGGCTAATTAAGAAGTTTTGGAAAATAAGAAAGTCGCGGAAATTTTTCTGTCCAGTGGTCGTATATGGCACTATACGGCCCGTAAAGTGATTTACGGACCGTATAGTGCAATCGTCCTCCAGCTTGTTCAAAATCTCAACTTTCTGTAAATTGTGAAAATGGTTAAAAACGACTTGGAGGACGGCCCGTAAACTGGTTTACTGTCCGTAAACCTCAGTCGTAAACTGCCATGTTCCTCAGCCAAAACTTTCTGTCTTTGAAATGGTTAAATACGGCCATGGAGGACGGACCATAAATCAAAATACGGTCCGTATATGGTGGTTTACGACCACTGTTCATCCCGACAAGAATTCATTAAAGATCAGTTTTTGTGATTATTAAAAGGGACTTGGACTTCAATTCATTTCATTATTCATCCATACAACTCAAGGACATTCTATAACTCTCCAAATATTTCCTCCACAAGAATTCAAGAGAATCAAAGGGAATATCAAGATCATCACCACTAAATTCATGAAAATAAGTGTAAGAACACATCAAAGGATCTTCTAAATCAAGAAATTCCCAAGAAGGTGGAACTAGGGTTTTGGCTAATTGAAGTATTTCAACTTAAGGATTGTTCAACCATCACCCAAGGTAAGTTTCATGATTTTTCCATGTTGTTTGAAGTATTGGAAAGCCTAGACACTTGAAATGTAGAAGAACATAGAAATGGGTCATTATTGAGTGAATAGTGACATAAATGAATGATAGTAGAATTGAACTATGAATATTGAAGTGTTGTGAATACAAGTACGTTATAAATGATGTTTATATCACGAAACAAGCATTAAATGCATGAAAACGCAAGGATGAGCTAGAAGTAGAAATAAGGGAAAATTGGAGGAAAATGGTGGATTTTGCCAAATGTACGTAAATGACGATTGTCGATGATGATATTGCAAGTAATATTATGAATGTTGGGAGTTGATATAAAACATGAGAAAAATGGTATGAGCGAAGGAAACGTTGTCCGACTGTTCCTAGAATTAGCAATGCGTTCTTGTAGTTAGTTTACTATTCCTCATTGATAGTCTCACCTTATAATAATTGTTCCTTCAAGGTGAGACAAAGCGACAATGATTACTCCATAACATAATCGGAGGCTTTCGACCTTACGTCACTCCGACGTACTTACAGCTTTTCCTTGGGCTCTCAAGCATGCTAAGTATATGGTATAAGTATATGATATGTATATGTATTCAGGGGATATGGGGAAGGTGAGGCGCTATAGACGCATAGCCACCAGGTCAGCTGGCATATCATGATTTCATCCCAGACGCGGGATATATGGGTTATGGATTGGGCCGTACGTTCCTCGGCACTAACTTATTATATTTATGGATCTAGTCGTACGTTCCTCGGCACTAACATATGATGACATATGGATCGGGCTGCGCGTTCCGCAGCAATTTACTATATGATGCCTTATGAGTATGTATGCATGGATCCGCCTTAAGAGGCAAGCAGTTATCGATTATCTCCTTGTACTTACTTTACTTTCTTATTCTTACTTTATTTCTTGATGTATGCCTTACATACTCAGTACAATGCTCGTACTGAAATCCTTTGCTTTGGATGTTGTGTTCATGTCCAGAGGTAGACGGGAAAGCGGTCCAGACTGATAGGAGTCACTATCCGAGCTGAAGAGCACTCCTTCTTTCGGAGGTGCTAATTGGTTGTTTCTTTTGTGTATATATTTGTATGTCACTCAATAGAGGCTCGTAGATGCTCGATGTGGGTTGTGTGGTTCCACAACGTGGGTAGTACGCATTTGTATAAGTATATTGAAATATGTTTTTGTATCAACGCATTATATTTTTGTAATGAAAAGCAAATCCTCTTTTTAAAGTTAACCGGAAATAGATGAATGATTGTTAAATGGGTTAGGTAAATGATAGCATGAGCGGTGCTCGGTGGTTAGCCCCGGGTACCCGTCGCGGCCCCTAGCCGGGTCGTGACACTCTCTCTCGCGTTCGCGTTGAAGGATTTGTGGTCTGGGCTGGGTTGAGTCGTGTTCACGGGCCTGGACCGCATTCGTGATGGTAAGACCTGGGAGTAAATAAAACCTCTAATTCATGTTTCATCTTCCTAAAACCATTTAGAATATATATAGAGCTCGAAATTAAGAGATTCCAAGTGCAAAGTTCAAGTTTGTTCATTGGGGTAAGATCTAAGCCTTAATCTAATTGATTTCCATTGATTCCTTTCATTACTTTATGCTTCTATTCATGATTTCTAAAGTAGAAAATAAGGATTTTTCATAAAAGTAGGTTTGATGGGTTTCATGAAATTGAAGGTGAATTTGGGATTGATAATTTTTAGGATTTGAACTATCTAGGATATGGGTAAGCTGATTTTAAGCATAAATTCCAGTTTTACCCTTTGGGACCGGGTTACCTTTTTGGGTCTATTTTTGACTTTCGGAGTTAAATATAGCAATATGGGTGTTGTTGGATTTGCATGAATCTTGTAGGTTCCTAATTTGACCATGTTGAACCTGATTTCGTGATAAATTACCGTTTTGACCTTCGGGGTTTGGGACGGGATTGTGGGTTATCTTTTTGGACCTGAATTCTTTACATGGCTTTATCAGTATCGTTGGAATCGTATTCTTATATAAATGATGTATTTGGACAGATTGGGCTCGTTCAGAAGCTCTAAGGAAGAGGAAAGCCGCGGAGTGACTCTTCAGCTTCGGATTCAGGCAAGTTAAGACTTACTAGACCCTTTATGTAGTGTTATATGTTGGTTAATCTAATTAAAGGGTGTAATGGGGTATTGAATGTCCCGTACTCATGAGGTGACAAACACTTATAAGGGTACTGGTGTATCTTTATGGGTAAGTAAAACATGGACTAATATGACTTGTGATGGAGACTATATCTGGGATATGGGTAAGTTGATTTGTATTCATCACTCCACATCTCGTCTAAACTATGAAAAAGACATAAGTATACTTGAAACATGCATGCAAAGTGAATAATAAAGTCAATTTTGATGAAACCGAGGCTTTCATTGACTTAATATAAAAACTACAAACTATGGTCCTGGCTCGGATCAACATCGAATCTTTCCATGAAGGCCGTAGCCATGTCTTCCCATATGACCCAGTGGCGTATGCCTTGCGATGTGAACCACTCGAAGGCTTCTCTTGTCAAACTCCGACTGAATAACCTTCTAATGCGCACCTGATTATCTCGGACACCAACCAGTTGGTCACAGTAGGCCCGCAAATGAGCTTTGGGGTTACCCGTTCCACTGAATAATTCAAAATGAGGACTTTTGGAACCTTCAGGCAAGTCCAAATTTGGATGCATGCACAGATCATCATAGCTTAAGCCTGTGCTAGTGAGGGTGGTTCTCATGGACTATTCCAACATTGCAGTCATCTTTCGTTCTGGCCTTTCTTCCTGTTTTTCCTGCTCGGCCTTCCATGCCTTTTCCATCTTTTCGTAGAGATCGATTTCTTGGTGATAAGGTGAGAATGTATTTGGGGTGACAGGTGTGTGGAATGAAACTGTTAGGTGTGTAGGGCAATTTTGGTGGATATGTGTAGTTTTTGCAGTCGGTAGTGCGACGGTACTTGGTTGTATAATGATGCTGGGATGGGTGTTTTGTGGCGCTTGGTAAGAGGGAACGCAGTGAGTGGTTCTGGGAATTTGGGTAGCATTAAGTGGTGGTGGAGTATGGTACTAGGTACCAATGTGTCCTCTAGTGACTGAATTCAGGGTAAATGGTATGGTGGTTACAGTGGATTGAGTGGGAAAGTGATCGGGTAGTGGTGAGCTTAGAGACGAAAAAAACGGCAGAGGCCTTCTTGTTTCAGCAGGTGCTTCTTGGGCAACATTAGCGGCTTTGTTCCGCGCAACCTCTTTTTGAAGGTCAGTGATTTTCTCAAACATCATCTTCAAGACATCCTCAGTAGGCGAGAACTCAGGTAATTCCCGAAGTGGTGAATCTCTAAGAGCGATGTCAGTTGGAGTAGTCTCATTCTCGGAAGTACCAGTCATTTTTGCTTTGCCTCGGCCTTTTTAGGATAGGGATGCTATTGCAGCCTTTGATCTTATGAAGTATGCCAGTGTGAACATGAATCAACTTTTCTCTTCTATAAGAAAAGAATAACTTAAAAGAAAATAATATTAGTTCGTTAGGCAATAAAAGATAAGCGGCATATCGTACATAATTGGCAGTTAAAGCACATAGCACATGAATAATCATATGTTTGACTTAAATGCTTGTTTGATCTCTTGTACCGAGTTTTGGGTATTTCGACTTTGTTAAGTGGGGGAATTTAATATTTATAATACATAGGGTCCGAGTCTTACATAGACTGCCTACGTATCCCTCCGCGGGAAATCAGGCCCATCCATAGTTCGGTTTACATAAAATAAGACTCCCTAACTTAAAACTTACCCGTGACCAGGCCCGATAGGGGCTTCCTGCGTATCGTTCCTTGCAATATCAGGTTGGCGCAGTTCCTTTTACATATGGGGGGGAGGGGGAGGGGGGGGGGGAATCTTTGTTAAATACAAAAAAGGGGATCCCCCTAAAACTTACCCAAAAGGTGATCTATCCCTGAGATCAGAACAAGGTGTTTGTCCTTTCAACCCTTCTCCCAGCCCACAGGCCCTAATTTCTAATACTGCGGCGGGAGCACTACCCAGATGCTGCCCGTATGGACCAAATGTTCCACCTCAAACTTAAAAGCCTCACACTCCTCAATGTCGTGCCCAAGGGCCCTAAAATGGTAAAGGCACATCCTCATTCGACTGGTTCCCTCAGTCGGAGCACTGCGAATTCTTATTGGGATGATCTTCCCAATGCTGACCAACTTTTAAAAAATGTTGGCATATGAGTCCTTGCAGCCAATGAAGTCGTAACGCCAAGTGTGACTGTTCAGCGTGATCCCTTCGGTTGGAGGAACACTGTCGTAGACCAATAATGAGTGGGGGTCCCATAACTTGGTGATACTTTTTTCATTTATCAGCCTCAAAATCCTTTTCCTGAAGGCCAAGCACTCGTTGGTGGTATGACCAACTTGCCCCAGATGAAAAGGGCACCTCTTACGTGCAAAAACAGGAGCTGAAGGTCGCAACCTCTCATGGCTGACACAAATTATCCCCTTACTCCTAAGCTTGTCCAAAACTTCCTCACTTTTCATGTGCCTGGGCGAGACACGGTAGGGGTAATCCATAGCTTTGAGTGCAATGGTCCACCATTCAGGCGATGTCGACCGGACTGCCACGACCCGACTAGGAGCCATGATGGGTACCCGGGGCTAACCACCGAGCACCACCCATTCTATTACTCATCATACTTATTAAGCGTTCTTTTATCAAATTCATACTCAAATCATAGAAAAATCAGTTTTTGTTGGGAAACATAATTACTTTTATATATACATAAGCCCTTCGGCTATCAAAATAATGTATACATATACAATAGTAACATCGTGAGACCATACCACCCACACATGCGTATCTACGAGCCTCTACTAGAGTAATAGACATAGGGACGGGACAGGACCCCGTCGTGCCCAAAATATACATATATACATAAAAGAATAATCAAGGGCACCTCTGGAACAATAGAGTGCTCTCAGGTCAGCTAATAGCTCCTACGAGTCTATCACCTCCCTGTCTACCTGTGGGCATGAAGAAAACGTCCAAAGAAAACGGACGTCAGTACGAACATTGTACTGAGTATGAGAGGCATAAGTAATAATAATAATACGTCAATAGGATAAAGGAAGCCTCAAATAAGGAGCAACCTGTAACTGACTGTCAATTATAAAAGAAATAATGCATGCTGGCTTACTTCATAATCATCATCATATCATATATGCATTTATGTATAAACTGCTCGACCATATAGGTACGGTGTGATAATCATTAGCTTGCGTCCAGGCCTCCCATGTCCGGGGTACCATCTCATGCCGCCCACTAGTGGTGTCTGCCCATGTCATCTAGACATGGTGTATACGCTGCTCGCCTTAGTGATGTCTGCCCGGCCATATAGGCGCGGTGTAATACCATCAACATGTACTCATCATAATGCATGCATAGAAACTCAAAGATAGCTATACTTTATCGAGGTGACATAAGGTCGTGAACCCCCAATTCCATTATGGAGCATTTATAAGCATTCTGCCTCACCTTGAAGGAAATAGTATATAAGGTGAGTGTATACAATAAACAACATCATTAACTTTGTAGGAACATCATATCATGAACTCTAGAATCTTTAGACTTAAGCTCATCGTCATCATTATTGGGCTCATAATGTATCTCTTATCTCATATGGCTATTCATGAACATAGACTCTTAGTTTTCTGGGATGTAGGAGATTCATGGAGAAGAAGGAAAAATCATGCCATAGGATTCATGCCTTATAAAGAAAGAACTAGCCTCACATACCTTTTTCGTTTAACTAATCTATCGCTTGCTTGTTCTCCTCCAATGCTCACGTTTCTGCCTTTAAGAGAATTCGCATTAACATTAGCTAATCGATTACTTAAACGTGCTTGCTAACGCTAAAGAAAATTGGGCAGCATTTCCTTTGTTTATACGACTTTCCCCTTATTCCATATCAACTCCCAAACATCGATAACAACATTCGCAATTGAATAGGCAACAATCATCATTCATCTACATTATTCGCATTTCACAATTTCCCTTCAATTTCGCCATAATTGTGGTTATAGTTCACTATCTTGTTTTCTCACATATAATACTTACCCCATGTTCTAAATGTCATTTATAGCGGACTTATAATCACAACATACCAATATTCATAATTCACCCCAAATTACTACTCAACAATGACGCTATTCACACATTCATGACCCGTTTCCTATATCCTTCTACAATCCAAGCGTTTTAACTTTTCAACACCTTAAATAAAAAGGAATGATCATAAAACTCACCTTAGATGATGGAAGAATAAGCCTTGAGCGGGAATTTTCTTCTTGCACAAAAACCCTAGTCCACTTCCCTTGGAATTTCTTGGCTTAGATGAACTTTGATATGTTTCATACACTTGATTTTGTGGGTTTGATCAAGTTGATCATCAACTTCTCTTAGGTTCTTGTGGATGGAGAGTGGAGAGGATTCTAGAGGATTCTTGAAGTGTGGAGAGTGGAAAATGAAATGAAATAAATGAGAGAGAGGTCCTTATATCGTTTTAAAATCTGTCCCGACCAGATTCTACGGACCAACATACGGTCCGTATAATTTATACTGACCGTATGTGTGGCAGTAGATCTGGTCCAGTGAGGTGTGCTATTCTGGGCTAATTATACGGCCAGACATACGACCAGTATAATTTATACGGCCAGTATGTTGGGTCGTATAATGCCCAGTTCATCCGAACTCTTTCTCGTTGACTCATTTGATCTCCAATCTTTATGGACCCTTCTTGACACTTGATTAACACCTCAATACCAATCCAAGGGACATTATCACTCTTCTCCGAAACATCTTTAAGCCGTCATTAACTTGTCGCTCATAATTCTTACCCGACGCGCAACATATTCCTTCCTTTCCTTGACAACCTTCTTCCCTTACGTCAAATGTCTTTGAATCTCGATTAGGATCATCAAATGCTATTTCTTACTTATTAAAACATCGTATACATCATGCCCTTTGCTAGCCTATTCACTGTGCGTTAATGGGAAATTTTTCCAAGATGTAACATTCTTCCCCCCTTTTGGAACATTCGTCCTCGAATGTTAAACACTCGGGAATTCTACGAAAATTTCTCCTGAGTTTCCCCTGTAATATGGCACTACCATCCTGTCACAACAACCCATAATAACATTTCCGCACAGGGACACAACACAATAACAATATAAGTTTTGCCACACATGACCCATATACATATAAAGAAAGCATACATACCTCAAAATCTTGGTGTTTCATCATGAATCTCTTCTTGGGGCTGAAACAAGTGCGGGTACATGGATTTCATTTTCTCTTCCGCCTCCCAAGTCATTTCTTCTCGGTTGTTACTTCGCCACAATACTTTGACTGAAGCTACTTCCTTATTTCGAAGTCTCCATACTTGCCTGTCTAATACGGCAATAGGCACTTCTTCATAGGCTAGTTTTTTCGTCACTTGAACATCATCTATCGGAACAATCCTCGTAGGATCTCCAACACACTTGCGAAGCATTCAGACATGAAAAACTGGATGTACCGATTCAAGTTCTGAAGGAAAGTCCAATTCATAAGCTACTTGACCCACCTTGCGGAAAATCTTATAGGGTCCAATGTATCGAGGACTTAATTTCCCTTTCTTGCCAAATCTCATCACACCTTTGATTGGCGACACCTTTAAGAATACCCAATCATCAACCTGAAATTCCAAGTCTCGCCGGCGGTTGTCCGCATAAGATTTTTGGAGACTCTGGGCTGTCAACAATCGATCTCGGATCACCTTGACTTTTTCTACCACTTGCTGAATCAACTCAGGGCCTATCAGCTGTACTTCTCCTATTTCGAACCATCCAATTGGGGATCTACACTTCCTTCCATATAAAGCTTCATACAGAGCCATCTGGATACTGGAATGGTATCTATTGTTGTATGCAATCTCGATTAGAGGTAAGTGATCATCTCAACTACCACCGAAATCTAGAACACATGCTCTCAACATATCCTCTAAGGTCTGGATAGTACGTTCGGCCTGTCCATCAGTCTGCGGATGAAATGCTGTGCTAAGTTTTACTTGAGTACCTAGACCTTCTTGGAAAGATTTCCAGAACTTGGCTGTAAATTGCGCTCCTCTATCTGTTATAATGGATATCGGAATACCATGGAGTCGCACAATTTCTTTAAGATACAACCTTGCATAATCTTCAGCCGAGTATGTGGTTCTGACTGGAAGAAAATGAGCCACTTTGGTGAGTCTATCCACAATTACCCATATGGAATCATACTTGCCTCGGGAACGAGGTAACCCCACAATAAAATCCATGTTTATCACTTCCCATTTCTAAGTAGGGATTTCCATTGCTTGCAATAATCCTCCTGGCTTTTGATGTTCGATTTTCACTTGCTGGCAATTTGGACATTGAGCTACAAATTCTGTTATGTCTCTCTTCATGCCATCCCACCAATATATCATCTTGAGATCATGATACATCTTTGTTGCACCTGGGTGAATAGAATACCGAGAATAATGTACTTCTTCTAAAATTCGACGGCGCAATTCTGCGACATTCGGAACACATAGCCTGCCTCGGTATCTGAGAATTCCATCCACAGAAGCTTCAAATGAGGACTTCTCTTTTTCATGAAATACGTCTCTATAATGGCTCAATTGAGGATCTTCATATTGTCTCTCTTTCACTTCCATATTCAGGGATGAATATGTGGGATCATTAATATCGATTCCTGCACCACCTAAATTAATCACACGTACTCCAAGATTAGCTAGTTGGTGGAGCTCATGAATCATCTCTTTCTCTTTCGGAGGGACTTCACATAGGATGCCTATTGATCAGCGGCTAAGCGCATCAGCTACTACATTTGCTTTTTCGGGGTGGTATAAAATGCTCACATCAGAATCTTTCAATAACTCTAACCACCGCCTCTGCCGCAGATTTAACTCCTTTTGTTTGAAGATGTATTGAAGACTCTTGTGATCTGTATAAATATCGACATGCACACCATACAAGTAATGTCTCCACATTTTTAGTGCATGAATGACTGCAGCCAATTCGAGATCATGAGTTGGGTAGTTCCTTTCATGTTTCTGCAGCTGTCTCGAAGCATAAGCAATGACTCTACCGTACTGCATTAACACACATCCTAACCCAACACCGAAAGCATCACAGTACACAACATAACTATCTGGCCCTTCTGGAAATGTTAAGACTGGAGCTGAGGTTAATATGTCCTTCAACTCTAGGAAGCTGCTTTCACTAGCATCATTCCACTGAAATTTAACTGACTTCTGGGTTAGCTTCGTCAATGGGGCTGAAATAGAGTAAAATCCCTCTACGAATCTTCTATAGTAACCTGCCAATCCCAAAAAACTACGAACTTCTATAGGCATCGTAGGCCTTGGCCAAGTCTTCACAGCTTCGATTTTCTAAGCATCAACTCAAATACCATCATCTGAAATAACATGACCCAGAAATGTCACAGAGCTCAGCCAAAACTCGCACTTTGAAAATTGTGTATAAAATTCTCAGGTTCGAAGAATGCCAAGAACAATACGTAAATGATCGGCATGTTCTGATTTTGTGCGAGAATACACCAAAATATCGTCAATGAATACAATCACGAATAAATCCAAGAGAGACCTGAATACGTTATTCATCAAATTCATAAACACTGCCGAAGCATTGGTTAACCCAAACGACATCACCCGAAATTCCTAATGGCCATATCTCGTTCTGAAAGTTGTTTTGGGAATATCTTCTTCTTTAACTCTCACTTGGTAATAGCCTGACCGCAAGTCAATTTTGGAAAACCACTTGGCACCCTCTAGTTGATCAAATAAATCATCAATCCTTGGGAGAGGATATTTGTTGTTTATCGTCACCTTATTCAACTGCCTATAGTCGATACACATTCGTAGGGAACCATCTTTCTTTCTCACGAACAAGACTGGTGCTCCCCACGGCGAAGAACTGGATCTAATAAACCCCTTCTCAAGCAAATCTTTCAACTGTGCCTTTAGCTCTTTCAATTCTGCCGGAGCCATTTGATAAGGAGGAATGGAAATAGGCTTGGTGTCCGGCAACACATCAAAAGCGAAGTCAATCTCTCTTTCTGGAGGAATTCCTGGAAGTTCATCTGGAAATACATCCGAAAATTCATTCACTACCGGAATGAATTGGAAAGTTGGCGACTTTGCTTCGGTATCATGAACTCGGACTAAGTGATAAATACAACCCTTAGATATCATCTTTCTTGCCTTAAGGTAGGAAATAAACCTACCTCTTGGAGATGCTGTATTACCCTTCCATTCAAGCACGGGCTCTCCCGGAAATTGGAATCGAACTATTTTCATCCGACAATCAACATTAGCATAACATGAGGCCAACCAATCCATACCCATAATCACATCGAAATCTAACATTTCCAGCTCAATTAAATCAGCTTTGGTCTGGCGATTGCATATCACAAGTACACAATTTTTATACACTTGTCTAGCTATCACGGGATCACCAACTGGAGTAGTTACCTCAAAAGGTTTAATCGGCTCAGGTTTCACCCCAATACAACCAGCAACATACGGAGTAATATAAGACAAGGTAGAACCCGGATCTATCAATGCATACACATCATGGGAAAATACAGATAATGTACCTATAACCACATCTGGGGAGTACTCGAGATCCTGTCGTCCAGCTAAAGCATACACACGGGGCTGAGTGGCACCTGAAGTAGATGCTCCCCCTCTGCCTCTACCTCAACCAGCTGAAATCTGGGGAGTCTGCCCTACCGGGTGCACTGAAGAGTAACCAGCCGCTGATCCTGTGGGCTGAACCCCAACTCTACCACTCATCGACGGGCAATCTCGCATCATGTGCTCAACTTGGCCACAGGCATAGCAAGCATCTGAACCTTGGCGACACTGTCCGGAATGTAGT
Source organism: Lycium barbarum (assembly GCF_019175385.1). Taxonomy (NCBI): domain Eukaryota; kingdom Viridiplantae; phylum Streptophyta; class Magnoliopsida; order Solanales; family Solanaceae; genus Lycium; species Lycium barbarum. The sequence continues at coordinate 54,131,717 of NC_083345.1, read as the reverse complement.
CTACCACACTGGCTGCATCGCGGTACTGGGGGTCTCTTTAGGCTATAATCTCCCCCAAACTGAGAATCTGAGGCCCTCGAACTCTGACCCTGTCCTAAACGAAAGGAGCGATCAAATATCCGACCCGTAAATCATGGAGGCGCACTAGTCATCGACTGGCCTAAGTGTCTAGAATGTGTCTGCCTTGATCCCCCTCTATAATCACTTCCTGCCCCCATAGATCTGGACCTCTTGCTTTGCCTTCTATCAATATCACGATCACCCCTTTGCGGAGGTTGTTGTCCTTCTAAATTCTGGGCATGGGCTTGTATTCGGGAAATATCCATCCCATCTTACAATGAAGCCGTCAAACAATCCTTAAATAAATGTGGCCCTAAGCCACTCACAAACCTATGTACCCTATCTCCCATATCGGCCACCATAGTCGGGGCATATCTAGCCAATGAATTAAACTGAAGGCTATATTCCCGGACACTCATATTTTCTTGCTTTAGATTTAAGAACCTATCCGTTCTAGCTCGGTGGACCTCGGGTGGCAAATAGTGACGGATGAAAGCATCTACAAATTCTTGCCACACGGGAGAAGGCACATTTTCTTTTCTTGATGCTAGCCAATTATTGTATCATAATACCGCCACATCTCGGAGTCTATAAGATGCAAACTCCACAGATTCAGTTTCGGAGGCATGAACAATCCTCAATGTTCTCAGCATCTCATCAATAAAACCTTGCGGGTCTTCATCCGACTTTGACCCGAAAAACTCCTGAGGATTCAAACTCATAAAATCACGGGCTCTGTGTCACGACCCAACCCCGTGGGCCGTGACTAGTGCCCGAGCTGGACACTCGTATGTACCTATTAACTATAATCATCCACAACTAGCATAATACAGACTTATCAATACCAAGGCAAGACGTCGTCTCAAAACTGTTGCATTAATTAGACGTATCACAACAACCTGTCTCCTGGGGAGGTACAACTTTCCACAGACATCATAGTACATAAGCCGACAAAGCTTTCATAATATATAAGGGAACATCCCCGCTATAAACGTATATATCTACGCAAGACGACAAGGCTGCCACTACGAATGGGAATGTCGCAAAAGATAAGCCATATAGACACAACTGAACAACATCGATACACAACCCACACATATGTCTACAGACCTGTAAGAGTAACAATGGTATCATATGACGGGACAGGGCCCCGCCGTACCCCTGGATAGATAAAATCATATCATCATCATGTATATATATAACGTGTCCCGGCCCTCTAGTGAGGGTCTCGGTGAATAAGATCATCATGTGCCATCCTGGCCGCCATCCCCATATCATCATATCATCATGTCATCATATCATCATATACATATATATAACGTGTCCCGGCCCTCTAGTGAGGGACTCGGTGAATAATGCAGTGGATCTGTGCACGAAAACATGTCCTGGCCCGGGACTCAGTGAAAGATGTATTGAGGCATGCACGAGCAGAGTAGTGAGAAACCATATGCAAATTAAATCATATCTGAGACTCAATAGAATACTCAAAACGAATCATCATTTGAATACCAAGACAATAGTCATATCAAATACCTTTCGAATGTCGCTGTGGATTATATAAAAATAGAACCTCAAGGATTATATACACGTATCAAGACATAATAAAATAGTTTCTGGAAATCAAGAACATTAGCCATCCTAGTGGCTCTTTGAATATCATTATGAACTATATTAAATAACGTCTCAGGGATCATAGACAGGTATCAAATCAATACGAGACAGCTTATGAAAGTTAAGGACATTAGTCATTATAGAGCCTTTAGGAATAGAGACTTATACATACGATTATACTATACAACATATAGAAAGCTCGAGAGTAGTGGCTTAACTACTTTAAAAGCTCTAACATCAAGAAGTGAATAAGAATCATGAATCATATTCGGAACTTATGAATGGAATTACCCCAAAGCTCATGTCATTCATCACTTACGTCTATGACATGCCAAAAGAAAGAAAGGACAGCTTTACATACCTGTCGGCGACTATTCGTGAATCCTTTTTGCCTCGTCGCTCTTTTCGCCTAATTATATAAAAGTGACGTTATCGTTAGTAACTACATTTTCTAGTTCGCAAATCTATAGTTCATTCTTTTATAGGACCTACATTTCTGTCTATATATATTCTCGCTTAGGTTTTTTATTATCTAAAATTTTAGCGAAAATTCGGCAGCACTTCCCCTATATGTTCACCTATCCCAAATTTCCAATTGCTCTCCTGTTGACACAGAAATACCAATAACAATATATGGATACAATTATATTTCCAATTCCTTCAATTCAACAAGAACAACAACATGTTCGTATCAACACAATTTTCAATTTTTGCTTTCTAAACCCTTCGTCATACAATCCATGATAATCACAACCATAATGCAACTTAAATTAAATTTTCCATGCCTATTTAGAACATCCCCTACACGGCTCAATTCATCTTTCAAGTTCGACAAGGATAACAACAACACATTCTTTTCTTCCGATTTCATGAACTACACCAACAATCCACATGTTACAATATTATTCATATAAATGTAAGAAACTATATTAACATCATATTAGCTTCTACAACAGCCCACAAACAATTACAACTCCAACTTGAACCATTAAGCCTTCATTCTCACCATGCAATCCATAACAACAACAACCAAAATTTTAAGTAAAATCAGTCCTTTTTTTTTTCTAGAACAGTCCACGGCTTGGACAGCTTTCCCAACTACACCATTTTTTTTACACATCTAATTCATGTTTATATATGTTTACAATGCATCCAAACTCACCCCAAAACATATAGGAAGTGATTAATTCTTACCTTACCACTTGACCCTTCAACGGCTAGGATTGCCAATTTGAAATTAACACTTGTTCTTGTTGTCTTAAGGAACACTTTTACATTACAATTGTCCTTCCAATTCAGCTAGAACACCTTGAAAATCAATTAGAATCAAGATCATAGGCTTGCAAGAAAATCAACCATGGCCGAGAGCCATGTTCTCTCCATCTCCAAGTTTTCTTTTCCTTCACCTTAGAATTTTTATCAAGCAACAAAATTTAATTTTTTTCCTTCAATAGCCATGCTGGCCGAATGCAGCCATGGCCATATTTTCTTTCTCTACAATTTAATTTGCAACAAATGAATGGAAATGGTCATCTTGTTCATGACTTAACCATATATATATGGTTTCCTATTTCCCTACACGTGCCCCCCCCCCCCCTATGTTGAGTCACCATTGCATTGTTTCATTATTATTATTATAAGTTTTAATCGGGTGGGACCCACAAAAACCGAATTAAGCTAATAAATTCTTAATTAATCATTAAATATTGTCTAATACTCTAATCACAATTAATTAATTCCCAATCTCCAATAATAACATTTTTACACTAATTACAATTTATAAATAATTTATGTTCTAATTAAAATTGAAAATTAAAAGTTTCTATTTCGTGTCCGGGAAGGGTTTCGTCTTTACTCGCGTCGATTCTTTTGCGAAAAATCTCGGCGTATAAAAATACGGGGTATAACACTCTGTTACTATCTGCCCGATCACTTGAACCCGCAGTCTGCCGCTGTGCCTGGGCGGCAACTAACTGCGTCAATAAATGGATAGCCTCGGTCACTTGTTGACCCGAAGTAGCTGGTGGAGGAACTGGAGCTGAAGCTCCTTCTTGTTTTTCTGCGTTGGGCGGGGCGGAGGAATTATTAGATGGAGCCTCATTATGTGATTCACCCTCTTCTACATTCATTGGCAGCTCTTTTTCTACCCGCCTTTTCATCGTAGTCTTGCCCTTCTAGGCGGCTGTAGCTTTTCCCTTTGGCGGCATTTCTGAAATCATAACACATATTAGGGAGTAGAAAATCATATAATACAACTCTATCGCACGATCTCTTAAGATGAAAGATGGTCATTTTTCCAAAATCCCTTGTAGCCTCTTGTTTAATAGTGTGGCGCTCAACACACCAAAAACAAGACTCTACTAGACACGGCTCGTAGACACCTTCTAGGACTGAACTGCTCTAATACCACTTTTGTCACGACCCGACTAGGAGCCATGACGGGTACCCGGGGCTAACTACCGAGCACCACTCATTCTATTACTCATCATACTCATTAAGCGTTCTTTTATCAAATTCATACTCAAATCATAGAAAAATCATTTTTCGTTGGGAAACATAATTACTTTTATATATACATAAGCCCTTCGGCTATCAAAATAATGTATACATATACAATAGTAACATCATGAGACCATACCACCCACACATGCGTATCCACGAGCCTCTACTAAAGTACTAGACATAGGGACGGGACAGGACCCCGTCGTGCCCAAAATATACATATATACACAAAAGAATAATCAAAGGCACCTCCGGAACAATGGAGTGCTCTCAGGTCAGCTAATAGCTCCTACGAGTCTGGATTACCTCCCTGTCTACCTGTGGGCATGAACACAGCGTCCAAAGAAAACGGACGTCAGTACGAACATTGTACTGAGTATGAGAGGCATAAGTAATAATAATAATACGTCAATGAGATAAAGGAAGCATCAAATAAGGAGCAACCTGTAACTGACTGTCAATTATAAAAGAAATAATGCATGCTGGCTTACTTCATAATCATCATCATATCATGTATGCATATATGTATAAACTTCCCAATGATATAGGTACGGTGTGACAATCATTAGCCTGCGTCCAGGCCTCCCGTGTTCGGGGTACCATCTCATGCCGCCCACTAGTGGTGTCTGCCCATGTCATCTAGACATGGTGTATACGCTGCCCGCCTTAGCGGTGTCTTCCTGGCCATATAGGCGCAGTGTAATACCATCAACATGTACTCATCATAATGCATGCATAGAAACTCAAAGACAGCTATACTTTATCGAGGTGACATAAGGTCCTGAACCCCCGATTCCATTATGGAGCATTTATAAGCATTCTGCTCACCTTGAAGGAAATAGTATATAAGGTGAGTGTATACAATAAACAACATCATTAACTTTGTAGTAACATCATATCATGAACTCTAGAATCTTTTGACTTAAGCTCATCATCATCATTATTGGGCTCATAATGTATCTCTTATCTCATATGGCTATTCATGAACATAGACTCTTAGTTTTCCGGGATGTAGGAGATTCATGGAGAAGAAGGAAAAATCATGCCATAGGATTCATGCCTTAGAAATAAATAACTAGCCTCACATACCTTTTTCGTTTAACTAATCTATAGCTTTCTTCTTCTCCTTCAATGCCCACGTTTCTGCCTTCAAGAGAATTCGCATTAACATTAGCTAATCGATTACTTAAACGTGCTTGCTAACTATAAAGAAAATTGGGCAGCATTTCCTTTGTTTATACGACTTTCCCCTTATTCCATATCAACTCCCAAACATCGATAACAACATTCACAATATAATAGGCAACAATCATCATTCATCTACACTATTCCCATTTCACAATTTCCCTTCAATTTCGCCATAATTGTGGTTATAGTTCACTATCGCATTTTCTCACATATAATACTTACCCCATGTTCTAAATGTCATTTATAGCAGACTTATAATCACAACATACCAATATTCATAATTCACCCCAAACTATTACTCAACAATGACAATATTCACACATTCATGACCCGTTTCCTATATCCATCTACATTCCAAGCGTTTTAACTTTTCAACACCTTAAATAACAAGGAATGATCATAAAACTCACCTTAGATGATGGAAGAATAAGACTTTAGTGGGAATTCTCTTCTTGCACAAAAACCCTAGTCCACTTCCCTTGGGATTTCTTGGCTTAGATGAACTTTGATATGTTTCATACACTTGATTTTGTGGGTTTGATCAAGTTGATCATTAATTTCTCTTAGGTTCTTGTGGATGCAGAGTGGAGAGGATTCTAGAGGATTCTTGAAGTGTGGAGAGTGGAAAATGAAATGAAATAAATGAGAGAGAGGTCCTTATATCGTTTTAAAATCTATCGTGACCAGATTCTACGGACCAACATACGGTCCGTATAATTTATACTGACCGTATGTGTGGCCGTAGATCTGGTCAAGTGAGGTGTGCTATTCTGGGCTGATTATATGGCCAGACATACAACCAGTATAATTTATACGGCCAGTATGTTGGGCCGTATAATGCCCAGTTCATCTGAACTCTTTCTCGTTGACTCGTTTGATCTCCAATCCTTATGGACCCTTCTTGACACTTGATTAACACCTCAATACCAATCCAAGGGACATTATCACTCTTCTTCGAAACATCTTTAAGCCATCATTAACTTGTTGCTCATAATTCTTACCCGACACGCAACATATTTCTTACTTTCCTTGACAACCTTCTTCCCTTACGTCAAATGTCTTTGAATCTCAATTAGGATCATCAAATGCTATTTATTACTTATTAAAATATCGTATACGTCGTGCCCTTCGCTATCCTATTCACTGTGCGTTAACGGGAAATATTTCCAAGGTGTAACAGGGACGAACTCTACCCGTTCTTCGACCTCCCTTCTTGGGCTTGGTGGTGTGATGGAGGCACCCTCTCTTGATGGCCACATGGGTTCTAGTTGGTCAAACTCCATCTCCTCTTCTTCCATCTCCTCAACTACGAGAATGTACTCCGGAAGTATCCCATTTCCCTTATCCAAAACATTCTCGTTTTGGTGTTGTGTTTCAATAGGTTCCTTGGGCGGACTTTTTGCCGAATCCATTAATTCATTGGCCTCTTTGATTTTGGCCCTAACTGCCTGCATCTTCCTCTCGAGATCTTGAACTTTGCAACTGAGCGAACCCTCACCTATCCTCTTGACCTCGTGCTCTGATACGTTCTGCGCATCCATCTTCAGATTCTGAGAATGTCACTAAGCTTCGTATGGGCATTTTTTTTCATTATTTTTCTTTGGGATAGTGGTAAGTACTTGAGATAAATTAAGCATTTAAACGGAACATATAAAACAAACAAGTCACGTAAAGTAATTTATACAAGTGTAGGTGCACTAATCGCGTTCCTAAGGCATACTAATCGTTAGAAACATGAATATGCCAGTTGAGTTAAACCATTTCCCCTATAATCATGAAATTTCATTAATAATAATATTCTTTCCCGAAGGGGTACAAAAGGGATAAAAGTAAAGACAGTGCATAAAATGAATCAGCAGATGTGTCCTCCGGTGGCTAATGATGAAGCTCGGTCAGTCCTGGCCTTCTTTGCCTTTCAAAGGGTAGTCTGGATATGAAGATGGGACAATGTCAATGTGGCCTCTATCAGAAATCCCTTCTATGTGAAAGTCAATTGAGCAACGTCATCCAAAGTCTTATTCATCAGATCATCAAGCTCAACCAAACAGTCATTAGTAAACTCCAGCTCACACCTCAACATAGCTATGATGGCTTTGTCGTGCTCAATCTTTTATAAATACTTAGTATCTCTTTTGTCAACTTTCCTCTAAACCAGACGGGCTCGAATCTCGGCCTGTGAATCCTTATCTTGTACACAACTGTAGAGAATGGGTCTGGGAGGGAGAGTACCCTATAAGTCGGCCCTTAACCAATCCTTATACTCAACCACACACCCAGGACGAAACCTATTAGGAGCTATAGTATTGGGACCCCATGTCATGCAACCTTTCCATTCCATTCGCGCAAGCACTCCAAAGCTTTCGGTGGCCTATCCTCGTCATAGTCAACGATGAAATCTCCTATGCCCCCGACTTGGGGTATGATTTGGATCCTCCCAAACTGTCTTAAGACTCTGGTACAAACTGTCTTAAGACTCTACTCTTGACCACAATTGTATTGGATATGAAGTCGTGGAACATCCATTGAAAACTTTCTTCTTTCAACCTAGAAAAGGTGAAGGCCCAACTCTGCTTGATTTGGTCCCCAAAGTTTGGACAAAATTTATGGAGACCGTCCTTTTCAACTGGCTTACTTAGGTACTGGTTAACCCCACCTTGATTATATGTTTGAGGATCCACCATTGTAGGAGTAGGTTACATCCTTGGAAGTATTTGTAGTGGTTTCGGCACAGGCTTAAGGCTCGGTACAGATTGACTAGGATAATTGGGGTTAGGTCAAAGTATTTGGTTTCTTCTTGTTAGGTTATGTCGTAGAAGATGACATGGGTAACTGAAATGACTTGGGTGTCTATGGCTAGCGACCAATATTTGGGAAAAACCGTAATTCCCAAAAAGCTAATGGAAAAGGCTAAGGGTCGGGTGGCTAACCATTCGGCATAGGTTTTGAACTCCCCCGGATGTTTCACAAATCCACTTCGTTTCCCGAACCTTTTGTACAACTCTCTAAAGGGTATGGTTGGATCGTGGGACCAATTGGTGTGGGATAAGGAAAGCATTTTGCAAATTTAGGAGTAGGTGGGCTTTTCTGGGATTAAGGTATTTTGGTCGGGTTTCTTTCTTTTTTTTAGTCCCGAACCTACACTAGTCTAAACATCCTTAAACTCCTCTAAGGTGGGTGCCATATCTACATTACTCCTAAAGCGGAAGATCATTCTATCCCGATCCCAAAACCTGGTAATTACTTCTATCAACTCTTTGCCACCCGTCATTGTCATAATAGATGTCAAATTTCCTAAATGACATAAAATACCCTCATTTTCCTCTTAAGACATTTGGGCCCACCAAATATGTAGTAAGTCCGGTGTAGTAAGAACCATATCGAATTCCAAATTGACTGACATCTACAAAAAAAATGATAACGACGAGGTTAAGGAGATCCCGAATTGGAATTTAAAAAATTAGAAGTGCGGAAGCAAAAGTAAAAAAAGAATCTGAAAATTCGAAAAAATAAATCAGCGCCAAAAACTAGCTTCTAGAATCTACTTATAAGTATGTTGACTTGCATTGGTCCAAGTATGGGAAATCTTCTATGCTTCTAAGGAACATAATCCACATTTATTGAAGTCTTGACCAACTGCTTCTTTATTACTATATAAAGGGGAGCTTGTTTTCATTGTAATTAAGATTTGAAGAATATAATATAATCGAGACTTCTTTTGAACCTTTGTGGAGAATTACCTTGGATTTATCTTTTGACCTAGCTAGTTCATAGTTCAAGGTAGTAAGATAACTTCCTTTTGATATATTTGGTTTCTTCTTCGTATTCTTAGAAGGAGATCAGTACACATACTAATTGTTGTCTAATGTTCCTCAGGAAGTGGTCAAGATCCAAATTCTAAGTTTGATTCGTTTCTCACGTAAAAGCATTTGGTTCATCTAATAATCAATTCGTTGTTACTTGGATCTTTTCAGTCTTTAGAACTTGTGTTCTTGGAACTATTTCCCTGAATTTCCCATATCTTTATTTTTTAGATTATTTTCTATTTTTGCTTCCGCATTTCTTATACTTTAATTCTAAATTTGGGATCTCCCTAACCTCATTGTTATCAAGTGGTATCAGAGCGGTTCTATCAAGATTCCGTTCTTGTTAATCTTGGGGATTCTTGAAAAAAAAAAAGAAAAAAAATCAGCGGCAAAAACTAGCTTCTAGAATCTACATTTAATAGTTGTTTTAATCTATGTTGACTTGCATTGGTCTAAGTGTATGTTGACTTGCATTGATCCAAGTGTGGGCAATCTTCTATGCTTCTAAGGAACATAATTGACATTTATTGAAGTCTTGACCAACTGCTTCTTTATTACTATATAAAGGGGAGCTTGTTTTCATTGTAATTAAGATTTGAAGAATATAATATAATCGAGACTTCTTTTGAACCTTTGTGGAGAATTACCTTGGATTTATCTTTTGACCTAGCTAGTTCATAGTTTAAGGTAGTAAGATAACTTCCTTTTGATATCTTTGGTTTCTTCTTCGTATTCTTAGAAGGAGATCAGTACACATACTAATTGTTGTCTAACGTTACTCAGGAAGCGGTCAAGATCCAAATTCTAAGTTTGATTCGTTTCTCAAGTAAAGGCGTTTGGTTCATCCAATAACCAATTCATTGTTGCTTGGATCTTTTCAATCTTCAGAACTTGCGTTCTTGGAAGTTCTTGGAACTATTTCCCTGAATTTCTGTTATCTTTATTTTTCAGATTATTTTCTATTTTTGCTTCCGCATTTCTTATATTTTAATTCCAAATTTGGGATCTCCCTAACCTCGTTGTTATCAAAAAAGCTAGGTTAATTCCACCCTCCCCCCCCCCCCCCCAATAGGCAATGGTTTAACTCATAGGCATATTACATGTTTCCAAGTAGCACATAATATGAGATGCGATGTTATGACCATACTTGACACGGGGTAGTCTTCCTATTGGGTTTAGATACGTCTAAAATATCCAAACCCCTGGTCTACTTCATCTTTGGATTTTGCTTAGCTCTAATCCTAGGCTTAAGCAAGAGTGGGTTTTTAGAATTGAACTTAGACCCGAGCAAACTACTCGGGGTGAACCGTTGGATGACTGCACACCAACTTAACGTTCAACGTGTCCCAAAGAAAGGGTGTTTCGGGTTTTTAGTGAAGGCTAGACCGCGATCCCGCGTCTCCCTTTTGAAACCATACTTTTTGCCAGGAGTGGCAGAGTTAATGATATGATATGAATGACAGTTTAAAATTGCGAAATTTAAACACATAAGCAAATAAATACAGTTAAAATCACATTATATTGAAGCTACTACAAAGTTGTTGGTGCTCTAAATTGAATTTTAGTATTTTAGAGTGGCCACCTAATTTATTTGAGTAAAATTAGAAAAACCGAGTTTAAAAGGGTTTATCAAGCAAGAGAAAAATCCTTTTTAGACCAGAGTTCCAGTTAAGGGTTCTGATGATCCCTAGGGAAGGTTTTAAGCACCCTCGTATTAAGGATCGGTAGAATACGGTTGACCTACGAGCTTCAATGTGTGATCAACGTGTTTATTTGCTTAAGATGGTTTAGTTTTCCCCAAAATGTCATTCTTTATCATAAATTCAAAATTTCGGCAAAATGTCCCGTTGGAAAAAAGGGTTTTGGTTTCAAAAATCCGTATAAGTGTTCAACTCACTCTGTTGCCGGACTAAGACACACTCGGGATTTCTCCCATGTAGAGTCACTACAATTTTAGTCCTAATAAAATGATTTTAGTACTTATAGGTTTTCTTATACATATATAAGAAAATATGGAGTATATCTCCTATTTATACACACACACGCGCGCACACACACACACAGATATATATATATATATACATGTCAAGTCAACCTCAAGTCAACCCATAATCTATTCCAAAGTCCATCTTATCTCAAACTTGGTCCAAATAGAATTCCTCTTGTTTTCAGTCCGTAGTGTTTTGGGCTTCTCAACCCAACGATTCAAAAAATCATTTAAGTCCAAGTTCAAAAGAGTCTGTTTCTGCTTCAAACGATCCTGAGTCCTCAAACTTCCATATTTCCAGAATTTGTAGAAAACTGTTTGAAGTGTTTTTCAACAAGATAATTTTCTCAAAAACAATCTTTAAGTACTTTTTCATTTTTTGCCTCAAATTCCATTTTTAGGTGGTTCAATAAACAACACAGTTTTAGCAGTTGGGCTTAAGGGCCAAAACAGTTTACGTAGCCACCGTTTTATTGCTAAATTCTACAAAGGGGGACTGAGGGCCCAAATAATTTTCCCCTTAGTCATTTGTTTTTGAAACCATTTAACCTAATTCAATGTCGAAACAATTTTTGAAAATTTATTTAAAGAATTGGATTAAGTGTCAATTTCATGCAAATGTTATATTAGTCAGTTTTGACAGATTAGGCGATTTCCTAAAATACTAAGTGATGTTTCCTAAGTTCAACACACGCATAAGGGGGTTTCAATATTTTTTTACATGTCTTTACAAATACCTGTACACATAGTAATTGAAATACAAGAAGAAAGTTAGGCTGGTGGGACTACCTAAGCCCACCAGTTGGCTATTTTCACCCATAGCTGGGCCTTCAACCATTTTCACCCGTGGTTGGGCCTTCAATATATTAGCTTCCCTTATTTTCATCGAACTCGATCAAAGAGGAGTAGTTTAAGTCACATGGAACATAGAAGAAGATAAGGATTAGGGCATGCTTAAGGTTTGTAGGCATAACTATGATAAAGATATATATGATTCTCAGAAATAGTATAGAGACTGGCCCAAAAAATAGGAACACAGATGGCCCAATTGGGTCAAATTAAGAGAAGTTTAAGAAGAATAGAAATCCTACACGTTATCAGAAAAAAAAAAGGAAATAGACCAAACATAAATAATAGGCCCAATCTCATCAGAGCCCAATACCAGAATACACATATACTTAGCATTCAAACAGTCATGGGATATAGGTCAGTGAAAAATAGAGGATATATACATATACACTAAGTATACAAACTCATATATATACCTGGGGTATGTAGAATTTTGGGAATACTTAGTATATTTTTAGATATACCCTCTGTATACAGTCATTATACTCAGACTGACTACTATACATGTTTACAAAAAGATTTAATCATGGAATAAGTCATCTAAAAGGAGCATGCAACCGGTTCAAGAGTCATACCAGAGATGGTATACCTCAATACACCTTAAATATATAGATATAGAGTGCTCATAACCACATAAACAAGCAAATCCAATTTATTTATCATGCTATACCCTCATCACAAAGCATAAAGTTACTGATATCTCACATGACTGATATACACAAGCCTCTTTAATTAATATTAGATCACATAGTGAGTAATGTCACATGAAGAACCCCAGCAGCCTAGATTCAAAGTAATTGGGCTGAGTTAGACTTGTAACTCAAAACCTCATCACTCTTTTCTTGGCCCTAGGTAAGTCATTCATGATCTTTTACGCAATAAGTGACCAAACTCTACGTCAGTTTTCTAAAAAAAAAAACAAGTTAAATCTTAGAGGGACACAAGATACAGAGACCAATTAGTATGTTATGTTTTGAAATACATCATGCATAATTATCAAAAATGGCAGTACTTCAAAGTTAAGCAAGACCGGGATTCATGCATGATTCAAACACATGCTGAGGATGGCAATGAGTAGATAGGGTATGCATGAGCTTTCAGGAAACTGCCTCTTTAAAACATCTAAACAAGTTTCTTTTGATTCAAACCCTATATGCATATCTAAGTCTCAATTTAAACCTCACAATAACCATATTGTACCACCAATATACAATAAAGATAACTGGAAACAAATAAAGGTATCATCAAATTTCAGACAAACATAAAACATGACATTTAGCATGGAAACATGAGTAAACACTTGATAGCAAACAGGACAACAGACTCAAAGGCTAATACTGGATAATTTTTAATCATAAGGCATCATATATCACATGTTCATAGATACATATACCAGCTTATTAGTTAGACATGGATTGAATGCACATACTGAGGTATCTAGATCAGATTTGAGATAATATGCAAGATACTAAACATGACTTCACTTGTTTAATGCACAGATCCAAAACAGAAATAGTCACGAGGCTGATTCAAACAATGTACATACTAGACCTCAATTAGAGGAGACTTAACCTAGACAGTGGCAGCATAGACAGAGATCAACATGGTCCAACTCATCAAGACCAGAGAAAAAAGACTCAACCAAGCTCGACACTTCACATATACTTTATATTCTTATCAAGTTGAACAAATCAGACCTTATAGGTGTTATAGGGGGAACTCTGGTTGATTTAACTATCCTTGATGAAACTGAGCTTGCTGATATAAACACTAATCAACTAACACATCAATGTGTTTTAAGACATAGACCCACATTAGGACTATGCTATCTTGCTTTAAGGTAAAGTAGGACAAACAATGCTTAACATGGTTCTAAATTAGATTATCAACAAAAACAAAGCTAATCTAACATGAAAAGGATTAAACTAATCAACCAAACATTAACCAAGGCTAAACCAGAAACAACTAAACAATCTAATTACACATAGAGGGGCATGAATACCTAAGTACATCTATACTACTAAAATAATTAAACACATAAACAACAATTACTAATTATACCTAAGTAGTAAAATAACTAAAAAAAAAAAAAGAGAAAATTACCTCTTGTGAGTGCAACCGCTTGTCGAGATCCATTCGGTTTCTCATGAACCAATGAGATTCGTGGATTCAAAATCACTAACAACCAATAACTATTTAAAGATTTACAGACATATGATCGTTGCCATGTAAAAAAATTGAAGAAAAGAGGGAGATTATACCATGTTTGGGTTGCGTTCGCTGAAAAAGAGTAGGAACAATTAATGCTTTTCTCCATTAGGCCATGCGGGACCTGGAGAAAGCAAGTTACGACTGAATCTTTGCCAAAAATGGTGATGATGACCCGAGGAGAGAGAAAGCCACCTGCGGCGGCGGCAAGGGTTTCGCGAGTGAGGAACCCTTCTCTCTTCTCAAGGGTTTGTTTGGTTGAGACGGAAACGGAATGAGGGGGTATTACCCCCTTTAGAGAGTGGCTTGGGCCAGGTCGGTCCATTAATGGATTGGGCTGACCATCTTTTTTTTAAAAAAGAATTAGAGGGGCAGTGTATATATATATACGTGTGTATACACAATATACACATTATACGTGTATATCTGTGTATATATGCGTATATATATAAAGGCAATTGTATATTAATTTACAAAATGGCCATAATTAAGAAGGTCAATCAATTTGAACTCCTCAAATGAAGTCAAACATGATTAATCATGGTTAATTTATGCAAATGGACTCAAATTGAAAATATAACCTTAATTATGGCCACATTTGGCTCAATCGAACAGATTAAATGCCAAATTGCAATAATGACCTCTATTGACTTGAACCATGGACTTGGTTATTTCAATTAAGGCCCAAATTATGCTAATCAAACAATTTAAAGGCTAATTTTGAAATAATTACCGATTTGAACCAATGAATTTGACCTTTTTAATTAACGCCAGAATTAGCTATCAATTGATTATTTCAATTATAGCCACTATTAGCCATGCAACAAAAAATTTAAGGAATTTAACCAAAATTAAATAATTAATTAATTATGATTAATTCTAATAAATTGTGCCAATGCATATGAAAAAAATTAAGAGCTGATGGTAAAATGATTAATTTATTTAATTAGTCAGATTCCTTGAATTGAACAGTGTAGAATGCTTGTTAACTGATTTTCCTGTCAATTTTATCAATTAGATAAGTAATTATTTTGAATTATATTTTGATTAATATTTGACAAATGCTCCTTATTAATTATAAAAATATAAATTGAATTCTAAATGATTTACAATATTATTGAAGTTATTTTGCCAAATGAAATGGCAAAATGTTATCTAAATAATTTTATAAAATCATCTTGACTTGTAGAAAATATACATTTTACTCCATTTGATATCCACGGACTCTGGGTAATTAAAATAAATACGGGAGGTAAAAAATTAGGTGTCAATAATGTTACACCCCGTAGTGTTGTATGTTGAGGTTCGAGCTACCTTTCTTGAGGCATATGAGAGTATACGTGTTTATCTTATAGTTAAGAGGGTTTAAGTTCATATAATAAGCTATGGAAGGATCGAAGAGCAAGTGAACCAAGGAAATTAAGTTGTTGGAACTTTGGAGAAACTGTGAACGGCAATGTTGGCCCAACTTGGAGGAAGAATATCTTTTAGTATAGGAGGAGTTTTGAGGCAAAGAAAAAGCATAAAGTGAAGTTCAGGAAGTCTAGTTTCCAACGCAACAAACCACTCATCGATACGGTACCGGAGTGAGGAGATATGGGCATTAAAAGCCGAGCTGGCAGGACAGGAAAATGGTCTGCGCGAACGTGCCAGGAGTGCCGATAACGCGCAGAGGACAAAGGGCCAACTCAGCCCGAACGCGCTGAGCAATTTTTAGGTCGGTGCAACCCGAGCCTAAAAAGTTATAAAAAGTGGTTACCCCCTTATTTTCTTCAAAGCCACCCCTGAAAACCTCTCAAAATTTTTGGAATCCTCCACCAAGTTCCACACACCAAATTTTAAGGCAAATCGAGTATAATCCCCGAATTCTGGTCTAGACAGCGTATAGTTGCAATTATAAAATCGTATAGCGACGAGTTCTGGCTCAAATTCAAGGTGGAAAGTGAAAATATTGCAATACTAGAGGGAGTAAGGTATGAATCACTCCTTATTAATATTAGTTTCGGTTTGTTTATGGAGGTAAAACTATTAAACCGTCTTATAATGAGTTGGTTAGTTGAAGAATTTGGAAAACATCATGTGAGATGTTTTATGACGTATATTGGTGTTGGAAATGTTGTTGTTGATATTGGTATAGTTGTTGTGGTTGTTAGTTGTTGAATTGTGATTTCGGGCTAGACATATAAACAGGGGAGATGTTGCTCGAATTTCGACATACTTTAAATGGAATTAAATCCAAGACTTAGGATGAGTATATGACATTGAGCCTAACCATAGTACAAATGGTTTATATGTAGATTTACGAGCTGGAAAGGAAATGTTGAATCACTAAGGAGACCAAAAGGTATGTTAAGGCTAGTCCCTTTCTTTCTAAAGGCATGAGTCCTACGTTACGATTCCATATATGTCTTCCATAACATCCTTGTTCCCGAAAAGCTAGAAGTTCATGATTCTCAAGGTTTTTATGATATTAAAGATGAGATGTTTTCTATGAGGACCATGATGACTTCTTTCTTGTGAATCCATACATGTCTCCCATAATGTCCTTATTTCCAAAAGCTAAAGCTTCATGATTCTTAAAGTTTCTTATGACGCTAAAGATGATTATGTTTCATGATGAAAATGATCCTATTTCTAAAAGTTTCAAAGTTTATGAAATTAATGCTATGATGAGATTATTAAGTTTATTTCATGAATTCCTTAACGCTATTCATTATTGTTGATCTCACCTTATAATAATTGTTCCGTCAGGGTGAGATATAGCGATGATGATTGTTCCATAAAATAAATCGGAGGTTACCGACCTTACGTCACTCTGATAGAGTCATAGCTTTTATTTGGGCTCTCGTGCATGCTATATATATATATATATATATATATATATATATATATGGGATATGGGAAAAGGGCGAGGCGTTATATACGCATAGCCACCTGATCAGTTGGTATATTATGATATCATTTCGGACACTGGATATATCGGTATGGATTGGGTTGTAAGTTCCTCGGCACTAATATATGATATATGGATCGGGCCGTTCATTCCGCGGCAATATAGTCTATTTATGGATCGGGTTGCACGTTCCACAGCATTACTATTATGTTATATAAGTATGAAAAATGTTTTTTTTTTAAAGAAAGCTAAGCATGCATGGTATCCTCCTTAAGAGGCAACCTGATATACAGGTGGTTTCTTTATCCCATGCTATGTTTCATGTGTCTTATTATAATACTATACATGCCTTACATACTAAGTACATTGTTCGTACTGAAGTCCTTTCTTGTGGACGCTGCGTTCATGCCCGTCGGATCAGATAGCTTGCCAGGCGTTCCAGACCAGTAGGATCCCCCCCCCCCCCTCAGCCGAAGTCAGTGTACTCCATTGGTCCGGAGCTGCAACCCTTTTTGGTATGCTGTTTTGCTATGTAGATATATGGGTATAACAGGGCCTTTTCCTATCTTTTCTACAGTTTATATTCCATAGAGGTCTGTGGATAGTTGTACATAGCGGGAGCGTCATGTAGCTTGTGGTCTCTTATTTTTTGTATAGTACATATAGTGGCCAGGTCGGACTGCATTGTCATCCTTTGCACACCTGCCTATATATATATATATATATATATCCATGTGGACTGTTTATGAGTTGTTGAGGTAGAGTGTATTACATAAATTTTACAGTAGATGCTATCATTCAGATATAAGTTAGAAATGGGCTGCCAGGTTATTCTGTATATGGCAAGTACGAGTTTAGGGGTGCTTGGTCAGTAGTGGTCAGGCACTCGTCACGGCCCATTGGTTTGGGTCTTGACAAAAGTGGTATCAGAGCAGTTCGTACTAGGGTTGTCTACAGACCGTGTCCGGTAGAGTCCTGTTTATGTGTGTGAAGCCGGCCACACTTATAAACAGGAGGCTGCGGGGCATTTAGGAATCATTGACCTTTCCTTCTTTCTTAGATCGTAAGATAGAGCCATGGTCTAGGAAAGATCGTTTCTGACCCTCTTTCCTTGATGGTAGGTGCAGTTTGACAAGAGATGAAGAGGTCGGCTTCAGATAGTGGGGGTGCTAGGAAGGCCCCCAGGGTGGATTTGGGACCCCAGATTCCAGGACCGAGCAGGAGGAGTCCTAGCTATTCTATTGAGACAGACCCTTCCGAGGACCCCGAGATCCCTCCAGAGTTCGTGACTTCCATGGAGGAGGACCCGTCAAAAGATAGTTCTGAGACGGACCCGTCTGAGGGTTCGTACGAGACGCCGGTGGAGGAGGCTCCCGAGGCTGTACCAAAGTTGAATCCTCCAGTTTCCCATATGATGGAGCACTATGTTAGGGCGGCCACGCCTCTGAGTGTTACCGATTATTCTAGCCCTCTATCTTGGCCTTCGGTAAATCAGGAGTTGCCAGGATATTCGTACCTCTTGGATTCGGATGAGGGAGATGAGGAGGGCCAGACCAGTAGATGGCGGGAGGATGATGAGGAGGATCCTTCACTTTACAGCCCTCCAGACCAAGAGCAGGACAGACCGGCTACATGTATGTGGGTCTTTTATTGAAATTTCTTATGTGTGTACAACTATTGCAGGATATCATTAATAGTTGACAAATGGGAATTTGAAAGGAACCGATAACCAAAGTACTTATAGGTAACTGCGAATAAGACGTTTTTGGCCACCACTAGGAATCTTAAAAATTAGGAATGGAAGAGAGTCGAGGGTGCTGATTGATGGCTATTATTGGGAGTTCTGAAGGCTAAACCAGTATTTGCTCGGTTAGGAGAGTAAGAGACCTTTCCAATCTGGAGGGAGATGCATTACAGGAATTTTATTGAGATCCTCTAGAACTTCAACTTGTTTTAGGTTATGTGATAAAGGCCACATAGCAGGATGGATGCGATCATAAGCACTAATGCACCGGATCCCCTCAGAACTTCAAAGTTAAGCGTGCTTGGGTGAGAGTAAAACTAGGATGGGTGACCCCCTGGGAAGTGGGCTAAAGAAGTCCTACAGATTCAGACATAATAGAAGAAGGAGGAACTAGAATAGCTTGAGGGAAATTAGAAGCGTGTGAAACTCACAGATGGAAACTTTAAATGATCGCGAGAGATAAGGCGGACCGGCTTGGCAAAGAGAGAGATGACGTATTACAGGTACAGAATTAGGACGAGTTTAAACAGTATTAGGGGATACTTTGTAAGTAAGGTGTTAGTAAATGTATATACGATATCTTATGTGTGGTTAGCTAGTATGCGTGCCTCGATGATCAACGTTGCAATATGTTAGGGGTATTGATTGGACAAGGTATTGAAGTTTAAGTGGCAGGTGCTATAGAGCAAGTTGACATTATTTTCTCTAGAGGTTAGACCTGGATAAGCCTGATGTAATAACATCAGGGAAAAGAAGAAAGTAAGTAACCTGAGAAAAGGAGAAGTGTTAGCAATGGAAGCATGTTGCTAAAATGGGCCAAGTCAAGCTTCCGATTAAAAAAAAAAAAAATCAGGACGACGGTAGCAGCAAAGAACCATTCTGGTGAACCTCGAAGGTAAGTATACGGAAAGAACGGAGCGTGATAGTGTGGAACAAAAGACGAGTGTAGAGAGTTCGAAATTAGATTCTAACAAATGGGACTGAAGGGCAGTAACAATGAATAGGGATGTGAATGGGGAAAGAGTAAGACGGTTTTGCGAAGATGCTAAGGGGTTTTCGACTTTTAAGGGGCATCCGAAGAGGTAAATAAATAGTCATAATAAATGAATAGTCATAATAGCACGCCACAATCACCTCGGAAACAGAGAAGCCCTTCAAAAAAGATGACTTAGAGATAAAACGGATTTGCACTTCTAAAAGGATATTCTACGAACTCCAGGGCCAATGTTATAAAATGGAAAGTGGAAAAGATTATTTAGGAGTGAAGGAACTCAAAACTCCTGAGGATGGAAGTAAGAAGGGTATACGAATGAATTGGTTGAAGGAAGTCAAACAATCACCAAGAATAGGAGAGAGGATAATAAGTTAACAAAGCTGACTAGGAGGCAATATATCAGTGACAGGGGATAAGAACCTCTGTAAAGACTATAGAGATTCGATCATAAAAGAAGTAATAGTGCACGGGTAATATTTGTAAATATGAACTAGCCGTAGTGGCAAAAAGAAAGATGAAGGCTTGACCAAAAGAAGAAGGGAAAGAGTGTACTTTGTAAGGATTTCATGATAAGAACAAGAAGCGGCAGGACACTGGAAGAACTACGAAGCATAGTTGTTGTCACGACCCAACTAGGGGCCGCGACGGGTACCCCGGGCTAACCGCCGAGCACCGCTCGTTCTGTCGCTCGTTTTACTCATTTAATGCTCTTTTTATCATCTTTATACTCTTAGCGTAGGAAAATTGTATTTCATATGAAAACATAAAATACTTTCATATACATATGCCTTTAGGCTATCAAAATAATACATATATATATATATATATATATATATATATACAGTGGCGACCTCGTGAGACCATCTAACCCGCACTGTGTATCTACGAGCCTCTACTGGAGTATTAAACATAGGGACGGGACAAGACCCCGTCGTGCCCAAAAATACACATACATGGTTATATATATAAAAAGAATAATCATAAGCACCTCCGGGACAATGGAGGGCTTCCAATCAGCGGACAACTACTATGACTCTGGATCGAGCTCTTCCCCCTGTCTACCTGTGGGCATGAACACAGCGTCCAAAGAAAACGGACGTCAGTACGAATATTGTACTGAGTATGAGAGGCATAAACAACGAAATAAGACAATGATGTAAAGAAGATATCAGTATAGAACATCTGAATTTGACTGTCAAGTATAAGGAAAACAAGTCATGCTGTCTTACTCATGCTCATCATCATATCATATATGCATCATGTATAAACTGCCCGTCCGTATCGGATCGGTGTGATAATCATAACATTAGCCTGCGTCCAGGCCTCCCGCGTCTGGGGTAACATCTCATGCCGCCCACTAGTGGTGTCTGCCCATGCCATCTGGCCATGGTGTATCGCATAGCTGCCCGCCTTGGCGGTGACTGCCCGGCCAAATAGGCACGGTGTAATAGTAATATCATCATATGCTCATCACAATATGCTCAGCTTATCATAATACATACATAAGGCTCAAGATCAACCATACTCTATCGAGGTGACGTAAGGTCGTGATCCCCCGATTGCATTATGGAACAATCATGGACATTCTGCCTCACTTTGAAGGAATTATCATATAAGGTGAGTGTAAGCGATAAATAACATCATTAGACTTTCTATACTTTAACTCATTACCTTGTGTAGCTAATTATAGACATAGGCTCATGGATAAGAAATAAGTTACGCTATAGGATTCATGCCATTAGAAAGAAGGGACTAGCCACACATACCTTTGACGTTTAACTAAGCTATCGTTCGCTTGTTCTCCTTCGATATCGCGTTTCTACCTTCAAAAGAGAATTCGCATTTACGTTAGTTAATCGACTATAAGAACGCGCCACTATTTCTTGGGAAAATTGGGCGGCACTTCTTTGTTATACTACTTTTCCCATATTCTATATTAACTCCCAAACGCTCGCAATATTGAAATCAACAATCATCATTTACATGCACTAACCACAATCCACCATTTCTCTCTAATTTCTCCACATTTATACTTATAACTCATTATCGCGTTTCCCCATATATGATACTTATTTCATGGTCTAAGCATCCTTTTCAACATATTCATAATCATAGCGCATCAACATTTGTGATTCCATTCAACTACCATTCAATTGTGACACTATTCATCTATTTTAAGACCTATCTTCTATGTTTTCCTACCATTCAAGCATCTTAGCTTTCCAATACCTTAAACACCATGATGGAGTCATGAAACTTACCTTAGATGATGGTGGAACAAGCCTAGGGTGGAATCCTTCCTTTTGCACCAAAACCCTACTTCACCTTTCTTGGAACTTCTTGGTTTGGATGAACTTCACTTGAGTTTCACACACTTTGTTTCATGGATTTAATGTTGTTGATCATTGATTTCCTTGTTATTCTTATGGTTGAAGTGTTTGGAGAATTTTCTAGAGAGTTCTTGAGTGGTGTAGATGAGAAATGAAATGAAAATGAATGAAAAGGGGTCCCTTATATTAATCACAACATCTAATTTTTTTATGAACAGTAGTCGGGATGCACAGTGGTCGTAAACCCACTTTACGAGCCGTATTCTGGTTTACGGTCCGTCCTTCACGACCGTATTTAAGCATAACAGAACCAGAAAGGTTTGCTAGAGTCATAGTAGTTTACGGTCACAGTTTACGGGCCGTATTTCGATTTACGGTCCGTATTCTGGGTCGTATTTAGCCATTTAGACATTTGGAAGAAAGTTGAAATCTTGGAAGGTTGGAGGACGACAGCAGTTTACGGTCCGTAAACTACTTTACGGGCCGTATTCCACTTTACGACCGACTGGGCCAAAGTGCAAACCTGCAACTTTTCACTGTACGTTCACGGGGAAATTTCCGAGGTGTAACACTCTTCCCCCCTTTTTGGAACATTAGTCCTCGAATGTTAAGTCATCGGGGATTCTGGAAAAATTTCGCCAGAGTTTTCCCTGTAATTTGGCACTACCAACCTGTCACAACATCCCATAATATCATCGCCTCATAGGTCTACATCACAACATCGACATACCTATGGCCACACGCGACCAAAAACATGAAAAATAAGCATACGTACCTCATATCGTTGGCGTTTCATCTTGAATCTCTCCTGGGGGTCGAAATAAATGCGGATACTTCGACTTCATACTCTCTTCTGCTTCCCACGTCATTTCTTCCCAGTTATTGTTTCGACACAAGACTTTAACTGAAACTACCTCTTTGTTTCAGAGTTTTCGCGCTTGCCTGTCGAGGATAGCAATAGGCACTTCTTCATAGGTCAGCTTTTCTGTTACTTGCACCTCATCTATCGGAACAATCTTCGTAGGATCTCCGATGCACTTGCGGAGCATCGAAACGTGGAAAACTGGGTGGACTAATTCAAGCTCCGAAGGTAGATCGAATTCATAGGCTATCTGACCCACCTTGCGGATGATTTTGTAAGGTCCAATGTATCTGGGACTTAGCTTCACTTTCTTACCAAATCTCATCACCCCTTTCATTAGTGACACTTTCAAAAATACCCAATCATTAATTTGAAATCCCAAGTCTCGTCGACGGTTGTCTGCATAGTACTTTTGGCGACTTTGAGCTGTCAACAACCGATCTTGGATCACCTTGACTTTTTCTATTGCTTGTTGGATCAATTCAGGGCCCACTAATTGTGCTCCTTCTATTTCGAACCATCCGATTGGAGATCTGCATTTCCTTCCATATAAAGCTTCATATGGAGCCATTTGTATACTAGAATGGTAGCTATTGTTGTATGTGAACTCAATAAGGGATAAGTGATTATCCTATCTACCACCGAAATCCAACACACACGCCCGTAGCATATCTTCTAAGGTTTGAATGGTACGCTCGGCCTGCCCATCAGTTTACGGATGAAATGCCGTGCTAAACTTCACTTGCGTGCCCAAACCTTCTTGAAAAGATTTCCAGAACTTAGCTGTAAACTGTGCTCCTCTATCTATGATAATAGATAATGGGATTCCATGGAGTCGCACAATTTCCTTGAGATACAACCTCGCATATTCTTCGGCTGAGTACGTGGTCCTAACTGGAAGAAAATGGGCTGTTTTCGTCAATCTATCCACAATCACCCATATAGAGTCATACCTGCCACGGGAATGAGGTAATCCCACGATGAAATCCATGTTGATCACTTCCCATTTCCAGGTGGGTATCTCTATTGCTTGCAATAAGCCTCCTGGCTTCTGATGTTCAAATTTTACTTGTTGGCAATTTGGACACTGTGCTACAAATTCGGCTACGTCTCTCTTCATGCCATCCCACCAATACATCATCTTGAGATCATGATACATTTTAGTTGTACCTGGATGCATAGAATACCGAGAACAATGTGCTTCTTCAAGAATTCGTCTGCGCAATTCTGCTACATTCGGCACACATAATCTGCCTCGGTACCTAAGAATTCCGTCCGTGGAAACTTCAAATGGAGATTTTTCCTTTCCATGAGACATGTCTTTGTATCGACACAATTGAGGATCTTCATATTGCCGTTCTTTCACTTCCATGTCCAAGGATGAAATTGTGGGATTATTGATACTAATCCCCGCATCACCCGAATCTATTACACGTACCCCAAGACTAGCTAGTTGGCGAAGTTCTTGAACCATCTCTTTCCTTTCTGGAGGGATTTCACATAAACTACCCATCGATCGTCGGCTAAGCGCATCGGCTACTACATTTGCTTTCCCGGGGTGGTACAAAATGGTCACATCATAATCCTTCAATAATTCTAACCACCGCCTCTGCCGTAAATTCAACTCCTTCTGTTTGAAAATGTACTGAAGACTTATGATCTGTATAGATATCAACGTGCACACCGTACAAATAATGTCTCCACATCTTCAAGGCATGAATGACTGCAGCCAATTCGAGATCATGAGTTGGATAATTCTTCTCATGTTTCCGCAATTGCCTCGAAGCATATGCAATAACCTTACCATGCTGCATCAATACGCATCCCAGTCCGACACCGGAAGCGTCACAATACACAACATAACCATCTGACCCTTCTGGAAGTGTTAAAACTGGAGCTGAGGTCAATCTGTCCTTCATCTCTTGGAAGCTGCGTTACAAGCGTCATTCCATTGAAATTTGGCTGACTTCTGGGTTAGCTTCATCAATGGGGCTGAAATAGATGAAAATCCCTCTACGAATCTTCGATAATAACCCGCCAAACCCTGAAAACTACGAACCTCTGTAGGCGTCGTAGGCCTTGGCCAAGTCTTCACCGCTTCAATTTTTTGAGTGTCAACTCGAATGCCATCATTTGAAATAACATGGCCCAGAAATGTCACGGAATTCAGCCAGAACTCCCACTTTGAAAACTTCGCATATAATTTCCAGGCTCGAAGAATGCCAAGAACAGTTCGCAAATGATCTGCATGTTCTGATTCTGTGCGAGAATACACCAGAATATCATCGATAAACACTATCACGAAGGAATCCAAGAGTGGCCTGAATACATTGTTCATCAAGTTCCTAAACACGGCTGGAGAAAGACATCATTAAGTCATCATTAACTTGTTACTCGTAAATCATTTCCGATACATAACGTATACCTTGCTTTTCTTGGCAAACTTTCTTCTCTTACCGCAAATGTCTTTGAAATCTCAATTAGGGTCATCAAATGCTATTTCTTACTTATTGAAATATCATATACTTTTTGCCCTTCATTAGTCTATTCACTGTACATCAACGAAAAAATTTTCTGAGGTGTGTAACATTCTCCCCCCCCTCCCCTAAGAACATTCGTCCTCGAATATTAAGTGCTCGGGAATTCTATGAAAATTTCGCTAGAGTTTCCCCTGTAATATGGCACTACCATCCTGTCACAACAGCCTATAATAACAAAGCCTCACAGGGCCATAACATCATATCAATAAAGTTTGGCCACACACGACCCAAATACATAAAAAGAAAACATACATGCCTCATGATCTTGATGTCTCATCTTGGATCTCTTCCGGGGGTTGAAATAAGTGTGGGTACTTGGACTTCATATTTTCTTCCTCTTCCCAAGTCATTTCTTCTCGGTTGTTGTTTCTCCACAAAACCTTAACTGAGGCCACTTCTTTGTTTCTAAGGCTCCATACTTGCCTATCTAATATGGCAATGGGTACCTCTTCATAAGTCAACTTTTCTGTCACTTGAACATCATCTACTGGCACGATCCTAGTAGGATCTCTGACACACTTACGGAGCATCGAGACATGTAAAACTGGGTGAACTGACTCCAAATAAGGGGGTAGATCTAATTCATAAGCCACTTTGCCTACCTTGCGCACAATCTCATAACGCCCAATGTACCGAGGACTAAGCTTCCCCTTTTTGCCAAATCTCATAACGCCCTTCATTGGCGACACTTTTAAGAATACCCAATCTTTCACTTGGAACTCTAAGTCCCTTCGATGATTATCTGCATAGGACTTTTGACGACTTTGAGCTGCTAATAACCGATCTTGTATGAGCCTAAATTTCTCTATGGCTTGCTGGACCAAGTATGGCCCTATCAATTTAGTCTCTCCTACTTCAAACCATACAATTGGGGATCTACACTTTCGCCCATATAAAGCCTCATATGGTGCCATTTAGATGCTAGGATGATAACTATTATTATAAAAAAATTAGATAAGGGGTAAGTGATCATCCCAATTACCTCCAAAATCCAACATACATGCCCGTAGCATATCCTCGAGAGTCTGAATGGTACGCTCAGCTTGTCCGTCAGTCTGTGGGTGAAATGCCGTGGTAAGACTCACCTGAGTCCCTAAACCCTCTTGGAAGGATTTCCAAAAATTAGCTGTAAACTGAGTTCCTCTATCACAGATAATAGATATTGGAACACCGTGAAGTCACACTACCTCTTTAACATAAAGCTTTGCATAATCTTCTGCCACATATGTAGTTCTGACTGGTAAGAAATGAGCTGACTTCGTGAGTCTATCCACAATCACCCATAAAGAATCATACTTACGTTGAGAACGGGGTAAGCCTGTAATGAAGTCCATTTTAATTACTTCCCACTTCCAAGTGTGAATTTCTATAGCTTGCAATAATCCGCCCGGCTTTTGGTGCTCGATTTTCACTTGTTGACAGTTAGGACATTGAGCTACAAATTTCGCTATATCCTTATTCATTCCATTCCACCAATATATAGATTTAAGATCATGATACATTTTTGTTGCTCTTGGGTGGACAGAATAACGGGAACAATGAGCTTCTCTCAATATTTGGTGGCGTAATCCTGCCACATCGGGAACACATAATCTGCCTCGGCATCGGAGAACTCCATCTCCTGAGATCTCAAATAATGACTTCTCCTTCTGAGGGAGTGTATCTCTGTAATGAATTAGCATGGGATCTTCATATTGTCGCTTCTTCACTTCCACTACTAGCGTTGAGATTGCTGAATTCTGAATGGTAGCTCCCATACTACATGAGTCCACTACTCAAACTCCTAGGCTAGCTAACTACTGGAGCTCACGAGCCATTTCTCTTTTCTCTGGCCGAACGTCACATAAACTTCCCATAGATCTACGGCTAAGAGCATCAGCCACAACATTCGCCTTTCCGAGGTGATATAGGATATCAACATCATAATCTTTTAGCAATTCCAACCATCGTCGTTGCCGCAAATTCAACTCTTTCTGCTCGAAGATATACTGAAGGCTCTTATGATCTGTTTAAATATCCACATGGACACCATACAAATAATGTCTCCGCATCTTTAATGCATGAATCACTGCAGCCAATTCAAGGTCATGGGTTGGATAATTTTTCTCATGTTTCCGTAATTGCCTTGAAGCATACACAATCACCTTACCATGTTGCATCAATACACAACCTATCCTAATGCCTGAAGCATCGAAATAAACAACATAACCTTCCAATCCCTCTGGAAGTGTCAAGACTGGGGCAGAAGTTAACCTATCCTTTAGCTCTTGGAAACCACGTTCGAATCATCTGTCCATTGAAACTTTACTGATTTCTGGGTCAGCTTTGTGAGTGGTGCAGAAAAAGAAGAAAATCCTTCTACAAATCTACTGTAATAACCTGCTAAGCCCAGAAAACTACGAACCTCCGTAGGAGTCGTGGGCCTTGGCCAAGTCTTCACGGCCTCAATCTTTTATCTATCTACCCGAATACCATCGGCTGAAACAATGTGCCCCAAAAATGTCAGTGAGTTCAACCAAAACTCACACTTAGAAAATTTGGCAAATAACTCTCCAGTTTGAAGAACTCTAAGGACAGTACACAAATGATCCCCATGCTCTGCCTCGGATCTAGAATACGCCAAGATATCTTCGATGAATACAATCACAAATAAATCTAGGAAGGGCCTGAACACATTGTTCATCAAATCCATAAATACCGCTGGTGCATTAGTTAGCCCAAATGACATTACTCGGAACTCAAAATGGCCATATCTTGTTCTGAAGGCTGTCTTAAGGATATCTTTCTCCCTAACTCTCACTTAATGATACCCGGATCTCAAATATATCTTTGAAAACCATTTGGCACTTTGTAATTGGTCAAATAAGTCATCAATCCTCGGAAGAGGATATTTATTCTTAACAGTCACCTTATTCAGTTGCCGATAGTCAATGCACATTCGCAAGGAGCCATCTTTCTTTCGGACAAACAACACGGGTGCTCCCCACAGGGATGAACTAGGCCTAATAAAGCATTTCTCAGGCAAGTCCTTCAACTGCTCCTTCAACTCTTTCAACTCTGCGGGAGCCATTCTATAAGGTGGAATAGATATAGGCTTGGTGTCCGGTAGCACATCTATATCAAAATAAATCTCCCGCTCTGGAGGGAGGCCTGGAAGTTCATCTGGAAATACATCCGGAAATTCATTCACCAAAACTGAAGAGTTGGCGATTCAGCTTCTACATCTTGAACCCGAACTAGATGGTAAATACAACCCTTTGTGATCATTTTCCTTGCCTTTAGATAGGAAATAAACCTACCTTTTGGTGACGCAGTATTTCCTTTCCATTCTAAAACTGGTTCTCCCGGAAATTGGAAGCGAACCATTTTCATTCTACAATCAACATTGGCATAGCAAGAAGCCAACCAATCTATGCCCATAATAACATCAAAATCTGCCATTTTTAACTCATATAAGTCAACCATAGTATGATGGTCACAAATCAAAACTGCACAATTTCTATATACTCGACTAGCTATTACTGATTCACCAACGGGTGTAGACACCTCAAAAGGTTTGATCGACTCCGGCTTGACTCCAAACCGACCCGCAATATATGGAGTAACATATGAAAATATGGAGCCCAGATCTATCAAAGCATATACATCATGAGAAAATACCGATAATATACCTGTGACAACATCAGGAGAAGACTCAAGATCTTGGTGTCCAGCCAAAGCAGAAATACGGTGCTGAGGACCGCTAGAACTGGGGACTCCCCCTCTGCCTCTACCATGGCTGACTGGCGCATGTGAACCTGGCCCCATAGAGCGTATAGATGACAAAGATCCGGCCACCGACCCTGAAGGCTGGGTCCTATCTCTACCACCAACCGAGGGGCAATCACGCATAATATGGCCTGGCCGACCACATGCATAGAAAACCTCTGAACCTAATCGGCACTGGCCCCAATGTAACTTCCCACACTGGGAACATCGTGGCACGGGTGGCCTCACCTGACCCGAATCACCCCTGAACTGAGAACCGGAAAAACTCTGACTCGGCCCGGAATGAGTAGATCTATCAAATCTCTGGCCTGTAAACCGTGGATGCGCACTAGTCATAGAATGCCCTGAAGGCCTAGAAACTGTTGTCCGTGCCCGCCACTAAACTCACTCATCGGACCCAAAGATCTAGCCCTCTTGTTATACCCTCTATCATGCTCACGCTCACTTCTTTGTTGTTGTTGGCTTTCCTCTAAATTTTGGGCATGGGCCTGAATGCGTGAAATATCCATGTTGTCCTGAAGGGACGCAGTCAAGCACCTATCCATCAAATGTGTCCCTAGGCCTCTCACAAATCGGTGCACTCGGTCACCCATATCCGCTACCATGGCCGAAGCATACCTAGCCAAAGAATTGAAGCGGAGACTATACTCTAGAGGGCTCATACTCCCTTGCCTAAGATTCAGGAATTTATCGGCTGAACTTTTGGAGGCAAGTAATGTCGGAGGAAGGCATCTACAAATTCCTGCCATACCGGGGGAGGTGCATTGGCTCCTCGTGAAGCCATCCAAACTGTGTACCAATGAACCACAACATCCTTCAATCTATAGGATGCTAACTCCACCGATTAGATATCTGAAGCATGTATCAACCAAAATGTCCTCAACATCCCATCAATAAAATTCTGAGGGTCCTCATTCGGCTTTGATCCGAAGAATTCCAGAGGGTTCAAGTGAATAAAATCACGGGCCCTTGCACTAACAGCCCTATCACCTTGCCCTGTACCTTGCCGCTGAGTCTGGGCTGCAACCAACTGAGTTAGCAAATGAATGGCCTCTTTTATATCTAGGCGTGAAGCATCCAATAGAGGGGTTGAAGGTGCTGGAGCTGGGGCTGAGGCTCCCTTATGCTCCTCAGAAATAGGCACTGAATGAGAGGACTGAGATTGAGTCGCATTCTGGCACTGAATGAGAGGACTGAGATTGAGTCACATTCTGGGACTCACTTTCCTCTACAACCGTTGGCAGTGCTCTTACAGCCCGGTTTCCTGTCACTGTCTTTCCCTTTTGGGATGCCATAGCCTTTCTCTTTATAGGCATCTCTGAAATACACAATACACAATACACAGTTAAGGAAAAGAGAAATCCTTATATTATGGCTCTATCGCACGATCTTATGAAGAAAGAGGTCATTCATTCCTAAAATGCCCGCAGCCTCCTATTTATAAGTGTGGCGCGCAACACACCCATAAAACAAGACTCTACTGGACACGGCTCATAGACAGTCCCTAGGACAGAACTGCTCTGATACTACTTTTGTCACGACCCAACTGGAGGGCCATGACGGGTACCCGGTGCTAACTCACCCGAGCACCTCTTATCATACATTCACATTTACATCTAGGTGAGCCACATAGCTAAATCACACTTTCTATCCATCATTCATACTAATCCCATTGGGAAACAATACATTTATATCACCATCAACAACTATGCCCATATCAATGTACATAAGCTGACGAGGCTAACAAAATGATACACAAAATATAAGCCGACAAGGCTAAATACATCTAACCATATACACATGTCTACGATCCTCTAAGGAGAGTATACCACATCATATAGGCGGGACAGGACCCCGCCATGCCCATAAGTATGTACACAAAAGAATAGATACCAAAAGTTGTAGCTCCGAATGAAATGGAGCTCCTCTACGTAGTCCCTGAGTAATAAAGATATGGATCAAGCCTATCTCCCTGGCCACCTGCGGGCATGACGCAACGTCCACAAACAAAAAGACGTCAGTACGAAGAATGTACTGAGTATGTAAAGCATAATCAACATCATTATAGAAGCATAAGAGACAACATAAGAAATAGCATAAGATAGGAGGTAGTAAAACCATCGTCATAGACACTTACTTGCCTTTCATAGGGACCTTCCATTTCTAATGTGTGTTTGTGTACATACACATATACATATCCATACATCCATATCCGTATCCATATTCGTATCCGTATTTATATACATTTTCATATCCATATTCATATTCATAATCGTATTCATATTCGCATTCATATTCGTATGCATAGAATACCCCACCATGAAGGATTAGTGTTACACACACCCAGCCATGGCAAGGCTCGGTGATTGTACATACTTGGCCCTACCAAGGCTCAGGGTTATCCGTACCCAATTGCAGTGGTGTGCGCGCAATACATATCATACCCGGCCATATGAGCTCGGTGTTACATAATAGTCATACATAAACGCATATACATAAGAGCTCATAAGCATCTTCGTCATGATTACTATCGTCGTCTCATTACATCTATCCTTAGAGGATCACCCATAATATAAGGAATTTAGTAGAATTCGTAACCATAACGAGAATCATGAGCTTTAGTATCTTTAAAGGTAGAATTATTTGGAGGTCAATATAGACTCATGAAAAAAATAGATATATAGCCAAGGAACCATGCCTTATTGAACGAACGGTTAGCCTTACATACCTTTTCATTTAGCTATTCTATCACTCGAACGTTCTCTTTCAATGCTCACGTTTCTACCTTCATTAGAGTTTATACTAACATTAGATAATCGATAACTTAGCATACTTGACTAAAGCTAGAGAAAATTGGGCAGCATCTCCTTTATTTATAAAACTTTCTCCATATCATATATCAACTCCCAAATGTCTATAATAACACTCACAACATCATAAGCAATAGTCTTTATTCACCTACATTATCCATATTTCCCAATTCACTTCAAATCATACATATCCATAGTCATAGCACACTATTACATTCACTCATATACAATGTCTATCCCATGTTATTAATATCATTTATAACATAATTATAATCACAACATATCAAGAATCATGACTCATTCCAAACTACTACTCAAAATGCCACTATTCTCACATTCATGACCCATTTTCTATCTCTTTTTACAATCCAAGTCTTTCAACCTCTCAATACCTTAAACAACATGGAATGACCATAAAACTTACCTTAGGTGGTGTAGGAATGGACTTTGGGTGGAAACACTTCACATGAGCAAAATCCTAGTTCCACTTCCACTTGGATTTCTTGTCTTGGATGAACCTTAATGAGTTTCTTACACTTAATTCTCTTGGTTTGATGAAGTTGATCATCAATTTCTCTTGAGTTCTTGTGGAAAAGGTGTGGAGAAATATTCTAGAGTTTTCTTGAGAGGAGGGGAGTGAAAATGAAATGAACTTGGTCCCCTTTTTAATAACTCCCAGTTTGTCCCGACTCAGTTCTACGGACCAATATATGGTCCGTATAATTATACGGACCGTATGTCTGGCCGTAGATTTGGTCCAGAGAGGCTGCCATTCTGGGCAGAATATACGGCCTAACATACAGCCAGTATATTTTATACGGCCAGTATGTTGGGCCGTATAATGCCCAGCTTCTCCGAACTCGTTCTCGTCGACTCGTTTGATCTCCAATCCTTATGGAACCTTCTTAACACTTGTTTATCACCTCTTTAACAATCTAAGGTACGTATAACTCTTCTCCAAGACATCATTAAGTCATCATTAACTTGTTACTCGTAAATCCTTTCCGATCCATAACGTATACCTTGCCTTTTTTGGAAAACTTTCTTCTCTTACCTCAAATGTCTTTGAAATCTCAGTTAGGGTCATCAAATGCTATTTCTTACTTATTGAACTATTGTATGCTTCGTACCCTTCGTTAGTCTATTCACTGTGCATCAACGGAAAAATTTTCCGAGGTGTAACATTAATTCCACAGCAATACTCCCCAATCAGTCTTGTAACAACTCGCTACTTCCATATCATCTAATCATTCGTTTTAACCTAGTGGTCAACTCATCACTAGGACACCCATTACCCTACATCACATAAAGACTGAACACACAAGTAGGATTCCGGACGATCTATAACCGCTTCATCAAGTACAACAACGAATCCAGAACCAAACACCCATCGTTACCTGAGTAAGCCAACTAACCTGAATATGTCAAGTATGAGTATATCCGAATCAATCCAATCATCAAACAACTTAATCAAGTCATGATGTAATGCAATGCAATAATGGTATGAATGAAATGCCATGCCATGCGAATGAGGTGTACACATGTACTCCGAACAGAAATATCAACGTCTCGGTAGAACAACCCAGCGTGACTCGCGAAGTCTAAGTGCCACCCGTCCCGGATCTTTGACCAACAGACAGACGGGACCCTGGCTAATTGCTCACAGGGGGAGTCTCATCATCACCACCTTGGGGGACCCACATAGTCCATGCACTAACAACGATTTCGGGATATCATCAGAATCGGCCATGCAACAACGATGCCTGAATAGATCATCGGACATCGGCCATCTCACAGTCACTCAAGTAAAGAGTTTGTCAAATATCAGTTTCATACAATCAACGATTCCGAAATTGAACATCGAACATCGGCCTTCTCACAATCACTCAAGTAAAAGAGTTTGTCAAATATCGATTTCATATAATCAATGATTCCGGAATTAAACATCGGACATCGGCCTTCTCACAATCACTCAAGTAAAAGATTTTGTCAAATATCGTTTTCATATAATCAATGATTCTGGAATTGAACATCGGACATCGGCCTTGTCACAATCACTCAAGTAAAAGAGTCTGTCAAATATCAGTTTCATACAATCAACGATTCCGAATCATCACCGAGTATCGGCCATGCATCATGAATATGAAAGAATGCGTGCAATGCATATGTAAATCGATCAAGCTCAATATCACAAGTACCACGATGGAGTAGACCAACAACGTATCACATCACAATACCCACAGTGGGTATGCCAATATATATCAATAACTCAAGTACCTACAGTGGGTACGCCAACAATATATCCAAGTACAATACCAACAACGGGTATATCAGTACTATCCAAATCAAGGCGACAAAACAGAATTCAAAATCTACCAACTACTCCTGACATCAAGTCAGGACAATAGAACAATTTATGGTACACATAACGGGATGGCTAGTCCCAAAACATACATCAGATCAATCAGTTAATACACACCATACCACTTCCTTACCTCAGCCTATTAGTTCAGAACAAGGGTCTCACTCCACACTCGAAGTTATCTGACACATAAATTTAGGACACAATCGCAACCGTGGTTACACTTTATCCTCTCGTTTAACGGTTAGACTCACCCTAAATAACATAACTCATTTAGTCACATATCATAGGAAGTTTTCATCCTACTAACAAGATCTCTTTAGTTACCTAATTCAGTTACAAACATTCAACATGACCTCATGAGTAAGATTGATTAAGGTTATTGGACAGCATAAGACAACAACTATGAGGAACTTCGTACTGCACTTCTTCTTGAAAGAGTTTCAGTGAGATTAGATACCATAGCACCTGGTGAGAGCTTGAGGTGACTGATAATGGCATCAATCCAAATAAGGAGTGTTCTTGTTTGCAGTTCTTTCATTGTTACACTTGGCTGTTCAAACAAGGCTTAGACTTTTTTGATTTCCTAGGATAAAGTAGTATAGTTTATTTTCAGTTTTCTTTCATTTTGTTCTGTAAATATCATTGATTACTTTTTAATAAAATCCAACAGCATTAGGCTGATTGGTTTTGCCTAAAAAAAATAGGAAGTTTTCATCATTAGACACAAATAGGTTCCATCCGCTACTCCCAGGTAACATAAATCCACCGATGATCAAGGAAAACAACTTTAATACCTAAGGAATCTACATGCCACAAGCCCAAACAAATAAGTCACACAACAATACCAACCTAGAATTCTATCCCAAATCTCCAATTTTCTACACATGCATTCTCCGTTCCTTTTATCACAACGATACAGAAACTAACTGGAGTCTACCAAAGGGAAGCCATAACCTACCTCATGGCTGAGCGGGTGCCACGAACATCCATTGATTCCTTTAATCGATCGCCATATCATAATCTGTATGAATTAGCTTGGAGACAACCATGTTACCCAAGGTTAATGCTTTCCACTTGAATCCTTCATAAGGGATTTGGATTAGTAGGGAGGTGTGGGGGTCTTAACTCCCCCTCTAGTTTTCTTCTATATCAATGCTAAGAGAATTTCCCATTTTCAAGCTTATATTTGGGAAGAACCTATTTCCAAGATCCATGCAAGGATCTATTTTTAAAGGACAAGGAGTGTAAAGATCTAGGTTATTAGCTCATTTTTGGTGAAGAACATGAGAGGTAGCTTAGAAAGAATTTAGGGGGAATGTTGCTACCTCATCACTCTTCCAACTCTAGATTATTTGAAACCCACTTGATGATTCTCTAGGTGAATATGTTTAGGAGCAATTTCTTAGGTGGAAGGAGGGTTGGAAGGTGTAAGAAGGGTTTATTAGGACAAAAAATCTTGTTTCTTTTCTTTCCCACAGAACTGGGCGGCTGGTATTTAGGATTTTAGAAAAATGGGACAATTCCCGAAATGATCCCTTAAATAGGGAAATTCACTGTGCGACTCCGCCCCAGCGGTAAGTTCACCGCTACATCGGTACCACTAGGGCGGCCAATATGCCGCTATAGCGGCTCTGAGGTCCTGTGCACTTACCACTATGGCGGTTGGTACACTGTTACAGTGACACAGCCGTAGCGGTAATACAGCCGCTATGGCGGTCAAGTTCGGTCTGTTTGCCCACGTTTCCATTCCTTACGCGATGCGTACAACGATATTGGTTTGGCTTGAAAGGTTTCCAGGATGTGAATAGGTGGAGACACTGTTAATGGGCCATAGTTGTCGTCTTCCTTCAAAATTCACAGTAACGACGAAACGGGTCATTACATGTCCGCTTGGGTAACCTGTGTCATTTGCTTGAAAAATCACTCTAGAATAATTAGTGTAAAGCGAAGCCAAATCCTTACTGATATAGCATATACAGACCATAGACCGATTTGGGTATCTCAGACCTACCTGAATCGGACAGGACAGACACCTTACTGTGTTCAGACGGTGTAAAAACCCGAAGGCACTACATCCCACTACTTGCTATTTGGATGCATTATTGTGCATTGTGTGAAATAAATTATTGTTCCTGGGGGCGGAGAGGTAACAATGTTCTATTTTGCAGATGGATATTTCTGCATTTATTTACTTTAAAAAGCTTTGTAATCCCACTTGGGAAGATATTATTAATGAAAAGCATTGGGATTTTTATTTTTAGGAACAAATAAAGTTGTTTTACATATGGCACAACTTTACTTCATACGCTAGTAGCCTCGGACCAACGGGGTATAGGTAAATGAATTATATATTGTTTAAATGCTTATCTAATATAACTATTTTGTGTGAAAATCATATATGTTATCAAAACTCTTATTTGGTCCACATTCCGGACACCACCCAAAAGAAAAACCATGAAACCAACCAACATAACTAATTTAGCTCCACTTTAAAAAAATTGATTTGCTAGTAAGAAATGGAGACTCCAGACAAGGATAGAAGTTGAAGATGAGAAGATAATGAAAAGTTGCCTAGCATTGGTTGGGTAGAAAAATCTAAGTATCCCTTTACTGCTTTCAATTAAGAGAAATATCCCTTTCACTTTTATGTAAACGGAACCACACCGACCTAATGTCCCGTTGGGGATACGTGGGAAGCCTACATAAGGCTTGGTTAGGGTAGAAAACTAAGTTCCGAGTATCATAGGAAAAAACCTTTTCTGTGTATTCCCGAACTACGGATGGACCTGATTTCCCTTTGGGGGATATGTAGGCAGTCTATTTAAGACTCGGTCCTTTTATAATAAAAATAAAAAATTCCCCCCAGTATAGGATAGGTAGAAGCAAATCAACCATGAAGATCACTTACCAAAAATCAATATTCATAAAGACATAAAAAGACCAAAATACCCTTGGAATGTAAATTGATCAAGAGTTGAAATAAAATATATGAATCTATATTCTATAAACTCCAAACAACGTGATATCTTGTGTTTCGTGCTTAAGTTTAACGCTAACTTGGGAGCCTTTGAGTTCTTTTCTCTTATAAACAGGGGTCGATTCGCTGGCACAAGTTACTCGATCAAAAACTGCTGCAGTGTCCGTAAACCCTGCACAAGAAGAAAACATGCCTGAACCTCCGCCACCAAACAACAACCAGAACAGAACGACCTTAGTCAAGGGTATCCCAACATCTGACATAGCTGGAATGCCTTTGGAAGAGGCCATTAACCTGCTAATAAGGCAATTAGCTGAAGCTAGAGAAGAAGAAGCCTACCTGAGGGCTGAAAAAGAAAATGCTACTGAGGCTAGAAGGCCTGCACCCATTTTCCCAAATTTAGACTTACCAATCCCTGACCATTTCCCACAGACTCAAATTGGAACTAATTTTCAAACTCCAATGCACTGAAGCACCACCCATGTGGCGAATTCCTCCCACCAAGCACCAACTTTCCAAATACCTACTCATGCTACAGCATATCACAACCCCAACGCTTATCAAACTCCTTGGGCAGCGGGAACTCCTACAACCCGCCCCGTGCAACCAAATGTCACTTTTCAAGACCATATCACCCACATTGACTCCTCGCCAGAACTGGAGAACATGAAAATATTCTTTGAGGCTAGAATAGACAAAATCGAGAAGGAGATGGAGAAGAAAATCACTGAACTAGAGCAGGGCTCTAAGAAGAAAGAGGGGCTGAGATACTCTAATTTATGCATACATCCAGACTTGAGTTTACCAGAAGGTTTCAAAATTCCAAAGTTTGACCATTTCAATGGGTCGAGCAATCCCAGGGCCCACTTGAGAGCTTATTGCGACCAATTGGGGAGTGATGGAAACGAAGTTTTGCTCATGAGATTATTCAGTTGAAGTCTATCAGGAACAGCTATAGAGTGGTTCATCTCAGAAGACATTGGTCGATGGAAGGCCTGGGAGGAGATGGCAAGTTCATTCATGGAGAGATTCCGCTTCAATATGAAAAATGTGCT
Source organism: Lycium barbarum (assembly GCF_019175385.1). Taxonomy (NCBI): domain Eukaryota; kingdom Viridiplantae; phylum Streptophyta; class Magnoliopsida; order Solanales; family Solanaceae; genus Lycium; species Lycium barbarum. The sequence continues at coordinate 54,093,171 of NC_083345.1, read as the reverse complement.
TGATCGCTTCTCATTGGAGAAAATCCGTCAAAAATCGACCGAAACCTATAGAGAACACGCTAGTTGCTGGAGAGACGAGGCAGTGTGTGTGTTACCATCTATGGCTGAAGCTAAGCTGGTAGCTACATTTATAGGGTACCAAGAAGCTGATTGTTTTGACAAAATGAAAACTATGAAAGGAAGCTCCTCTGCAGATTTAGTCGTTGTTGGGGAAGGCATCGAAGATGGCCTCATAACCGGCAGGATTGTCAGCGTACTAAATAGAGCAGGTGCGTCTAGTGCCACGGGCGGCAAAAAGAAGAAAGAAGATGTACCTTATGTTTCTAGAGCTACTAGCCCAAAAAGCCGAGGAAAAGAGATAATCCACAAAAATCAAGACAACGGCCAATCGCCTCCACCAACCAGCTATATAGCCACTTCACCCCAATATAACCTGATGTCTGTGTCCTATGCACAACCTGGCTACCAAGATCCACAACCAAATTACCCAATACCAACACCTAGCAACCAAGCTCCACGACCAAATTATCAAATGCCAACACCTAATAACCAAGCTATACAAAATCAGACTTTCCAAAACCAGCCTCCACCAGTAAACTATGAGGCACCCCAAAAGAAACCTCCGATAGTATTCACTCCTTTACCAGAATCAAGGGCTCGTTTGTTTGCCAAACTAAGAGACGCCAACCGAATGAATTTGTTTCCACCAAAACCTGTTAACCCCAAGGATTGATGGTGCAGGCCAGATTTCACTTGCGCCTATCATTCTAACCAAGTTAGCCTTACTACCGAATATTGCATAAACTTAAGGCACAAGCTATAAGATATGATTGATAATCACAAGATTATCCTGGAGCCAACACCTCTAAATGTGGACATAAATCCTCTCCCAAAGCACGGAGGAAATCAAATTCACATGATAGAAAGGGGTGATGAATGGGAAGAAAGCCCTGCGATCATTTTTCCAGATATTGAAGGATTGGAAAGCACCATCGCCTCGTTGTCCTTACAAGAGCAAAAAGAAGTGTTAGGACCCATGACAAGGAAATCTAAGATGTTCCAGTCATCTGTTGTAGCCAAGAAAGATCCCTTCATGCTCAAATATCCCTCAACAGTTGCTCGAATTCAGAACAAGAAGTTCATACTCAAAACATCAGGGTCAGTTGAGAATGCACCTTTTGTGATCAAATCACCGCACCTGATGATGGTCAAAGGAAAAGAGGTAGCTGCTGTGGTTCAGGGTATGACCAGGTCTAGAAGGTGTTACGCTCCAAAAGAACCCGTACCCGAAGCGCCACGTCGCGAAAATCCTCAAAAAAGACCAATCTCTGAAGGTGAAGCTGAAAACTTTTAGAGGCAAATGCCAGTCAAAGATTATTCGATTGTTGAGCACTTGCATAAAACTCCAGCCAGGATATCAGTAATGTCATTATTACTCAGTTCGTCTCAACATTGCTTAGCCTTAATGAAAGCTTTGGATGAAGTCCAAGTACTCACTGGCACTACAAGTGAAACATTGGCCGAGATTGTAGAGTATGTTGTACTAGCGATGTTACACCTCTCGTGTTCATAGTGGTAGAACCTATGGTTTCCTAGTCGGGTATGCCCTTGGAATAGAGACCCGAGCCCAAGTTGGAGGTAGAAAATGTCTTACCCCATGTACAAGGGTACCAGCAGATATTCCTGGCAATTTATAGAGTTAAAAGTCAAACAAATCGAATCGACGTGATCCGAACTGAACCAGAAAAACCTGCAGGACACCAGTCATCGTCGACGGGTCGTTGACATGTTCAACGGACCGTCGACGTGCGACGTCGATGGGATCCCGTAGCCATGCATCTGTAGGCGCAGGTCGACGGGCAAGTCGACGGGTCGTCGACTCGCTCGTCGAACCGGACCGCTGTAGCCTTTTTGGCTTCCAAGTATAAATAGGTGGTCCACGACCCTATTTGATATTTTCCTCCTTCCAAAAATCAGAAAACCCTAATATATTCTCTCCCAATATTTTTCATCATATTAGTGAAGATTTGCCAAGACCCGGACCCCGTAAACCTGAGATGGTGAAGAACAAGGTTGCTTCTAGGGTTTCTTCAAGTTGTGGAGTTTAGGGAGTTGAAGTTGAAGTGATTCTTGGGATTCTTGACCCCTCAAGGGATGTAAATGATTTCTACCCTTATATTTAAGTTGGTTATCAAGAGTTTAGTGTTGTTAAGTGAAGAGAAGGTAATTGTGAAAGTGTTAAGTTAATGAAGGGCAATGTAGTGATATAGGGTTGTTTTAGGAGATGATTGGAAACGGGTTTACGGATATATATATATGTGTGTGTGTGTGTGTGTTGTCATTGTTGATGTGAGTATTATAGTTGATGTGGGATCGAATGAGAAGTTGGAGAGTTGTAAGCTTACAAGGAAATTATTGTGTATAGTTCGTTGAGCTTTATACGCATTTGAGGATGGATAGTAAGTGAAGTAAATAGCCTAATTAAGCCCTATGTTATCTTAATTGTAGACTTGCAAGTTCAAGAGGTAGAAGTTGGGTGATTGCGTATACTTCAAGGTATGATAAGACTAACCTTTCCTTCTTTTTGCATGATCCTATGATATGATCCAACAAGCGAGTAAGTGAGATTACATATTACTCTACTCTTAGAAGTATTAGGAGTACTTCAGTCTTTGAGGTTCATGTACCCCATTTATGAGAAATCCTTTGATTTATGGGCCTAGTCTTATGTAGCAAGTTCTATGCATACAGTAGATTCATGCATTACATTCATTATATATTACGTATATTGGCCTGGGATTAGAAGGCGTTATATACGCACACATATCAGGCGTTATACACGCGAATATTAGACATATGCAAAGTATGAGAAGAGATATAGGCGTTATATACGCATTACTACTATGATGATGATATTGATTATGGCCACAGAGGAGCCAATATGATATGACGAGATGCCATAGAGGCTTACAGGCGTTACATATGCACATACATCAGGTGTTATATGCGCACTCATATAGATGCATGGTCATCATTAATAGGTATGAACATTCATATTATGGGCCCATAGAGGCATTACCAGTTACGCAGATTTAGGCTGATACTAGCTCATACAAGTACATGCTGTTAGTCATTTCAATATATGAGTTCAGATTTTATCCATGATTCTCATGTATATTTATGTAAATGTTGTTCTTATGCCTTACATACTCGGTGCATTATTCGTACTGACTCCCCGTTGCTCAGGGGGCTGCGTTCATGCCCGCAGGTACAGGGAAACAGACAGGTGGTCCAGCTCGGTAGGACCTCTAGATCTAGCAGTGGTCAGTACGCTCTATTCGATCCGGAGCTACAGTCAGTTGGGTATGCCCTTTTTTAGATGTGTATGCATATGGGTATGACGGGGCCCTGTCCCGTCCTTTCTACAGCTTTCATTCCAGTAGAGGTCTGTTGACAGTTGTATGTAGTAGTCAGATGATGTAGCCTTGTCGGCTTCTATTCTTTTGTGTACAGTATATGTAGAAGCCTAGCTGGCTTGCACTGTTATTTCGTATGTTTTGTGTATATATATGCAGATTGTACAGAGTTTTGATGTTCCTTTTTATGAGACCAGTTGTGCCATTTATGGGCCTTTGATGTTCAGTATGTCCCAGATAAGTATTTAGGGGTGTTTGGTCGCTAGAGGTCAGACTCCCGTCACGGCTCATCGGGTTGGGTCATGACAAGCGCATATGCTATCATTTTCTGATGACGAATTACCAAGAGAGGGTAAGACCCATAACAAGGCCTTACACATAACAGTCAAATGCCGCGATAAGATTATCCCTTAAGTGCTGATTGATGGAGGGGTTGGGTTGAATGTATGCCCTGTGACGACTTTGAAACAGCTTGGATATGATATTGGCAAAATCCGCCAGAGTCGAACAAATGTACAAGCTTATGATGGCGCAACCAGTGATCCAATTGGATAAATAGATCTGCACATCCAAATGGGTCCTGCAGAGTTTGTTGTGGAGTTCATTATCATAGATATCAAAACAAGTTATAATTTATTATTGGGACGACCTTGGTTGCACGCCGCTGGGGATCAATCTCTCAAATTAATTTAGGATGATCAAGAAGTCGTGATTCACGGTAAAGGAAGTATCCATAGCTATCCGGACAATTCAGTACCGGTCATAGAAAAATCGCCAAGCGATACTAATTTTCACACCGTTGAATTAGCCATGTTAGATCGCTGGGGGGATGATGAAGATACCCCTATGCCACCGGTCTACAAAATGGTTGCCATGACTATGATAAGAAACGAGTTTGAGCCCGGGAAAGTTCTGGGAAAGAACTTACAAGGAATCAAAGAACCAGTGACTATCAAAAATGGGAAATATCGATTTGGGGTTGCATACGAGCCATGTGAGGCAGAATAAGAAGGAGCAGAACATGGACCAAAAGGTCCTGTTAAAATGAGAAAGCCATTTCCTCGTCTATATCTATCATTCACCGCATGCCCATTGAGTCACAACGGTGAGGATCCAGAAGAGGGTTTAAGGACGCTGTTTTGGGAAGAGGAATGCGCAGCCATCATTGAAGAATGCTTTGAAGCACTGGAGATTCGTCATGCTGAGCCAGGAGAAATGTCAAGTGGATGGACTTCTACTCCGTTGTTCACCTTGCGGTAGAAAGAATGCTCACTTTCAAAAAAAGGGCGAAAGTCGGCTTTGAGGCCTTGCTTATCGCCTTTTCATGATTTTGCACTTCCTTATTAGGTGTTGTTTAATAATGGAAATGGCTCGATGTTCCATTCCGAGTCAGGACCACAGTTTGTATCACTCTTTTTAAATTTCAATAAAAACGCCTCAAAGTTTGCAATAAGACAAAATTGTTTTACTTTACCTATATATACACACACACACACACACACACATATATAAATACGTAATCAAAATTTCTTTTGCATGATTAATAATTGTGTTACTTTATTTTACAGTAATAATACAGAAGCCACAACTAATTTCATGACATGTTACGAAATAATTAAGAATGATGACGAACAAAGCAAAGATTAAGAAGAAGAGATAACTGAACCAGAAGGGTTGATAGACATTGTAGAGGAATATGAAAATATACCAACACCAAACCTAGAGGAAATGGTTCGAGAAACCAGGATAAGTGTACATTTGATAGAACTTGAGAAAGATGGGTATCGAAGTCTGTTGAAAGAATATGAAAATGTTTTCGCTTGGTCTGATCGCTATTTGCCATGGTCAGTAATACCAGCAAAGGATGGCACGAGCCTTCAACAAACAAGTGAGAACCATAATTTTCCAAATAGGGCAACTTGTGCTCAAATGGATATTCCCAAATAGAGAAGAATACAAAGGAAAGTTCGCACCTAACTAGAAAGGGCCTTATATGGTACGAAAAGTGTTATCAGGAGGAGCAGTTGTCCTCGTTGAAATGGACAACCAAGAGTGGCCAAGAGCAACAGACGCCATCAAGAAATACTACGTACGAGAAAGAAGGCAACTTTAGAGATTTTTAGCTTCTATAGCTTATGCCGTTTTTATTGCATTTCCTTTACTTGTAATTTTGCATTTTAGAAAAAATGAATCCAAAAATTATGTACGAACTATGCGAGGACTTGATTCCCTATACTTATAAGGGGATATGTAGGCGTTTTTCCGAGCTCGGTCACTTTAACCCAAAAATCCAAAATCATGTGTACGAACTACGCGAGGACCTGATTCCCTATACTTATAAGGGGATACGTAGGCGCTTTTCCAAGCTCGGTCACTTTAAACCAAAAAAATCCAAAATTATGTATTTTGAACTACGTTGTGACCTGATTCCTATTTGGGATACGTAGGCGCTCTTTGAGTTCAGTCTCACCAAAATTTCTAATATATGTACCCCGAACAACGTTTAGACCTGATTCCCGAAATAGGATACGTAGGCACTCTCCCGAGCTCGGTCATCCCAAATAAAATTCCCAATAAAACCTACGAAACCTCATAAATACTTTAGCAAGAGAAAGATAAAGATAAAGATAACCCCATATGGAAACTGGGGAAAGATAAAGATAAAGATAACCCCATATAGAAACTGGGGCAGAATTTTTGAGAGGACTTCAAAAATTCTTTCAATATATCAGTTCAAAGGAACAAACTAATTAGGACTTCTTACACTGGGGAAAATTTTTTGAGAGGGTCTCAAAAATTCCTTCGACATGGCAAAATCTGGTTTAGTACGAAGATGTATATAAACTGGGGAAAATTTTTGGAAAGGGATTTGAAAATTTTAGTGCGAGTCAAAGATCCAGATGAAGAAGAAGTGATAGAGGACTTTGTTCGAGTAACCAATATCATGACATTAAAAGACTGCGTATAAAACATACCATTTTCATGAAAAAATATATATACTACTACTACTACAGATTTATTACTACAAATATATATGTTTTCCAAAATCATCACCCAAGGAATTTCCTCTTTGCGAAAACAAAAGATTTTCAAGGAAAATGAGCATTCTATCCTGCCGAAGTGTGAACGGTAGAAATCCACATGCAGGAAGAGCAGTCGACCATATAGGAGACTGACGAATTTTTCTGTGGATGCAGGAACAAACAGGCAAGGATATTTACACTAACTTGTTTGCTAAAAATGTTTGAAACAGGGACAACAACAACAAAACAAAAATAAAGAAGAAATTTCAAGAAAAACGGCGAAGAAGAGCATACAAAAAGGGTAACGAAATCCTCCCTAAGTAAAATTATTTTACGCTAACAAGTTTGTGAGTTTTTGATGCAGAGCCTATGGTATTAATCTTACAAGAGATGGTATAGCTCAGTTATAAGTTATTTATGGGCCACTAGGTTGCTTGGTGAGATGCAAGTACGAGATTAGGGGTGCTTGGTCAATAATGGTCGGGCACTCGTCACGACTCATCGGCTTGGATCATGACATATAATACTAGCATAATGAAGTTTAAAAGATTTTAATCATTAGTGACTAGGTATTAAGACTAAAATAAAAGTAAAAAAGAAGTAGATATTGGTTTTGGTTTTTGTTTACTTTTTTCATTGGAGTTTTAAAGGCTACCATGTTATAATAACAGTATAATGAAGTTTAAAAGAACTTTTAAGTAGTAGTTATTAGGTACTAAGGTTAAACAAGGTTAAAATGAAGTAGGTGTTAGCTTTGGTTCTTGTTTACTGTTTCATTGGTTAATGTTAAGATGATGGGGTGTTATCCCCCTACTTTGGGACTGTTTGGTTATGGTTCTAGGGGTTCTGAGTATCCTTAGTCCCATTTTGACTGCTTTAGTTCATTTTTAGTTTGTTAAATGGTTTTGAATAAGTTATGGGCTATTTGACTGGATTTATGGATGGTTGTCAATATTTTATGCCTAAAACTGTGTAAAATCTTAAAAAATAAGTTGATGTTATCATGTTCATTGTTAGTTGTTTAAACCTAGTCTAAATGATGTCTTGAAATGACTCTAAAAATGGTTAAGTGATCTTTAATTAGGAACTGGCCTTAAAAGGAACTTAAGTCTTTATTTCCTTTTAAAAGTGACTTGTTTGTGTACATCTCTGAGGTTTTGTCTTGGATCTGCCTTATTAAAATCTTGAATGACCCTCTAGGATTACTTAGGTTTAAAAAATGACTTTGAAACCATATATAGAATATGATGCTTATTCTTTTATTTTTTGCATATTTGAACTTGAAGACACTTAAATCTCTGTTTGTTTTGTGTCATATGTACTGGAACTTGTTTTCACTCTTTTAGAATTAGTTTTCTTTCAAAATCTATAAGAAATGGTTTCCAAACCCCCCAGAGTCTACTTATTACTTAGATTTTAAGTTAAACTTGACACAAGATGACTCTGAATCTTAAAACCTGCTTCCCTACCCCCTCCACTATAAATACTACTTGCTTTATTACCTAAAAAGTGTGCTATACCCCTCTTGGTTATACTATGGTTGTTTTCAAAAGTTGTAACACTTGACATGACTTGCCCTGATTAAAAACTACTTGATTTTCTTCTTCTTGCATTAGTCGAATCTTCCTGTGGCATTCCTATTTTGAATATATTAATAATTGGCTTTGAAATTACATATTATAGAACTCTTGCTTTCTTGTTTGGCCTTAACTGGTAGTTAAATATTTAGCATTGAAGTTGTCGCATTTGTGGTGAGATTTGAAGTCTTTATGTGACCTGAGTGTGGTGTTTTAGAGTTAATGTCAATTGAATATATAACATATATCAAAGGTATATGGAGGGTATGCCTCTCAAGGGGTTTTGCTCTTCATTTTAAGTAGTGTACTAGCGGTATATCATGTATATCACAACTTTGACACTTAGAAAATTTGAAGAGAAAATTAAGTGGTATACTAGTGGTATATCATGTATATCTCAGCTTTGACACTTAGAAAAACTTGAGAAGAAGAATAGTTTTGGGCCTGTTGGTTGGCCCCAACGAGTCCCACTAATATATCTAGATCAAGTCAACCCAACCTTGGAGCAAAATGGAGCATACGTATTTTGGACCCGAGACGAACCCGATTGCATAACATATTCCTATTGGGCTTGGTCGGCCCAATTCCTTATCTCTATTACTTATGTATTCAATTTGTGCATTTATTTACTTATTGGAATCCTTAAATATTATCACCTAGTTAGAGTCGCCAAACTTGATTTTTAATAACTAATAAAACTGATTTTTTGGATTAAAATGACTTGTAAATCTTTTAAATTAATTGGACTATTTCGGTGAATTTGGACCAAAAATGATCAATTTTTATAAATTATGGGACTAATGCGAACATTTCCTTTAAATGAAAACATGATTTTTGGACAAAAAATCGTCTTGACTAATTTTATAGACTTGAGACAAAAAATGATTGTGGACCGTGCACATGTGGACATTTTGGACGAAATATGGACTTAGACTTTTTTTGAATTAATTTGGACTAAAAGACTAAAAATCTAAAAATGTAAAATATGGCTAACGGATGGTTAATAATAGTATGCCTTAAACTATTTTTACACTTAATAAAACTCTTTAAAAAACTTAAAAATAAAATCGGGTGGACTTAGCGTTCTACTTAGGTTAAATGCCTTCGGGTTTTAACCTAGGTGTTCCAGTCCAAAACCCAACGCTCAATTTTGGGCAAAACTCTACCACTTTTATTTCTTGAAAATACAATATTATTGCATAAATGACTAACCTTTATTGCAGAAATCTGAAAACAAAAGCAGTTTTTTATCAAAAACAATTTATATAGGCATACTATTAGAACCCGTAGGTCAACCGTATTTTACGAATCCTTAATACCGGGTGCCTAACACCTTCCCCACGGGATCCCCAGAACCCTTACCCATACTTTGGTTTAGATTAGGTTTCTTTTAAAATTTAACCATTTTAAATGAACCCTTTCCGAATCGGTTTTCCTAATTTCCTAAAAATTAGGTGGCGACTCTAAAACAATATCCATTTAGAGCACCATCCACATAGAAGTGTATTTTTTCCTTTTTCCCGGTACGATTGACAACCGTACTTCCCCAGGACACTTTCCTTTTTAAATGAGGCAAGTGCAAATCCGAATCGGAAAAAATAGAACCGCTACACATGTTTACAAAAAGATTTATTCATGGAATAATCATCTAAAAGGAACATGCATGTCACGACCCAGCTAGGGGCCGCGACGGGTACCCGAGGCTAACCACCGAGCACCGCTCGTTCTATTTCTCATCATGCTCATTTAGCTCTTTTATCACATTTATACTCAAATTGTAGGAAAATCATATTTCATATGGAAACATAAATACTTTTATATACATATGCCTCTCGGCCATCAAAATAATATATATACATAATAACCTCTCGTGAGACCATCTAACCCACACTGCGTATCTACGAGCCTCTACTGGAATGCTAACATGAAGATGGGACAAGACCCCGTCATGCTCAAAATACATATACATGAACATACACAAACGAATAATCAAGCACCTCCGGATCAAAGGAGTGCTTTCAATCGGCTGACAGCTACTACGAATCTGGGTCAAGCTCACCTCCCTGTCTACCTGTGGGCATGAACATAGCGTCCAAAGAAAACGGACGTCAGTACGAACATTGTACTGAGTATGAGAGGCATAAACAATGAAATAAGACAATGACACAAAGGAAAATATCAATATGAAACATCTGTATCTGACTGTCATATATAAAAGAAGTAATGCATCCTGTCTTACTCATACTCATCGTCATATCATATATGCATAAATGTATAAGCTGCCCGCCCATATAGGTACGGTGTGATAGTGTATAAACTGCCCGTCCATATCGGATCGGTGTGATAATCATAACATTAGCCTGCGTCCAGGCCTCCCGTGTCCGGGGTATCATCTCATACCGCCCACTAGTGGTGCCTGCCCATGCCATCTGGCCTTGGTGTATACTGTCACACCCTAATCTCACTGGGTGTGATGGGCACCCGACCCTTACTTAGAGCCGGGCGAACCCTCTGACTCTTAATACACACATAACCTCTTTGGGCCTTTAAATCAAATAAACATGAAATACATAGTAAGGCTTTCAGAAATATTCTTTTTCTTTGTTCTCAAATCAACAGAATCTGTGATCATATGGAATTTATCACATAATACAGAATGACACATCGGCTGATGGAGCCGCTTACAAAACTGACATTCTATACCCACGACTCTGTCTGCAAAGTCTCTAACTTCGAACAAAACATCACAGCATAATACTCTAACCCGGTAACACTCCAGGGTAAATGGAGCTTGTCAATCCAGCTGAAGCACCTTCTAGCCAACAATTATGCCAACAACATCAATAATTAATTCAAGACGCATTTCCTTTATATTCAATTCAATCCAAAATATATTCAAGCTAACACCAATGATCCCACATTCAAGTATTCATCCGAAATCATTCTAACATGATTCAAGAATACCTCAAACAATTCACGTAACATTCACAACAACCCAATCAACATGCTACTTCACCCGAAACCTTCCAAATTCAATAAGAACAATGACAACACATTTCCTTCTTTCAAATTCAATTACAACAACCCAACTTACAATCTTCCAAACACATGTCTCACCTTCAAATTCATGAATTATATTTACAACCTACACATTAACAACTCCATTCTTATAATTATGAGGAACCATTCTAATACCACACTAACTTCTTCCATAATCCACAAACGATTTCAATTTCATTTCAAACCATTAAATCTTCATTTAACATCATAGAATCCACCACAACAACAATTAAAATACTAAATAAAATTAGTTCATCACTTCCATACCATGCAACTCCCACACGGCTTCACTATACACATACACATTTCATAAATTTCATTCATTTCTTCACTCTCCAACATATACAAATCATCCATAACATATGTAACAGAGGATTGAACACATACCTTTTTCACTCAACTTCTTGGCTTGACTAAGGTTGTGAACTTGCACAATTAAATGATTTTATTGCTTCAACAATCATTCCATGTTAAAGAGGATGTTCCAATTGGTTGGAATACTAGAAGAAATAATTTTTCTTGATCAATTTCCATGGAGCCAATTTTCTTGGCTAGGGCCGAATGCCCCTCTCTTCTTCTTCCTTTCTTTCTTTCTTGAAGTTTCTTAATTTGGAAGGAGGAATATGTCTTATTTGACCACTTAGGTATATATATATATATATATATATATATATATATATATATATATATATACAAGGCTCCTACAAATAGGAATATGAACACATGGCCATGGGTGGGACCCACTCCCTTAAGCCACACGACCACAATGGCCCATTCAAGAACTTTCTTGAATTGTTGTGAAATTCCCATTTTGCCCCTAGCCTTTCCACAATATTACCATGAACCATTTTGCGAATTTCCATTTTTACCCTTAGCTTTTCTCAATATTTCCATACCAATAATATTCATAAACAACTTGTATATTAAACAAGATCAAAATATAGCTTTTCCCTTAACTTCTCACAATTATCTTGAATTATCCGAACGTACAAAATACGGGCTATAACATATACGCTGCCCGCCTTAGCGGTGACTGGCCGACCATATAGGCGTGGTGTTATATCATCATCATACATGCTCATCATAGTATGCTTATCATAATATGTTTGTCATAGTACATGCATAGGGCTCAAGAACAACTACACTTTATCGGGGTGACGTAAGGTCGTGATCCCCCGATTTCATTATGTAACATTCTTTGACATTCTGCCTCACCTTAAAGGAACTAACGTATAAGGTGAGTGTGAGCAATAAATAACATCATCATCATTATAGGATCATCATATCATACATTTTAGAATCTTTATGCTTTAACTCGTCACCATCATTATAGGGCTCATAACATGTCTCGTATCTTATATAGCTATTCATAGACATAGGCTTTTAGCTTTCTGGAATATAGGAACTCATGAAGAGGAAAGGGAGTCATGCTATAGGATTCATGCCATTAGAAAGAAAGTACTAGCCCCACATACCTTGGTTGTTTACTAATCTATCGCTTGCTTGTTCTCCATTAGTGCGTACGTTCTACCTTCAAGAGAATTTGTATCGACATTAGCTAGCGATTATAAAAACAGCTTACTAACGCTTAGAGAAAATTGGACAACATTTCCTTTCATTTATGTAACTCTTCCCCTATTCTATATCAACTCTCAAGCGTTCATAACAACATTCTCAATATGATAGACAACACTCATCATTCATTTACAATATCCGTATTTCACAATTTGTCTTCAATTTCTCCATAATCATGGTAATGGTTTCATTGTTGCATTTTTCTCACCTAGGATACTTATTCCATGTTCTAAATGTCATCCATAACATTTTCATAATCACAATTTACTAAGGATCGTGGCTCAATTCAAACCTTTACTCAACAGTGCTACTATTCACACTTTCATGACCCATTTCTTACATCCTTCTATAATCCAAGTGTTTCAACTCTTTCATACCCTAAATAATACGCAAATTCCATAAAACTTACCTTAGATGTTGTAGGAACAAGCCTTGAGTGGTATTACTCTTCTTGTACCAAAACCCTAGTTTGCTTCTCTTGAAATTTCTTAACTTGGATGAACTTTGATGAGTTTCATACACTTGATTCACTTGAATTCTTGATATTGATCTTTGATTTCCTTTGTTTTCTTGTAGATGAAGAGTGGAGGATATTCTAGAGGTTTCTAGAGAGACGTATCGTGAAAATGAAATGAATTAATGAGCTTGGGTCTCCTTTTTAATGACTTAAAATCTGATCCGCAATGAACAGTAGTTGAAGTGCACAGTGGTCGTAAACCCAGTTTACGGTCTGTATTCCAGTTTACGGCCCGTATTCTGTGGACGTATTAAAGCATAACAAAACCAGAAAGTCAGGATGAGGACATGGTGGTTTACGACTCAGTTTACGGGTCGTATTTCAGTTTACGGTCCGTATTTCAAGTCGTATTTAACTATTCAAGTCTTTGGCAGAAAGTTGAAGTTTTGTAAGTCGAAATATGGCATGGTAGTTTACGAGTCGTATACCACTTTACGGTCCGTATTTCATTTTACGATCGACTGGGCCAAAGTGCACATCTGCAACTTTCACGTCTTCAAAACCTATAATTAGTCATTGTGGAGCATAACCTATCTCTTGTTCCCATTGCCTTTGAAATCTTACTTAGGGTCGTCAAACGTCATTCCCTTCTGGTTAAAACATCATATACTCGTATTCTTCGTTAGTCTATTCATTGTACGAGATTGGAAATTTCCGAGGTGTAACATTCTTCCCCCCTTTTGGAACATTCGTCCTCGAATCTTAAGTCATCGGGGATTCTAGAAAAATTTCGCCAGAGTTTCCCCTGTAATATGGCACTACCATCCTGTCACAATAACTCATAATATCATCGCCTCACAGGGCTACATCACAATATCAACATATCTATGGCCACACACGACCAAAAGCATGAAAATTAAGCATATATACCTTATATCGTTGGCGTTTCATCTTGAATCTCTCCTGGGGGTTGAAATAAATACGGGTACTTGGATTTCATACTCTCTTCCGCTTCCCAAGTCATTTCTTCTCGGTTATTGTTTCGCCACAATTCTTTAACTGAAGCTACCTCTTTATTTTGAAGTTTTCGCACTTGCCTGTCTAGAATAGCAATAGGCACTTCTTCTTAGGTTAGTTTTTCTGTCACTTGCACATCATCTATCGGGAAAATCTTTGTGGGATCTCCAATACACTTGCGGAGCATTGAAACGTGGAAGACTGGATGGACTGATTCAAGCTCCAAAGGTAAGTCCAATTCATAGGCGACATGACCCACCTTGCGGATAATTTTATAGGGTCCAATATATCTAGGACTTAACTTCCCTCTCTTGCCAAATCTCATCACCCCTTTCATTGGCGACACTTTCAAAAATACCCAATCATCAGCCAGGAATTCCAAGTCTCGTCAGCGATTGTTGCATAAGACTTTTGGCGACTTTGGGCTGTCAACAATCGATCTCGGTTCACCTTAACTTTTTCCATCGCTTGCTGAATCAATTCGGGGCCTACTAGTTGTACTTCTCCTATTTCAAACCATCCGATTGGGGATCTACATTTCCTCCCATATAAAGCTTCATATGGAGCCATTTCAATACCGGAATGATAGCTATTGTTGTATGCGAATTCGATTAGCAGCAAATGGTCATCCCAACTACCACCGAAATCCAACACACATGCTCATAGCATATCTTCCAAGGTCTGAATAGTACGCTCGGCTTTTCCATCGGTCTGCGGATGAAATGTCGTGCTAAGCTTCACTTGAGTGCCTTGACCTTCATGGAAAGACTTCCAGAACTTGGCTGTAAATTGTGCTCCTCTGTCTGTGATAATAGATAATGGAATACCATGAAGTCGCACAATTTCTTTGAGATATAACCTCGCATAGTCTTCTGCTGAGTACGTGGTTCTAACTGGAAGAAAGCTTTCGTCAATCTATCCATGATCACCCATATAGAATCATATTTTCCACGGGAATGAGGTAACCCCACAATAAAATCCATGTAGATCACTTCCCATTTCCAAGTAGGGATTTCCATTGCTTGCAATAAGCCTCCTGGTTTTTGATGTTCAATCTTTACCTGTTGGCAATTTGGACACTGTGCTACAAATTCCGCTACGTCTCTCTTCATGCCATCCCACCAATACATCATCTTGAGATCATGATACATCTTGGTTGCACATGGGTGAATAGAATACCGAGAACAATGGGCTTCTTCTAGAATTCGTCGGCGTAATTCTGCCACATTCGGCACACATAGCCTGCTTCGGTATTTAAGAATTCCATCCATAGAAACTTCAAATGGAGACTTCTATTTTCCATGAGATATGTCTCTGTAATGGCACAGTTTAGGATCCTCATACTGGTGCTCTTTCACTTCCATGTTCAAGGATGAGACTGTGGGATCATTAATACTAATCCCTGCATTACCCGAATCAATTACACGTACTCCAAGATTTGCTAGTTGATGGAGCTCATGAACTATCTCTTTCGTTTTGCAGAGGGACTTCGCATAAACTGCCCATTGATCGGAGGCTAAGCGCATCGGCTACTACATTCGCTTTTCCAGGGTGGTATAAAATGCTAACATCATAATCTTTCAGTAATTCTAACCACCGCCTTTGCCACAGGTTCAACTCCTTTTGCTTGAAAATATATTGAAGAATCTTGTGATTGGTGTAAATGTCAACATGCACACCATACAAGTAATGTCTCCACATTTTTAAGGCATGAATAACCGCAGTCAATTCGAGGTCATGAGTTGGATAATTCTTTTCATGTTTCCTCAATTGTCTTGAAGCATATGCAATAAATCTACCGTGCTGCATTAAGAAACACCCTAATCCAACACCGGAAGCGTCACAGTACACAACATAGCCATCTGACCCTTCTGGAAGTGTTAAGACCGGAGCTAAATTCAATCTGTCTTTCAAATCTTGGAAGTTGCGCTCACAAGCATCACTCCATTGAAATTTAGCTGACTTCTGGGTTAGCTTCGTCAATGGGGCTGAAATAGATGAGAAGCCCTCTACGAATCTCCTATAACAACCGGCTAACCCCAGAAAACTACGAACTTCTGTAGGCGTTGTAGGCCTTGGCCAATTCTTTACAGCTTCAATTTTCGGAGTGTCGACTTGAATGCCATCATCTGAAATAACATGGCCCAGAAATGTTACAGAATTCAGCCAAAACTCGCACTTTGAAAATTTTGCATACAATTCTCGAGCTCGAAGGATGCCAAGAACAATTCACAAATGATCTGCATGTTCTGATTCGGTGCGAGAATACACCAGAATATCATCAATAAATACTATCACGAATAAGTTCAAGAGAGGCCTGAATACATTATTCATCAAATTCATAAACACGGCCGGAGCATTAGTTAATCCAAACGACATCACCCGGAATTCATAGTGGCCATACCTCGTTCTGAATGCTGTTTTGGGAACATCCACCTCTCTAACTCTCACCTGATGATAGCCCGACCTCAAGTTGATTTTTGAAAACCACTTGGCACCCTGTAGCTGATCAAATAAATCATCAATCCTCGGGAGAGGATATTTATTCTTTATCGTCACTTTGTTCAACTGCCTATAATCAATGCACATTCGTAGGGAACCATCTTTCTTTCTCACGAACAAGACTGGGGCTCCCCACAGTGATGAACTGGGTCTAATAAACCCCTTTTCAAGCAAATCTTTCTGTTGTGCCTTTAGCTCTTTCAATTCTGCCGGAGCCATTCGATACGGAGGAATAGAAATAGGCTTGGTGTTCGGCAACACATCAATGGCAAATTCAATCTCCCGCTCGGGAGGAAGGCCTGGAAGCTCTTCCAGGAACACATCCGGAAATTCATTCACTACCGGAACTGATTGGAAAGTTGTTGACTTTGCCTCGGTGTCATGAACTCGAACTAGATGATAAATATATCCTTTAGCTATCATCTTCCTTGCCTTAAGGTAGGAAATAAACCTGCCCTTTGGAGTTGTTGCATTACCCTTCCATTCAAGCACGGGCTCTCTCGGAAATTGGAATCGAACTACTTTCATTCGACAATCAACATTAGCATAGCATGAGGCCAACCAATCCATACCCATAATTACATCAAAATCTAACATTTCCAATTCAATCAAATCAGCTTTGGTCTGGCGATCACATATCACAATTACACAATTTTTATACACTTGTCTAGCTATCACGGGATCACCAACCTGAGTAGATACTTCAAAAGGTTTGATTGGCTCAGGTTTCACTCCAATACAACCAGCAACATACGGAGTAATATAAGAAATATTAGAACCCGGATCTATCAAGGCATATACATCACGAGAAAATATAGACAATGTACCTGTAACCACATCCGGGGAGGACTCAAGATCCTGCCGTCCGGCTAAAGCATATACACGGGGCTGAGTAGCACCTAAAGTAAATGCTACCCCTCTGCCTCTACCTCGACCAGCTGATATCTGTGGAGTCTGCCCTACCGGGCGCACTGAGGAAGAACCAGCCGCTAAACCTGTAAGCTGAACCCCAACTCTACCACTCATCGACGGGAAATCTCTCATCATGTGCCCAACCTGGCCACAAGTATAACAGGCATCCGAACCCTGGCGACACTGTCCGAAATGTAATCTACCGCACTGGCTGCATCACGGTATTGGAGGTCTCCTCTGGCTATAATCTTCCCTGAACTGGGAATCTGAGGCCCTCGAACTCTAGCCCTGTCCTAAACGGAAGGAGCGATCAAATCTCCTACCTGCAAATCGAGGAGGTGCACTAGTCACACACTGGCCTGAGTACCTAGAATATGTCTGTCTTGATCCCCCTTTATGATCACCGCCTGCTCCCATAGATCTAGCCCTCTTGCTTTGCCTCCTATCAATGTCGCGATCATTCCTTTGTGGTTGTTGTCGCCCCTCTAAGTTCTGAGCATGAGCCTGTATCCTGAAAATATCCATCCCATCTTGTAGCGAAGCTGTCAAGCAATCTTCGAATAAATATGGCACTAAGCCACTCACGAATCTATGTACCCGGTCTCCCATATCGGCCAACATAGTCGGGGCATACCTAGCCAAAGAATTAAATTGAAGACTATATTCCCAGGCACTCATATTTACTTGCCTCAAATTTAGAAATCTATCCGCTCTAGCTCGGCGGACCTCGGGTGGCAAATGGTGACGAATAAAAGCATCCACGAATTCTTGCCAAACCGGAGGAGGCGCATTTTCTCCTCTCGATAATACCCAGTTATTATACCATAAGACTGCTACGTCCTGGAGTCCATAAGAGGCCAACTCCACGGATTCAGCCTCAGAGGCATGAATAATCTTTAGGGTCCTCAACATCTCATCAATAAAGCCTTGTGGATCTTCATCCGGCTTCGACCCGAAGAACTCTGGAGGATTTAAAGTCATGAAATCACGGGATCTAGTACTGTCTGACTGATCACTTGGGCCCGCATTTTGCCGCTGTGCCTGGGCGGTAACTAACTGTGTTAATAACTGAATGGCCTCGGTCACTTGTTGACCCGAAGCACCCGGTGAAGGAATTGGAGCTGGAGCTCCTCCTAGTTTTTCCACATTAGGCGGGGTAGAGGAAGTATTAGACAAGGCCTCATTATGCGATTCACCCTCATCAATATTCATCGGGGGCTCTCATTCCACCAGCCTCTTTGTCGTAGTCTTGCCCTTCTGGGCGGCTGTAACCTTTCCCTTTGGCGGCATTCTGAAATCACAACACACTATTAGGGAGGATAAAATCTAATACATGGCTCTATCGCACGATCTCATAGGAAGAAAGATGGTCATTTTTCCTAAATGCCCTGTAGCCTCTTGTTTATTGATGTGGCGCGCAACACACCATAAACAAGACTCTACCAGACACGGCTCGCAGAAACTTCCTAGAACTGAACTGCTCTGATACAACTTTTGTCACGACCCAGCTAGGGGCCGCGACGGGTACCCGAGGCTAACCACCGAGCACCGCTCGTTCTATTTCTCATCACACTCATTTAGCTCTTTTATCACATTTATACTCAAATTGTAGGAAAATCATATTTCATACGGAAACATAAATACTTTTATATACAAATGCCTCTCGACCATCAAAATAATATATATACATAATAACCTCTCGTGAGACCATCTAACCCACACTGCGTATCTACTAGCCTCTACTGGAATACTAACATGAAGATGGGACAAGACCCCGTCATGCTCAAAATACATATACATGAACATACACAAACGAATAATCAAGCACCTCCGGATCAAAGGAGTGCTTTCAATCGGCTGACAGCTACTACGAATCTGGGTCAAGCTCACCTCCCTGTCTACCTGTGGGCATGAACACATCGTCCAAATAAAACGGACGTCAGTATGAACATTGTACTGAGTATGAGATGCATAAACAATGAAATAAGACAATTACACAAAGGAAAATACCAATATGAAACATTTGTATCTGACTGTCAAATATAAAAGAAGTAATGCATCCTGTCTTACTCATACTCATCGTCATATCATATATGCATAAATGTATAAGCTGCCCGCTCATATAGGTACGGTGTGATAGTGTATAAACTGCCCGTCCATATCGGATCGGTGTGATAATCATAACATTAGCCTGCGTCTAGGCCTCCCGTGTCCGGGGTATCATCTCATACCGCCCACTAGTGGTGTCTGCCCATGCCATCTGGCCATGGTGTATACTGTCACACCCTAATCTCACTGGGTGTGATGGGCACCCGACCCTTACTTAGAGCCGGGCGAACCCTCTGACTCTTAATACACACATAACCTCTGTGGGCCTTTAAATCAAATAAACATGAAATACATAGTAAGGCTTTCAGAAATATTCTTTTTCTTTTTTCTCAAATCAACAGAATCTGTGATCATATGGAATTTATCACATAATACAGAATGACACTTCGGCTGATGGAGCCGCTTACAAAACTGACATTCTATACCCACGACTCTGTCTGCAAAGTCTCTAACTTCGAACGAAACATCACAGCATAATACTCTGACCCGACAACACTCCAGGGCAAATGGAGCTTGCCAATCCAGCTAAAGCATCTTCTAGCAATGTTCTTTACTCATCTGGGTGTACCTGCATTGCATGAAACGCAGCCCCCGAAGGAAGGGGGTAAGTACGGAATATGTACTGAGTATGTAAGGCATGGAATACAGAAAAGAGGATCATAACTGAAACAGAGATTTACCAGAATCAAGTATGACCTTTTAAAACATCAAAGCACTTGCCTTTTTAAGTGAAAATCATGCATATTCATATCATATCATATGTACAGATAACGTGTCCTGGCCCTCCAGTGAGGGACTCGGTGGATAAATCATACATGTCCACATCATATATCATATATGCGTAACGTGTCCCGGCCCTCACGTGAGGGACTCGGTGGATAGAATCATGCATGTCAACATCATAGATCATGTATACATATAACGTGTCCCGGCCCTCTATTGAGGGACTCGGTGGATCATATATAAATAACGTGTCCCGGCCCTCTATTGCGGGTCTCGGTGAATAACGCCATCATATGCCATCCTGACCGCCATCCCCATATGATCATATCATCATGTACATATACATATAACGTGTCCCGGCCCGTAAGTGAGAGGGACTCGGTGAATAATGCATTGGATGCGCACGATAACATACCCGGCCTGGGACTCGGTGAATAGACATATTGAGGCGTGCACGAGCAGAGTAGTGAGAAACTATATGCATATAAATCAAGACTCGATAGATAAGTATACTTACCGACATCTGAAGGCTCAGAAACAAGTTTCGGGTCAATCCGACTTAGTATAAGAAAGTTACGAGCGTTTGAAGTACAAAACCTTCTACGAGCGTTTCAAAAGCTATTTTTGGAAAATCAAAGCAACAATCATATCAAGTACCTTTTGGGTATCGTTATGGATCAAACCAAATAGAGCTTTTGGAACCATATGTACGTATCAAAACGTATCAAAGACTCAAGGGAATAATCAAACGTGCTATCATTTGAAAATCAAAACTTTAATCATATCAATTATCTTTCGAATGCCATTCGGAAACATATCAAACAAAACTTCGGGCATCATAGATACGCATCGAAACCATAAGAAACAACTTATGGAAGTTAAGAATATTAGTCATCCTAGTGGCTCTAAGAATAGGAAATTTCTTTGAAATCATACATATACGTCATTTGCTCGTTTCACAAAGATCATGCCAAAAGAAAGAAAGGGTAAGCCTTACATACCTGTGCCACGCCTTATTAGCTACGCTTATTTATCCAAGCTTGCTATTCTACATTCCAGAAGATTTTACATAATCATTAGATTTGTCGTCATATACTTGTCTTAATCCTTCAAATGAATTCATTTATAATCAGCCGAAATTTCGACAACATTTCCCCTGTAAATACAACATCCCCGAGAATCCAACTCGGCCAAATTATCAATCAACAATCCGAGAATTCAACTCGGCCAATTTATCAACAACAACAATCCCAATAATCATGCCAACAACGTCAATAATTAATTCAAGATGCATTTCATTTATATTCAATTCAATCCAAAATATATTCAAGCTAACACCAATGATCCCACATTCAAGTATTCATCCGAAATCATTCTAACATGATTCAAGAATACTTCAAACAATACACATAACATTCACAACAACCCAATCAACATGCTACTTCACCCGAAACCTTCAAAATTCAATAAGAACAATGACAACACATTTCCTTCTTTCAAATTCAATTACAACAACCCAACTTACAATCTTCCAAACACATGTCTCACCTTCAAATTCATGAATTATATTTACAACCTACACATTAACAACTCTATTCTTATAATTATGAGGAACCATTCTAATACCACACTAACTTCTTCCATAATCCACAAACGATTTCAACTTCATTTCAAACCATTAAATCTTCATTTAACATCATAGAATCCACCACAACAACAATTAAAATACTAAATAAAATTAGTTCATCACATCCATACCATGCAACTCCCACACGGCTTCACTATACACATACACATTTCATAAATTTCATTCATTTCTTGACTCTCCAACATATACAAATCATCCATAACATATATAAAAGAGGATTGAACACATACCTTTTTCACTCAACTTCTTGGCTTGACTAAGGTTGTGAACTTGCACAATTAAATGATTTTATTGCTTCAACAACCATTCCATGTTAAAGAGGATGTTCCAATTGGTTGGAATACTAGAAGAAATAATTTTTCTTGATCAATTTCCACGGAGCCAATTTTCTTGGCTAGGGCCGAATGCCCCTCTCTTCTTCTTCCTTTCATTCTTTATTGAATTTTCTTAATTTGGAAGGAGGAATATGTCTTATTTGACCACTTAGGTATATATATATATATATATATATATATATATATATATATATATAAGGCTCCTACAAATAGGAATATGAACACATGGCCATGGGTGGGACCCACTCCCTTAAGCCACACGGCCACAATGGCCCATTCAAGAACTTTCTTGAATTGTTGTGAAATTCCCATTTTGCCCCTAGCCTTTCCACAATATTACCATGAACCATTTTGCGAATTTTTCTTTTTACCCTTAGCCTTTCTCAATATTTCCATACCAATAATATTCATAAATAATATTCATAAACAACTTGTATATTAAACAAGATCTAAATATAGCTTTGCCCTTAACTTCTCACAATTATCTTGATTTATCCGAATGTACAAAATACGGGCTATAACATATACGCTGCCCGGCCATATAGGCGCGGTGTTATATCATCATCATACATGCTCATCATAGTATGCTTATCATAATATGTTTGTCATAGTACATGCATAGGGCTCAAGAACAACTACACTTTATCGGGGTGACGTAAGATCGTGATCCCCCGATTTCATTATGGAACATTCTTTGACATTCTGCCTCACTTTGAAGGAACTAACGTATAAGGTGAGTGTGAGCAATAAATAACATCATCATCATTATCGGATCATCATATCATACATTTTTGAATCTTTATGCTTTAACTCGTCACCATCATTATAGGGCTCATAACATGTCTCTTATCTTATATAGCTATTCAAAGACATAGGCTTTTAGCTTTCTGGAATACAGGAACTCATGAAGGGGAAAGAGAGTC
Organism: Lycium barbarum; assembly: GCF_019175385.1. Taxonomy (NCBI): domain Eukaryota; kingdom Viridiplantae; phylum Streptophyta; class Magnoliopsida; order Solanales; family Solanaceae; genus Lycium; species Lycium barbarum. Next base: position 54,069,894 of record NC_083345.1, on the reverse strand, counting down.
ATGCTATAGGATTCATGCCATTAGAAAGAAAGGACTAGCCTCACATACCTTGGTTGTTTACTAATCTATCGCTTGCTTGTTCTCCTTTAGTGCGTACGTTCTACCTTCAAGAGAATTTGTATCGACATTAGCTAGCGATTTTAAAAATAGCTTACTAACGCTTAGAGAAAATTGGACAACATTTCCTTTCATTTATGTAACTCTTCCCCTATTCTATATCAACTCTCAAGCGTTCATAACAACATTCTCAATATGATAGACAACACTCATCATTCATTTACAATATCCGTATTTCACAATTTGTCTTCAATTTCTCCATAATCATGGTAATGGTTCATTGTTGCATTTTTCTCACCTAGGATACTTATTCCATGTTCTAAATGTCATCCATAACATTTTCATAATCACAATTTACTAATGATCATGGCTCAATTCAAACCTTATTCAACAGTGCTACTATTCACACTTTCATGACCCATTTCTTACATCGTTCTATAATCCAAGTGTTTCAACTCTTTCATACCTAAATAATACGCAAATGCCATAAAACTTACCTTAGATGTTGTGGGAACAAGCCTTGAGTGGTATTACTCTTCTTGCACCAAAACCCTAGTTTGCTTCTCATGAAATTTCTTAACTTGGATGAACTTTGATGAGTTTCATACACTTGATTCACTTGGATTCTTGATATTGATCTTTGATTTCCTTTGTTTTCTTGTAGATGAAGAGTGGAGAATATTCTAGAGGTTTCTAGAGAGACGTATCGTGAAAATGAAATGAATTAATGAGCTTGGGTCTCCTTTTTAATGACTTAAAATCTTATCCGAAATGAACAGTAGTTGAAGTGCACAGTGGTCGTAAACCCAGTTTACGGTCTGTATTCTAGTTTACGGCCCGTATACTGTGGTCGTATTAAAGCATAACAGAACCAGAAAGTCAGGATGAGGACATGGTGGTTTACGACTCAGTTTACGGGCCGTACTTCAGTTTACGGTCCGTATTTCAAGTCGTATTTAACCATTCAAGTCTTGGGCAGAAAGTTGAAGTTTTGTGAGTTGAAATACGGCATGGTAGTTTACGGGTCGTATACCACTTTACGGTTCGTATTTCATTTTACGATCGACTGGGCCAAAGTGCACATCTGCAACTTTCACGTCTTCAAAACCTATAATTAGTCATTGTGGAGCATAACCTATCTCTTGTTCCCATTTCCTTTGAAATCTTACTTAGGGTCGTCAAACGTCATTCCCTTCTGATTAAAACATCATATACTCGTATTCTTCGTTAGTCTATTCATTGTACGAGATTTGAAATTTCCGAGGTGTAACATTCTTCCCCCCTTTTGGAACATTCGTCCTCGAATCTTAAGTCATCGGGGATTCTAGAAATATTTCGCCAGCGTTTCCCCTGTAATATGGCACTACCATCCTGTCACAACAACCCATAATATCATCGCCTTACAGGGCTACATCACAATATCAACATATCTATGGCCACACACGACCAAAAGCATGGAAAGTAGGCATATATACCTTATATCGTTGGCGTTTCATCTTGAATCTCTCCTGGGGTTGAAATAAATACGGGTACTTGGATTGCATACTCTCTTCCGCTTCCCAAGTCATTTCTTCTCGGTTATTGTTTCGCCACAAGTATTTAACTGAAGCTATCTCTTTATTTCGAAGTTTTCGCACTTGCCTGTCTAGAATAGCAATAGGCACTTCTTCTTAGGTTATCTTTTCTGTCACTTGCACATCATCTATCGGGACAATCTTTGTGGGATCTCCGATACACTTGCGGAGCATCGAAACGTGGAAGACTGGATGGACTGATTCAAGCTCTGAAGGCAAGTCCAATTCATAGGCGACATGACCCACCTTGCGGATAATTTTATAGGGTCCAATATATCTAGGACTTAACTTCCCTCTCTTGCCAAATCTCATCACCCCTTTCATTGGCGACACTTTCAAAAATACCCAATCATCAGCCTGGAATTCCAAGTCTCGTCAGCGATTGTTGCATAAGACTTTTGGCGACTTTGGGCTGTCAACAATCGATCTCGGATTACCTTAACTTTTTCCACCGCTTGCTGAATCAATTCGGGGCCTACTAGTTGTACTTCTCCTATTTCAAACCATCCGATTGGGGATCTACATTTCCTCCCATATAAAGCTTCATATGGAGCCATTTGAATACTGGAATGATAGCTATTGTTGTATGCGAATTCGATTAGCAGCAAATGGTCCTCCCAACTACCACCGAAATCCAACACACATGCTCGTAGCATATCTTCCAAGGCCTGAATGGTACGCTCGGCTTATCCATCGGTCTGCGGATGAAATGTCGTGCTAAGCTTCACTTGAGTGCCTAGACCTTCTTGGAAGGACTTCCAGAACTTGGCTGTAAACTGTGCTCCTCTGTCTGTGATAATAGATAATGGAATACCATGAAGTCGCACAATTTCTTTGAGATATAACCTCGCATAGTCTTCTGCTGAGTACGTGGTTCTAACTGGAAGAAAATGGGCTGCTTTCGTCAATCTATCCACGATCACCCTTATAGAATCATATTTGCCACGGGAATGAGGTAACCCCACAATAAAATCCATGTTGATCACTTCCCATTTCCAAGTAGGGATTTTCATTGCTTGCAATAAGCCTCCTGGCTTTTGATGTTCAATCTTTACCTGTTGGCAATTTGGACAATGTGCTACAAATTCCGCTATGTCTCTCTTCATGCCATCCCACCAATACATCATCTTGAGATCATGATACATCTTGGTTGCACCTGGGTGAATAGAATACCGAGAACAATGGGCTTCTTCTAGAATTCGTCGGCATAATTCTGCCACATTCGGCACACATAGCCTGCTTCGGTATTTTAGAATTCCATCCATAGAAACTTCAAATGGAGACTTCTATTTTCCATAAGATATGTCTCTGTAGTGGCACGATTTAGGATCCTCATACTGGTGCTCTTTCACTTCCATGTTCAAGGATGAGACTGTGGGATCATTAATACTAATCCCTGCATTACCCGAATCAATTACACGTACTCCAAGATTAGCTAGTTGATGGAGCTCATGAACTATCTCTTTCGTTTTGCAGAGGGACTTCGCATAAACTGCCCATTGATCGGAGGCTAAGCGCATCGGCTACTACATTCGCTTTTCCAGGGTGGTATAAAATGCTAACATCATAATCTTTCAGTAATTCTAACCACCGCCTTTGCCACAGGTTCAACTCCTTTTGCTTGAAAATATATTGAAGACTCTTGTGATTGGTGTAAATGTCAACATGAACACCATACAAGTAATGTCTCCACATTTTTAAGGCATGAATAACCGCAGCCAATTCGAGGTCATGAGTTGGATAATTCTTTTCATGTTTCCTCAATTGTCTTGAAGCATACGCAATAACTCTACCGTGCTGCATTAAGAAACACCCTAATCCAACACCGGAAGCGTCACAGTACACAACATAGCCATCTGACCCTTCTGGAAGTGTTAAGACCGGAGCTAAATTCAATCTGTCTTTCAAATCTTGGAAGTTACGCTCACAAGCATCACTCCATTAAAATTTAGCTGACTTCTGGGTTAGCTTCGTCAATGGGGCTGAAATAGATGAGAAGCCCTCTACGAATCTCCTATAATAACTTGCTACCCCCAAAATACTACGAACTTCTGTAGGCATTGTAGGCCTTGGCCAATTTTTTACAGCTTCAATTTTCTAAGTGTCGACTCGAATGCCATCATCTGAAATAACATGGCCCAGAAATGTTACAGAATTCAGCCAAAACTCGCACTTTGAAAATTTTGCATACAATTCTTGGGCTCGAAGGATGCCAAGAACAATTCACAAATGATCTGCATGTTCTGATTCCGTGCGAGAATACACCAGAATATCATCAATAAATACTATCACGAATAAGTCCAAGAGAGGCCTGAATGCATTATTCATCAAATTCATAAACACGGCCGGAGCATTAGTTAATCCAAACGACATCACCCGGAATTCATAGTGGCCATACCTCGTTCTGAATGCTGTTTTGGGAACATGCACCTCTCTAACTCTCACCTGATGATAGCCCGACCTCAAGTCGATTTTTGAAAACCACTTGGCACCCTGTAGCTGATCAAATAAATCATCAATCCTCGGGAGAGGATATTTATTCTTTATCGTCACTTTGTTCAACTACCTGTAATCAATGCACATTCGTAGGGAACCGTCTTTCTTTCTCACGAACAAGACTGGGGCTCCCCACGGTGATGAACTGGGTCTAATAAACCCCTTTTCAAGCAAATCTTTCAGCTGTGCCTTTAGCTCTTTCAATTCTGCCGGAGCCATTCGATACGGAGGAATAGAAATAGGCTTGGTGTTCGGCAACACATCAATGGAAAATTCAATCTCCCGCTCGGGAGGAAGGCCTGGAAGCTCTTCCAGGAACACATCCGGAAATTCATTCACTACCGGAACTGATTGAATAGTTGGCGACTTTGCCTCGGTGTCATGAACTCGAACTAGATGATAAATATAGCCTTTAGCTATCATCTTCTTTGCCTTAAGGTAGGAAATAAACCTGCCCTTTGGAGTTGCTGCATTACCCTTCCATTCAAGCACGGGCTCTCTCGGAAATTGGAATCGAACTACTTTCATTCGACAATCAACATTAGCATAGCATGAGGCCAACCAATCCATACCCATAATTACATCGAAATCTAAGATTTCCAATTCAATCAAATCAGCTTTGGTTTGGCGATCACCTATCACAAGTACACAATTTTTATACACTTGTCTAGCTATCACGAGATCACCAACCGGAGTAGATACTTCAAAAGGTTTGATTGGCTCAGGTTTCACTCCAATACAACCAGCAACATACGGAGTAATCTAAGAAATATTAGAACCCGGATCTATCAAGGCATATACATCACGGGAAAATATAGACAATGTACCTGTAACCACATCCGGGGAGGACTCAAGATCCTGCCGTCCGGCTAAAGCATATACACGGGGCTGAGTGGCACCTAAAGTAGATGCTACCCCTCTGCCTCTACCTCGACCTGCTGATATCTGTGGAGTCTGCCCTACCGGGCGCACTGAGGAAGAACCAGCCGCTAAACCTGTAAGCTGAACCCCAACTCTACCACTCATCAACGGGCAATCTTTCATCATGTGCCCAACCTGGCCACAAGTATAACAGGCATCCGAACCCTGGCGACACTGTCCGGAATGTAATCTACCGCACTGGTTGTATCACGGTACTGGGGGTCTCCTCTGGCTATAATCTTCCCTGAACTGGAAATCTGAGGCCCTCGAACTCTAGCTCTGTCCTAAACGGAAGGAGCGATCAAATCTCCTACCTGCGAATCGAGGAGGTGCACTAGTCACCCACTGGCCTGAGTACCTAGAATATGTCTGTCTTGATCCCCCTCTATGATCACCGCCTGCTCCCATATATCTATCCCTCTTGCTTTGCCTCCTATCAATGTCGCGATCATTCCTTTGTGGTGGCTGCCGCCCCTCTAAGTTCTGAGCATGAGCCTGTATCCGGAAAATATCCATCCCATCTTGTAGCGAAGCTGTCAAGCAATCTTCGAATAAATGTGGCACTAAGCCACTCACGAATCTATGTACCCGGTCTCCCATGTCGGCCACCATAGTCGGGGCATACCTAGCCAAAGAACTAAATTGAAGACTATATTCCCAGGCACTCATATTTCCTTGCCTCAAATTTAGAAATCTATCCGCTCTAGCTCGGCGGACCTCGGGTGGCAAATGGTGACGAATAAAAGCATCCACGAATTCTTGCCAAACCGGAGGAGGCGCATTTTCTCCTCTCGATAATACCCAGTTATTATACCATAAGACTGCAACGTCCAGGAGTCTATACGAGGACAACTCCACGGATTCAGCCTCAGAGGCATGAATAATCTTTAGGGTCCTCAACATCTCATCAATAAAGCCTTGTGGATCTTCATCCGGCTTCGACCCGAAGAACTCTGGAGGATTTAAAGTCATGAAATCACGGGCTCTAGTACTGGCTGACTGATCACTTGGGCCCGCATTTTGCCGCTGTGCCTGGGCGGCAACCATCTGTGTTAATAACTGAATGGCCTCGGTCACTTGTTGACCCGAAGCACCCGGTGGAGGAATTGGAGCTGGAGCTCCTCCTAGTTCTTCCACAATGGGCGGGGTAGAGGAAGTATTAGACAAGGCCTCATTATGCGATTCACCCTCATCAATATTCATCGGGGGCTCTCTTTCCATCCGCCTTTTTGTCGTAGTCTTGCCCTTCTGGGCGGCTGTAACCTTTCCCTTTGGCGGCATTCTGAAATCACAACACACTATTAGGGAGGATAAAATCTTATACATGGCTCTATCGCACGATCTCATAGGAAGAAAGATGGTCATTTTTCCTAAATGTCCTGTAGCCTCTTGTTTATTGATGTGGCGTGCAACACACCATAAATAAGACTCTACTAGACACGGCTCGCAAACACTTCCTAGGACTGAACTGCTCTAATACAACTTTTGTCACGACCCAGCTAGGGGCCGCGACGGGTACCCGAGGCTAACCACCTAGCACCGCTCATCTTATTTCTCATCATGCTCATTTAGCTCTTTTAACACATTTATACTCAAATTGTAGGAAAATCATATTTCATACAGAAACATAAATACTTTTATATACATATGCCTCTCGACCATCAAAATAATATATATATATATATATATATATATATATATATATATATATATATATATATATATAATAACCTCTCGTGAGACCATCTAACCCACACTGCGTATCTACTAGCCTCTACTGGAATGCTAACATGAAGATGGGACAAGACCCCGTCATGCTCAAAATACATATACATGAACATACACAAACGAATAATCAAGCACCTCCGAATCAAATGAGTGCTTTCAATCGGCTGACAACTACTACGAATCTGGGTCAAGCTCACCTCCCTGTCTACCTGTGGGCATGAACACAGCGTCCAAAGAAAACGGACGTCAGTACGAACATTTTACTGAGTATGAGAGGCATAATCAATGAAATAAGACAATGACAGAAAGGAAAATATCAATATGAAACATCTGTATCTGACTGTCAAATATAAAAGAAGTAATGCATACTGTCTTACTCATACTCATCGTCATATCATATATGCATAAATGTATAAGCTGCCCGCTCATATAGGTACGGTGTGATAGTGTATAAACTGCCCGTCCATATCGGATCGGTGTGATAATCATAACATTAGCCTGCGTCCAGGCCTCCCGTGTCCGGGGTATCATCTCATACCGCCCACTAGTGGTGTCTGCCCATGCCATCTGGCCATGGTGTATACTGTCACACCCTAATCTCACTGGGTGTGATGGGCACCCGACCCTTACTTAGAGTCGGGCGAACCCTCTGACTTTTAATACACACATAACCTCTGTGGGCCTTTAAATCAAATAAACATGAAATACATAGTAAGGCTTTCAGAAATAATCTTTTTCTTTGTTCTCAAATCAACAGAATCTGTGATCATATGAAATTTATCACATAATACAGAATGACACATCGGCTGATGGAGCCACTTACAAAACTGGCATTCTATACCCACGACTCTGTCTTCAAAGTCTCTAACTTCGAACCAAACATCACAGCATAATACTCTGACCCGGCAACACTCTAGGAAAAATGGAGCTTGCCAATCCAGCTGAAGCATCTTCTAGCAATGTTCTTTGCTCATCTAGGTGTACATGCGTGGCATGAAACGCAGCCCCCGAAGAAAGGGGGTCAGTACGGAATATGTACTGAGTATGTAAGGCATGGAATACAGAAAAGAGGATCATAACTGAAACAGAGATTTACCAGAATCAAGTATGACCTTTTAAAACATCAAAGCACTTGCCTTTTTAAGTGAAAATCATGCATATTCACATCATATCATATGTACAGATAACGTGTCCTGGCCCTCCAGTGAGGGACTCGGTGGATAAATCATATATGTCCACATCATATATCATATATGCGTAACGTGTCCCGGCCCTCACGTGAGGGACTCGGTGGATAGAATCATGCATGTCAACATCATATATCATGTATACATATAACGTGTCCCGACCCTCTATTGAGGGACTCGGTGTATCATATATACATAACGTGTCCCGACCCTCTATTGCGGGTCTCGGTGAATAAAGCCATCATATGCCATCCTGGCCACCATCCCCATATCATCATATCATCATGTACATATACATATAACGTGTCCCAGCCCGCAAGTGAGAGGGACTCGGTAAATAATGCATTGGGATGCGCACGATAACATACCCGGCCCGGGACTCGGTGAATAGACATATTGAGGCGTGCACGAGCAGAGTAGTGAGAAAATATATGCATATAAATCAAGACTCGATAATTAAGTATACTTACCGACATCTGAAGGCTCAGAAACAAGTTTCGGGTCAATCCGACTTAGTATAAGAAAGTTACGAGCGTTTGAAGTACAGAACCTTCTACAAGCGTTTCTGAAGCTATTTTTGGAAAATCTAAGCAACAATCATATCAAGTACCTTTTGGGTATTGTTATGGATCAAACCAAATAGAGCTTTTGGAACCATATGTACGTATCAAAACGTATCGAAGACTCAAGGGAATAATCAAACGTGCTATCATTTGAAAATCAAAACTTTAATCATATCAATTATCTTTCGAATGCCATTCGGAAACATATCAAACATAACTTCGGGCATCATAGATACGCATCAAAACCATAAGAAACAACTTATGGAAGTCAAGAATATTAGCCATCCTAGTGGCTCTAAGAATAGGAAATTTCTTTGAAATCATACATATACGTCATTTGCTCGTTTCACAAAGATCATGCCAAAAGAAAGAAAGGGTATGCCTTACATACCTGTGCCACGCCTTATTAGCTACGCTTATTTATCCAAGCTTGCTATTCTACATTCAAGAAGATTTTACATAATCATTAGATTTGTCGTCATATACTTGTCTTAATCATTCAAATGAATTCATTTATAATCTGCCGAAATTTCGGCAGCATTTCCCCTGTAAATACAACATCCCCGAGAATCCAACTCGGCCAAATTATCAATCAACAATCCGAGAATTCAACTCGGCCAATTTATCAACAACAACAATCCCAATAATCATGCCAACAACATCAATAATTAATTCAAGACGGATTTCCTTTATATTCAATTCAATCCAAAATATATTCAAGCTAACACCAATGATCCCACATTCAAGTATTCATCTGAAATCATTCTAACCTGATTCAAGAATACCTAAAACAATTCACGTAACATTCACAACAACCCAATCAACATGCTACTTCACCCGAAACCTTCCAAATTCAATAAGAACAATGACAACACATTTCCTTCTTTCAAATTCAATTACAACAACCCAACTTACAATCTTCCAAACATATGTCTCACCTTCAAATTCATGAAATATATTTACAACCTACACATTAACAACTCCATTCTTATAATTATGAGGAACCATTCTAATACCACACTAACTTCTTCCATAATCCACAAACGATTTCAACTTCATTTCAAACCATTAAATCTTCATTTAACATCATAGAATCCACCACAACAACAATTAAAATACTAAATAAAATTAGTTCATCACTTCCATACCATGCAACTCCCACACGGCTTCACTATACACATACACATTTCATAAATTTCATTCATTTCTTCACTCTCCAATATATACAAATCATCCATAACATATGTAAAAGAGGATTGAACACATACCTTTTTCACTCAACTTCTTGGCTTGACTAAGGTTGTGAACTCGCACAATTAAATGATTTTATTGCTTCAACAACCATTCCATGTTAAAGAGGATGTTCCAATTGGTTGGAATACTAGAAGAAATAATTTTTCTTGATCAATTTCCACGGAGCCAATTTTCTTGGCTAGGGCCGAATGCCCCTCTCTTCTTCTTCCTTTCTTTCTTTCTTGAAGTTTCTTAATTTGGAAGGTGGAATATGTCTTATTTGACCACTTAGGTATATATATATATACAAGGCTCCTACAAATAGGAATATGAACACATGGCCATGGGTGGGACCCACTCCCTTAAGCCACACGACCACAAAGGCCCATACAAGAACTTTCTTGAATTGTTGTGAAATTCCCATTTTGCGAATTTTCCTTTTTACCCTTAGCATTTCTCAATATTTCCATACCAATAATATTCATAAATAATATTCATAAACAACTTGTATATTAAACAAGATCAAAATATAGCTTTGCCCTTAACTTCTCACAATTATCTTGAATTATCCGAACGTACAAAATACGGCCTATAACATATACGCTGCCCGCCTTAGCGGTCACTGCCCGGCCATATAGGCGCGGTGTTATATCATCATCATACATGCTCATCATAGTATGCTTATCATAATATGTTTGTCATAGTACATGCATAGGGCTCAAGAACAACTACACTTTATCGGGGTGACGTAAGGTCGTGATCCCCCGATTTCATTATGGAACATTCTTTGACATTCTGCCTCACCTTGAAGGAACTAACGTATAAGGTGAGTGTGAGCAATAAATAACATCATCATCATTATAGGATCATCATATCATACATTTTAGAATCTTTATGCTTTAACTCGTCACCATCATTATAGGGCTCATAACATGTCTCTTATCTTATATAGCTATTCATAGACATAGGATTTTAGCTTTCTGGAATATTGGAACTCATGAAGGGGAAAGAGAGTCATGCTATAGGATTCATGCCATTAGAAAGAAAGGACTAGCCTCACATACCTTGGTTGTTTACTAATCTATCGCTTGCTTGTTCTCCTTTAGTGCGTACGTTCTACCTTCAAGAGAATTTGTATCGACATTAACTAGCGATTATAAAAATAGCTTACTAACGCTTAGAGAAAATTGGACAACATTTCCTTTCATTTATGTAACTCTTCCCGTATTCTATATCAACTCTCAAGCGTTCATAACAACATTCTCAATATGATAGACAACACTCATCATTCATTTACAATATCCGTATTTCACAATTTGTCTTCAATTTCTCCATAATCATGGTAATGGTTCATTGTTGCATTTTTCTCACCTAGGATACTTATTCCATGTTCTAAATGTCATCCATAACATTTTCATAATCACAATTTACTAATGATCATGGCTCAATTCAAACCTTTACTCAACAGTGCTACTATTCACACTTTCATGACCCATTTCTTACATTCTTCTATAATCCAAGTGTTTCAACTCTTTCATACCTAAATAATACGAAAATGCCATAAAACTTACCTTAGATGTTGTAGGAACAAGCCTTGAGTGGTATTTCTCTTCTTGCACCAAAACCCTAGTTTGCTTCTCTTAAAATTTCTTAACTTGGATGATCTTTGATGAGTTTCATACACTTGATTCACTTGGATTCTTGATATAGATCTTTGATTTCCTTTGTTTTCTTGTATATGAAGAGTGGAGAATATGCTAGAGGTTTCTAGAGAGACGTATCGTGAAAATGAAATGAATTAATGAGCTTGGGTCTCCTTTTTAATGACTTAAAATCGGATCCGAAATGAACAGTAGTTGAAGTGCACAGTGGTCGTAAACCCAGTTTACGGTCCGTATTCCAGTTTACGGCCCGTATTATGTGGACGTATTAAAGCATAACTGAACCAGAAAGTCAGGATGAGGACATGGTGGTTTACGACTCAGTTTACGGGCCGTATTTCAGTTTACGGTCCGTATTTCAAGTCGTATTTAACCATTCAAGTCTTTGGCAGAAAGTTGAAGTTTTGTAAGTTGAAATACGGCATGGTAGTTTACGGGCCGTATACCACTTTACGGTTCGTATTTCATTTTACGATCGACCGGACCAAAGTGGACATCTGCAACTTTCACGTCTTCAAAACCTATAATTAGTCATTGTAGAGCATAACCTATCTCTTTTTCCCATTGCCTTTGAAATCTTACTTAGGGTCGTCAAACGTCATTCCCTTATGATTAAAACATTGTATACTCGTATTCTTCGTTAGTCTATTCATTGTACGAGATTGGAAATTTCTGAGGTATAACAATGCAGCCGATTCAAGAGTCATAACAGAGATGGTATACCTCAATATACCTTAAATATACAGACATAGAGTGCTCAAAACCACATAAACAAGCAAATCCAATTTATTTGTCATGCTATACCCTCATCATGAGGCATAAAGTTTGCTGATATCTCACATGACTGATATACGCAAGCCCCTCTAATTAATATTAGATCACATAGTGAGTAATGTCACATGAAGAACCCTAGCAGCCCAGATTCAAAGTGATTGGGCGGAGTTAGACTTGTAACTCAAAACCTCATCGATCTTTTCTTGGCCTTAGGTATGTCATTCATGATCTTTTACACAATAAGTGACCAAACTCTAAGTCAGTTTTCTCAAAAAAACAAGTTAAACCTTAGAGGGACACAAGATACAGAGACTAATAAGAATGCTATATTTTGAAATAAATCATGCAAAATCATCAAGGATGGAAGTACTTCAAATTTAAGCAAGACGGGGATTCATACATGATTCAAACACATGCTGAGGATGACAATAAGTAGACAGAGTATGCATAAGCTTTCAGGAAACTGCCTCTTTAAAACATTTAAACAAGTTTATTTTGATTCAAACCCTATATGCATATCTAAGTCTCAATTTAAACCTCACAATAACCATATTGTATCACCAATATACAATAAAAATAACTGGAAACCAATATAGGTATCATCAAGTTTCAGACAAACATTAAACATGACATTTAGCATGGAAACATGAGTATACACTTGATAGCAAACAGGACAACAGACTCAAAGGCTAATACTGGATCATTTTTAATCATAAGGCATCTTATATCACATGTTCATAGATACATATACCAGCTTATTAGTTAGACATGGATTAAATGCACATACTGAGGTACCTAGATCAGATTTGAGACAATATGCAAGATACTAAAAATGACTTCACTTGGTTAATGCATATATCCAAAAAAGAAATAGTCACGAGGCTGATTCAAACAATGTACATACTAGACCTCAATTAGAGGAAACTTAACCTAGACAGTGGCAGCATAGACAGAGATCAACATGATCCAACTCATCAAGACCAGAGAAAAAAGACTCAAACAGGCTTGACACTTCACATATACTTTATATTCTTATCAAGTTAAACAAATCAGACCTTATAGGTGCTATAGGGGGACCTCTGGTTCATTTAACTATCCTTGATGAAATTGAGCATGCTGATATGAACACTAATCAACTAACACATCAATGTATTTTAAGACACAAACCCACATTAGGACTATGTTATCTTGTTTTAAGGTAAAGTAGGACAAACACTGCTTAACATAGTTCTAAAGTGGATTATCAATAAAAACAAAGCTAATCTAACAAGACAAGGATTAAACTAATCAACCAAACATTAACTAAGGCTAAACCAGAAACAATAAACAATCAAATGACACATAGAGGGGCATGAATACCTAAGTACATCTATACTACTAAAACAATTAAACACATAAACAACAATTACTAATTATACCTAAGCAGTAAAATAACTAAAAAAAAATAAAAAAAAAATTACCTTTTGTGAGTGCAGCCGCTTGTCGAGATTTGAACTTGGAAGATTTTGCTTCCACAACCCTGAATGCTCAAGCCAAACCCAAACAAGAACAAAGAAAATATTTAAAAATTTTAACTGAACTCGAACAATCAAAGTTTAAAAGCAAAATATGCCAAAACTTAAGTATTTCGAGTTTTTTTTTTTTTGTGAATATGCAGATATTCGGTGTATGCAAATGAAAGATTAGGGGTTCTATAAAATAGAACCCCAAATTGAAGTAAAACCCTAATCTCAACCGATGTGGGACAAGTCACAATTTCGGACTTGTTCCTCACATTCAAGCATTGTATGGTCTAGATTAAGTGTAAGAAGCAAATAAAGGGTCAGATTTCACCCTCAATCGATCAATCCACTCGGTTCCTCATGAACCAATGATATTCGTGGATTCAAAATCACAAACAACCAAAACTAATTAGAGATTTACAGACATATGACCATTGCCATGTAAAAAAGTGAAGAAAAGAGGGAGATTATACTATGTTTGGGTGGCATTTGGTGAAAAGGAGTAGGAGCAATTAATGATTTTCTGTATTAGCCATGCGGGACCTGGAGAAAGCAAGGTACGCCTGAATCTTTGCCAAAATGGGCGATGATGACGCGAGGAGAGAGAAACCTGCGGCGGCTAGGGTTTCGCGAGTGAGGAACCTTTCTCTCTTCTCAAGGGTTCGTTTGGTTCAGACTGAAATGGAATGAGGGGGTATTACCCCCCTTAGAGAGTGGTTTGGGCTGGGTCGGTCCATTAATGGACTGGGCCTAGCCAGCTTTTAAAAAAGAAAAAGAATTAGAGGGGCAGTGTATATATATATATATATATATATATATATATATATATATATATATATATATATATATATATATATATATACGTGTGTATACACGATACAGACGTACAATACGTGTATATCTGTGTATATATGCGTATATATATGAAGGCAATTGTATATTAATTTTAAAATGGCCTATAATTAAGAAGGTCAATCAATTTGAACTTCTCAAATGCGGTCAAACATGATTAATCATGGTTAATTTATGCGAATGGACTCAAATTGCAAATATAGCCTTAATTGACCCTAACCCATGGGATAGGTCATTTCAATTATGGCCACATTTGGCTCAATTGAACAAATTAAATGCTAAATTGCAATAATGACATCTATTGACTTGAACTATGGACTTGGTTATTTCAATTAAGTCCCAAATTAAGCTAATCAAACCATTTAAAGGCTAATTTTGCAATACTAACCTTAATTGATTTGAACCAATGAATTTGACCATTTCAATTAAAGAAAGAATTAGCTATCAATTGATCATTTTGATTATAGCCACTACTAGCCATGCAACAAAAAATTTATGGAATTTAACCAAAAATAAACAATTAATTAATTATGATTAATTCTAATAAATTGTACCAATGCATATGCAAAAAATTAAGAGCTGATGGTAAAATGATTAATTCATTTAATTAATCAGATTCCTTGAATTGAAAAGAGTAGAATGCTTGTTAATTTATTTTCCTGCCAATTTTATCAATTAGATAAGTAATTGTTTTGAATTATCTTTTGATTAATATTTGACAAATTCTCCTTATTAATTATAATAATATAAATTTATTTCTAAATGATTTATAATATTATTGAAGTTATTTTGCCAAATGAAATGGCAAAATATTAGCTAAATAATTTTATAAAATCATCTTGACTTGTAGAAAATACACATTTTACTCCATTTGATATCCAAGGAATCTGGGTAATTAAAATAAATTACTGGAGGTCAAAAATTAGGTGTCAACGCTAATTGTATTTTAGAAGGATTTTGTACTTGTGACTTCCAAGTTTTGGGGAGTGTTGTCTTGGATTTACTTTCACTAAGTTATTAAGACTATTTCAGTTCTTTGGGTGTTCCTTTAATTTTCGGTTTTACTTATGTTTTGTAGTTTTTTTGGGTTGGGGTTTGTCTACAGGTAAAGGTAAGTATCCTCACAACACAAATAGGTTTTTGGATCGTGATAAATTTGGTATCAGAGATCTAGGTTCAATGGTCTCACAAGTACAAGAGTTCTGTCTAGTAGATTTTTGCGGATCGATACAATGACATCCGTACGTATCATCGAGAAGCTACATGGTATTTAGGAAATTTCACTTCTTTCATTTTTATCGTGCGCTCTTGACTTTATCGAGTACTGAGTTTCTTGTTTCACTCTTTCTAATAGATAGTGAGGACTAGATCGATCGCGGCTGGATAGTAGGATCCTGCACCTACACCTGAGCCTATTGCTAGGGTTGCTGCTTGGGGCAGGGGTAGGGGGAGAGGCAAAGGCAGAGTTCGAGTAGCAGTACCAGCCCGAGGCCGAGCACCAGTGGCACCTCAAGGCCATGCTAGAGCAGTATCTCCTGAGCAGAAGGTGATTGAGGAGGATGAGCCAGTCCATGCTGAGGAGGTTGGACTAGGACAGACACCTCCGGGTTTCATTGCTACACGTGTGCTTCAGGACACTTTGGTTCATATGTTGGGTTTCGTAGAGAGTATGGCTCAGGAGGGTGTTCTACCAGCTACTTTCTATGGCTCACAGACTAGAGTTAGATGACAAACTCCCGATCTAGGATTTTAGACTCCAGAGGCAAGGCCAGTACCTACTATGGCTCCCCGGTGTTACACCTCGGAAATTTCTCCGTACTTGTATGATGAGTGGAATGATGAAAAGTTGAGTGAATGATGTTTTATTAAGTCGGGAATGGCTAATTAAGAATTTTTGGAAATAAGAAAGTCACGGAAAATTTTTCAGCCCAGTGATCGTATATGGCACTATACGGCCCGTAAAGTGATTTACGGACCGTATAGTGCAATCGTCCTTCAGCTTGCCAAAAATCTCAAGTTCTGCCAAGTGTTGAATATGGTTAAATACGACCCAGTTTACGGCCCGTAAACTGGTTTACGGACCGTAAACCAGGTCGTAAACTGCCATGTTCCTCAGCCAAAACTTTCTGTTTTTGAAATGATTAAATACGGCCATGGAGGACGAACCGTAAATCAAAATACGGTCCGTATATGGTGGTTTACGACCATTGTTCATCCCGACAAGAATTCATTAAAGACCAGATTTTGTGATTTTAAAAAGGGACTTAGACTTCATATTATTTCATTATTCATCCAACAACTCAAGAGACCTCTAGAACTCTCCATATAATTCCTCCACAAGAATTCAAGAGAATCAAAGGGAATATCAAGATCATCACCACTAAATTCATGAAAATAAGTGTAAGAACACATCAAAGGATCTTCTAAGTCAAGAAATTCCCAAGAAGGTGGAACTAGGGTTTTGGTTAATTGAAGTATTTCAACTTAAGGATTGTTCAACCATCATCCAAGGTAAGTTTCATGATTATTCCATGTTGTTTGAAGTATTGGAAAGCTTAGACACTTGAAATGTGGAAGAACATAGAAATGGGTCATTATTAGTGAATAGTGACATAAATGAATGATAGTGGAATTGAACTATGAATGTTGAAGTGTTGTGAGTACAAATATGTTATAAATGATGTTTATATCATGAAACAAGCATTAAATGCATGAAAACGCAAGGATGAGTTAGAAGTAGAAATAAGGGAAAAATGGAGGAAAATGGTGGATTTTGCCAAATGTACGTAAATGACGATTGTCGATTATGATATTGCGAGTAATATCATGAATGTTGGGAGTTGATATAAAACATGAGAAAAATGGTATGAGCGAAGGAAGCGTTGTCCGACTTTTCCTAGAATTAGCGATGCGTTCTTGTAGTTAGTTTACTAATGTTGATACGAATTCTCTTATGAAGGTAACGACGTGATATCGACGGAGAACAAGTGAGCGATATCTTAGCTAAACGACCAAGGTATGCGAGGCTAGTCCTTCTTTCTAATGACATGAATATTTTAGCTTGAGTCCCTACTCCTTTCATGAATTCTTACATTCTAAGAAGTTAAAAGCTTATACCTATGAATGTCTATATGAGATAAGTTATACGATATGATGACACTAGAATGATGATGATGTTATTCCTTGCCTACACTCACCTTATGTACTAGTCCTTTCAAGGTGAGGCAGAATGTCCATGATGGTTCCATAATGTAATCGGGGGATCATGACCTTACGTCACCCCGATAAAGTAAAGTTGATCATGAGTCTTATATACGCATTATGATAAGATAAGTATTTTATGATAATCATATTACTATGAGCATTTTCATAAGCATGTCATGATTGCATTCACACCGGGCCTAGTTGGCCGGGCAGACACCGCTTCGGCGGGCGGCGATACGGATACACCACGACCTTCGGGCGTGGGCAGACACCACTAGTGGGCGGCATGAGATGGTACCCCGGACGCGGGAGGCCTGGACGCGGGCTAATATTATTGATTATCACACCGTTCCGACATGGACGGGCAGCTTGCATATGATGCATACATGTTATGATGATGAGTATGAGTAAGACAGCATGTATTACTTCATTTATGATTATCAGTTAGATCCAGATGTCTCATGTTGATGTTATCCTCATATTATTGATGTTCCTTTCATTATGTATGCCTCTCATACTCGGTACAATATTCGTACTGACGTCCTTTCTTCGAACGCTGTGTTCATGCCTATAGGTAGACAGAGAGGAGAGCTTGGCCCAGGTCCTCAGTAGCTGTCAGCTGATAGATAGCACTCCATTGTTCGGAGGTGCTTATGGCTATTCTTTTGATGTACATTCATATATGCATATTTTGGGCATGACGGAGTCTTTTTCCGTCTATGTATTCATTATGTTAGTAGAGGCTCGTAGATACGCAGTGTGGGTTAGATGGTCTCACAAGATGTTTTCATATGTATGTATATTATTTTGATGGCCAAGAGGCAAATGTATATAAAGTATTTATGTTTTAATTAAATATGATTTTCCTACAATTGGTATGTAAAATTGATAAAAGAGTATCAAATGAGCAAGACAAGCAGTAGAGTAAGCAGTGCTCAGTAATTGCTCCGGGTACCAGTTGCGGCCCCTAGCTGGGTCGTGACACCCGGTTCATGGGTAAGCCAGTGTTAGGCTTTGCTTTACCTTCGACCACTCAGCCCACGATGTCCGTGGAGGAGAATAAGATGCTTGAGCGTTTCAGGAAGATGGATCCTCCCAAGTATGATGGAGACCATAGGATGACGCGTATGAGTTTCTGACCAATTGTCATGAGAGGTTGCATAACCTCGGGTTAGTAGAGTCTTATAGTGTGGATGACACCTCTTTCCAGATGGTTGGCCTCATTAAGCAGTGGTGGAGGTCATTTGTTAAGACTAGACCAGCAGAGTCCCCTCCGTTCACTTGGGCTTCATTCACGCAGGCTTTCTTGGAGTAGTTTGTACTTCACAGTGTGAGATACAAGATGAGGGCTCAGTTCGAGGGATTAAGTTAGAGGCGTATGTCTATGACAGAGTATGAGACCCAGTTTCACGCCTTATCTCGCCATGATTTGATGATTCTTCTTGATGAGGCCGAGAGGGTGAAGAGGTTCACCAATGGGTTGATTTCTCCCCTTCATTTGATTGCGGCAAAGATGGCTGCCATAAGGTCTTCCTTTCAGCAGATTGTTGATGCAGTTCGAGAGGTTGAGTTGATTAGTCGTAAGGACTATAAGGAGCGGGTGGTCAAGAGGCCCCACTTTGGTACCTCATCCGGAGGTAGAGGACATCATGGTAGTGGCTTCAGCATAGACACATGCAACACTAGGTGTACAACAACTAATTCTTCTGGCAACTCTAACTCATAAGCTACTTGGCCGATCCTTCGTAGGATCTTGTATGGCCTAATATATCGAGGACTAAGCTTCGTTTTATTCCCAAATCTCATAACGCCTTCAGAACCACCCAATCATCAATCTGAAACTCCAAGTCTCTGTGCCACACGTCCAAATGGGACTTTTGGTGACTCTGAGCCATTTTCAAATGCTCCTGAATCAGTTTGACGTTTTCCATAGCCTGGTGGACCAAGTTTGGTCCTAACAATTTCGCTTCTCCTACTTCAAACCTGTTATATCCCGTGTTTTCAAACGTTGGAAAAATTTAGAAACAATCTTGACTTATAAGAAATAAGGTCATAACTAATTTTTACTTGACATAGGAGTTGTGTATGAAAGAATATTGTCGTGGAAGTGTGGGATAAGGCTAAGGGCAAAACGTGGAATTTCGAAAATTAGTTTCGGGAATTGCAAAAATAAATTTGTAGCCAATTGGGCTTGCAAAAATAAGAAGCACAATGAGGCCCATTTCTTGACAAGGGTGGCCGGCCAACATGGCCCAAACCCATGCCTTTAAGATATTTCCCATGTGCTAATTAGTGAATATTAGTCTTTATCTCTTAAGAAGGTTCAAGAGAAAAATAAGACAAGGAAAGAAAAACAAGAACAAGAGCAACACTAAGAGACCATTTCGGGTTTGGCATAGAAAAATTACCCCCTCCAAATCTTGCCTCCAAAATTATTTTCTTGTTGGAATCCTACTAACTCAAGGTCCCTTCTCAACTTGGTGTAGTTGTTTTGGAAGAAAGAGGCCTTGGTTCATCAATTTGATCTCTTATTCAAGTAAAGAAGACTATAGAAAAAGGTAAGAATTTATCCCTTATTATTGTGTTATGGAGTCTTGTTTGTGTTGTAGTATGTAGAAATGTGTTGATTGTATGGAGAAATGGAAGTTTGCAAAGTGGGTGTGTGTTATTAGTGTATGGCCGTGTGTATGTATATGTTGTATAGCCATGATGTGTTGAATTTGTGTTATATTCTAGTTGTGATTGTGGTGAAATGCATATTAGAAATGAAATTGATAGAAGTGGTTAGTGGGGTTTTTGGCCGTGTGGTTTGGAGTGTGTGGAATGGAAATGGATTAAGTTTGTTTAATGTGTTATTATGATACTTGCAATGTATATGGAGATAAAATGATATAAGTTTGTATCGAAATGGAATATTGAAGCTTATGTCGTTTTAGTACGATTTTATGACATTATGAAAATGAAGTTATTAGGTTGCTAATTATGACAAGTATTGATGAACTTGGAAAAAGGAAACATGTTATGAATACATATGCCAAAGATTAGGAGTTTTGGATAAATTATGACTTTGGTGGAAAGTTTGTATATTATGTATATCGTGTGTATAATTTGAGGAAAACGATATGAAATGCTTCTAAACTATGTTGTGGTGATCTAGATTGATAATGAATGTGAAATCGTTGAGATTAGTTTGAAAGTTAAGGTTTAAGTAAAGGTTATGGCATTATGTCGGCAAGTAGAACTAGTTGTGCCATATTGTGTTTCTAGTGTTTGTTGTTGATGTTGATGTTGTTGTTTGGGTTGTTGTTGATGATTGTGAGCCGAGTTGAATTCTCGGGGGTGCTATATGTATAGGGGAAGTGCTGCCGAAATTTCGGTAGACAAATATGAGTTGAATTGAATTCGTAGCATCTGTAGCTTACAATTGGTAAATGTGACCATTTGCAGATTTTCGACGAAACGGAGAGTGAGCTTGGATAGGCTTAAAAAGCTCAAAAGGTATGTAAAGCTACCCCGATCCTTCTTTTGGCATGCCTAAATATATTAGGATCGAATTCGGGCCTCGAAAGACTTTCTGCCCCTCGGAATCCGCAAGTGAAAATATCACTTTTTCCTTCAGTAAGATTGAACTCTTTTGGTATGTTTTCTTGGAAATTATGCAAACCTTCTCTAAACTCCTTGGAAAGCTACAGAATGTCCGTAGAACCTTTATAGGTGATCCCATAAGTTTAAAGGGCGTAATTTGGACCCATCGCCTTGCTTGTCCCGAGGTGGGCCCACTATTCCCGGTTTTGCCCTTAATGTACTTAAGTCTTCTTTTCGAATAGTTCTTAAAAGAAACGTTTTGACTACCATTCTAATTACCTAACAAACGTTGTTTTAAATATTCCATTAAGTCTGATAAGTTGTTTTGATACTCGAAACTCATTTACTATGATTCCTTCCGACTTCATTGGATCGGTTTGTCTTTGATATGCCTCATCGAGTCTATGGAAACATTCATGATATCTTAATTGCATTAGTCTCTCACTACTCCATTCGTGGATGCCCCAATGTTTCCCACACTGAGCCCGGGCCAGGATATGTTGTCAAGCGTGATCCTATGCATTGTTCGCCGTGCCTCGATGTGAGGGGGCAGGTATACGCGTACATGGGTTTGTGGAGTATGCTGTGCCATGTACGCTTGTTCTGATATGATTTACTATGGCCATCTGATATGATATGTTATGTTACGGGGTTATGCCCCTATTCTGATTCTTCTGTGTTGTGGCACCAGCGTCGGGAGGGTGGCCACGTTCTATCTGTCGAGTCCCTTGGCAGGGGCCGGATTTGATATGACATATGTTCTGTACACACTCTGCATGTTTTGGAAATATGTATCTGATACTTTGGATTTTCCGTTTACTTTCTGTATGTTCTGCACCAGTTATGATTTTGTTTCTGCAACTCAGGCTTTACATATTCAGTACATATTTCGTACTGACCCCCTTTCTTCGGGGGCTGCGTTTTCATGCCGCGCAGGTACCGACGACAGGTTTGCTGATCCGTCTGCTTAGGATCTCATTATGCTATTTTTGGAGCGCTCTTTTATTCAGAGCCATCTTTTGGTATAGTCTGTCACTTCTATATATGTATATTCTCGTTCATGGGTACGGCGGGGCCCTGTCCCGTCATATGATTCTGTCGGTCTGTTAGAGGTCTGTGGACATGTTTGTGGGTTGGGATCTTTCTGTACAGTTGGGTGCTTATGTTGTGTTTGGGCGATCCCATTCGCCGCGGCGGCCGGTCCGCATATATTTAAATGTTGCTTTGTTGGCCCTGTGTGGCCTTTGTTGGTATTTTCTGCGTGCAGGATATATGGGATAGTCCGTAAAACAAAGGAAACTCTGCCGAAATTTTCTAAAATTTAGCTAAATTTGAAATAAAGCCTTGTCGGCTTCTGCCATATACTAGAATGCGTTTGAGTGCCCAGATCGAGTCATGGCCTACGGGGTTGGGTCGTGACAAAAGTGGTATCAGAGCGGTTCATCCTCGGAATGTCTACAGACCGTGTCTAGTAGAGTCTTGTTTATCGGTGTGTTGTGCACCACACCTATAAACAGGAGGCTACAGGGCATTTAGGATACTACCCTTCTTTCTGTCTTAGATCGTGCGATAGAGCTGTGTTATCAGGATGATTCCTCCCTAACGAATTGTTACATTTGCAGTTATGCCTCCAAAAAAAGCGACAGCGGCCCAAAAGGCCAAGGCAGCAGCTGTGGGAGAGACTAGTCGGGCCCAGAGGGTTACCAGGGCCCATGCTTATATTGCTCCTGATATTTTGCCCCCGGCAGAGGGCTCTTCCACACAGCCACATTTAGAGGAGATTGGAGCAGCAGCTGCTGCAGGACGAGGGGCGGCTCCACCGCCAGCTCCCGAGATTCCAGTACTTGAGCCCCCAGCTCCACGGCCAGGGACTGAGGATCAGACTATGAGAGAGGCAGTCCAGCTATTGACCAGACTTGTGGCGGGACAGGTTCAGGGGCACGGATTGGGAGGTGACCGAGCATATAGGCGTGACAGTTCGAGAGCTCGTGAATTCTTGACTTGTGGCCCTCCAGAGTTCTTCGGGACAAAGCCCGAGGAGGATCCTGAGGAGTTTATCAGGAAGATGCGGCGCACCTTACATTTTATTAATGCTTCAGCGACAGAGTCAGTCACATTGGCTTCGTACCGGTTGTATGATGTAGCGGCAAATTGGTACGAGTCATGGGAGTTATCCAGAGGCAACGGTGCTCCCCCAGCAGTTTGGGATGATTTTTCTCAGGCTTTTCTTAGTCATTTTCTGCCTCCGGAGTTACGGTGGGCCAAGGCTGACAGATTCTTATTGCTGAGACAGAGGGGTCGCAGTGTTCGAGAGTACAGTATGGAGTTCGACTCATTGGCCCGATACGCACCTGCTGTGGTAGCTACTATGGCTGACAGGATGCACAGGTATATTATGGGGCTGGACCGTTATTTTGTCGACAGCTGTTTGGTATTGGCTGCACAGCCAGGCATGGATATTGCCCGGATTCAGGCCCACACCCAGGGCATGGAGGACCGGCATAGGGAGCGTCAGCCTGATAGGATCCAGGATCGGAGACAGCCCAAGAGGGCCAGATCATCTGGGTATTCTGGAGATTTTCGGGGCAGGCAGCCTCAGCAGCCGCAGCAGCCTAGCAGACATCTATCCCAGCCGGCACAGAGCGCACCTCCACAGCCTACAGGTCGCAGATTTGATAGCCCAGGTTATTCCGGAGCAGGTCAGAGCTCCAGGGCTTCAGGTTCGCGGACAGACAGGGGTTCTGGTCAGACGAGGCCACCTAGGCCTCAGTGTTCTTACTGTGGCAGATACCATCCTGGGGAGTGCTACAGAGCCACCGGTGCATGTTTTTCTTGTGGCCGTCAGGGCCATTCTGTGAGAGATTGCCCGTATAAGGGTAGTGCGGGTGGTGCAGCGCAGCCTACCGGATCAGCCGCCGGGTCTTCATCTTCATCAGTGGCTATGCGCCCTACGGGGCCAGGTACTTCAGCACCAGCGGGTCGTGGTGGAGCTTCTGGTACTAGCGGTCCTTCGAACCGCATTTATGCTCTGTCCAGCCGCCAGGATCAGGAGGCATCGCCTAATGTCGTTACAGGTACATTATTGGTTTTCTCTCGGTCTGTGTATGCATTGATTGATCCAGGTTCGACTTTGTCATATATTTCGCCTCTGGTTGCTAGTAAAATTGGTATAACGTCTGAACCTATAGAGCCGTTTGAGGTAGCCATACCGATTGGGGACTTTATTGTAGCAAAACAGGTATATAAAAACTGTTCTGTAATTGTATGTGGCCGTGACACTAAGGCAGATCTAGTGGAGTTAGATATGGTCGAGTTCGATGTTATTATGGGGATGGACTGGCTAGCCTCCTGTTATGCCAATGTTGACTGCCAAAATAAGGTAGTTCGTTTCCAGTTTCCTGGGGAGCCAGTTATAGAATGGGCCGGTAATACAGCATCGCCGAAAGGTAAGTTTATTTCATACCTTAAGGCGAAGAAAATGATCAGAAAGGGTTATTTTTATCATCTGGTTCGGGTACAAGACTTGACAGCAGAAACGCCGACTCTTCAGTCAGTTCCCGTGGTTAATGAATTTCCAGATGTGTTCCCAGATGAGCTCCCAGGCCTTCCTCCAGAGCGGGAGATAGATTTTACTATTGATTTGCTTCCAGATACTCAGCCGATATCTATTCCCCCGTACAGAATGGCACCGGCAGAATTGAAATAACTGAAAGAGCAGTTGAAGGATCTGTTAGAAAAAGGCTTCATCAGAACCAGTACTTCGCCTTGGGGAGCCCCGGTATTATTTGTGCGTAAGAAAGATGGGTCGCTGCGTATGTGTATTGATTATCGACAGCTGAATAAGGTAACCATAAATAATAAATACCCCCTCCCCAGAATTGACGATTTGTTTGATCAGTTGCAGGGCGCCAGGTATTTTTCGAAGATAGATCTTCGGTCTGGCTATCATCAGGTACGGGTACGGGAGGCCGATATTCCTAAGACAGCATTCCGGACCAGATATGGGCATTATGAATTCAGAGTTATGTCTTTTGGGCTGACTAATGCTCCTGCAATATTTATGGATTTAATGAACCGGGTATTCAGGTCATTCTTGGATATGTTCGTAATTGTATTTATCGATGATATTCTGGTTTATTCTCGGTCCGAGGCAGAGCACGCAGATCACCTGAGAGCGGTATTGGGGGTACTTCGGCATCAGGAATTATATGCAAAATTTTCTAAATGTGAATTCTGGCTGGCTTCAGTGGCATTTCTGGGGCATATTATTGCAGTTGATGGTGTCCGGGTGGATACACAGAAGATTGAGGCCGTGAAAAATTGGCCCAGACCCACGACGCCCACAGAGGTACGTAGTTTCCTGGGGTTAGCAGGCTATTACAGAAGATTTGTGGAAAAGTTTGCTTCGATTTCAGCGCCTTTGACAAGGCTAACTCAGAAGGGAGCCAAGTTCCAGTGGACTGATGCTTGTGAACGAAGCTTCCAGTTACTGAAAGAGAAGCTGACTACAGCCCCAGTTCTGACTCTCCCAGAGGGACCCGATGGATATGTTATTTATTGTGACGCTTCTGGCGTGGGATTGGGCTGTGTATTGATGTAGCACGGCAGAGTTATAGCTTATGCTTCTCGGCAATTGAAAAAGCATGAAAAAAATTATCCTACCCACGATCTGGAGCTTGCAGCGGTGATCCATGACCTGAATATATGGAGACATTATTTATATGGCGTTCATGTTGATATCTATACAGATCATAAGATTCTCCAGTATATTTTCAGGCAAAAAGAGCTTAATTTGCGGCAGCGGAGGTGGCTGGAGCTCCTGAAAGACTATGATGTGGATATTCTGTATCATCCGGGCAAGGCTAATGTTGTTGCAGATGCGCTTAGCCGGAAATCTATGGGCAGCTTGGTAGATTTACAGCCAGACAGGAGAGAGATAGTATGTGACATTTATCAGTTGGCTAATCTTGGGGTTCGTCTGGCCGATTCTGGAGGTACACGGATTTCTGTCCGAGGGGTTTCTGAATCATCTATTAAGGAAGATATCAAGCGGAATCAATATGAAGATCCTGTTTTGGCACGATACAGAGACACAGCCTATGATAAGGAGAAGACTCTGTTCGAGTTCACTCCGGACGGGACTTTATTATTTAAGGGTAGGTTGTGTGTACCTGATATTGCAGGCCTTCGACAGCAGGTTATGAGCGAGGCACATTATGCTCGCTATTCGGTCCATCCTGGGTCTACGAAGATGTACCATGATCTTAGATGCCTATACTGGTGGGATGGCATGAAACGGGATATCGCAGAGTTCGTCGCCCAGTGTCCCAATTGTCAACAGGTCAAAATTGAACATCAGAAACCGGGTGGACTGTTGCAGGAAATGGAAATTCCGACGTGGAAGTGGGAGATCATTAATATGGACTTCATTACAGGGTTGCCTCGCACTCCACGGAAGTATGATTCCATCTGGGTTATTGTTGATAGGCTGACAAAATCAGCCCATTTTCTCCCCGTCAGAACTACTTATTCCGCTGAGGATTATGCCAGGCTTTATATTAAAGAAATTGTACGACTTCATGGAGTTCCTATATCTATTATCACTGACAGAGGTGCTCAGTTCACAGCGAACTTCTGGAGATCTTTTCAGGAAGGATTAGGGACTCAGCTGAGCCTGAGCACAGCTTTTCATCCTCAGAGTGACGGACAGGCCGAGCGCACTATCCAGACGCTTGAAGATATGTTGCGGGCCTGTGTTATTGATTTTAGAGGTAGCTGGGAGGATCACTTGCCATTGATTGAATTTTCTTATAATAACAGCTACCATTCTAGCATCCAGATGGCTCCGTACGAGGCTTTATATGGTAGGAAATGCAGGTCACCTATCGGCTGGTTTGATATTGGCGAGACAGAGTTAATTGGCCCAGATATGATCCAGCAGGCAGTTGATAAGGTGAAACTTATCCGGGAACGACTATTGGCAGCCCAGAGTCGACAGAAATCATACGCGGATAAACGGCGTCGTCCTTTGGAATTCCAGGTTGGTGATTGGGTATTCCTGAAGGTATCGCCTATGAAAGGCGTGATGCGGTTTGGCAGAAAGGGGAAGCTCAGTCCGCGTTATATTGGGCCTTATCTGATTGTGCGGAAAATTGGAAATGTCGCCTATGAGTTAGATCTGCCATCTGATTTGGAAGCGGTATATCCGGTATTCCATGTGTCTATGCTCCGCAAATGCATTGGTGACCCTTCCAGAATATTTCCTGCGGATGACATTCAGGTGACGGAGCAGTTATCATACGAGGAGCAGCCCATAGCCATTTTGGACCGTCAGGTGAGGAGGCTCCGGAACAAAGATGTAGCCTCTGTTAAGGTACTGTGGCGGAACGATAACAGGGAGGAAATGACCTGGGAGGCTGAAGAGGAAATGAAGAAGAAATATCCTCATCTGTTCCCTATGCCCGCAGGTAACCTCAAATCTTTGCTTAATTGTGTTCAATAATGAATGTGTGTCAGATGTGCTGTCTGTGAACATAACCTCCCCCAAAGTATTTTCAGACCCTATAAGATTAATTTAACATTCGAGGATGAATGTTCTAAAGGGGGGGAGGATGTTATATCCCGTGTTTTCAAACGTTGGAAAAATTTAGAAACAATCTTGACTTGTAAGAAATAAGGTCATAACTAATTTTTACTTGACATAGGAGTTGTGTATGAAAGAATATTGTCGTGGAAGTGTGGGATAAGGCTAAGGGCAAAACGTGGAATTTCGGAAATTAGTTTCGGGAATTGCAAAAATAAATTTGTAGCCAATTGGGCTTGCAAAAATAAGAAGCACAATGAGGGCCCATTTCTTGACAAGGGTGGCCGGCCAACATGGCCCAAACCCATGCCTTTAAGATATTTCCCATGTGCTAATTAGTGAATATTAGTCTTTATCTCTTAAGAAGGTTCAAGAGAAAAATAAGACAAGGAAAGAAAAACAAGAACAAGAGCAACACTAAGAGACCATTTCGGGTTTGGCATAGAAAACTTACCCCCTCCAAATCTTGCCTCCAAAATTATTTTCTTGTTGGAATCCTACTAATTCAAGGTCCCTTCTCAACTTGGTGTAGTTGTTTTGGAAGAAAGAGGCCTTGGTTCATCAATTTGATCTCTTATTCAAGTAAAGAAGACTATAGAAAAAGGTAAGAATTTATCCCTTATTATTGTGTTATGGAGTCTTGTTTGTGTTGTAGTATGTAGAAATGTGTTGATTGTATGGAGAAATGGAAGTTTGCAAAGTGGGTGTGTGTTATTAGTGTATGGCCGTGTGTATGTATATGTTGTATAGCCATGATGTGTTGAATTTGTGTTATATTCTAGTTGTGATTGTGATGAAATGCATATTAGAAATGAAATTGATAGAAGTGGTTAGTGGGGTTTTTGGCCGTGTGGTTTGGAGTGTGTGGAATGGAAATGGATTAAGTTTGTTTAATGTGTTATTATGATACTTGCAATGTATATGGAGATAAAATGATATAAGTTTATATCGAAATGGAATATTGAAGCTTATGTCGTTTTAGTACGATTTTACGACATTATGAAAATGAAGTTATTAGGTTGCTAATTATGACAAGTATTGATGAACTTGGAAGAAGGAAACATGTTATGAATACATATGCCAAAGATTAGGAGTTTTGGATAAATTATGACTTTGGTGGAAAGTTTGTATATTATGTATATCGTGTGTATAATTTGAGGAAAACGATATGAAATGCTTCTAAACTATGTTGTGGTGATCTAGATTGATAATGAATGTGAAATCGTTGAGATTAGTTTGAAAGTTAAGGTTTAAGTAAAGGTTATGGCATTATGTCGGCAAGTAGAACTAGTTGTGCCATATTGTGTTTCTAGTGTTTGTTGTTGATGTTGATGTTGTTGTTTGGGTTGTTGTTGATGATTGTGAGCCGAGTTGAATTTTCGGGGGTGCTATATGTATAGGGGAAGTGCTGCCGAAATTTCGGTAGACAAATATGAGTTGAATTGAATTCGTAGCATCTGTAGCTTACAATTGGTAAATGTGACCATTTGCAGATTTTCGACGAAACGGAGAGTGAGCTTGGATAGGCTTAAAAAGCTCAAAAGGTATGTAAAGCTACCCCGATCCTTCTTTTGGCATGCCTAAATATATTAGGATCGAATTCAGGCCTCGAAAGACTTTCTGCCCCTCGGAATCCGCAAGTGAAAATATCACTTTTTCCTTTAGTAAGATTGAACTCTTTTGGTATGTTTTCTTGGAAATTATGCAAACCTTCTCTAAACTCCTTGGAAAGCTACAGAATGTCCGTAGAACCTTTATAGGTGATCCCATAAGTTTAAAGGGCGTAATTTGGACCCATCGCCTTGCTTGTCCCGAGGTGGGCCCACTATTCCCGGTTTTGCCCTTAATGTACTTAAGTCTTCTTTTCGAATAGTTCTTAAAAGAAACGTTTTGACTACCATTCTAATTACCTAACAAACGTTGTTTTAAATATTCCATTAAGTCTGATAAGTTGTTTTGATACTCGAAACTCATTTACTATGATTCCTTCCGACTTCATTGGATCGGTTTGTCTTTGATATGCCTCATCGAGTCTATGGAAACATTCATGATATCTTAATTGCATTAGTCTCTCACTACTCCATTCGTGGATGCCCCAATGCTTCCCACACTGAGCCCGGGCCAGGATATGTTGTCAAGCGTGATCCTCTGCATTGTTCGCCGTGCCTCGATGTGATGGGGCAGGTATACGCGTACATGGGTTTGTGGAGTATGCTGTGCCATGTACGCTTGTTCTGATATGATTTACTATGGCCATCTGATATGATATGTTATGTTACGGGGTTATGCCCCTATTCTGATTCTTCTGTGTTGTGGCACCAGCGTCGGGAGGGTGGCCATGTTCTATCTGTCGAGTCCCTTGGCAGGGGCTGGATTTGATATGACATATGTTCTGTACACACTCTGCATGTTTTGGAAATATGTATCTGATACTTTGGATTTTCCGTTTACTTTCTGTATGTTCTGCACCAGTTATGATTTTGTTTCTGCAACTCAGGCTTTACATATTCGGTACATATTTCGTACTGACCCCCTTTCTTCGGGGGCTGCGTTTTCATGCCGCGCAGGTACCGACGACAGGTTTGCTGATCCGTCTGCTTAGGATCTCATTATGCTATTTTTGGAGCGCTCTTTTATTCAGAGCCATCTTTTGGTATAGTCTGTCACTTCTATATATGTATATTCTCGTTCATGGGTACGGCGGGGCCCTGTCCCGTCATATGATTCTGTCGGTCTGTTAGAGGTCTGTGGACATGTTTGTGGGTTGGGATCTTTCTGTACAGTTGGGTGCTTATGTTGTGTTTGGGCGATCCCATTCGCCGCGGCGGCCGGTCCGCATATATTTAAATGTTGCTTTGTTGGCCCTGTGTGGCCTTTGTTGGTATTTTCTGCGTGCAGGATATATGGGATAGTCCGTAAAACAAAGGAAACTCTGCCGAAATTTTTCTAAAATTTAGCTAAATTTGAAATAAAAAGCCTTGTCGGCTTCTGCCATATACTAGAATGCGTTTGAGTGCCCAGATCGGGCACTAGTGTTATATCCCGCATTTTGTGCAATCGGATAATTCAAGGCAATCGCGGGAAGACAACAAGAAAGGCCACCCTTTATGTTGTATGGTACATGAGTTGCTTATGAAAAGTCTAGAAGTGGAAATACGGAGGAAGACGAAGGGAAAATTTGGAAATTGGAAAAAATGCTCCATGAATTACATAAACTAGTCAAAAATATAAGTGGGCTTGAAAGTCTTTTTGGGCAAAAATTGAAGGCCCAACCGGCCATTGATATGGGTCCAAGCCCATGTGGGATTAAATGGTAAATTATAAAATATGGATAGGTCATCTTTATCTCATAACACTTCTAGAAAATTCAAGAAAAGAAGAATAAAGAAAGAATGAGAAAAGCCCTTGAGGCTTTCGGCCATAGTGAAGATCCAAGAGAAAAATTGCTAAAAATTTCTCCAAAAATCACTTTCTACTCCTTGGAGGGTGCATAACAACATGGTGGAGTTATTGGAGTGGTAGAAACAAGTATTGGTCCAAGGTGCCAAGCATAGCTAGCTTGAGTAGCTAAATAAAAGAGGTATGATTCAAGCTTACTTTTCGTGTTTTATGAATGGTTTATATGTGTTGTTGTATGCCATAATGGATGAAACTCATGAAGGGAGTGGATATAGCATGTAGCCGTGCATATGTATATATGTAGGAGTTATGTTTCAAGTATTTCATCTAGTATTTGGTAGTTATTGTTGTGAATTATATGTGGAAAATGGAAGTTGAATGAGTTTGGAGAATATTGATGTTGTGTTGTGGCCTTGAGGTATATGGTGTGTGCATGGCCGTGTATATTGTATGTATAGTAGTGTATATGTGTTGAAGCATGAAGAAATGGTAAGCAAGTGCTAGTTAGTATTTTGGTTGTTGTGTTGATTGAAAATGGTGGCCGAATGTAGTGTTGTTGTGTGGGATAATCGAATTGATTTTTATGTAGTGTTTGATTGTTGTTGTCATGGATTCCATAATAAAAATGAAGTTGTAATCATCATAGATTTCATATCGCAAATAAAGGTTTGATAGCTTTGGTGAAGTATTGATAATTGGGAGATTATGTATATTGAAGGAAATATGTGAATTGTTAGTGCGATTGTTGAATTATGTTGATAGTTTGGCCGGGTTTGAATTCCCGGATTGTGTTTGATGAGAATTTGACTAAATTGAATGTCGAGGATGGTATATTTACAGAGGAAATGCTGCCGAAATTTCGGTAGCAAAATGTTTCCTTAAGGTTTTGACTCTAAGTATACTAATGGAAGTTTTGGTAAAAATGACCAATTCGCAGATTTTGACGAAATTGTGACGTGAATTTGGAATAGCTAAAGGAGCGGAAAGAGGTATGTAAGGCTTCACCCTTCTTTCTATGGCATGTCTTAGATATAATAAGTTGGGTACGAGCCTCGGGGACAACCCTATTCCCCAGAATCCGCACCTACAGTTTTCAACTTTTCGTTCAATCGAATTGAAGTAGAAAGTGTGCAAAGTGATGAAAAGACCTCCTAGACCCCTATAACTTGTATAAATGGGACCCGATTACCCTAAGACCCATACAAGTAACGCTATGACACGTGACATACGTAAATCGTATACGCTACTTCATCCGGCCCGAGGTGGGCCCGTTACTCTCGGATTCCCCTATAGTCTTGGTTGACTTACTTAAGGTGAATTCAAAGGGGACCTTTGATCCCGATCCTGTCACCGAATGATAAAGTACTATGACTACTCTAACAAGAGTGTTTCTATGGGATAATGATAACGACAATGTTAGACAAGAGAATGCGCTTGATAAGTACGACCGGAACGATCCTATGACTGAGATTTCTAAGCTAAGGATCCAATGTGAATATGAAATTGATAAACTAATTTTCTAAATCGTATTTATATCTTCTAGTTATAACTTTATTTTCTAAGACTCCAAAGCCTATGACTGTCATCTATAATGCCCACGATTTCATTCTACGGTTACTGTAACACTATTCTCCGTTGATAGTCTCGCCTTAAAATTTCTTGTTCCTTCAAGGTGAGACAAAGCTATCACTAGCATTCCGTAATGTAATCAGAGATCGCCGACCTTATGTCACTCCGATGAATACGTGATTTTCCTTGGCTCTCTCGTGTGATTATATGATATATGTATATAAAACGGGTATATGTGTATGGATATGTATATATATATAAGACAAAGTAAATTGTATATAAGAAATGTATATGTATGTGTGTATGGGGAAAAGGGAAGGGCCACTGTTATATCACCACCTGATTCAGCTGGATTCCATCCTGGACGCGGGATGCCCGGACGCGGGATATGGGAAGAGCCGTACGCGGCAACTGTATACATATAAATATGATGTATGATACATATGTAATGTAATGTGTTGGGTCACCGTTGGGGAGAGGGTTGGGAGAGCCGATGTATTCGGCGTCTGTAAATGTGAATGAAAGATACCGTTATTGAAATGTACTGTTTTCTGCACACGAGAATAAGAAATATAAAAATGTTGACTCCTATGCCCATGAAAAGAAACGTTTCAAAGATGAAAAGACAAGCCTACATGACAGCCGGCCTAAAGAGGGGCCTTCCTATGTACAGGTTACGTTCTTGCCTCGTTATACGCCCTATGGCTCCGTGATATTATTATTGATCGTACTTTATGTTACTGCTTGCATTGTTTTCCATGCCTTACATACTCGGTACATTATTCGTACTGACGTCCCTTCTTGTGGACGCTGCGTTCATGCCGCGCAGGTTAGCAGGTATACGGACCGGGTCTCTAGGGCTCTATCTGCAGCATTGGGCAGCGCTCCAGTCGTTCCGGAGCCTCATATCATTGGTACTGTTTTGTGTATGTATTTTCGGCGCGACAGTACTCGGCCCTTTCTATGTATAAAGGTACTATGTCTAGAGGCTCGTAGGCAGATATACAAAGTCAGCTATGTACAGTTAAACGTATTGTATTTTGAATGGTTCGCGTCCCGGTGTAACGCGATATTAGAAAGTTTACTGCTAATGTTAATGAAAAAAAATGTGCCACTGTTCATACAGGATAGCGAAGGGGTGCTCGGTACAAGTATCGGGTACTCGTCACGGCCCCTAGTCAGGTCGTGACAACTAGTCATGGCCTACGGGGTTGGGTCGTGACAAAACCAACCAATTGGTGGCCTACATCTTCACCCATACAGAGCTTCGTATGGTGCCATTTGATACTTGAGAGATAACTGTTATTATAGGAAAACTCGATGAAAGGTAAGTGATCATCCCGATTACCTTTGAAGTCTAGGACACATGCTCTCAACATATCCTCAAGTGTCTGAATAGTACATTGTGCTTGACCATCTATCTGAGGATGAAAATCTGTGCTGAGGTTCGCCCTTGTGCCTAATCCCTTCTAAAAGGATTTCCAAAAGTTCGCAGTAAACTGAGCACCACGATATGAAATGATGGACACTGGAGTCCCGTGCAACCTGATGATTTCCTGGATGTACAACTTGGCATAATCTTCTGCTGAATCAGTGATTTTTCATTGGCAAAAAGTTCCCTGACTTGGTAAGTCGGTCTACGATCACCCAAATCGAACCATGCTTCCGAAATTAAGGAGGTAAACCTGTTATGAAGTCCATATTTATCATCTCCCATTTTCAAACAGGAATACCTATGTTCTGAGCCAACCCACTGGTGCTCGGCTTTCACTTGCGGACAATTCAGGCGTATAAATTTATAAACTATATACGCCCTCCAATCGGTGTGTAAAGTAAACCGTAACCTACCTCGATGCAAAGCAAGAGCCACAAACAACTAATATGAGCCTTCCCCTTTCAGAGTACCTTCTAACGGTTCAAATCTATCAAGAATGAATTCTACATTAACACGCGATTCCATAAACACCCATATTTCTATCTTAATAATCCAAGTCCAAAAAGTCACCTAAAAAGCCAATCCCGAGCACCAAAGGTCAAAAATGTAATTTTATTGCAAAATTGGGTCCAACATAGTCAAAATAGTAGTCTACGAGTTTAAACGAGTCTAATGATACACATATTGCTATACTTTAATTCGGAATCCAAAAACGAACCTAAAAAGGTAACCCCAAGCCCCCAAGGGCAAAAGTAAAATTTTATTTCTAAATTGGTTTACCCATAGCTTAATTAGTCTAAATCCATAAAACCCATTCAAAAAGTCATCATCTTGATCCTCAAATCCATGATTAACCAATTTTCAACTTTGGGTTCAAAACCCTAATTTTTCCCAACAAGAATCAAGACTAAAACGAAAATAAGGCTCGGGTTCATGCGGAAATATAAAAACAGAGGTTAGGAACTTACCCTCCCTTCGAGACGAATCCATAGACACCGAAATCGATCAAATCTAAGTTCGTTTGCCCATCCAAACCCCAAAAATACTCAAATTTGGGTTTATGTCAAAACCCTAAAAATTAGGTTAGAATACCCAAGATTTAACAAATAAAATCACTTCAAAGTCGAATATAATAATCATAAGCGGGTAGAGAATTATTACCTTCAAGCCTATGAAGAAATTCCACTCTAAAATCCAAGTCCAAAGAGCTCAATTTGGCAAAAATGGTGAAATAATGGGGAAATTCGAAACGGGTATATACAGGGGTGAGTCCACATAGCTTACGGTGCGCCGCGAAGTACCAGATCACCTCTAGACACCAACAACATACCACCTCACTATTTTGGCTCTAAAAACCTCATATGACCACAAAATTTGACTGTTCAAGTTGCTATGACTCACAAATTTCAATACGCATCTATTCCAACAATCAAAACTCAATTCCAACATAAAATGGATATAATGGTGCATCAAAACGTCGGAGGCGTTTGACTTACGCCAACAATTCAAACACCTAAACTTGACAAACGAAGTCCAAATCCAATTCCGAAAGTTCCTACAAGTCACAAATGATCATACGAAGCTAATAGAATCAACAAATTTCTAATCCAAGTCTTATTTCTTCTCGTGACCATCTTTTCACCATAAATGGGCATATTAAATACTAAAACCGACTTAATTGTCAAAAACCAACCAAACGAACTCTAAAATTAGTTCTGTCAATTTCTACATGTCATAAATAATATTACAAATCCAACGAAATTTTTTAGTTGCTAATCAGGACACGTTTTCCCAAAATGAACAGCTAAACCAAATAATTAAATTACCGAGAGTTTCAAAATGAAACCTTCTCCCAAAGTGAACCAAATGATATCCGTTTGACTTCAAATTTTGCAAGCAGGTCAAAATAATTATTACGAAGCTTCGGAAATAGACATCACACAAAACAAAGCATCGGTCCTCAAAACGACTGAACGGGTCATTACAGTAATTGGCTTAAAAAATGAGTCACTGTGGAACTGGTGGATGAACGATGAGGATATTTATAGCTTAAAGAACCAAGTGTTACTTACTCTAAGGAAATATTTATTTTTAACAATTATTTTCTCCGGCCAAATTTACATGGCACACTTTCCTTTTTGTCCGTTTCAAAATAATATCACTTTTCTATATAAGAAATAATTTGACTCTATAACTCATTTTATCATTAATGAGATGATGTATAGTAATGCAGATCCCTATAACTTATTTTAGACCACCACTATTAAAAAACACACATTTTCTACGGACATCTTGACACAAATTGGCTCGTCGTTAAGGGATTTCCCAGCGAAAAGTCCGTTGGAAATGTTTTCGACAAGCCAATTTGTGACCGATTCCGTGTAAATGCATAGGTTTCAATCTTTTTTTTCTTTCTTATTAAATTCCTTTCTCAATTAAAAGCCGCCACATATATCAGGACCAAAGTATTTGCATATTATGTACTAAGAACGGAGAATTATCTCTTCTCACTAACACTTTAAATTTTTTAAAAAAATACAAAATTTAAAAATGATGATACAATTAAGAACGTTTTGTGAGTATCGATATAGAAGTTTCACCATAGTTAAAAAAAATTAATGACAAGACCAAAATGAAGATGATTATGAAAACTAACTTAAAATGAAAGTATTTGGAGTTGAATTTTCACCTTTTTCATTTACACTTATATATTTTTTCCCCTTTTTTGATAGCAAAGATCTCACACGTACTCGTTTTCTTTTTTTGATTTCAAACTTCAAAAGATACCAGATATGTCATTAGGAAAGGAAAACAATTTTTTTTTTTACTCAAATAGGCTAAATAATCTTGCTAATTTTAATACTTTCATTTTGTCAATGTTTGACATATATATAATTTTAAGGATTTAATTAACATATACTACATGTGTTGCATAATTAATGTATGACGTCATCTGCTTTTCTCATAAATTAGTTTCACCTATTAGAAGTGGTTATCAACTACCAATTTTTTTTTTTTGGGAGACCTAATATTATAAAATAATTTTATTATTTTCAATTTATATAAATTAAACTTTAATTATACAAAACCAAGATAAATATGTAGTATCGGTTGTACTGTTAGGACAACAAAATATTCATGCGTAACGTAAAATTACCATGGTGGATTTTTCACATCATTTGAATATTTGCCTTATAATTTTAATATTTTTAGCAAGTTGATTAAAAATTCGGGAAAAGTAGGCAAACTACCAATTAGAAGCAAACATTTACCTGGATTTGCCCCTATATAAACTATTTACCCGAAATACCTATAAAATCAAAATATTTACCTAAAATATCCATTGCATGGACTGAATTTGAGCAGTTGGGAAGTAAAAGGCCTTTACATTGGGAGTAAGGAACGTGCAGTTAATTCTGTAATTTTCAGGCGAATCCTTCGCTATGTGAACAAATAGAATTCCAAGTTTACTTAGGCCCCGTTTGTTCATAGATATCAAAAAAAAAAATCAATTTTTTTTGGAATTTTGGAGTTGGAGTTATGTTTGGCCATAGTTTTTGAAATTGTAATTTTTGGTGAAATGTAGTTGTAAAAAAGTGATTTTTTTTTTAAAATCAAGTTTTTTGAGTTTTTGGTATTCTGAAACACAACTTCAAGTTGTATTCGGAATTCTCATGGTCAAACGCTGATTCCGGAAAAAGTGAAAAAAAAAATCTGGAATAAAGTGAATAATTCTTATGGCCAAACGGGGGCTTAATTGGAAAAGATTGGCCTTCCTTTTCTGTTAAAGAGATCTGATGGAAGATTAAAAAGATTTATAGCTTGTTTGACCAAGTTTTTGGGAGGCCAAAAGTGCTTATTATTTTTAAAAAGTGAGGTATTTGGCTAAGATTTTGAGAGAAAATAAGTGTTTCTGGGGGTAGCAGAAGCTGTTTTTCAGAAGCTAAAAAAACTAGTTTTTCCCCAAAACACTTTCTTTGAAAAACTCTTTTGAGAAAATACACTCGAAAGCAATTTTTGAAAGCTTGGTCAAATACTAATTGCTACTCAAAGTGTTTTTTAAATTAATTGGTCAAACACAAAATGCTTCTCGCTAAAAGTACTTTTTTGAAAAACACTTTTGAAAAAAATATTTTTTTTCAAAATAAGCTGATTTTAGAAATTTGGCCAAATAAACTATTAATTTGGCTGGTCCAATCATACATCTCCCTCGTGCTTGGAGTTCCTTTTGTTTTATTTAAATTCCAATCTTTCTTTTTTCTAACTGTTCTTAACGATTAAATATTTTTCTTCACAATATTGCATAAGATATTGTTACTAAACCTCAATGATTTTTTTCTCATTTTTTCTCTTAATTTTTTTGGTTACTTTATCTTCTTTTATTTATTTTTTGTTCTTTTCTCTATTTTTATCTTTTGTCTTTTTAAAATTTTTAAATATAAAAATTAGCATACTATTTTTGGACTAACAAAAATATGTAAAAACAATTAGATTACCAGACCACAACAAGAAGTAGTTAATAAAAAATACGAAAATCACTAGCTTATTTATTAAAACATAAATCAATGGAAAATATATTTTTAAATAAAAAATTATTTTGCAAAAAAAAAAAATTATATCTAAAATATGACTCTATTTTTGTATATTTTTTCACAAGTAAAACTTGCTAAAAATGATATCAAAATTAAGCTTAAGCTCTATATTTGTATTTTTCTTTTTTCTTTTGAAAGGACGAACTTGTCCTTTTTGATGCTTTGTCAGTATATGATATATACCATGTGAGTATCATAAAGGGTTAATGAGTGTTTTTTTAAGGAATGAACCACTCCTCTATGATACCCTATCAGTATATTATATATGCCAGGTTAGTATCGTAGAGGATTGAGAAGTGTTTCTTTACTGTGTTAGGTTAAATTTTTACTGTTACATTCTATTTGACGTATTTCTAATAATAATAATAATAATCTAAATATTGTGCATTTCTATGTAAATAAAGCATAAAAAAAATTCAAATTTTACTATAACTAACAGATCAAAAATGTATTATCGTAAAAAGCAAGAACAGTTTTCAAAACACTTGATAGCAAAATTTTGTTTGATAAGAGTAACTTTTGATTATAAGTTTACATAATGGAGTATTATACGATTTTCTGCTTCAAGCAATTTGCACGATTGCCCTTCATACAGACTGGTCTTTAATTTTTGCTCCTCAATTCGCTGGTCTTTAATTTTTGCCCTTCGCTTAAAAAGATGGCCAAAAATTCATCGAGGTTCTGAGTTCGAAACCCAGTAGAGTAAAAAATAATAATATTTTCGCAAACCAACCTATGCCTATTCGGGCGAAGTTACATAGAACTTATGCTGGAGACGGCAGACTTTGCCTCGTACAACAAACTTTGCCTTATAAGGCAGACTTTTAGTTATACCTTAAGGCAAAGTCTACTGGAACCGGCAGACTTTTAGTTATGCCTTAAGGAAAAGTCTGCCGCATAAGACAAATTTTTTGCAAAAGTCTTGCCTTGCGATTTTTTTTTTTTTTTTTTTTGATTGAGAGGAGGTTCGAAGCTAGAACCTTTGGAATATTTTCAGCCACCTTTTTAAGCGATGGGAAAAAATTAAAGACCAATAATTTGAGGGGCAAAATTAAAGACCACCCCAAAAAAAGGACAATCCGCGCAAAAAAATGAAGTAAATTTGACAACTAGGTTGGTCCAGAATAACATGACAACGGCCAGAACTAAAGGGTTGTGGGCCTAGACTGGTGGGGCCCGATTCCTCATGAGGTGAAAGTAGAACTAGCCCAATCGGAATAGTAGGCTGCTTAAGGGTTTCCAATCATAAGTGAATACACTTTTCACAAAAGAGAAGTAAAAAAACAAAAAAATGAACCTTTCCAAAATATGTAAAAATATATATAAATCAACTTTATTTATTTCAGATATTTTGGAAATGAAAATGTAACATCGCATAAAAACTAATAAAAATATATTTAAAGACAAAATGGAACGATTGGTACCAATTTTATGAAACATACTGAAATATTAAAACTTACCAGCAAAGGGTGTAGATGGATGTGTCCCTTTCACTATTAGCCAGAGGTCTCGTGTTCGAGTCATTGGGATGGAGAACTTCTTGTAAGTCCACTTGATCCCTCTTAGTGAACCTACCCAGCATGAATCTGTAGTGGTCGGGCAATAGAATTTGAATACCTAATATCTAAAAAAAAAAAAAAAGGAAAGAGTTAAAACTTGAATTTTGATAAACAATTTTTTTTTGGCACATTTTTTCATGAAGAATCATTTCAATATTTACAAGTATCGCCATCATTTATTTGTAAATAATCTTTTGTCCATGCCAGTTTGGGTTTCAGGCAAAAATATATTTGTACTTAAAATTGAATAATAGATTTTGATAATTGAGGAAGACTCAACTTTAATTTAATAAATTAAAAAGAAAAAAGTGGTAGGTGTTTATTTTATCTGATTTGTTACAAGTTTTTTTTTTTATAAGTAATATTATACGTTTAATAAGCTTAACATGATATATAATAGAAAAATAAATCTTTAGTTGATTTATTTAAAAAAGAGAAAGAAAGCAAAACAAAGTGAATAGATCAAGATTGATACACCCATCAATTTCTCATATATTAATTTGTAGTTAAAGTCATATTTGTTGTGGTGACCGAACAAATTGAAACAAAAGAAGAAAGTACTTATTTTTATTATATTAAGTTGTAATTAAAGTCATATTAGTAAGTAATATTTTTGTTTATGTGATGTATATTATGATTTACTTCTGTCATTAGAAAATAATATTGTACATGATACTCTCTCGATGCTCCTTGGATTCCCCCTAGATGATCCATCATCAGAAGGCCATCAATGCAAAATTATCCTCATAAATGACTTGATATATTGAATGGCTCAGAGAATTACACACCCAAGGTTATAGTGATTAAGATATTGTGGGAATTTCCCCCTACAGGTTTCTACAAATGCAACACTGATGGAGCATCTAGGGGAAATCTAGCGAGAAGTTATACCTTTTGTATAAAGGATGGAAGAGGAGATCTAACATATGTAGAGGCTAAAGAGATACACAACAATACCAACACAGAAACTGAAGCAACACCTATATTGGAGGCATGTAGGTACTGAGGAAAAAGAAGTACAGGCAGGTTTTAATACAAGCAGATTCTCTAATATTACAATAGGTGATACAAGGGTTATGGAAACCACCTTGGCAAAATTTGAGGTGGATTGAAGAAATTCAAAGCATAATGTCAAGGTGTCGAATGCAGATCACACACATATTCAGGGAAGAAAACAAAATGACAGATTATCTAGCACATACAGCTCTAGACAGAAGGAATGTGGAATATCATATCTTTAAGCAGCTGAAAATTGAAGGAAGGAAGTTGATTAACGGTGATAAACAACAACGTACATACACGAGATTGAAAACAGTCAAGTAAGGACAAAATGCACAAAATAAACATGGAGAAATGAAATTTGAGACATCAACAACACACAACAGCAACAAGCTAGGGAAAAACAACTAAAACAGCGCAACAAGAACAACATACAATTACTATCAAGAATCAGCACTCTCTTAACAACAAAAATCAACAACAAAGGGAGACAAAGAACTTACTGTCACACCCCAAACCCTACCTTGGCACAATAGGCATCCGATACTATAAAAAACACTGGAAGCACCTAATAAGATCAATAAACGTCTATTCTCTTTTAAGTCTTTTAGTATTTATCTAAAACAAGTCATTTAGGGCTTAATGAAAACATGCCCATATTTATAAGAGTAATCAGCGGAAGTCTAATATAAATAACCAAACGTAAAACGTAGCAAAAGTACTAATGAGTCAAACGATGACTTCAATGACTACCTACAGTGATAATATCTATCTATGGAGCTTCTAAGATAAATAAATGAATAGTCTAACTTCGGGTCGCAACTCGAAAACTAAAAACATAAACTAAAATAGAGGGGTGTCCCACGAACAAGCATGTGGGCTCACCAATAATATGGGAAGCAACAAGTTCTCTTACTCCGTACATGTATCACGAACCTACTCTTGTGTGTTATCTAACACACCATAAAAACAACAATGGTATGCCTGAGTACTGGGTACTCAGTGAGTGTCTCCGGGACAATAGTTATATAGCAAAATATATACATAATACGTGTAATTGAAAATAGTATTAAGAAACAGTTCAAAACAAATGATAACATCTCATGAATATCCAGTATAGGTCAATGATGAAGAAATAATCACTTTGAATCCTTCAGTCATTCTTGTTACCGTAAGTTCTTTCAAAAATAGTTTGAAATCCAAAGACAGAGTAAGCCAATAACCTTAGTGACATCACTGGTAAAAGCCAATAACACAAGAATATATCAATTTCAACTTAATATACTGTTTATCATGTTAAGTCTTCTCACCCATGAATTCAAGATCATCAACAAGACACTCACGTGGAACAAAATTATAAAAATGCAAATACGGGCCCAAATCAACATAATGAATGGATGACCGCTTAAGGTTCCCTAAACTGCAAAGAAGAACCACATCGGAGCTATCAACTCGCGATGGCTACCCTTCCTCCCGAATAACTAGGCAAAGACCACACCGGGGCTATCAACCCTCGATGGTTGCGCTTTCTCCTGAATGGATAGGCATAAACCACACCGGGACTATTGGCCCTCGATGGCCACTCTTCCTCCCGAATGGCTAGGAAACCCCACTAGGGTCCATAGTGACTACCCTTCCTCTCGAGTAGCTAGGCCAAACACAAACAATAAGAATCATGGCATATTAGCCTATCACAAGTCATGGCTTGGAAGTTGAATCTCTATCACGACCCAATTCATGAGTCATGATGGCACCTATACTATCCCACTGGTAGGCGAACCATTTCCATAAGTCTTGAAAACATTTGATAAATAACGAGAGAGCAACCATTCACTAGAACATAATCCGACAATGTCATATAATAAAATAAGCACGAAAAGTAATCTTAGTCTCATACAACCCCAAAACCTGCTCTAATGGTAAAGAGCACTAGAAATATCTAATACAAGTCCCGTGGGATGATATAAAACTGTCTGTAGAAACAACTGGAAATAAATAAGGAAGAGATGTCTAGGGGCCACGAGTCAACTATATAGCTACCCTGAATGTCTCAAACACA
This sequence comes from Lycium barbarum, assembly GCF_019175385.1. NCBI lineage: Eukaryota > Viridiplantae > Streptophyta > Magnoliopsida > Solanales > Solanaceae > Lycium > Lycium barbarum. The sequence goes on along the minus strand of NC_083345.1, from coordinate 54,026,362 downwards.
ATGCCTCGGGATTGGCCAAGAGGTTCTGAGCTAGAACAGGAAGTTGTCACACCCTAAATCGAAGGGGCACGACAACACCCGAGCCTTATTTTCTGAGCACCATTGTACATTACTTCCAACCAACCTAACATATAAATGGGCTGACAAAGCCGCCATATGATAGTCTGAATGAAAATAGAAAACTTTATGACAAGTGACATCTCAAAATGACATCCACATACATATATACAGGCCGACAAGGGCACACAACATATATACCCATAAGACATATGTCTACAACCCTATAGGAGTATCATAACTGTCACAAGGTCATGACAGGGCCCTGCCATACCCATAAACATGTATACAAAATCATATCGACTCAAAATAGCAACTCCAGAACAAATGGAGTGCACCACACCCCCGATGAGCTGAGTAGCCTACTGGAGAGGGCCGTCAATATGTCTACCTAAACCTACGGGCATGAAACACAGCGCCCCCAAAAAAAGGATGTTAGTACGAATAATGTAACGAGTATGTATGGAAAGTAAGAGCATAGGTAAAGGCATCAACATACAAGAGAGTTGAGAAGGATCAACCTGTAACTCTAGAATGCCACTGAGGGCCATGATATGCATAAATATACCATATACGCATCATTATGGTAGATGGATTGGTTGGCCTATTGTTATGCTAGATATTGTAGACTTTGATGTCATTATGGGTATGGATTGGTTGACCTCTTGTTATGCTAATGTTTATTGTAGAAGAAAGATGGTTCGATTTCAGTTTCCAGGTGAGCCAGTCCTTGAATGGAAGGGTAATACTGCTACGCCTAAGGGTAGATTTATTTCCTACCTGAAGGCAAGAAAGATAATCTCTAAAGCTTGTATTTATCATATTGTTCGTGTCAGAGATACTGAGGCTGACCCACCAACCCTCCAATCAGTCCCAGTGGTTAATGAATTCCTTGATGTATTTCTAGATGAACTTCCAGGTCTTCCTCCTAAAAGGGAAAATGACTTTGGTATTGATGTGTTACCGAACACTCAATCGATATCTATTCCTCCTTAGAGGATGGCCCCGGCGGAATTGAAAGAATTGAAGGAGCAGCTGAAGGAATTATTATAGAAGGGTTTTATAAGGCCTAGCACTTTGCCTTGGGGTGCGCCGGTATTATTTATACGAAAGAAAGATGGCTCGTTGTGTATGTGCATTGATTACGAGCAGCTAAATAAGGTTACCATCAAGAATAAATATCGCCTTCCCCGAATCGACGACTTGGTTGATTAGTTACCGGGAGCTAGATGCTTTTTGAAGATCGACCTAAGGTCCGGTTATCATCAGTTGAGGGTTGAAAAGAAAGATAACCCAAAGACGGCCTTCTGAATAAGGTATGGACACTTTGAATACTCGGTGATGTCGTTTGGGCAGACGAATGCCCTAACAACATTTATGGACTTGATAAATAGTGTATTCCATCCCTTCCTGGATATGTTCGTAATTGTATTCATTGATGATATTCTGGTTTACTCCCGTTTGGAAGTAGAGCATGCAGACCATTTACAGAAGGTATTGCAGACCATTTACGGAAGGTATTACTGATACTCCACAATTGAAAGTTTTATGACAAGTTTTCTAAATGTGACTTCTGGTTAACTTCAGTAGCATTCCTTGGTCACATCATCTCCGATGAGGGTATTCAGGTTAATACTCAGAAGATTGAAGCTGTAAAGAATTTGCTAAAGTCCATGACTCTATCAGAGGTTCGTAGCTTTCTGGGCTTAGTAGGTTATTACAAGTGGTTTGTAGAGGGATTTGCTACTATATCAGCACCATTGACAAGATTAACTTAGAGGGGGGCTAGGTCTCAGTGGTCCGACTCTTGTGAGTGTAGTTTTTAAGAGTTGAAGAATCGATTGACGACAACACCTGTTCTTACTCTCCCATAATTTATAGAAGGTTATATGGTTTATTGTGATGCTTTAGGTACAGGTTTAGGATGCGTATTGATGAAGCACGGGAAAGTGATTTCCTATGCTTTAAGGCTGTTGCAGAAACATGAAAAGAACTATCCTACCTATGATTCGGAGTTAGCAGCCGTGATTTATGCCCTGAAGATTTGGCGATGTTATCTCTACGTGTTCATGTAGATATCTTCACAGATCACAAGAGTCTTCAATATATATTCAAATAGAAGGAGTTGTACCTGAGACAGAGAAGGTAGCTGGAGTTATTGAAAGACTATGATGTGGATATTCTACATCATCCTGACAAAGCAAATGTGGGAGCAGATGCGCTTAGTCGCAAGTCTATGGGTAGCGGGGTGAATGCGCAGCTTGAGAAGAAAGAATTGACGAAAGAACTTCATCAAGTAGCCAGCTTGAGAGTTTGGTTGATAGATTTAGATGATGGAGGTGTTGTGGTCCAGAATACCGTAGAATCATCTCTTATAGCCGAAGTGAAGGAGTATAAGCCTGAGGATCCCATTTTAGGGAGAATCAAAGAAGGTATCCAGAAGAAGAGTGTCTCAGCCTTTGAACTCGATGAACAAGGGGTCTTGAGATATCAGGGTCGATTGTGTATCCTAGATCTAGTAGGGCTGCGAGACAATGTTATGAATGAAATTCATTATTCGCAATATTCAATCCATCCAAGGGCAACAAAGATGTACCATGATATTAAAGAGCTGTATTGGTGGAATGATATGAAGAGAAACATCGCGAAATTCGTAGCCTAGTGCCCCAATTGTTGACAAGTGAAGATTGACCACTAGGAACCCGGTGGATTAATGCAGAATATAGAAATTCCAATGTGGTAGTGGGATTGATCAATATGGACGTCATAATAGGTTTGCCTCGCTCTTATCACAAGTATGATTCCATATGGGTGATCGTAGACAGATTGACAAAGTCAGAACATTACTTACCTGTCAAGACCACATTTACAGCGGAGGATTATGCAAAGCTATATATTAAGGAGATTAATCGATTGCATGGCATTCCTGTTTCCATTATATCTAAAAGAGGTGACAGCTAAATTCTGGAGATCCTTTCAGAGAAGTCTGGGTACGCAGGTTATTCTTAGTACTTCTTTCCATCCTCAAATAGACGGGCAAGCAGAGTGCACTATTCAGATGCTCAAAGACATGTTACAAGCTTGTGTGTTGGACTTTAAAGAATGTTGGGATGATCATCTACCGTTGATTGAGTTTGTGTATAATAATAGCTATCATGCCAGCATTAAGATGGCCCCTTATGAGGCATTATATGGGAGGAGACATAGATCTCCTGTAAGGTGGTTCGAGGTTGGAGAGTCAAAACTATTCGGACTAGATTTGGTGCACCAAGCTATTGAGAAAGTTAAGATTATTCAAGATCGTCTATTAGCTGCTCAGAGTTGTCAAAAGTCATATGCTGATGTCTGATGAAGAAATCTAGAATTCTAGCTTGAAGATTGAGTGTTCCTGAAGATCTCGCCTATGAAGGGCGTTATGAGATTCGGCAAGAAGAGAAATCTTAGCCCGCGATACATTGGCCCATATCAAATTGTTCGACGAGTAGGTCAGGTGACTTACGAGTTGGAACTACCTCCAGAGTTAGAGCTTGTTCATCCAGTCTTTCATATTTCCATGTTGAGGAAGTGCATAAGAGACCCTTCACAGGTAGTACCGGTTGACGATGTAAATGTAATGGAGGACTTATCATATGAGGAAGTCTCGGTAGCTATACTAGATAGGCAGGTCCGTAAGTTGAGGACTAAAGAGGTTGCCTCCGTGAAAGTCTTGTGGCGCAATAAGAATGTAGAAGAGGTTACATGGGAGGTAGAAGAGACAATGAAGTCAAAGTACCTGCACCTATTCTAGACTAAAGATTTTATATGATTATGATACGAAAATGACTTCCCTTTTCTTTATTTTCGAAATGATACTAATTCGATGATTTACATTAGATGACGATCAAGGACAAAACATGGCTCCAGATGGAACTTCTTACACCTAAGGTGAGTTCTTGACTGAGTACCTATGTTGCGTTTGTATGAGACAACGTATTTGATGTGTTGTGTAACATATGTTTTAACATTCAAGGACGAATCTTTCTAAGGGGGAAAGGATGTTAATCCTCGTAAATTTTGATGTCGTTTGCGACGTAAGTAAGCTAATGTAATCCCGGAGAGATTATGAATCCCCTATAAGGTTTAGGAAGACTTTTAACAAGTGTTTTCCATGTATCTTAAGGTTTTGGAATTAAACGAATCGAAGGAAACAAGTTCGTCGGAGAAACCTATTTGACGGCCAATTTGACGGACCGTATAATATTCTACGGCCCATAAAATGGTGGATCCTCTACTGTATAATTGTTCCAGTGATCTCTAGATTGGTTTCCCATTATATGGTACCATTTGACGGGTGGCCGCATAATTGAGGCTGTGGCCGACTTAATTTTGGTTAAATTGATTGGAGAGCTTATTTTCAGCCATTTTCTCTACAAACCAAAACTCTAAAATCTTCTAAGACCCCATAAACAGTTCACTAAGGTTCAAGCGTGGTTCCAAGGTTAATCAACTCAAATCTAAGGAAAGGAGTAAGGAAACTACAAGAAAACTACTTCTATGATGTTGTCTTAGCATTGAGGGTTGTTGTAAGAAAAGTAAAGGTTGGATTTCGACTTGAAGCTACTAGAGAAGGTGATTATATTTTTTTCTTGCTTGTTCTTAAGATTATCTTGATATTGGTTAAGGAAAATGGATGGAATAAACCTGAACTAGTGAATAGAGTTGCTAACCGAAGATAGTTGAATTTGTGGATTGTTTGCTTGTCATGCTTGTGTAGTATAAAGTTGGAATCATTGATTAATGGATTCATTATCTTGTTAAAAGTGTTGTTAAGTTAAAGTAAGAAGTCTATACTGGTTCCAATCCGAGCTTGTTGCTCGCCATGAGATATGTATGACTTGTTGTTATGACATGGTGTCTTGTTATTATTGCGTATGATTTTGGATTGTTCTGGTTTTTGTTGTTGGTATGTGGTATTTGAGGAGGTCCTTTTTACAAGGGAGATGCTGTCCGAATTTACGTAGACGAGCTACTAGCTTAAGTTACGAGCTTAACCTCTACTTAGCACTGATCATGAACCTCTTTATGCTATTGTAGATTGAGTTGTTTGGAGTATTGCTTGAAGGGTATTAAGGACTCAGCAAGATTAAGGTATGTTAGGGACAACTTTTCTTCTCTTGGCATGATCTATACGAAACGAAACATAACCGAAACGCTATGCCATAAAAATTTCACTCTTAGTATCTAGAACTATCCATGTTGTTTCATGTCCTAATAGTGTTGTTTCCAAAAAGTCTACTCATGTGATTTATAAGGTCTATAGATTCATGTAATGATAGTCTCATAATGTTAGTCGGAGGTGTAATGAGCATACGTCACTCAGACTGGTTCAGAATATACTCTACTTGTTACATCTCGAAGATTTCGGATTTGTTGCATTGTGAGTAGACCAACGCAAGCTTAAGATGAACATGAAGTCCTTACGAGATAAATGAGAGTATTTGATAACCTTGAGTATGTACCATGAGATTTTGAAGTCATACGAACTGGTGGAACTAAGTTCGTCAAAGAAAGTGCAACGCAAGTTATGTTGAGAAGGTTTCATAACAATTGAGCTAATAATTGTTTAGTAATGTCTTGAGGAGGAGCTATAGGGATTCTTAGATGGTTAATGAAGTGATATGCAAGTACCAATAAGGTTTCATAAGGATTAGGAGTTGAACGAATCGATGCGAGAAAGTTTCGAAAAATGTTGGGTTGTACGACCACTTATACGGACCGTATAAGTTATACGACCCGTATAATGGTTCGTATAACCATTCCAGATAAGGGTGCAACCATGGTGGGATTATATGGTCCATTTATATGGACCGTATAAGTTATACAGACCGTATAAATGGCTGTATAATCTGGTCGGGCTAGTTTTTTTATTTTTATATATGGACGACCCTTGCTCATTTATTTCATTTCCAATATTTCCCTAAGTCTTAAAAGCTCTAGAACCCTCCTCCAAGAATATCCACACAACCCAAGAGAAACCATAGATTAAATAGCAAGAATCAAAGGATCCAAGTGTTGGAAGGCTCACTAAGGTTTGTAGAACTCAAGATTTTCTTTGGTGTTGAAGTTGGGGTTTGCCTCAAGTGAATGATTTGGTTCAAATCTTGCTCTTTTGTGATTAAGGTGAGTTTCTATAATTGTTTCCATGTTATTAAGAGTGTCTAGTTATTGAATAACTTGATTGAGGGAAAGAAAGCAAAAGAGGAAGTCCAAATGTGGGTTTGATGATGTTATGAGTAATAAATTGACTTGAGTTGTAGTTGTGGGAGTACTTTGGGTATAATCTTGCTATGAATGGCAGTAATGATGATGAGGAAGTGTGGTACACAAGTGTATATAGAGTAGTATTGAAATTGTTGTTATGTGTTGGTTATGAAAAGGAGTTTTGGGCGTGTAATGAAGTCTCTTAATTACGAAATTGATGATAATGTCATTGTTGATTGGGAGCTGTTTTATGATATAATGGAAGTCGATAAAGCAGGGGAAATGCTGTCCAATTTTTGCTAGCTCATGAATTGTTCTAGTTTAAACTTAAGAGTGTCTTTAAGACTTAACCTTAGTATGATCCTTTTGAATGTAGATCTTGTGAATGTTAGACGATTAAGGAGACGTTAAGGTATGTTAAGGCTATTCCTCCTACATTTTTGCATGATCCTATGTTATGAGCAAACAATCGATTAAATGAGCTTTCATATTACTCTACACTTAGAAGCACTAGGAGTATTTCAATCTTTGATGTCCCTATATCCCGTATGATTGTTCCTTCTGTTCATGGGTCTTGAGATTTCTTATGTTGATGATGTCAGCTTAAAAGTTATCCATTAGAGGTAATATGACCTAATGTCACTCCGAGAGTTCTATGTATACATTTTAGTTATGCATTGCATTCATATACATATGCATATTGACCCATGACCAGAAGGAGTTATATACGCGTATATTAAATGTGCATGGGGTATGGGAAAATGGATAGACGTTATATACGCATTACCACCTGATCAGCTGGTGCACCTTGATGATGATATATGGATCAGGCCGTACGTTCCTCGGCATTATTATATGATATATGGATCCGGCCGTACATTCCTCGGCACTATTATATGGGATATGGATCGAGCTGAACGTTTCTCAGCTATCACACCCCAACCTTGGTAAGGCATGACTGGCACTCAGCATCCTACGGGAACTGAGCGATCCAACTATAACTCACGTTTTCTATATCACGAAAGACAGCATAAGACCAAGGTACTATAAGCCATAGGGGCATAAGCCCAAAAGATAACATACTTATGTCTTCAAACTAATCTCGAGTGCATATGCCGATAAGGCTATCCATAATAATGATACAACATAGTACAAGTCAAGTTAATTATAAGATATCTAACTGTGCATATCTGTCTACGAGCCTCTACAGGAGTACATGACGTAAAGTGGCCGGAACAGGGCAACGCCATACCCATGCAAATGCATATGCAGTCATGCTGACTCACAGGGCAACTCCGAAGCAAGTGGAGCGCCACGACTCTACCTGCTGAACTGGTATCCTTACTGAAAGATCCGTCAAGCTGTATTTCAAGACCTGCGGGCATGAAACGCAGCGCCCCTAGCAAAGGGACGTCAGTACGAGCAATGTACTGAGTATGCAAGGCGGAAAGTGCAACAAAATAGCCATATACTAAAGATGAGAAGAATAAATATCAACCTGGCATTTCTGAACTACCGATGGAAATCTAGCATATGTATACATACCTCTTCATCTTTTTGTGATCTTTACTAGGTTTGTATACCCTACCATAGGCCTGGTTACCTTATCATCAAACATTATCTGCACATGTGTTGCGGCGTGCAACCCGATCCATATATGATACATGTCTCTCTCTATACTCTCGCATGCTTAACCATATCTATGTACATTACTGTGCCTTTATCTTACTAATCATCCTATACTAACTGCCCAACTGATCAGTGGTAACTACCCGACCGGTCGTAGCACGGTGATAACTGCTCGACTGGCTGCAGTCCAGTGGTAAATATATACATTTGCCCAACTGGTCGTAGACTAGTGGTAAATACATACATACATCTGCCCAATCGGCCGTAGCACGATGGTAATAACTGCCCAACTGGTCGTAGACTAGTGGTAACTATGATCGACATTATAATCAAACTTCTACAAGTAATCTATATGCACTTCTCATGGTCTTCACTTAACCCGTAGTGTCTACATAATCATATAAGCCTTACGAGCACATCTCTGGCCATTAGTACTTCTTCCCACTTGACTAGACTATAACCAAATCCTAAGATACAACATGAACCTCTCTTCGAACATTAAATATCTCATTAAAGATCCTCTGCTAGCACTCTACTCATGTCCTATAAGACATTCCTTAAGAACCTGTTCCTAAACTTATTGGATTATTATTATTATGGAACCGTCATTATGAACACTTCTCACCTTGGAGGAACAAAGTCATAAGATGAGATCAACATCAATGAATAACATCAATAGCCATGAAACAAGCTCAAGCATATCACAAGAACACCGGGAACTGTAAGATTTGGTACTTTTATAAACGAGGCTATTGAAGATGTCATATATAGGTTCACAATAAAGGAATCATGCCTTAAGAAAGAAAGGTTTAGCCTCAACATACCTGGAATCTTTCTCCTTGACCTTCCCACTTATCTCTTGACTTGTAATCTACATGTAAAATTGTTCATACTATTATTAGGCTCACTATCATACACTTGTCTTAACCCTTTAATTAAAATCTCTTTAGAATCTGCCGAAATTCGGGCAGCATCTCCCCTGTTTATATGCCTAGCCCGAAATCTCCATTCAACAACCAACAACAACAACAACAACAACAACAACAACAACAACAATACCAACATCAACAACAATATTATCAACACCAAAATATTCCATAAACATCTCACACGATGTTTTATCCAATTTCTCGACCCATAAATTCATTATACGCTCATTTACTAACTTTTTCTCCATAGATAAGCTTAAATCAATACTAATAAGGAAAGATTCATACCTTTCACCTGCTAGAATTGCAATATCTTTGATTATCACCTTGAATCCAAGCCAAGTTTCACCGCAATTCGATATTATAATCGCAGCCATGTGTTGTCCAAACTTAAATTCGGGGATTTCACTTAGTTTGCGCTAAAATCTAATGGACGGGAGTTGGGAGTTTTCTAGAGAATTTGGGAAATATTTGGAATGTTCTTGGCTGAAAAATAAGGCTTAGGATCTGATTTGATCCTTAAATAATGGGTAAAATTCGGGTCGGGTCACTATAGCAGCACTGTAGCAGCACTGTAGCAATCGGTACTGTAGCAGTTACTGTAGCAACCCGGTTACTGTAGCAGCGCTTCTGCTTCGTCAGCCTAAATTGCAACGTCCATAATTATCTATTCCGATGTCGTATCGTTGAGCGATTTGTTGCTTTGGAAACTAGACTCGACGAACTTCATTTTAGGCTTTTGCTTTGCTTCAAAACTTCTCATATACTAAAAGATATTCTTTCTCAAAGTTGGCCCGAAAGTTTCCCTTCATATTTTCCACAAAATTCAAGGTCTCAATAGCTTATTTCTTCAACTCCATTTGGTCATGAGACTTCCCAGTACTCCTCATATATCACTTTATCCATAAGTATACCTAATAATTATGCCATTCCTTAAACCCGAAAGACGGCTCATCTTGATCATAATTCCACGTACTTGTACTTAAACTTAGCGAACGTTCATCTGGAAGTGTGGGGTGTAACATCAGCAATATGACCTATATTTATATAAATGAGCATGATTATCATTGAGAGCATGCAGATTATGAGCCCACAGAGGCATTGTCAGTTATACAGATACTTGTTCATACAAATCTATGCCGACAGTCAGTTTAGCTTTGAGTTCCAGATTCCTTTCATGATTCTTATGCTTATACTTATGTTACTATTATGCCTTACACACTCAGTACATTGTCCGTACTGACTCCCTATTGCTCGGGGGGCTACGTTCATGCCGCAGGTTCCGGTAGACAGAAAGGTGGTCTAGCTTCGTAGGACCTCTATATCCAGCAGTGGAAAGTGCGCTCCATTTGATCCGGGGCTGCAGCCTATTTTAGTATGCCATTATTTTGAGATGTATATGCATATGGGTATGACGGGGCCTGTCCCATCCTTTCTACAGCTTGATATTCCAGTAGAGGTCTGTAGACAGGTGTATGTGTATGTCAGATGATGTAGCCTTGTCGGCTCCTATTCTTTTGTGTACAATATATGTAGCGGCCTAGTTGGCTTGCACTGTTCTTTCAGCTTGTATGTATGTAAATGTATAGAGTTCATGATGTCACCCCTTCATGAGTCAGTATGAGATTAGTTTAAGTCACTTATGGGCCCTTGATGTTTAGTATGCTTCAGATATGAGTCTAGGGGTGTTTGGTCACTAGAGGTCAGACACTTGTCACGACTCATCGGTTTGGGTCGTGACAGAAATGGTATCAGAGCAGTTTCGTCGTAGGGTTGTCTACAGACAGTGTCTAGTAGATTCTTGTTTATGGGTGTGTTGTGCATCATACTTATAAACAGAAGGCTGCAGGACATTCAGGAAATCACGAAATGAAATGCATAATGAAAGCTTTTCAAAAACATTCTTTTCGTCGTTCTCAAATCAAGTAAAATCTGTAATCATATAAAATTTGTAACATAATGCATAATGATACGTCGGCTTACAGAGCCGTGTACAAGACTGACATGCTATATACGTGACTCTGTCTGCAAAGTCTCTAACATCAATCAAGATACCATAACATAGATACTCTGACTCGGCAACATTCCGGAAGGAAATGGAGCTCGCCAATCCAGCTGGAACATCTTCTAGCAATATCCTCTACTCATCTGTATACACCTGCGTGGCATGAAACGCAGCATCCACAAGAAGGGACGTCAGTACGATCAATGTACTGAGTATGTAAGGAATGAACAGTGACATAGTAAGAAATACCGAACATGGAAAATAATATAATGGACGTACGGGGATAAAGTAATATAAAAGAGATCAACGTGTGCCTCTGAATGCCCTTTCAAGGCGAGTATCGTGCATGCTTAGCTTTTTTAGAATTTTTCCATACATATCTATACATATATAATATCTCGTCCGGTCGTTAAGGCACGGTGATATATATATATATATATATATATATAGATACATATATTTATATACATATAGCATCTTACATGGTGTTATCTTACCCGGCCCTTCCGGGACTCGGTATCATCTTACCCGGCCCTTTCGGGACTCGGTGTTATCTTACCTGGCCCTTTCGGGACTCGGTGTTATCTTACCTGGCCCTTTCGGGACTCGGTGTTATCTTACCCGGCCCTTTCGGGACTCGGTGTTATATTACCCGGCCCTTTCGGGACTCGGTGTTATCTTACCCGGCCCTTCCGGGACTCGGTGTTATCTTACCCGGCCCTTCCGGGACTCGGTATTATCTTACCCTGCCCTTTCGGGACTCGGTGTTATACCCACCTGATCAGTGGGTCGCAATGCATACATACATACATATACATAAAAATACATAAATTAAAATCAACATAATCATTAGCATTAACATTATCACTATATCATTCCTTGAAGGATCAACCATCGTAAGATGAAATCAATAATGTCATGAGAGTATCGAGAATCATGAACTTAGATAGCATTAGAAATAGGATCGTCATCGCTATATCTCACCTCGAACGAACAAGTATTATGAGGTGGGATCAATCACAAAGAATAGTCTCAAGATCATGAATAAGCTCAATAATATCGTAAGGATCATGAGATTCATAGGCTTTTAGCATTTGTGGAGGCAAGGATATGACAGATATGGTACAAAGGTTTATAACAAGGAATCATGCCTTTAGAAAGAAAGGGTTTAGCCATACATACCTTTTTGGTCGCCTTAACTCTAACTATTCAACGCTTGGCCTCCCAGGCTCGTAAATCTATATTCAAGAAAATTTTATACTATTGTTAGACTCATCTTCATAGGCCTGTCTTAAGCCCTCAAACTAACTCTTTCTAGAATCTGCTGAAATTTCGGCACCATCTCCCCTATTTATATGCCTAGCCCGAAATTATAATTCCGCAACTAACAACAACAACAACAACGACAATCACATCATTTCCAACACCAATATGTACCATAAAACATCCCACACGATGTTTCCCAATTTCCACAACCAACCATCTCGCTATACAATTATTTAATGACTTTATCTCCGTAAATAAACCAAAATTAACATTAATAATAGGAGATTCATACCTTATTCTTGTTAAAACAGAGATATCTTCAGTATCTACCTTGAATCCACCGCAAAACCATATTAGAATCACATCTATGCGTTTATCCGAGCTTCGATTAATACTCCGTCACTTGAAAATTGCTTACTCTTTGTTTCCCTCTCTCTCTCTCTCTCTCTCTCTCTCTCTCTCTCTCTCTTCAATTTCTAGAAATTTCTGGGCCAAAATCTGGTGGAAAAAAGAGGGTCTTACCCTTTTTATAAGGGTCAAATCCAGGACGGGTTCCCTGTAGCATTTACTGTAGCAGCACTGTAGCAGGTCGGTACTGTAGCAGTACTGTAGCACACGTTTCTGTTCTGTCAGCTGAACTTGTAACGTCCATTATTCTCTACTTCGATGTCCTATCGATGAGCGGGTTGTTGCGTTGGAAACTAGACTCGACGAAATTCATTTTAGGCTTTTGTTTCACCTTAAAACACTTCATATGCTAAGAGATATGCGTCCCCCAAGTTGGACCAAAATTTTTCACACAAAACATTACCCATCCTTTCTCCGAAGTCGTACTACTTCATTTCTTCCACTCATTTCCTTATAAAACCTTCCGGTATATCTTATATACATCCTTCACTTATTAAATATACTTAATAATTCTTGCTCCTTATATTCCAAAGTGGTTTTACTTAACCCTAACTCAACGTACTTATGTTTCAAATTTGGTAAGTGCTCTTCGAAGATACAGGGTGTAACACATATATTACTCTATTTGTCGCTGGCAAATTTGGTATAGAACCTGAATCGATTAAACCGTTTGAAGTGTCGACACTAGTTGGTGATTCAGTTATAGTTAGGCGGATATATCGAGACTGTGTAGTGATTGTTTGTAATCACCGTACCTTAGCAGATTTGATTGAGTTAGACATGATTGATTTCGATGTGATCATGGGTATGGATTGGTTTGATTCCTGTTACACTAATGTTGATTGCAGAACGAAGGTAGTTTGGTTCCAGTTTCCGGGCGAGCCAGTCCTTGAGTGGAAGGGTAAGGCTGCTTCGCCGAGGAGTAGGTTTATTTCATACCTTAAGGCGAGGAAGATGATTAGAAAGGGGTACATTTATCACTTGGTTCGGGTTCAGGACGTACAAGCAGAGTTACCGACCCTCAGTCTATTCCTTTGGTTAATGAGTTCCCAGATGAACTTCCAGGCATTCCGCCAGAGCGAGAGATTGATTTCACTATCGATTTATTGCCAGATACTTAGCCAATATCTATTCCTCCTTATATAATGGCACCTGTGGAGTTGAAATAATTAAAGGAGTAGTTGAGGGATTTACTTGAGAAGGGTTTTTTTAGTCCAAGTACATCGCCGTGGGGAGCACTGGTATTATTTGTAAGAAAGAAGGATGGCTCCTTGCGAATGTGTATTGATTAATGGCAATTGAATAAGGTGACTATAAAGAATAAATATCCACTCCCGAGAATTGATGACTTGTTTGATCAGCTACGAGGCGCCAAATATTTCTCGAAAATAGACTTGAGATCGGGGTATCATCAGGTTAGGGTGAAAGAGGAAGACATTCCGAAGACGGCATTTCGGACTAGATATGGGCACTATGAGTTCCGTGTTATGTCGTTCGGGTTAACTAATGCTGCAGCTGTGTTCATGGACTTGATGAATCACGTATTCAGGCCCTTCCTAGATCTGTTCATGATTGTGTTTATAGATGATATTCTAGTTTATTCGCCATAAGAGGTGGAACATGCCGAACATTTACGAGAAGTGCTTAGAGTCCTTCGAGACAGAGAGCTGTATGCCAAATTCTCCAAGTGTGAGTTCTGGTTGAACTCTGTGGCTTTTCTTGGCCACATTATTTCAGATGAAGGCATTACAGTGGATACTCAAAAGATTAAATCTGTGAAGAATTGGCCAAGCCCATGACACCAACGGGGATACATAGTTTCTTGGGTCTGACTGGTAATTACAGAAGGTTCGTAGAAGGGTTTTTTTCCTCTCTTTCAGCCTCATTGACCAAGTTGACTCAGAAATCAGCCAAGTTCCAGTGGACAGATGCATGTGAGCGGAGTTTTCAGATGTTGAAGGACAAGTTGACCTCATCACCCGTCTTGACTCTTCCAGAAGGAATAGATGGCTATGTGATATATTGTGATGCTTTGGGTATTGGTTTGGGATGTGCATTGATGTAGCATGGTAAAGTTGTTGCTTATGCGTCTAGGCAGTTGAAGAAGCACGAGAAGAATTATCCAACCCATAATCTCGAGTTAGCTGCAGTGATCCATGTTTTTAAATTATGGAGACATTATTTATACCGTGTCCATGCTGATATCTATACCGATCACAAGAGCCTCCAGTATATCTTTAAGAATAAGGACTTGAATTACGCTAGAGGCGGTGGTTAGAATTCTTGAAAGATTATGATGTCAATATTTTGTACCATTCTGGAAGCTAATATAGTTGGTGATGCTCTTAGTCGTAAATCCATGGGTAGTCTAACAGGCGTGCAGTCGAAGAAAAGAGAGATAGTCTGTGAAGTTCGCCGATTAGCTAGCCTTGGAGTTCGGCTGATAGACTCAGGTGATACAGGAGTTACAACTCAAGATACATCGATGTCATCCTTGGTAGCCGAGATAAAGGAATGTCAGTATGAAGATCCTGTTTTAGTCCATTATCGGGATACAGTTCCTCAAAAAGAAAAGACACCTTTCGTGATTACAGGAGATAGAGTGCTCAGGTATAGAGGTAGATTATGTGTTCCTAACGTTACAGGCCTTCATCAGCAAGTTATTGGGGAAGCCCATTATTCTCGCTATTCTATCCATCCGGGCACAACAAAGATGTATCATCTCAAAGAAGTTTATTGGTGGGGTGGTATGAAAAGAGATGTAGCGGAGTTTGTCACTTAGTGTCCAAATTGTCAGCAAGTTAAAATAGAGCATCAGAAGCCTGGTTTATTACAGGCTATGGAGATCCCGATATGGAAATGAGAGGTAATTAATATGGATTTCATTACAGGGTTGCCCTGTACTCAGCGGAAGTATGATTTAATATGGGTCATAGTTGATAGGCTTCAAAGTTAGCTCATTTCCTACCTGTTAGAACTACTTATTCAGCTGAAGATTATGCGAAGATCTATCTTAGAGAGATTGTATGACTTCATGGGGTCCCTACAACCATTATCTCAGATAGAGGGGCACAGTTCACAGCTAATTTCTAGAGATCTTTTCAAGATGGATTGGGGACTCAAGTGAGTCTTAGTACCGTTTTTCATCCACAGACCGATTGAGAAGCTGAGCATACTATACATACCTTTGAGGATATGCTGAGAGCTTATTACTTGATTTTCAAGGTAACTGGGATGACCATTTGCCTCTTATTGAATTTTCTTACAATAATAGTTACCATTCCAGTATTCAAATGGCTCCTTATGAGGCTTTGTATGGACGAAGATATAGATCCCCTATAGGATGGTTTGATGTTGGAGAAAAATCAGTTAGTTGGCCTAGATTTGATACAACAAGCAGTTGACAAAGTGAAAGTAATTCAGGAAAGATTGCCAGCGGCTCAGAGTCGACAGAAATCCTATGCAAATAATCGATGACGCAAGTTGGAATTTGAAGTAGGAGATTGGGTTTTCCTGAAAATTTCACCTATGAAGGGAGTGATGAGATATGGCAAGAAAGGTAAGTTGAGCCCTCAGTACATCGGACCATACAGAATTGTTCTTATAGTAGGTAAGGTGGCATATGAGTTAGAGCTACCTTCTGCGTTGGGTTCTGTGCATCCGATTTTTCATGTGTCGATGCTTCGTAAGTGCATTGTGGATCCTTCCATAATTGTACCTGTAGATGATTTTCAAGTCACCGAGCAACTATCCTACGAAGAAGCTCCTATTGCCATTCTAGATAGGCAAGTACGGAGACTCAGAACTAAGGATGTAGCTTTAGTTAAAGTCTTATGGAGAAATAATAATAGAGAGGAAATGACATCGGAAGTGGAAGAAGACATGAAGCTCAAGTACCCATATTTATTTCCATCTCCAGAGGAGACTCAGGCAGAGACACCATTTTCCCCAGGTATGTAACGCTTTCTTTGATGTTTTCTTAGTCGCGTATGGCCATGGTTGTTGTTATTGTAGCCCTGTGAGGTGATATATTTTGGGTTGTTATGACAGGATGGTAGTGCCATATTACAGGGGAAACTCTGGCAAATTTTTTGTAGAATCCCAAAGAGTCTAACATTCGAGGGCGAATGTTCCTAAGGAGGAGGGGGGGGGGGGGGAGAATGTTACATCTCGGAGATTTTGAATTTGTTGCATTGTGAGTAGACCAACGTGAGCTTAAGATGAACATGAAGTCCTTACTAGATAAAAGAGAGTATTTGATAACCTTAAGCGCGTACCATGAGATTTTGAAGTCATATGAACCGGTGGAACTAAGTTCGTCAAAGAAAGTGAAATGCAAGTTATGTTGAGAAGGTTTCGTAACAATTGAGCTAATAAGTATTTAGTAATGTCTTGAGAAGGAGCTATAGGGCTTCTTAGATGGCTAATGAAGTGTTATGCAAGTGCCAATAAGGTTCCATAAGGATTGGGAGTTGAACGAATCGACGCAAGAAAGTTTCGAAAAATGTTGGGTTGTACGACCACTTATATGGGCCGTATAACTTATAAGGCCCACATAATGGTCCGTATAACCATTCCAGAGAAGGGTGCAACCATTGTGGGATTATACGGTCCATTTATACGGACCGTATAAATGGTCGTATAATTGGGTCGGGCCAGTTTTTTTATTTTTATATATGGACGACCCCTGCTCATTTATTTCATTTCCAACATTTCCCCAAGTCTTAAACACAACCCAAGAGAGATCATAGATCAAATAGCAAAAATCAAAGGATCTAAGTGTTGGAAGGCTCACTAGGGTTTGTAGAACTCAAGATTTTCTTTGGTGTTGAAGTTGGGGTTTTACTCAAGTTAATGATTTGGTTCAAAGCTTGCTCTTGTGTGATTAAGGTGAGTTTCTATACTTGTTTCCATGTTATTAAGAGTTTCTAGTTATTGAATAACTTGATTGAGGGAAAGAAAGCAAAAGAGGAAGTCCAAATGTGGGTTTGATGATGTTATGAGTAATAAATTGACTTGAGTTGTAGTTGTTGGAGTACTTTGGGTATAATCTTGCTATGAATGGTAGTAATGATGATGAGGAAGTGTGGTACACGAGTGTATATAGAGTTGTATTGAAATTGTTGTTGTGTGTTGGTTATGAAAAGGAGTTTTGGGCGTGTAATGAAGTCTCTTAATTACGAAATTGATGATAATGTCATTGTTGATTGGGAGCTGTTTTATGATATAATGGAAGTCGATAAAGTAGGGGAAATGCTGCCCAGTTTTCGCTAGCTCATAAATTATTCTTGTTTGAACCAAAGAGTGTCTGTAAGACTTAACCTTAGTATGATCCTTTTAAATGTAGATGTTGTGAACGTGGAAGGAGAACGTTAAACGATTAAGGAGACATTAAGGTATGTTAAGGCTATTCCTCCTTTATTTTGGCATGATCCTATGTTATGAGCCAACAAGCGATTAAATGAGCTTCCATATTACTCTACTCTTAGAAGCACTAGGAGTATTTCAGTCTTTGTTGTCCCTATACCCCTGTTAATTTTCCTTCTGGTCATGGGTCTTGAGATTTCTTATGTTGATGATGTTAGCTCAAATGTTGTCCGTCGGAGGTAATATGACCTTATGTCACTCCAAGAGTTCTATGTATACATTTCAGTTATGCATTGCATTCATATACATATGCATATTAACCTATGACCAGAAGGCATTGTATACGCGTATATTTTATGTACACAGGGTATGGGAAAATGGATAGGCGTTATATACACATTACCACCTGATCAACTGGTGCACCTTGATGATGATATATGAATCGGGCCGTACGTTCCTCGACATTATTATATAATCTATGGATCGGGCCGTACGTTCCTTGGCACTATTATATGGGAAATGGATCGGGCTGAATGTTCCTCAGCACTATGACCTATATTTATATACATGAGCATGATTATCATTGAGAGCATGTAGATTATGCGCCCACAGAGGCATTGTCAGTTATACAGATACTTGTTCATACAAATCTATGCAGACGGTCAGTTTAGCTTTGAGTTCCAGATTCCGTTCATGATTCTTATGCTTATACTTATGTTACTCTTATGCCTTACATACTTAGTACATTGTCTGTACTGACTCCCCTATTGCTCGGGGGCTGCATTCATGCCGCAGGTTCAGGTAGACAGACAGGTGGTCCAGCTCCGTAGGACCTCTATATCCAGCAGTGGTTAGTGCGTTCCATTTGATCCGGAGTTGCCGTCTATTTTGGTATGCCATTCTTTTGAGATGTATAAGCATATAGGTATGACGGGGCCCTGTCCCGTCCTTTTTACAGCTTGATATTCCAGTAGAGGTCTGTAAACAGGTGTATGTGTATGTCAGATGATGTAGCCTTGTCGGCTCCTATTCTTTTGTGTACAGTATATGTAGCGGCCTAGTTGGCTTGCACTGTTATTTTAGCTCGTATGTATGTAAATGTACAGAGTTCTTGATGTCACCCCTTCATGAGGCAGTATGAGATTAGTTTGTGTCACTTATGGGCCCTTGATGTTCAGTATGGTTCAGATATGAGTATAGGGGTGTTTGGTCACTCGAGGTCAGACACTCATCACGACTCATCGGTTTGGGTCGTGACACTACCATTCTTATGGTTTTATACGCATATGATACCATGATGATGATTGCCCACAAAGGCCGATGACATTATATACGCATTATATATATGTATAATGCCGTTATATATGCACCACTGATCAGTTGGGCATGATGATGATGCCCACAGAGGCTTGATGGCATTATATACGCATATATATGTATGAACGACATTCTATACGCATATATACAATACTTATGCATATCCGGCCCTCAGAGGTATTTCAGGTATACCGGTTGATTTCTTCCTACCTCATGTTACTTTTATGTCTCTTTTATTTTTTTTTCATGCCTTTTATACTCGGTATTTTATTCGTACTGACATCCCTTTGCCTGGGGATGCTGCGTTTCATGCCGCAGGATCTGATAGGTAGGGTGACGGTCCGTATCAGTAGGTTGCCCACTCAGCGTTGATATTAGAGCACTCCACTTTTATTGGAGTTGTTGTCTAGTCTTGGTATGATATTTTTGATGTACATATGGGTATGGCGAGGCACTGTCCCGACCTTATGATGTCATGTACTCTAGTAGAGGCTTGTAGACAGTTATGAAGTAGTTAGTTGATGTATGGCCTTGTCGACCTGTATTTTGTTGTACAAATGTTTATGATGGCCTTGTCGGCCCGTACTATTATGTCCAGTCTTGTTTATATATATGTATGTCCTTTTGGACTTGTCCCTTTTCAGTCTATTTCTCTTATGAGTTAGCAGGTTATCGTGTGATGGCCCTAGTGGCCCACTTTTATTTATGATTATGTTATGAAAGCATGTTATAGGGTGCTCGAAAAGTTATCCCCGGGTGCCTGTCGTGGCCCTCCAGTTTGGCTCGTGACAAAATGTTACACCTCGAAAATTTCTGATTTGTTGCCTTGTGGATAGGCTAACATGAGCTAAGGGTGGTTATGAAATCCTTACGAGAATAAGGGAAGTATTAGATAGCCTAAAGTACGTACTATAGGATTTTGAATTCATACGAATATGTGAAATTTAGTTTGTTGAAGGAAGTGAAATATAAGTCGTTTCGGAAAGGTTTTCGCTATGATTGGGCTAATATTTATTTGGTGATGTCTTGAGAGACTGATATAGGGCCTATTTTATGGTTAATGAAGTATTATGTAAGTGCCAAGAAGGTTCCACGAGGATTGAAAGTCAAACGAATCAATGAGAGGAGGTTTCGCATAACTGGGAGTTATACGGCCACTTATACGGTCCGTATAAGGAGGGTCCGTATAACATGACCTTCACAGAAAGGGTCATTTTCTTGGTGGTGTTATACGACCACTTATACGGTCCATATAAGGGGGTCCGTATAACTTGAGCTATTTCAGAAGGGGACTTTCCCATGGTGGTGTTATACGGTCCACTTATACGGACCATATAAGTGGTCCGTATAAGTCCATCGGGCAGATTTTTAACTTTTTGTATAAATAGATGGCCTTGGTTCATTTATTTCATTTTTTTTTTCCACAAGTCTTGAGAGCTCAAAACCCTTCTCCAAGCATATTCCACCCCAATCCAAGAGAAAACAAAGATCTGGAGGCAAGAATCAAAGTGTTCATGTGTTAGAATGCTTCCTAGGGTTAGTAGACTACAAGAGATTCTTGAGTATTGAAGCTAGGGTTTTCACCTAAGTTGATACCTGCTCCAAAGCTCATTCCCATGAGATAAAAGGTTAGTTTTCATGCTTATTTCATGTTATCATGAATGCTTGGTTGTTGAAGAACTTGGGTAGAAGAAGAAAGTAGAAAATGAGGGTTTAGTGTAACTTTTATGATGTTATTGAGTGATAAGCTAACTTGAGTCATGATTCTTAGTATAATATGGATATAATCTTGTTATGGAAAGTAGTAATAGTGATAAGGAAGCATTGTATGAAAATGTGCTAAAATGGGTGTGAGGTTGTTGGTATAAGTTGAACACAAGGATGAATTTTGAACGCTTAATGGAATGTGATTACTCGATTATGATATTGTTGATGTTATTGTGGTTGTTGGGTGTTGTTTTATAATATGGTGGAAGTTGACGAAAAAGGGGAAATGCTGCCCAATTTTCATTAGATCATGAATTATTCTAGTTTGAATTTAAGAGTATCATTGAGGCTTAACCACGGTATGAACCCTTCTAAATGTAGATTGTTCAAGCTTCGACGGTGAACGTTAAGTAGTTAAGAAGACAAAGAGGTATGTAAGGCTAACCCTTCTTTCATTAAGTCATGGTTCCTTTGTTATAAATATATATCCTTTCATGAGTTCCATAATGTCTTCCAAATGACTATCTCTAAGACTACCAAAGTTCATGATTCTCGATACTTTCACGATCCTAGTACCTCCTTTATATGATAGTTGATCCTCTAAGGATATATGTAACGAAAATGATGATGACAATGAAGTTGATGATACTTATGGACTTTTATGTATATGTGTCTAAGTATGTATGACTATTATGTAACACCGAGCATATATGGCCGGGTGTGATACCTATCGCGCGCGCACTTCTGCAGTTGGGTACGGATAACACTGAGCCTTGGTAGGGCCAGGTATGTATAATCACCGATCCTTGTCATGGACGGGTATGTGAATCACCGAACCTTGTGGTCGGGTACGATATAAACACAAATACGAATATGTATACACGCATGAGTAAGCATTGGAAATGGAAGGCCCCTATGAAAGAGCATTGGAAATGGAAGGCCCCTATGAAAGACTAGTAAGTAAATATGATGATGGCCACTAGAGGTACAAAGGGCTCTATTGCCTCCTGATTCTTCTATCTTATGCCATTCTTTATGCTACTTCTTACGCTATTTCTATGCTCCTATTATAATGTTGATTATGCTTTACATACTCAGTATATTATTCGTACTAACGTCCTTTTGTTTGTGGACGCTGCGTCATGCCCGCAGGTGGACAGGGAGACAGGCTTGGTCTATAGATTTCTTATTCAGGGATTGCATAGAGGAGCTCCATTTCATCCGGAGCTACATCTTTTGCGTATTATTCTTTTGTGTACATACATATGGGCATGGCGGGGTCCTGTCCCGCCTATATGATGTTACCTACTCTTCTTAGAGGCTCGTAGACAGTAGTGTATAGTTAGATGTCTTGTAGCCTTGTCGGCTCATATTTTGTATATCATTTTTATAGCCTCGTCGGCTTATGTATATACATATGGGCATTGTTGTCAATGATGTTATGAATGTGTTGTTGCCCAATGAGTTTAGCATTATTGACATATAGAAATCATGCGTAGGACATGTGGTCCACCTAGATGTGATATAAACGTACGATGAGAGGTGCTCGAGTGGGCTAGCACCGGGTGCCCGTTATGGCCCTCCGGTCGGTTCGTGACACAAAAGCAGTCTTTTTGGGTCGTGACAAAAGCAGTCTTATGTTTTCTTTAGATTTCACTCCCAGATGGTTGGGATCTCTTAGAGAGTATTTGGGGGTGTTCGGGAACTGGTTTTGGGTGAGAAATGACGAAGTAAGAGGTTGGAAAGTCTTAAATACCCTATAAAGGTCGGCCACTACCTCAAGTGGGTCCCAAAGGGGCTGCCGCGCAGTCTCGTGAAAATGCGAATATCTCTCTACTCTAACGTCGTATCGACAAACAGCTTGATGCGTTGAAAACTATACTCGTAGACCTTGATATGGTGGGTGGATAACCCCGTAACTCCAAGTATATTGGGAGAAAGCTTAGTGACATCTAACCCAAATTTCATTAAACTTATGAACGTAACTCGTGACAACTTTTGCCGACTGTCGTTGTACAACTCGCTTGATTTCAAAATTTAACATTTGACTGTTAAACACTTCAAATACCTTAAAACACGACCTCCTTAGAATATTAAGAACTCCTAGTTTTTACCCCAAAAGTAGGGGTGATAAAATCTTCGATTCGTTTAACTTCCAACCCTCATGATGCTTCATTAACACTTATTTTAACCCATCATTATCTTTGTAAAGGTCCGTAACCTATATGGCTCATATTGATTCACTTACGATGCATTCTAACATTAAAGTATGTGGTGTAACATCCTTCCCCCCTTAGAAACATTTGTCCTCGAATGTAAAGGCGTCTTAGAGGAGAAATTAACTCTTATGGATTTTGCAAAAATTTTGACAGAGTGTCCTCTGTAAATAGGATTATCTCATACCTGTCAAATAGCCAGAAAAGATACCATATGCCTCACAGGGCCACAAACAAGTAATAGTATATCAATTGGCCTCACGACCATCAACGTCAAATATTCATATCATAAATTGTTACTTACCTCATACACAAGTAACCCTGCTCCTAAAAATGATATCATGCTTCAACCCAGATTATCACCTAAGTATAGAGTGGGGGTTATTCTAAAAGTACAAAACATAGAATAAGGAACTTATAATCGTATCACAATCGTCAAGAACCTTCTGTCTGAAACAAATGAGGATACTTGAATTTTATTTATTCCTCGGCTTCCCATATCATCTTCTCAACGTTCTTATTTCTCCACAATACCTTCACGGAAGCTACATCCTTGGTCCTTAAATTGTAGACCTGCCGATCTAGTATGGCAATTAGAACCTCGTCATAGGATAAGTTTTGTATAATCTGAATACCATTAACTGGGACAACCCGAGTAGGATCTCCAATACACATCCGCAACATAGACATATGAAATACCAGATGGACAGACTCTAGCTCTAAATGCAATTCTATCTCGTAGGCCAATTACCTATCCTCTGAATGATTCTATAGGGCCCATTATATCTCGAGCTAAGCTTGCCCTTCCTGACAAATCTCGTGACTCCCTTCATAGGCGAAACTTTCAAGTATAGCCAATCATCAACCTGGAACTCTAAGTCTCATTATCACATATCTGAATATGATTTCTAATGACTTTGGCCTGCTAATAATTGCTCCTGAGTAAGCTTCACCTTCTCTATGGCCTGATGGACCAAATCGGGTCCAAGCAATTCTGTCGCGCCTACCTCGAACCACTAATAGGGGATCTACACTTCCACCCGTAAAGTTCTCATAAGGAGCCATCTTGATGCTGGAATGACAACTATTATTATAGGTGAATCAATAAGTGGAAAATGATCATCCCAACTTCCCTTGAAGTCTAGCACGCACACTCATAACATATCATCGAGTGTCTGAATCGTGCATTTGACTTGGCCGTCTGTCTGCGGATGGGAGGGCTGTACTAAAATTTACTTATATCCCCAAACATTTTTGGAAAGATCTCCAGAAATTTGATGTAGCTGAAATCCTTTATCAGGTATAATAAATAATGGAACACCATGAAACCACACTATCTCTTTGATATATAACTTCGCATAATCCTCGTCCATAAAAGTAGTCATGACTGACAAAAAATGGGCTGACTTTGTGAGCCTATCACCTATCACCTACCACCTAAATGAAGTCAACCTTACCATATGAACGAGGCAAACCTGTAGCAAAATCCATATTAATTATCTCACGTTTCCACATTGGGATCTCTATGTTCTGCCGTAGTCCCGCTACATCTGGAACACATAATCAGCCCCGATACTTCAAGACCCCATCTTTTCTCACCTTGGGGCTACCATTTCATTCTGCTGGACTTTCTCTTTAAGATGTAATGGAATTAGATCTTCATACTGCTGCTCTTTCACTTCTGCTAGTAAGGATGATAGTGTTGTATTTTGAATCACGATAGTGTCATCTTCTGGGTCTAAAAATTGAACTTTCCAAACTAGCTAGTTGATGTAACTTTCGACCAACTCTTTTCTCTTGACCACCAAGTAAGCTAAACTGCCTATGGATCTGTGGTTGAGGCTTTCGGCTACAACATTAGCCTTTTCTGGATGATATAAGGTATCAATGTTACAATCCTTTAGTAACTCAAGCCAGCACCTCTGTCGCAAGTTCAACTCCTTCTGTTTGAAGATATACTGGAGGCTCTTATGATCCGTAAAGATGGAAAGGTGAATGTTGTATGATTAGTACCATCAAACTATGGTTAACTCTAAATCATGGGTCAGATAGTTCTCTTCATACTTCCTCACTGCCATTAATCATAATCAATTGCCTTTCCTTACTCATCCTAACACATACAATATGGATACACTAACTTATCTTAGTTCGCATACATCCTGGAACTTCCTGTATAAATAATATCGATATTACTCTTGATTCTAATCCTTCGCTCAATGGACGTGATAAGTGATGAGTTACTAACTTACTCCCTTATTGGATACATACCAAATACTGAAGAAATTGACATTACAGAACAACTTTTCTATAATATCAAATTCAGATTGTTACACTTATACAAAATTCTCCTTCCTTCTCTCTTGGGTATTATTTCCCGTCCATTGCTTCTTTAGAGAAGATTATCTTATTGCACTCAGCTGTGAGCTCATTGCACCATGTACCTCGTAGAACCTTCAGTGATCTGCAGTCCTCTCTAGTTGCTTTCACTTCCATCCTTACTCTAATAGTGCTACTTCTAAGCACAACTTTCAAACGTCTGCCTCGTATTCTAGGTTTAATGATCCCTCTTTAACTGTTGAAATATTTGTACCGAACTTTTATCATTGCTTCTGTCTGAAATACCTCCTGAAAGTTACGACTATGAACCTGCTAAACTGAAACTTCATATGCTTAAGTTCAATATATACATCTATTTTATCTAACGATTCATCGGTGACCTCTTGTTTAGCCATAACTAGGCCCCTTATAAATCAATTACTGATTATTCAAATGGATTTATCCTTATATCTCAGTCCGAGTAGCTCCTCTTTGGGCTATGTCCGTTTATCTTCATTTACCCCTCATACTAGTTTTTTGAGTATCAAATGTCCGGTTATGTTAACCCTCAATTTGCACCTCTAGCTAGAATATCGTTAATGTTTTCTCCCTACCACTTGTAAGTACATATTGTTCTAAAGTCGTGACACACCTATAGAGTTTGATTAAATATAATCTCATTTGTTTCAAACCTCTTATTGTAATCCTTCTTACCAGTCTATCACTAACCGAAACACATGATTCTGGCTCGATACTTTATCGTACCATTTTTCCCCCTTGGTAGAGTAATTAACTCCTTATGCTCTTGAATTCCACTTTTGTAGAGGTCCCATGGTTATCTCTTCACTTTTTGCAATTCTTCGCACTTCCAGTGGCTTTTAACTTGTCTTGGGCTAATCTTTGCTCATTAGAGCAACTGGACCACTTACATGCATGTAATGTTGTATACTCATAACTGGCATGCACGACCTTGATGAGCTTAAATTTTCTCATGATGTTTCTCTCAGGGAGACCTCGTTCTAATAACCCTCAAGGGTTATTCTGTAGTTATTAATCCTCTTACTGCCTAATCATTCACTTTGGAAATATCGCAATTCCAACTATTACAAAAATCCTTTGAGTTCCTAACTTGCATCTGGTTATCTTAGGTTACTACTCAATATTGGTGTTTCTCAATCCAGGGGCTAGATTAGTCTTTTGATAACTCTTATTGGAGCCGCCAATTCACTTCCCGTAATTACGACTTATACCTCTTTATAATTCAAAACTTTCTTTCTATTCTTCTTGATTACGAACCTTGTCGTACTACCATATTTTAGTTCATAATCGTTAACCATTTCCCATATCTACTCATAACACTTCACTTATCCTTCTATCTATCCCTTAATGACATTACTCTCTTTTATCTTCCTTTGGAGGATTCTAGCGAGACATTCTTTTGCTTCTAGTTTCCCCCACTTTAGTCGACCTTATTCTTTGGTCGCTTAATATCCCTTCTTCACTGGAAACACGAATTACACAGAAGTGAATACTTATCCTATATACAAGAATTCAATGACCTAATCTCCAAAATTTCTAATCACTCGAGAAGTTATACCAGACTATACAATTCTAGAGTACACCACTTATGTGCCTCATAAAAAGGAACTATGTACATGTTCGTAATACCATTCAAAAATGTCATCTAGTTCTAACAATCTGTCCATTGCCTAGGATAACTCTAACCCTTATTAGACCCTAAAATTTCCCTTCTTTCCAAGGCTACGTCTGTTGGTGCCGATAAGTCGTAAGCTGGGTGGGTGCTAGTAACTATACCTTTATCATTGCTGAAAATAGAATCGTAATGCTTGTTTCCCCCTGTCTCAACTCCAACTACTTTACAATTTGTCCTACTTGGGTACCTCGTACGTCCTTTACCTTACATCTTTTACTTTCTGAAACTCGTACTTTACCTTCTGATGCTCTCATAACTTTCAACCCGTATGAGTGGGATAGATATGCACGTCTTAGGGCTCTCAACAAAACTTGCACTTCAGGTACATGCATGATCTGATAAGAACTGCACATTTACTCATTATAAGCACGAGTCAAAATCAAGTTCCTATGACTCAACTTTCTTGCAGCCACATCCAATGTCTTACTAACCATCTTCTTTCTAGTCGTAGGCATCACTATATTATGAAACAAACAGAGATTAGGAGTTGAATTCGTACGACTCAGCACTAGCGCATGATCTAGAATAAGAAGGAAAGGTGACAATCCAAAATGTCCATAGCCTCCTGCTTATAAGACTGGTGTACAACACACCTATAAGCAAGACACTGCCAGACACGGCTTGTAGAATCCCTTGGACAGACCTGCTCTGATACCAAGTTTGTCACACCCCAAACCGAAGGGGCACGACCGGCACCCAGGCCTTATTTTTCGAGCACCAACGAACATCACTTAACCAGCCAACCTAACATATAAATGGGCTGACAAGGCTGCCATATGATAGTCTGAATGAAAATAGAAAAATTTACGACAAGTCACATTTCAAAATGACATACACATACATATATATGGGCCGACGAGGCCACACAACATATCCACCCACAAGACATATGTCTACAAGCCTCTAGGATTATCATAACAGTCACAAGGTCAAGACAGGGCTCCGTCATACCCATAAACATGTATACAAAATCATACCGACTCAAAATGGAAACTCCGAAACAAATGGAGTGCACCAACACCACTGCTGAGCTGAGTTGCCTACTGGGAGGGTCGTCAATTTGTCTATCTGAACCTGCAGGAATGAAACACAGCGCCCCCAACAAAAGGACGTCAGTACGAATAATGTACTGAGTATGTAAGGCAAGTAAGAGCATAAGGAAAGGCATCAATGTAAAAGAGAGTCGAGAAGGATCAACCTATAACTCTGGATTTCCACTGAGGGCTATGATATGCATAAATATACCGTATACACGTATATAATGCCATCAAGATGCATATACCATATCTATGGGCATATAGCGAAATCAGGCCTCTATGGGCATCATCATCATCATAATAATAACCAACTGATCAGTGGTGCTATGTACTATACACATACACGTATATAACGCCATTAAGATACATATATACATATATAGATGCATGAAGATCATTAGGACACCTTATGATTGTATCGGAGTGATGTAAGGTCGTTACACCTCCGACTATCATTAAGTGACTAACAAAACATCATACTTTCCATTATCAACCAAGGAGAACAAGACATAAGGTGCTTATGAAGCATAGATGTTAAAAATGAGCATAGCCATCTCTATTACTAAGAATAGAGCCATCTTTGGAAAGGGACGTTCGGTTATATTTCGTTCAATTTAGATCATGCCAAAAGAAGGAAAGTTAGACTTAACATACCTTTGTCGATTTGCATAACAATCCAACCAAACCAGTCTATATAGCCCCTCAATCTACAACAATGAAAACGATGCTATCTTCACGCTACAAGTAATACTACTATCGTATTTCGAACGATAACTTATTTTATAACAAAACGGGCAACATCTCTTATGTTTCTTTCTTATCCTCAAGTCTTTATAGATCACAACAACCCAAACAACCAGAAATTATATGATTATCTCTTCAATCAATAAAAACGATCAATCGAACGACAAGCTCGGTTTATAACTAGAAAAACTACTCTTTAAACCCTTTTTTCCTTCCAATACATATCAACAACAACAACAACAACAACAACATACCGTGGTTATCTCTTCAAATTCCAGCCATAAAATATCACAAGCACAACCTCAAAATGGTTCAATAAGCAACAACATCACAACTACGATTTCCGACTTTTATTTCACGGGTTTTCAACCGTACAAGCAAGCTACGACTTCTATAAGCTCAAATATATGAAGGAGGAGTATAATCTTAGCTTATAACACTTATAACAACTCTCCACAGAAGCTGGAACCACTCCAAAATCAGTAACCACAAGAAGAATAAGAAACTCACTAGCACCACGATATTCTCGGCGTTTGATTTGCGTTGTTTTCTTCGGATTGCACTCCTGGATGGTTGGGGATCTATTAGAGAGAATTTGGTGCTGTTTGGGAACTTGTTTGAGTGAGGAAGTCTTAAATACCCTATAAAGGTCGGCCACAACCTCAAGTGGGTCCCAAAGGGGCTGCCTACGCAGTATCGCGAAAGCAGGAATATCTCTCTACTCCGATATTGTATCGATGAATGGCTTGATGCTTTGGAAACTAGACTCGTAGAACTTTGATATGGTGGGTAGATCACCCCATAACTCTAAGTATATTCGGAGAAAAGCTCAGTGACATTTGACCCAAATTTCAATAAACTTATGAACGGAACTTGCGACAAATTATGCCAACTTTTGTTTTACAATTCGCTTGACTTCAAAACTGAACATATGACTATTAAACACTACAAACACCTTAAAACACGACCTCCTTAGAATATTAAGCACTTCTAGTTTTTACCCCGAAAGTACGGGTTATAACATCTTCGATTCGTTTAACCTCCAACTCTCACAATGCTTCATTAACACTTATTTTAACCCATCATTATCTTTGTAAAGGTCTTTAAACTCTCCGGCTCATATTGGTTCACTTACGACGCATTCTAACATGAAAGTACGAGGTGTAACTGGAGCGGTATCTGTACATCAGAAAAAGAGTGCAGAAGTGTAGTATGAGTAACTCACTAGTACCTTATAGGTATCATAGACCGACAATGATAGGAATAGGTATAAAGCATACAAATACTAAAGAAAGCATCAAGTGCGATGATAGAGTTAAACACCTTAACGAACACGGCCCTGACCCGGCCCAACCATCGCGATCGCGATGCCTAGGCATGACCCAGCCTAGCTTCCATTTCCCCTTCGCGAATGCATTAGAGGGCTCACTATAGCGTTGACCACCCCGGTTAACTCACGTGAACGCTGTCCCTCATTCGCAAATGCGATGAAGGAAACCAGCAACTAGACACAAGATTTTTCTGGTGCCTTTCAAAATTGGTTTTGACACCCGGAACCCCAGACACAAACCAAACTTGCATTTCAGTCATAAAACACACTATGAACTCAGTCACGCACTCGAAATTCTCAAAAGAGGTCATCTTGATCCGAGGTCGACTATGGTCAACTCCAAAACACCAAAAGCTTAACCTTCCAATCAATGACCCAAATCACACTCGAACGCCTCAGAAGCCGAACTAGCTATCTTACCAAGTCAAAAATCACGTGCCGAACCTAATGGAACTATCAGAATTTGACTACATTTGCCCAAAAGTCAACTACTGGTCAAATCATTTCCCAAAACCAAACTTAAGAACCCAAACGTAGGATTTTTCCCTACCGATTGCCTCGATAACCATACCACCCATCCCCGCAAGTCAAAAACACCGAAATAAGGATAAGGGAAGGGGTTTTTAGAGCAAAATACATAAAATTAGAAAAATGACCTAACGGGTCATTACATCATCCACCACTTAAACACACGTTCGTCCTCAAATGTAAAGAGAAAGAATGTACCTCAATCAATGAAAAGCTGAGGGTATCTACTCTGTATAGACTCGGTCTCCCAAGTAGCCTCCTCGATCGGACAATGACTCCATTGCACCTTCACTGAAGCTATCTCTTTGGATGTCAACTTTTGAATCTGCTTTTCTAGAATAGCAACCAGCTCTTCCTCAAAAGTCATTTTATGATTAAGCAACACCGAATCCCACTGAATCACATAAGAACTATCTGAATGGTACTTCTTGAGCATCGAAGCATGAAATACGGGGTGAACATGCAGTAGACCAGGTGGAAAAACTAACTCATAGGCCACCTCACCAACACGCTGGATGATCTCAAATGAGCCAATATACCTCAGAATCAACTTGCCCTTCTTCGTAAACATCATCACACCCTTCATGGGTGAGACCTTCAATAGGATTCACTCACCAACCATAAACTCCAAATCACGAACCTTCCGATCCTCATAACTCTTTTGCCTACTATGAGTTGTGAGAAGCCTCTCCTGAATCAACTTGACCTTGTCTAAGAAATCCCATAACAAAGCCGTAATCCAATGCCTAACCTCAAATGCATCAAACCATCCAACGGGTGAACGATACCTCACCATACAAAGCCTCAAACAGGGCCATCTCAATGCTCGAGTGGTAACTATTGTTGTTAGCAAACTGTGCCATGGGTAAGAACTGATCCCAACGACCACCAAAATCAATCCCACAAGCCCTTAACATGTCCTCAAGGACCTGAATAGTTTACTTAGACTGATTGTCTATCTGAGGGTGAAATGTTGTATTAAGCTCTAATTGGGATACCCAACTCCTTCTTCGTAGACCGCCAAAAGTAAGATGTAAACTAAGTCCCTCGATCTGAAATTATAAAAATGGGCAGCCCATGCAAACGAACTATATTCCTGATGTAGATCTTAGCCAACTTCTCTGAATCATAAGTGAGAAAACTTAGTCAAATGGTCCACAATGACCCAGATGGCATTAAAATTCCCCAAAGTCTTTGGTAATCCTACCACAAAGTCCATATCTATCCACTCCCAGTTTTACTCGGGAATGGGCATCCTCTGAGTAACCCCTCTAGGTTTTTGGTGCTCGTATTTCACTTGTTGGAAATTCAAATACCGAGACACAAACCCTGATATGTCCCTCTTCATACTATACCACCAATAATGCTATCTTAAGTCCCGATACATCTTTGTAGCTTTCAAATTAATAGAGTACCTCGACTATGAGCCTCTTCCATGATCAATCTAGTCAAATTCCTCACATGTGGAACACATATGCGACCCTTGATCCTCAGAACACCCTCATTATCTAGCATTGCCTTCTTGGCTTTTCCTTGCAACACTTTGTCTCGAATCTTACACAACTTTGCATCATCAAATAGCTGAGACCTAATCTGCTCCAATAAGGAAGATCGTTCCTCTACACAAGCTGGAACCTTTCCCGGTTCTAAAATATCAAGTCTCACCATGCTATTTTCCAATGACTGAACATATGTAGCCAATAGATGCTCTCCAACCCGTAACCAAACTTGGCTACCCATACTCACTGACTTCCTACTCAAGGTATCCACTACCTTGGCCTTGCCCGGATGATAAAAAATAGTTATATCGTAGTCCTTAAGGAACTCCAACCATCTCTGTTGCCTCACTTCTGATTGAATATATATTGAAGACTTCAGTGGTCGGTAAACACCTCACAATGCACACCATAGAGATAATGTCTACAAATATTTAAAGCAAAGATCACCGTCGCTAACTCCAAGTCATGAGTGGGATAATTCTTTTCATGCACCTTCAACTGCCTCGAAGCATAGGCAATGACCTTTTCTTTCTGCATCAAAACACACCCAAGTTTGATCCGTGAAGCATCAAAATATACGGTAAAGACCTCTCCCTCTACTGGTAGAGTCAAAATTGGGGCTGAAGTCAATAGAGTCTTGAGCTTTTGAAAACTTGCCTCACACTCGTTCCACCATTGGAACACCATATTTTTCTGAGTCAACTTGGTCAAAGGAGATGCAATAAATGAAAAGCCCCCCACGAAATGACGATAATAACTAGGGAGGTCAATGAAGCTCTGAATCTCGGTGATCGATGTAGGTCTAACCCAATCAAGAACTGCCTCGATATTTTTAGGATCCACCATGATACCATCCTTGGACACCACATGTCCCAAAAATGCCATAGAACTAAGCCAGAACTCACACTTTGCAAACTTAGCGTAGAGTTTCTTCTCTTTCAAAATCCCAGGTACAATCTTCAAATGCCGCTCATGCTGCTCTCTACTCCAAGAGTAAATCAGAAGATCATCAATGAAAACGATCAAATAGTAGTCCAAGTACGATATGAAAACACCATTCATGAAATCCATATTGGCTGCTGGGGCACTGGTTAGCCCAAAAGACATAACCAAGAACTCATAATAATCATAGCGGTTCCTGAAAGCTGTCATAGGGATATCCTCCACCCTAAGCTTTAACTGGTGATAACCGGGCCTCAAATCAATCTAAGAAAAGACTGAACCACCCTAAAGTTGATCAAATAAGTCATCAATGCATGGAATGGGATGGTTGTTCTTGATGGTAACCTTATTCAACTGCCGATAGTCGATACACATACACATGCTCCCATTCTTCTTCTTTACAAATAGCACTGGATCAT
This sequence comes from Lycium barbarum, assembly GCF_019175385.1. NCBI lineage: Eukaryota > Viridiplantae > Streptophyta > Magnoliopsida > Solanales > Solanaceae > Lycium > Lycium barbarum. The sequence goes on along the minus strand of NC_083345.1, from coordinate 53,992,692 downwards.
CCCAAGGTGAAACACTAGGCCTGATGAATTCATTACTCAACATATCTTGAAATTACTCATTCAATTCCTTAAACTTTGCAGGTACCATCCGATATGGCGAAATAGAAATGGGCTTGGTGCCTGGCTCCAAGTCAATGCAGAAATCAATATCACTATCTGGAGAAACACCTGGTAAATCTGTAGAAAAAAGCATCGGGAAACTGCCTCACTACTGGCACTAACTCAAGGGGAGGAGTCTCTGCAATAGTATCCCAAACATTAGCTAAGTATGCCAAACACCCCTTCTCAATCATCCGTCAGGCTCTATGGTATGAAATAACCTTCTTCGAGTGCGACCGGTAGGTCCCTTCCACTCCAACCTAGAGATTTCTGGAATAGCTAATGTAACTGTCTTGGCATGCCAGTTCAAGATCGCATGATAAGAAGACAACCAATCCATGCCTAAGATAATGTAAAAATCCACCATGTCTAAAATCTTCAAATCAGCCCAAGTGTCATATCCCATCAAAGTAACCACACAAGATCGATACACTCGATCCACTATTACAGAATCCGCAATGGGAGTCCAAATAGTAATAGAAAAACCAAGTGACTCACAAAGCATATCCAGACTCAAAGCAAAGAAAGTAAAGACATAAGAACAGGTAGAGCCTGGATCAAATAATGCCACAGCTGATCGACAATAGACCGAAATAGTACCTATGATAACTGCATCACAAGCCTCGACCTCTGGCCTACCAGGAAAAGCATAGAAATGACCTCGTTAGCCCTCGGACTGTGTACCTCCATGTCCACCATGGCCTGACTGAACTACACCCTTGGGTGACTGAGAAATGCACCTACTGGACTGATGACCACCTCTGCTGGGCTACTGTCATGACCCAGGTAGGGGCCATGACGGGTACCCGGGGCTAGACACCGAGCACCACTCGTGCTACTACTTATCTTGCTCATTTAATGGTTTTTTTTTCAGCTTTATACTCAACTTGTAGGAAAATCATATTTTGTATGGAAATATAAATACTTTTTAAATACATTTGCCTCTCGGCCATCAAAATAATATATATACATATAATAGCATCTCGTGAGACCATCTAACATACACTGCGCATCTACGAGCCTCTATTGGAGTACTAAACATAAGGACGGGACAAGACCCCGCCATGCCCAAAAATACATATACATGAATATATACAGAAGAATCGTCATAAGCACCTTCGAACAAAGGAGTGCTTTCGATCGGCTGACAGCTACTGCTGGTCTGGGTCGAGCTCTCCTCCCTGTCTGCCTGTGGGCATGAACACAGCGTCCAAAGAAAATGGATGTCAGTACGAACATTGTACTGAGTATGAGAGGCATAAACAAAGAAATAGAACAATGACATAATGGAAATATCAATATGGAACATATATATCTGACGGTCATGCATAAAGAATTAAGTCATGCTGTCTTACTCATACTCATTATCATATCATGTATGCACAATGTATAAGCTACCCGTCCATATCAGATCGGTGTGATAACCATATCATTAGCTTGCATCCAGGCCTCCCGCGTCCGGGGTATCATCTCATGCCGCCCACTAGTGGTGTCTGCCCATGCCATTTGGCCATGGTGTATCGTATAGCTACCCGCCTTAGCGGTGACTGCCCGGACAACTAGGTGCGGTGTTATATCATCATCATACATGCTCATCATAATATTCTTATCGTAACATACTTATCAAAATAAATGCATAAGGCTTATGAACAACTTTACTTTATCGGGGTGACGTAAGGTCGTGATCCCCTGATTTCATCATGGAGCAATTATTGACATCCTGCCTCACCTTGAAGGAACTAACATATAAGGTGAGTGTGAGTAATAAATAACATCATGTCATTTTAAGATCATCATATCATATCTTTTATCTTATATTACCATTCATGGATATAGGCTTTTAGCTTTCCGGAATATAGAGACTCATGAAGACGAGGAAAATTATGCTATAAGATTCATGCCATTAGAAAGAAGGGACTAGCCTCACATACCTTTGACGTTTAACTAAGCTATCATTCGCTTGTTCTCCTTCGATATCACGTTTCTACCTTCAAAAGAGAATTCACATTTACGTTAGTTACTCGACTATAAGAACACGCTACTATTTCTAGGGAAAATTGGGCGGCAATTCCTTTGTTTATACTACTTTTCCCATATGATATTTCAACTCCCACACACTCACAACAACATTCACAATATCGCAATCAATAATCATCATTTATATACATTGACCACAATCCACCATTTCTCTTCAATTTCTCCACATTTATGGGCTTTCGCTCATCATCACATTTTCTCAAACATCACACCTATTTCATGGTCTACACGTCATTTATAACATATTTATACTCCCAACTCATCAACATTCATAATGCAATCCGACTATCATTCAACTATGACACTATTCACATTTTATGACCCATTTTACTACACTCTTCTATAATCCAAGTGTTTCAATGTATTAATGCTTCAATCATCATGAGAAGGTCATCAAACTTACCTTGGGTAGTGTTGGAACAAGCCTTGAGCAACAACACTCTTTTATGCCAAAAACCCTATTTCACTTCCTTTGCAATTTCTTATATTAATCACAAAATCTGATTTTTATGAACAGTAGTCGGGATGCACAGTGGTCGTAAACCCAGTTTACAGGCCGTATTCTGGTTTACAGTCCGTCCTTCACGACTGTATTTAAGCATATCAGAAACAGAAAGGTTTGTTGGAGTCATAGTGGTTTACGGTCACAGTTTACGGGCCGTATTTCACTTTACGGTCCGTATTCTGCGTCGTTTTTAACCATTTCGTCATTTGGCAGAAAGTAGAATTTTTTGGAATGTTGAAGGATGATGTCCGTAAACTACTTTACGGGCCATATTCTATTTTACGACCAACTGGGTCAAAGTGCAGATCTGTAACTTTCTCATTTCCAAAATTCATAAATAGTCATTCCCTACTTAGTAAAACATCACCCACTCATACACTTCGTTGGTCTACTCGTTGTACGTTCACGGAAAAATTTCCGAGGTGTAACATTCTTCCCTCCTTTTGGAACATTCGTCCTCGAATGTTAAACACTCGGGATTCTACGAAAATTTCGCCGGAGTTTCCCCTGTAATTTGGCACTACCAACTTGTCACAACAACCCATACTATCATTGCCTCACAGGGCTACATCACAACATCAACATATCTATGGCCACACGCGTCCAAAAGCATGAAAATAAACATACATACCTTATATTGCTGGCGCTTCATCTTGAATCTCTCCTGGGGGTCGAAATAAATGCGGATACCTAGACTTCATATTCTCTTCTGCTTCCCAAGCCATTTCTTCCCGATTGTTGTTTTGCCATAAGACTTTGACTGAAGCTACCTCTTTATTTCGGAGTCTTCGTACTTGGTTGTCTAAAATAGCGATAGACACCTCTTCATAGGTTAGCTTTTCTGTCACTTGCACATAATTTATCGGGAAAATATTTGTGGGATCTCCAATACACTTGCAGAGCATCAAAACGTGGAAGACTGGATGGACTGATTCAAGCTTTGAAGGCAGATCCAGTTCATAGGCTACATGACCCACCTTGCAGATAATTTTATAAGGTCCAATGTATCTAGGACTTAGCTTCCCTTTCTTACCAAATCTCATCACCCCTTTCATTGGCGATACTTTCAAAAATACCCAATCACCAACTTGGAATTCCAAGTCTCATCGGTGATTGTCCGCATAAGACTTTTGGCGACTTTGGGCTGTCAACAATCGATCTCGGATCACCTTAAATTTTTCCACCGCTTGTTGAATTAATTCAAGGACTACTGGTTGTGATTCTCCTATTTCAAACCATCTGATTGGGGATCTACATTTCCTTCCATATAAAGCTTCATATGGAGCCATTTAAATGCTGGAATGATAACTATTATTGTATGCAAATTCGATTAGAGGTAAATGATCGTCCCAACTTCCACCGAAATCCAACACACATGCTCGTAGCATATCTTCCAAGGTCTGAATAGTGCGCTCGGCTTGTCCATTGGTCTGCGGATGAAATGTCGTGCTGAGCTTCACTTGAGTGCCTAGACCTTCTTGTAAGGACTTCAAAAACGTGGCTGTGAACTGTGCTCCCATATCTGTGATAATGGATAATGGAATACCATGAAGTCGCACAATTTCTTTGGGATATAACCTTGCGTAATCTTTAGCCGTGTATGTAGTCTTAACTGGGAGAAAATGGGTTGCTTTAGTCAATCTGTCCACGATCACCCATATGGAATCATACTTGCCTCGAGAACGAGGTAACCCCATGATAAAATCCATGTTGATCACTTCCCATTTCCAAGTAGGGATTTCTATTGCTTGCAATAAGCCTCCTGGCTTCTGATGTTCGGCTTTTACTTGTTGGCAATTTGGACACTGTGCTACAAATTCTGCTATGTCTCTTTTCATGCCATCCCACCAATATATTAACTTGAGATCATGATACATTTTGGTCGCACCTGGATGAATGGAATACCGAGAATATTGAGCTTCCTCTAGAATTCGCCAGCGCAATTCGGCCACATTCGGCACACATAGTCTGCCTCGGTATCTAAGAATTCCATCAATAGAAACTTCAAATGGAGACTTCTCCTTTTCATGAGATAGGTCTCTGTAATGGCACAATGGGGAGTCTTCATATTGTCGCTCCTTCACTTCTATGTCCAAGGACGAAGTTGTGGGGTCATTGATGCCAATCCCTGCATTACCCGAATCAATCACCCGCACTCCAAGATTAGCTAATTGGCGGAGTTCATGAACCATCTCTTTCTTTTCCGGAGGGGCTTCACATAAACTGCCCATTGATCGGCGACTAAGCGCATCGGCTACTACATTCGCCTTTCTGGGGTGATACAAAATGTCCACATCATAATCCTTCAACAATTCTAACCACCGCCTCTGCCGCAGGTTCAACTCCTTCTGCTTGAAAATGTACTGAAGGCTTTTGTGATCTGTATAGATATCAACATGCACACCATACAAATAATGCCTCCATATCTTTAAGGCATGAATAACTGCAGCCAATTCGAGATCATGAGTCGGATAATTCCCTTCATGTTTCCGTAATTGTCTCGAAGCATATGCAATAACTTTCCCATGCTGCATCAATACGCATCCTAGTCCAACACCGGAAGCGTCACAATACACCACATAGCTATTTGACCCTTCTGGAAGTGTTAAGATCGGAGTTGAGGTCAATCTGTCTTTCAACTCTTGGAAGCTGCACTCACAAGCATCATTCCATTGAAATTTGGCTGACTTCTGGGTTAGCTTCGTCAATGGGGCCGAAATAGATGAAAAGCCCTCTATGTATCTTCTATAGTATCCTGCCAAACCTAGAAAACTACGAACTTCTGTAGGCGTCGTAGGCCTTGGACAAGTCTTCACAGCTTCAATTTTCTGAGTGTCGACTCGAATGCCATCATTTGAAATGACATGGCCCAGAAATGTTACAGAATTCAGCCAAAACTCACACTTTGAAAATTTTGCATATAATTCTCGGGCTCGAAGAATGCCAAGAACAATTCGCAAATGATCTGCATGTTCTGATTCAGTGCGAGAATATACCAGAATATCATCAATAAATACTATCACAAATAAGTCCAAGAGTGGCCTGAACACATTATTCATCAAGTTCATAAACACGGCCGGAGCATTAGTCAACCCAAACAACATAACTCGAAATTCATAGTAACCATATCTCGTTCTGAAGGCCGTCTTGGGAATATCCACTTCTCTAACTCTCACCTGATGGTAACCCGATCTCAAATGTATTTTTGAAAACCATTTGGCACCCTGTAGCTGATCAAATAAATCATCAATCCTCGGAAGACGATATTTGTTCTTTATCGTCACTTCATTCAATTGCCTGTAGTCGATACACATTCGTAGAGATCCATCTTTCTTTCTTACAAATAAGACCGGTGTTCCCCACGGTGATGAACTGGGTCTAATAAACCCCTTTTCCAGCAAATCTTTCAACTGCGCCTTTAGCTCTTTTAATTCTGTCGGAGCCATTCGATAAGGACGAATAGAAATAGGCTTGGTGTCCGGAAACACATCAATGGCGAAGTCAATCTCCCTTTCTGGAGGAAGTCGTGGAAGTTTGTCTGGAAACACATCTGGGAATTCATTCACGACCAGAACTGGTTGGAAAGTTGGCGGCTTTGCCTCGGGGTCATGAACCCGAACTAAATGATAAATATAACCCTTGGCTATCATCTTCCTTGCCTTAAGGTAGGAAATAAACCTACCCTTTGGGGATGCTGCATTACCCTTCCATTCAAGCACGGGCTCTCTCGGGAATTGGAATCTAACCACTTTTGTGCGGCAATCAACATTTGCATAACACGAGGCCAACCAATCCATACCCATGATTACATCGAAATCTATCATTTTCAGCTCAATCAAATCAGCTTTGGTCTGACGATCACATATCACAATGACACAATTTTTGTACACTTTCCTTGCTATCATGGGATCACCAACCGGAGTGTGTACCTCAAAAGGTTTAATTGACTCGGGTTTCACCCCAATACAACCAGCAACATATGGAGTAATATAAGAGAATGTAGAACCGGGGATCTATCAGTGCATACACATCACGGGAGAATATAGACAATATACCTGTAACCACATCCGGGGAGGACTCGAGATCCTGTCGTCCGGCTAAAGCATATACGTGGGGCTGGGTGGCACCTGAAGTATTTGCTGCCCCTCTGCCTCTACCTCGGCCTGTTGACATCTGGGGAGCCTGTCCTACCGAGCGTGCTAACGAGGAACCAGCTGCTGAGCCTGTGGGCTGAACTCCAACTCTGCCACTCATCGACGGGCAATCTCTAATTATGTGCCCAACTTGGCCGCAAGTGTAGCAAGCGTCCGATCCCTGGCGACACTGTCCATAATGAAATCTACCGCACTGGCTGCATCGTGGTACTGGGGGTCTCCTCTGACTATAATCTTCCCTGAACTGGGAATCTGGAGTTCTCGAACTTTGGCCCCGTCCTGAGTGGAAGGAGCGATCAAATCTCCTACCTGTAAATCGAGGAGGGGCACTGGTCATCGACTGGCCTGATTAACCAGAATATGTCTGCCTTGATCCCTCTCTATAACCACTGCCTGCTCCCATAGATCTCGCCATCTTGCCTTGCCTTCCTTCGTTATCGCGGTCACTTCTTGGTGGTTGTTGTCACCCCTCTAAATTCTGAGCATGGGCCTGTATTCGGGAAATATCCATCCCGTCTTGCAAGGAAGCCGTCAAACAATCTCTGAATAGATGTGGCCCTAGGCCACTTACAAATCTATGTACTCGATCTCCTATGTCGGCCACAATAGCCGGGGCATATCTAGCCAAAGAATTAAATTGCATGCTATACTCCCGGGCACTCATATTCCCTTGCCTCAGATTTAGAAACCTGTTCGCGAACCTCGAGGATGTTATATCCCGTGTTTTCACACGTTTGGAGAAACTTGAATTTTATTGGATTTTTGAGATATAAGGTCAAATTTGATATTTTGTTGAACATAGGAGTTATGCATGAAAGAATAGAGTCATGAAAGTGTGGGACAAGGCTAAGGGTAATTTTGGAATTTTGGAAATTAGTTTCGGGAATTACAAAATGTGATCCATAAGTATTGGGCTAAAAAAAATTGAAGCAAAGTGAGGCCCAAAATGGGGTGCTTGGCCGGCCACTTTGGCTTGGTCCAAGCCCATTTTTATGGGTCATGTGCTTGGTCATGTGACCAAGCACTTCAATTATATACACATTAGAAGACTTGTGATAAGTATGAAACAAGATAAACAAGAGCAAAAATTAGAAGCAAGAAAGTGAGGCTCTCGGCTTGGAGAGCAAAATTTGACCCTAAAAAATATTGCTCCAAAAATTTATTTCTTGTTGATTTCCTACTAAGTCAAGGTTCCTTTGTAACTTGGTATAGTTGGTTTGGAGTGGGGAGCATTAGAATCACCAAAGTGATCACATCTCCAAGTGAAGAAGACTTGAGGAATAGGTAAGAATTTCTACCTTTTTATTGTGTTATGAAGTCTTGATTGTGTTGTAGTATATAGAAATGTGTTGATTATATGGAAAAATGGAAGTTTGCAAAGTGGGTTTGGAATTTGAGGTGTAGCCGTGTGTATATATATGTTGTATAGCCAAAATGTATAGAATTCACGTTATATTCTAGTTGTGATTGTGATGAAATGCATATTGGGATTGAAAGTTGAATGATTTAGTTGAAGTTGCCAAAAGAGTCTTATGGCCGTGTGGTGTATTGACTTGGGATAAGAAATGAATTAAGTTGTTTAGTGTGTTGGAGTGTTGTTGTAATGTTTGTAATGTAAATGAAGTTAGAATGATATAAGTTTGTATTGAATGGGAATGTAGAAACTTATGTCGTTTTAGTATGATTTTCCGATAATAAGGAAATGAAGTTGTTTGGTTGTTAATTGTGATGATCATTGATGAATTTGGAAGTTGGAATCATGTTATGAAGTTGTATGCCAAAGATTTGATGTTTTGCATAAGTTATGACTTTGACGGAAAGTTGTATATTGTGTATATCGAGTGTATAACTTAAGGAAAACGATATGAAATGTTTCTAGAATTTTATTGGGATGGTTTTGAATGTTAATGAATGTGAAATCATTGATATTAGTTTGGAAGTTGGGTTAGAATGAAGGTTATGTCAACTTGTGAGAAAAATGACTAGTTGAAGGATATTTGTGTCTTTAATGGTTGTTGTTGATATTGATGTTGTCGTTTGGGTTGTTGTTGATGATTTATAGCCGAGTTGAATTCTCGGGGTGCTATATGTATAGGGGAAGTGCTGCCGAAATTTCGGTAGACAATTATGCCTTAAGTTGAAACTTTGGTATTCATAGCTTACAATTGGTAAACTTGACCAATTGCAGTTTTTCGACGAAACGGGAAGTGAGTTTGGAAAGGCGTAAGGAGCGTGAAAGGTATGTAAAGCAACCCCAATTCTTCCCTTGGCATGCCCTTAGTGTGTTAGGGTCGGATCCGGGCCTCGAAGGACCTCTTGGCCCTCGGAATCCGCAAGAGAAAATTTCAGTTTTTCCTTCAGTAGAATTGAACTACTTTGGCACACTTTTCTTGAAATAATGCAACTTTGCTCCAAATTACTTGGAAAGTCATAGAATGCTTGTAGAACCTTCTTAGGTGATACCATAAGCTTAGAGGGCATAATTTGAGCCCGTCGCCTTATTTGTCCCGAGGCGGGCCCACTATTCCCGGTTTTGCCCTTAATGTATTAAAGCTTTCTTTTTAAGCAATTTTTGAAAGAAATGTTTTGATTACCCTACTAATCGCCTAACGAACATTGATTTAAATATTCTATTAAATCTTATACATTATTTTGACACCCGGAATGACTTCGGGAAAGTTATACTTCTGTAATTTATTATGATATCCGAAATGCATTTATTATGATCCCGTCCGACTCCATTGGATCTGTTTGGCTTTGATACGCTTCATCGAGTCTTTGAAAACATTTATGATATTTTTAAATTGCATTAGTTTCTCACTACTCCATTCGTGGATGTCCCAATGTTTCCCACACTGAGCCCGGGCCAGGATATGTTGTCAAGCGTGATTCTCTGCATTGTTCGCCGCGTCCCGATGTGAGGGGGCAGGTATACGCGTACCTGGGTCTGTGGAGTATGATGTGCCATGTCCGCCTATTCTGATCTGATCTGTTATGGCCATTTTGATATGACATTTTATGATACGGGGCCATGCCCCTTTTTCTGATTCCTCTGTATTGTGGCACTAACGTCGGGAGGGTGGCCACGTTCTGTCTGCTGAGTCCCGTGGCAGGGACCGGATATGATATGACATATGTTTCTGTACACATTCTGTTTGTTTTGGAAATATGCATTTGACACTCTGGATTTTGTACTCATTTTCTGAAAGCATTATGATTTGACTTCTGTGATTCCGCTTTACATATTCAGTACATATTTCGTACTGACCCCCTTTCTTCGGGGGGCTGCGTTTTCATGCCGCGCAGGTACAGACGACAGGTTCGCTGATCCATCTGTTTAGGATCCCACTTCTGCTATTTTGGGGCGCTCTCTTCTTCAGAGCCCACTTTTGGTACAGTCTGTCACTGCTATCTGGATATGTACATTGTTCTGGGTATGACGGGGCCCTGTCCCGTCTTATGATTATGATATTTTCTGTAGAGGTCTGTGGATATATCTGTGTGGGTTCTGTACATATGTTTGGGATATTTTGTTCTATGATGGCCTTATCGGCCTATGTGTGCCAAGTCTGCTTTTTATGCTAAATTCTGTAGCGTCCACTAATATTATTATTATATTATTTTGTTAATATGCTAATTTGGGTATCGGGTACGTATAGGTGCCCAGCTAGGGCACTGGTCGCGGCCCACGGGGTTGGGTCGTGACAAAAGTGGTATCAGAGCGGTTCGTCCTCGGAATGTCCACAGACCGTGTCTAGTAGAGTCTTGTTTATCGTTGTGTTGTGCACCACACCTATAAACAGGAGGCTACAGGGCATTTAGGATACTACCCTTCTTTCTGTCTTAGATGGTGCGATAGAGCTGTGTTATCAGGATGACCCCTCCCTAACGAGTGGCTATATTTGCAGATATACCTCCAAAAAAGGCAACAGCGGCCCAAAAGGCCAAGTCAGCAGGCTTGGGAGAGACTAGCCGGGTCCAGAGGATTACCAGGGCCCAGGCACATATTGCTCCGGAGACTTTGCCCCAGACAGAGGGTTCTTCTACACCGCCACTCGTGGAGGAGATAGGGACAGCCGTAGCTGCAGATCGGGGGGCGGCTCCACCGCCAGCTCCCGCAGTTCCAGTACCTGAGCCTCCTTCTCCACGGCCAGGCACTGAGGATCAGTCTATGAGGGAGGCAGTCCAGTTGCTGACGAGACTTGTGGCAGGGCAGGTTCAGGGGCATGGACTGGGTGGTGACCGGACAGTCAGGCGTGATAGTTCGAGAGCCCGTGAGTTTTTGACTTGTAGTCCTCCAGAGTTCTTCGGGACAAAGCCCGAGGAGGATCCTGAGGAGTTTATCAGGAAGATGCGGCGCACTCTAGATTTGATTAATGCTTCCGAGATAGAGTCAGTCGCGTTAGCTTCGTACCGGTTATATGATGTGGCAGCAAACTGGTACGAGTCATGGGGGATATCCAGAGGGGACGGCGCTCCCCCAGCAGTTTGGGGCGATTTTTCTCAGGCATTTCTTGGACATTTTCTGCCCCCAGAGTTGCGACGAGCCCGATCTGATAGATTCTTATTATTGAGGCAGAAGGGCCGCAGTGTCCGGGACTATAGTTTGGAGTTTGATTCCTTAGCCCGATATGCACCTGCTGTGGTGACTACTATGGCGGACCGGATGCACAGATATATTATGGGGCTGGATCGGTATTTTGTAGATAACTGCTTAGTATTGGCTGCTCAGCCCGGTATGGACATTGCCCGTATTCAGGCCCACGCCCAGGGCATAGAGGATCGGGGCAGAGGAGGACACCAGCCTGACAGGAGCCAGGATCGGAGACAGCCCAAGAGGGCCAGATCATCTGGAGACTTTCGGGGCAGACAGCCCCAACAGCCGCAGCAGCCTAGCAGATTTTCATCTCAGCCGGCGCAGAGCGCGCCTCCCCAGCCTACAGGTCGCAGGTTTGATAGCCCAGGGTATTTAGGAGCAGGCCAGAGCTCCAAGGCTTCAGGTTCGCGGACAGATAGGGGTTCTGGTCAGATGAGGCCACCCAGGGTTCAGTGTTCTCTTTGTGGCAGATATCATCCGGGGGAGTGCTACAGAGCCACCGGTGCATGCTTTTCTTGTGGTCGTCAGGGCCATTCTGTGAGAGATTGCCCGTATAAGGGTAGTTCGGGTGGTGCAGCGCAACCTACCGGATCAGCCGCTGGGTCTTCATCTTCGTCAGTGGCTATGCGCCCTACGGGGCAGGGTTTTCCAGCACCAGCGGGTCGCGGCAGAGGCCGTGGTGGAGCTTCTGGTATTAGCGGTCCTTCGAACCGCATTTATGCTTTGGCCAGTCGCCAGGATCAGGAGGCATCTCCTAATGTCGTTACAGGTACTTTATTGGTCTTCTCTCGGTCTGTGTACGCATTAATTGATCCAGGTTCGACTTTATCATATATTTCACCCCTTGTTGCTGGTAAAATTGGTATTATGTCTGAACCTATAGAGCCATTTGAGGTAGCCACACCGATCGGGGACTTTATTGTAGCGAAACAAGTATATAAAGATTGTTCCGTAATTGTTTGTGACTGTGACACTAAGGCAGATCTGGTAGAGTTAGATATGACTGAATTTGATGTTATTATGGGTATGGATTGGCTAGCTTCCTGTTACGCTAATGTTGACTGCTAGAATAAGGTGGTTCGCTTCCAGTTTCCCGGGGAGCCAGCTATAGAATGGGCTGGTAATACAGCATCGCCGAAAGGTAAGTTTATTTCATACCTTAAGGCGAAGAAAATGATCAGAAAGGGTTATATCTATCATCTGGTACGGGTGCTAGACTTGGGAGTAGAGATGCCGACACTTCAGTCAGTCCCCGTGGTTAATGAGTTTCTAGATGTTTTCCCCGACGAGCTTCCAGGTCTTCCTCCAGAACGGGAGATAGATTTCTCTATTGATTTACTCCCAGACACTCAGCCTATCTCGATTCCTCCATACAGAATGGCGCCTGCAGAATTAAAGGAGTTGAAAGAGCAGCTGAAGGATTTGTTAGATAAGGGCTTCATCAGACCCAGTACTTCGCCTTGGGGAGCCCCGGTATTATTTGTGCGTAAGAAAGACGGGTCGCTGCGTATGTGTATTGATTATCGGCAGCTGAATAAGGTAACTATAAAGAATAAATACCCCCTTCCCAGGATTGATGATTTGTTTGATCAGCTGCAGGGTGCTAAGTGTTTTTCGAAGATAGATCTTCGATCCGGCTACCACCAGGTACGAGTACGAGAGGCCGATATCCCTAAGACAGCTTTTCGGACCCGATATGGGCATTATGAGTTCAGGGTTATATCTTTTGGGCTTACTAATGCCCCCGCAATATTCATGGATCTGATGAACCGGGTATTCAGGCCATTCTTGGATATGTTTGTAATTGTATTCATTGATGATATCCTGGTTTATTCTCGGTCTGAGGCGGAGCACGCAGATCATCTGAGATCGGTATTAGGGTTACTCCGGCATCATAAATTATATGCAAAATTTTCTAAGTGTGAATTCTGGCTGTCTTCAGTGGCTTTCTTGGGGCATATTATTGCAGCTGATGGTGTCCGGGTGGACACACAGAAGATTGAGGTCGTGAAGAATTGGCCCAGACCTACGACGCCCACAGAGGTACGCAGTTTCCTGGGGTTATCAGGTTATTACAAGAGGTTTGTGGAGAAGTTTGCTTCGATTTCAGCGCCTTTGACAAGGCTGACTCAGAAGGGAGCTAAGTTCCAGTGGTCTGACGCTTGTGAATGGAGCTTCCAGTTGCTGAAGGAGAAGCTGACTACAGCCCCAGTTCTGACTCTTCCAGAGGGACCGGACGGGTATGTTATTTATTGTGACGCTTCTGGTATGGGGTTAGGCTGTGTATTTATGCAGCACGGCAGAGTTATAGCGTATGCTTCCCGGCAGCTCAAAAAGCATGAGAAGAATTATCCTACCCACGATCTGGAGCTCGTAGCGGTGATTCATGCTCTGAAGATATGGAGACACTATTTATATGGCGTTCATGTGGATATCTATACTGATCATAAGAGTCTCCAGTATGTTTTCAGACAGAGAGAGCTTAATTTGCGGCAGCGGAGGTGGCTGGAGCTTCTGAAAGATTATGATATAGATATTCTGTATCATCCGGGTAAGGCTAATGTTGTTGCAAATGCGCTCAGTCGGAAGTCTATGGGTAGTTTGGCCGATTTACAGCCAGACAGGAGAGAGATAGCCCGTGATATTCAGCAGTTGGCTAATCTCGGGGTTCGTCTGGCCGATTCTGGAGACACCCGGATTTCTGTTCGAGGGGTTTCTGAGTCGTCCATCAGGAACGATATTAAAAGGCATCAATACGAAGATCCTGTCTTAGCTCGGTACAGGGACACAGCCTATGATAAGGAGAGGACTCCGTTCGAGTTTTCACCGGACGACACTTTGTTATACAGAGGCAGGTTGTGTGTACCTGATATTGCAGGCCTTCGGCAGCAGGTTATGAGCGAGGCACATTATGCACGCTATTCGGTCCATCCTGGGTCTACAAAGATGTATCATGATCTCCGATGCTTATACTGGTGGGACGGTATGAAGCGGGATATTGCAGAGTTCGTCGCCCAGTGCCCTAATTGTCAGCAGGTCAAGATTGAACATCAGAAGCCAGGTGGACTGTTGCAGGAGATGGAAATCCCGACTTGGAAGTGGGAGGTTATTAATATGGACTTCGTTACAGGTTTGCCTTGCACTCCACGGAAGTATGATTCCATCTGGGTCGTTGTTGATAGGCTGACGAAATCAGCCCATTTTCTTCCCGTCAGGACTACTTATTCCGCCGAGGATTATGCCAGGCTCTATATTAAGGAGATTGTGAAGCTTCACGGAGTTCCTCTATCTATTATTTCTGACAGAGGCGCCCAGTTTACGGCGCATTTCTGGAGGTCTTTTCAGGAGGGCCTAGGGACTCAGGTGAGTCTGAGCACAGCCTTTCATCCTCAGAGCGACGGACAGGACGAGTGCACTATACAGACGCTGAAGGATATGTTGCGGGCCTGCGTTATTGATTTCAGAGGCAGCTGGGATGATCACTTGCCATTGCTTGAGTTCGCATATAATAACAGTTACCATTCCAGCATCCACATAGCTCCGTACGAGGCTCAATATGGCAGGAAATGCAGATCGCCGATCGGCTGGTTTGATATTGGCGAGACAGAGTTGATTGGCCCAGTTATGGTCCAGCAGGGAGTGGACAAGGTGAAGCTTATTCGAGAGCGACTGTTGGCAGCCCAGAGTCTACAGAAGTCATACGCAGATAGACGGCGTCGACCGTTGGAGTTTCAGGTAGGCGATTGGGTATTTCTGAAGGTATCGCCTATGAAAGGTGTGATGCGGTTCGGCAGAAAGGGTAAGATCAGTCCGCGTTATATTGGGCCTTATCAGATTGTTCGGAAAGTTGGAAATGTCGCCTATGAGTTAGATTTGCCATCTGATTTGGAAGCGGTACATCCGGTATTCCATGTCTCTATGCTCCGCAAATGCATTGGTGACCCTTCCAGAATAGTCCCTGCGGATGATATTCAGGTGTCGGAGCAACTATCGTACGAGGAGCAGCCCGTATCTATTTTGGATCGTCAGGTAAGGAGGCTCCGGAATAAAGATGTAGCCTCTGTTAAGGTACTGTGGCAGAACGATAATAGGGAGGAAATGACATGGGAGGCCAAAGAGGAAATGAAAAAGGAATATCCTCAATTGTTCCCTATGCCCGCAGGTAATCTTAAATCCCTGCTTAAATTCATTTCAATACCAATCGTATGTCCTATGTGTTGCCTATAATCAGAAACTCCCCCAAAGTATTTTCCAACCCTATAAGATTAATTTTACATTCGAGGACGAATGTTCTAAAGGGGGGGAGGATGTTATATCCCGTGTTTTCACACGTTTGGAGAAACTTGAATTTTATTGGATTTTTGAGATATAAGGTCAAATTTGATATTTTGTTGAACATAGGAGTTATGCATGAAAGAATAGAGTCATGAAAGTGTGGGACAAGGCTAAGGGTAATTTTGGAATTTTGGAAATTAGTTTCGGGAATTACAAAATGTGATCCATAAGTATTGGGCTAAAAAAAATTGAAGCAAAGTGAGGCCCAAAATGGGGTGCTTGGCCGGCCACTTTGGCTTGGTCCAAGCCCATTTTTATGGGTCATGTGCTTGGTCATGTGACCAAGCACTTCAATTATATACACATTAGAAGACTTGTGATAAGTATGAAACAAGATAAACAAGGGCAAAAATTAGAAGCAAGAAAGTGAGGCTCTCGGCTTGGAGAGCAAAATTTGACCTTAAAAAATATTGCTCCAAAAATTTATTTCTTGTTGATTTCCTACTAAGACAAGGTTCCTTTGTAACTTGGTATAGTTGGTTTGGAGTGGGGAGCATTAGAATCACCAAAGTGATCACATCTCCAAGTGAAGAAGACTTGAGGAATAGGTAAGAATTTCTACCTTTTTATTGTGTTATGAAGTCTTGATTGTGTTGTAGTATATAGAAATGTGTTGATTATATGGAAAAATGGAAGTTTGCAAAGTGGGTTTGGAATTTGAGGTGTAGCCGTGTGTATATATATGTTGTATAGCCAAAATGTATAGAATTCACGTTATATTCTAGTTGTGATTGTGATGAAATGCATATTGGGATTGAAAGTTGAATGATTTAGTTGAAGTTGCCAAAAGAGTCTTATGGCCGTGTGGTGTATTGACTTGGGATAAGAAATGAATTAAGTTGTTTAGTGTGTTGGAGTGTTGTTGTAATGTTTGTAATGTAAATGAAGTTAGAATGATATAAGTTTGTATTGAATGGGAATGTAGAAACTTATGTCGTTTTAGTATGATTTTCCGATAATAAGGAAATGAAGTTGTTTGGTTGTTAATTGTGATGATCATTGATGAATTTGGAAGTTGGAATCATGTTATGAAGTTGTATGCCAAAGATTTGATGTTTTGCATAAGTTATGACTTTGACGGAAAGTTGTATATTGTGTATATCGAGTGTATAACTTAAGGAAAACGATATGAAATGTTTCTAGAATTTTATTGGGATGGTTTTGAATGTTAATGAATGTGAAATCATTGATATTAGTTTGGAAGTTGGGTTAGAATGAAGGTTATGTCAACTTGTGAGAAAAATGACTAGTTGAAGGATATTTGTGTCTTTAATGGTTGTTGTTGATATTGATGTTGTCGTTTGGGTTGTTGTTGATGATTTATAGCCGAGTTGAATTCTCGGGGTGCTATATGTATAGGGGAAGTGCTGCCGAAATTTCGGTAGACAATTATGCCTTAAGTTGAAACTTTGGTATTCATAGCTTACAATTGGTAAACTTGACCAATTGCAGTTTTTCGACGAAACGGGAAGTGAGTTTGGAAAGGCGTAAGGAGCGTGAAAGGTATGTAAAGCAACCCCAATTCTTCCCTTGGCATGCCCTTAGTGTGTTAGGGTCGGATCCGGGCCTCGAAGGACCTCTTGGCCCTCGGAATCCGCAAGAGAAAATTTCAGTTTTTCCTTCAGTAGAATTGAACTACTTTGGCACACTTTTCTTGAAATAATGCAACTTTGCTCCAAATTACTTGGAAAGTCATAGAATGCTTGTAGAACCTTCTTAGGTGATACCATAAGCTTAGAGGGCATAATTTGAGCCCGTCGCCTTATTTGTCCCGAGGCGGGCCCACTATTCCCGGTTTTGCCCTTAATGTATTAAAGCTTTCTTTTTAAGCAATTTTTGAAAGAAATGTTTTGATTACCCTACTAATCGCCTAACGAACATTGATTTAAATATTCTATTAAATCTTATACATTATTTTGACACCCGGAATGACTTCGGGAAAGTTATACTTCTGTAATTTATTATGATATCCGAAATGCATTTATTATGATCCCGTCCGACTCCATTGGATCTGTTTGGCTTTGATACGCTTCATCGAGTCTTTGAAAACATTTATGATATTTTTAAATTGCATTAGTTTCTCACTACTCCATTCGTGGATGTCCCAATGTTTCCCACACTGAGCCCGGGCCAGGATATGTTGTCAAGCGTGATTCTCTGCATTGTTCGCCGCGTCCCGATGTGAGGGGGCAGGTATACGCGTACCTGGGTCTGTGGAGTATGATGTGCCATGTCCGCCTATTCTGATCTGATCTGTTATGGCCATTTTGATATGACATTTTATGATACGGGGCCATGCCCCTTTTTCTGATTCCTCTGTATTGTGGCACTAGCGTCGGGAGGGTGGCCACGTTCTGTCTGCTGAGTCCCGTGGCAAGGACCGGATATGATATGACATATGTTTCTGTACACATTCTGTCTGTTTTGGAAATATGCATTTGACACTCTGGATTTTGTACTCATTTTCTGAAATCATTATGATTTGACTTCTGTGATTCCGCTTTACATATTCAGTACATATTTCGTACTGACCCCCTTTCTTCGGAGGGCTGCGTTTTCTTGCCGCGCAGGTACAGACGACAGGTTCGCTGATCCATCTGTTTAGGATCCCACTTCTGCTATTTTGGGGCGCTCTCTTCTTCAGAGCCCACTTTTGGTACAGTCTGTCACTGCTATCTGGATATGTACATTGTTCTGGGTATGACGGGGCCCTGTCCCGTCTTATGATTATGATATGTTCTGTAGAGGTCTGTGGATATATCTGTGTGGGTTCTGTACATATGTTTGGGATACTTTGTTCTATGATGGCCTTATCGGCCTATGTGTGCCAAGTCTGTTTTTTATGCTAAATTCTGTAGCGTCCACTAATATTATTATTATATTATTTTGTTAATATGCTAATTTGGGTATCGGGTACGTATAGGTGCCCAGCTAGGGCACTGGTCGCGGCCCACGGGGTTGGGTCGTGACATGGACAATCTTCAATGTCCTCAGCACCTCATCTATGAAACCTTGCGGGTCTTCATTCGGCTTTGACTCGAAGAACTCCGGAGGATTTAGGCTCATAAAATCACAGGCTTTGGTACTTGCTGCCCGATCACTCGAACTCGCACTTTGCCGTTGTACCTGAGCGGAAACCAATTGCGTCAATAAATGAATGGCCTCGGTCATTTTTTGACCCGAAGCAACTGGAGGAGGGATTGGAGTTGGAGCTCCTCCTTGCTCTTCCACATTCGGCGGGGTAGAAGAGGTATTAGACAAGGCCTCATTGTGTGATTCACCTTCTTCTATTTCATCGGAGGCTCTCTTTCTACCCGCTTCTTTGCCGTAGTTTTGCCCTTCTGGGCGGCTGTAGCCTTCCCCTTTGGTGGCATTATGAAATCACAACACACTATTAGGGAGGATAAAATCTTATACATGGCTGTATCGCACGATCTCATGAGAAGAAAGATGGTCATTTTTCCTAAATGCCCTGTAGCCTCTTGTTTATTGATGTGGCGCACAACACACCATAAACAAGACTCTACTAGACACGGCTCGTAGACACTTCCTAGTACTGAACCTCTCTGATACCACTTTTGGCACGACCCAGCTAGGGGCCATGACGGGTACCCGGGGCTAGCCACCGAGCACCACTCGTGCTACTACTTATCTTGCTCATTTAATGGTTTTTTTTCCAGCTTTATATTCAAATTGTAGGAAAATCATACTTTATATGGAAACATAAATACTTTTTAATACATTTGCCTCTCGGCCATCAAAATAATATATATACATATAATATCATCTCGTGAGACCATCTAACCCACACTGCGCATCTACCTCTACTGAAGTACTAAACATAAGGACGGGAAAAGACCCCGCCATGCCCAAAAATACATATACATGAATATACACAGAAGAATCGTCATAAGCACCTCCGAACAAAGGAGTTCTTTCGATCGGCAGACAGCTACTGCTGGTCTGGGTCGAGCTCTCCTCCCTGTCTGCCTGTGGGCATGAACACAACGTCCAAAGAAAACGGACGTTAGTACGAACATTGTACTGAGTATGAGAGGCATAAACAAAGAAATAGAACAATGACATAATGGAAATATCAATATGGAACATCTATATCTGACGGTCATGCATAAAGAATTAAGTCATGCTGTCTTACTCATACTCATCATCATATCATGTATGCACAATGTATAAGCTACCCGTCCATATCGGATCGGTGTGATAACCATATCATTAGCATGCGTCCAGGCCTCCCGCGTCCGGGGTATCATCTCATGCCGCCCACTAGTGGTGTCTTCCCATGCCATTTGGCCATGGTGTATCGTATAGCTGCCCGCCTTAGCGGTGGCTGCTCGGACAACTAGGCACGGTGTTATATCACCATCATACATGATCATCATAATATGCTTATCGTAACATACTTATCACAATAAATGCATAAGGCTTATGAACAACTTTACTTTATCGGGGTGACGTAAGGTCGTGATCCCCTGATTTCATTATGGAGCAATTATCGACATCCTGCCTTACCTTGAAGGAACTAACATATAAGGTGAGTGTGAGCAATAAATAACATCTTGCCATTTTAAGATCATCATATCATATCTCTTATCTTATATTACCATTCATGGATATAGGTTTTTAGCTTTCCGGAATATAGGGACTCATGAAGAGGAGAAAAATTATGCTATAAGATTCATGCCATTAGAAAGAAGGGACTAGCCTCACATACCTTTGACGTTTAACTAAGCTATCGTTCACTTGTTCTCCTTCGATATCGCGTTTCTACCTTCAAGAGAATTCACATTTACGTTAGTTACTCGACTATAAGAACGCGCTACTATTTCTAGGGAAAATTGGGTGGCACTTCCTTTGTTTATACTACTTTTCCCATATGCTATATCAACTCCCACACACTCACAACAACATTCACAATATCGCAATCAATAATCATCATTTATATACATTGACCACAATCCACCATTTCTCTTCAATTTCTCCACATTTATGGGCTTTCGCTCATTATCACATTTTCTCATACATCATACCTATTTCATGGTCTACACATCATTTATAACATATTTATACTCCCAACTCATCAACATTCATAATGCAATCCGACTATCATTCAACTATGGCACTATTCACATTTTATGACCCATTTTACTACACTCTTCTATAATCCAAGTATTTCAATGTATTAATGCTTCAATAATCATGAGAAGGTCATCAAACTTACCTTGGGTAGTGTTGGAACAAGCCTTGAACAACAACACTCTTTTATGCTAAAAATCCTATTTCACTTCCTTTACAATTTCTTGGTGTAGATGAACTTTGGTGAGCTTCACACCCTTGGTTCCATGGATTTCATGTAGTTGACCACTAATTTCCCTTAAATTCTTGTGGATGAAATGTTTGTAATGTTCTAGATTTCTCTTGAGTTGTGTAGATGAGAAATGAAATGAAAATGAATGAAAAGGGTCCTTTATATTAATCACAAAATCTGATTTCTATGAACAGTAGTCGGGATGCACAGTGGTCGTAAACCCAGTTTACGGGCTGTATTCTGATTTACGGTCCGTCCTTCACGACCGTATTTAAACATATCAGAAACAAAAAGGTTTGCTGGAGTCATGGTGGTTTACGGTCACAGTTTACGGGGCCGTATTTCACTTTACGGTCCATATTCTGAGTCGTTTTTAACCATTTCATCATTTGGTAGAAAGTTGAAGTTTTTGGAATGTTGAAGGACGATGGCAGTTTACAGTCCGTAAACTACTTTACGGGCCGTATTCTATTTTACGACCAACTGGGTCAAAGTGCAGATCTGTAACTTTATCATTTCCAAATTCATAAATAGCCATTCCCTACTTAGTAAAACATCACCCACTCATACACTTCGTTGGTCTACTCGTTGTACGTTCACGAAAATATTTCCGAGGTGTAACAGCTACGAGCCTCCTCTACTAGAATATCCGCCTCCTCTAGCTGGCGGTGCTAGTGGTCTAGGTGCCTCAACCTGGGAACCCTGCTGGGCTCCACCCTGTCTAAGTCTGGGGCACTCCCACTTGAAATGCCTTAGGTCACCATACTCAAAACAAACCTAACTTGACATTGGCTGCTGAACAGATACGGAAGAACTTGAATCACCTCCACGATTTGAATGCCTCGAATATGAACCTCGAGATCTTTGCCCAGAATTAAACTCACTATATCCATAAGAACCACCCACTGAAGTCTGAAGTGTAGACTGAATGGCGATACTGGAATGATAATGATGTCCTCTGCCATAGTGTCCCCCGCTCAAAGAGGAGGAACCACTGAGAGTACCAAGTCTGTGAGTCCTCTTGTCATCACCTTTACCCTGAGGCTGCCACCTCACTACTCGACGTCCTTGGCATTATCCACCACTGCGTGAAACAAAGCCCCAGAAGCTACCACCTACAATGTCGCTAATCGAAGGGAAAGGGACAACCTCTTCATAAACTGCCTCACTCTCTTTACCTCAGTGGGAAGATACAATACGGCATAACAGGCCATAACATGAAATCGGGAATCATACTGCGTAACAAATACCCTTTCTGCTCTAAGTCAGCGAACTCGTCCCTCAAGCTACGGGGAATGTACTTCTCCAAAAATACCTGATAAAATCGAGTCCAAGTCAAAGGAGGTGACTAAGCTGGTCGGCACTCAATGTAAGACCTCCACCACTATTTGGCATCCCCAATCAACAGAAAAGAAACATAGTCAACTCTGCGCGATTCTATTACACCCAACTTGTGAAGCCTCTCATGACAACTGATAATAAACTCATATGTTTCCTCCTCAGGAGTACCATACAAACAGGGAGGAATCATCTTGGTGAACTTATCAAACATCTTTTGCTCATCACGGGTCATAACTGGTCAAAGGACTATGCGAGGAGCAAATCAGGTGCTGGTATCTCATTAATACGGGGAGCCATAGTAGTAGCAAGCTATACCTTCGGAGTCTGAAACTGATCAGGTGTCTGGCCTCCAACCTTGATCTATGACCAATCTTGTGTAGCCTGGAATGCGCCAGCCTGGATCAATCCCTCAAGTAGACTCAGAATGCGCACCATAGCATCCTGTAAGACTGGTGTAGCAATGCTATCAGGAGGTAACTGGGCTAGTCCCTGCCCCTTCTCCTCCATAAGCTTGTCCCCATGCTCAATCTGGTGCTCAATCTTCTGCTCAGGAGACACTGATCTAGCACGGGTCTGACCCGCCACTAGTGCTCGACCTCTGGCCGATGCTGCTCCATGAGGTCTACCTCTACCACAACCTCTATCTCGGCCCCTGCCACGTGCCATAGCTCTGGCAGTAGGTGCTGGTGCCTCGTCCCTAGCTACATCTGCGCGTGTCCTCACCATCTGTGAGATAATAGAATTGTCAACAACAACAACAACAAGCCCAGTATAATCCCACCATGTGGGGTCTAGGGGGGGGGGGGGCGTAGAGTGTACGCAGACCTAACCCCCACCTTGAAAGGTAGGGCGGCTGTTTCCGAAAGACCCTCGGCTCAAGAGAGGATAACAAGAGAGGAAAAAGACAAAAGGTTAGATAAGACCAAGCATATCGAAAACAATATGAAAGCAAGGAATAACAAAAGCGAGATAATACAATTGTGATGTTAGATATTTAGCTTTGAAAAAATTAGCACGATAGGTATGAAAGAATGGAAGTTTCCTAAATGTCCTATAGCCACTCAAGGATAGGTACGGACGTTAATGTACCAATCCGCTAGACTCTACTGGACTTGCTCCTGTACTCATGAGACTGGTGAACCTAAAGCTCTAATACCAATTTGTCACGGCCTAATTCATGAGCCATGATTACACTATCCCACCAGTAGGCGAATCATTTCCAAAAGTCTTGAAAACATTTGATAAATAATGAGAGAACAACCATTCACTAGAACATAATCCAACAACGTCATATAATAAAAAAAGTGCAAAAAGTAATATTAGTCTCATATCCTTAGCTTTTCAGGTTCTTATACCATCTTGCATCCTCTAGTTAACATAACTTATTCAGATGAACATATAAACGGAAAATGATTGCAACATGCATAATATCCTATGTCAACAACATCATGAATTTCGAGAATGAGTATGAATCATCAAGCTAGTTTCATATGCCAACTAATAAACTACGATCATTTCCTTTCACAATTACACGAGAGATGGAGCGATGAGGTAATCAATTCAATCAAGCAATTATATGTCACGACCTGACTAGGGGCCATGACGGGTACCCGGAGCTGACTACCGAGCACTACTCATTACGCTAATCATCATACTCATTCTGGACACATATAATCTCCAAGGTAGTACATAAATATACGTAAGTCCTCATGGCTACAAAAATGATATACAAGAATATACATTGATGTATCAATAAGACATCAACTACCCACGCATTCGTATCTACGAGCCTTTACTAGAGTATTGTGACATAAGGACGGGACAAGACCCCGTCATACCCAAATATATACACAAAATAACATGACCATAAGTAGCACCTCCGGAGTAGTGGAGTGCTCCTGTAAATCCGCTGATAAGATAAGATCCTACGGATCTGCACCCTCTCCCTGTCTACCTGTGGGCATGAATACAACGTTCAAAAGAAAAGGATGTCAGTACGAAAAGTGTACTGAGTATGTAAGGCATGAATAATAGCATAATAAAGAAACAATGAAATATGAGGTGAAGATATAACCTACTTAACCTTTAAAGGAAAACACATATATGCATATCAAATATACCATCATCGTTAACCCGCGTCCGGGTAACTATCATACGCTGCCTACTAGTGGTGTCATGCCCGACCCTCTAGGCATGGTGTAATCATAAGCCGCCCGCCTTCGCGGTGTTATGCCCGACCATCTAGGCGCGGTGTAATCATAGGTCACCCGCCTTCGAGGTGTCATGCCCGACCATCTAGGCTCGGTGTAATCTCATCATTATACATTTATCATAAAACATGCATTAGAACTCAATTACATACTATGATTCTATCGGGGTGACGTAAGGTCGAGAAGCCTCGATTCCATTATGGAGTAGTCATAATCATCATGTCTCACCTTGAAGGAACTAGCATAATAAGGTGAGTTTAACAATAATGAATAACATCAAAGAATCGTATAAAGATTATTAGCTTCGTAAAAATATCATAGCATGAGCTTTAGAATCTCTAGACTTAGACTCATCATCATCATTATCTTATTCGTAACATACCTCTTATCTTTATCTCATGAGAAGCTCTTTATAAACATAAACTCATAGTTTACGGAATGTAAGAAGGTCATGGGAAGACAAAGGAAATCATATCATAGGAGTCATGCCTTAAAAAAGAAGGGACTAGCCTTACACAGAGTCATGCCTTAAAAAAGAAGGGACTAGCCTTATATACCTTGATGTCGCTCTAACTTTATCGATTTAAGCGTTTTCCTCCAATGTTCACGATTCTACATTTAAGATAATTCGTACTAGAATTAGATGATCGAAAACATACTTAAGCTTAAGCTAAAGCTAACGAAAATTGGACAGCATCTCCTTTGTTTCTACAACTTCCTCCATATGTTATGACAACTCCCAACATCAATAACAACATTCATAATATCATAATCAGTAACTTTGTCAGGTTCAACATTATTCAATTCTTACAATTCCCTCTCAAAGTCATCCATAACCATGGTTATCACCCAATGTTGTATTCATCCATATATAATGCTTCTCCAACATTCTTAATATTATTTATAACAAGATTATACTCATAATATCTCAAGAATTATGATTCATGTGAAACTATTATTCAAGAACACCATTATTTCACATTTGAGCTCCATATTCAACTTTCTTCCATAATCCAAGTCTTTCAACCCCTCAATATTCTTAATAACATGGAATGATTATAAAACTCACCTTTGATTGTGTAGGAATGGGTTTTGGATAGATATGCCTCACTTGAAGAAAACCCTAGCTCTACTTCCAAAGAAATTCTTGACTTCAAGCAACCCCAAAGAGCTTTCTTGCACTTGATTCCCTTGGATTAATGATGTTGATCTTTGTTTTGCCTTGGATTTATGTTAATGAAAAATGTAGAACCTTCTAGAGGTCTTGAGAGAAGTAGAGAAGTGGGAAGAATGAAAAATTAGAAGTGGGAACACATTTAAATACTTGGAAAATACTCAGCCCGTCGGGTGTTATATGGACCCTTATACGGTCCGTATGAGTGACAATATTTCACCATTAGGGAAATCCCTTTTTCTGTTGGGTTATATGGACCCTTATATGGATCGTATAAGTGGTCGTATAACTCCACTTTTCTGAAATTATTCCCGTCATTTCGTTGGATCTCCAATCCTTATGGAACCTTCTTAACACTTGTTTAACACTTCATTAACAACCCAAGGAGTGTTATAGCTTTTCATCAAGACATCACTAAGTCAACATTAGCTCGGTACTTTGCAAACCCTTTTCAAAACACGACTTATACTTTACATTTTCAACGAACTTTCTTCTATTGTCTAGAATATCTTTGGAATCTTAATTAGAACTGTTAAGTACTACTTATCACTTGTAGAAACATCATGTACTTCTTACCCTGTGTTGGTTTATCTACCATACGACGATAGGAAATTTTCCTAGGTGTAACATTATAAGTTGAATAATAGCTATCATAGCCCACATACACAACAATCATACCAACCTACTTTCCCCGTCATTCTAACTACCTAACAATATACACCGGTACCTACCCAAGTGCTCATCGCAATCACTAAGGTGGGACCCCTATCACGCCCAATATCCCTTCAAAATTTATAGACTAAATACACGCTCCAATCAAAGTATAAAGGAGTAAACTGTAACCTACCTCGATGCCGAGTGGGTGCCACAAATAATCAAACCTGAGCCTTCCCCTTATGAAGCACCTCAGAATGAGAAAAGTCTAACAAACATGAATTCTACGTTAACACACAAGTCCAAAGGTACCCATAAAGCCATAAAATAGATTCGGGTCGAAAAGTCAACCCAAAACCCCATCCCCAAACCCCGAATATCAAAATGGTAATTATATTATGAAATAGAGTTCAACATGGTCAAATTAGTATTCTACAATGTCGCATGAATCTAACAACACCCATATTGCCATGCTTTAGTCCGGAACCTAAAATGGACCCCAAATATCCAAACCCAAACCCTAAAGGGTAAAACTAGAAATTGAACTTAAATTCGACTTACCCATGGTCTAAATAAGCTAAATCCAGAAAATCACCTAAAACTAACCATAGATTGACCTACAATTTCAAGAAAAAAATTAATTCTTAAGTTAGGGCTAAAACCCCCAAATTTCCAACCGAAAAACATGATTTAATTGCTTAATAGTGACAGGAATCAGTGAGAAATGTTGAAATCAGGGTTAGAATCTTACCCCAACGATGAATCTTGAACATAGAACTTGTTTTCTCCAAAAACCGAGCTCTAGAACTTGAGTTATGTGAAAATGATATTTTGTTTCGAAGTTGGGAAATAAAAACTGTTTCAGCCCTTCCCTTCTTCGCAAACGCATTAAAGGCCCGCGAACACGACCCTGACCCGGCCTAACCATCACGAACATGATGGTGGCATCACAATGGCGATGCCCAGGCATGACTCGGCCAAGCTTCCATTTCCCCTTCGCAAACGCGACAGAAGGCTGGCGTTTGCATTGACCACCCTGGTCAACTAACGTGAACACGGTCTCTCCTTCGCGAACACGAAGAAGGAAACCAGCAATTGAACACCAGATTTTTGTGGTGCCTTCCGAAATTGGTTTTGACACCCGGAACTCACCCGAACCCCCCGGACACAAACCAAACATGCATTTCAGTCATAAAACACTACGAACTCGTTCGCGCACTCAAAGTTCTCAAAAGAGGTCATCTTGACCCGGGGTTGACTATGGTCAACTCCAAAACACCAAAACACAAAAAACCTAACTTTCCAACCAATGACCCAAATCACACTTGAGCGCCTCGGGATCCGAACCAACTATCTTATCAAGTCAAAATCACATTCCGGACCTAACGAAACTATCACAATTCGATTCCGGATGCATTTTGTCAGTCAATTATCGGTAAAATATTCTCTTAAAACTAAATTTAATAACCCAAACTTAGGATTTTTGCCTAGTGATTGCCTCGATAACCATGCCACTCATACTCGCAAGTCAAAAACACAAAACTAAGGCTAAGTGAAGGGTTGCTTAGGGAAAAATGGATAAAATTAACAAAACGACCTAACAGGTCATTACAATCTCAAATCATGGCATGGAACCCAAACACAAGTCATAGCATGATAATCAAATTGTTCAATCAATTATGTTCATTGTCCTATTAATAGGGTAGATCAAGTCATTAATCGGTTTAGAAATCATGTTCAATCATTAATCAACTTTCTACTCACCAAAACCTGTTCATAAGGCAAAACACATTAAAGACCCAAGTTTTATGTCACGACCCAACCCCGTGGGCCATGACTAGTGCCCGAACTGGACACCCGTATACGAACCTGTTAAATATAATCAATCTGAATCTATGAACAATATGGAAACTTGTAAAAGAACTCCAACGGTTCATAACGTCATCATATATGTATATTCAGATAAACTGTCTCCTGAGAAGTCACAACTGATCAAATTATAAAATGATACGCAAGCCGACAAGGCTGCCACTACACGTCAATATCATGTCATATGCAAGCCGGCAAGGCTGCCACTACAAACGGACATCATATCATAGCACATCGTATAGACACAGCTGAACAAAATTTATACACAACTCACACATATGTCTACAGACCTCTAAGAGTATCAACAATGAAATATGATGGGACAGGGCCCCGTCGTACCCCTGGATAAACATATATATATATACATCATAAGATCTGTACCAAACGTCTAGACTCCGGAACAACGGAGCCCTCCAAGACAGCTGAGTAGAAGTCCTATGCTGAAGGGTCACCAAACCGACTATCTGCACCTGCGGGCATGAAACGCAGCCCCCCGAAGAAAGGGGGTCAGTATGGAATATGTACTGAGTATATAAAGCATGAAATACAGTAAAAAGGATCATAACTGAAATAGGGAGTACAGGAGACAAGTATAATGTCCAGAATACCAAAACACTTGCCCTTTTGAAACATAAATCATGCATGTCAATATCATATATCATACCCGGCCCATTATGGGACTCAGTGAAGATGGTCGCCACATACCATCCTTGGCGCCATAACACAACATAACACCATAAACATATCATAACGCCATAACACATCATAACGCCATAACACAACATAACACCATCACACCATCACGCCATCACATCATAACACCATCATCTATATATACCGTACCCGGCCCTCTAGTGAGGGACTCAGTGAACAATGCAGTGAAACTGTGCATGAGAACGTATCCTAGCCCTGGACTCAGTGAAAGATATATTGAGGCATGCACGAGTAGAGTAGTGAGCAACCATATGCATTTTAAATCATATCTGAGACTCAATAGAATAATCAAAATGAACCATCATTTGAAAATCAAGACAATAGCCATATCAAGTGCCCTTTGAATGTCACTATGGATTATATCAAAATAGAACTTCTGGAAACATATACACGTATCAAGATATAATTAAATAGCTTCTGGAAATCAAGAACATTTGCCATCGTAGTGGCTCTAAGAATAGGAACTTCTTTGGAATCATATACACATCGTCTGTTCGTTTCATAAAGATCATGCCAAAAAGAAAGAAGGGTTAACTTTACATACCTGTTAAAGATTAATCGTAATCTCGTTCGCTTCGTTGCCCCTTTAGCCTATTTAATATAAAGGTAACGCTATCGTTAGTAAACTATACTTTTTAGGTCGTAAATCTGTAGCCAACCGCTTATAGGACTCAATCTTTAACTTATACTTTCTCGATTAGGGTTTTTCGTTAGTTAAGGACTTAACGAAAATCGGGCAGCATTTCCCCTATATATTCACCTATCCCGAACTTCCAATTATCCTCCTGTTATCACAGAAATACCAACAATGATAGCAATAGCAATATTCATATAGAATCCTTACAATTCAGCCCATAAACAATTCTAACAATCCAATAACCCTTTTTAATCCTTTTTAACCCACAATTTCGTATAACAACGATTTCATGAAATTTCTTACTTCCAATTTCATCCAATCCAATTTTAATCCTTCCATTACAACACTACTAATACAATTATACCACAAAATAAGAAAATATTACCTTAATTTTCTCGGAGGAGTTTCTACACTTAATTGCTCCAATATCACAATTTCTTCTTCCTCAATTCAATATCCAATGTTGCTATCACCTCCTTGAACTTGCAAATCACCTTGAAATTATAATCATAACAAGAAGCAATTTTTTTCCATTAAACCACCCTTTGGCCGAATTGCTCTTGTGTTCATACAAAATTTGAACAATATGAAATGAAATCTTAACAATGGAATGTTAATATTCCAAATGCAAAGTATGCTTGTAACATGTACAAATTCCCTTTTAGGAGACCATTTGCTTGACACGTTCATATCTTAAGTCTAGACCGATTGATGCCACGTGGCAGCCCGCTTGGTGCCACGTGGCAGCCCGCTTGGTGCCACGTGGCAGCCCACTTGGTGCCACGTGGCAGCCCATTGTCAACCAAATATTTTTTTTCTACGGGTGGGGCCCACAAGGCTTAATTAAATTAATTAATTTTAATTTATCACTAATCCATACTTAATAATTTAATCATAATTAATTAGTTCCAAATCTCCAATAATATTTCTACACTAAATAAAATTTATAAACAATTTGTGTACTAACTAAAATTGAAACTTAAAAGTTCCTATTTCATGTCTGAAAGTAATCCCGTCTTTAACTTGAGTCTATTTGCTCGCGAATAATTCGACGTATAAAAATACGGGGTATAACATCCTTCCCCCCTTTAGAACATTCGTCCTCGAATGTTAAACTGGTCCGGAACTCCCAATACTTTCTGAAGTGTTCCCTTCACATACCTCTTCCATTGGTCGATTCGCTATAATTCACTATAACGCATTCCAGGTCTCTACATAGTCATTCCCGTAATATTTCCTCCTTCTGTTGCTTCTCAAGGTAATTATTTTACGTCGTTGTCTGTGCTCTCCTCTTTATTTTGCTGTTGGTTGTCAGTTTTATTGCGAGCTCTTCCGCTTAAATCTTACTCTCTCCCTTGTGCGCTTAGTCTTAACTCGACTCCTTCTTCTCCTATAGTTACTCCCTTAAGATATCGTTTCCTTCATCTTACCTCTCAATCTTTAAATAAGATTTTTATAACGCGCAGACGTCGTCCATCGATTCATTAGACTTTAATATCCCTGGGGTATTGCATGCCTCTGGTAACCTGTAGACCCTTCGCAGGTTCTACGAGTAAAATGAAATTTCCCAGAGGGTAACATTTTTGTATTCTAATATCCTTGCTTTACTCCGCTGTTACAGTCCGTATTCTGAAATCCTCAACATCATGTGTCACTTTCTGACTTTCTTTTAAAGGTCTTTAACTATCACTTGCTTTTACTTCTTGATCTCGATCTTTAGGGTTAGCTATCAAATAACGCTAGGGTCCCCTCATATTATAACTCTACTGTCATCCAGTAACCAGTAACCCGCTTGTTCTGATTGTCTCGGTTAAATCATTTCGTAATTTCCTTTACCCTAACTGGCAATAGTTTAGGCATATTATCTCGTGTCGTTTCTCTATTTTTGACTCAAACTCTTCTATTGCCTCGTTACTCAAATTTGCTCTTAGTTCTCCTATCATGCGTCCTATTGCAATCTTTACACGAGTATGTGTAGGTGCTCAAATCAGCCCAGAAAATACCTTAGCGTCGTTTCAATAGTCTTTATGCTTTACCTTACATTCTTCCCTCATACCTCTCAATGGTATCGGGGCCCAACTATGGCCTTTGCCCTCAGTACTAATTATATCTCTGTAGTTTTGCCTCAAACCATCTTACACCTTTCTTTGATGTATTCAAAATATCACAACCGCATTGTTGTTACTGAATTCTTACTCTTCTTATCAAGTACTCACTTGGTCTCATCCTTAGCTTACAAATATTCATAGGTTGCATAACTATTCTTGTACAAAGTGCACCCAATCTTAGTCATAGTCTTTCCTTCTCCTGGTTTATTCTGCTCTACATATCTTATTGTACTAAAACTCACTTGCTGTCTATTTTGTCATACTCGTTTCCCTTCCTTTACTTACCATTCAATTTCCTCATATTCTACTATAGGAGATTACCCTTCTTCTTCGCTACTTATAAGTCACAATGTCATTAGCCAATAACTCCGTTGCCAACATCTTAACTGTACTCAAATACCATCCTGGCTTCTATCCGTTTATTGTCGGCTTTCAAATCATACTAACTTGTTTCAGCAAGGGATCTCACTTGAAGTTTAAGTATCCACATTAAACGTGTTGTAGTGTCACTTGATTTCATCTTACGCTTGCATTTCTCTCATCCACTTCCCCCCTTTTTGGGTGTACTCACATCATTATCTACTTATATTCCGCTCTATGTCCCCATTTCCAATTTTCAAATCCCTATGATTCTTTTTTTTTCAATACATTTGGTATACTGTGCCATATCCATGTCTTCTTTTATATCATCTATAACTTAGATTACCTATGTATGAAACCCTAACACAATCACGAGGCGATGAGAACCCTCGATATATAGTACATAATCTTAGCTGATGGTTGGTACTCGAGTAATATAATTAATGCAGCAATTTATCCAAAGCCACATTCCATTCATTCCAATCAGTAATTAGTTAGTGCTTATAGTCGTTTCCAATTCTCAATTAGGTAGCACTTATTTTCTGCTGATAAGGGTCCCAAGCTTTCTCATAACATTATCTTTATCCCAACGGATATCATCTGTTTCTTCTAATAAATTTACAATACATCAGTTGTTTCGCAAATCTACAATCCTTGTGCTCTAAGGATTTCACTATTTTCGAGGTGAAGTCACATACACGCAGTACTCCTTTATGCCTCATGCACTTTAACCCTTGTTGTATACCCAACGCTAACTCCTAACTTACTCAAAATCATATCAAATTTGTTTTAATAGTGGTCTTGTCTTATCACCTTTTCGTCTTACTACACCTTAAGTTTGTAGCTATATATTTCCCTTTTATCATACTCAATTAATTACGTCCGTCTTGAGTGCTTCCTTTAGTATTCCTTTCATTTCTCCAGTCTATGTCCATCTTTTATTTTGTGCACGAGGAATCTCATGCTACTTCTGTATCCTTCAGAAAGCACTACTTCTACATAACCCCTTTCTCATTTTCAAAGTATATTTTGTTCATCCCTATTTATTCTTATCATACCAGTCATTTCTGGCATTCATTCTGTCTCGTTGCTCATCTACCTTTAGGTTGGTCTTTCACAATTCTGTCACTTATTTTACTTGTTTTCTTAGCTATACATGTCATAACATATCGCTACACTGTAATCCCACTCGCTTTCTTCTTATCTTCTTCCTTCTATTAACTCCTTCTCTTCCTGTGCTCGCTTGCACTTTCGTTACCACTTGACTTCTATTCTGAACATTCCCTATAGAACTTTTGTAAATTTTTTATTATTCATTCTACAGTTGCTTTTCTGTTTCACACTAATCACATCATATTCTTTAGTTACTTCCTTGCTAGGCTTTACTCATTTCTATATCAATCCTTATGGTATTCATATTACATCCTGTTCGTAATCCATCCTATAACGGAACACTTCTTAACCTTATTCACG
This sequence comes from Lycium barbarum, assembly GCF_019175385.1. Taxonomy (NCBI): domain Eukaryota; kingdom Viridiplantae; phylum Streptophyta; class Magnoliopsida; order Solanales; family Solanaceae; genus Lycium; species Lycium barbarum. The sequence goes on along the minus strand of NC_083345.1, from coordinate 53,959,099 downwards.
ATTCTTACTATGTTTTAATTACACTCTATGGACTAGGCGTACTTAACCCTTCACCCTTTCTGATCAATCTTATCCTTAATATCTCATAAGCTGTCTTATCAATACCTTCATAATTTGTCATAACTCTTCCTCCTCCGTACTTTTATCTCAGTCATACTACTACTCCTTTTAACTGTAAACTCATCGTAATTTATCCCTACTTATCGGTTCACTCGATACATCAATAAAATGTTTTGTTAAGAGTTGCCACCTTTTTCTAAATCATCCCTTATTATCACAAGCCCTTCCGAATCATCCTAGCATTTCATCAATAACACGTGGAACACATGATCCATGACAGCTCAAAAGTTTGAGTTTTCCTTCCACGAATTCCATCTCCAATTAGTTGATTAAAACTAATAAACTCAAAGAACACAAGAACACCCCCACTCCAAGTTTACGTCACCATGAAGCGTCCTCCGAAACCACACAAGAAGAACTAGAATTCGACAAGCACCACGAGACTTCCATCGGTTAACTCACATAGTTTACCCTCAGAATTTTTTTTGGGGTCATGAACGAACTATTTAGTTCACAAACTACTTGTTGTATGCTTTGTTCTCTTCCAATAAAGTGAAACTTAATTGCTAGACATTTTTGCCCTTCAACATGAGCTTTTTCTAAGGCAAAATGTGGTTGGAAAATATTCTGGTCCGTCCAAATGAACTGCGAATTTGCTGCTCATATACGCTTCTTCGAAATAAAATTTTTCAAATAACAATGGTGCCTCTTATGGATGACATGGAGGATATCTCTTAAAGCTTTAATCCAACATAATAAATTTTCCCCTATAGGTATCGACTTTCAAGACATATTATGAACTTATATCTCATTCTCTTCTTTTTCTATTTCTGGGAAAATTTGGGCAAAGTTTCCTCTGTACTTCTTACTATCCCAAAACCTGCACGCAGAAATACCAACAATGCCTCACAAGGCCAGCATATATACGCATATATCATATCGTATCATAGCCACACAGGGCTCCCAATTTCCAGTAAAAAGTATAAAGGTGTTGGAACTTACCTCACATATCGCACCTCGAGACGTACCTGATCCTTTAACGATCTATCTTGTTATACCTTCCGATCTACCTCCTCTTTCATTCTTCAACTTTGCATGTCGATCATACCTCAATATTCTTACCTTATCCGACATGCCTCTTTCGCACCGTTACTTACCTGTGTACTTTGTAACTTCCAATATCATCAGTCGCTTCCTTCTGTCGATGTCGTTCTTCAGCTGAAATAAAAGGTTAGTATAACGAATTTCATTTCCTATGGCTGGGCTCTATCGCACGATCTTAGACATGAAAGAAAGGTAACATCCTAAATGTCCTGTAGCTTCCTGTTTATAGATGTGGTGCACAACACACCGATAAACAAGACTCTACTAGACACGGTCTGTAGACACTTCGAGGACGAACTGCTCTGATACCACTTTATCACGGCCCAACCCCATGGGCCATGACTAGTGCCCGAACTGGACACCCGTATACGAACCTGTTAAATATAATCAATCTGAATCTATGAACAATATGGAAACTTGCAAAAGAACTCCAACGGTTCATAACGTCATCATATATGTATATTAAGATAAACTGTCTCCTGAGGAGTCACAACTGATCAAATTATAAAATGATACGCAAGCCGACAAGGCTGCCACTACACGTCAATATCATGTCATATGCAAGCCAGCAAGGCTGCCACTACAGACGGACATCATATCATAGCACATCATATAGACACAGCTGAACAGAATTTATACACAACTCACACATATGTCTACAGACCTTTAAGAGTATCAACAGTGAAATATGACGGGACAGGGCCCCGTCGTACCCCTGGATAAACATATATATATATATATATATATATATATACATCATAAGATCTGTACCAAAAGTCTAGACTCCGAAACAACGGAGCCCTCCAAGACAGCTGAGTAGAAGTCCTATGTTGAAGGGTCACCAAACCGACTGTCTGTACCTGCGGGCATGAAACGCAGCCCCCCGAAGAAAGGGGGTCAGTACGGAATATGTACTGAGTATATAAATCATGAAATACAGTAAAAAGGATCATAACTGAAATAGGGAGTACAAGAGACAAGTATAATGTCCAGAATACCAAAACACTTGCCCTTTTGAAACATAAATCATGCATGTCAATATCATATATCATACCAGGCCCGTTATGGGACTCGGTGAAGATGGTCGCCACATACCATCCTTGGCGCCATAACACAACATAACACCATAAACACATCATAACGCCATAAACACATCATAATGCCATAAAACATTATAACGCCATAACATAGCATAACACCATCACATCATCACACCATCACGCCATCACATCATAACACCATCATATATATATATATATATATATATACCGTACCCGGCCCTCTAGTGAGGGACTTGGTGAACAATGCAGTGAAACTGTGTACGAGAACGTATCCTGGCCCGGGACTCAGTGAAAGATGTATTGAGGCATGCTTGAGTAGAGTAGTGAGCAACCATATGCAATTTAAATCATATCTGAGACTCAATAGAATAATCAAAATGAACCATCATTTGAAAATCAAGACAATAGCCATATCAAGTGCCCATTGAATGTCACTATGGATTATATCAAAATAGAACTTCTGGAATCATATACACGTATCAAGATATAATGAAATAGCTTCCGGAAATCAAGAACATTAGCCATTCTAGTGGCTCTAAGAATAGGAACTTCTTTGGAATCATACACACATCGTCTGTTCGTTTCATAAAGATCATGCCAAAAAGAAAGAAAGGTTAACTTTACATACTTGTTCAAGAATAATCATAATCTCGTTCGCTTCGTCGCCCCTTTAGCCTATTTAATATAAAGGTAACGCTATCGTTAGTAAACTATACTTTTTAGGTCGTAAATCTATAGCCAACCGCTTATAGGACTCATTCTTTAACTTATACTTTCTCGATTAGGGTTTTTCATTACTTAAGGACTTAACGGAAATCGGGCAGCATTTTCCCTATATATTCACCAAACCCGAACTTTCAATTATCCTCCTGTTATCACAGAAATACCAACAATGATAGCAATAGCAATATTCATATAGAATCCTTACAATTCAGCCCATAAACAATTCTAACAATCCAATAACCCTTTTTAATCCTTTTTAACCAGCAATTTCGTATAACAACGATTTCATGAAATTTATTCCTTTCAATTTCATCCAATCCAATTTTAATCCTTCCATTACAACACTACTAATACAATTATACCACAAAATAAGAAAATCTTACCTTAATTTTCTCAGAGGAATTTCTACACTTAATTGCTCCAATTTCACAATTTCTTCTTCCTCAATTCAATATCCAATGTTGCTATCACCTCCTTGAACTTGCAAATCACCTTGAAATTTTAATCAAAACAAGAAACAATTTTTTTCCATTCAACCACCCTTTGGCCGAAATGCTCTTGTGTTCATACAAAATTTGAACAATATCAAATGAAATCTTAACAATGGAATGTTAATATTCCAAATGCAAAGTATGCTTGTAACGTGTACAAATTCCCTTTTATGGGACCATTTTCTTGACACGTTCATATCTTAAGTATAGACCAATTGATGCCACGTGGGAGCCCACTTGGTGCCACGTGGCAGCTCATTGTCAACCAAATCTTTTGTTTCTACCGGTGGGGCCCACAAGGCTTAATTAAATTAATTAATTTTAATTAATCACTAATCCCTACTTAATAATTTAATCATAATTATTTAGTTCCTAATCTCCAATAATACTTCTACACTAAATAAAATTTATAAACAATTTGTGTACTAACTAAAATCGAAACTTAAAAGTTCCTATTTCATGTTCGAAAGTAATCCCGTCTTTAACTTGAGTCGATTTGCTCGCGAAACGGGGTATACCCCTTAGAAAATAAGTTTAATCATCCCTTGATAGGAAAACACGGATACATGCATATAATATAATACACATAAGGTTTAATGCAGGCTTATCTCTCACGCACACAAACCTTGCAAAAGAAACAATTTTTAAAGGTCGAAAAGTATGTTTGAAAAGAGACATACCTCGATTCCCGCTATAACGCTACCAAACGGGTTTTCTGAGGTTCAAAAATCACTCTATAGTGATTAATAATGATAAAGTTTAGAACTTTAACCAAATTCTAAGAATTCCCACCCTTAACGGAAAACTAGGGTTTTTTGTGTCCAAAAATGTTTTCTCTAATCCTCCATGAATCACCCATGGATTTTTATTGTTTCTAATACCCTACACTAGTATAAACCCTCTAAATAACATAAGTAAAGATCAAATATCATACCTTTCAGAAGTTTCCCAAGTCTCCTTCAATTTCTCTTTCTTCGGTTTTTTTAAGAATCTATGGTTTCGAAGGATAAACTAATGTTAATTTGATGTAGTGATGTTGATAATTGATCAATAACTTAGTAATGTTAGGAATTTATCAAGAACTTACCTTAGATGTTTTGGGGAAGCCTTAGGGTTGTTTTCTCTCAAAAAGTTGGCCAAAACAAAGTAGGGAAGAGTTATAATGAAGTTTTAAGCTTATAGGGTTCGAAACCAGAAAAATGGGGTCATGCTGCACCAGTGCATTGGACCCCCATCAGGTGTTACTGCCCGTATGGCACCTGTGCATTGCACAGGTGGCGTACAAGGCAATTGTTTTTCAGAGAGATGAATTTCGCGTGCAACAGTGTGATGCACGGGTCTCGCGACTGCCGACAACATTCAGTAAAATGGGCATAACTCCTACCATAGAACTCCATTTGAGCTCTACAATATATGGTTAGAAATTTATTTCAAAGATGTACAACTTTCATGTTTTATGTTTTCTATAATTCTCAGCGTAATTTCACGTAATTAGGCTGGAAGTCAGGCCTACGTAAACTTAGTCGATTTTATCTAATCTTATGCACCTCACTGCTCGTCTTGACCTTAAAGCAACTTTTTCCACCCAAAGTCATCCCGATAGGACTTAATTTGAATAAAATGTTACATTAATACTCATTTAACACTTTCACACCGAACCCAAATTTATGGAGTGTTACACTTACCAACGAACGAGCTCACACAACACAAATCTAGGAAATTCATCATCCATTCATATTCTTCAACAACAGTCATAGGAGGATCACTTCGTAGATGGACATTGAAGTGAAGATCGGAACACATCTGAGGAATTTTAGCTTGCAAACTTTAATATCTAGTCTATGGTTTTTTTCCTTTCGCAATTTTCCTTTCTAGGTTAGACACTTTTCATTTTACATTTGCTTTTGAAATTTCCTTATTCAATAAAAGGGGCCTTGTGGCCGAAAACTAATTTAAAAAAAGATATTTTGCAAAACGAGAAAAAAATTCAACTTTTTCACAAAAACTAGCAAATTCAAGAGAGGCTAAACCATCAAACTACAAGAAACATTGATTAGCTCATGAGCTATTGTGTCCTAAATTTAGACATAAATGAGAAACTTAATTTGAAGAAAACGAAAAAAAGAATGCATAGGTTCTAACAATTTAATCAAAATTACCAAATTCTCCAGAAAAAAATAGTTTGAACAATCTTTATTTAACATAAAAAATTATACTTTACCAAATTAGCAAGCAAAAATTGAAGGTAGAATCTCACCGTCGACTAAAGAAGTTTCAGGAATAAGTAGATCTTTGTCCATAAGCACTACATCGACTCATTTTCCACACACAAGACCTGAAGACTCACAAAAGACATTTATTGTTGCTTCATGCGTGATATTCGTCCACTGACACTTAAATGTCTTGTTGACCTTCTAAGTCACCATTTGTAGATGGGAATTTTCTCATCCGTTTTCTAATCCTTAATATCATCTTTGACCTTAAATTTCATCGAGTGTAGATGCTAATCCTACCATCAAACTTTACACATCTTCAAAACTCTATAGAAGATAGTTATAGAAAAAATAATTAAACTAATTCAAAAATTCGAAGAAATCAACATCATGGAATATTTGGAAATAAAATAAATCTCAGAAGTTTTCATATTGATTTATGATTTTCGACGATTTCAGTTTTGTTGAGTGGGAAAGAATAGATCCAACAAAATAATTAAAGGAAACTCAAAATCGTGAGGAGCGTTCATTCATATAATTTCCTTTTCATGACCATTTATTGGCTTTATAAGCATTGCAAGTGAATTGTTGCTAAATTTTTTGAGAATATATAGGAAGTTCCGTCTCCAAATCTCTCTTTTCTACTTCTACCACGTCTCCCCGTTTTTCCACCTTGTTGGAAATAAACCTATTAGTAATGCAAAGAATAAAGAAATTATCTTTCCTCTCTTTATTCTTGTGGCTCCTTGTTCCTTTTTACATTCTTGTCTTATGTGAAATACACTTTCTCCCACATAGATTGTGGAAAGAACTTTCTTCCTCCTGATATTGAATTGTGTATTATTGAGCTAGCAAATAGCTAGAAAAAGAGAGTGGCCTCACACATATGAGAATTGGGCTTGCAAGGCAAAACGAGTCGATTCGCCCCCCCCCCCCCCCCTCGTGTGAGATATACATAAGACCTAATTCAAATCTGGTTTTGCAAAATATTATTTTGCTATTTTTGAGCTTACTAGAAATTATCTAAATATATCCTTACCTTAATATTTCCAGATTCGTTACATTGAATTGATTGTCCAGATTTGTAACCTATGGAATTAAGTGAGCCATTTGTCACAACCTAGATCTGGGAGGCGGGGCTGGAACCCGGTGCCTTACTTGACCCCGAGCGTGCCAAAATGTAACTCATAAACCCTGGTTATATACAAGTAATCTAGGCCGACAAGACCAATTTGTACAACAATCAACAACATCTTAGGCCGACTAGGCCAAAGGCTATATATATATAACGAAAAGATCACCATGAATGTCTACAACAACAAACCCAAAAGAAACATAACTATGGGCCGACAAGGCTACCATGATGAAACACTGAATAAACAGGACATGTCTACAAGACTCTAAGGAGAACATAACTGCACTATGGTCGAGACCCACCCATCATCTCTATAGATACACAAAATGTTACACCTCGGAAAAATTTTATGTCGTCGTATGGTAGATAGACTAACGCAGGGTGAGAAGTATATGATGTTTCTATAGGCAAGAAGTAGTAGTTAACGGATCCCATTAAGATTCCAAAGACGTTTGATGCAAGAGAGGAAAGTTCATTGAAGAATGTCAAGTGTAAGTCGTGTTTTGAGAAAGGGTTTGCAAAGTACCGAGTTGATATTGGTTTAATAACGTCTTGAGGAAACGTTATAATGATCCTTAGATTGTTAATGAAGTATTGAACAAGTGTTAAGAAAGTTCCATAAGGATTGGAGATCAAACGAAACGACGAGAACGACTTCGGAAGATTGGGAGTTATACAACCAACTTATACGGCCCGTATAATTTATAATGTCCATATAAGGGACCGTACAACCTGTCCAGAGAAGGGTCCTCCACTAGAAGCATTATACGGTCTCATATACGGACCGTATAAGTTATACAGACGGTATGTGTGTCCGTATAATACAGTCGGGACAGATTTTATGTTTTATATAAGGAGTCCCAAGTTCAATTCTTTCATTTCCCATTTTCTCTCCACATCTCAAGAAAACTCTAGAACTTTCTCCACACCATACAAACACATATCCAAGGGAAATCAAAGATCAACTTCATTAATCCAAAGAAATCAAGTGTAAGGGAGTCTCTAGGGTTGCTTGGAGTCAAGAACCTCCTTGGATTGAAGCTAGGATTTTTCTTCAAGTAAAGCATTTCCATCCAAAACTTATTTCTACACAATCAAAGGTGAGTTTTATGATCATTTCATGTTATTTAGAATATTGGGAGGTTAAAAGACTTGGATTATGGAAGGAAGTAGAAGATGGGTTACAAATATGAGAATAGTAGTGTTTTGGAGTAGTAGCTTCACATGAATCAAGATTTTTGACACGTTACGAGCATAATTATGTTATAAATGGTATTGATAATATGGGATAAACATTATATGAGGATGAATATGATGTTATATTATAGCTATGGTTATGAATGACTTTGAGAGGGAATTGTGGGAATTGGATAAGGTTGAACTTGTCAAGTTATTGATTATGATATTATGAATATTGTTATTGATGTTGGGAGTTGTTATATAGTATGGAGGAACGTTTAGAAACAAAGGAAATGCTGCCCAATTTTCGTTAGCTTTAGCTTAAGCTTGAGCATGTTTCCGATTATCTAATTCTAGTACGAATTCTCTTGAAGGTAGAATTGTAAACATTGGAGGAAAGCGCTTAAATTGATAAGTTAGAGCGACAACATGGTATGTAAGGCTAGTCCCTTCTTTTTTCAAGGCATGATTCTTATGACATGATTCCCTTTATCTTTCCATGACCTTCTTACATTTCAGAAACTATGAACCCTTGTTTATAACAGGCTTCCCATGAGATAAAGATAAGAGATATACTACGAATATGATAATAATGATGATGAGTCTAACTTTAAAGGTTCCGAATCTCACGATATTATATTTTCTATAAAGTTAATGATCCTTATATGATTCTTGATGTTGCTCATTGGTGTTACACTCACCTTATAATGCTAGTTCCTTCAACGTAAGGCAGGGTGTTCATGACTATGCCATAATGGGAATCGGGGGTTCACGACCTTACGTCACCCTGCTAGAGTTATAGTTGTCCTTGAGTTCTTATGCATGCTTTATGATAAGTACATGATCATGAGTTTACACCATGCCTATATGGCCTGGCAGACACCGCTAAGGCGGGCAGCTATACACCATGTCTAGAGGGCATGGGCAGATACCACTAGTGGGCGGCATAAGATATTTACCTCGGACGCGGGAAGCCTGTATGCGGGCTATGATCATCACACCGTACCTATATGGTCGGGAAGCTTATATATGCATACATGATGTGATGATGTTTATGATGTAAGTTAGCATGCATTATTCAGTCTAAATGACATTCAGTTACAGGTTGTTCCTTACTTGATGGCCCCTCGTTTCTTCGATATGTTATTATTGTTCATTCCTTACATACTCAGTACAATGTTCGTACTGATGCCCTTTTCTTTTGGACACTGTGTTCATGCCTACAGGTAGACAGGGAGGTGGCCCAGATTCATAGGAGTTATCAGCAGATTTATAGGAGCACTCCAATATTCCGGAGGTGACATTTTTGAGATATTATTTTGTGTATATATTTGGGCACGACGGGGTCCTGTCCCGTCCTTATGTCTAGCACTCTAGTAGAGGCTCGTAGATACGTCTGTGTGGGTAGTAGATGTCCCATGATGACTACATTATACATTCTTGTATATTGTTTTTGCAGCCGTGAGGGCCTATGTATATTCATATATTGCGTTGAAGAGTATATGTGTTCAGGTAGAGTATAATGATTAGCATAATGAGCGGTGCTCGGTAGTCAGCTCCGAGTACCCATTATGGCCCCTAGTCGAGTCGTGACAGAAGTGGTATCAGAGCTGTTCCGTCCTAGGGTGTGTCTACGAGCCGTGTCCCGTAGAGTCTCGTTTATGGGTGTGAAGCGCGCCACAATTATAATCAAGAGGCTGCGGGGCATTTAGGAAAAATGACCGTTCTTCTTCTTATTAGATCGTACCATAGAGCCATGTTATAAGTTTTTCTCCTCCCTAATTGTGCGTTATGATTTCAGCGATGCCGGTAAAGAGAAAAGCCACAGCCACCGAGAAGGGCAGGACTATGACAGAAAGGCGGATGGAAAGAGAGCCACCAACAAATATAGAAGAAGGTGAATCTCATACTGAGGCTCCATCCAATACCTCTCACACTCCACCTATTCTAGAAGAACAGGAAGGTGTTTCTGCTCCGGCTCCTATGCCTCCAGTTCCTCCACCAGGTGCTTCGGGTTAACAAATGATCGAAGCTATTCAGCTACTGACACAGTTAGTTGCCGCTCAGGCATAACGGCAGAGTACGAGTCTAAGTGACGGGGCGACTAGTGCTAGAGCCCGTGATTTCATGAGTTTAAATCCTCTAGAATTTTTTGGGTGAAGGCCGGATGAAGACATGCAATGTTTTATTGATGAGATGCTGAGAACGTTGAGAATCATCCATGCCTCCGATACTGAATCTGTAGAGTTGGCATCTTATAGACCCCGGGATGTGGCGGTTCTTTGGTATAATAATTGGATATCTTCAAGGAAGGAAAATGCACCTCCCCCGGTTTGGCAAGAGTTCGTGAAAGCTTTTATTGGTCATTATTTGCCACCTGAGGTTTGAAAGGCCCGAGCTGACAAATTTCTAAATTTAAAGCAAGGGAATATGAGTGCCCGGGAGTATAGCCTTAACATTAATTCATTGGCTTGGTATGCTCCAACTATGGTGGTTGACATGGGAGATAGAGTACATAGGTTTGTGAGTGGCTTGGGGCTACATTTGTTCAAAGACTATTTGACAGCTTCACTCCAAGAGGGAATGAATATTTTCCATATTCAGGCTCAGGCCCAGAATTTAAAGAAGCAGCAACAGCAGCAGAGGGGTGAGCAGGATATTGATAGAGGACAGAGTAAGAGGGCCAGATCTGCTAGTGGTGAGTATAAAGAGGGTCAGCGAAAGTATTACAGATATTCGGGCCATTCCGTGACTAGTGCACCTCCTCAGTTTGCGGGCAGGAGATTTGATCACCCTATTTATTCTGGTCCGCGTCAGAGTTCTAGAGCCTCAGGTCCTCAGTTTGGGAGTGATCCTAGCCAGCGGAGACAACCGGTGCCGCGATGTAGGCAGTGCGGTAGATTACATTTCGGTCAGTGTCATCGAGGATCAAATGCTTATTATGCCTGTGGTCATGTTGAGCATATGATGCGAGATTATCCATCGATGAATGGTAGAGTTGGGGCTCAGCCCACAGGATCAGCAGCTGGTTCTTCTTCATCTGTGCGCCCGATAGGGCAGACTCCCCAGATTCCAGCAGGCCGTGGTAGGGGTAGAGGAGGAGCATCCAGTTCAGGTGGCACCCAGCCCCGTATTTATGCTTTAGCCAGACGACAGGATCTTGAGTCCTCCCCGAATGTGGTTACAAGTATATAGATTATATTCTCTCATGAGGTTTATGCACTGATAGATCAGGGTTCTACGTTGTCTTATATTACTCCCTATATTGCTGGTCATATTGGGGTGAAACCCGAGCCAATTAAACCTTTTGAGGTATCCATTCCGGTTGGTGATCCCGTAATAGCTAGATAAGTGTACAAGAATTGTGTAATTGTGGTATGTGATCGTCAGACTAAAGTTGATTTAGTTGAGCTGGAAATGTTAGACTTCGATGTGATTATAGGCATGGATTGGTTGGCTTCTTGGTATGACAATGTTGATTGCAGAATGAAAGTAGTTCGATTCCAATTCCGGGAGAACCCGTACTAGAATGGATATTTCCTACCTTAAGGCAAGGAAGATGATAGCTAAAGGCTATATTTATCACTTAGTCCGAGTTCATGACACTAAAGCAAAGCCACCGACTTTTAAATCCGTCCCGCTAGTGAAAGAATTTCCGGATGTATTTCCAGCTGAACTTCCAGGCCTTCCTCCGGAAAGAGAGATTGATCTTGCGATTGATGTGTTGCTGGACACCAAGCCTATATCCATTCCTCCTTACCGAACGGCTCCTACAGAATTGAAAGAGCTAAAGGTTCAATTGAAAGTTTTGCTTGAGAAGGGGTTCATTAGACCCAGTTCATCGCTATGGGGAGCACCCGTCCTCTTTGTGAGAAAGAAAGATGCTTCCCTACGGATGTGCATTGATTATAGGCAACTGAACAAGGTGACGATATAGAATAAATATCCGCTCCCAAGAATTGATGATTTGTTTGACCAATTACAGGGTGCCAAATGATTTTCCAAAGTTGATCTAGATTGGGGTATCACCAAGTGAGAGTTAGAGAAGAAGATATTTCCAAAACGGCTTTCATGATGAGATATGGTCAGTATGAATTTAGAGTGATGTCATTTGGGTTGACCAATGCTCCAGCAGTGTTTATGAATTTGATGAATAATGTATTTAGGCCTTTTCTGGATTTATTTGTGATCGTATTCATCGATGACATCTTAGTATATTCTCGGACAGAAACAGAATATGCAGACAATTTGCACATTGCCCTTGGGGTTCTTCGGACTCGCGAGTTGTATGCTAAGTTTTCGAAATGTGAGTTCTGGTTAAATTCTGTGAATTTTCTGGGCCATATCATTTCAGCTGATGGCATTCGAGTTGATACTAAAAAAATCTAGGTTGTGAAGACTTGGCCAAGGCCTACAACGCCTACAGAGGTCCGTAGCTTTCTGGGATTGACAGGTTACTATAGAAGATTTGTGGAAGGATTTTCTTCTATTTCAGCGCCATTAACGAAGTTAACTCAGAAATCTGCAAATTTCCAGTGGACTGATGCATGTGAACGTTGTTTCCAAGAATTAAAAGACAGATTGACTTCAGCCCCAGTCCTGACACTCCCAGAAGGGCCAGATGGTTATGTTGTGTATTGTGATGCCTCCGGTGTCGGATTAGGCTGTGTATTGATGCAACACGGTATACTCATTGCCTATGCTTCAAGGTAGTTGCGGAAACATAAAAAGAACTATCCGACCTATGATCTTGAATTGGTCGCGGGTATTCATGCACTAAAGATTTGGAGGCACTATTTGTATGGTGTTCATGTCGATATTTATACCGATCACAAGAGTCTCCAATATATTTTCAAACAGAAGGAGTTGAATCTTCGGCAGAGATGGTGGTTGGAACTAGTAAAAGGACTATGATATGAGCATTCTATACCACATTGGAAAGGCGAATGTAGTAGCTGATGTTCTTAGCCGCAAATCGATGGGTAGTCTATGTGAGGTCCCTTTAGAGAAGAAATAATTAATTCGTGAGCTCCACCAGCTAGCTAGCCCAGGAGTTCGTCTAATTAATTCAGGTGATGCAAGAATTGGTATTCACAACCCAACTGTTTGGTCCTTAGATATGGAGGTGAGAGAGCGCCAATATGAAGACCCTCAGTTGAGTCACTATAGAGATACGTTTCCTAAGAAAGAGAAGTCGCCATTTGAGATTTCTGCAGATGGAGTTCTTAGGTACCGAGACCGACTATGTGTTCCAAATGTTACAGGACTACGTCATCGAATTCTAGAAGAAGCTCATTATTCTCGGTATTCTATTCACCCAGGAGCGACAAAGATGTATCACTATCTCAAGTTAATGTATTGGTGGGATGGAATGAAGAAAGACATAGCAGAATTTGTAGCTCAATGTCCAAATTGCCAACAAGTGAAAATTGACCATTAAAAGCTAGGAGGATTATTGCAAGCAATGGAAATTCCAGCCTGGAAATGGGAAGTGATTAACATGGATTTCATTGTAGGTTTGCCTCGTTCTCGGCGGAAGTATGACTTTATATGGGTGATCATGGACAGACTGACGAAATCAGCTCATTTCCTTCCAGTCAGAACCACATAATCGGCAGAAGATTATGCAAGGATGTATCTTAAGGAGATTGTAAGACTTCATGGTGTCCCAATATCTATTATCACAGATAGAGGAGCACAATTTACAGCTAAATTCTGGAAGTCCTTCCAAGAAGGTTTGGGTACTCAGGTAAGGCTTAGTACAGCGTTTCACCCACAGACTGATGGGCAAGCCGAACGCATTATTCAGACCTTAGAAGATATGTTACGGGCATGTCTGCTAGATTTCGGCAGTAGTTGGGATGACCACTTATCTCTTATTGAGTTCGCCTACAACAACAACTATCACTCCAGTATTCAGATGGCCCCGTATGAAGCTCTATATGGAAGGAAGTGTAGATCCTCAATTGGGTGGTTTGAAGTAGGAGAGGTACAGCTAATAGGTACAGAGTTAATTCAAAAAGTGGTGGAAAAGGTCAAGGTTATCCGAGACCGATTACCAACAGCCCAAAGTCGCCAGAAATCTTATGCGGACAACCGTCGGCGGGACCTGGAATTCCAAGTTGAGGATTGGGTATTCCTAAAGGTATCACCAATGAAAGGTGTAATGAGATTTGGCAAGAAAGGAAAACTAATTCCTCGATATGTTGAACCTTACAAGATTTTCCGCAAGATAGGCCGAGTAGCATATGAACTGGACTTACCCTCCGAACTTGAATCAGTCCATCCAGTTTTTCCATGTATCAATGCTCCGCAAATGTATTAGAGATCCCACAAAAATTGTGCCGGTAGATGATGTTCAAGTGACGGAAAAGTTGACTTATGAGGAGGTACCCATTGCCATACTAGATAGGCAAGTGCGGAGACTTAGAAACAAATAAGTAGCGTCAGTCAAAGTCTTGTGGCAAAATAATAACCGAGAAGAAATGCCTTGGGAAGCGGAAAAAACCATGAAGTCCAAGTACCTGCACGTATTTCAATACCCGGAAGAGATCTAAGATGAGACATCGATATTATAAGGTATGAATGCTTCCTTTTTATGCTTTTGGTCGTATGTGGCCATAATTTCTTGCTGTTATGGTATAGCCCTCTGAGGAAATGCTATTATGGGCTATTGTGATAGGATGGTAGCGCCATATTACAAGGGAAACTCTGGCGGAATTTCTGTAGGATTCCCGAGAACTTAACATTCGAGGACGAATGTTTTTAAAGGGTGGAAGAATGTTACACCTCAGAAAAATTTTATGTCGTCGTATGTTAGATAGAATAACATAGGGTGAGAAGTATATGACGCTTCTATACGAAAGAAGTAGTACGTAACAGTTCCCATTAATATTCCAAAGACGTTTGAAGCAAGAGAGGAAAGTTCATTGAAGAATGTCAAGCGTAAGTCGTGTTTCGAGAAAGGGTTTGCAAAGTACCGAGTTGATGTTGGTTTAATAACATCTTGAGGAAAAGTTATAATTCTCCTTAGATTGTTAATGAAGTGTTGAACAAGTGTTAAGAAGGTTCCATAAGGATTGGAGATCAAACGAAACGACGAGAATGACTTCAGAAGACTAGGAGTTATACGACGAACTTATACGGCCCGTATAATTTATACGGTCCGTATAAGGGACCGTATAACCTGTCCTGAGAAGGGTCCTCCACTAGAAGAATTATACGGTCACATATACGGACCGTATAGGTTATACAGACCGTATGTGTGTCCGTATAATACAGTCGGGACAGATTTTAAGTTCTATATAAGGAGGACCAAGTTCAATTCTTTCATTTCCCATTTTCTCTCCACACCTCAAGAAACCTCTAGAAATTTCTCCACACCATACCAACACATATACAAGGGAAATCAAAGATCAACTTCATTAATCCAAGGAAATCAAGTGTAAGGGGGTCTCTAGGGTTGCTTGGAGTTAAGA
The DNA here is from genome assembly GCF_019175385.1 of Lycium barbarum. Taxonomy (NCBI): domain Eukaryota; kingdom Viridiplantae; phylum Streptophyta; class Magnoliopsida; order Solanales; family Solanaceae; genus Lycium; species Lycium barbarum. Next base: position 53,943,655 of record NC_083345.1, on the reverse strand, counting down.
AACCTCTTTGGATTGAAGCTAGGATTTTTCTTCAAGTGAAGCATTTCCATCCAAAACTTATTTCTACATAATCAAAGGTGAGTTTTATGATCATTTCATGTTATTTAGAATATTGGGAGGTTAAAAGACTTGGATTATGGAAGGAAGTAGAAGATGGGTTACAAATATGAGAATAGTAGTGTTTTGGAGTAGTAGCTTCACATGAATCATGATTCTTGACACGTTACGAGCATAATTATTTTATAAATGGTATTGATAATATGGGAGAAACATTATATGGGGATGAATATGATGTTATATTATAGCTATGGTTATGAATGACTTTGAGAGGGAGTTGTGGGAATTGGATAAGGTCGAACTTGTCAAGTTATTGATTATGATATTATGAATATTGTTATTGATGTTGGGAGTTGTTATATCGTATGGAGGAAGTTGTACAAACCAAGGAAATGTTGCCCAATTTTCGTTAGCTTTAGCTTAAGCTTGATCATGTTTTTGATTATCTAATTCTAGTACGAATTCACTTGAAGATAGAATTGTGAACATTGGAGGAAAGCACTTAAATTGATAAGTTAGAGCGACAACAAGTTATGTAAGGCTAGTCCCTTATTTTTTCAAGGCATCATTCTTATGAAATGATTCCCTTTATCTTTCCATGACCTTCTTACATTCCGAAAACTATGAACCCATGTTTATAAAAGGCTTCCTATGAGATAAGATAAGAGATATACTACGAATATGATAATAATGATGATGAGTCTATGTGTAAAGGTTCTGAAGCTCATGATATGACATTTTCTACGAAGCCAATGATCCTTATATGATTCTTGATGTTGCTCATTGTTGTTACACTCACCTTATAATGCTAGTTCCTTCAAGGTGAGGCAGGGTGTTCATGACTATGCCATAATAGGAATCGAGGGTTCATGACCTTACGTCACCCCGCTAGAGTTATAGTTGTCCTTGAGTTCTTATGCATGCTTTATGATAAGTACTTGATCATAAGTTTATACTGTGCCTATATGGCCGAGCAGACACCGCTAAGGTGGGCAGCATATACACCATGTCTTGAGGGCATGGATAAACACCACTAGTGGGCGGGATGAGATGTTTACCCCGGACGCGGGCTAATGATAATCACACCGTACCTATATGGTCCGGTAGCTTATATATGCATACATGATGTGATGATGTTTATGATGTAAGTTAGCATGCATTATTCAGTCTAAGTGACATTCAGTTACAGGTTGTTCCTTACTTGATGTCCTCTCGTTTCTTCGATATGTTATTATTGTTCATGCCTTACATACTCATTACAATTTTCGTACCGACGTCCTTTTCTTTTGGATGCTGTGTTCATGCCCACAGATAGACCGGGAGGTGGCCCAGATTGATAGGAGCTATCAGCGAATTTACAGGAGCACTCCAATATTCTAGAGGTTCCATTTTTGAGAAATTATTTTGTGTATATATTTTGGCACGACGGTGTCCTGTCTCATCCTTATGTCTAGCACTCTAGTAGAGGCTCGTAGATACGTATGTGTGGATAGCAGATGTCCTATGATGACTACATTGTACATTCTTGTATATTGTTTTTGCAGCCGTGAGGGCCTATGTATATTCATTTATTGCGTTGAGGAGTATATGTGTTCAGGTGGGGTATGATGATTAGCATAATGAGCGGTGCTCGGTAGTCAGCTTCGGGTACCCGTCATGGCCCCTAGTCGGGTCGTGACACAAAATGACTTTGGACCTGGTAACTTCGGATGAAGTGGAGCTTACCAATCAAGCTGGAACTCGGCAATGTCTACTATGGAGGCCTGTTGACCTGTCTGTCAGGATCTGGAGGCATATCTGTAAACATATAACAAAACACGAGTTATGACCAACTCCTAAGGCTCAATTGTACGGCATGATCTGGAGATGAATGAAAGGAAACCAACCCTAAATGCCTAGTAGCTTCCGATTTATAAAATCTGGTGCACAACACACTTGTAAACAAGACTCTACTAGACACGACTTTGTAGACTCCCTGTGACACAAACCTGCTCTGATAACACTTTGTCACACCCCAATCTAGGTGAGGTGGACAGGTACCTAGTTCCCTTACTAACGTAAGTGACCCATCCCGTAAGACTGATAAACTTACTGTATTTGAAACATTTGAACATAAGCAGCTCCAAAATACACACACACACACATATGTGTGTGCATATATACACACACACATCATCTATATAGGTTGATGCCTTGTAGGCCCATGTGTATGATATATATACATATATATATCGTACACATGGGCCTACAAGGCATCAACTTGTACAGATGATGTGCCGCGGAATTACGGTACATTTGATGTCTTTTTATTGAGAGTTTTACTTGTTTTTAAGTGATTTCATTTCGTTTCATATGTTATTTGTTGTGTTGTAGGTGTTTGATGACCAAATGGAAAAAATAAGAAAAGTTGCACAAAAGCCCTGATCTGAAGAGTTATACGGACCGTAATATCATTTATGGACCGTCATTGCAGGCGTAACTGGAATGGAAAAAATTAGAAGTGTCAATTTTTACACCACGAGTTATGGCTACTTTTACAGACCATAGAATATTTCTACGGGACGTAAATCTCATCGGAACTCAATGATCAGAACAATGATTCAACTGAAGAATCGGAAGACGGTAGAAGGTACATACCATAATTCAGATTGACGGTCTATAAAAGTTGGTGTAAATGAAGACCTAGTTTTGAAGATTTCACTTTTACGGTGGCCATATCAAATTGAAGGACCATAATTATTTTTTACAGTCCGTAATTATTTCTGCCGGGGGAATTTTCATTAGAGTTAATTCCAACTTTTTGGACCATTATAAATAGTTTGTGTAGGGTTTTGTGGGTCATTCTCGTTCAGATTTTATCTCAATATTCTATAGCATAAAATACTCCCAAGTAGTTGAAGCTTCTGAGGAGAATCCTTTATTTTTTTCTCTTCTTTATTCCTTGTAAGCTTTAAATGCTTTCATTAATGTCTTGTTTTGTACTACAAACTATAAGTAGCTAAGTTTTTAATAATAAGGTTGTGAACCCAATGATGGGTGTTATGTTAATGGATGTTTAACATTGAATATATGCATAACTGGTTATTGGTTTCTATTTATTTTTTATGCTTTAAAGTTGGTTGGTGGTTGCAAACATTAACTTGTGCCATAAACCTTTTCTTTACTTGGAAAGTTGAGTTAGGGTTCAGTAGAAATTAATAGCAAGAACTCGAGGTGCTAACCTTGTTTTAATAAACTTACTTAGGGATAAGAGGAATTTACTTGGCATTAAATTAATCGTTCTTCAGCTCAACTATTTTACATTTGGAAAAGTCATAAAGAGGAAATACTTTCTAACTATTGGGAAATATTTGAGAGTCATTTGGAAACTAAGTGCATACCATACAATGACAAATTAGGAATATATCATATTAACACCTATTGCATTACACCTTATCAAAAGGGGACACAACCTTGCTTTTTTTCTTACATTAAAGTATCTTCAAGTCAAAATAGCAATTAGAAACATAAACTTTTTTTACAAATTACCGGAATAGGATTACGACTAGAGTAAAGTAACACACTACAAAAGTAACCTTTTCACACCATATTTCCTGTGGAATTCGACCCCAAGCTAGTTGGGTTACTACATTTGATAGCGACTAATTTACTCCATTTGTTAGGTTTAATTTGAGTGTATCAACAAACGTCTGACTAACAGAACATAGTCAGGACAGGGCCCCGACCTACTGGTAAGTCTATATACATGATCAAAACATGAGACTGCTAGACTCTGCTGCACTCCGGATGATATGGAGTCTTACCGAACAACTGCTGGATATTGGGACTATTTACTCCAAAGATCCGTCAGACTGACTATCTAAACCTGCAGCATCCCCGACAAAAGGGATGTTAGTACGAAATAATGTACCGAGTATGTAAGGCAACTAAATAACTGTATACTCAAACTAAATTGATATATTTGACATACTGAATGTAAACTAGGAAGTCAATGATAATCTAGGGTATACTTACTTGTCTCTAACTCATATCAAATAAATAATACTGAAATAAACTATACAGCCTTATTTAGGGCTCGGTGTGTCGGTTAATAGCCCTAAAGGCAAGTGTATAGCCTCAAAGACAAGTGCATAGTCCCGAAGGCAAATGTATATAGCTTGGAAGGAAAATGTATATAGCCCCGAAGGCAATGCACATATTTGTATAGCCCTGAAGGAAAAATACGTATCTATATAGCCCCAAAAGCAAAGTGTGTATCTGTATAGCCCTAAAGGCAAAGTGTATATGTGGCCCCGAAGGCTAGTGATAATATTGATACGCCCCGTAGGCGAATAGTAATACTGTAAATGATGTATAAAACTCTCTACTTCTCAACTGCACATGAAATAATGCTAACTGAATAGGAATTTCTGACAAGGGATAGCTACACCATAAACAAGATAGAATAACATAAACATCAACAAATAGAGATCTTATCTCAATCATCACTATCTATCATCAACAGATGAATCTCTCATAGTGCCCCACTATTAGTCGACACAATAGTGACATTCTCTTTGTTAATAACAATATTTCCTTCATGTAGCTTGAATTACGAAGGAAATTGCTGGCATAAAGTCATGTGTGAAATTTTGATGATTGATAAAGTCAACCTATAATAAAAAGAAACCAGGTCTAGATACAGGAGATAATTGACAAGGTAATTAAGAAAAGCTTGACAGTGGTTGAGATAAAATAGAGGTTCCAGACAATGTAAAAGGTTTGAAAAAGCAAGCAGCACAGGATGGTTAGAACAGGTCCATAGACATGTTCCATTGCAAATAAGCTATAGAAAAGAGCATACACATGAACCCATACTGCAAACATGTGTGCCAATGCAAATACCATTGCAATAATCAAATTAGAGAGAGAATGAACCATCTGCAAACATGATCTATCACAAAGACGGAGAAAAAGAGATGAAGATGACTCCGTCACAGTGCAATTCGTCAAAGAATAAAACAAGCATGAAAACGTGTTCTATCTCAGGAGTAATTAGGTGCAGTTGTTGAATGAATCAAAAGAGGAGATTATGACGAGAAAAGGAGAAGTTGGCTCAGATCTATTTTGTTCAAATAAAGAGAGTTGCAGACAAAGCATATGAACCAGGTCTGCATACATGTTCCAACATAGAGCAAGAATATGGTTGGAGTCACAGAGCTGATACAAGGATGAAGAAATAATTTATTCCAGCAATGAATAAATCTAAGTAAAGAAATACAGACACAGAGCGAAAAGCATGATGCTATGAAGTTTGTCAACATGTTCCATCATCCATCACTAAAGCAGGTCAAGATAGAGTCACATGAATGAACGTGAAGGGGATGATGAAATAGGTTCGTGAACATGTTCCATCTCTAACAGTGCAGAGATTCAGAGGCAGACAAACCAGGTGGATAAAACAGGTTCATGAACATGTTCCAGTGCAAGTCCTACTGCAACTAGGATTTGAAGATTTATGGTATAGTCTTGCCGGTCAAGTCATAGGATTCCTTGCAATAATTAAACAAGGTTCTTCAAACTCCTACAAGGATAATGGAGTCGATTCAAAAGGCAAGAATCCCAATTCAACACAAACCCTAATATATCTCATAGGCCTACTTGAAGAGGGTTTTATGTTTATCGACCTGCTATATAGTCAATCCTATATATGTGCAAATCTTACCAAGAAGAAGTTTTGCGCACCCTCAATGAGAGATTTCAGAATATTCAGTGATCAAAGAAGACATCAAGAATATTCAGAATCTAGGTGTGCGTCCCTACTTCAAGAATAAAGATGGAAGGACCTATTCTACTGTATAATGTTTTCCATTTCTTAAGTATAGAATTTTGTATTAGATTTTTTATCGAGTTGTACTTTATCCGATTTCATAGTAGCATGTAGTTAAGTACAAAAACGTTATAAATTCAACTTCAAGTTAGGGATCGACTTGAAGGTTGCTTCCTAGTCTAGGGAGACTATTAAGATAGGGATTAGATATTAGTTCCTAGGTTACAGGGTCTGTAACTTGAATTTGTAGAGGCTCACCGTTGTAGTGGAGTTTGGAGTAAATCCTAAAGAGGTGTAGGTCGTGGTTTTTACCGCCCTTGTGAGCCAGGTGGTTTCCACATAAAAATCATCGTGTCCTTTACTTTCCTGTTCATTATTATTGTGCAAACACATACGTAGAATAGGTAGAGAAACATGTTCTATCATGTGGCGCAAAATCTTGTATTGATCAGGATAGACACTTAGGTCGTGCAAATACAGCAAGTGGTATCAGAGCTAGGTTCTCCTAGAAGAGGCTAACACCTTAGGAGAATATCATGATGAATAATGCACCATCTACAGGACACTCTGAGGGTTAATCAACCAGAAGGCTATCGCTATTCGATGGATAATATTATCAATTGTGGAAGGCTAATATGGAGGACCACTTGCAAGCTGAGGATTATGAGTTATGGGATAGGTATGTCCCACAAAGAAGGCAGAAGATGGAACATGGGTAAAGAAAAAAAGGCTAAATATGTTGAAAGTGACTACAAGATTCTTGAAAAGAATGCAAAGGCCAAGAACACTCTAATTTGTGGTCTTGGACCTGATGAATATAATAAAATATTCAAGATTTATAACAACCAAATAGATTTGGGATGCCTTTAAGAGTGCTCAAGAAGAAACCAGCCAAGTAAGGAATTTGGAAAGGCTATGCTCTCTACTGATTATGAAAATTTCAAGATGAAGCCAAGAGAGACAATTGCTGAGATGTTCACCCGATACACCTCCATTATGAATGAGTTAACATCACTTGGGAAGGTTATTTCCACTGAGCATTCAGTAGACAAAATTTTGCGAACCCTGCCAAAATCCTTCAAGATGAAAGTCACAGCCATCAGGGAAGCAAAAGACATAGAAGAGATGTTTCTAGATGAACTAATGGAAAATCTAAAGACCTATGAGATGGACATAGAGGATGCTAGAATAGAAGAAGCAAGCTCAAAAAGGTCTTTAGCATTCAAAGCCAAAAATAGAGAGGATGAAGAGGACATGGCTCTGATTACAAGAAACTTCAAGAAGTTCCTAAAACAAGAACAATCAATGGAGAAAAGGCAACACTTCTGAGGGAACTAGAAGTTCTGAAAAATCCCAGACTTTTGGATTTTTCAAGGTTGAAAAAACTGTTCACATGATCAAAGATTTTCCACTATGGGAAGTTGAATTGAAAAGAGAGAGGGCAGAAAATGAGAAGAAAGAGTAGGAAAGGATGAACAAGGAAACCTCAAAAGCGATGACTGCCTGGGTTCTGATGATGACTCTAATGAAGAGGTTGACCACACTGGTCTCATGGCTTCTGATCATTTAGACACAGAGGAGGACATTAAGGTAATCATGTATGGGCTCAAAGATAAGTTAGATCAAATCAAAAAAGAAGAACATGGCCTTGATGAACATCCTTATTGATGAATATCAAGAGATGAGCACAAAGAAAGTTGAGCTACAGGGCAAATTTAAAAGCTTATAGGATCAGCTGGTGAATTGCGAAGCTTCCAAACAAAAAATTGAAAGGTAGAATTCACTATTGAAAGAACAAGTTTCTGAACTTGGTTCATCGGTCCTGGCTCTTCAATCTGAAGTTCTTAAGCTGACTATTAAACTAAGATAATGTGGGTTGAGTAGTGAACCCCGTGAGGTTGAGTTTGAACTGCAAAGAGTAAAAAGGGAGCTACATCTAGAGAAGGATTATCCAGTGACCTCATAGCAAAGCTGCTTATAACAGAGCATGATCTTGAAAGGGTAAATCATTGGACTCAAGCTTTTCAATTGCTCTCAAGTCTTGCTAATCAAACGCATAACATAACTACTAGACTAGGATTTGACAAAACTGCCAAACAAGAATCTTCAGGAGAAGAATTGTGAACTCTATGTGGGAATTTGGGACATTGCAAGATTAAGTGTCTAATGAACATAATCTACAAGGAGAGATATCTGAAGATTATAACTAGAAGCACTAATCCAATCAAGAAGGGTGGAACTGGTGTGAGAAATAGGTTCACTTGGGCTTTGCTGAATGGACCAAAAAAGAGCTGATCCATCCGATGGTCAAAGGAAAAGGACCCAAGCTTGCCTGGGTGCTTAAAACTAGCCCTTGATTGTTTTGCAGGAAAGAGGAGCAGAAGAACAAGCTATAATGATATGTGAATAGTGCTTGGTCAAGTTAGAAAGGGAATCACACGATTAATTTTGTTCACTCTCACAATGGAGAAAATAAGAATGTTGCAAAAGAAGTTCATTCACTCTTCCTAAATGAGAAGGCAATTAGACAGGGAGAACATCTGATGTAGCCACTATGGAACCAATCAAGGTCACTGCACTTACATGCGAAAATGAATGGAAAAGGATGAAAGTTTTAGGAGGCGTCATACCAACAAGGAACAAGCTTCAAATAATGAGCTTATGTAAAAGGCAAAAGCTGGAATAAGGGAGAAAGTAATTGTCCATAAGAGCAAAATGGAGTATCAACAGAATTGTGATTGTCCATGCATCCATAAAATAGGTTCAGGAACCTATTCCATAAAATAAAAGAAGATGGTCAACTGGAACAGATATTGTCCACTCTTGAGAATAAGGGCTAAAAGTTAGGATCACAAAGGCAGCAAAATCGGAGGGAAAATTCTTGGTTAAGGCCAAAAAAAAAAACATGTGGTCAGGTTTTGTACTATGCTTAGCATTTATTACGGCCAAAAAAAGGAGTCTAGCATGTTCATTCCATGGGAAATGAAAATAAATGTCAATAATGCTAGATTTCCAGCTTAGCTCAAAGTGGCATGACACACTAAAAGGGGGTAGATTAATCCCAGTGGCTTACTAAATTGAAGAAGTCTCCCCAAATGTCTTATAAAAGAAAGAATTATGTCGGTGTTGGGAATGATTAAAGTTGCACATAGGTTCCTTAAAATTTGGCTAGGAAGGTTGTCTCAGACTGTGTGATTGTTCAAAGTAACCAGAATATGTTGCTCAGTCTTGTACATTTAGTTATATGTCCTATGCCATATGTTATACCTCGGAAATTTCCCCGTGAACGTACAGTGAAAAGTTGCAGGGTTGCACTTTGGCCCAGTTGCTCGTAAAGTGGAATACGGCCCGTAAAGTAGTTTACAGACCGTAAATTGCTATCGTCCTCCAACCTTTCAAAAATTTCAACTTTCTGCCAAATGTCTAAATGGCTAAATACGACCCAGAATACGGACCGTAAATCGACATACGGCCTGTAAACTGTGACCGTAAACTACTATCACTCTAGCAAACCTTTCTGGTTCTGTTATACTTAAATACAGTCACGAAGGACGGATCGTAAACCAGAATACGGCCCGTAGAGTGGGTTTACGACCACTGTGCATGCCGACTACTTTTCATAAAAAAATCAGATTTTGTGATTAATATAACGGACCTTTTTCATTCATTTTCATTTCATTTCTCATCTACACCACTCAAGAACTCTCTAGAAAATTCTCCAAACACTTCAACCATAAGAATAACAAGGAAATCAATGATCAACAACATTAAATCCATGAAACAAAGTGTGTGAAACTCAAGTGAAGCTCATCCAAACCAAGAAGTTCCAAGAAAGGTGAGTTAAAGTATAGAAAGTCTAATGATGTTATTTATCGCTTACACTCACCTTATATGCTAATTCCTTCAAGGTGAGGCAGAATGTCCATGATTGTTCCATAATGCAATCGGGGGATCACGACCTTACGTCACCCCGATAGAGTATGGTTGATCTTGAGTCTTATGTATGTATTATGATAAGCTAAGCATATTGTGATGAGCATGTGATGATATTACTATTACACCGCGCCTATTTGGCCGGGCAGTCACCGCCCAGGCGGGCAGCTATATGATACACCATGGCCAAATGGCATGGGCAGACACCACTGGTGGGCGGCATGAGATGTTACCCCGGACGCGGGAGGCCTGGACGCAGGCTAATGTTATGATTATCACACCGATCCGATACGGACGGGCAGTTTGTACATGATGCATATATAGTATGACGATAAGCATGAGCATGGCAGCATGACTTGTTTTCTTTATACTTGACAGTCGGATTCAGATGTCCTATACTGATATCTTCTTTACATCATTGTTTTATTTTATTGTTTATGCCTCTCATACTCAGTACAATATTCGTACTGACGTCCATTTTCTTTGGACGCTGTGTTCATGCCCACAGGTAGACAGGCAGGAGAGCTAGATCCAGATCCGTAGTAGCTGTCAGCTGAATGGAAGCCCTCAATTGTCCCGAAGGTGCTTATGATTATTCTTTTGCATATATAAATAGCCATGTATATGTATTTTTGGGCACGACGGGGTCTTGTCCCGTCCCTATGTTCAGTACTCCAGTAGAGGCTCGTAGATACATAGTGCGGGTTAGATGGTCTCACGAGGTCGCTACTGTATATATATATATATGTACTATTTTGATAGCTTAAAGGCTTATGTATATAAAAGTGTTATTTTTTGAAATGAAAGGTGATTCTCTTATGAGTTGAGTATAAAATTGATAAAAAGAGCATTAAATGAGTATGATGAGTAATAGAACGAGCGGTGCTCGGTGGTTAGCCCCGGGTACCCGTCGCGACCCCTAGCTGGGTCGTGACACCATAATAGGTTCATGATCTTTTTAAGTCTAACATTATGACTGTCACAGAAGCAGGCCTAAATTCAAAGATTGCATATGGTTAGCCAATTCCTTATGCACGTATTCTTTTTCCTATAGTCAGATCATGGAACAACTCTGACAACTTGTTCTCCCTATCCTAGCCTACTCTAGCTGTCATTAAGCATGTATTGAGAAGAGAAAAAGTGAGTTATGATTATAATCCTTGAAAAGCTACCACTATCAAATCACTCTCTTCCCAAAAAGACTCTTCAGTTACCCTTTTCATCACTACATAAACCGGCTACAACTCATCTAAATCTCATCCACTACACTTCCTCATCACGGAACCAAATGGAAAAAATGAGTGATGAAGACATAAGGGTTCATGGAGAAACAAGAAAGGATGAAACAAAGAAGAACCATCTACGAAAAAAGAATAATCCGAATCTTGGATCTCATAGGCAAAATCTGTAGAAAAAGATGGAAGATCTATTTCGGGTTAAGAATGGAGCATGATCTGAATATTGAGCTACAAGTGCCAGAAGGTATTCTGAGGGGCATAAATTCCAATATCTTATCAAAAACAGATGTTAGTTTGGTCGATTCAGATCCATGAAAAATGATGACATTCCTTCCACTGATTTTGATGATAATTGTGAGATGAGCTCTTGTTCTGCCAATGAAAAGACCCTTATAGCCAAACACTCTCCACATCTCCCAGATAGGACTTCCTAGAATTTGGTCTAGAAAATTACTTTCCTTGTAACACTTCTTAGCGTCTAAGTTCCAAGTCTAGTCAAATGATCTGATATATAATTGTACTCAAGGGACTGAAATTATACTTGTTGATGCTAATAAAAAGGACATTGATTAACTGTTACATATCTTAAATATCTATGCCTCATCTATATGACTAGAATGTTTTGACTTAAATGAGTGACTGTTCTTATCTTGTGTATATGCGATAGCCTCAGTTGCCATGATTTTAATATTGATTAAAATTTACTGGCCATAATCTGAGTTAACTTTTTGATGATGCCAAAAGGGAGAAGATGATCACTGTGCTGTGATTACTTGCTTTATGACTCATATGCTAACATGGTTCTACCTCAATGTAAATATTGGGCTATGAGATGTTTAAAACATGTTGTACATGGCGTAAAGAGCACATGGTTTGTCATCATAAAAAAGGTGGAATTTATTGGCATAATGCCATGCGTGATGTTTTGATGATTGACAAAGTGAACCAACAATGAGAAAAACTAGGTCAAGCTATGGGAGATAATTGACAAGGTAATTAAGCAAAGCTAAAAAGTGGTTGAGACAAAGAAGAGGTTCCAGATAATGTAAAAGGTCCAAAAAAGCAAGAAGCACAGGATGGTAAGAACAGGTTCATAGACATGTTACATCACAAAGAAGCTACAGAAAAGAGCATACACATGAACCCAGACTTCAAACATTTGTGCCAATGCAAAGACAAGTGCAATGATCAGATCAAAGAGAGAATGGACCATTTGCCTACATAATCTATCACAAAGATAGAGAAAAAGAGATGGAGATAACATAGTCATAGTATAGTTCATCAAAGAATAGAACAAGCATGAAAACAGGTTCTATCTCAAGAGTCATTAGGTGCAGTTGTTGAATGAATCAGAAGCTAAGAGATTATGAAGAGAAAAGGTGAAGATGGCTCAAATCTATTTTGTTCAAGTAAGGAGGGTTGCAGACAAATCACATGAACCAGGTTTGCATACATGTTCCACCATAGAGCAAGAACATGGTTGGAGTCATAGAGCTAATACAAGGCAGAAGACATGATTTATTCGGGAAATGAATAAATCTAAGCGAAGATATATAGACACAGAGCGAAAAGCATGATGCTATTAAGTTTGTCAACATGCTCCATCATCCATCACAAAAGCAGGCTCAAGATAGAGTCACATGAATGAGCAAGAAGGGGATGATGAAACAGGTTCGTAAACATGTTCCATCTCTGACAATGCAGAGATTCAGAAGTAGACGAACCAGGTGGATGAAACTAGGATTTGCAGATTTATGGTATAGTCTTGGTGATCAACTTGTAGGATTCCTTGCAATAATTAAAATAGGGTCTTCAGACTCCTACGAGGACAATGAAGTTGATTCAAAAGGTAAAAATCCCAATTCAACCCAAACCCTAATATATCTCATGGGCCTACTCGAATAGGGTTTTGTGTTTGCTGACCTGCTGTGCAGTCAATGCAATATATATCCAAGTCTTTCCTATTATAAGGTTTGTGCACCCTCAAAGAGAAATTTCAGAATATTGAGCGATCAAAAAAGACATCAAGAATATTTAGAATCTGGGCGTGTGTCCCTAGTGTAATAAGAAATATTGAAGGAGCTATTCTACTGTATAATGTTTTCCAATTCATAAGTATAGACTTTTGTATTAGGTTGTTTATCAAGTTGTACTTTATCCGTTTTCATAGAAGCATACAGTTAAGTACAAAGATTTTGTAAATTCAACTTCAAGTTGTGAATCGACTTGAAGGTTGCTTACTAGTCTAGGGAGATTAGTAAGATAGGGATTAGAGGTTAGTTCCTAGGTTACAGAGTCTGTAACTTGAATTTGCTGAGGCTCACTATTGTAGTGGAGTTTGGGGTAAATCCTACAGAGGTGTAGGTCATGGTTTTTATTGCCCTTGTCAGCCAGGTGGTTTCTACGTAAAAATCATCATGTCCTTTACTTGTTTGTTCATTATTATTGGGCAAACATATACGTAGAATAGGTAGAGCAACATGTTCTATCCTTAGGCAAAAATCTGGTATTGATCAGGATAGACACTTATGTCGTGCAAATACAACAGAAGCTGACTTTCATTATCTCGATTGGAAGGTCGACTTAGAGGTATGTAATGGCTAGGTGTTACCTATTTATTTGGCATGAATCTGTAGCAAGTTTACCCCCCTTGATTATGAGCTCCAAAATAGAATTATAGGGAATAATTCATTCATGTATTTGATGACCTCATGATCCTCTTATTTGATATCTACGTAGTGGCCCGAGTTTTATATGTATGTTAGTAACTTGTGCCCCATTTAGAAAGTACAATTGAGCCACAACGACTCCCTTGTAAAGAACTCTTATCGCATAATGATTATTAGTATGAGGTTCATCTAGTCATGTGCTTAGCAGACCCATACATGTTCTACTTGGTAGTATCCCGATGAGTTGAGTTTCTTATGTTTATTAGTATCCTTTGGTTCTATTTAGAAATCATATACGAGCTACAGTAGCTCCCTTATGAGAACATCTGTATTGTGTCGTCTAATAGTCGGTTACTATGAGAGATTCATCTATTGATGATAGATAGTGATGATTGAGATAAGATCTATATTTATTGATGTTTATGTAATTCTATCTTGTTTATGGTGTAGTTATCCCTTGTCAAAAATTCATAATCGGTTGGCATTGTTTCATATTCAGTTTAGAAGTAGAGAGTATATGTACATCATTTGCAGTATTACTATTCGCCAACTGGCCAGACAGTATTATCACTTACCTTTGGGGCCACAGATACACTTTTCCTTTGGGGGACTATACAGATACACACTTTACCTTGGGGCTATACAGGTGCATTATCTCGGGGCTATATATATTTGCCCTCGGGGCTATGAATTGCCTTTTGTTACACCTCAAAAATTTTCATGTTGTTAGTGTCATAAGTAAACTAGAATAAGCCCGGAAAGTACATGGAACCCTTATAAGGTTAAGGAAAATTTTTAGCAAGTGTTAAGCGAGTATCTAAAGGTTTCTAGGTTAAACGAGTCAAAAGTGTTATAACCCGTACTTTCGGGGTTAAACTAGGGGTGATTAATATTGTAAGGATGTCGTGTTTTAAAGTACTTGAATCATATAATATTTTTATGTTAATTTTTGAAGTCAAGAAAGTTGTAAAATAAAAGTCGGCGAAAAGTATCGCAAGTTACGTTCATAAATCTTGCTAAAATTTGGGTCTAATGTCACTGAGCTTTTCTCCTAATATACTTATAGTTATGGGGTTTTCCACCAATAAAATGGAAGGTATATAAGTCTAGTTCCAATGCATTAAGCCCTTCATCAATGCGACGTCGGAGTAGCGAGATATTTGCAATTTCGCGAGACTGCGCAGGCAACCCCTTTTGGGACCCACTATGGCGATGGACAACCTTCTTTTGTTTTAAATACGTTTGAGGGTTCATTTTAACTCATTTTCTGCTCAAAATTCGTCCTCATACTCTCGAAAACCCTCCCAAGCAGTTCATAAGTGATTAAGGGTGAGCGTTGATGATTTAGCCCAAGATTAACCTTGGAGATTAGCTTAAGTGAAGATTGGCACTTCTATGATGTTGTATTGCTATTCAGGGCTGTTGTAAGCTTGGTAACTCTTGGATTTCGAGTTGAAGCTACTGTAAGAGGTAAGTATACTATGTAGTTGATTTTTCTTAAGGTTAATTTGATGTTGATTAAGTTAAATGGAAGGATTAAACATGAACTATTATCTAGAATTGGTAATTGGAGTGAGTTGGAATTGTGGACTGCTTTTCTTGATATATATGTATGTTAAAGGGCTGTAATTATTGATAAATTACTTCTTAATCATGTTAAGACTATTTTCAAGTTAATATAAGAAGTTTTAAGGAGCGACAAGGGGTACAGGGTTTCCAATCCGAGTTTGCCGCTCGTCGTGATGTAGTTGTGACTTGTTGGTGTTGTTTGGCTTCTTGTTACGGATATGTATTTTTGTTGGACTGTACTGATTGTTTTTGTTAGCATATTTTATTGAAATGGAGTCCTTGTTATAGGGGAGATGGTGCCCAAATTTGCTTAGACTAGTTACTAGCTTAAGTTACAAACGTAACCTCCATTTAGTATTAATCATGAGCCTCATTGTGCTACTGTAGATTGAATTTTTTTGTGGCTGCTTGAGAGGTATTAGCGATTCAAGGAGATAAAGGTATGTAATGGCTACCCTTTGTTTTCTTGGCATGATCCTGTATGTAGTTACATTTATTGAATTTTAAAGAAAGAGAACTATTGTTTAGAGCTGTCATAGAGGCGTAATGCTTCTAGATGTGGTATTGTATCTTCCGAGGGGTTTCTATCTACTCTTTAGTTCACTGTTAATAGAAGAGTCAGAAAGAAATAAGTTTATGTCTTTATGTATTTCAGTTTATACTTGATATATATCATGATATTCATATATTTTCTTTAGCCTGGCCACTTGGTCAGAGGGACACATATGCCTGGCCTACGAATCAGTGAGACAGATTTTCCTGGCCTTATGGTCAGTGAGATTTTATGAAGTAAGAGCTTAACGAATTTCTTAAAGCGAGATTATCGACTAGAGCTTGTCTTAGAGGCGTATAGCCTCCCTAGTGTTGTGTTGTATTTCTGAGAGATTTTTATCAGCTTCTTGTGTTCCTTATCCTAGAGAAAGGTATAAAGAGACATGTTGTCGTCCTCACATATCTAAGTTTATACTTGACATGTTTCGACTCAGAAGTAAAAGAACTTGTTTTCCAAAAGAATTCCACTTCCATTTCTTTAGAATTAGATTGCTATTATCTGATTTGTCCTTTGTCGGGAGTACTTTTAGTGTTAGATCTCGTGGTTGTGTAATAAAATTATGATAGTTTGGTATAGATGTTGTTGATAGCATGTTGGTTGTTACAAGACAATAGTACCAAGCCTGTACGGCAGGGTAGACAAAGCACCGAGCCTCCGACGACCGGATAGAGATTTCACCAAGCCATCTATGGCCGGGTAGAGATGCAGCAAGCCACGCATGGCCGGGTAGTTGGCACCGAGCCTCAAATATGGCCGGGTAGACTCGATAGTACAGTTTTCTTATGATTTGAGTAGAGGTAGATCGATGTACTTCACAGGTTTCTCTAATCCTTGTTTATTTCAGTCGATTTATGTTATTTAGATTCAGTTGTATTCCAGTTTCAGTTATCTATTGCCTTACATACTTCGTAAATTGTTTCGTACTGACGTCCCTTTTGCCGGGAGTGATGCATTCATGCCTGCAGGTACAGATAGACAGACTGACAGACCTCCCCAGTAGACAGGACCCGATATCAAGTGATTTGTGAGCTCCCTTTGTTCAGAGTTTCCAGGTCTTTTGGTGTCTTTCTTTTGAGCTTACGGATTTGATGGGTAGCCCGGGCCCTATACCGTCTATGATATAGTTATTCTTTCTTTAGAGGCTTGTAGACGAGTCCTGTATATAGTGTGCTAGTGTGATATCCCTGTTGGCTTGTATATACCTATCTTGGTACTATTGGTTTTGTGCGATCATAGCAGCCTCGCCGGCTTGCTCAGTTATGTATATATGTTTGGGTGTGTGTACCCAGTTCAGACGAGATAGTCAATGTTTGTCTGTGTGCAGGTATGCCCTATCGGCCTAAGTTGAGGGTTGCCTCTCCAGAGTTATAGTTATTAGAGTGGTTCAGTCAGGCTGAGTGTGGCACCGGTTGTCGGCCACACCTCTCCATATTTGAGGTGTGACACCTTTGGGGCTATACACTTGCCTTCGGGGTTATTCACTGACACACCGAGCCTTATATGAGGTCAGATAGTTAATCCAGTATTACTTATTTGATATAAGTTAGAGATAGGTAAGATACCCCAGATTATCATTGACTTCCCTGTTTACATTCGGTGTATCATGTCTATGAGTTTAGTTTGAGTTTACAGTTTTTTAATTACCTTACATACTTGGTGCATTATTTCGTACTGACATCCCTTTTTGTCAGGGATGCTTCATTTCATGCTGCAGGTTCAAATAGTCAGTCTGACGGATCTTTGGAGTAGATAGTCCAAATATCGAACAGTTGTTTTGTAAGACTCCATATCATCTAGAGTGCAACCAAGTTTAGAAGTCTCATGTTTTGATCATGTATATAGACTTATGGGTAGGTCGGGGCCCTGTCCTGACTATGCTATGTCGATCAGATATTCTTAGAGGCTTTTGTAGACGCATGTGTACTTGCGGTCAGTTACCACATATTAGTCAAACGTCTCTACATGTTGAGGCCTTGTAGGCCCATGTGTATGATATATATTTATGTATGTGTGTGTGTGTATATATATTTATAGATACATGTTTTTGAGTGCTTATATTCAGATATTTCAAATACAGTAAGTTTAACAATCTTACAAGATAGGTCTCACGTAAGTAAGGGAACTAGGTCCCTATCCACCTCACCTAGGCTGGGGTGTGACACCATTATTCAGATTTCTAACATATAGAATTAAGTGAGCCTTTATTTGGTCATTATGGTCATAACCGATAGGCTGATTTATTTCCATGCCCTAACATTCACTTTTCTATACCTAAATATTTGGAGGTCTTCCTTTTGGTGAGATATAGAATACACATAAACATATATTCTCTCGCTTATTCATCTTCCTTCATTTTGTTTTTCTGGGCGAATCAGTTTGTGCAAAATCCAAACTTCTAGCCTCTAGTGCAAGTCTTTAGGAGTGTTGTAAAACCTCGGGGAGCGACCGGTCTAAACTATTTACACCATAGTTGGTCCGAAATCGCTTTCAAGGCAGTGGTTCACCACGACACAACGTTGATTCGATAAGTTGTTTTCTTGTTTTATTTGTTCTTGATCAATATTATTATATTTTTTACTAACAATATGAAAGTGATTTATACAATATTGTTCAGATGGCTATATCTTTTAACAAAAATCTTCCCTATTTAGCAAAGCTAGAGCCTTTGGACGGAAACACTTTTAAAAGCTGGTCTCAAAAGTTTTTTTTTCTTTGAACACTTTGAAGTTGATTATGTTTTGTTTGACGAACCACCTATTGATGTTCCTAACACTGTGTTATATCCCGTATTTTGTACGTTTGGATATTTCAAGTAGTGGTAAGTTAAGGGAATGACCATCATCCAAAATTATTTTAATGTACAAGTTGGTTATGAATATTATTTATGAACATTATTACTATGGAAATATTAAGAGAGGCTAAGGGCAAAAAGGGAAATTCACAAAATGGCCCATGGTAATATTGCGGAAGGCTAGGGGAAAAATGGGAATTTCACAAAGTATTCATGAAGGTCCTTGAAGGGCCATGTTGGTCGTGTGGCATGTGTGGTATATGTCCACATTTTTATTTAATGGGGACTAAAGCTTACATAATAAGACACGTAGTCTTCTTTGTTTAATTTCAAGAAACTTCAAGAAAAATAGAGAAGGGGACATGTGGCCACCCTTGTGTGGATGATATATATATATATATATATATATATATATATATATATATATATATATATAGGAGAGAGGGCCACTCTATTCATTAATTTTAAATCAAGAAGCTTGGAGAGAAAAGAAACAAAAGAAGAGAGAGGGAGGTTCGGCCATGGTTGGCCGAACTTGGAGTTGTGGGAATCAATTACAAAAAAATTATTTCGTCTTGTATTCCAAGTAATTGGAAGGTCCTTGTCAACATGAAGGTGTTGTTGGAGCAATTAAATCATTCATTTGTGCAATATGTGCCCCCTGGCCGAGTGAAGAGATAAGTGGAGAAAGGTATGTGTTCAACCTTCCCTTACGTGTTTTATGGATGATTTGTGAATATTATAGAAGGTAGAAATGGATGAAGTTCATGAAATATGAATATGGGGTGTTGGCCGAATATAGTTGTATGGTGTAGAACAAATGAATTGATTTTATTTAATAATTTGATTATTGTGGTTGTGAATTCCATGATGTAAAATGAGGATTTAATGGCTTGAAATGAAGTTGTAATCGTTGTGGTGTCGTTGTGGAAGTTAATGTGACGTTAGTGTGGTTTCTTATAGTTGTAAGAATAAATTTGATAATGTATGGGTTGTAAATATAATTCATGAATTTGGAAATGAGACATGTGTTGGAAGATTGCAAGTTGGGTTGTTGTGATTGAATTTGAAAGAAGGAAATAGGTTGTTATTGTTTTTGCTGAATTTGGAAGGTGTCGGATGAAGTAGTATATTGATTGAGTCGTTTTGAATATTATATGAATTAAATTGAATATAAATGAAATGTCGTTGAATTATATGACAAAGGTTGTTAGTATTAGAATGCATTTTGAATTGATTGTTGATGTTGTTGGTATTGTTGCTGATAGTTTGGCCGAGTTGAATTCTCAGATTATTGATTGATAGATTGGCCGAGTTAGATTCTCTGGGATGATGTATTTACCGGGGAGATGCTGCCAAAATTTCGGCAGATTATAAATGAATTCATTTGAAGGATTAAGACAAGTATATGGTGATGAATCTAATGATTGCGTCAATCTTCTTGAATGTAGACTAGCGATAACGAGCTTGGACAACTACGCGTAGAGAATAGGACGTGGAACAGGTATGTTAAGGCTCGTCCCTTTCTTTCAAAGGCATGATCCCGATGTTATGATTTCATAATTGTTTCCATATTCTCCTTGTTTTCAAAAGATAGATGTTTATGATTTCAAGGCATGATTCTTTTCCGACAACCCTTCAATGTTTTCCAAAAATGTTCGTATTTTTCCAAAACAAAGGTCTATGGTATTGTAAGTTTTTATGACAGAAACGATGGATATGTTTTACAACGATATTGATGATGTCGAGGATGAGAATATTTCTATGATAACTATGATAAGAATGATTTCATGTTTAAAGGTACTTGGTACGATTACTGCTTGATTTTTCCAAATATAGCTTCTGAAACGTTCGTAAAAGGTTCTGTACTTCAAACGCTCATAACTTTCTTATACTAAGTCAGATTGACCCGAAACTTGTTTCTGAGCCTTCAGGTGTCGGTTTATGTATGCTGTTATTCATTGCTAGTCTCGTCTTATAATAATTGTTCCTTCAAGGTGAGACAAAGTCATGATGATTATTCCATAATGTAATCGGAGGTTACCGACCTTATGTCACTCCGATGGATACATGACTTTCTTTGGGCTCTCATGCATGCTGCTTATATGATATATGTATATGTATATGGGGGATATGGAGAAAAGGGCCATATGTTTCGCTATAGACTCATTGCCACCTGGTCAGTTGGCGTAATATCATCCCGGACGCGGGACATATGCGGGGGAGCTGACGTATTCGGCGCTATGATATGATATGTTCTATTTTCTTTATATATGGAAAGAAACGTTTTTCAAAGGAACGCTAAGCATGCATGGCATCCGCCCTAAGAGGCACTCAGATGTACAGGTTATCCTTTTATCTCATGATATGCTCTATATCTCTATTATGTGGTTCTTCATAATTACATCTCTTACTACGTTACTATTCATGCCTTACATACTCGGTACATTGCTCGTACTGACCCCCTTTCTTCGGGGGGCTGCGTTTCGTGCCGCGCAGGTACACCCAGATAAGCTGAAACCATTAGAGAAGACGTTCCAGCGGAGTTGGCAAGCTCCACTTGTTCCTGGAGTGCTGCCGAGTCAGAGTATGTGTGCTATGATGTCTTGTTCGAAGTTAAAGACTTTGCAGACAGAGTCGTGGGTGTAGTATGTCAGTCTTGAAAGTGGCTTCGCCAACCGATGTGTTTTTATATATTATGTTACAGATCCCACATGACCACAGATTTTGTTTGATTTGAGAACAACGAAAGAAAGACTCTGAAGGCTTAACTATGTTTTTCATTCCTTATTGATGTAAAAACCTAAAGAGTTTATGTATGTAATAAGAGTCAGCGGGTTCGCTCGGCTCTGAATATGGGGTCGGGTGCCCATCACACCCTAGTAAGATCCGGGTGTGACAAAGTGGTATCAGAGCAGGTCGTCTTAGGGGTTGTCTGCAAAGTCGTGTCCAGTAGAGTCCTGTTTATGGGTGTGAAGCCGGCCACATTTATAAACAGGAGGCTGCGGGGCATCTAGGGATTGTTGACCTTCTTTCTGTCTTAGATCGTGCGATAGAGCCAAGTCATAGGAAAATGGAATTCCTTATACAAGCCTTACCTACGACGGAAGAAGGTGAGAAGCGATATGGAAAGTCACAGGGGTAAGTATTGATATTCTGTTCTGTTACCTAAAACTGGAGGCTCTGGATGGCTGAGATGTGTCGTATACGTATGTATGCCCTGTAAGGTATTGTCGATATTTGCTGCGTACAGATTTGGAATAGTAAGGATTGCAAAGGAGATTCTGTCAGAATTGTTGGGTATGCGTAACAGGAAAAAGCGTGGAAAGGAAACATTGGAAACAGACAATAAGTGAGATGCGCTGTTTAGAGGAGTTATGGATTTGGGTATGGCGTGAAAAATTGCGAGAAAGACGATTAGTAGTCCGAAGGACTAAAATGGATAACGTTCGAGGCTTAGTAGGAGCAAGGTCTGCTAAGGGATTTAGAGAAAGTCGACAATTAGTTTTGCTGTGGATTATTAGGTAAGGATGGTGAGTGGGAGTCCAAACAGGCTGATAATCGAGTATGCATAAGTAATGACGACGAAGGCAAATTTGTCACCATCAGGAATCTAGGAATCTAGGACGAAAGGTAGTGATATACGAAGGTGAAGGGTAAAATAGTAATTGTAAAGGGAAGGACGTGTTATGGAAATGTCTCGGAATCTGTAAGACTTCGATTTGCTCCAGATCATGTAATAAAGGTCATGCGAGGAGGTGCACGCAATTATATCAGCATTAAGGCATCGGATTCCATCGAAGTTTCGAGGTTAAGCGTGCTAAGGTGGGAGCAATTTTAGGATGGGTGACCCCCTGGGAAGTATGCAAGAAATTCTTTATATCCAGACATAAGAGACAAATGAGAAGTTAGAGTAACCTAAGGGAAACTAGAGTATACGGAATGGCTGGAAACCTTAAGAGGTCGCATAAGACAAGGTAGGCTAGACTGTAGAAGAGACAGAAAGTGTGTCACAGCTCTGGAATTTTGGATAGGCTTGAATAGCGTTTGGAAGTATTTGTGGGCTAGTTGATAGTATAAATATATACATATATATATATATATATATATATATATATATATATATATATATGAATGCGTAGGATATCCCACATATGATTGTATCGGTGGGCGTGTGTGTCCCAGCAACCAGTACTGCGGTATGGAAGGCATCAATAGAATAAGGGTACCGAAGATCGAGTGACAGCAAAAATAAATGATAAAAGTGTTACAAGGTAAATTGACGTCATTTTCACTACAGGTTAAGATTGGAAAGTTTTAATACAACGATATTTTGAAAAGAAAAAGAGTGAGTAGATGGAAAACAAGGAGATCAAAGTGTCGGAAGGAGGTGAACGGTAAGAAACCTCAGTAAGTGAAGCTCCCAAGAGAAATTACCGGAAAAGTACGAGACTAATTGGATAAAAATTCAAAGGTAGGCATGTGAAAAGGATAAAGTATGGTAATATGGAACAAAAGAGGAGTATATGAGGTTCGAGAACCAATTCCAATAAGTAGGGCTAAGGGAATAGTAACCACGACAAGGAATGTAAGGTAAGAGAAAAGAATGATTAAGCCTTGTGACGATGTTAGAAGATTCCGGCCCTTGAAAGGTATATAAAGGAATAAAATGTGCAGCTAAATTAATGTAGTTGCCTCGGACATGAAGGGGGACTTTTTGCCGAAAGAATGACTCAAGAATAGAACGGACTTGCGACTTTAAAGTAAAAATTTCACGAACTTCAGAGCCGATGCCACAAATGGCATGAGGAGAAAAATGTTCGAGGAGGAAGGAACCTAAGGAAGGTTAAGGATCAAAGTAGGGAAAGTATACTAATGGGATGGTCCAAGGAAGAGGAGAGCATTTAGGCGTAGGGCAATTGGAAATCTCTAACCATAGGAGTAAAGAGAATACTTTAACGAGGGAATGGTAGGAACCCGAGTACGCACAAAGGAAAGAACAAGGATAATGGGTCGACATTGTTGATTTGGAAATTAATGGTATGGAATGAGAATTCAGGCGAGGTCTGAAAGATTTGATCTTGGAGGAAATGGAATGAAATGCAAGGAACGTGCGGGGAATACTGCCCGGTCATAACATCATAAATATAGTTAAGGGTTCGATGAACGAGAATAAAGAGAATGTAAACTGTAAGGATTCTATGCTGAGGGAAAAAGTAGTAGGACGCTCGAAAAATATCGACGCCCAGCTGCAGCACAAACGCGTAGCTAAGAAGAATTACGAGCAAGTGAGCTAAGCAAGTGAAAGGACGAATAGTGGATGGAAAGGTATGGAAATGTGGACAAAGGGATAACATAGATAGAAAGTAAAAGAAAAACTTGGGATAAGAAGTTTCGATATGTTATGCACAGAGTTGGAAAGAGAGATGAGGAATAAGGTATAAACGAAGACTTCATAAAAGGATTGTTGGCATATAAGGAGCCCCTTAAAGGGGGGGAGACCATATTGTATTAGGCCAAAAAGGGATCACAATATTTTCTAGTACCAGAAAAGGAAACCCATGACGTGGAATGAGGACTCGTGTAAAGACCCAGGAGTTCGAGTATAAGGAGAATAGGGTGAGGGATAAGGAATGGGCATAAAGAGAAGAACGACTATAAAAGGGACCCTCCCGAAGTATTATGACACCCCATAAGATTAGTTAAACATTCGAGGACGAATGTTCAAAAGGGGGGAGGATGTTATATCCCGTATTTTGTACGTTTGGATATTTCAAGGTAGCCGTGGTAAGTTAAGGGAATGACCATCATCCAAAATTATTTTAATGTACAAGTTGGTTATGAATATTATTTATGAACATTATTAGTATGGAAATATTGAGAGAGGCTAAGGGCAAAAAGGGAAATTCACAAAATGGCCCATGGTAATATTGCGGAAGGCTAGGGGAAAAATGGGAATTTCACAAAGTATTCATGAAGGTCCTTGAAGGGCCATGTTGGCCGTGTGGCATGTGTGGTATATGTCCACATTTTTATTTAATGGGGACTAAAGCTTACATAATAAGACACGTAGTCTTCTTTGTTTAATTTCAAGAAACTTCAAGAAAAATAGAGAAGGGGACATGTGGCCACCCTTGTGTGGATGATATATATATATATATGAGAGAGGGCCACTCTATTCATTAATTTTAAATCAAGAAGCTTGGAGAGAAAAGAAAAAAAAGAAGAGAGAGGGAGGTTCGGCCATGGTTGGCCGAACTTGGAGTTGTGGGAATCAATTACAAAAAAATTATTTCTTCTTGTATTCCAAGCAATTGGAAGGTCCTTGTCAACATGAAGGTGTTGTTGGAGCAATTAAATCATTCATTTGTGCAATATGTGCCCCCTGGCCGAGTGAAGAGATAAGTGGAGAAAGGTATGTGTTCAACCTTCCCTTACGTGTTTTATGGATGATTTGTGAATATTATAGAAGGTAGAAATGGATGAAGTTCATGAAATATGAATATGGGGTGTTGGCCGAATATAGTTGTATGGTGTAGAACAAATGAATTGATTTTATTTAATAATTTGATTATTGTGGTTGTGAATTCCATGATGTAAAATGAGGATTTAATGGCTTGAAATGAAGTTGTAATCGTTGTGGTGTCGTTGTGGAAGTTAATGTGACGTTAGTGTGGTTTCTTATAGTTGTAAGAATAAATTTGATAATGTATGGGTTGTAAATATAATTCATGAATTTGGAAATGAGACATATGTTGGAAGATTGCAAGTTGGGTTGTTGTGATTGAATTTGAAAGAAGGAAATAGGTTGTTATTGTTTTTGCTGAATTTGGAAGGTGTCGGATGAAGTAGTATATTGATTGAGTCGTTTTGAATATTATATGAATTAAATTGAATATAAATGAAATGTCGTTGAATTATATGACAAAGGTTGTTAGTATTAGAATGCATTTTGAATTGATTGTTGATGTTGTTGGTATTGTTGCTGATAGTTTGGCCTAGTTGAATTCTCAGATTATTGATTGATAGATTGGTCGAGTTAGATTCTCGGGGATGATGTATTTACATGGGAGATGCTGCCGAAATTTCGGCAGATTATAAATGAATTCATTTGAAGGATTAAGACAAGTATATGGTGATGAATCTAATGATTGCGTCAATCTTCTTGAATGTAGACTAGCGATAACGAGCTTGGACAACTAAGCGTAGCGAATAGGACGTGCAATAGGTATGTTAAGGCTCGTCCCTTTCTTTCAAAGGCATGATCCCGATGTTATGATTTCATAATTGTTTCCATATTCTCCTTGTTTTCAAAAGATAAATGTTTATGATTTCAAGGCATGATTCTTTTCCGACAACCCGTCAATGTTTTCCAAAAATGTTCGTATTTTTCCAAAACAAAGGTCTATGGTATTGTAAGCTTTTATGACAGAAACGATGGATATGTTTTACAACGATATTGATGATGTCGAGAATGAGAATATTTCTATGATAACTATGATAAGAATGATTTCATGTTTAAAGGTACTTGGTACGATTACTGTTTGATTTTTCCAAAAATAGCTTCTGAAACGTTCGTAAAAGGTTTTGTACTTCAAACGCTCATAACTTTCTTATACTAAGTCAGATTGACCCGAAACTTGTTTCTGAGCCTCTAGGTGTCGGTTTATGTACGCTGTTATTCATTGCTAATCTCATCTTATAATAATTGTTCCTTCAAGGTGAGACAAAGTCATGATGATTATTCCATAATGTAATCGGAGGTTACCGACCTTACGTCACTCCGATGGATACATGACTTTCTTTGGGCTCTCATGCATGCTGCTTATATGATATATGTATATGTATATGGGGGATATGGGGAAAAGGGCCATATGTTGCGCTATAGACGCATTGCCACCTGGTCAGTTGGCTTAATATCATCCCGGACGCGGGACATATGCGGGGGAGCTGACGTATTCGGCGCTATGATATGATATGTTCTATTTTCTATATATATGGAAAAAAACGTTTTTCAAAGGAAAGCTAAGCATGCATGGCATCCGCCCTAAGAGGCACTCAGATGTACAGGTTATCCTTTTATCTCATCATATGCTCTATATCTCTATTCTGCTGTTGTTCATAATTACATCTCTTACTACGTTACTATTCATGCCTTACATACTCGGTACATTGCTCGTACGGACCCCCTTTCTTCGGGGGGCTACGTTTCGTGCCGCGCAGGTACACCCAGATAAGCTGAAGCCATTAGAGATGACGTTCCAGCGGAGTTGGCAAGCTCCACTTGTTCCTGGAGTGTTGCCGAGTCAGAGTATGTGTGCTATGATGTCTTGTTCGAAGTTAGAGACTTTCCAGACAGAGTCG
Organism: Lycium barbarum; assembly: GCF_019175385.1. Taxonomy (NCBI): domain Eukaryota; kingdom Viridiplantae; phylum Streptophyta; class Magnoliopsida; order Solanales; family Solanaceae; genus Lycium; species Lycium barbarum. The sequence goes on along the minus strand of NC_083345.1, from coordinate 53,916,672 downwards.
TGGGTGTAGTATGTCAGTCTTGAAAGCGGCTTCGCCAGCCGATGTGTTTTTATATATTATGTTACAGATCCCACATGACCACAAATTTTGTTTGATTTGAGAACAACGAAAGAAAGACTCTGAAGGCTTAACTATGTTTTTCATTCCTTATTGATGTAAAAACCTAAAGAGTTTATGTATGTAATAAGAGTCAGCGGGTTCGCTCGACTCTGAATATGGGGTCGGGTGCCTATCACACCGTAGTGAGATCAGGGTGTGACACACCGCTACTGAAGTTTTTAACACTACTGGTAGTTCTACTACTACTGTGATAGTTGATGATGCAGCTAAAAAGAAATTTGAAAAAGATAACAAAACTATTAGAGGACATCTGCTGGACCATATGACTAACCCTTTGTTTGATTTATTTGTTACTAATAAATCTGCTAAGGAAATATGGGATAGTTTGGAAAAGGAATATAGAAGAAGAAGTATGTTGTTGGTCAGTGGATTAAGTTCGAGATGGTTGACCGTAAGTCAATCATGGAACAGGTTTACGAGTATGAAAACTTAACTGGTGATGTTCTCACCGAGGGCATGAAAAGGTGTGAGGTTATTCAAGCCATTGTTTAACTTGAAAAATTCCCACCTTCTTGGAGTGATTATAGGAACCAACTGAACCACAAGACGAAGAACATGACTCACCAGGAACTGATCAGTCACATGAGGATCGAGGATGCAAACAGTCTCAATGATAAGATAAAAGCTCTTTCTCTTAATTCTTCTAAACCTAACCTTGTGAAAACTGCTGGTACTGTTTTGAAAGACATGTTCAAAGGCAAACCAGAAGAAAGTCCTGAAAAAGGGACATGGAAAGAAGAAGAATCACTTCAACAAGCCGAACAACCAAATTCAGAAGTCGAAGGGACATTGTTTCGTTTGTGGAAAACTTGGTCACAGGGCTGCTCAGTGCTATCAAAGACAAGGGCAAAATTTGAAGCAGGGAGGACAAGATGTAGTCCAAGCCAATCTTGTTGAGGGGAATGAAGTGACCGTTGTTGTAGTAATTGAGGCGAACCTAGTGGCTAACAATACTAACTGGGTGCTGGACACAGGCGCTTCAAGGAATCTCTGCGCTAATAAGGAGCTATTCCATAACATTGGGGAGTCTACTAATAGCGAACGTGTCTACATGGGTAACTCCACTAATGCTGGAGTTATGGACAAAGGAAAATCCTACTTAAGCTAACTTCTGGAAAAAATTTAGCATTGAACAATGTTTTTTTATGTACCCTCCCTTCATAGAAACTTAGTTTCTGGAGCACTTCTCAACAAAGTAGGCCTTAAACTTATTTTTGAAGCTGATAAAATAATTATTTCTCTAGGAGGAGATATCTTAGTCAGGGTTTTTTTTTCCTGAACATTGGTCAAGAGATTGTCAATAATGCAAATGTTCCAATTCTGCTTATATTGCTGAGTCTGTTGATTGTGGCATAGTAGACTAGGTCATGTTAATATTACTTCTATTAAAAGACTTAGAAAAATGGAATTAATCCCTGCGATAAAAGTTGATGATTTTTGCAAGTGTCTTGTTTGTGTAGAAGTAAAACATATTAAGAAACCATCTAAACATGTTACTAGTAGAAAGAAAGAATTGCTTGAACTAGTACATTTAGACTTAGCTGATTTCAAGAACACAGTTAGTAAAGGTGGAAAGAAGTATTACACTACTTTTGTTGATAACTTTTCTAGGTACACTAAGATCTATCTTCTTAAGTATAAAGATGAGGCGGAAAGTATGTTTTCAAAATTTAAAGCAGAAGTAGAAAATCAAGAGACTTAGATCTGATGGGGGCGGTGAATTTAATACTAATACTGTAGAAGCCTTTTGTGCGAAAAATGGAATAATACATGAGGTTAGTGCTCCCCATACTCCCCAACAAAATAGTTTAGCCGAGCAGAAAAATCGAACCCTTAAGAAAATGATGAACTCTATGCTTTTACTTTCAGGTCTGTCTGACAACATGTGCCAGAGGCAAATGGGGGGGGGGGGGGGGGGGAGAGCTATCTTGTCTGCATGATATATTCTTAATAGATTCCCTCAAAAAAAGTTGGACAAGACTCTGCATGAGTTTTGGAAAGGGTTTGCCCCTAATTTTAAATTTTTGAGAGTGTGCGGGTGTTTGGCTAAGGTTAGTCTACCTGAATTCAAATGGGAAAATCTTGGTTCCAAGACTTTGGACACTATATTTATTGGTTATGCTCAAGATAGTGTTGCCTATGGATTTATGTCTTTGAATGATTATTCTATTTGTGAATCTAGAGACGCAGAATCTTTTAGCATGTTTTTCGTTTGAAAAATGATGTGTCTAGTGATGTGAAAAATATTACTTCTACATTTATTCCTTTTAATTCTAATGTTGTGCCTTCTTCTAATGTTGTTGATAATGAACATGAAATTGAATTTAGAAGGGATAAAAGATGTAGAATAGAGACTAGCTTTGGTTTTGATTTTATTACTACCTTCTTGCCTAAAAATTGTGATATTGATGTTTTAAATGATGAGTTAGTATCTATCTACTTAATGGAAGAAGACCCTAAGACTTATGATGAAGAAATGAGGTCAATAAATGCTCTGTTTTGGAAAGATTCCATTAAAAGTGAATTATACTCCATGGTTTCTAATCATTCTTGAGACTTGCATGTTTTGACTAAAGGTTGAAAACCAATAAGTAGCAAGTGGATATTTAAGAAGAAATTTGACCTGATGGTACAACTGATAAATATAAGGCTAGACTTGTGATTAGGGGTTTTAACCAAAAGAAAGGTGTTGATTACTTTGATACTTATTCTCTTGTGACTAAAATAGCGACCATTAGATCTCTTATTGCTTTAGCCACTATTCATAACTTAGTGGTATACCAAATGGATGTCAAAATAACATTTCTAAATGGTGGTTTAGAGGAAGAGATCTATATGACTCAACCTGAGGGTTTTGTGGTCCCAGGATAGGAAGATTGTCACAACCCAAAATCTCATTTGTGCCGTGACGGCTCCTAACCCAGCCCTTAGGCAAAAACCCAAATACATGCAAATCAAGATAACATAAGTAAATGCGGAGATAAAGTCAGACAATCCAAGGTACTTAAGTCTTAATAATACATAGATAGGAAATAGGTCTATGTCTGAAATCACTCCCCAAAATCTGGAAGTCACAAATACATGAGCAACTAATTTGAATACAAGTCTGGGAATAATACATATAGTTGTCTAAAACGTAGAAAGACAGTAAGTAAATGAAAGAATGAAGTCTAGCATTGTGGGACCCTCATCAACTCACCTTGAACTCTAAAAGTGTGCCTCACTGATTAGCAGAATCAAGTCCTCTACTAGCGCTCGGATCCAGACCTGCACACAAAAGATATAGCAAGTGTAGAGTGAGTACGGGAAGCCTGTGAACCCAGCAGCATCGTTGACCAACCCTAAACTATAGTGATGACGAGGGTTGGTACTTCCGATACTCCTTTTCTTGCTTAGTCAGTCTAAAATTCACGGTTTATAAGCATATAATTAGAAGATAAGAATCTAACATTACAATCGAGTCATAAAGTTCCTTCTTTTTGAGAATAATCATAAAGGTTCAACATTTCCATCGTTTTAAGTCAAGAACATGTGTAAAGATTCCATCTTTATATCAATTCTATCAAGTATGAGCATAAAGACCCCATGTTTATATCCTTAAACCCATGTATGACATGAAATCAAGTCAGACAAGCATAAGTAATGAAATGTAAATAATGAATGCGGTGCAAGTGAATGGTATGCCTAGCAATGTGTATATGCACCAATATACACACGCTACTACAGTAGGTTTCACGTGACCCATGGGGGACTCATGATATCCATATACCCACCCAAAATACCAGATCTCCCGGATCACATCAGGTCTCAGACATTCGGCTATAATATCATCATCATCATCATTCCATCCATGTACCATATACAATATCCGGCCTCTCATACCCCTGTCTTGTATATTCATTAATTAAATGCCAATAATATAATGAAACTATGAAGGGATATGCGTACACCATGAAAATGCATAATAACAAGTCAATGTCAAGTATATTTATGTCCTTTTCATAGTTTAGACGAGATGTGGAGTGATGAATGCAAATAAAGTCATTATTCACAATTATTCAACCAATAGTGCCCATCCTAGCCCAAATAAACAACACTCATACCAACCTAAATGTATTTATCCACCATTCCTCACGGCCCGAAGGCTAAACACATAATCTCCATCACAAGTCATATTAGTTCATGTTTTAGTTAATAATATAGATACACCAGTACCTGCATAAGTGCTCGTCACCTCACTAGTACGGGACCCTTAATTCCCCATTACACCCCTTTATTACAGTAACCAACACATACACTACATAAAGGGTCTAGTAAGTCTCAACTTGCCAAAATTCGAAGCCAAAGAGTTACTCTGCAGATTTCCCCTTCCTCTGAGCTTCCGACCGAATTTGTTCACACACATTATCTATATGAGAGTACAAGTTTAACGATACCCATCAAGTCATATAGGGAAATCAGGTCCAAAAAGTCAACCTAAATCCAAAACCCCGAAGTTCAAAACAGTAATTTATAGTGAAATTGATTTCAACATAGTTAAAATAATATTCTACGAGGTCACACGAATCCAACAATATCCATATTCCTATACTTTTGTCCGGATCCCAAAAACGAAGCAAAAAAGGTAAAATCGACCCCACAAGGGTAAAACTAGAATTTAAGCATAAAATTATCTTACCCATAGTCTAGATAGTCCATATCATAACAATCGAGAAGTTCTAACCACAAATGGATCCTCAATTTCATAAATCTCATCAAAACCTATTTCTATGGAAACCCTTCTTTTACTATTTAGAAATCATGGATAGAATCATAAATTAATGGAAGGAATCATGGATGAATACGTAGATTTAGGTTGTGAACTTACGTCAATGAAGAAACTTGTAATTTGCACTTGAAATCACCTTAAGCCGAGTTCTATAGCTTCAAAAATGGGTTGAGAAAGAATGAGGTTGGAATTGGGGATTTTATAGGTTCTGTTCGGCGATACACGCAGCAACAGACAATTGCCCGCAGGTGCGACATCACTTCTGCGGAGACATCTTAAGGTGCCCCTATGCGTAGATGTGAGGGAACCTACGCAGAAGCGGCTTCGCACCTGCGGACCATCTAACGCAGGTGCGAGACTTGCACCTCACCACCAGACCATGCTAATGCGAGCCCTGATGCACAGGTGTAGCTTCGCTTAAGCGGGCCAAGCACCACTGGTGCGACACGCTAGAAACAAAAAAATATCAAAGTCCGAAAACTTCTAATGCAACACCAGAAACTCAATCAGAACCCTATGAACATAAACCAAACATACATTTCTATGATAAAACACGCTATGAACTCGCTCACGCACTTGGAATTCTCAGAAGAGGTCATCCTAACCCGGTGTTGACCAAGGTCAACTCCAACACACCAAACTCCTAACTTTCCAACCAGCTACGCAAATCATACCCGAACGCCTCAAGACCCGAACTAAAGGCTCGACTAAGTCAAAGCTTACGTTTCGGACATAATGAAATCGATGAAACTCTCAAAATGTTTAATTTGCCCTAGATGTTGACTTTGGTCAAACATCTCATTTTCCTTAACTTAGAAAACTCAAATGTCACTAACACCAATCTAAAACCCACCCGATGGCCTCGTAAATTATGTCACCCATCCCCACAAGTCATAAATATCGAAATGAAACCACGAGAAGGGTATTTTGGGGCAAATAAAGTAAGGTCATAAGGATAAAATAACATTTTTTCTCGAACGGTAAATGATAGAAAGATACTTGGATCCTCAAAAAGTTAGGAATATCTAGGTCACATATCCGATTCTGTCTCCCAAGTCGCCTCCGTAACTGGACGGTGCCTCCATTGCAGTTTCACTGAAGCTATTTCTTATGATTCTGAACCTGTCTGCCCAAAATAGCTATCGGCTCCTCCTGAAAAGTCCGATTCTGATCAAGCAACACTGAATCCCACCGAATCACACGAGAGCCATCCGAATGGTACTTCTTCAACTTTGAAACATGAAATACGTGGTGAACACCTGAAAGACCCAGGGTAATGCCAACTAATAAGCTTCGTCCCCGATACGCTGGACGATCTTGAACGGACTAATAAACCTCAGACTCAACTTCCCTTTCTTCCTGAACCTCATCACACCCTTCATGGGTGAAACTTTCAACAGAACTCGCTCCCTAACAATGAACTCCAAATCACGAACGTTCTGGTCCTCATAACTCTATTGCCTACTCTGAGCTGTGAGAAGTCTATGCTAAATCAACTTAACCTTATCCAAAGAATCTCTCAACAAATCTGTACCCTAAGGACTAACCTCAAAAGCATCAAGCCAACCAATCGGAGAACGACATCTCCTACTAAACAATGCCTTAAATGGTGCCATCTCAACACTCGAATGGTAACTGTTGTTATAAGCAAACTCTGCCAAAGGTAGAAACTGATCCCAATGACCACAAAAATCAATCACACAGGCCCACAACATATTCTCGAGAACCTGACGCGCAAATTAACCGTCAGTTTGAGGATGAAAAGTTATACTAAGCTCCACTCTTGTACCCAACTCCTTCTTTATAGACCTCCAGAAATGTGATGCAAACTGAGTACCTAGGTCTGAAATGATAGAAATGGGCACTCCATACAATCGAACTATCTCTCGAATGTAGATCTAGGCCAACTTTTCTGAATTGTAGGTAGTTTGAACTGGAATGAAATGGGAAGACTTGGTCAATCACTCCATAATGACCCAAATAGCATTAAAATTGACCAAAGTACGTGGAAATCCTACCAAAACTCCATAGCAATCCGCTTCCACGTCCACTCGAGTATGGGCATCCTTTGAATCAAACCACCAGGCTTCTGGTGCTCATACTTCACTTGTTGACAATTCAAACACCGAGACACGAACTCCACTATGTCTCTCTTCATTCGGCACCACCAATAATGTTGCTTCAAATCAAGATACATCTTTGTAGCTCCTAGATGAATGGAATACTTCAAACAATGATCCTCCTCCATGATCAATCGAGTTAAATCTCCCACTCTAAGATCATGAATCCTACCCTTAATCCTCAAAACACCATCACCATCAAGAATCGCTTTCTTAGCTTCACCTTGCAACACTTTGTCCAAATCATGCACAATATTGCATCATCGGACTGTTGAGCCCGAATATGCTCCAATAAGGAAGACTATGCCTCCACAAAAACTAAAACTCTACCGGGCTCTGAAATATCAAGTCTCACGAAGCGATTTTCCAAAGACTAAACATCCATAGCCAAAGGACGCTCTCCCACATGCAACAATGCTAAACTTCCCATACTCACTGTCTTCCTACTTAAGGCATCCGCCACCACATTGGCCTTGCCCGAATGATAAAGAATGGTCATGTCATAATCCTTGAGAAATTCCAACCAACTACGTTGTCTCAGTTTAGGTCCTTCTGATTGAAGATATACTGAATGCTACGATGATCTGTGAATACCTCACAATACACCCGATAAAGATAATGCCTCCAAATCTTCAAAGCGAACACTACCGCTGCCAATTCCAAGTCATGAGTGGGGTAGTTCTTCTCATGTGCCTTCAACTGCCTCGAAGCATAGACTATCACCTTTCCTTTCTGCATCAAAACATACTCAAGCCTCACTTCATAAGCATCACTATAGACCGTAAAGCTATCTCCCTGGATAGGTAAGGTCAAAATCAAAGCGGTAGTCAACAAAGTCTTGAGCTTTTGAAAGCTCACCTCACACTCATCAGACCAATGAAAAGTCACCTCCTTCCAAGTCAACTTGGTCAACAAGGATGCAATGGATGATAACCCCTCTATAAAACGACAGTAATACCCTGCGAGACCTATGAAACTTTCAACCTCGGTGATCGAAACAGGTCAAATCCAATCACAAACCGTCTCAATATTCTTAGGATCCATCATGATACCATCCTTAGTCACCACATGATCCAAGAATGCCACCAAACTAAGCCAAAACTTGCACTTCAAAAAGTTGGCATAAAGCTTCCTCTCCTTCAAAATTCCGAGCACAATCCTCTATTGTTGCTCGTGCTCCTCCCTACCATGAGAGTAAATTAAGATATCTTTGATGAAGAAAATCACAAAGGAATCTAAGTAAGGTCTACCCCATTCATCAAATCCATGAAGGCTGCGGGAGCATTAGTTAACCCAACAGACATCACCAAGAACCCGTAATGCCCATAACGCTTCCGAAAAGCCATCTTAGGGACATCCTCAGCCCTAATATTGAACTGGTGATAAACGGATCTCAAGTAAATCATAGAAAAGATAGAAGCACCCTAAAGCTGATCGAACAAATCGTCAATGCGAGGAATCAGATACTTGTTCTTAATAGTCACTTTGTTCAACTGTCTATAATCGATACACATGCGCATAGATCCATCCTTCTTCTTCACGAATAACATGGGGTCCATGGAGAAACACTAGACCAGATGAACCCTTTGCTCAATAAATCTTTCAATTGCTCTTTTAACTTTTTCAACTCGGCCAGTGCCATCCTATGTGGAGGAATAGAAATGGACTGAATGCCCAACTCTAAATCAATATCATAGTCGGGCGGAACGCCAGGAAGATCTGTTGGAAACACCTCTGGAAACTCTCTCACAACCGGAACCGACTCTAATAGAGAAGTCTCCGAACTACTATATCGAAAATAAATCAAATAGGAGAGACACCCCTTCTCCAACATCCTTTGAGCCTTAAGAAACGATACAACCCTTTTTAGATACTGCCTTAGAGCACTCTTCCACTCTAATCTAGGAATACCCGGCAAGGCTAAGGTAACTGTCTTGGCATGGAAATTCAAGATCCCAAGAATAGCGTCAAAATCTACCATATCCAAGAGTTTCATATCTACTTGGGTATTGTATCCCATAAAAGAAACTACACAACATCTATATACTCAGTCTACCGCTACGGAATCCCCAACAGGTGTAGAAACATGAATAGGCAAGTCTAGAGAATCACACATCATATCTAAAATCGAAGCAAAGTAGGTAGACACATAAAATTAGGTAGAGCCTGGATTCATTAGTACCATAGCGGAATGACGGCAAATCGAAAGAATACATGTGATAACTGCATTGGAGGTCTCTACCTCAGGTCTACTCATAAAAACATAAAAATGAGCACGATTACCCAAAGTCTGAGCACCCTCACTACCACCACCTCGGCCAGACTGAGCGCCACCCCTAGCTTCTTGAGAACCACCTCTACTACCATAAGAACCACCTCTAGCCAGCTATGCCACTATCCTAGGCACAAGAACCTGAGAACTCTAGGGCTACCACTGCGCCTAAGTCTGGGACAATGCCTCTTGAAATGCCCAAGGTCACCACACTCAACACAACCTCTGGGAATTGTGTCTCACTAAGAAAAATAACTGGCACCCGAATATCCACCACGTCCAGACGGTCTATAAGCACTCAAAGTTAACTGCCCTGAATCATAAGAAGTACGCGATGACTGACCCCTCTCAGATACTGGCATAGCTGCATAAACTGGCCTACTGGGCGAACGGTAATAACCATTACCATACTGTACCCTACCTCTAAATGAGGTACCAACACTAGGGGAAAAGTGGATCCTCTTGACCACCCGTTTCTCCTAGTCCTCACGCCTAATAAACTTAGCCTCTTGAACCACATCTATAATCTACTGAAAGAAAAACCTCTGGTAGCCATCTGTGTGGTAATCAACCGAAGTGGACAAATCAACCCGTTGGTGTACCTGCTCACCCTCGTCAGAAAGAAAAGCATGGTGAGAGAAGGCATAAAATTGAGTCTCATACTTTATCACAGACATACACCCTTAGCATAATTCCTCAAACTAAGCCCTCTTCCTATCTCTCACACTACAAGGTACAAACTTTTCTAAGAAGTCCTGAGTGAATGAAGTCGTAGTGAATGGAGAGGACCTTGCTGGTCTAGTCTCAATAAACAACCTCCACCATTGTTTGGCGGGGCCAACCATCTAGAAAATGGTATAGTCTATACCATGAGACTCTACTAACCCAAGGTTATGCAACCTCTCATGACAACTGATCAGAAACTCATACGCGTTATCCTCGAGGTCGCCATCATACTTGGGAGCATCCATCTTCCCGAAATGCTCAGACATCTTCTTCTCTTCCACAGACATCGTGTCATTCACTAGGCACTGGGACACCCATGAGTCGGGGAGCCATAGTATGTGTTGGCCTAGCCCCTGGAGTCTGAAATTCGAGAGCAGTTGTTGACACATAATTTTTGCCCTCCAATAATTTTATTTAATTATTCAGAGCTCTTGAATCACAAACGGAGTGAAAATATACATTTTATGAGTCAAAAATGATTTTACAAAATTATTTCGATAACATTTTGCCATTTAATTTGGCAAAATAGTTTCAAATATATATCGTATGTCATCTTATGTATTTTTTTATATTTAAATTTCAAGAATACTTGTCAGAATTTTAATCCAAAAATAGTTAAAACAATGATTTGTTTGACCTATTAAAATCAAAATTGACAAATATTTTACTCCGTTAAATTGAGAAAATCTATTAATTAAATAGAAAATTAATTACGTCTCAATTTACGAGTCATCTGGTTATATCTGCAATTATTTCCAAGATTGACTGTAATTGCATGAGTTAATCATGCCTATAACTGGAATAGCCAATTGTCTACTATGTTTTAATTAGGGCTATAATTGAACTAACCATTTATCTTTGCATTGGTCATATTTTAAAAGGTTAATTAGTGTTTACACTTTAAAACATGGTTGTAATTGAAATGACTAATTAGTTTTCGCACTTTTAATTCGGCTATTTGTTTAATTAATCGATATTCACATTTTTTTTAACAAAATACTCATCTTATATATAAGTATATACATGAGTATATACATGTATATATGCAATTTGGGCCAGACCCCTCTTAATTAAGCCTAGCCCAGTCCAAATTTGGACAAGACCCGACCCAAAGATAAAATAAACACACATACAGACCAAACAGCTCACATATGTGTTTACAAGGGTTTCAACAATCAAAACCCTAGCTGCCCCTTATTCCTCTGTTTGCTTTGGTCATCAACGGCCTAAAATGGCAATCTTTTTCACGTGATTTGCTTTATACAATCCATGCATGGTCATTTGGGGTAAAGCATTCAATGCTTCGCCCTCTCTTCACCATGTCACGACCAAAGAAGGTAAAACCTCACCCTTTCTCTTCTTTTCTACAAATTACGGTCAAGCAAGGACATTTTTCTTAATGGTTTTTGTTTGTTTATGCACGATTCTTATTGGATTTCATGTTTTCACAAGGATTCAAGAGAATTCCTTCATAAATCTGCTTGTCCAACATTGAAATTGAACATAAAATTTAGGGTTTTGGGGTTCTATATAAATAACTCCACTCTTCAACACAAAACACACATACAAGTCTCAAATACACAGAGCAAAAATACTCGATTTACCTAGGGTTTTAGCATATTTGCTGAGACCTTTAATTAATTGGGTTTTGTAGTCTAATTTTTTTTCTTTTGTGGCTGAGTTGGGGCATTGAGGGGCAAGGATCTTCAACTTCCAATCTCGACAAAGGCTGCACTTGAAATAGGTAAATTCTCTTCCTTTAATTTATTTTTTCTTTTGCCTCTATCTTACTTGTTTGTATGTTTATCTTGCTTAGTTGTTGCTGTTAGATTAACTTAGTTTAGTTGCTAATAAGTATTTATGTGTTTGTTTAGTTTATTTAAATTCGTTTAAATGATAGTGAATTTGTGTTAGTGGGTTCGTTCAGCATTAGTATGTATTAACATGTGGTTAGGTTGGTATTAGATTTAGTTTAGCTGTTAGCAATAATTATGTCTGCTTTATTATGTTTAGTGTTTAGATTAATATATATGGCATAATGTGTTAGTTTTAAAAGGGGTTTAAATAGAAAGGAACTTGTGTTATGGCAATGAGGTTTAGTAAAGTGTGTATGCATCGAAGGATATGAGCAAAGCCTAGCATTCATTCTAACTTAAGACATGAATTCTAGAGGTGCTTTTCTCAAAGGTTAACTTGAAAATGAATAGCTCATATGAATCCTTATGCTTTCATACAATCACATACCTAAACATTAGTTCAATTCATACTAAGATGGACAAAACCTAGAAGCTTTAATAGGGTTAGGGGGGGTGGATCATTCTTCAAAAATATGTGGTCTATCCATGAGCTTAGATAGTTAATGTTACACCTCGGAAATTTCATGTTGTTGCGCGGTAAATAGACTAATGCAAGCTTAAGATGAACATGAAGCCTTTATGATTATAAAAAGGATTTGGTGGCCTAAAAGTGCATACGATAGGACTTTGAAGTGATATGAATTAGTGAGACTAAGTTCGTCAAAGGAAGGTGAGGTATAAGTTGTGTTTGGGGAAGATTTTGCAACCATCGAGTTAAGGAGTGATTGGTACTGCCTTGGAGAAGAGTTGTGAGGATATTTGGATTGTCAATGAAGTGTTAAACAAGTGTTAAGAAGGTTCCGTAAGGATTAGAGATTAAACGAAACGACGAGATTAACTTCGGAAAAATGGAGTTGTACGACCACTTTTACGGTCTGTATAACCTTACAAAAAAGGAAAAGCCCTGACGGTGGAATACGGTCACTTATACAGACCGTAAAATATTATACGGACCGTATAAGGGTCCGTATAATCCCATCGGGATGAGTTATTTTCCAAGTATAAATATAAGTTCCCACTTCTAATTTCTCATTTTTCCAACTTCTCCACTTCTCTCAAGAACTCTAGAATATTCCATACTCTTTACCAACATAAACTCAAGTGAAATCAAAGATCAAACACCGCTAGTCAAGGGAAATCAAGTATATGGGTGCTTGCTAGGGTCCATGGAAGATAGAAATTCCTTTGGAATTGGAGTTAGGGTTTTCTCCAAGTGAAGTGTTTCCATCCAAAGTCCGTTCCCACGTAATCAAAGGTGAGTTTTATGTTCATTCCATGTTATTAAGGATATTGAATGGTTGAAAGACTTGGATTATGGAACAAAGTAAAAAATGGAGTACAAATATGGAAATAATGGTATTCTTAAATGGTAACTTGATATGAATCATAGTTCTTGATGTTTTATAAATATAATCTTGTGTAAAATGATATTAAAAGTTTTGAAGAAGCATGGTATGTGACTGGATACGACGTAGAGTGGTAATCATGGTTATGGATGATTTTGAAAAAGAATGGTGAGAATTGAATAATGTATATCTTGGTGAAGATTATTGATTATGAAATTGTGGTGTTGTTAATGATGTTTGGGGGTTGTTACTATGTGGAGGAAGTTGTTAAAATAAAGGAAATGCTACCCAATTTTCGTTAGCCTTTAGTCGCTTTACCTTAAGCTTAAGTATGTTTCCGATTATCTAATATTAGTACGAATTCCCTTAAATGTAGAGTTGTAAGCTTGGAAGGAGGACGCTTAGTCGTTAAGGAAACATAAAGGTATATGAGGCTAGTCCCTTCTTTTTCTAAGGCCTGATTCCTATAATATGACTTCCTTTATCTTTCCATGACTTTCTCATATTCCGGAAATTATAAGCCTATGACTACTAAGAGCTACTCATGAGACAATGATAATTGGCGTGTTATGAATGTAATAATGATGACGATGTCTAAATCTAGAAACCCTAAAGCTCTTGATATGATATTCCTATAAAGCTAATGATCCTTATATGATTCGTTGATGTTATCCACTGTTGTTAGACTCACCTTATAATGCTAGTTCCTTCAAGGTGAGACATGATGATCATGACTACTCCATAATGGAATCAGGGGTTCTCCACCTTACGTCACCCCGATAGAGTTGTAGCTTTCACTCGAGTTCTTATGCATGCTTTATGATAAGTATAAAATGATGAGATTGCACCGTACCTACATGGCTGGGCAGACACCGCTAAGGCGGGCAGCATATACACCATGACTAGATGTCATGGGCAGGCTCCACTAGTGGGTGGCTTGAGATGTTTACCCAGACTCGGGCTAATAATGTTATTGATACGGACAGCTTATGCATGTATGTGTGGTATGTTTTAAAGATAAGAAGGAGCATGTATGATTCTGCCTCAAGAGGCAAGCAGTTGTAGTTATACTTTCTCCTTATGTTTTCTATATTTCCTTATCATGTTATCACATATGCCTTACATACTCAGTACATTGTTCATACTGACGTCCTTTCTTTTTGGACGCTATATTCATGCCCACAGGTAGGCAGGGAGGCAGCCCAGATTCTAAGGAGCTACTCAGCAAATTCACAGGAGCACTCCACTACTCCGGAGGTACCATTTGTTGATACATTCTTTTGTGTACATATTTGGGCATGATGGGGTCCTGTCCCGTCCTTATGTCTCAGCACTCTAGTAGAGGCTCGTAGATACGTATGTGTGGGTAGTAGTTGTCTCATAGATACATCAATGTATATTTTTAGTATATCATTTTTGCAGCCGCGAGGGCTTATGTATATATATGTATTTCCTTGGAGATATGTGTGTCCAGGATGGGTATGATGATTAGCGTAATGAGTGGTGCTCGGTAGTCAGCTCCGGGTATCCGTCATGGCCACTTAGCCGAGTCGTGACATAAGTAGTATTAGAGTAGTTCCGTCCTAGGGTGTGTCTACGAGCCGTGTCCAGTAGAGTCTTGTTTATAGGTGTGAAGCGTGCCACACTTATAAACGAGAGGTTGTGGGGCATTTAGGAAAAATGGCCATATTTCTTCCTATTAGATCGTGCGATCGAGCTATGTTATAAGATTCCATTTTTCCTAATTATGCGTTATGATTTCAGCGATGCCGGTAAACAGAAAAACAACCGCCACCCTGAAGGGCAAGGCTACAACAGCAAGGCGGATGGAAAGGGAGCCACCAACGAATACTGAAGAGGGTGAATCCCATAATGAGGCTCCATCCCATACCTCCCGCACTCAGCTTATTCTAGAAGAACAATAAGGTGTTTCTACTCCTGCTCCTATGCCTCCAGTAACTCCACCAAGTGCTTCGGGTCAACAGATGACCGAGGCTATTCGGTTATTGACTCAGCTGGTTGTCGCTCAGGCTCCACGGAAAAGTGCGGGTCCCGGTGATAGAGCCACTAATGCAAGGGCCCGTGATTTCATGAGTTTAAATCCCCCAAAATTTTTTGGGTCGAAGCTGGATGAAGACGCGCAAGGTTTTATAGGTGAAATGTTGAGGACGTTGAGAAACATTCATGTCTCTGATACTGAATCTGTGGAGTTGGCATCTTATAGACTCCAGGATGTAGCGATCCTTTGGTAAAATAATTGGATTTCTTCAAGAGGAGAGGATGCTCCTCCCCCTGTTTGGCAAGAGTTCGTGAAAGCTTTTATCTATCATTATTTGCCACCCGAGGTCCGTCGAGCCAGAGCGGATAAATTCTTGTATCTTAAGCAAGGGTATATGAGTGCCCGGGAGTATAGCCTTCACTTCAATTCATTGGCCAGATATGTTCCGACTATGATGGCTGACATGGGAGATAGAGTACATAGATTTGTGAGTGGCTTATGGCCACATTTGTTCAAGGATTGTTTGACGGCTTCACTATAGGAGGGGATGCACATTTCCCGTATTCAAGCCCACACCACAAATTTAGAGGAGCAACAGCAGCCGCACCGAGGTAAGCGTAATATCGATAGAGGGCAGAGCAAGAGGGCCAGATTTGCTGGTTCTAGTAGTGAGTATAGAGAGGGTCAGCGACAACAACATTCCAGATATTTGGGCCAGTCCGCGACTAGTGCGCCTCCTCGATTTGCGGGCAAGAGATTTGACCCCCCCCCCATTTACTCAGGACAGGGTCCGAGCTCGAGAAATTTGGATTCCCAGTTTGGAGGTGATTATAGTCAGAGGAGATCACCGGTTCCATGATGTAGCCAGTGTAGGAGGTTACATTCGGGTCCGTGTCATCAGGGCTCAGATGCTTGCTATGCCAGTGGTCAGGTTGGGCACATGATGCGTGATTGTCTGTCGATGGGTGGTAGAGTTGTGGCCCAGCCTACAGGATCAGTAGCCTGCTCTTCTTTGTCCGTGCGCCCTATCGGGGCAGACTCCCCAGACTCCAGCAGGCCGCGATAGGGGCAGAGGGGAAGCATCAAGTTCAGGTGGCACCCAGCCCCATATTTATGCTTTAGCCAGACATCAGGATCTTGAGTCCTCCCCGGACGTGGTTATAGGTACACTGTCCATATTCTCCTATGATGTTTATGCATTGATAGATCCGGGCTCTACCTTGTCATATATTACTCCATATATTGCTGATCGTGTTGGAGTGAAACTCGAGCCAATAAAGCCGTTTTAGGTATCCACTCTTGTTGGTGACTCGGTAATAGCTAGGCAAGTGTATAAAAATTGTGTGATTGTGGTATGCGATCGCCCGACTACAGCCGATTTGATTGAACTACAAATGGTAGATTTTGATGTTATTATGGGCATGGATTTGTTGGCCTCTTCTTATGCTAATGTTGATTGCAGAATGAAAATAGTTCGATTCCAATTCCTGAGAAAACCCGTGCTTGAATGGAAAGGTAATACAGCGTCTCCAAGAGGTAGGTTTATTTCCTACCTAAAGGCGAGAAAGATGATTGCAAAAGGCTATGTTTATCATCTTGTCCGGGTTCATAACACTAAAGCCAAGCCGCTGACTTTTCAATCTGTCCCGGTAGTAAATGAGTTTCCGGATGTATTTCCAGATGAACTTCCAGGCCTTCCCCTTGAACGGGAAATTGATTTTACTATTGATGTGCTACCGGACACCGAGCCTATATCTATATTTCCTTACAGAATGGCCCCTGCAGAATTGAAAGAGCTAAAGTCACAACTGCAAGACTTGCTCGAGAAGGGATTCATTAGACCCAGTTCATCGCCATGGGGAACACCAGTCTTGTTCGTAAGAAAGAAGGATGGTTCTTTATGAATGTGCAGTGACTATAGGCAGTTAAACAAGGTGACAATAAAGAATAAATATCCGCTTCTAAGAATCGACGATTTGTTTGATCAACGGTAGGGTGCTAAATGGTTTTCCAAGATTGATCTGAGATTGGGGTATCATCAAGTAAGGGTTAGAGAAGAGGATATTCTGAAAATGGCTTTCAAAACTAGATATGGCTATTATGAATTTTGGGTGATGTCGTTTGGGTTAACTAATGCCCCGACAGTGTTTATGAATTTGATGAATAAGGTATTCAGGCCCTTTCTAGATCTATTTGTGATAGTGTTCATTGATGACATTCTAGTTTATTCTCGGACTGAAGCAGAACATGCAGATCATCTGCGTACTGTCCTCGAAATTCTTCGGGCTCGTGAATTGTATGCTAAATTTTCGAAATGCGAATTTTGGTTGAATTCGATAACTTTTCTGGGCCATAGCATTTCAGCTGACGACATTCGAGTTGATACTCAAAAGATTGAGGTTGTGAAGACTTGGCCGAGGCCTATAACACCCACAGAGGTTTGAAGCTTTCTAGGATTGGTAGGTTACTATAGGATATTTGCGGAAGGGTTTTCTTCTATTTCAGCACCATTGACGAAGTTAACGTAGAAATCAGCAAAATTTCAATGGATTGATGCCTGTGAGCGTAGTTTCCAGGAATTGAAAGCTAGATTGACTTCGGCCTCAGTCCTGACTCTTCTAGAAGGGTCAGAGGGTTATGTTGTTTATTGTGATGCCTCCGGTGTTGGGTTAGGCTGTGTATTAATGCGGTATGGGAATGTTATAGCCTGTGCTTCCAGGCAGTTGCTGAAGCATGAGAAGAACTACCCGACCCATGATCTTGAGTTAGCAGCGGTTATTCATGCTTTGAAGATATGGAGACATTATTTGTATGGTATTCATGTTGATATTTACACCGATCATAAGAGTCTCCAATATATTTTCAAGCAGAAGGAGTTGAATATACGATAGAGGCAATGGTTAGAATTGCTGAAGGATCATGATGTGAGTATTTTATATCACCCCAGAAAAGCAAATGTGGTGGCCGATGCTCTTAGCCGTATATCTATGGGCAGCCTATGTAATGTTCATGCGGAGAAGAAAGAATTAGTTCGCGAGCTCCACCAGCTAGCTAGCCTCGGAGTTCGTTTAATTGATTCAGGCAATGCAAGAATTGATATTCATAACCCAGTTGTTTCATCCTTAGACACGGAAGTGAAAAGGCGCCAATATGAAGATCTCCAGTTGAGTCACCACAAAGATACACTTTATCAAAAAGAGAAGTCACCATTTAAGGTTTCTGCAAATGTGTTATGTCCCGTATTTTCGTATAACGGGAAATCAAGAAATAAGGAAGACTCGTGTGTGTTGAGGAAATATTTGGATTTTGATGAATATGACCATGTTGGTTATGGAGTCGTGAATGTTAAGACCTCGGGGGAGGCCGAGGGTAAATTTGGAATTTCGGGAATTAGTTTCGGGAATTACAAAACGGGACTTTTAATGAATTGGGCCAAGAAAATTGAATACAAGAATTTAGGCCCAATGAATAAGGTGGCCGGCCAAGGGATCAAGTCCAAGCCCATTTTTCTTAAGGTCATGTGCATAGCACATGACCTATAAGTGGATATATATGATTTAGGCTTGGCCTTATCAAGATCATAGCAAGAAAAATCAAAGAACACAAAGATAGGGGGTTTCGGCCACTAGAGAGAAAAAGAAGGAAAAATTTCCAACCTTGGTTGTTGTTTCAAAAATCTTGAGTTTTACATAGTGGTGAAGTACTCAAGACGCTCTCCGACGTGATACAAATAGTTCGGAGAAAGAGCGACGTTTGCGACAAGTCGGAAATTCAAGAAAAAGGTAAGATTTTTATGTTTTAATGTGATGCAATGGATGTATATGTGTTGGTGATTGAATTAGTGTGAAGATTATGGGATGAGGTTGTGTTTGTGCATGGTGTGTGTGTGTAGAAGGGGTGTGTTTGGCCGTGACTTGTAGAGAGTTCAAGACCATATGGATTTAATTCCATTTAGTCGTTTGAGGTGTCGTTGTAACCTTTATAATGTAAATGAATGTTTGGAGAATTGATTTGGTGTTAGAAAACGATTTCGGATGCTATCGGAAAAATGTATACCTTTGTTATATTTGTGTATATCATAGTATATTTGTGATATTAAGGACTTTAAATATGATTTATGGTTGATGATAATGAGTTTGGAATGAAACGACGCAAGTTAGAACGTTCGTCGTAACTTTTGGTGTTTTGAATGAAAATTGGAAAGTAGTGAACTTTGGGAATGTTTGTAGGTGATTTGGAACTTGTATGTAGTTTCTTGAATAATTGGGTATGAGTGAATGAATGGACTAATGTGGAAATAAATTTGGAATTTTGAAGTGGAATCAAGAATTTGCCAACTTGTGTATTAAAGTGAAGTTTTGAAGTTAATGTAATATGGTTGTGGTTTGTGTGATTTAATAATGTTTGGGCTGTTGTTGTTGTTGTATTTTGAGCCGAGCTAAGTCTCGGGGGTGTTAGATTTATAGGGGAAGTGCTGCCGAAATTTCGGTAGCCAAATGTAGCCCAAAGACTAAAATGTTGAATCTCATGAATAGTAACTGGTAGAAGTGACCATTTGCAGTTTCTGGACGAAATTTGGATTGACGCCAAGCGAGCATAAGACGCCATCAAGGTATGTGAAGCATTTCCCTTTGTTCCTAGGCATGTTCTGGAGGTGATGGGCTCGGCCGCGAGCCTTAAGTACGACTCCGTTCCTCGGAATTCGAGACGGAAATCCGCTCCAATTCCTTCAGTACAATTGAAACCCTTTTCTTGAAAAATGCCTTTAAAGTAAACTTTTGCACGAAACCTTCCCATACGGAGTCGGAACACTTCCAGATGATTATGGATGACCTCATAAGGTCTACTATCGGTAATTTACATATGTCGCCTCGAGTTGACCCGAGGCGGGCCCACGAGGCCCGATACCTTCTGTATGGTCTTAATTACTTTAGTTTTGCCCGATTTTCTTAGAAGACATCTGGACGACTATTCTGCTCACGATATGACTGTGTCTATGTAAATCCCACAAAATAACCTTTGACATCTGAAAAATCTGATTCTGGTTATAATTTGTCGTGCCTCCCCAAGTGTCGTGTAGGCGCGTAGTCTGAAAAATTGTCCGGATACTTTGGTTCGATCGGCCAGTTGGCCTACTTCTGTTCTGTTGAGTCTGTATGACGATTTGTATGTACGTGGTTTCGTTTTAATCAGTTCGTGCACATGTTATGACTCCTTTTCACCGGATCCCGGGCCGGTACGTATATCGTGCGGTGGGCCGCCGAGCCCTATATGTGAATTCCGAAGTATGATGTGTCCGGTTCCGGGGTACTGTGTTATATGTTCGTCCCCGGTTACCGAGGGTATATTACGAAGCATGATGTGTCCGGGCTCGGGGTGCTGTGTTATCTGTCCGCCCCCGGGTACCGTGGTTATGTTATGATGTGTGACGGAGGTCGGAGAATAATTTCTGATATCTGACGTATTGTGGTGCCAATGGCAGGAGTGGCGACCACGTTCCTGTACTCATGTGTGATTCTGTCTGTCGGCACGATTTACGCTTCTGTATGTCCGTCCGGATTATCTGTCCGACTGGTTATATTTCTGTGTGTCCGTCTGGATTATCTGTCCGACTGGTTATATTTCTGTATGTCTGTCCGGATTATCTGCCTGTCTAATTACGATTCTGTGTTTCCGGTCCAGATCATCATTATGTTTGATATATATATTTCTGCTTTACATACTCGGTACATTTTTTTGTACTGACCCCCGGTCATCCGGGGGCTGCGCTACATGCCCGCAGGTACAGACGCGCCAGGTGAGACGCCGCCAGCGTAGGGTTCCGACTCTGCTACCTGAAGAACTCCTTTGACCCGGAGCATATCTTTTGGTATATATCTTTTGTCTTTGTGTACTCCGTATGTCTGTATATTCTGGGTACGGCGGGGCCCTGTCCCGTCATATGATTCTGTATGTCTGTAGAGGCCTGTAGATAGGTGTGTGGGTTACGGGTTTCATCTGTATGTTAGCCTTATCGGCTTACTTGTAAATGTCCGTATGTTCCGGTATATGTGTATATGTACGTATGTTACGCGCGTGCCGTATTTGTATCGGCCTATTTCTGTACTTCTGTTTTGACACAAAAAAAAATCTGTATGGTTCAAATTCGATCAGGTAGGTACGTATGGGTACCCAGTTAGGGTACCAGTCGCGGCCCACGGGGTTTGGGTCGTGACAAAATGGAGTTCTCAGGTATCGTGGCAGGCTATGTGTGCCAGATGTGGTAGAACTACGTTGTCAGATTATGGAAGAACTCATCACTCCCGTTATTCTATTCACCCAGAGCGACAAAGATGTACCATGATCTCAAGTTAATTTATTGGTGGGATAGAATGAAGAAGGATGTAGCAGAATTTGTGGCTTAGTACCCAAATTGCCAACAAATGAAAATTGAGCATCAGAAGCCAGAAGGATTGTTGCAAGCCATGAAAATTGCAACCTGAAAGTGGGAAGTAATCAACATGGATTTTATTGTAGGTTTTCCTCGTTCTCGATGTAAGTATGACTCTATATGGGTGGTCGTGGACAGACTGACAAAATCAGCCTATTTTCTTCTGGTCAGAATCACATATTCGGCAGAAGATTATGCAAGGCTGTATCTTAAGGAGATAGTGCGACTTCATGGTGTCCCAGTGTCTATTATCACTAATAGAGGAGCACAATTTACTGCTAAATTATGAAAATCCTTTCAAAAAGGTCTGGGGACTCAAGTGAGGCTCAGCACAGCATTCCATCCGCAGACTGACGGACAAGCTGAGCGCACTATTCAGACCATGGAAGATATGTTGCGGGCATGTATATTAGACTTCAGAGGTAATTGGGATGATCATTTGCCACTTATTAAATTTTCCTATAACAACAGCTATCATTCTAGCATCCAAGTGGCCCTGTATGAAGCTTTATATGGAAGGAAGTGTAGGTCGCCAATTGAATGGTTCGAAGTTGGGGAGACACAATTAATAAGTCCAGAATTGATTCAACAACCGGTGGAAAAGATCAAGTTTATTAGAAGCCGATTGTTGACAACCTAAAGTCGCCAAAAATCTTATGCGAATAACCGCTAACGAGACTTGGAATTCCAAATCAATGATTGGGTGTTCTTGAAAGAGTCACCGATGAAAGGCGTAACGAGATTCGGCAAGAAGCGCAAGCTTAGTCCCCGATATATTGGACCTTATAAGATTGTACGCAAGGTGGGCCAAGTAGCTTATGAACTGGATTTACCTCCAGAGCTTGAATCAGTCCACCCGATTTTTCATGTGTCGATGCTCCGTAAGTGCATTGGAGATCCCTCCAGAATTATGTCAATAGATGATGTCTAGATTACTGAGAAGTTGGCTTATGAAGAGGTGCCCATTGCCATACCAGATAGGCAAGTGTGGAAGCTCAAGAACAAAGAAGTAGCTTTAGTCAAGGTCTTATGGAGAAACAATAACTGAGAAGAAATGACTTGGGAAGCGGAAGAAGACATGAAGTCCAAATATCCGCAATTATTTCCACCCCCGGAAAAGATTCAAGATGAGACGCCATTATCATAAGGTATGTAATGCTTTCCTTTTAATGCTTTTGGTCGTGTGTGGCCATATTTTATTGCCATTGTATTGTAGCCCTGTGAGGCGTTGTTATTTTGGGTTGTTGTTACAGGATGGTAGCGCCATATTATAGGGAAAACTCTGGCGTAATTTCTGTAAAATTCCTGAGAACTTAACATTCGAGGACGAATATTCTTAAGGGGGGGGGGGGGGGGCAGAGTGTTACACCTCAGAAATTTCATCTCAATGTGCGGTAAATAGACTAACGCAAGCTTAAGGTGAACATGAATCTCTTATGCTTATAAGAAGGGTATTTGGTGGCCTAAAAGTGCATACGATAGGACTTTGAAGTGATATGAATTAGTGAGACTAAGTTCGTCAAAGGAAGGTGAGGTATAAGTTTGTGTTTGGGGAAAATTTTGCAACCATCGAGTTAAGGACTGATTGGTAATGCCTTGGAGAAGAGTTATGAGGATATTTGGATTGTCAATGAAGTGTTAAACAAGTGTTAAGAAGGTTCCATAATGATTGGAGATCAAACGAAATGACGAGATTAACTTCGGAAAAATGGAGTTGTACGACCACTTATACGGTCTGTATAACTTTATACGATCCATATAAGGGTCCGTATAACCTTACAGAAAAGGAAAATCCCTGACGGTGGAATACGGTCACTTATACGGACCGTATAAGGGTCCGTATAATCCCATCGAGCTGAGTTATTTTCCAAGTATAAATATAAGCTCCCACTTCTAATTTCTCATTTTTCCTACTTCTCCACTTCTCTCAAGAAATCTAGAATATTCCAGACTCTTCACCAACATAAACTCAAGAGAAATCAAAGATCAAACACCACTTGTCAAGGGAAATCAAGTATATGGGTGCTTGCTAGGGTCCATGGAAGCTAGAAATTCCTTTGGAATTGGAGTTAGGGTTTTCTCCAAGAGAAGTGTTTCCATCTAATGTCCGTTCCTACCTAATCAAAGGTGAGTTTTATGTTAATTCCATGTTATTAAGGGTATTGAGTGGTTGAAAGACTTGGATTATGGAAGAAAGTAGAAAATGGAGTACAAATATGGAAATAATGGTATTCTTGAATGGTAACTTGATATGAATCATAGTTCTTGATGTGTTATGAATATAATCTTGTGGAAAATGATATTAAAAGTGTTGAAGAAGCATGGTATCTGAATGGATACGACGTAGAGTGGTAATCATGGTTATGGATGATTTTGAAATAGAATTGTGAGAATTGAATAATGTATAGCTTGATGAAGATTATTGATTATGAAATTGTGGTGTTGTTAAAGATGTTTGGAGGTTGTTACTATGTGGAGGAAGTTGTTAAAACAAAGGAAATGCTACCCAGTTTTCGTTAGCCTTTAGTCGCTTTACCTTAAGCTTAAGTATGTTTCCGGTTATCTAATCTTAGTACGAATTCCCTTGAATGTAGAGTTATAAGCTTGGAAGGAGGACGCTTAGTCGTTAAGGAAACATAAAGGTATGTGAGGCTAGTCCCTTCTTTTTCTAAGGCATGATTCCTATAATATGACTTCATTTATTTTTCCATGACTTTCTCGTATTCCTTAAATTATAAGCCTATGACTATTAAGAGCTACTCATGAGACAATGATAAGAGGCGTGTTATGAATGTAATAATGATGACGATGAGTCTAAATCTAGAGACCCTAAAGCTCATGATATGATATTCCTATAAAGCTAATGATCCTTATATGATTCCTTGATGTTATCCACTGTTGTTAGACTCACCTTATAAAGCTAGTTCCTTCAAGGTGAGACATGATGATCATGACTACTCCATAATGGAATCGGGGGTTCTCCACCTTACATCACCCCGATAGAGTTGTATCTTTCACTCGAGTACTTATGCATGCTTTATGATAAGTATAAAATGATGAGATTACACCGTGCCTACATGGCTGGGCAGACACCGCTAAGGCGGGCGACATATACACCATGACTAGATGGCATGGGCAGGCACCACTAGTGGGCGGCTTGAGATGTTTACCCGGACTCGGGCTAATAATGTTATTGATACGGACAGCTTATGTATGTATGTGTGGTATGTTTTAAAGATAAGAAGGCGCATGCATGATTCCGCCTCAAGAGGAAAGCAGTTGTAGTTATACTTTCTCCTTATGTTTTCTATATTTCCTTATAATGTTATCAAATATGCCTTACATACTCAGTACATTATTCGTACTGACGTCCTTTCTTTTTAGACGCTGTGTTCATGCCCACAGGTGTTACACCTCGGAAATTTCTCCGTACTTGCATGAAGAGTGGAACGATGAAAAGTTGAGTAAATGATGTTTTATTAAGTCGGGAATGGCTAATTAAGAAAATTTTGGAAATAAGAAAGTCGCGGAAAATTTCCTCCCAGTGGTCGTGTGTGGCACTATACGGCCCGTAAAGTGATTTACGGACCGTATAGTGCAATCGTCTTTCATTGCATCAAAAATCTCAAGTTTCTGATAAGTGTTGAGATGGTTAAAAACGACCCAGGATACGGCCCGTAAACTGGTTTACGGACCGTAAACTAGGTCGTAAACCAGCAGGTCCCTCAGCCAAGTCTTTCTGGAAATGTTGAATATGGTTAAATACGACCCAGTTTACGGCCCGTAAACTGGTTTACGGACCGTAAACCAGGTCGTAAACTGCCCTGTCCACCAGCCAAACTCTCTGTTTTTGGAGAATGCTTAAATACGTCCACATGGGACGGACCGTAAATCAGAATACGGTCCGTATACTGCACATTACGGTCACTGTTCATCCCGACAGAAATTCATTAAACATCAGCTTTTGAGTTATTAAAAGGAACTTAGGCCTCATATTATTTCATTCTTCAGCAAGACAACTCAAGATACCTCTAGAACATTCCAAAATATCTCTTCTACTAGAATTCAAAAGAATCCAAGGAAACATTAAGATCAACAACACTAAATCTATAAAACAAAGTGCAAGAACACATCAAGGGATCATCTAAGTCAAGAAATTCCCAAGAAGGTGGAACTAGGGTTTTGGCTAATTGAAGTATTTTCACTTAAGGATCGTTCAACTATCATCCAAGGTAAGTTTCATGACTATTCCATGTTGTTTGAGGTATTGGAAAGCATAGACACTTGAAATGTAGAAGAACATAGAAATGGGTCATTATTGAGTGCATAGTGACATAAATGAATGATAGTGGAATTGAACTATGAATATTGAAGTGTCGTGAATACAAATACGTTATAAATGATGTTTATATCATGAAACAAGCATTAAATGCATGAAAACACAAGGATAAGCTAGAGGTAGGAATAAGGGAAAATTGGAGGAAAATGGTGGATTTTGCCAATTGTATGTAAATGACGAATGTTGAGTATGATATTGAGAGTAGTATCATAAATGTTGGGAGTGATATGGAACATGAGAAAAATGGTATGAACGAAGGAAGCGTTGTCCGACTTTCCTAGAATTTGCGATACGTTCTTGTAGTTAGTATGCTAATGTTGATATGAATTCATTATGAAGGTAACGACGCAATATTGAAGGAGAACGAGTGAGCGATATCTTAGCTAAACGACCAAGGTATGTGAGGCTAGTCCCTTCTTCCTGATGGGATGAATCTTGTAGCACGAAATTCCTATTCTCTTCATGAGTTCTTATAGTCCGAAAGGCTAAGAGTCTAACTTCTTAATGTATATATAAGATGAGGAATACGATATGATGCTGCTAGTATAATGACGATGTTAATTATCGCTTACACTCACCTTATGTACTAGTTCCTTCAAGGTGAGGCGGAGTATCAATAGTTGTTCCATAATGGAGTCGGGGGATCACGACCTTACGTCACCCCGATAGAATAAAGTTGATCTTGAGCCTTATGCATGTATTACAATGAGATAAATATTTTATGATGAGTATATTATTATTATGAGCATTTTATGATAAGCATGACATGAGCATTTCACACCGTGACTAGTTGGCCGGGCAGTCACCGCCAAGGCGGGCAGCTATACGGATACACCATGACCCTTAGGCATGGGCAGACACCACAAGTGGGCGGCATGAGATGGTACCCCGGACGCGGGAGGCCTGGACGCGGGCTAATATTATTGATTATCACACCGTTCCGACATGGATGGGCAGCTTGCATATGATGCATATATGTTATGAGGATGAGTATGAGTAATATGGCACGCATGATTTCCTTTATGATTATCAGACAGATCCAGATATTTCATGTTGATGTGATCACTATATTGTTGATGTTTTCTTTCATTGTTTATGCTTCTCATACTCAGTACAACATTCGTACTGACGTCCTTTCTTCGGACGCTGTGTTCATGCCTACAGGTAGACAGAGAGGAGAGCTTGGCCCAGATCCTCAGTAGCAGTCAGCTGGTTGAAAGCCCTCCATTGTCCGGAGGTGCTTAGGATTATCCTTTTGGTATATATATATGTATATTTTGGGCACGACGGAGTCTTGTTCCGTCCATGTATATACAGTATGTTAGTAGAGGCTCGTAGATACGCAGTGTGGGTTAGATGGTCTCACAAGACGTTTTCATATGCATGTATGTTATTTTGATGGTCGAAAGACAATTGTATATAAAGTATTTATGTTTGCTAAATTATGATTTTCCTACAACTGGTATGTAAATTGATAAAAGAGTATTAAATGAGCAAGATAAGTAGTAGAGTGAGCGGTGCTCGGTAACTAGCTCCGGGTACCCGTCGCGACCCCTAACTGGGTCGTGATAAAAGTGGTATCAGAGCAGTTCATCCTAGGAAGTGTCTACGAGCCGTGTCTAGTAGGGTCTTGTTTATGGCGTGTTGCGCACCACGCTAATAAACAAGAGGCTACAGGGCATTTAGGAAAATGACCATCTTTCTTCTCATGAGATCGTGCGATAGAGCCATGTCTAGGATTATATTATTCCTAAAAGTGCGTTATGGTTTCAGAAAAATGCCGCCGAAAGGAAAAGCTACAGCTGCCCAGAAAGGCAAAGCTACGACGAAGAAACGGGCAGAAAGGGAACCTCCGGCGGAGGTAGAGGAAAGTGAATCGCAAAGTAAGGCCGCACGCAATGTAGAAGAACAGGGAGGAGCCTCAGCTCCGATTCCTCCACCGGGTGCCTCGGGCTAACAAGTGTCTGAGGCCATCCATTTATTGACCCATTTGGTTGCCGTTCAGGCACAACGACCGAATGCGGGCACAAGTGATCGTTCTGCTAGTACAAGAGCCCGTGACTTCCTTACTCTAAATCCTCCAGAATTTTTCGGGTCAAAGCCGGGTGAGGACCCACAAGGTTTTATCGATGAAATGCTGAGGACGTTAACACTTATGCATGCTTCTGATACTGAATCTGTAGAGTTGGCCTCTTATAGACTTCGCGACGTGCCGGTACTATGGTATAAGAATTGGGTGATAACAAGAGGGGAGAATGCATCACCTCCCATTTGGCAAGAGTTTGTAGATGCCTTTATTCGTCACTACTTGCCGCCTGAAGTCCGCCGAGCTAGAGCGGACAAGTTCCTGAACTTAAAGCAAAGGGGTATGAGCGCCCGAGAGTATAGCATGCAATTCAACTCATTGGCCCGATATGCACCGACTATGGTGGCTGACATGGGAGACAGAATCTATAGATTTGTGAGTGGGTTGGGGCCACATTTGTACAGATATTGTTTGACGGCCTCCCTGCAAGACGGGATGGATATTTCTCAGATACAGGCTCACGCCCAGAGTCTTGAGGAGCGACAGCAGCAGCAGAGAAGTGAGCGTGATGGTGACAGAAGTAGAAGACAAGGTAAGAGGGCTAGATCTATGGGAGAGAGCAGTGAGAATAGAGAGGGACCGAGACAGACACATCCCAGGCACTCAGGTCAGTCCGCGACTAGTGCGCCTCCCAGATTCTCAGACAGAAGGTTCGATCGCTCTTTTCAGTCAGGACAGGGTTAGAGTTCGAGGGCCACAAGTTCTCAGTATCAGGGAGATTTTAGTCAGAGGAGACCTCCAGTACCGCGGTGTAGCCAGTGTGGCAAATTACATTCCGGACGGTGTGGTCAGGGTTCGGATGCTTGTTATGCTTGCGGGCAAGTTGGTCACATGATGAGAGATTGCCCCTCAGCGAGAGATAGAGCTGGGACTCAGCCTACAGGTTCAGCAGCGGGTTCTTCTTCAGCACGCCCGACAGCACAGACTCCTCAGACTACAGTAGGTAGAGGCAGAGGTAGAGGGGGAGCATCTACCTCAGGTGCTGTTCAGCCCCGTGTGTATGCTTTAGCGGGGCGACAGGATCTTGAGTCTTCCCCAGATGTTGTCACAGGTACCTTAACTCTATTTTTTCGTGATGTATATGCTCTGATTGATCCGGGTTCTACCTTCTCATATATTACTCCGTATATCACTGATTGTGTTGGGGTGAGACCTGAGCAAATTAAACCTTTCGAGGTATTCACTCCGGTTGGTGATCCCGTGATAGCGAGACAAGTATATAAGGACTGTGTAGTGGTTATATGTGATCGTCAGACGAGAGCTAATTTGATTGAACTTGAGATGATAGATTTCGATGTAATAATGGGTATGGATTGGTTGGCATCATGCTATGCTAATGTTTGTTGCCGGACAAAGGTAGTTCGATTCAAATTTCCGGGAGAGCCCATACTCGAGTGGAAGGGTAATACAGTTTCCCCAAAGGGTAGGTTTATTTCCTACCTTAAGGCGAGAAAGATGATAGCCAAGGGTTATATTTGTCATCTAGTTCGGGTTCATGACACGGAAGCGGAAGTGCCAACTTTCCAGTCTGTCCCGGTAGTGAATGAATTCCCAGATGTGTTTCCCGACGAGTTACCAGGTCTTCCTCCAGAAAGGGAAATCGATTTTGCTATTGATGTAGTACCCAACACCGAGCCTATTTCTATTCCTCCCTATCGAATGGCTCCAGCAGAGTTGAAAGAGGTAAAGGCACAGTTGAAAGACTTACTCGAGAAGGGTTTTATTAGACCTAGTTCATCACCGTGGGGAGCACCGGTCTTGTTTGTGCGAAAGAAAGATGGGTCGCTACGAATGTGTATCGATTATAGACAGTTGAACAAGGTGACTGTGAAGAACAGATATCCCCTTCCCAAAATCGACGACTTGTTCGATCAATTACAAGGTGCTAAGTGGTTTTCTAAGATAGACCTAAGATCGAGTTATCATCAAGTGAGGATCAGAGAAGAAGACATTCCCAAGACAGCCTTCAGAATGAGGTACGGCCATTACGAGTTCCGAGTGATGTCGTTTGGGTTGACAAACGCCCCGGCGGTGTTCATGAATTTAATGAATAATGTGTTCAAGCCGTTCTTGGATCTTTTTGTGATAGTGTTTATCGACGATATCCTGGTATATTCTCGCACAGAGTCAGAACATGCAGATCATCTAAGAATTGTTCTTGGCGTTCTTCGAGATCGGGAATTGTATGCAAAGTTTTCGAAGTGCGAGTTTTGGCTAAAATCCGTGGCATTTCTAGGTCATGTTATTTCAGATAATGGTATCCGAGTGGACACTCAGAAAATAGAAGCTGTGAAGACTTGGCCAAGGCCTACGACGCCCACAGAAGTTCGTAGTTTACTTGGGTTAGCAGGATATTATAGAAGATTTGTAGAGGGCTTCTCATCTATTTCAGCCCCGTTGACAAGGTTAACCCAGAAATCGGCTAAATTCCAGTGGAGTGATGCCTGTGAGCGTAGCTTTCAAGAGTTGAAACACAGGTTGACCTCAGCACCAGTGCTAACACTTCCAGAAGGATCAGATGGCTACGTAGTATATTGTGATGCCTCCGGTGTGGGATTAGGCTGTGTATTGATGCAGCATGGGAAAGTCATTGCATATGCCTCAAGACAGTTGCAAAAGCATGAACAGAATTATCCCACTCATGATCTTGAATTAGCCGCGGTCATTCATGCATTGAAAATATGGAGACACTACTTATATGGTGTGCACGTGGACATCTATACGGATCACAAAAGCCTTCAATATATTTTCAAACAGAAGGAGTTGAACCTGCGGCAAAGGTGATGGTTAGAATTACTGAAGGATTACGATGCAAATATTCTGTATCACCCAGGAAAGGCGAATATAGTGGCAGAAGCACTTAGCCGCCGATC
The DNA here is from genome assembly GCF_019175385.1 of Lycium barbarum. NCBI lineage: Eukaryota > Viridiplantae > Streptophyta > Magnoliopsida > Solanales > Solanaceae > Lycium > Lycium barbarum. The sequence continues at coordinate 53,885,737 of NC_083345.1, read as the reverse complement.
GATGGGTAGTTTATGTGGAGGTCCTTCGGAAAAGCGAGAAATGGTTCGTGAGGTCCATCGGTTATCAAGTCTTGGCGTACGGCCAATTGATTCAGGAGATGCAGGTATTAGCGTTAATAACCCCACAGTTTCATCATTGAATCTAGAAGTGAAGGAACGACAATATGAAGATCCTCAGTTAAGCCATTATCGAGATCTAGCTCATGAAAAGGGAAAGTCTCCATTCGAAGTTTCCATAGAAGGGGTCCTTAGATATCAGGACAGGTTATATGTATCGGATGTGGTAAACTTGCGCCAACGGATTTCAGAGGAAGCACATTATTCCCGGTATTCTATTCATCCAGGTGCAACCAAGATGTACCATGATCTTAAATCGATATATTGGTGGGATGGCATGAAGCGAGATATAGCAGAATTTGTAGTCCAATGTCCGAATTGCCAGCAAGTAAAAGCCGAGGATCAAAAGCCAGGAGGCTTATTGCAAGCAATGGAAATTCCTACGTTGAAATGGGAAGAAATTAATATGTATTTTTTGGTAGTATTACCCCGTACGCGAGGGAAGTGTGACTCTATATGGGTGATCGTGGATAGACTCACGAAATCAGCTCATTGTCTCCCCGTTAGAACCACATACTCAGCGGAAGATTATGCTAAATTGTATCTCAAGGAGATTGTATGACTTCATGGTATTCCTTTGGCCATTATCACAGACAGAGGGGCACAGTTCACAGCCAAGTTCTGGAAGTCCTTTCAAGAAGGTCTAGGTACCCAAGTCAAGCTCAGCACGGCGTTCCATCCGCAGACCGACGGACAAGCCGAGCGCACTATTCAAACCTTAGAGGATATGCTACGGGCATGTGTATTGGACTTTGGCGGTAGTTGGGATGAGCATTTGCCTCTTATTGAATTTGCCTATAATAACAGCTATCATTCCAGCATTCAAATGGCCCCGTATGAAGCCTTATATGGAAGAAAATGCAGATCTCCAATTGGATGGTTTGAAACCGGAGAAGTACAATTGATAGGCCCCGACTTAATCCAACAAGCGGTTGAAAAGGTTAAAGTGTTTCGAGACCGACTATTAACAGCTCAAAGTCGCCAAAAGTCTTATGCGGACAACCGCCGACGGGATTTGGAATTTCAAGCTAACGATTGGGTATTTTTGAAAGTCTCGCCAATGAAGGGAGTGATGAGATTTGGTAAAAAGGGGAAATTAAGCCCAAGATACATCGGACCTTATAAAATTATCCGTAAGGTGGGTCGAGTAGCCTACGAATTGGACTTGCCTTCAGAGCTCGAATCTGTGCATCCAGTGTTCCATGTTTCGATGCTCCGAAAGTGTATGGGAGACCCAACGAGAATAGTTCCGATTGCTGATGTGCAAGTAACAGATAAGCTAACATACGAGGAAAGGCCCATGGCCATTTTGTATAGACAAGTACGAAGGCTTCGGAATAAAGAGGTTGCTTCAGTCAAAGTTCTATGGCGGAATAACAATCGGGAAGAAATGACTTGGGAAGCGGAAGAGAAGATGAAAATCAAATATCCACATTTATTCCACTCCCTGGAAGAAACTCAAGAAGAAACGTCTACGATATACGGTATGTATACTTTAGTTTTAATGTTTTTGGTCGTGCGTGGCCGTGTATGTCTTGATATTGTGATATAGCCCTGTGAGGCGATGATATTATGGGTCGTTGTGGTAAATTAGTAGTGCCCAATTTACAAAGGGAACTCTGGCAAAAATTTTCTAGAATCCCCGAGTGTCGAACATTCGAGGACGAATGTTCCAAAAGGGGGGAAGAATGTTACACCTCAGAAATTTCTCCGTACTTGTATGAAGAGTGGAACGATGAAAAGTTGAGTAAATGATGTTTTATTAAGTCGGGAATGGCTAATTAAGAAAATTTTGGAAATAAGAAAGTCGCGGAAAATTTCCACCCAGTGGTCGTGTGTGGCACTATACGGCCCGTAAAGTGATTTACGGACCGTATAGTGCAATCGTCTTTCATTCTCAAGTTTCTGATAAGTGTTGAGATGGTTAAAAACGACTCAGGATACGGACCGTAACTAGGTCGTAAACCACCAGGTCCCTCAGCCAAGACTTTCTGGAAATGTTGAATATGGTTAAATACGACCTAGTTTATGGCCCGTAAACTGGTTTACGGACCGTAAACCAGGTCGTAAACTGCCCTGTCCACCAGCCAAACTCTTTGTTTTTGGAGAATGCTTAAATACGTCCACATGGGACGGACCGTAAATCAGAATACGGTCCGTATACTGCACATTACGGTCACTGTTCATCCCGACAGAAATTCATTAAACATCAGCTTTTGTGTTATTAAAAGGAACTTAGGCCTCATATTATTTCATTCTTCAGCAAGACAACTCAAGATACCTCTAGAACATTCCAAAATATCTCTTCTACTAGAATTCAAAAGAATCCAAGGAAACATTAAGATCAACAACACTAAATCTATAAAACAAAGTGCAAGAACACATCAAGGGATCATCTAAGTCAAGAAATTCCCAAGAAGGTGGAACTAGGGTTTTGGCTAATTGAAGTATTTTCACTTAAGGATCGTTCAACTATCATCCAAGGTAAGTTTCATGACTATTCCATGTTGTTTGAGGTATTGGAAAGCATAGACACTTGAAATGTAGAAGAACATAGAAATGGGTCATTATTGAGTGAATAATGACATAAATGAATGATAGTGGAATTGAACTATGAATATTGAAGTGTCGTGAATACAAATACGTTATAAATGATGTTTATATCATGAAACAAGCATTAAATGCATGAAAACACAAGGATAAGCTAGAGGTAGGAATAAGGGAAAATTGGAGGAAAATGGTGGATTTTGCCAATTGTATGTAAATGACGAATGTTGAGTACGATATTGAGAGTAGTATCATAAATGTTGGGAGTGATATGGAACATGAGAAAAATGGTATGAACGAAGGAAGCGTTGTCCGACTTTCCTAGAATTTGCGATACGTTCTTATAGTTAGTATGCTAATGTTGATATGAATTCTTTGTGAAGGTAACGACGCAATATTGAAGGAGAACGAGTGAGCGATATCTTAGCTAAACGACCAAGGTATGTGAGGCTAGTCCCTTCTTCCTGATGGCATGAATCTTGTAGCACGAAATTCCTATTCTCTTCATGAGTTCTTATAGTCCGAAAGGCTAAGAGTCTAACTTCTTAATGTCTATATAAGATGAGGAATACGATATGATGATGCTAGTATAATGACGATGTTAATTATCGCTTACACTCACCTTATGTACTAGTTCCTTCAAGGTGAGGCGGAGTATCAATAGTTGTTCCATAATGGAGTCGGGGGATCACGACCTTACGTCACCCCGATAGAATAAAGTTGATCTTGAGCCTTATGCATGTATTACAATGAGATAAATATTTTATGATGAGTATATTATTATTATGAGCATTTTATGATAAGCATGACATGAGCATTTCACACCGTGCCTAGTTGGCCGGGCAGTCACCGCCAAGGCGGGCAGCTATACGGATACACCATGACCCTTTGGCATGGGCAGACACCACTAGTGGGCGGCATGAGATGGTACCCCGGACCCGGGAGGCCTGGACGCGGGCTAATATTATTGATTATCACACCGTTCCGACATGGACGGGAAACTTGCATATGATGCATATATGTTATGAGGATGAGTATGAGTAAGATGGCTCGCATGATTTCCTTTATGATTATCAGACAGATCCAGATATTTCATGTTGATGTGATCACTATATTGTTGATGTTTTCTTTCATTGTTTATGCTTCTCATACTTAGTACGACATTCGTACTGACGTCCTTTCTTCGGACGCTGTGTTCATGCCCACAGGTAGACAGAGAGGAGAGCTTGGCCCAGATCCTCAGTAACAGTCAGCTGGTTGAAAGCACTCCATTGTCCGGAGGTGCTTAGGATTATCCTTTTGTTATATATATATGTATATTTTGGGCACGACGGAGTCTTGTTCCGTCCATGTATATACAGTATGTTAGTAGAGGCTCGTAGATACGCAGTGTGGGTTAGATGGTCTCACAAGACGTTTTCATATGCACGTATACTATTTTGATGGCCGAAAGGCAATTGTATATAAAGTATTTATGTTTGCTAAATTATGATTTTCCTACAACTGGTATGTAAATTGATAAAAGAGTATTAAATGAGCAAGATAAGTAGTAGAGTGAGCGGTGCTCGGTAACTAGCTCCGGGTACCCGTCGCGGCCCCTACCTGGGTCGTGATAACAGGTCGGCAGGGAGGCGGCCCAGATTCTTAGGAGCTACTCAGCAGATTCACAGGAGCACTCCACTACTCTGGAGGTGCCATTTGTTGATACATTCTTTTGTGTACATATTTGGGCACGACGGGGTCCTGTCCGTCCTTATGTCTCAGCACTCTAGTTGAGGCTCGTAGATACGTATGTGTGGGTAGTAGTTGTCTCATAGATACATTAATGTATATTTTTAGTATATAATTTTTGTAACCGTGAGGGCTTATGTATATATATGTATTTCCTTGTAAATTATGTGTGTCCAAGATGGGTATGATGATTAGCGTAATGAGTAGTGCTCGGTAGTCATCTCCACGTACCCGTCATGGCCCCCTAGCCGAGTCGTGACAGTTAAAGTGTCTTGTGAAGCTGTCCAAACTAGGCTTACTTAAAGAAGTTTAAAATTGGATAAAGTTCCCTAAGGTTCTAAAAGGGATAGTTTGGCATTAGATTAGATCCTATCATGTTTAAAACCATAGATAAATAGTAAAAAGAAGTCTTATCTGTTCAACCCTTTATTGTCATTCCTTGGTTTCCCCATGTTTTGGCTAATTGAATATGTGAAGAAAATATATTGAGGTGTTGATCTCCATTGCTTTGTCTCTTTTATGTAAATAATGCAAGCAATGCAAGTGAATGGTATGAAATGCAATGGCCATATGCACCGGTATACACATGCTCCTGCAGTAGGTTTCACGTGACCTATGGGGGACTCATAAGGTCCATATACCCACCCAGAATACCAGATCTACCATGTTACACCTCGAAAATTTTTCCGTACTTGTGTGATGAGTAGAACAACGAAAGGCTTGGGTGCATGATGTTTTGTTAAGTCAGGAATGGCAAATTATGAATTTTTGAAAATAAGGAAGTGGCGGAGAATTTTCAGCTCAGTGGTCGTAAAGGGCACTATACGGCCCGTAAAGTGATTTACGGACCGTATAGTGCAATAGTCCTCCAGCTGTCCAAAAATTTCAAGTTCTGTCAAAGTGTTGAAATGGCTAAAATCGACTTGGAGGACGGCCCGTAAACTGGTTTGCGGACCGTAAACCTCGGTCGTAAACTGCCATGTCCCTTAGCCAAACTTTCTGTTTTTGGAATGCTTAAAAACGATCGCGGAGGACGAACCGTAAACCACAATACGGTCCGTAAACTGTGGTTTACGACCACTGTTCATCCCGACAATTTTTCATTAAAGATCAGTTTTGTGATTATTAAAAGGAACTTAGGCTTCATTTCATTTCATTTTTCTTCCATACAACTCTAGAATGCTCTAGAGCTCTCCAAATATTTCCTCCATAAGAATTCAAGAGAATCAAAGGAAACATCAAGATCAACACCACTAAATTCATGAAAACAAGTGTAAGAACACATCAAAGGATCATCTAAGTCAAGAAATCCTTAAAGGGGTGGAACTAGGATTTTGGCTAAGTGAAGTATTTCAACTCAAAGCCTGTTCAATCATCAGTTAAGGTATGTTTCATGACTATACCACGTGATTCAAGGTATTGGAAGGCTTAGATACTTAAAATGTAGAAGAACATAGGAATGGGTCATTATTGAGTGAATAGTGACATAAATGAATGGTAGTGGAATTGAATCATGAATGTTGAAGTGTTGTGAATACAAATACGATATAAATGATGTTTATAACGTGAAACAAGTAGTAAATGCACGAAAGCACTAAGGTGAGCTATAGGGAGAAATATGGAAAAATTAGAGGAAAATGGTGGATTTTGCTAATGGTGCATAAATGATAATTTTGATTGTGATATTGTGAATAGCATTGTGAATGTTGGGGGTAGATATAGAACATGGGAAAAGTAGTATAAATGAAGAAAGTACTGCCCAAATTTTCCTAGAACTAGCGATCCGTTCTTGTAGTCAATTAACTAATGAAGTACGAATTCTCTCATGAAGGTGACAACGTGGTATCAAAGGAGAATAAGTGGGCAACAACTTAGCTAAACAGCAAGGTATGTGAGTCTAGTCCTTTATTTCCAATGGCATGAATCTTATAGTCCGAATTACCATCTTTCCATGAGCTCCTACATTCCAAAATGTTAAATGCCTATATGAGATAAGTTATACGATATGATGATGCTAGGATGATGATGATGTTAGTCCATGCCTGCACTCACCTTATGTACTAGTCCTTTCAAGGTGAGGCAGAATGTCCGTAATTACTCCATAAAGTAATCGGGGGGTCACGACCTTACGTCACCCCGATAGAGTAAAGTTGTTCTCAAACTTTACGCATGTGCTATGATAAGATAAGTATTTTACAATGAGTACATTATTATGAATATTTTATGATAAGCATGGCATGAGCATTGCATACCGGGCCTAGTTGGCCGGGCAGACACCGCTTCGGCGGGCGGTGATACGAATACACCACGACCTTCGGGCGTGGGCAGACACCACTAGTGGGCGGCATGAGATGGTACCCCGGACGTGGGAGGCCTGGACGCGGGCTTATATTATTGATTATCACACCGTTCCGACATGGGCGGGCAGCTTGCATATGATGCATACATGTTACGATGATAAGTATGAGTAAGACATCATGCATTATTCCATTTATGATTATCGGTCAGATCCATATGCTTTATATTGATGCTCTCATTATATTATTGATGCCTTCTTCATTGTTCATGCCTCTCATACTTAGTACAATACTCGTACTGACGTCCCTTCTTTGGACGTTGTGTTCATGCCCACAGGTAGACAGAGAGGCGAGCTTGATCCAGATACTTAGGAGCTGTCAGCTGTTGGGAGCACTCCATTGTTCGGAGGTGCTTATGATTTCTATTTGGTATATATGTATATATATATTTTGGGCACGACGGAGTCTTGTTCCGTCTATGTATTCATTATGACAGTAGAGGCTCGTAGATACATAGTGTGGGTCAGGTGGTCTCAAAAGATGCTATTATTATGTATATATTATGTTGATGGTCGAGAGGCATATGTATATAAAGTACTTATGTTTTGATACAAATTATGTTTCCTATACTTTCATGCGTAAAACTGGCAAAAGATCATTAAATGAGTAAAATGAGTAGTAGATTGAGCGGTGCTCGGTATCTAGCTCCGGGTACCCGTCGCAGCCCCTAGTTAGGTCGTGACAGAAGTGGTATCAGAGCAGTTCGTCCTAGGAAGTGTCTACGAGCCGTGTCTAGTAGAGTCTTGTTTATGGTGTGTTGCGCGACACATCAATAAACAAGAGGCTACAGGGCATTTAGGAAAATGACCATCTTTCTTTTTAGTAGATTGTGCGATAGAGGATTTTATCCTTCCCTAAATGTGCGTTGTGATTTCAGAATGCCGCCGAAAGGAAATGCTACAGCTGCCCAGAAAGACAAAGCTACGATGAAGAAGCGGGCAGAAAGGGAGCCTCCGGCGAATGTAGAGGAAAGTGAATCACAGAATGAGGCCTCGCCTAATGTAGGAGAGCAGGGAGGAGCCTCAGTCCCAATTCCTCTGCCAGTTGCTTCGGGTCAACAAGTGACCGAGACCATACACCTACTGACACAATTTGTTGCCGCCCAGGCACAGCGGCCGAATGCAGGCCCGAGTGACCGTTCCGCCAGTACGAGAGCCCGTGATTTCTTGACTTTAAATCCTCCGGAATTTTTCGGGTCGAAGCCGGATGAGGACCCCCAAGGCTTTGTTGATGAGATGTTGAGGACGCTAAAACTTATGCATGCTCTTGAGACCGAATCGGTAGAGTTGGCCTCTTATAGACTCCGCGTTATGGTGGTGCTATGGTACAAAAATTGGATGATATCAAGAGGAGAGAGTGCACCACCTCCCGTTTGGCAAGAATTTGTGGATTCCTTTATTCGTCATTACTTGCCGCCTGAGGTCCGCCGAGCTAGAGCGGACAGGTTCTTGAATTTAAAGCAAGGAAGCATGAGTGCTCGAGAGTATAGTATGTAGTTCAAGTCGTTGGCCAGATACGCTCCAATTATGGTGGCCGACATGGGAGATAGAGTCTACAGATTTGTGAGTGGTTTAGGACCCCACTTGTTTAGAGATTGTTTGACGGCCTCTTTGCAAGATGGGATGGATATTTCCCGGATACAGGCTCAAGCTCAAAATCTTGAGGAACGACAACAACAACAACAAATGAGTGAGCATGACGATGATAGGAAACAAGGTAAGAGGGCTAGATCGATGGGAGCGAGTAGCGAGTATAGAGGGGGACCGAGGCAGACGCACTCTAGGCACTCAGGTCAGTTAGCGACCAGTGCGCCTTCCAGGTTCTCAGACAGGAGGTCCGATCGTTCTTTTCAGTCGGGACAAGGCCAGAGTTCGAGGGCCTCCGATTTTCAGTTCAAGGGAGATTTTAGCCAGAGGAGACCCCCAGTACCGCGATGTAGCCAGTACGGTAAATTACATTCCGGACAGTGTCGTCAGGGTACCGATGCTTGTTATGCCTGCGGGCAAGTTGGTCACATGATGAGGGATTGCCCTTCGGTGAGAGATAGAGCAGGGACTCAGCCCACAGGTTCAGCAGCGGGTTCTTCTTCAGTGCGTCCGACAGCACAGACTTCTCAGACTACAGCAGGTAGAGGCAGAGGCAGAGGGGGAGCATCTACTTTAGGAGTTGTTCAGCCCCGTGTATATGCTTTGGCAGGGCGACAGGATCTTGAATCCTCCCCCGATGTTGTCACAGGTACCTTGACTATATTTTCCCGTGAGGTATATGCTTTGATTGATCCGGGTTCTACTTTCTCTTATGTTACCCCGTATGTTGCTAATTGTATCGGGGTGGAACCCGAGCCGATTAAACCTTTCGAGGTGTTCACCCCGGTTGGTGATCCCGTAATAGCAAGGCAAGTATATAAAAATTGTGTAGTCATTATATGTGACCGACAAACAAGGGCCGATTTGATTGAACTGGAAATGATATACTTCGACGTAATAATTGGTATGGATTGGTTAGCGTCGTGTTACGAAAATGTTGATTGTCGAACGAAAATGGTTCGATTCCAGTTTCTGGGAGAGCCCGTACTTGAATGGAAGGGTAATGCAGCATCCCCTAAGGGTAGGTTTATTTCCTACCTCAAGGCGAGGAAGATGATAGCCAAGGGCTATATTTATCATCTAGTTCGGGTTCATGATATAAAGGCAAAGCCGCCAACTTTCCAATCTGTCCCGGTAGTAAATGAATTTCTAGATGTATTCCCAGATGAACTTCCAAGTCTTCCTCCAGAAAGGGAAATCGACTTTGCTATCGATGTATTACCAAACACCGAGCCTATTTCTATTCCCCCTTATCGAATGGCTCCGGCAGAACTGAAAGAGCTAAAAGCACAGCTAAAATATTTACTTAAGAAGGGGTTTATAAGACCCAGTTCATCGCCGTGGGGAGCGCTAGTCTTGTTCGTAAAGAAGAAGGACGGATCTCTACGAATGTGTATCGACTACAGACAGTTGAACAAGGTAACAATAAAGAATAAATATCCTCTTCCCAGAATCGATGATTTGTTTGATCAGTTACAGGGCGCTAAGTGGTTTTACAAGATAGATCTGAGATTGGGTTATCATCAGGTGAGAATTAGAGAAGCAGATATTCCTAAGACTGCCTTCAGGACAAGATATGGTCACTAAAAGTTTCGAGTGATGTCGTTTGGATTGACAAATGCCCCGGCGGTGTTCATGAATTTAATGAATAATGTGTTCAGGCCATTTTTGGATCTCTTCGTGATAGTATTTATCGACGATATTCTGGTATATTCTCCTACAAAGTCAGAACATGCAGACCACCTAAGAATTGTTAATTGGCGTTCTCCGAGCCCGAGAATTATATGCGAAGTTCTCAAAGTGCAAGTTATGGCTAAATTCTGTGGCATTTCTAGGCCATGTTATTTCAGATGATGGCATCCGAGTCGACACTCAGAAAATAGAAGCTGTAAAGACATGGCCAAGGCCTACGACGCCTACAGAAGTTCGTAGTTTTCTGGGCTTGGCAGGTTATTACCGAAGATTCGTAGAGGGCTTTTCATCTATTTCAGCCCCATTAACGAAGCTAACCCAGAAGTCAGCGAAATTTCAGTGGAATGATGCTTGTGAGCGTAGTTTCCAAGAGCTAAAAGATAGATTGACCTCAGCTCCAGTGTTAACACTTAAAGAAGGGCCGGATGGTTATGTTGTGTATTGTGACGCTTCCTGTGTGGGACTAGGATGTGTGCTGATGCAGTATGGCAAGGTTATTGCATATGCTTCGAGACAGTTGCGGAAACATGAACAGAATTATCCGACTCATGATCACGAATTGGCTACGGTTATTCATGCCTTAAAGATATGGAGGCATTATCTGTACGGTGTGCACGTCGATATCTATACAGATCACAAGAGTCTTCAACATATTTTTAAGCAGAAGAAGTTGAACCTACGACAGAGGCGGTGGTTGGAATTATTGAAGGATTATGACGTGAATATTTTATACCACCCCGGGAAAGCGAATGTGGTAGCAGACGCGCTTAGTCGTCGACCAATGGGCAGTTTAAGTGAGGTCCCTTCAGAAAAGAAAGAAATGGTTCGTGATCTCTATCAACTAGACAATCTTGGGGTACGTGTAATTGATTCAGGTAAGGCAGGAATTAGTGTTAATGATCCTGCAGTCTCGCCGTTGAATGCGGAGATAAAAGAACGCCAGTACGAAGATCCACATATGTGTCATCACAAGGATGTATCCTGTAGGAAAGAGAAGTATCCATTTGCAGTTTCCATAAATGGGGTTCTTAGATACCGAGACAGACTGTGTGTACCGGATGTGGCAAAATTACGCCAGCGAATTTTAGAGGAAGCGCACCATTCTCGGTATTCCATCCATCCAGGTACGACCAAAATGTATCATGACCTTAAATTGCTATATTGGTGGGATGGCATGAAACGAGACATAGCAGATTTCGTGGCGCAATGTCCGAACTGCCAACAGGTGAAAGCAGAACATCAGAAGCCAGGGTGCTTATTGCAAGCAATGGAAATTCCTACCTGGAAATGGGAAGAGATTAATATTGATTTTATTGTGGGATTACCCCGTTCCCGAGGCAAATATGACTCTATATGGGTGATCGTGGACAGGCTCACGAAAGCAGCTCATTTCCTCCCAGTCAGAACCACGTATTCGGCGGAAGATTATGCGAGGTTGTATTTGAAAGAAATTGTGCGACTTCATGGAATTCCTGTAGCCATTATCACAGACAGAGGGGCCCAGTTTATAGCTAAGTTTTGGAAATCTTTTCAAGAAGGGTTAGGTACTCAAGTCAAAGTTAGCACAACATTTCATCCACAAACTGACGGACAAGCCGAGCGCACCATTCAGACCTTGGAGGATATGCTCTGAGCGTGTGTGTTCAATTTTGGGGGTAGTTGGGATGGGCATTTACCCCTTATCGAATTTTCTTATAACAATAGCTACCATTCCGGTATTCAAATAGCCCCGTATGAAGCCTTATATGGAAGAAAATGCAGATTTCCAATTGGATGGTTTGAAACTAGAGAAGTACAATTGATAGGCCCCGACTTGATCCAACAAGCAGTTGAAAAGGTTAAAGTGATTCGAGACCGACTGTTAACAGCTCAAAGTCGCCAAAAGTCTTATACAGACAACCGCCGACGGGATTTAGAATGCCAGGTAAATGACTGGGTATTTCTGAAGGTATCGCCAATGAAAGGGGTGATGAGATTTGGCAAAAAGGGGAAGTTGAGTCCAAGATACATCGGACCTTATAAAATTGTCCGTAAGGTGGGACAGGTAGCATATGAATTGGACCTACCTTCGGAGCTTGAATCAGTCCATCCGGTGATCCATGTTTCGATGCTCCGCAGGTGTATCGGGGATCCTACAAGAATAGTCCCGGTTGACGATGTGCAGGTGACAGAGAAGCTGACATATGAAGAAGTACCTATTGCCATTTTAGATAGACAGGTGCTACGACTCCGAAATAAAGAAGTCGCTTCGGTCAAGGTTCGATGGCGAAAAAACAACCGGGAAGAAATGACATGGGAAGCGGAAGAAAATATGAAAACCAAATACCCGCATTTATTCCAACCCCCGGAAGGGATTCAAGATGAAACGTCGAAGATGTAAGGTATGTACACTTTAGTATTATGCTTTTAGTCGTGTGTGGCCATGGATGTGTTGATAGTGTGATATAGCCCTGTAAGGCCATGATATTGTGGGTTGCTGTGACAGGTTGGTAGAGTCAAATTACAAAGGAGACTCTGGCAAAAATTTTATAGAATTCCCGAGTGTCGAACATTCGAGGACGAATGTTCCAAAAGGGGGGGAGAATGTTACATCTCGGAAATTTTTCCGTACTTGTGTGATGAGTAGAACAACGAAAGGCTTGGGTGCATGATGTTTTGTTAAGTCAGGAATGGCAAATTATGAATTTTTGGAAATAAGGAAGTGGCAGAGAATTTTCAGCTCAGTGGTCGTAAAGGGCACTATACGGCCCGTAAAGTGATTTACGGACCGTATAGTGCAATCGTCCTCCAGCTATCCAAAAATTTCAAGTTCTGTCAAAGTGTTGAAAGGGCTAAAAACGACTTGGAGGACGGCCCGTAAACTGATGTTATCCACTGTTGTTAGACTCACCTTATAATGCTAGTTCCTTCAAGGTGAGACATGATGATCATGACTAATCCATAATGGAATCGGGGGTTCTCCACCTTATATCACCCCGCTAGAGTTATAGCTTTCACTCGAGTTCTTATGCATGCTTTATGATAAGTATAAAATGATGAGATTACACCGTTCCTACGTGGCTGGGCAGACACCGCTAAGGTGGGCGGCATATACACCATGACTAGATGGCATGGGCAGGCACCACTAGTGGGCGGCTTGAGATGTTTACCCGTACTCGGGCTAATAATGTTATTGATACGGACAACTTATGCATGTATATGTGGTATGTTTTAAAGATAAGAAGGCGCATGCATGATTCCGCCTCAAGAGGAAAGCATTTGTAGTTGTACTTTCTCCTTATATTTTCTATATTTCCTTATCATGTTATCAAATATGCATTACATACTCAGTACATTATTCATACTGACGTCCTTTCTTTTTAGACGATGTGTTCATGCCCACAAGTTGGCAGGGAGGCGGCCTAGATTCTTAGGAGCTACTCAGCAGATTCACAGGAGCACTCCACTACTCTGGAGGTGCCATTTGTTGATACATTCTTTTGTGTACATATTTGGGCACGACGGGGTCCTGTCCGTCCTTATGTCTCAGCATTCTAGTAGAGGCTCGTAGATACGTATGTGTGGGTAGTAGTTGTCTCATAGATACATTAATGTATATTTTTAGTATATAATTTTTACAACCGTGAGGGCTTATGTATATATATGTATTGCCTTGTAAATTATATGTGTCCAAGATGAGTATGATGATTAGCGTAATGAGTAGTGCTCGGTAGTCATCTCCGTGTACCCGTCATGGCCCCCTAGCCGAGTCGAGACAGTTAAAGTGTCTTGTGAAGCTGTCCAAACTAGGCTTACTTAAAGAAGTTTAAAACTGGATAAAGTTCCCTAAGGTTCTAAAAGGGATAATTTGGCATTAGATTAGATCCTATCAAGTTTAAAACCATAGATAAATAGTAAAAAGAAGTCTTATCTGTTCAACCCTTTATTGTCATTCCTTGGTTTCCCCATGTTTTGGCTAATTGAATATGTGAAGAAAATATATTGAGGTGTTGATCTCCATTGCTTTGTCACTTCTATGTAAATAATGCAAGCAATGCAAGTTAATGGTATGAAATGCAATGGCCATATGCACCGGTATACACATGCTCCTGCAGTAGGTTTCGCGTGACCTATGGGGGACTCATAAGGTCCATATACCCACCCAGAATACCAGATCTCCCATGTTACACCTCAGAAATTTTTTCGTACTTGTGTGATGAGTAGAACAACGAAAGGCTTGGGTGCATGATGTTTTGTTAAGTCAGGAATGGCAAATTATGAATTTTTGGATATAAGGAAGTGGCGGAGAATTTTCAGCTCAGTGGTCGTAAAGGGCACTATACGACCCGTAAAGTGATTTACGGACCGTATAGTGCAATCGTCCTCCAGCTGTCCAAAAATTTCAATTTCTGTCAAAGTGTTGAAAGGGCTAAAATCGACTTGGAGGACGGCCCGTAAACTAGTTTACGGACCGTAAACCTCGGTCGTAAACTGCCATGTCCCTTAGCCAAACTTTCTGTTTTTGGAATGCTTAAAAACGATCGTGGAGGACGGACCGTAAACCACAATACGGTCCGTAAACTGTGGTTTACGACCACTGTTCATCCTGACAATTTTTCATTAAAGATCAGTTTTGTGATTATTAAAAGGAACTTAGGCTTCATTTCATTTCATTTTTCTTTCATACAACTCAAGAATGCTCTAGAACTCTCCAAATATTTCCTCCATAAGAATTCAAGAGAATCAAAGGGAACATCAAGATCAACACTACTAAATTCATGAAAACAAGTGTAAGAACACATCAAAGGATCATCTAAGTCAAGAAATCCTTAAAGGGGTGGAACTAGGGTTTTGGCTAAGTGAAGTATTTCAACTCAAGGCCTGTTCAATCATCAGTTAAGGTATGTTTCATGACTATACCACGTGATTCAAGGTATTGGAAGGCTTAGATACTTAAAATGTAGAAGAACATAGGAATGGGTCATTATTGAGTGAATAGTGACATAAATGAATGGTAGTGGAATTGAATCATGAATGTTGAAGTGTTGTGAATACAAATACGATATAAATGATGTTTATAACATGAAACAAGTAGTAAATGCACGAAAGCACTAAGGTAAGCTATAGGGAGAAATATGGGAAAATTGGAGGAAAATGGTGGATTTTGGTAATGGTGCATAAATGATGATTTTGATTGTGATATTGTGAATAGCATTGTGAATGTTGGGGGTAGATATAGAACATGGGAAAAGTAGTATAAACGAAGGAAGTACTGCCCAAATTTTCCTAGAACTAGCGATCCGTTCTTGTAGTTAATTAACTAATGAAGTACGAATTCTCTCATGAAGGTGACGACGTGGTATCGAAAGAGAATAAGTGGGAAACAACTTAGCTAAACGGCAAGGTATGTGAGGCTAGTCCTTTCTTTCCAATGGCATGAATCTTATAGTCCGAATTACCATCTTTCCATGAGCTCATACATTCCAAAAAGTTAAATGCCTATATGAGATAAGTTATACAATATGATGATGCTAGGATGATGATGATGTTAGTCCTTGCCTGCACTCACCTTATGTACTAGTCCTTTCAAGGTGAGGCAGAATGTCCATAATTACTCCATAAAGTAATCAGGGGGTCACGACCTTACTTCACCCCGATAGAGTAAGTTGTTCTCAAACTTTACGCATGTGCTATGATATGATAAGTATTTTACAATGAGTACATTATTATGAATATTTTATGATAAGCATGGCATGAGCATTGTATACCGGGTCTAGTTGGCCGGGCAGACACCGCTTCGGCGGGCGGCGATACGGATACACCACATCCTTCGGGCGTGGGCAGACACCACTAGTGGGCGGCATGAGATGGTACCCCGGACGCGGGAGGCCTGGATGCGGGCTTATATTATTGATTATCACACCGTTCCGACATGGGCGGGCAGCTTGCATATGATGCATACATGTTACGATGATAAGTATGAGTAAGACAGCATGCATTATTCCATTTATGATTATCGGTCAGATCCATATGCTTTATATTGATGCTCTCATTATATTATTGATGCCTTTCTTCATTGTTCATGCCTCTCATACTCAGTACAATACTCGTACTGACGTCCCTTCTTTGGACGCTGTATTCATGCCCACAGGTAGACAGGGAGGCGAGCTTGATCCAGATACTTAGGAGCTGTCAGCTGTTGGGAGCACTCCATTGTTCGGAGGTGCTTATGATTTCTCTTTGGTATATATGTATATATATATTTTGGGCACGACGGAGTCTTGTTCCGTCTTTGTATTCATTATGACAGTAGAGGCTCGTAGATACGTAGTGTGGGTCAGGTGGTCTCAAAAGATGCTATTATTATGTATATATTATGTTGATGGCCGAGAGGCATGTGTATATAAAGTACTTATGTTTTGATACAAATTATGTTTCCTAAACTTTCATGCGTAAAACTGGCAAAAGACCATTAAATGAGTAAAATTAGTAGTAGTGAGCGGTGCTCGGTATCTAGCACCGGGTACCCGTCGTGGCCCCTAGTTAGGTCGTGACATCCCAGATCACATCGGGTCTCAGCCATTCGACTAAAATATCATCATCATCACTCCATCCATGTACCATATCCAATATCCAGCCTCCCAGACCCATGTCTTGTATATTCATTAATCAAATGCCAATAATACAATGAAACTATGAATGGATATGACAAGTCAATGTCAAGTATATTTATGTCCTTTTGATAGCTTAGACGAGATGTGGAGTGATGAATGAAAATAAAGTCATTATTCACAATTATTCAACCAATTGTGCCCATCATAGCCCAAATAAGCAACACTACAGGTACCCGTACAAGTGCTTCTCATCTCACAAATATGGGACCACCAAATTCCCATTACGTCTCTTTATTACATTAACCAACACATACACTACATAAAGGGTCTACTAAGTCTCAACTTGCCTGAATCTGAAGCCAAAGAGTCACTCCATGAATTTCCTCTTCCTCTGAGCTTTCGAACGAGCCCAATCGATCCACATACATAATCAACATGAGAATACGAGTCTAACGATGCCCATAAAGCCATATATGGAAATCGAGTCTAAAAAGTCAACCTAAAACCCCGTAGGTCAAAATAGTAATTTATCATGAAATTGAGTTCAACATAGTCAAAATAACATTCTACAAGGTCACACGAATCCAACAATACCCATATTGCT
The DNA here is from genome assembly GCF_019175385.1 of Lycium barbarum. Lineage (NCBI taxonomy): Eukaryota > Viridiplantae > Streptophyta > Magnoliopsida > Solanales > Solanaceae > Lycium > Lycium barbarum. Next base: position 53,868,510 of record NC_083345.1, on the reverse strand, counting down.
ATACTTTAGTTCGGATCCCAAAAAGAAAAACCCAAAATGGTAACCCCAGCCCCACAAAGGTAAAACTGGAAAATAAGCATAAAATTATCTTACCCATAGTCTAGATAGTCCATATCTAAAGAATCAAGAAGTTCTAACCACAAATAGATCCTCAATTTCATAAATCTCATCAAAACCTATTTCTATGGAAACCCTTCTTTTACTACTTAGAAATCATGGATAGAATCATAAATTAATGGAAGGAATCGTGGATGAATACTTAGATTAAGGTTGCGAACTTACCCCAACGAAGAAACTTGTAATTTGCACTTGAAATCACCTTAAGCCGAGTTCTATAACTTCAAAAATGGATTTAAAAAGAATGAGGTTCGAATTGGGAACCCACACCCCCCCCCCCCCCCCAAATTCGCAGGTGTGAGGAAACCCACACAGAAGGGGCTCCGCACCCGCGGACCATCTAATGCAGGTGCGAGCCTTGCACAACACCACCAAGACACACCAAAATCCTAACTTTTCAACCAACTACTCAAATCATACCTGAGAGGCTTGAGACCCTAACCAAAGGCTCGACTAAGTCAAAAATCATGTTTCATACCTAATAGAATCGACGAAACTCTAAAAATGATGTATCTACCCTTGATGTTGACTTTGGTCAAACATCTCCTTTTCCTTAACTTAAAAAACTCAAATTTCACTAACACCAATCCAAAACCCACCTGACAGCCTCGAAAATCGCATCACCCATCCCCACAAGTCATAAATAACCGGAATAAAACCACGGGAAGGGTATTTTGGGGCAAATAAGGTAAATTCAGAACGACTAAGCGAGTGGTTACAAAGGTAAAACATGCAAATTCAGGATATCCTTGTATGGCCTAAATCAGGCCCCTAAGCAGTGGTATGAAAATTTTAATGGCATAGTAGTGGAGAAAGAAAAAAAGACATGTGTCAAAAAAAAAAAAGATCTTGTAATAAAGTATAGAAAATGAGAAAAAGTTTAAATATATTTATGGATGAGATAGTGTTTTAGTTAAAATTATGGAACATTCAATTTTTTAAGAGTAAATAACTGATTTTCTTGTTATTCTAATCATGATTAAGATTTTGTGTAATTCTTAACTATGACATGTGTCTCTCATCTAACTAGAAAATTGGGAAAATGAAAAAGTGGAAAATGAGAAGCACCTCATCCCTCTTTATGCATGCCTACAAGGGGTGGGGATGGTATGGTTGATACCGATTACCATACTAAAATTGATATTTTTGATATCGTGATCTCGATATTATGATATTTGGTATACATTTTAAAAATATTTGGTATTCGGTACAATATTCAGTATTTATAAAAGAAATACTGAAATACCGACTATTGTACCGAAGTATATAATTACATATACAATTCACACACACACACACACACACACACACACACACACACATATATATATATATATATATATATATATTTCTTATAATTCTAACAAATATATAAACTAGTATTAGTACAAAGTTAATTGCTTAGATATTGAAACTTTGACTATTCTATCTTACTTAAACTATCTTTTTGTGTAATTGAGTAACGGAGGGAATGACTTGTACTTTCTTTTGATTATTTCTACATGTGTAAGGTGTCAGTACGATACAATAGAGGCGTTTCTTGATAAGTCGAAGTCGTAATTCTCTATCATTTGAGTATATGTGAGTTTTACTTGTTTTCAAGCAAGTTTGTGTCGTTGTGATGTGTTTCAGGTATTTAGTGTCCACAAGGCGAAACTCGGGGAATTATGTGAACAACTCTAAAAAAGAAGTGAAAAAAGAGAAGTTTACTAAAGAGAAGGATTCACGGTGCAAAAGACGGTCCGTATATCATTTTACGGCCCGTCAAGTGTACCGTAAAACCATCACAGTATATGTCTCAGTTGAAAGAAATTCATAGAAGACATTACAGACCGTAGATTATTTTATGGTCTGCAAATCCCAGCGTAGATTAGTAACAGTCAGCATCTCCACTTGAGGGAAATATACAGCACAAATCTACGGACCGTAAATCAGTTTACGGTCCGTCAAAAGGAAGAATAGAACTGGAAGAGAAGTTGGACTTTACGGTGGAAATTGAAGATTTTACGGACCATATATCATTTTACGGTCTGTATCTTGATCCGACGGGGACAGTTTTGTCACAAAATTTTCCACGACTTGGATTATTATAAATACCTAATGTAAGGTTTTTGTAGGTCATTTTTAGTCAGATTTTGGTCTCTTTCTTCTTGGCATTGAATACTATATAGTTTTTGAAGCTTTTGAGGACAAGATTTACAACCTTTCATCTTCATTATTCAATAGTAAGCAGTAATGACTTCTTCAATACCTTTTTTTTGCATTAAATATTATTAGTAGATAAATTTAATACTGAGGTTGTGAACCCAATGATGAGTGTTATGTGATTGGGTTTACTTCTTCTTTTTTCTTCAATGTTAGTTGATGGTTGCAAATATTAACTTCAGCCATAAACACTACTTTATTTGAGAAAATAAGTTAGGGTTTGGTAAGGATAAGTAACAAGAACTTGGGGCATTAATACTCGTTTAATAAATTCACTTAGGAATAAGAGGAATTTACTAGGCACATATTAACCGTTTTTCATATCAACTCTTTTATATTTGGGAAAATCATAAAGAGAAAATACTTTCTAACTATTGGGAAAATTAGGAAGTCAATTAGAGGTTAAGTGCATTCGTACAACAATCCATTAGAATTATATCATATCAACACCCGTAGCATTACATTCTTCTAAAAGGGGACACAACCTTGGTTTCTTTATTCCAATTAATTTCAATCAAAATAAATAGCTAGTAAACAAAACACTCTCTTTTACAAACTCACCGGTGGAAAATTAGACCACAAGTAAGTACTCCATTACATTATTAACCTTTTCATGCCCTATTCCTTATGCGATTCGACCCCAACCTAGTTGGGTTACTATATTTGACAATGTCCACTTTACGCCATTTAGTAGGTGTAATTTGAGCGTAACAAATTTTGGCACTGTTGCCAGGGAATACGGTTTGAAATTACTAAGTTGTGTGTGCTTTACTTCGAGTCTTATTATATTCCATCACACCTTGTTTGCTATTTTTCTGTGAACCAGGTGATCATGGCCAATAGAGGAGGAGGACGTGGAGCAGTTAGTAGTAGGGGTGTGCAAGTAACGGCCCCAACACTGGAAATTGAGGAAGAGGAGAATGTATTTGCAGATTATATGCGAGAGGTGGAATATGCATCTACTATTGCTCCACCCAGGGTTAATGCTGCAAGTTGCAAGATCGATGCTACTATCTACTAATTGCTCAAACTTGAGGGATATTTTCGGAACTCTACCGATGATGACCCTCATTGACACTTGAAGAATTTTGTTGGTGTGTGCCAGACATATACCCAGAATGCTATTACTTCTTATGCAATTCGGTTAAGAGTTTCAAATACTCTTTAGCCGGCGAAGCAAGAGATTGGTTTGAGAAGTTGGCCTATAATACTATTCATACGTGGAATGAGCTGGTGAATGTCTTTCTTAAGAAGTTGTTTCCTCCGAGCAAGAAAGCTGAATACATGAAAAAATTTATGAGTTCAAGCAGCTTCCAAGCGAGCAATTATATGAGGCTTAGGAAAGGTTCAAGTAGTGTTTGCAGCGGTCTCCAAACCATGGTTTTCAAGAGCCTATATTGATGGAGAATTTCTATACAGGGTTAGATCCAATAACACAGGCAGTTGCAAATAATGCAGTTGGTGGGTGCTTGATGGATAAGACATATGCCCGAGTCACTCAATTTCTTGATAAATTGAGTACTCATAATCAAGCATGGCATTCGGGCGGTACTGATGGTGTAGCGTATGGGACTCTGTTAATCAATAATATTGTGAAAGAGAACCAAGAGAATACAAAACTCTGGCCGAGCTTGCAACCAATATTACTTTGCTAACAAAGAGGTTAGACGAAAAGGAAACCAAGAAGGTGAATGCAATTGAAGAGATGCATACTTTGCCGAAAGGGATGTACCAAGTTAATGAGGGTTCATATCCCTGCTATGCAGTATGAAGATGCTAATTATGTGAATAACTCTCAAGAGGGTTATCAAAGAGAGAATTACTAAGGGGTTATTAGATTCAGAATAAGTGGAGACCTTAAAACGGGCAAGGTAACTTCGACAATAATTATTGTGGTTCGAACCAAGGGAACTACAACAACAATAATGTCGGAAATTGGAGTTCCAATTCCTATTTTCCACCAAAGGGTCAATCGAATAAGAAAGGAGGTTCTATGTTAGAGAGCATACTTTAGAGGGTGCTAGCCAACCAAGAGAAGTTTGACAAAACTTTGAAGTGGTTGACCAAAAATGTGGGCTCTCATGTTGCTTCCATCCAAAAGTTTGAGTCACAGATGAGAGATATTTTAAGAGAGCAATACCTTCCACAAAAGGGAGGCCACCCGAGTGATACAATTCCAAATCCCAAGAGCGGCGGAAGTAATCATATTGAGAAGTGTGCTGCCATTAGCACCCGAAGTGGGAAACTACTTTGGGGTATGGGTGCAAAAGCATTTGAAAAGGGGCCTACAGAAGAAGCAGATACAAAGGTGCCATTTAAAGTGCCAAGTGAGATTGAGGAAGTGCAAGATGAAATTCTGAATGTGGCTAAAGTTGATCCTGTGCTAGATTTTCCAAACGCTCAAGATGTGAGTAATGACAAAGGAAAAGGTAAGGTTACTGGGGCACTCAGACCCTTGACTCAATTGTTAAAATTTTTACGGTCCACTGTAAGCACTGCGAGCAAACTGTGTATACATGATTCTAGCACACTTGTATCCTTTTTATTTTCTTTTCTTTATTTCAATTATAAAAGAAAACCCAAAACTATTTTTATTTTGTTTCTTTAGAATGCATACTAAGTTGTATTCCACAGGTATAGCCCCAAAAAATCAAGTGAGAAGAGGTCGTGCTCAAGCAACAGGGCAGGGCAGGGGCTGAGGTCAGCCACAGATAAGATCGAAACTTCGTGACTAGCCTCTCGACCCTGAGAATGAGAAAATAGATGATAACACACTTCTGGTTAGGGTCACCAAGCAGTGACACACAACACAAACTTCGGTAGCCCCTAGTCTAAAGAGGGGGATTCTTCCTCAACTGATAGTAGCTTCATTGGTGAAGGAGAGCAAAGTTCTAGCTCTCCGAAATTGCACTCAAGAAGGAACAGAGACTGAAGCGAGTAGTAGGTAGGAGGAATCTGATACTGAGGAAGCCAATAGGCAGAATGAATTGTGAATGAATGGAAGGTTGGGGAATGCTCCTGGAGAATATTGTCCGATCCTTGTGGAAGAATTTTATGCCAACTATGCTGCTGAGTTAAACAACCATTTCCGGCTAGTCCAACAGACAAAGAACCTAGTGAGCCTGACAAAGGTGACAGTCTGTGGTTGAGAATTAACATATCCAGCAAGGCTGGTAACCACTTCTATTTTGGGGATGAATTCGTGTCGCTTGCCAATACAGATGAGCTTGACTATAGATTGATGGGAAACATGGACGACTAGCTGAGCGAGTTACCGTGGATGGCTTCAATTTTAGCACGAGGAGATCCCGGCGGCGCACCGAGACAAGTGTTCCGATCAAAAAGGCTGGTCTTTCTCTTGAGGCCAAATTCTGGTTGAGTATGTCGATCCACGAGTTTTACTCCACAAGCCGATAATCATCTCGCTATTGATCGGGCTATTCTTGTGGTAGCCATCATGTCTCGATTTACAATTGATATAAGTAAACTCATCGTGGAGGAGATAACGCCCACGTGTACACCAATATGGGCTTTTGTTCATGTACCTGTGTCTTATCACATGCCTTTGCCTCAAAGCTGGATTTCAGAGGTATCCCTACTGGGATTACAAAATTGAGGCCAAACACTTTTATGACTTAATGAAGAGCAAGGACAAGGACCTCCGTGCTGCATTGTTAACGGTAGTGCCCACATTGGCACCTTTACCTACTGAATCTGAGGCAGCTAAGCCACATGATCAAGAGGAGCCAACACTTGAGGCCACCCATGAGGCTCCCGAGATTGCCACCATGGCAACAGCAGCTGCAACAGATGCTCCAGAATCCTCATCGGGTCCAACTACCTCCACAGCTCAAGCTACTTCCACAAGTCCAGCTACTTCCACCATTCCAGCTATTTCCACGGTCGCTCCCGCATCCACAGTAGTATCGGGGGCAGCCTCATCCCATTCACCAAATAGAAGTGTCATGATTCCTATGTCAAAAAAGATCCAGCTGATCGACATATTGTCAGCCTATTGGAGGAGTTGGAAGGGTTCATGGAAAAATCGATCAAAAAGGCCTTAGACCTGTTAAAGGAATCACTCACCACCTCACATCATCAAATCCACTCTCAGATAGATGTCATTGAGAGACGGGTGCTAGAGTTGGAGAAAGTACTGTAAGCTGTTGATTGGGGGATGGTCAAACGGGATATATCTCAGCTAAAGGATGATGTCTTTGCATTACAAGTGAAATAAGGGGTAACACTTGTAGAGCCTCCACCGGTACCGCCAATTTGGTATCACTAGTGCCAATTGTACAACTGATGCAGGATGAGTCTCCACCCCCAAATAAAGGCAAAAGACAGAGATCTGAGGATGATGATGAGGGGGTGGATTCGATAGAAGAAGAAAGGCGCTAGTTGAAGATGGCCACTCGAAATTCTATGATTGATACACATTTCACAGGGGCGTCTTCCAACAAAGACACCCCCGTTTAGCAGACGGTGCCTAGTATTAAGCTACCCGTAGAGGCTACCACCACTGTCCTCGAGGAGGACCCGCTCACACAGAGCCGTACAGAGCCATCCACCGATACCACTGGCCCAACAGATGATTTAGCACCAGTCTGGACTGATGAGGTGATGACACCTCAGGACGAGCAGAGTGCCTAGTGCAATTCAGGTATTCCTAACCCTCTGTTTTACTTATTTACATGCCTTGGGGTTAATGCATGATTTTTAACCGGGTGTGGGCGAACTGATTTTTTTGTATTTGTATATATGTGTTTTAGGACCCCCTCAACTTTTCTTTTCCATGGTTCATTTCTTGAAGGGTTTTATCTGTTGAACCTGGAATAGCCAAGTACTTGTTTAGATAAAATAGTGTGATTGTGGCTTATGTGGTAGTGGTTGAACTAAATTATGGCATGTATGATGTATGTTTGTGAAAATGAGCACCCTCCAAATTTTGATGGTCTCTGAATGTGTTAATGATTGACATGCGTGATTCTTTTTATGACATCATAAGTATTGTGTGTGTTGAATACCTACTTGACATGTCAAATAATTTGGGCACGAGATACTCAACTCTGTATGCCAATGTTTGTTGAGTACTAGTATGATATTCATGTGCTATGTTTGCAATCTAGAACTTGCCTGGTTAGTCGTGCCATTTTTCTGAGGATAGTTGGTTGTTGATATGATCTTAGGCTGTCTTTGATATGATTTTGCAATCCTAAATCCTTTATGCCTACCTTGTCTCATATATGATCCTTAGTCACCCATTTTGAGCCTTGAAACCCTTTTTTTGGCTAGCCGCTAATTAACCTGTACCCATTCTGAAATTGTTCCACTTTTAGCACCCATTCCCTCTTTCACACTGTAAATGATAAAGAAGAGGCATAAAGCCTAAGTTGGGGGTGAAACGCTAGAAGTGTTAGAATTGAGGCTTAAAATCCTATGTTTGGGGTGACCGTAAGTTACCTACTCTATGATCTGATGTGGTTGAGAAAAAAAAGAACACAAATTAGAAAATGTTGCACAGAAAGATGAAAAATAAGCAGTTTGATAGATCACATCGGGTTTTTAGGAACTAAAGGAAGGAATGGAAAGAGGGTCGAAAGGGAAACCAGGGAAGTAATTGTAAGGGTTCAAAGAGGGTTAGTCACAATGATCCAAATCTATCCTAGCCGTCCCCAAGCCTGCATTACAACCCATGAAAAGTCCTAGTGTGATCATAACCGGGCCATCATAAGTTGAAGGTACTAAAAATAAAGGCAAGGTTATGGCATTTGCATTTATAGTATGTGAAACTTCTTTGTGAGTATGAGTGTTTCTCTTTTCCTTTATCTCTGTCTCTGTTATTCTTGTACATGTGTGTTCGGACATTCTTTCGTCATTGTGAGGGAATACGGGATTAAGGAGATTTTTGAAAATAAGTGATTGCCCGAAATGGATTCTTGTGTTCATAGGCACTACCAATATGATGTCATTGATTGAAGCTTCATTGTGAGTCATAACCATTTGTGAGTGATACATTGTGCTTAAAACATGAGGGGTGGATTTTGTGATATATGCATGCCGATAGTTTTCAGCCAAAACCATTGTAGACTTGTTACTTTGTGATATCTAAGCTTTAGTAGAGTCGTATGTGTTGTGTTGATTTCTTGTGGACAAGCAAACACTTTAAGTTGGGGGTGTTGATGTGCCGCACAATTTCGGCACATTTGATGCTTTTTAATGGCGACTTTAATTTGTTTTCATGCAAGTTTATATCGTTGTGATGTGTTTCAGTATTTAGTCTCCACAAGGTGAAAGTCAGGGAACTATGTGAAAAGCTCTCAAAAAGAAGTGAGAAAAGAGAAGTTTGCTAAAGAGAAGGATTCACGTTGCAAAAGACGGCCTGTATATCATTTTACGGCCCATCAAGTGTACCATAAAACCATCACAGTATACGTCTCAGCTGAAAGAAATTCACAGAAGACTTTACGGACCGTAGATTATTTTATGGTCCGTAAATCCCAGTGTAGATCAACAACAGTCAGCATCTCAACCTGAGGGAAATCTACGACACAAATCTACGGACCGTAAATCAGTTTTTGGTCCCTCAAAAGGAACCGCATAACTGAAAGAGAAGTTGAACTTTATGGTGGAAATTGAAGATTTTACGGACTGTATTACGGTCGTATCTTGATCCAATAGGGGCAGCTTTGTCAATAATATTTATGACTTGGACCATTATAAATACCTAATGTAGGGGTTTTTTAGGTCATTCTTAGTCAGATTTTAGTCTCTTTCTTCTTGGTATTGAATACTATATAGTTTTTGAAGCTTTTGAGGACATGATTTATAGCCTTTCATCTTCTTTATTTAATAGTAAGCATTAATGACTTCTTCAGTATCTTGTTTTGCATTAAATATTATGAGTAGTTAAATATAATACTGAGGTTGTGAACCCAATGATGGGTGTTATGTGATTGGGTTTTGTGATTGATATATGCATAATGGGTTGTTAGGGTTTAGTTTTTCTTTATTCTTCAATGTTAGGTGATGGTTGCAAACGTTAGCTTAGGCCATAAACCTTACTTTATTTGGAAAAATATGTTAGGGTGTGGTAAGGATAAGTAACAAGAACTCGGGTCGTTAACCCTCATTTAATAAATTCACTTAGGAATAAGAGGAGTTTACTTGGCACATATTAACCGTTCTTCATATCAACTCTTTTATATTTAGGAAAATCATAAAGAGAAAATGCTTTCTAACTATTGGGAAACATTAGGAATTCAATTAGAGGTTAAGTGCTTTCGTACAATAATCCATTAGAATTATATCATATCAACACTCGTAGCATTACACTTCATCTAAGAGGGGATACAACCTTGGTTTCTTTATTCCAATTAATTTCAATCAAAACAAAATAGCTGGTAAGCAAAACATTTTCTTTTACAAACTCACCACAATACGAAATTAGACCACAAGTAAGTACTCCACTATATTAGTATCCATTTCACACCCTATTCCTTATGGGGTTTGACCCCAACCTAGTTGGGTTACTATATTTGACAACATCTGTTTTACGCCATTTAGTAGGTGTAATTTGAGCGTATCAAATAGTGACCGTACCGAATAAATTTGTATGATAATGGTATAATATTTTTAAAAATCAAAAATCAAAATTACCGAACCAAAGTTTTTAATACCGCACCATAGTACCATGACCACCCCAACATACAACTCTAATATTTGGTCTACGTTGGGGCTCTGTTAGAGTCATTTTCAATACATATACATGACACTTAATATCCTATCTACAATACACTACAAAAATAACAAAATGCACGTGCATTATACTTCCTCATGATGCATCTCTAGTGCCTTATTTCTAACATCACTTCTCAAGTTCGTACTGATGAACTACAGTTATGACAGATGGCCGATACAGAATACGACATCTGATGATACCGTTTAGTCAGCTAAGTTCACCTGACTCAAAAATTCAACGGATAGCCCGAGAAGTCTACCGCCATACTCAAATAAGATAGCGCTAGCATGGAGTAAACTATCCAGTAGGTTATCAAATGTTTAGATAAGATAAGCTCTTCAAATTCTTTAATACTTCAACAATAGGGAATTGATTTCTTTGATAAAAAAAACAAACGAGCAATTTCAATGGAAACCAACGAGCAATTACAATGGAAATCTTAAGATTAAACTAAGGATAACAAGGAAACTATAAAAAGTTGAAGGGGATAGGGAGAAACAAACACTAAGAATAGGGATGAGAGGGAACAAACCTTTCTCAAAAATATTTGTGTGATGACCCGTTTGGTCGTTATAGCGCTTTTGACCCATTTACCCCTGTTGACCCCTCCCTGGGCCCTATTAGTACGATTTTGACTCGCTAGGATGGGTGGTACGGTCCCCGAGGTGATCTGGCGGGATTTATGATGACTTTTGGGACGTAGAGCCTTAAACTGAAAAACATTTGACTAATGGTTGAATTTTGGGTAAACGAATCTTTTTTTCGAAATTGTTTGATTCTAAGAGGTCTGGATGGTTGATTATGACTTGGTGGGATGTTCAGTTCAGTTCCTTAGGTACTCGGGAGCGTTTTGGGTTATTGGTTGGAAAGTTGGTCTTTGTCCATTGGGTGTTGACTCCGTCAAATAGACCACTGTTGGAAATTTTGAGACCACGAGTGAGTCTGTAACGTATTGCTATGTATGATTGCATGTCTGGTTTGTATCTAGGAGGTCTTGGGTGATTGTCGGATTTAGGGATAGAGATAGTGAAAAACCAGGAATTTTTTGGTGTCTGCCGTAGAGGCACCCTATGCGCGGTAGCGGACCCGCCTCAGTGAGGCCTTCTCCGCTATGGCGAGTTGTGAAGAATAGTGGTGAGTCACCATGGCAGACAGAGATCCACTGTAGCGGACAAGTGACCGTTGCAGCGAACGACGTGGACCAAATTTCTATTTAATGCTAAGTTAAAACCCTTCATTTACTATCCCAACATTTATTGTTGCTAAGCATATTTGAGGCGATTTGAGGAGGTTTCAACCAGATTCCTCTTGAGGGTAATTTATCTAACCTAGATTTCATTCATTTACCTTCCTTAAGCATGAATCCATGATAGACAATCTATAGAACTTAAGAAGGAAGATGGGTTTTGATGTTTACTTCATTATTTGAGTTTTAGTCTTCTAAAATGTGATTTGTTGATGGATTTGACTAATATATGAATGGAATTTAATGAATTACTGACTAATAGGCTTGAATTTTTCTTTTATGTTGATGATTTGAAAGATTGAAAATTAGGGTTCATACAAAAATTTGGGCTTTTGACTTGAATGATGAAATTGACCTGATCTTGAGTTAATTTAGCAATTCAAGAGTAGAATTGAACCCCTAGAACGTTGGTTTGCCAATATCACCTTTGAAATACCCATTTTTCCCTTGTGGGCTTGTTTTTCCCCCTTTTTTCTATAGTTAAGTTTGATTCGAAAGATATTATAGAAATATGGACCCGTTTTCCCCTTTTTTCCATAGTTGAGTTTGATTCGAAAGATACTACAGCAATATGGGTATCGGTGTTTCTTATTTCTAACTTCTAATTTGATAATGGATAGACTTTCGGTACTCGGAAACTCTCCGAAAAGGAAAGGCGATGGTTTTATTGTTCGTGGCTCCCGCTCGGCTACAAGGTAGGTTAAGACTTACCTTATGGTTAGACTTCAGTTAGCGAAGCATAGGTAGAGTTAGTGATTATCGAATAAAGGATGTTACACCTTCGGGTATGAAGTTGGGATGGATTGCCTAGGTTGGTATTATTGTTTGATTGTGGGCTTATTACCTTATAGTGATCTATCAGTTTGTTGCCATGCGTGTGATATTAGACTTGATACTTAGTTGCTTTATCGTGATCTTCATTTCTTTATCGTGATCGTGAAACCGTTATCTCTCACTTATTGATTATCATCTTGGATAGAGGAAAGAACTTGACTTATTCTTGATATTGTGATATGTGTCCATGTGTGACACGATTGACAATGATATGTTCCCATTGGCATTGATATTATGCATAGCACTCATTCTCATATTTCATGATACACTGATATAAGTTGAGACTAGGTACTGATGATGATGACGAGAAAGATAAGAGGCCAATGCCCGAGGTCTTTACCGAGATCGAGAGAGTGTCTGATGCTTGAGGTATTTGACGGATCGCGAGAGTGGTACATGGACTTCGCGAGTCCCCTATGGGTCATGACTGTTGAGGCATGGAGATATTCTGCTCGGAGCATATGTGTACGAAGATTACATTGGTCATTGCATTGCATATGCACTCATTATTACATTCTCATACTTGTTCGTTTCGGACTTGACCTTTTTGTACTTGAGTTGGTATTCTTGGATTGTGTTGTGCTTATACTTGATTGTGAGCATGTCTATTCTTTTATGAGCGCAGAGTACTAGATATGTTCCACATCCACTCCTCGGGGCCGATCCCGAGGCTTTGCTATTGAGTGTCTAAGGTGAGCATGCATGATGGATCCGCAGCTCGGAGACTCTTTCTTTATACTTGTTGTCATGACCCGACTAGGGGCCGTGACGGGTACCCGGGGCTAACCACCGAGCACCACTTATTCTATTACTCATTAAGCATTCTTTTGTCAAATTCATACTCAAATCATAAAAAATCATTTTTCATTTGAGAACATAAATACTTTTATATACATAAGCCTTTCGGCTATCAAAATTATAATATATATATATATATACAGTAGTAACGTCGTGAGACCATATAACCCACACCTGCGTATCTACGAGCCTCTACTATAGTGCTAGACATAGGGACGGGACCGGACCCCGTCGTGCCCAAAATATACATATGTACACAAAAGAATAGTCAAAGGCACCTCCGGAACAATGGAGTGCTCTCAAGTCAGCTAATAGCTCCTACGAGTCTGGATCAAGCTCACCTCCCTGTCTACCTGTGGGCATGAACATAGCATCCAAAGAAAACGGACGTCAATACGAACATTGTACTGAGTATGTAAGACAAGAATGAAATGAACATAATAGAAGAATCATAAGCCATATGAGGAAGATATAACCTGCCTGAGTTTCATAGGTGAATACATTTCATACATATATCGTATATTTATATAATCATAGTATATGTGTCATCATAGCGCATATATCATCGCATCATAATCCTCATCGTTTACCCGCGTCCGGGTAACCATCATATGCTGCCCACTAGTGGTGATCATGTCCGGCCTTCTAGGCGCGGTGGAATCATAAGCAGCCCGCCTTAGCGGTGACATGCCCGGCCATTTAGGCACGGTGGAATCATAAGCATCCCGCCTTAGCGGTGACATGCCGGGCCACTTAGGCACGGTGGAATCATATCGTCATTTACCCATCGTAACTCAATATTTTCATACATGGCATAGGCATATTATAAACTTATATTATTGATCATCTCATAGACATATCATAACTTAGCATCATTATACATTTATGATTAAAACATACATTAGAACTTGAAGGCAACCATGGCTATGTCGGGGTGACATAAGGTCATGAACCCCCGATTCCATTATGGAGCATTTATAAGTATTCTGCCTCACCTTGAAGGAAATAGTATATAAGGTGAGTGTATACAATAAATGACATCATTAACTATATAAGAACATCATATCATGAACTCTATAATCTTTAGACTTAAGCTCATTATCATTATTATTGGGCTCGTGATGTATCTCTTATCTCATGTAGCTATTCATGAACATCGACTCTTAGCTTTTCGGGATGTAGAAGATTTATGGAGAAGAAGGAAAAATCATGCTGTAGGATTCATGCCATAGAAATAAAGGACTAGCCTTACCTATCTTTTTCGTTTAACTAATCTATCGCTTGATTGTTCTCCTTCAATGCCCACGTCTCTACCTTCAAGAGAATTTGCATTAACATTAGCTAATCGATTACTTAAACGTGCTTACTAAAGCTAAAGAAAATTGGGCAGCATTTCCTTTGTTTATACTACTTTCCCCATATTCTATATCAACTCCCAAACGTTCATAACAACATTCACAATATCGCAAACAACAATCATCATTCATCTACATTTCACCATTTCACTACAGTTTCTCCGAATCATGGTCATAGTTCATTATTGCATTTTCTCACATATAATACTTATTCCACATTCTAAATGTCGTTCACAACATACTTACAATCACAGCATACCAATATTCATCATTCACCCCAAACTACTACTCAACAATGACACTATTCACACATTCATGACCCATTCCCTATATCTTTATACAATCCAAGTGTTTTTAACTTTCAACACCTCAAACAACAAGGAATGATCATAAAACTCACCTTAGATGATGGATTAATAAACCTTGAGTGGAACTTTTCTTCTTGCACCAAAAACCCTAACTCACTTCCCTTGACATTTCTTGATATAGATGAACTTTTAATAGGTTTCATACACTTGATTTTGTGGGTTTGATTAAGTTGATCATGGATTTCTCTTGTTTTCTTGTGGATGAATAATGGAGAGAGTTCTAGATAATTCTTAAGGTGTGGCGAGTGGAAAATGAAATAAATTAATGAGAGAGGGTCCTTATATTAACACTTAAAATCTGTCCCGATCGGAACATACGGTCCGTACATTTTATCCGGGCCGTATGTATGGTCCAATGAGGACCCTTATTCTTGGCAAGACATACGGCTGGAAACATGGTCCGTATGTTTTATACGGCCAGTATGTATGGCCGTATAATGCCCAGTTCTTCGAAACTCATTCTCGTCGACTCGTTTGATCTTCAATCCGTATGGAACCTTCTTGACACTTGATTAACACCTCAATACCAATCTAAGGGACATTATCACTCTTCTCCAGGACATCGTTACGCCATCATCAACTTGTCCCTCATAATTCTTACCCAACACGTAACACATCCTTTACTTCCCTTGACAACCTTCTTCCCTTGCGTCAAATGTCTTTGTATCTCGATTAGGATCATCAAATGCTATTTCTCACTTATCAATACATCGTATAAATCGTGCACTTCTCTAGCCTATTCACTGTACGTTAATGGGGAATTTTCCAAGGTGTAACATTTTCCCCCCCTTTTGGAACATTCGTCCCCGAATGTTAAACACTCGGGAATTCTACGAAAATTTCTCCTGAGTTTCCCCTGTAATATGGCACTACCATCCTATCACAACAACCCATAATAGCATTGCCGCACAGGGACACAACACAATAACAATATAAGTTTTGCCACACACGACCAAAAGCATGAAAAGAAAGCATACATACCTAATAATTTTAGTGTTTCATCTTGAATCTCTCCTGGGGGTTGGAATAAGTGCGGATATGTGGATTTTATTTTCTCTTTCGCCTCCCAAGTCATCTCTTCTCGGTTGTTTTTTTGCCACAAGACTTTGACTGAAGCTAATTCCTTATTTCAAAGTCTTCGTACTTGCCTGTCGAAGAAGGCAATGGGCACTTCCTCATATGCTAGCTTTTCCGTTACTTGAACATCATCTATCGGAACAATCCTCGTGGGATCTCCAACACACTTGCGGAGCATTGAGACATGAAAAACTAGATGGACTGATTCAAGCTCTAAAGGTAAGTCCAATTCATAGGTTACATGACCCACCTTGCGGATAATTTTATGAGGTCCAATGTATCGAGGACTTAATTTTCCTTACTTACCCAACCTTATCACCTCTTTCATTGGCGAGACCTTCAAAAATACCCAATCATTAACCTGAAATTCCAAGTCTCACTGGCGGTTGTCCACATAAGATTTTTGGCGACTTTGGGCTGTCAACAATCGATCTCGGATCATCTTGAATTTTTCTACCGTTTGCTGAATCCATTCAGGGCCTATTAGCTGTATTTCTCCTATTTCAAACCATCCAATTGGGGATCTACACTTCCTTCCATACAAAGCTTCATACAGAGCCATTTAAATACTGGAATGGTAGCTATTGTTGTATGCAAACTCGATTAGAGGTAAGTGATCATCCCAATTACCACCGAAATCTAGAACGCATGCTCTTAGCATATCCTCCAAGGTCTGAATAGTACATTCGGCTTGTCCATCAGTCTGCGGATGAAATGTCGTGCTAAGCTTCACTTAAGTACGTAGACCTTCTTGGAAGGATTTCCAGAACTTGGCTGTAAATTGCATTCCTCTATCTGTGATAATAGATATCGGAATACCATGGAGTCGCACAATTTCTTTGACATATAACCTTGCATAGTCTTTTGCTGAGTATGTAGTTCTAACCGGAAGAAAATGGGTTGATTTCGTGAGTCTTTCCCCAATCACCCATATAGAATCATACTTGCCTCGAGAACGAGGTAACCCCACAATAAAATCCTTGTTGATCACTTCCCATTTCCAATTAGGGATTTCCATTGCTTGCAATAATCCTCCTGGCTTTTGATGTTCGATTTTCACTTGCTGGCAATTCGGACATTGAGCAACAAATTCTACTATGTGTCTCTTTATGCCATTCCACCAATATATCAACTTGAGATCATGGTACATCTTCGTTGCACCTGGGTGAATAGAATATCGAGAATAATGAGCTTCTTCTAAGATTCGACGGCGCAATTCTGCAACATTCGGAACACATAGCCTGCCTCGGTATCTGAGAATTCCATCCATAGAAGTTTCAAATAGGGACTTCTCTTTTTCATGAATTATGTCTCCATAATGGACCAACTGAGGATCTTCATGTTGTCGTTCTTTCACTTCCATATTCAGGGACGAAACTGTGGGATCATTAATACCAATCCCTGCACTACCCGAATCAATTACACGTACTCCAAGATTATCCAGTTGGTGGAGCTCGTGAATCAATTCTTTCTTTTCCGAAGGAACTTCGCATAGACTGCCCATTGGTCGGCGGCTAAGCGCATCAGCTACTACATTTTCTTTTCCGGGGTGGTATAAAATGCTTACCTCATAATCTTTCAATAGTTCTAACCACCGCCTCTGCCGCAGATTCAACTCCTTTTGTTTGAAAATGTACTGAAGATCTTGTGATCTGTAAAAATGTCGACATGCACACCATACAAGTAATGTCTCCACATTTTTAATGCATGAATAACTGCGGCCAATTCGAGATCATGAGTTGGATAATTCCTTTAATGTTTCCGCAGCTGTCTCGAAGCATAAGCAATGACTCTACCGTGCTGCACTAACACACATCCTAACCCAACACCGGAAGCATCACAATACACCACATAACCATCTGGCCCTTCTGGGAGTGTTAAGACTGGAGCTGAGGTTAATCTGTCCTTTAACTCTTGAAAACTGCGTTCACAAGCATCATTCCACTGAAATTTAACTGGCTTCTGGGTTAGCTTCATCAATGGGCTGAAATAGAGGAAAATCCCTCTACGAACCTTCTATAGTACCCTGCCAATCCCAGAAAACTACGGACTTCTGTAGGCGTCGTAGGCCTTGGCCAAGTCTTCACAGCTTCAATTTTCTGAGTATCAACTCGAATACCATCATCTGAAATAACATGGCCCAGAAAGGTCACAGAATTTAGGCAAAACTCGCACTTTGAAAATTTTGCATATAATTCTCGGGTTCAAAGAATTCCAAAAATAATACGTAAATGATCTGCATGTTCTGATTCTGTGCAAGAGTATACCAGAATATCGTCAATGAATACTATCACAAAAAAGTCCAAGAGTGGCCTGAATATGTTATTCATCAAATTCATAAACACAGCCAGAGCATTAGTCAACCCAAACGACATCACATGGAACTCATAATGGCCATATCTCGTTCTGAAAGCTGTTTTGGGAATATCTTCTTCTCTAACTCTCACTTGATGATAAACCCACCTCATTTCTATTTTAGAAAACCACTTGGCACCCTGTAGTTGATCAAACAAATCATCAATCCTTAGGAGAGGATATTTGTTCTTTATCGTCACCTTATTCAACTGCCTATAATCGATACACATTCATAGGGAACCATCTTTCTTTCTCACGAACAAAACTGGTGCTCCTCACGGTGATGAACTGGTCTAATAAACCCCTTTCTTAAGCAAACCTTTCAACTGTGCCTTTAGCTCTTTCAATTCTGCCAGAGCCATTCGATAAGGAGGAATAGAAACAGGCTTGGTGTCCGGCAACACATCAATGGCGAAATCAATCTCTCTTTCTGGAGGAAGGCCTGGAAGTTCATCTGGGAATACGTCCGAAAATTCATTCACTACCGGAACGGATTGGAAAGTTGGCGACTTTGCTTCAGTGTCATGTACTCGAACTAAGTGATAAATATAGCCCTTAGCTGTCATCTTTCTTGCCTTAAGGTAGGAAATAAACCTACCTTTTGGAGATGTTGTGTTACCCTTCCATTCAAGCACGGGCTCTCCCAGAAATTGGAATCGAACCACTTTCATTCGGCAATCAACATTAGCATAGCATGAGGCAAACCAATCCATACCCATAATCACATCAAAATCTAACATTTCCAGCTCAATTAAATCAGCGTTAGTCTGGCAGTCGCATATCACAATTACACAATTCTTATACACTTGTCTAGCTATCACGGGATCACCAACCGGAGTAGATACCTCAAAAGGCTTTATTGGCTCTGGTTTCACCCCAATACGACCAGCAACATACGGAGTAATATAAGATAGAGTAGAACCCGGATCTATCAATGCATATACATCGTGGGAAAATATGGATAATGTACCTGTAACCACATCCGGGGAGGACTCAAGATCCTGTCGTCTGGTTAAGCGTACACACGGGGCTGAGTGGCACCTGAAGTAGGTGCTCCCCCTCTGCCTCTACCTCGACCTACTGAAATCTGGGGAGTCTGTCCTGCCGGGCGCACTGAAGAGGAACCAGCTGCTGATCTTGTGGGCTGAGCCCCAACTCTGCCATACCTCGAGAGGAAATCTCGTATCAAGTGCCCTGTCTGTCCATAGACATAACAAGCATCTGTGCCCTGGCGACATGGCCCCGAGTGTAATTTCCTGCACTGGCTACATCGTGGAACTGGTGGTCTCCTCTGACTATAATCACCCCCAAACTGAGAACTCGAAGCTCTCGAACTCTGACCCTGTCCTGAAGGAAAGGAGCGATCAAATCTCCTATCTGCAAATCATGGAGGCGCACTAGTCACCGACAGGCCTGAATGACTGGAATAAGTCTGCCTCGATCCCCCTCTATAATCGCTACCTGCCCCTGTAGATCTGGCCCTCTTGCTTTGCCATCTATCAATGTCACGATCACCCCTTTGCGGATGTCGTTGTCCTTCTAAATTATGGGCATAGGCTTGTATTCAGGAAATATCCATCCCATCTTGCAACGAAGCCGTAAAAAAATCCTTAAATAAATGTGGCCCTAATCCACTAACAAACGTGTGCACTCTATCTCCCATATCGGCCACCATAGTCGGGGCATATCTCGCCAATGAATTGAATTGAAGGATATACTCCCGAGCACTTATATTCCCTTGTTTCAAATTTAAAAATCTATCCGCTCTAGCTTGGTGGACCTCGGGTGGCAAATAATGGCGGATGAAGGCATCTACGAATTCTTGCCAAACGGGCGGAGGTGCATTTTCTATTCTTGACGCTAGCCAATTATTGTACCACAATACCACCACATCTCTGAGTCTATAAGATGCTAACTCCACAGATTCAGTTTCGGAGGCACGAATAATCCTCAATGTTCTCAGCATCTCATCAATAAAACCTTGCGGGTCTTCATCCGGCTTTGACCCGAAAAACTCCGGAGGATTCAAACTCATGAAATCACGGGCTATGGTATTAGCTGCCCGATCTGTTACACCTCAAAAAATCTTCCGTTGATGCACAAGTGAATAGACTAGTGAAGAGTATGAGAATACGGTACTTCAATAAGTAAGAAATGACATTTGATGACCCTAAGAAAGATTTCAAAGACATTCGATGTTAGACGAGAAAGTTGTCAAGAGAAGGCAAGACATATGATAGGTTTCGGAAAAGGGATTATGAGTAACGAGTTAATGAGGACTTAATGATATCTTGGATAAGAGTGATAACGTCCCTTAGATTGGTATTGAGGTGTTGAACAAGTGCTAAGAAAGTTCCATAAGGATTGGAGATCAAACGAGTTGACGAAACGAGCTTCGGAATCACTGGGATTATACAACCAAACAAACTGGCCGTATAAATTATACGGTCTGTATGTTGGGACCGTATAATCAGCCCAGAATGGCATAAGTTTTTGGACCAAATATACGGCCAAACATACGGCCCGTATAAAACGTACGGACCGTATGTTGGTCCGTACATTGGGTCGGGGACTGAAATAGTTCATTAAATAAGGGACCAAGTTTTATTTCATTTCATTTTCATATCACACCCCTTCTCTATAAAACATCACTATACAATTATTCCACAAGAATTCAAGGATTATTAGTGATCAACAACACAAACCAAGTGAATCAAGTGTAAGAAAACCCATTCAAGATCATTCAAGTCAAGAAATCTCATTGGAGATGAACTAGGGTTTTTGCTCAAGTGAAGTATTACCAACCAAGGCTTATTCCTACAACATATAAGGTAAGATTTATGATATTTCCATGTTGTTCAAGGTATTTGAGAGTTGAAATACTTGGATTGTAGAAGGGTATAGATAAATGGGTCATAAATGTGGAATAGTGCCATTTTGAGTAATAACTTGAATTGAGTCATGATTCTTGATGTGTTGTGATATAAATATGTTATAAATGATGCTGAGAACACGGGATAGGCAATGTATGTGAATGAACGTAGTCATGTGTTATAACCATGGATATGGGTGATTTAAAGTGAATTGAGAAATGTGAATAATGTGGATGAATAATGATTATTGTTAGGATGTTGTGAATGTATTATTGACGTTTGGGGGTTCACTTAAGCTATGGAGGAATGTCGTATAAATAAAGGAGATGTTGTCCTATTTTCTCTAGTTTTAGTCATGCATGCTAGCCATCGATTTCTAATAATAGTATGACTTTAATGAAGGTAGAAACGCGAGCGTTGAAGGGGAACGTGCAAGTGGTAAATAGTTGAATGGAAAGGTACGTAAGGCTAACCCTTCTTTCATAAGGCATGGTTCTTTGGCCAAACATCTAAATCTTCCATAAGTCTATGATGTCTTTCAAATGATTCAATCTTCCGAGCTATTGAGCTCACGATTCTTGATATGCCACTATTGTGATGAGCAAGCCTATAAAGATAGATGTAATGAATGACAATAATAGTGATAATGATATTGATGACGACTATAATGGTAATAGCGATGAAGATAACGATGACGATGATGATATTGATGATAATAGTAAAGATGCATATGAGCTATTATGTAGATGTATCTATGTATGACGATTATGGAACCTCGAGCTTATAAGTCGGTTAGAATAAGTATGTATATGATTATATAATGCACGCACACCTCTGTAGATGGTACGGATAACCCTGACACCTTGGTAAGGCTAGGTAGATGTAACCCTGAAGCCTTGGTAGGGCCAGGTATGTGTAACCTTGAGCCTTGGCTGGCCAAGTATGTATGAAACACCGATCCTTCATGGTCGGGTATGCTATGTAAATGCTATGTATACGATATGATGATGTATATGATATAGATATGAGAATGAATGCGAATATGATACGATTAGGAATATGAATATGTACATGATATGAATGTGAATAAGGATATGTAATTGGGTACAGATATGAGTATGGATACGGATATGGATGTATGTACACAAATACGCATTAGAATTGGAAAGTCCCTATGAAAGGCAAGTTAGTGCTTATGACGATGATATTACTATCTCCCATCCTATGTTATTTCTTATGTTGTCCATTATGCTTCTATGTTGATGTTGATCATGCTTTACATACTCGGTACATTCTTCATACTGACGTCCTTTTGTTTGTGGACGCTGCGTCATGACCACACGTGCATAGGGAGACAGACTTGATCCATAGCTACATTCTCAGGGACTACATAGCAGAGCTCTATTTCATTCGGAGCTATAACTTTTGGGTACTTATTCTTTTGTGTACATAATTATGGGCATAGCGGGGTCCTGTCCCGCCTATATGATATGTTATACTCTCCTTAGAGGCTCGTAGACATATGTATATGGTTAGATATGTTTGGCCTTGTCGGCCTATAATTTGTATATCATTTTCTTAGCCTCATCGGCTTATATACGTTGATATGACATAGATGTCAATGATGATATAAAGGTTTTGTTGTCCAATGGGACTGGCATGATGGATGAATAGAAATGTATCTTTAATTATGTGGCTCACCTAGATGTAAGTGTAAGTGTAAGCCAAGGGGTGCTCGGGTGGGCTAGCACCGGGTGCCCGTCGCGGCCCCTAGTTGGGTCATGACAAAAGTGGTATCAGAGCAGTTCAGTCCTAGGGTGTGTCTACGAGCCGTGTCTAGTAAAGTCTTGGTTATGGGTGTGTTGCGCGCCACACTTATAAACAAGAAGCTACGGGCATTTTGGGAATAAATGACCTCCATTCTTCATAAGAATCGTGCGATAAAGCTATGATATAAGAACTTCTTGTTCCTTAACTGTGTGTTGTGTATTTCAGAAATGCCTGTAAAGAGAAAGGCTACAGCAGCCCAAAAGGGCAAGACGGTGGCAGAAAAGCGGGCTGAAAGAGCACCGCTACCGGTAGTAGAGGAAAGTGAGTCCCAGACTGTGGCTCAATCTCATTCCTCCCGTTCAGTACCTATATTAGAGGAGTGTAAGGGAGCCTCAGCCCCAGCTCTAGCACTTGCGGCTCCTCCACCGGATGCTTCAGGCCAAGATGTAAAAGAGGCCATACATTTTCTTACTCAGTTGGTAGCTGCCCAGACTCAGTGGCAAAATGCAGGGCAAGGCGATAGGGCTGTTAGTTCAAGGGACCGTAACTTCATTAACTTGAACCCTCCGAAATTCTTTGGATCAATACTGGATGAGTTCTCTCAGGATTTTATCGATGGTATGTTGAGGACGCTTCGATTGATACATGCTTCGGACACCGAATCGGTGGAGTTAGCGTCATATAGATTGAGGGATGTCTCAATCCATTGGTACACGGTTTGGATGGCTTCACGGGGAGCCAATGCACCTCTCCCGGTATGGCAAGAGTTTGTTGATGCTTTCCTTCGACATTATATGCCTCCAGAAGTTTGGCGAGCTAGAGCCAATAAATTTTTGAACTTGAGGCAAGGTAGCGTGAGTGCTTTAGAGTACAGTCTCCGCTTCAATTCCTTGGCTAGGTATGCTTAGACCATGGTAGCGGATATGGGTGACAGAGTACACCGATTTGTGAAAGGCCTAGGGCTGCATTTGATCGATAGGTGTTTGACTGCGTCCCTTCAAGACAATATGGATTTTGCACGCATTCAGGCTCATGCTCAGAACATAGAAGAAAGCCTATAACAGCAAAGAAGTGAACGTGAGCATGATAGAGGACATAGAAAGAGGGCCAGATCTTCGGGTCCGATGAGCGAGTTCAGAGGTGGGCACAGACAGCAGATTTCTTGGCTCTCCGGCTATTCTATGACTAGTGTGCCTCCACGGTTTTTAGGCCAGAGATTCGATAGATCTACTTGTTCTGGGCCGAGTTAGAGTTTTTCGGGTCTCAGTTCAGAGATGATTCGGGTCAGGCAAGGCCACCCGTACCACGATGTCCCCAGTGTGGGAAGTCGCATTGGGGTTGATGTTTGCTATTCATGTGGTCGACCAAGCCATATTATGCGTGATTGCCCCTCAGTTCATAGTAGAGTAGGACCCAACCATCAGGGTCGGTTGCCGGATCTTCAGCGTCTGTACGCCCTATGGGGCCAGGTTCACATGCGCCAGTCAGCCATGGTAGAGGCAGAGGGAGAGTTCCCAGTTCTAGCGGTCCTCAGCACCGTATTTATGCTTTGGCTGGACGCCAAGATCTTGAGTCTTCTCCTGATGTGGTCACAGGTATATTATCGGTATTCACTCGTGATGTATATGCTTTGATTGATCCGGGCTCCACGTTGTCATATGTTACTCCATATATTGCGGGTCGATTTAGAGTCGAACCAGAATCGATCAAACCTTTTGAGGTGTCTACACCCGTTGGTGAATCGGTAATAGCTAGCCGAGTATATATAAACTTTATAGTTGTTGTTTGTGATCATCATACTATGATTGACTTGCATAAGTTAAAAATGGTAGACTTTGATGTTATTATGGGCATAGATTGGTTGGCTTCTTGCTATGCCAATGTAGATTGTAGAATGAAAGTGGATTGTTTCCAATTTCGGGGAGAACCAGTTCTAAAGTGGAAAGGGAATACTGCGTCACCAAAAGGTAGGTTTATTTCCTATCTAAAGGCAAGGAAAATGACCACGAAAGGATGTATCTATCATCTAGTTCGGGTTCAAGATATAGAAGCTGAATTGCCAACTCTTCAGTCAGTTCCCGTGGTGAATGAATTTCCGGATGTGTTCCCGGAAGAGCTTCTAGGCCTTCCTCTGGAGCGGGAGATTGATTTTGCTATTGATGTGTTGCCGGACACTAATCCTATATCTATTCCCCCTTATCGAATGGCACCCGTAGCATTGAAAGAGTTGAAGGAGCAGTTGAAAGACTTGCTACAAAAGGCTTTATTAGGCCTAGTTCATCCCCGTGGGGAGCACCCGTATTGTTTGCCCGAAAGAAAGATTGCTCTTTGAGGATGTGCATTGATTATGGGAAATTGAATAAGGTGACGATTAAGAACAAATATCCTCTTCCGAGGATTGATGACTTATTGGATCAATTACACGGTGCCAAATGGTTTTCAAAGATAGATTTGAGGTCCTGGTATCACCAAGTGAGAGTTAGGGAGAATGATATCCCTAAGACAGCCTTCAGAACAAGATATGGCCATTTTGAGTTCCGGGTAATGTCATTTGGGCTAACTAATGCACCGACAGTATTTATGGATTTGATGAACAATATGTTCAGGCCCTTCTTAGATCTGTTTGTGATTGTATTCATCGACGATATCTTGGTGTATTCCAGGTCCGAGGAAGAACATGCGGATCATTTGCGTACTGTCCTTAGAGTTCTTCGAACTCGAGAGTTGTTTGCAAAATTTTCTAAATGTGAGTTTTGGTTGAACTCAGTGACGTTTTTGGGACACATTTTTGCAGCTGATGGTATTCGAGTGGATAGCCAAAAGATTGAGGCCGTGAAGATTTGGCCAAGGCCCACAACCCCTACGGAGGTTCGTAGCTTTCTGGGATTAGCAGGTTATTACAGGAGATTTGTTGAAGGTTTTTCCTCTATTTCTGCACCACTCACAAAATTGACCAAGAAATCAGCAAAGTTTCAATGGACAGATGCTTGTGAACGTAGCTTCCAAGAGGTAAAAGGTAGATTCACTTCTGCCCCTGTCCTGACACTTCCAGAAGGATTGGAAGGGTATGTTCTTTAATGCGATGCTTCAGGCGTTGGGCTAGGTTGTGTATTGATGCAACATGGCAAGGTGATTGCGTATGCTTCTAGGCAATTACGGAAACATGAGAAGAATTATCCAACCCATGATCTAGAATTGGCCGCAGTGGTTCATGCATTAAATAGATGGAGACATTATTTATATGGTGTCCATGTGGATATTTATACAGATCACAAGAGTCTTCAGTATATCTTCAAGCATAAAGAGTCGAATTTGCGGCAACGACGATGGTTGGAATTGTTAAAAGATTATGATGTTGAGATCTTATATCACCCCGGAAAAGCAAATGTTGTGGCTGATGCTCTTAGTCGTAGATCTATGGGAACTTTGTGTGATGTACGACCAGAAAATAGAGAAATGGCTCGTGAGCTCCAGCAGTTAGCTAGCCTAGGAGTTCGAGTAGTGGACTCAGGTAGCAGGGGAACTACTATTCAGAATTCGGCAGTCTCGTCGCTAGCAGCGGAAGTGAAAGAGAGATAATACGAAGATTCCATGCTAATGCAATATAGAGATATGCTCCCTCAGAAGGAGGAGTCATCATTTGATATTTCAGGAGACGGTATTCTTCGATGTAGAGGCAGATTATGCGTTCCCGATGTTGCAGGGTTACGTCAACAGATTTTGAAAGAAGCCCATTGTTCCCGTTCATTCGTTCACCCTGGAGCAACAAAAATGTATCATGATATTAAATCTATATATTGGTGGAATGGAATGAAGAAAGACATAGTGGAATTCGTAGCTCAATGTCCTAACTATCAACAAGTGAAAATTGAGCAGCAAAAGCCAGACAGATTGTTACAAGCTATAGAAATTCCGACTTGGAAATGGGAAGTAATTAACATGGATTTCATTGCACGCTTACCCCATTCTCCACGTAAGTATGATTCTATATGGGTGATTGTAGATAGACTCACAAAGTCAGCCCATTTCTTACCGGTCAGAACGACTTATGTGGCAGAAGATTATGCAAGGCTTTATGTTAAAGAGGTAGTGCGACTCCATAGTGTTCCAGTATCTATTATCTCTAATAGAGCGACTCAGTTTACAACTAATTTTTGGAAGTCCTTCCAAGAGGGTTTAGGGACCCAAGTGAGCCTTAGCACGGCATTTCATCCGCAGACTGATGGACAAGCTGGGCGTACCATTTAGACTCTTGAAGATATGTTGCGGGCATGTATGATAGATTTTGGAGGAAATTGGGATGATCACTTGCCACTCATTGAATTTGCTTACAACAATAGTTATCATTCTAGCATTCGAATGGCACCGTATGAAGCTTTATATGGGCGAAAGTGTAGATCCCCAATTAGGTGATTTGAAACAGGAGAGGCTAAATTGATAGGGCCAGACTTGGTCCAGTAAGCCATAGAGAAAGTCAAGCTCATACAAGATGGGTTATTGGCAGCTCGAAGTCGTCGAAAGTCCTATGTGGATAATCGTCGAAGAGACTTAGAGTTCCAAGTTAAAGATTGGGTATTCTTGAAAGTGTCGCCAATGAAGAGCGTCATGATATTTGGCAAAAAGGGGAAGCTTAGTCCCCGGTATATTGGGCCTTATGAGATTGTGCGCAAAATAGGCAATGTGGCCTACGAATTAGATCTACCTCCGGATTTGGAGTCAGTCCATCCAGTTTTCCATGTCTCGATGCTTCGAAAATGCGTTGGAGATCCTACCAGGATCGTACCAATAGGTGATGTACAAGTGACAGAGAAGTTGACTTATAAAGAAGTACCCATTGCCAAACTAGATAAGCAAGTACGGAGGCTTAGAAACAAAGAAGTGGCCTCAGTTAAGGTTTTATGGAGAAGCAATAAACCAGAAGAAATGATATGGGAAGCGGAAGAAATCATGCGATCCAAGTACCCGCACTTATTTCAACCCCCGAAAGAGGGCCAAGATGAGACATCATGATCATAAGGTATGTATGCTTTCCTTTTATGCTTCTTGGTTGTGTGTGGCCAAATTCTGTTGCTATTATGTTGTGGCCCTGTGAGGCATTGTTATTATGGGTTGTTGTGGTAGGATGGTAGTGCAATATTATATGGGAAACTCTGGTAAAAGTTTTATAAAATCCCCGAGAACTTTAACATTCACGGACAAATTTTCCTAAGGGGGGAAGAATGTTACACCTCGGAAAATCTTCCGTTGATGCACAAGTGAATAGACTAGTGAAGAGTACGAGCATACGATACTTCAATAAGTAAGAAATGACATTTGATGACCCTAAGCAAGATTTCAAAGACATCCGATGTTAGACGAGAAAGTTGTCAAGAGAAGGCAAGGCATACGATAGGTTTCGGAAAAGGGATTACGAGTAACGAGTTAATGAGGACTTAATGATGTCTTGGAGAAGAGTGATAATGTCCCTTAGATTGGTATTGAGGTGTTGAACAAGTGCTAAGAAGGTTCCATAAGGATTGAAGATCAAACGAGTCGACGAAACGAGTTTCGGAATCACTGGGGATTATACGGCCCGTATGTTGGGACCGTATAATCAGCCCAGAATGGCATAACTTTCTGGACCAAATATACGGCCCGTATAAAATGTAAGGACCGTATGTTGGTCCGTATATTGGGTCGGGGACTGAAATGGTTCATTAAATAAGGGACCAAGTTTTATTTCATTTCATTTTCATATCGCACCCCTTCTCTCTAAAACATCTCTCAACAATTATTCCACAAGAATTCAAGGATTATTAGTGATCAACAACACAAACCAAGTGAATCAAGTGTAAGAAAACCCATTCAAGATCATTCAAGTCAAGAAATCTCATTGGAGATGAACTAGGGTTTTTGCTCAAGTGAAGTATTACCAACCAAGGCTTGTTCCTACAATATCTAGGGTAAGATTTATGATATTTACATGTTGTTCAAGGTATTTGAGAGTTGAAATACTTGGGTTAGAAGGGTATAGATAAATGGGTCATGAATGTGGAATATTGCCATTTTGGGTAATAACTTGAATTGAGTCATGATTCTTGATGTG
Organism: Lycium barbarum; assembly: GCF_019175385.1. NCBI lineage: Eukaryota > Viridiplantae > Streptophyta > Magnoliopsida > Solanales > Solanaceae > Lycium > Lycium barbarum. Next base: position 53,839,686 of record NC_083345.1, on the reverse strand, counting down.
TTATGATATAAATATGTTATAAATGATGTTGAGAACACAGGATAGGCAATGTATGTGAATGAACGTAGTCGTGTGTTATGACCATTGATATGGGTGATTGAAAGTGAATTGAGAAATGTGAATAATGTGGATGAATAAAGATTATTGTTTGGATGTTTCGAATGTATTATTGACGTTTGGGGGTTGATATAAGCTATGGGGGAATGTTGTATAAATAAAGGAGATGCTGTCCGATTTTCTCTAGTTTTAGTCATGCATGCTAGCTATCGATTTCGAATGATAGTATGACTTTAATGAAGGTAGAAACGTGAGCGTTGAAGGGGAACGTGCAAGTGGTAAATAGTTGAACGGAAAGGTATGTAAGGCTAACCCTTGTTTCATAAGGCATGGTTCTTTGGCCAAACATCTAAATCTTCCATAAGTCTATGATGTCTTTCAAATGATTCGATCTTCCGAGCTATTGAGCTCACGATTCTTGATATGCCACGATTGTGATGAGCAATCCTATAAAGATAGATGTAATGAATGACGATAATAGTGATAATGATATTGATGACGACTATAATGGTAATAGCGATGACCATAACGATGACGATGATGATAGTGATGATAATAGTAAAGATGCTTGTGAGCTATTATGTATATGTATCTATGTATGACGATTATTGAACCCCAAGCTTATAAGGCCGGGTAGAATAAGTATGTATATGATTATATAATGCGCGCACACCTCTGCAGATGGTACGGATAACCCTGATGCCTTGGTAGGGCCAGGTAGATGTAACCCTAAAGCCTTGGTAGGGCCAGGTATGTGTAACCTTGAGCCTTGGCTGGCCAAGTATGTACGAAACACCGATCCTTCATTGTCGGGTATGCTATGTATACGATATGATGATGTATATGATATAGATATGAGAATGAATGCGAAAATGATACGATTACGAATAAGAATATGTACATGATATGAATGTGAATAAGGATATGTAATTGGGTACAGATATGAGTATGGATACGAATATGGATGTATGTACACAAATACGCATTAGAATTGGAAAGTCCCTGTGAAAGGCAAGTAAGTGCTTATGACGATGATATTACTATCTCCCATCCTTTGTTATTTCGTATGTTTTCCATTATGCTTCTATGTTGATGTTGATCATGTTTTACATACTCAGTACATTCTTCGTACTGACGTCCTTTTGTTTGTGGACGCTGCGTCATGCCCGCAGGTGCACAGGGAGACAGACTTGATCCATAGCTACATTCTCAGGAACTACATAGCAGAGCTCCATTTCATTCGGAGCTATAGATTTTGGGTACTTATTCTTTTGTGTACATAATTATGGGCATAGCGGGGTCCTGTCGCACCTATATGATATGTTATACTCTCCTTAGAGGTTCGTAGACATGTGTATATGGTAAGATATGTTTCGCCTTGTCAGCCTATATTTTGTATATCATTTTATTAGCCTTGTCGGCTTATGTACATTGATATGGCATAGATGCCAATGATGATATAAAGGTCTTGTTGTCCAATAGGACTGGCATGATGGATGAATAGAAATGTATGTTTAATTATGTGGCTCACCTAGATGTAAGTGTAAGTGTAAGCCAAGGGGTGCCCGGGTGGGCTAGCACCGGGTGCCCGTCGCAGCCCCCTAGTCGGGTCGTGACACGATCACTTGAACTCATATTCTGCCGCTGTGCTTGGGCGGCAACTAACTGTGTCAATAGATGAATGGCCTCGGTCACTTGTTGACCCGAAGCAACCTGTGGAGGAACTGGAGCTGAAGCTCATCCTTGTTCTTCTACATTTGGCGGGGTGGAAGAAGTATTAGATGGGGTCTCATTATGTGATTCTCCCTCTTCTACATTCATTGGCGGCTCTCTTTCTATCCGCCTTTTCATCGTAGTCTTGCACTTCTGGGCGGCTGTAGCTTTTCCCTCTTGCGGCATTTCTGAAATCATAGCACACTATTAGGGAGGAGAAAATCTTATAATACAGCTCTATCGCACGATCTCTTAAGATGAAAGATGGTCATTTTTCCTAAATTCCCCGTAGCCTCCTGTTTATTAGTGTGGCGCGCAACACACCATGAACAAGACTCTACTAGACACGGCTTGTAGACACTTCCTAGGACTGAACTACTCTGATACCACTTTTGTCACGACCCGACTAGGGGCCATGACGGGTACCCGAGGCTAACCACCGAGCACCAATCATTCTATTACTCATTAAGCATTCTTTTGTCAAATTCATGCTCAAATCATAAAAAATCATTTTTCATTTGAGAACATAAATACTTTTATATACATAAGCCTTTCGGCTATCAAAATGATAATATATATATACAGTAGTAACGTCGTGAGACCATATAACCCACACCTGCGTATCTACGAGCCTCTACTAGAGTGCTAGACATAGGGACGGGACAGGACCCCGTCGTGCCCAAAAAATACATATGTACGCAATGGAATAGTCAAAGGTACCTCCGGAACAATGGAGTGCTCTCAAGTCAGCTAACAACTCCTACGAGTCTAGATCAAACTCACCTCCCTGTATACCTATGGGCATGAACACAGCGTCCAAAGAAAATGGACGTCAGTACGAACATTGTACTGAGTATGTAAGACAAGAATGAAATGAACATAATAGAAGAATCATAAGCCATAGGAGGAAGATATAACTTGCATGAGTTTCATAGGTGAATACATTTCATACATATATCATATATTTATATAATCATAGTACATGTGTCATCATAGCGCATATATCATCGCATCATAATCCTTATCGTTAACCCGCGTCCGGGTAACCATCATATGCCGCCCACTAGTGGTGATCATGTTCGGCCTTCTAGGCGTGGTGGAATCATAAGCTGCCCGCCTTAGCAGTGACATGTCCGGCCATTTAGGCATGGTGGAATCATAAGAAGCCCGCCTTAGCGGTGACATGCCCGGTCACTTAGGCACGGTGGAATCGTATCCTCATTTACCCATCGTAACTCAACATTTTCATACATGGCATAGGCTTATTATAAACTTGCATTATTGATCATCTCATAGACATATCATAACTTAGCATCATTATACATTTATCATTAAAAACATACATTAGAACTTGAAGGAAACCATGGCTATGTCGGGGTGACATAAGGTCGTGAACCCCCGATTCCATTATGGAGCATGTATAAGTATTCTGCCTCACCTTGAAGGAAATAGTATATAAGGTGAGTGTATACAATAAACGACATCATTAACTATATAAGAACATCATCTCATGAACTCTAGAATCTTTAGACTTAAGCTCATCATCATTATTATTGGGCTCGTGATGTACCTCTTATATCATGTAGCTATTCATGAACATAGACTCTTAGCTTTTCGGGATGTATAAGATTCATGAAGAAGAAGGAAAAATCATGCTATAGGATTCATGCCATAGAAAGAAAGGACTAGCCTCACATACCTTTTTCATTTAACTAATCTATCGCTTGCTTGTTCTCCTTCAATGCCCACGTCTCTACCTTCAAGAGAATTCGCATTAAAATTAGCTAATCGATTACTTAAACATGCTTACTAAAGCTAAAGAAAATTGGGCAGCATTTTCTTTGTTTATACTACTTTCCCCATATTCTATATCAACTCCCAAACGTTCATAACAACATTCACAATATCGCAAACAACAATCATCATTCATCTACATTACCCCCATTTCACTATTTCACTCCAGTTTCTCCATAATCATGGTCATAGTTCATTATTGCATTTTCTCACATATAATACTTATTCCACGTTCTAAATGTCGTTCACAACATACTTACAATCATAGCATACCAATATTTATCATTCACCCCAAACTACTACTCAACAATGACACTATTAACACATCCATGACCCATTCCATATATCTTTCCACAATCCAAGTGTTTTTAACTTTCAACACCTCAAACAAAAAGGAATTATCATAAAACTCACCTTATATGATGGATTAATAAACCTTGAGTGGAACTTCTCTTCTTGCACCAAAAACCCTAACTCACTTCCCTTGAGATTTCTTTATGTAGATGAACTTTTAATAGGTTTCATACACTTGATTTTGTGGGTTTGATTAAGTTGATCATGGATTTCTCTTGTTTTCTTGTGGATGAATAATGGAGAGAGTTCTAGAGAATTATTGAGGTGTGGTGAGTGGAAAATGAAATAAATTAATGAGAGAGGGTCCTTATATTATCATTTAAAATCTGTCCCGCCGGAACATACGGACCAACATACGGTCCATACATTTTATACGGGCCGTATGTCTGGCCGTATGTTTGGTCCAGTGAGGACCCTTATTCTGGGCAAGACATATGGCTGGACATACGGTCCGTATGTTTTATACGGCCAGTATGTCTGGCCGTATAATGCCCAGTTCTCCGAAACTCGTTCTCGTCGACTCGTTTGATCTTAAATCTTTATGGAAACTTCTTGAAACTTGATTAACACCTTAATACCAATATAAGGGACATTATCACTCTTCTCCAGGACATCGTTATGCCATCATCAACTCATCGCTCATAATTCTTACCCGACTCGCAACACATCCTTTACTTCCCTTGACAACCTTCATCCCTTGCGTCAAATGTCTTTGTATCTCGATTAGGATCATCAAATGCTATTTTTGACTTATCAAAATATCGTATCCGTCGTGCCCTTCTCTAGCCTATTCACTATACGTTAATGGGGAATTTTTCAAGGTGTAACACTTGTCTTTTCTTGCATTCTGAGATAGTATTCATATTTTGAGATTTTGTATTATGACAAACTTGTAGTTGATTAGCAGTGGCTCTTGTACTATATTCAGACCAGTTCCTTAGGGTTGTATTAGTATTGTATTGCGCACTTATTTATAATAACATTTGAGACTTATATTTCTATTATCCTATTTACGTTACTGTTGTTGAATTAATGATTAAGGGAAGGATTCACCTACCAAGGTGGGAAATGGTAGGTGCCCGCACGACTAGTGATTTTGGATCGTGAAAAGTTGGTATCAGAGCCATAGGTTACCCATTCTATAAGTACAGGAGTATGTCTAGTAGAGTCTTACGGAAAGGTACGATGAGCTCCGTACTTATCTTCGAGAGGTTATGGGACATTTAGGAAACTTCAAATTCTTTCATTCTTTTGTGCTACATTATTCAAATTGGTATCTAGAACATTCGAATTGGTATTTGATTCATTTCTAGTCTCTCACAGATGGTGAGGACACGAGCTATTATCGTAAGAGACAAGGTGCCCAAGTCCACTGCTTGGGCCAGCACGATAGGATGAGGACAGGCTAGAGGCTGCGATCGAGCTAGTAGCCACGGCCGAGCTAGAGGTCGCGGCCAAGCTAGAGGCCATGGTACTGCACTGGCAGTGGAAGGTGTCCCTAAGACTAGACAGAGGCGCGCTCGATCAGCTTCTCCAGAGCATATGCCAGAGCATCAGCTAGAGCGCCAGCCCGCTAGAGAGCAGCCAACTGGGGGACGTATGGGCCAGCCCAGATTCACCCCGAGGTCATGTCCAATCCAGTATTCCGGGACACTATGGCCTGCATCCTTCTTCATCTCGTGCCCGGCATATCGTGAGTGGTGCCACTACTCTAGGTGGTTCACAGACCAGAGCAGGAGTCCGGGATAGACAACGGGGATGTAGACTGTTGCTACCATGTCCCCGCGCATTTATGGTAGACCAACCCTTGAGGGTGCTCCTAGACAGATAGTAGGTCAGGTCTTGACACTTGGGGATCAGTAGCTCATTGGCAGATTCTTGATGATGGAGCTGCCCAGATTCTTCTGCACGCCTAGAGGACACATATGAGTTCATTATGGATTTTAATGAGAAGTTGTGCAAGATGGGTATTGTGGAGTCATATAGTGTGGATTATGTATCTTTCCAGTTTCGTGGGGACGCGAAGACATGGTGGAGGTATTTTATTAAGGGAAGACCTGTTGGTTCATCTCTACTCACCTGGGCACAGTTTCACCAAGCTTTCATGGAGAAGTACGCGCTACGTACTTTAAGGGATCAACGCAGGGATGAGTTCACTCATTTTTAGGAGAGGGGTATATTGGTGGCAGAGTATAAGGCTCGGTTCCTATTTTTGGCTTGATATGCAGCGCAGTTGATTCCGACAGTAGCAGATAGGGTTTGGAGATTTGTGGTTGGACTTGTGATTCTACTTCGTATTGCTTTTCTTCAGCTTGTAGCCATGGGAGCTTCCTTTCAGGCAATAGTGGATCATACCGTGTGTGTCGAGTCGGCCAAGGCTCGATCTTTTGGAGGGGCTAGTAAGAAGAGGCCTCGTCAGTATGGTGGATACAGTGCTTCCAATTCTAAAGGCGGGGGTCAGTCTTCCAGGACCTATCAGTCATACCCCAGCCACCCCCATTCAGTCCTAACTTCTGGCATCTTCTGGTGGCTCTTCTAGACAGAGCAGTTATGGGTCCGGGCAGGCTTTTGGAGCTTCATTCACTCGACCAGCCGACCGAAGTCATCATTCTAATTCTTCTGTCTCAGTGTATCAATCTCCGGCACCTAGAGTTTGTTTTGTTTGTGATGATCCCATTCACCTAGCGAGAGAGTGCAGCCGACCCAGAAAGAGTGGGACCCAGCAGGGATCCCGGTTCCAGACCCCTAGGACTCCAGCATCTTCTGGTAGCCGGGGAAATTTTTCAGCTAGAGGCAATGCTCATTCAGGCCGCGGTGGTTGGCATTCGTCCAGGGGTGGACATCAGTCTGGTAGGGGTGGTTCCTCAGTCTCCAAGGGAGAAGCGCAGTCTGGCCAAAGTGGCCGTGGTGGTACTCATTACTATGCTTTTCCCGGTAGGCCCGAGGCTAAGGCATTCGATGTTGTGATCTCAGGTACCATTGTTGTTCGCCATCGGGCAGCTTCAGTATTATTTGATCCCGATTATACTTTCTCATATGTTTCTACTTATCATTCTATTGGTTGGGATTTGACTTGTGACCGTCTTGATGTACCTATTCATATATCTACTCCGATTGGAGATTTAGTTGTGGTTGATCGAGTCTATCGGTCTTGCATTTTTACTATTATGGGTATGACACGTGGGCAGACTTGATAATCTTGGATATGGTAGATTTTGATATTATTTTGGTATGACTTGGTTTTCCCCGTACCACGCGATCTTGGATTGTCACGCCAACACAGTCACCTTAGCCATGCCTGGGATTCCTAGACTTGAGTGGAGGGGTACTCCGAATCCCGCTCCAAAGAAGATCATTGTCTATCTCCACGTGAAAAAATTAGTTGACAAGGGGTGTTTGGCATACTTGGCCCATGTTCGTGATACTAATTGTCACACCCTAATTCCACTAGGGTGTGATGGGCACCCGGCCCCACATCCGAAGTCGAGCGAACCCTCAGACCTTTAGGACACACATAACCTTATTAGACTTTTTAAATCAAATAAAGGTAAAATACATAATGTGCTCTCAAAATATTCTTTTTCGATGCTTTCCAAATCAACAGAATCTGTGTTTATATAGAATTTAACACATAATACAGAATGACGTATCGGCGGATGAAGCCGCTTACACAACTGACATACTATACCCACGACCCTGTCTGCAAAGTCTCTAACATCGATCCAGAGAAAGCATACACACAAACTCTGACTCGGCAGCACTCCAGGAGCAAGTGGAGCTTGCCAACTCTGCTGGACCATCCTCTATAATAACTTCACATCACCTGGGTGTACCTGCGCGGCATGAAACGTAGCCCCCGAAGAAAGGGGGTCAGTACGGAATAGGTACTGAGTATGTAAAGCATGAAGTATAATAAACAGAATCATAACCGGAACAGGAAGTGCAGAAATGAATGCAATAACCAAAATATCAAAATGCTTACTCATAAAACATAGATAATGCATGTCAAACATATGCCATATCCGGCCCCATTATGGGACTCGGTGAACAGAACGTGATCGCCACCCCGTCACTGGCGCCACAACACAGCATACTCCAGAGTAGGGAATAGCTCCGTAACATATCATATGATATCATAACATATCAGATGGCCATATCATATCATATCATCAAATAGCAGAATATATGTGTACATGGCACAGCATACTCCACAACCCATGTACATGTATACCTGCCCCCTCACATCGAGGCACGGCGAACAATGCAATGGAATACGCGTGATAACATATCCTGGCCCGAGCTCAGTGAAGGAAGCATTGAGGCATCCACGAGTAGAGTAGTGAGAAACTATATGCATCATAAAACATTTAAAAAGATTCGACAAAGTAATCCGAACGATAGGCCATTTAGAAAAAGAATCAGACGATAGTCGTAGTACGTACCTTTCGGATGTTACGATGGATTATGTTAAGACAAAACTTCTGGGATCGTTTGTACATGTCAAAATTCATCACGGGGCTCAAAGGAATAGTTAAAACAACTATCGTTTAGTAGCCGGAAGATTAGCCAAAATTTTTCTTTAATTACCGTACGGAAATAAGTCAAATAGAATGATACAAAAAGGTCTCGGAAATTGTGGGCCCACCTCGGGTCAAGTCGAGGTGGTGTACATAAATTACGGACATTAGACTTTATGGAGTCATCTACAAAAATTTTAGGGCAATCCGGTCATGTTTGTGAAAGTTACGGATGTTTAAACTATTTTTCTATCACAGCATAAAATATCTAATTCAATTGCATTGAATGAATAAGGGTTAAAATTAGGCTCGTATTTCTAGGAATAGAGTTTCCCCCGAGGCTCGTATCATAACCTATTATGTCTAGGACATGCCAAAAAAGAAAGGTAAAGCTTTACATACCTTATTCACCTCTTACGCTACTCCACACTCAAGTTCTGAACTTCCCAAAATCTACAGTTGGTCACAAATACCAAACATTAACCATAAGCATTTAGGTATTCACACACACACATACACACGGCCACATGCATATACATACAACCACCATGCAAACTTCCTTATTTTCATGATTTCGATCCATTTCTACATACTACAACATAAACAAACCCTCCATAACACATAAAAAGGGATTAAATCTTACCTTTTCTTCTCAACCTCTCCACTTAGCTAGAGTTGTGATTTTGCAACAAAGAGCGGTTTTCTTGTTTCAATGATTGTGCCACGTTGTAGAGGACCCTTGAATTAGTAGGAATACTAGGAGAAAATATTTTTTTGGGATCAAAATTGAAGACTTCAATTTCCATGGTCATGGCCGAAACTTGCCTCTAGTCTTTGCTCTCTTCTTTTTTTGTGTTCTCTTGAATCTTCTTGAATTATGGCCCTTTTGTCTTATTTATCACATGGATTAATTTAACAAATGGGCTTGGACCCCTTCTTTCTCTTCATGGCCGGCCAACCACTTATGTTGGGCCTCTCCTCTTTTTTTTTTTTTTTTTTTTTTTCAAGCCCAACTATTCCATGGCTAATTGTAATTCATGAAAACTAATTTCTTCCAATTTCCAATTTTGCCCTTAGCCTTCCTCAATATTTCCTTACCCATAACTCTTATAAACAACTTATGTGATAAACAAGGTTTAAAAATGTATGCTTGCTCTCAACCTCGCGCAATTGTCTTGAATTATCCGAATGCGGGATATAACATCCTCCCCCCCTTTAAAACATTCATCCTCGAATGTTAAACTAGCCTTATCGGGACTTATGAGCAATTTGGGGGAGTTTCTTTTTTATGGTTATCACATATAATTTATTCATCCACCAATATAGCCAAACAAGGAATTTTTGAGTACCTGTGGGTATAGAAAATAGGGGGGGGGGGTATTCCTTCTTCGTCCCCTCTTCAATTCCTTCCTATTATTGTTCCATCATAATACTCTAACGGATGCCACATCTTTATTACACAATCTCCTCACCAGACAATCCAGTATGGCTATTGGTTGTACCTCGTAGGACGATTCCTTTGTCACTTGGATGTCTTCCGCGGGAAACATTCTGGAAGGGTCACTAATGCATTTGCAAAGCATAGATATGTGGAGCACTGAATGTACCGCCTCTAAGTTAGATGGTAGGTCTAATTCATAGGTAATCTTGCCTACCTTACGAACAATTTGATAAGGTCCCATATATCTCGGTTGAGCTTTCTTTTTCCGCCGAATCTCATAACGCCCTTCATATGTGACACCTTTAGAAGTACCCATTCATCGACTTGGACTCTAAATGTCGACGTCGGTCGTCTGCGTATGATTTATGTTGACTCCGAGCTGCTAATAGCCGTTTTTGAATGAGTTTCACCTTATCAACTTTCTGTTGAATTATATCCGTGCCAAGTAATTTAGCCTTGTCACTATTAAACCAGCCAAGTGATAGCGCACACCTCTTGCCATACAGAACCTTATACGGTGTCTTCTGCATGCTAGAACGGCGGCTATTATTACCAGTAAGCTCAACAGATGGCAAGTGTCCATTCTTGCTGCCTCTAAAAGCAATGACACGGCTCACAACTTATCTTCTAGCGTCTGGATAACACGCTTAGCCTGTCCGTCAATTAAAAGCTAATGTTGTGCTAAGACTTACTTATGTCCTCAATTCCTTCCGAAAAGATTTCCAGAAGTTACTATACACTAGGCTCTCTATCCGATATAATAGATATGGAAACCTTATGAAATCCCTCTACCTTCTGGAGGTATGACTTTACATAGTCCTGATCGTCCTGCTTAAACCATCATATAATTTCCCCAATTTAGCCTCTCATACTTTAAGCATATTACCTTGTATCACTTCTTTGTCTTTAATTCGAACTCTTCCATTGCCGTTTTTCTGAGATTTTGCTCTTAACTTTTCTGTATCGTACCCAGAATATTACAACTACATTGTTGTTATTGGACCCTTACTCCTCTTACCAAGTGCTTACTCACTTGGCTTGCTTAACGTACAAGTATTCATAAATTGCATAACCATTCTTGCATATTCGTATAAAAGGTATTCGATCTCAGACATGTTCTTTCCATCTCCTGGTTTATTCTGTTTTACACATCCCATTCCGTCCATCGTTATTCCTTGTTGGCCCTCCAGTGCGGATTCCTTACAAATATGATCGAACACCACTTCACAGCGATGGTCCATATAATTTCATGGCGTATCTTCTCGTGTTTCATATAATTAATGGTCCACGAACTATTTTCTAGTATCTAACGAACCCTTTTATTTCATTCATAGGCATTACGTCCTTTATTTCTTTCAAAAATTTCCAAACTACCCAGTGCTGGTATCCCTATTACAATAATCGTTATTATCCGAATTATCCTTTGAGTCTTATAATTCTCTCCATTATTCTTTAGGAACTTAGCTCGTAGCCATTTTCTTGCCTTCTTTACTATTCTTTAAAACATACTACTGCGTACTTAGGTACGACGCCAGTTTGCCCGATATGAGGGATTCAAATCATGACATAAACATGTCATAATTCATGTTGGCAAGAAGCATTCCCTTAAGGTATCTTTTATTCTTTCCCTTTATGTCGGCCTCTCGGCACACTCATTATTAATTCATTTCTACTCCTTTCATGTATTCTCTTAGTACGCCGATACATTTAAGCTCCGGCCTCGAGCTAATAGATTTCCTTTCTTAACGCTTGAAGATATTGTGATTCTGTTCTAAGTCTAATATAATACGTTCTCCCCCCCCCCCCCCCCCCCCCCCCCCCCCCCCCCTTTAAGGGGATCCTTGTGTGCCAACAGTCTTCGAGTACTTTCGGCTATGATAATTACCTCCTTCCTCGTCCATGTTTCCGATTCTGTACATAACATATCAAAGCTTCTTACCATGAGTTTTCATTTTCATTTTTTTTTTGTCTATATCATCATTTGTCAATATTCCTTTACCTTCCTATCTACTATTCATTCTCACGCACATTTAGTTCATTTGCTCGTAATTCTCCTTAACTGTACGCTTGTACTGCAGCCGTGCATCCATACTTTTTTAGCGTCCACTACCTTTGCTCTAAGCACAAAATCCATACAGTTTACACTCCCTTTATCTCTACTCATTGAGCTTTCAATTATGCTTATGACACTATGATCGAGCAGTCTCCCTAGCTCGTTCCTTATACTTCATTCCATTTCCTCTAAAATAAAATCTGTCGAACCTCGCATGAATTCTCATTCCATATCATTAATCTCCCGGTCAACTGTGTCAACCCATTACACTTGTTCTTTCCTTGGTGCGTAACCGGGTTCTCATCGCTAATTCGTCAAAGTATCCCTCTTACTCCTATGATTAAAGATTTCCAATTGTTTTATTTCCAAAGGTTCTTCTCTTCCTTGGACTATCCCATTAGTATATTTTTTCCTACTTTCATCCTTAACCTTCCTTGGTTTCCTTCCTCTTCGAACACTTTTCTGATTTTGCCATTTGTGGCATCGACTCTGAAGTTTATGAAATTTTCACTTTAAGTTCGCAAATCTGTTTCATTTCTAGATCATCCTTTCAGGAGAACGCTTTTACGTCTGATGCAATCACATTAACGCGACTGCCTATTGTCCCTTTATATGCCAAATCTCCTGTCGTCGTCACAAGGCTTTATCGTTCTTTTTCTTACTTCACATTCCTTGTCGTAGTCACTATTTCTTTAGTCCCACTTATTGAAATTGGTTTTGAACCTCACACACTTTTCTGTCGTTCCATATTATCACACTTCGCCCTTTTCACGTGCCTATCCTTAAATTCTTATCCAAATAGTCTCGTACTTTACCGATAATTTCTCCCGAGGTTTTCACTCACTAAGGTTCTCTTAACTCTCATCTTTTCCCGACATCTGATCTCCTTGCCTTCCACTTCCTCACATTTTCCTTTCCAAATATTGTTGCATTAAAATTTCCAATCTTAACCTGTGGTAAAAATATTAGCAGCTTATCTCGTAGAACTCGTACCTTTTACCTTTGTTGCTACTTGGAGTTCGGTATCCTTATTCAGTTTGGGGTCTTCCATATCGTAGCACCGGCCGCTGGACACATGTGTCCACTGATACAATCACAGATGAAATATCGTACGCATTCATATATATACATATAATTATTATCAACTAGCCAACAAAATACTTCCAAACGTCATTCAAGCCTATCCTAATTCCAAGTTCTGGCGTACTTCCTGTCTCTCCTCTGGTCTAGCCTGTCGCATGCTGTGTGGCCTTTAATGGTCTCCAACCATCCCGTATACTCTAATTTCCCTCAGACTATCCTAGCTTTTCATTTGTCTCTTATGGCCAAATCTTTGGATTTCCTTACATACTTCCCAGGGGGTCACCCATCCTGAAATTGATCTCACCTTAGCACGCTTAACCTCGAAACTTTGATGGAATTCGGTGCCTTGATACTGATATAATCGTGTCCGCTTTCTCATATGACCTTTATTACATGATTTAAGGCCAGTCGAGGTCGTACCAGTCCCGAGGAATTTTCGTAATACACCCTTCTTGGTACAATTACTATTTTACCCTTTTCAATTCCCAAGGTCCACTTTTCACCTGTATGTATGATTATTTCCTGTCCTGGACTTCCGGATTCCCGATGGCAGCGAACGTACCTTCGTCGAAGTTACTTATGCATACTCGATCATTAGCCGGTCCGGACTTCTACTCGCCATCCTTACCTAATAATCTACAACGAAACCGATTATTAACTCCCCTTGAATCATCCAACAGACCTTGTTCTTACTAATCTCAAATGCCATCCCCTTTAATCCTTCGGACTATTAATCATCCTCTTACAATCGTTCTTCACGTCGTGCCCAAAGCTGTAGCTTCTCTAAAATGTCACGTCCCACTTATCGTCTATTTATGATGTTTCCTTTCCATGCTTCTTCCTATTGGGTATACCTAGTTGAATGACCGCATTTTGAAAATTTGACCGAGTCTCTTTTACCACCCTTACTATTCAAAATCCGTACGCCACAAATATCAACAATACCTTACAGAGCATACAACCATATAACACATTCCAACAATCCAGAACTCCCCATTTCAGATAACAAAACAAGTACATCAAACTTACCTTTATGGCTTTCCATGCCATCCCTTACCTTCTCCCGTCGTATGTAAAGCTCATATAAGGAATTTCATTTTCCTATGACTCATCTCTATCGCACGATCTAACATAGCAAGAAGGTCAACAATCCCTAGATGCCCCGTAGCCTCCTGTTTATAAATGTGGCGCGCTTCACACCATAAACAGGACTCTACCGGACACGACTTTGCAGACAACCCCTAGGACAAACGTGCACTGATACCACTTTGTCACACCCTAAATCCACTAGGGTGTGATGGGCACCCGGCCCCACATCCGGAGTCGACCGAATCCTCAGACCTTTAGGACACACATAACCATATTAGACTTTTTAAATCAAATAAAGGTAAAATACATAATGTGCTCTCAAAATATTCTTTTTTGATGCTTTCCAAATCAACAGAATTTGTGTTTATATAGAATTTAACACATAATACAGAATGACGTATCGGCGGATGAAGCCGCTTACACAACTGACATACTATACCCACGACCCTGTCTGCTAAGTCTCTAACATCGATCCAGAGAAAGCATACACACAAACTATGACTCGGCAGCACTCCAGGAGCAAGTGGAGCTTGCCAACTCTGCTGGACCATCCTCTATAATAACTTCACATCACCTGGGTGTACCTGCGCGGCATGAAACGTAGCCCCCGAAGAAAGGGGGTCAGTACGGAATAGGTACTGAGTATGTAAAGCATGAAGTATAATAAACAGAATCATAACCGGAACAGGAAGTGCAGAAATGAATGCAATAACCAGAATATCAAAATGCTTACTCATAAAACATAGATAATGCATGTCAAACATATGCCATATCCGGCCCCATTATGGGACTCGGTGAACAGAACGTGGTCGCCACCCCGTCACTGGCGCCACAACACAGCATACTCCAGAGTAGGGAATAGCTCCGTAACATATCATATGATATCATAACATATCAGATGGCCATATCATATCATATCATCAAATAGCAGAATATATGTGTACATGGCACAGCATACTCCACAACCCATGTACATGTATACCTGCCCCCTCACATCGAGGCACGGCGAACAATGCAATGGAATACGCGTGATAACATATCCTGGCCCGAGCTCAGTGAAGGAAGCATTGAGGCATCCACGAGTAGAGTAGTGAGAAACTATATGCATCATAAAACATTTAAAAAGATTCGACAAAGTAATCCGAACGATAGGTCATTTAGAAAAAGAATCAGACGATAGTCGTAGTACATACCTTTCGGATGTTACGATGGATTATGTTAAGACAAAACTTCTGGGATCGTTTGTACATGTCAAAATTCATCACGGGGCTCAAAGGAATAGTTAAAACAACTATCGTTTAGTAGCCGGAAGATTAGCCAAAAGTTTTCTTTAATTACCGTACGGAAATAAGTCAAATAGAATGATACAAAGAGGTCTCGGAAATTGTGGGCCCACCTCGGGTCAAGTCGAGGTGGTGTACATAAATTACGGACATTAGATTTTATGGAGTCATCTACAAAAATTTTAGGGCAATCCGGTCATGTTTGTGAAAGTTACGGATGTTTTAACTATTTTTCTATCAAAGCATAAAATATCTAATTCAATTGCATTGAATGAATAAGGGTCAAAATTAGGCTCGGATTTCTAGGAATAGAGTTTCCCCCGAGGCTCGTATCATAACCTATTATGTCTAGGACATGCCAAAAAAGAAAGGTAAAGCTTTACATACCTTATTCACCTCTTACGCCACTCCACACTCAAGTTCTGAACTTCCCAAAATCTACAGTTGGTCACAAATACCAAACATTAACCATAAGCATTTAGGTATTCAATCTTAAGTATTACTTGTCTACAGAAATTTGGGCAGCATCTCCCCTATACATTCAACGTCCCCGAGAATTTAACTCGGCCAAAACATCAACAACAATACCAAGGACCATACTAACAACATCAACCATCCATTCAAAACGCATTCTAACATAAGTAATCTTCTTTTCTACATAGTACATCAACTTTCAATCCAACTACGTACATTCAAATCAATATCAATGCTTACATATTCATTTACTAATTCAAGATCGTTCAAACATGATTCAAGAATATTTTAAACAATCTACACAATATTCCAACATTTCCACCAAAACCATATTTCACCCGAAAGCTCCCCAACTTCCTTAGGAACAATTTTAATGTATTTCTTGCTTCCAAATTCATGAACTATCCCAACAACACACATTCTAACAACATTATTCTCACAATTAAGGAAACGACACCAACATCACATTGGCTTCCAAATCAGCCCATAACAATTCCAACATCAATTTAAGTTATCAAATTCTCATTTCCATCACAAAATACATAATCACATCAACTAACATCCCACCTTCACACACACACACACACGGCCACAAGCATATACATACAACCACCATGCAAACTTCCCTATTTTCATGATTTCTATCCATTTCTACATACTACAACATAAACAAACCCTTCATAACACATAAAAAGGGATTAACTCTTACCTTTTCTTCTCAACCTCTCCACTTAGCTAGAGTTGTGATTTTGCAATAAAGAGCGGTTTTCTTATTTCAATGATTATGCCACGTTGTAGAGGACCCTTGAATTAGTAGGAATACTAGGAGAAAATATTTTTTTGGGATCAAAATTGAAGACTTCAATTTCCATGGTCATGGCCGAAACTTGCCTCTAGTCTTTGCTCTCTTCTTTTTTTGTGTTCTCTTAAATCTTCTTGAATTATGGCCCTTTTGTCTTATTTATCACTTGGATTAATTTAGCAAATGGGCTTGGACCCCTTCATTCTCTTCATGGTCGGCTAACCACTTATGTTGGGCCTCTCCTCTTTTTTTTTTTTTTGATTTTCAAGCCCAACTATTCCATGGCTATTTGTAATTCATGAAAACTAATTTCTTCCAATTTCCAATTTTGCCCTTAGCCTTCCTCAATATTTCCGCACCCATAACTCTTATAAATAACTTATGTGATAAACAAGGTTTGAAAATGTATGCTTGCTCTCAACCTCCCGCAATTGTCTTGAATTATCCAAATGCGCGAAATGCGGGATATAACACTAGTGTTGATTCTCCACCCTTTGAGTTCTTGCCTATTGTGTGCAAGTTTGTGGAGGTATTCCCTTCTGACTTGTCGGGTATGCCACTTGATCGTGACATTGACTTCTACATCGATTCAGAGTCGGGCACTCGCCCTATTTCCATTCCGCCATCTAGGATGGCACCTGCTGAGTTGAGAGAGTTGAAGGAGCAGCTGCAGGATCTTTTGAGTAAGGGATTCGTTATATCGAGCGTCTCCTCTTGGGGAACTCCCGTGTTATTTGTGAAGAAGAAAGATGGGGCGATGAGGATGCGCATAGGTTACCGTCAGTTGAACATGGTCACCATTCGTAATAAGTATCCTATTCCTTGAATTGATGACTTGTTCGACTAGCTTCAGGGTGCTTCTGTGTTTTCAAAGATTGATTTGAGGTCAGGATATCACCAACTGAAGATTCGGGTCGAGGATATTTCGAAAACAGCTTTTAGGACACGTTATGCTCATTACGAGTTCCTTGTTATGTCATTTGGGCTTACGAATGACCCGGCAGCTTTAATGAACTTGATGAATGGCATTTTTAAGCCATATTTGGATTCCTTTGTCATGGTCTTCATCGATGATATCCTAGTTTATTCAAAGAGTAGAGAGGAGCATGAGCGTCATTTGAGGATTGTCCTTGGGTTATTGAGAGAGAAAGAGCTTTATGCCAAGTTTTCGAAATGTGAGTTTTGGCTTGATTCAGTGGCATTCTTGGGCCACGTGGTGTCAAAGGAAGGGATCATGGTTGATCCCAAGAAGATTGAGATTGTTAGGGATTGAGTGAGGCCCACTACAGCTACTGAGATTCGTATCTTCGTGTGTTTGGCTAGTTATGTCACAACTCAAGCAGTCGTGAGTGGCACCCACATAAATCCCCTAATGGGCGAACCATCTGCTTAACCAACCATCCAACCGATTACCAATTAATTAACCACTTTCAGAAAACTCAAGGATATAACAAATATGATAATCACCCAAAACGTCTAATCATTCCATAAATATACTGTGAAAATCTAACTATTACAACCCCAAAATTCGAAAGTCATCGTACAAGGACTCTAAAACATAAACTATCTAGGGAAATAACAACTGTCTGAAATAACATAGTAATGTCTAGAATGGAAATAGACATCAATGAGAGAAGATATTCTGGCGGCCTGGCATGGATAAGAGCTCACCTGAGATCAGTCGGTAACTGGCCTCACACTAAATATGAGATCTGGTAGATGTCGCTGGATCACAATCTGCACTCAAAAGAATGCAGCAAGGTAGTATTAGTATAAACACTATGTACCGGAAGATATCATAGGTCGACTAAGATTAGTATCATGCATAAATTATAAAATCAATAGAATAGAAAGATAGGCAGAACAACACATAACCATATGAAATTATCAACAAGAATCATCCCACACCGAAACAAGATAAGCCCACACAAACAACAATCAGTAAAAGTAACTCAACCAATGTCATCACCAAACAACCATAACTCGTGAATTGTCTCAACTCTGTCACATATCCGTACACACATGCTAAATGATATTGTTTGCCCAAATAGCCATGACCTCTAGGGGACCTATGGTGTCCATGTACCACTCGCTCTGAAACTGACCTTGGATCATGAGCCCATAACTAGGCCACATCCTCACCCCCGTCAAATGTGCCTTTTCGTAGTTATCTATTCTTTCTCATATCAATGTATTTTCATTCCCACAATTAATAGGGAATGTGAACAGTAAATAAATCATTATCACGGAACATAAGTTACTATGTCACAAGTCATATCAAGACTCAAAATCAATTCATAAGTAGCATGAATATGGGATTAATCCAAGTCACCGAGAGGAGTATTCAATAACTTCTTCTTTATCATATCATAACAATTCATCATATGATAAATTAATCAATGTCAAACTTAGGAATTTCCGACCACATTTTATGTCTGAAGGCCTAATCAAAATTCTCCTGCCAATTTCATAACATATACAATCAACTAATCAAAGTCTAACTTAAGTAGACCATAACCTACCTCAAAGTCGAACTGAAACAATGCAATCACTCCGCAATAGCTTTCTCCTTTCGGAAAGCTTCAGAACGTTGAAAGTCTAGCAATCATAACCCTAAGTGAATAATGGATCATCTACTCAAACAAATAACGATTAGGGAAGAGAACCCAAATACTTCTACCCTTTTCAAATAGGTGAATTATAACTAAGTGTGAATTCATCATAAAATCAACCCAAACCATCATACTATTCCTATTCATGGGTTTTCTAATCAATTCAACCCTTTTATAAGCAGTTTTATGCTAAAGTTACCATATTTATGAAACCCTAAGTCTTAATACATCATTCTCATCCATTAGAACATGAATTCCCACTCTAGGAAATGATAATCTATAACCTTAGATGAATAAAGAAATAATAAAATCACTAACCCATTCGTCATGTAAGGGTTTCTTAAGTTCTAGGGCTTTAGTCCTTTCATTCACCATTAGCGAACCCTACACTAATCATGGAACATAATATAATGATGGAATGAACAAATTAGAGCGTTAAGACTTACCTTTCAACAGTATTTTAGCCCTAGCCTTAGAAATTTATCACAATAGTTCTTGGGAACTGTTTTGTGGGAAATGGGTTCAGAAATAATAATATAAAATGCTGATTCTGCCTCTTGTTGACCGCTGCAGTGGTCGACTTCTCGCTGCAGCGGTTTCGCTATAGCGGGAAATGTCCCTCTATGACGAGCCTCATTAATTCCCAGCTCCCCGCTACAGTGGTCACTTACCCTCTATGACAGACTCGCAACAACGGTCCCATAACCGCTGCAGCGGTCCATTTTGACCAGTAGCTCGGGCTTTTCCACGAGTTTTCACCCAAAAATCCCAACACCAATCTGAGGCCCTACATATGCAAACCAAATATGCACATATACATAAAAACACGCTACAAACTCACCCACTGCCTCAGAATTCCCAACGGAGGTCTAGTTTACTAAGTCATCCCCATAACGACCTAGCAGGTTCAGATACCAAGTAAACAATTTTTCATCCCCGAATGAACAAGGAAGAAAAACAAGGGGAAAGGTACCTAACTCGGTAAAAAGCTGCGGATAGTTATTGCGCATATCGGATTCGGTCTCCCAAGTAGCTTCCTCAACCCGATGATTTTTCCACTAAACCTTCGCTGACTCTATTTCTTTTGACATCAGCTTATGAACCTCTCTATCTAGAATTGCAATAGGCTCTTCCTCATAGGACAGATTCTCATCCAACACGATACAATCCCAGCGAATGATAAATGACCCATCACAATGATATCTCTTCAACATAGAGACATGGAACACTGGATGAACACCTGACAAACCTGGGGGAAAAGCTAACTCATAGGCTACATCCCCCACACGATTGAGAATCTTAAATGGACCAACAAATCTGGGACTGAGCTTACCTTTCTTCCCAAACCTCATCACACCCTTCATGGTTGAGACCTTCAACAAGACTTGTTCTCCAACCATGAACTCAAGATCTTGGACCTTTCGATCCACATACTCATTCTGTCTACTCTGAGCCGCGAAGTGCTTTTCCTGAATCACCTTGACCTTATCTAATGACTCCCTCAGAAGATCTGTACCCCCATGGCCTTACCTCAAACGCATCAAAACACCCGATAGGAGGCCTATATCTCTTCCCATAAAGAGCCTCAAACGGGACCATATCAATGCTCGAGTGGTAACTATTATTATACACAAACTCTATTAATGGTAAGAACTGATCCGAATGGCCACCGAAGTCAATCACATAAGCTCAGAGCATATCTTCTAGGACCTGAATAGTTCCCTCAGACTGGCCATCTGTCTGAGAGCGGAAAGCTATTCTATGGTCCAATATAGTACCCAATTTTAAATGCAAAGTCTTCCAAAACCGGGATGTAAATGTCGT
This sequence comes from Lycium barbarum, assembly GCF_019175385.1. Taxonomy (NCBI): domain Eukaryota; kingdom Viridiplantae; phylum Streptophyta; class Magnoliopsida; order Solanales; family Solanaceae; genus Lycium; species Lycium barbarum. Next base: position 53,818,590 of record NC_083345.1, on the reverse strand, counting down.
ACCTGTCATGACCCGACTAGGGCCCGCGACGGGTACCCGGGGATGACCACCGAGCACCCCTTACTTCCTCACTTGTCATAATCATAAATGTGGGAGAAATGGTGGATTTTGCTCAATGTGTACAAATGACGATTGCTGATATGATATTGTGCGTGTTGTTGTGAATGTTTTGGAGCTGAAATAGAATGTGGGAAAAGTCGTAGAAACAAAGGAAATGCTGCCCAATTCTCTCTAGAATTAACGATGTATTCTTATAGCCGATTAACTAATGTTAATGCGATCCTCTCGTGAAGGTAATGACGTGACATCGAAGGAAGGCAAGTGACCGATAACGAAGCTAAACGACAAGGTATGTGAGGTTCATCTCTTCTTTCAAAAGGAATGAATCCTTAAACCTTCCCTAATCCTTTTATAAGAGGAAGCTTATGAATCTTCCGATATAACGTATCACATAAGGGTACGGAAGTGAAGGTGATGACGTTGTTCTTGTTAACACTCGCCTTACATTCTACTCCCTTCAAGGCGAGGCACGATATTCACGGATGTTCATAATACGATCGGGGGTTTACGACCTTACGTCACCCCGATATAGTGTGATCATTCTTAAAATCTAGAGTATACTGTTAATGCTAATGTATGACATGTAAATAAGATGATTAATGATGCTAGCTGATAATGTAACTATGTTACGTATATAATGCTAAGAACGGATAGGATGATGCTATGTTATGAGAGGTGTATTAATGATGTGAAATGTGAGTTGTGTGATAATATGATTTCACCGCGCCTAGTTGGTCGGGCAAGTCACGGCTAAGGCGGGCTGCATATGATTCCACCCCGCCTAGTTGGCCGAACATGTCACCGCTAATGCGGGCTCCTATGTTTACACCGAGCCTAGAGGGCCGGACAAGATCACCACTAGTGGGTGGCATTTAAGGGTTACCCCGACGCGGGTAACGATGTGGATTACGATGTGATGCTGTATGTGATGATGTATGAGAAGATATATTGGATATGATAACACATATACTATGATAATGTAAGACATGATATATGTAAAAAGTATGTTGCTTATGACACTCATGCAGGTTATGTCCTTCTCTCATGACTTATGATCCTTCTAGTACGCTTGCTCATTTCATTCCTGTCTTACATTCTCAGTACAACGTTCGTACTGACGTCCGTTTTCTTTGGACGCTGTGTTCATGCCCACAAGTAGACAGGGAGGCGAGCTTGACCCAGATCCTTAGTAGCTGCCAGCTGATTGAGAGCACTCCATCGTCCGGAGGTGCTTATGCCTATTCTTTTGGTACATATATGCATTTTGGGCACGACGGAGTCTTGTTCCGTCTTGTATGGTGTTTTAGTAGAGGCTCGTAGATATGCAGTGTAGGTTAGATTGTCTCACGAAATGACTACGGCATATTAGTACATATTATTTTGTTAGCCTACAGAGGCCTATGTATATATAAATCAATCATATTTTTATATATGAAAAATGGTCATTTTGTGATTATGCTCTACTGAATGACAAAGAAATGCAAAATGATTATGACAAGTGAGGAAGTAAGGGGTGCTCGGTGGTCAGCCCCGGGTACCCGTCGCGGCCCCTAGTCGGGTCGTGACAAAAGTGGTATCAGAGCAGTTCGTCCTAAGAAGTGTCTACGAGCCGTGTCTAGTAGAATCTTGTTTATGGTGTGTAGCGCACCACGCTAATAAACAAGAGGCTACCGGGCATTTAGGAAAAATGGCCGCCTTTCTTCTTATAAGATCGTGCGATAGAGCCATGTATAAGCTTTTGTCCTCTCTAATAGTGTGTTGTGATTTCAGAAATACCGCCAAAGGGAAAAGCTACTACCGCCCAGAAGGACAAAGCTACGATGAAGAGGCGGGCAGAAAGAGAGCCGCCGGCGAATGTAGAGGAGGGCGAATCAGAAAATGAGGCCTCGCCCAATGTAGAAGAGCAAGGAGGAGCCTCAGTTCCAATTCCTCCCCAGTTACTTCGGGTCAACAAGTGACCGAAGCTATTCATCTATTGACGCAATTGGTTGCCGCCCAGGCACAGCGGCAGAGTGCGGGCCCGAGTGATCGTTCAGCCAGTACGAGAGCCCGTGATTTCCTGACTCTAAATCCTCCGGAATTTTTTGGGTCGAAGCCGGATGAGGACCCACAAGGCTTTATCGATGAGATGCTGAGAACGCTGAAACTTATTCATGCTTCTGAGACTGAATCCATGGAGTTGGCCTCTTATAGGCTCTGCGATATGGCGGTATTATGGTACAACAATTGGATAGCGTCGAGACCAGAAAATGCACCTCCTCTTGTTTGGCAAGAGTTTGTTGACGCTTTCGTCCGTCATTATTTGCCGCCCGAGGTCTGCCGAGCCAGAGCCGACAGGTTCTTGAATCTGAAGCAGGGAAGCATGAGTGCTCGAGAGTGTAGCCTGCAGTTTAATTCTTTGGCCAGGTATGCCCCGGCTATAGTGGCTGATATGGAGGATCGTGTGCACATATTTGTGAGTGGTTTAGGCCCACACTTGTTCAAAGACTGTTTGACAGCTTCATTGCAAGATGGGATGGACATCTCCCGTATACAGGCCCATGCCCAGAATCTTGAGGAACGACAACGGCCGCAAGGAAGTGATCGCGATATTGATAGAAGACAAGGAAAAAGGGCTAGATCCTTGGGAGCGAGCAGTGAGTACAGAGGAGGACCGAGACAGACCCATTCCTGATATTCCGGCTAGTCAATGACTAGTGCGCCTCCCAGGGTTTCAGACAGGAAGTTTGATCGTTCTTCCAGGTCAGGACAGGGCCAGAGTTCGAGGGCCCCAGGTTCCCAGTTGGATGGTGATTATAGCCGAGGAAGACTGCCAGTTCCACGATGCAGCCAGTGTCGTAAATTACACTCAGGGCCGTGTCGACAAGGCACAGATGCTTGTTACGTTTATGGACATACTGTGCATTTGATGCGATACTGTCCCTCGCGGTATGGTAGAGGTGGGGCTCAGCCCACAGGCTCAGTAGCTGGATCTTCATCAGCACGCCCGACAGCACAGAATCCCCAGATGGCAACCGGCCGAGGCAGAGGCAGAGGGGCAGCATCTACTCCAGGTGCCACTCAGCCCCGAGTATATGCTCTAGCGGGACGACAGGATCTTGAGTCCTCCCCAAATGTTGTCACAGGTACATTGACTATATTTTCCCGTGATGTGTATGCTTTGATCGATCCGGGTTCTACCTTCTCTTATGTTACTCCGTATGTTGCTGATTGCATTGGGGTGAAACCCGAGCCCATTAAACCTTTTGAGGTATTCACTCCGGTTGGTGATCCGGTAATAGCGAGGAAAGTGTACAAAAATTGTGTCATTGTGATATGTGATCGCCAGACTAAAGCCAATTTGATTGAGCTTGAAATGATATATTTCGATGTAATTATGGGTATGGATTGGTTGGCCTCATGTTATGCTAATGTGGATTGCCGAACAAAACTGGTTCGATTTCAATTCCCGGGAGAGCCCGTACTTGAATGGAAGGGTAACACGGCATCCCCAAAGGGTAGGTTTATTTCCTACTTCAAGGAAAGGAAGATGATAGCCAAGGGCTATATTTATCATCTAGTTCGGTTTCATGACACTGAGGCGAAGTCACCGACTCTTCAATCTGTGCCGGTAGTGAATGAATTCCCAGATGTATTCCCAGATGAACTTCCAAGTCTTCCTCCAGAAAGGGAAATTGAGTTGGCTATTGATGTATTGCCGGACACCGAGCCTATTTCTATTCCCCCTTATCGAATGGCTCCGGCAGAGTTGAAAGAGCTAAAGGTGCAGTTGCAGGATTTGCTTGGAAAAGGGTTTATAAGGCCCAGTTCTTCGCCGTGGGGAGCGCCGGTCTTGTTCGTGAGAAAGAAAGACAGTTCCCTACGAATGTGCATTGATTATAGGCAATTAAATAAAGTGACGATAAAGAATAAATATCCACTTCCCAGGATTGATGACTTGTTTGATCAGCTGCAGGGCGCTAAATGGTTTTCTAAAATAGATTTGCGATCAGGTTATCACCAAGTTAGAGTTAGAGAAGCGGATGTTCCCAAAACTGCTTTCAGGACCAGATACGACCATTATGAATTCCGAGTAATGTTGTTTGGGTTGACTAATGCCCCGGCGATTTTCATGAATTTAATGAATAATGTATTCAGGCCATTCCTGGATCTTTTCGTGATAGTATTTATTGATGATATCCTGGTATATTCTCGCACAGAAGCAGAACATGCAGATCACTTGCGAACTGTGCTGGGAATTCTCCGAGCTTGGAAGTTATATGCAAAGTTCCCAAAGTGCGAGTTTTGGCTAAATTCTGTAACATTTCTAGGCCATATTATTTCAGATGATGGTATACGGGTTGCTACTCAAAAGATTGAAGCTGTAAAGAATTGGCCGAGACCTACGACACCCACAAAGTGCATAGCTTACTGGGATTGGCAGGCTACTATAGAAGGTTCGTAGAGGGATTTTCTTCTATCGCAACCCCATTGACGAAGCTAACCCAGAAATCAGCCAAGTTTCAATGGAGTGATGGCTGCGAGCGCAGTTTTCAAGAGTTGAAAGACAGATTGACTTCAGCTCCAGTTTTAACACTTCCGGACGGGCCAAATGGTTATGTTATATATTGTGATGCTTCTGGTGTGGGATTAGGATGCGTACTGATGCAGCATGGCAGAGTTATTGCATATGCCTCGAGACAGTTGTGGAAACATGAAAAGAATTACCCCACTCATGATCTCGAATTGGCTGCGGTTATTCATGAGTTGAAGATATAGAGGCATTATTTATATGGTGTGCATGTTGATATTTACACAGATCACAAGAGCCTTCAATATATTTTCAAGCAGAAGGAGTTGAACCTGCGGCAGAGGCGGTGGCTAGAATTGCTGAAAGACTATGACGTGAATGTTATACCCCGCATTTTCAGAGCATGAGCGTGAAACGCGCTTCCTCAAAATTGACAATCATGTTGTTCCCACATAATTTAAACTCACGTTGATAATGTTGTATTCCGTACTTTTGTACGTCGGATTACTCGTAAGCTGAGGTGGGGCCCACACGTCGAGATTTTTTTAGGACACATGACAAGTTATATGAAGCACATATGTGAAGTTGCACAGAACTCAAGAAGGACCCTTGAGCCGAATCAAAGTGGAAGTCCTCCAAACAAATATTTTTAAGTAACGTTTTCGGGTGATCTGAATTCGAGGGGCACAAACGGTATTATAAGTTTCGAATTTGGAAAAATACCAAGAAATAAAAGTTTTAGATAATTGAATTAGCTTTCCAACCATAGTTCTCGAGTCCACAGGTGACGTCGAAATAAGGAGTTATGGACGTTTTAAGGCAGAAAGGTCAGTGGGCTAGCCCAATCCGAGCCCAACCGGGTTAGGCCCATTTCCCATGTCTTTATAAGTGCAAATTTCGGCCTTCCTCCTCATTTTAAGACCAGGAACGCCTAGAAAATTCTGGGGAGAGAGAGAAAAAGATTCTTGGAGAATAAAAACCAATGTTGATCGAAATCTGAGCCCCGAATCCCAAAGCCCATGAAGGGAAAAGTGTTGTACGCTGCGTTGTCTTCAATTTGAGCTAAAAATCAACCAAGGAGAAGGGTGATAACGTGGTGGCTGCATGCCTAAGGTATGAAAAAGGTTCCTTTTCATTGTTAACGAGTTTATTTAGAGTTTCAACGGATTAGCACGGAGACAATAACCAGATAAATTCGTTTGTTGGTGTTGTGAATTATGGAATGAAACTTGAAGAAAATTTTGGATGATAATAAATGTATTTAACTTGTAAAATGTGGAGGATGTTGTTATTAATGTTATTGGTATTAATTTCAGCTTCTTTACAGAAATAAAATTATTAAATAGTTATACCACAAATTGGTTGGTGGAGGAATTTAGGAAACAGTGTGCGGGCTGTTTTATGACATACGTTGGTATTGGAAATGATGTTAATACTATTGGTATTGTTGTTGATGTTGTTGGTTGCTGAATTGGAATTCGGGCTAGGCATATAAACAGGGGAGATGCTGCCCGATTTTTGGCAGAATATAAAATAGTATAATTTGAAATATGGTACAAATGTGCAATGACAGAGTCTAACGTCAGTATGAATCCTTTTAAATGTAGACTTACAAGCTTGGACGAATAAGCGTAGCTTATAGGTGGTCGAACAGGTATGTTAAGGCTCGTCCCTTCCTTTCTTTTTGGCATGGTCTTTGAGAAATGAACAGACGATATGCATATGATTCCAAAGAAATTCCTATTCTTAGAGCCACTAGGATGGCTAACGTTCTTGATTTCCATAAGCTATTTCATATGGCTTTGATGCATATCTATGATGTCCGAAGTTCTATTTGATATGTTTCCGAATGGCATTCGAGAGATAATTGATATGACTAATGTCTTGATTTTCAAATGATTAGCACGTTTGATTATTCCATTGAGTCTTTGATATATTTTGATACGTATATATGATTCCAGAGTTCTATTTTGATATAATCCGCAGTGACCTTCGAAAGGTATTTGATACGACTATTGTCTCGATTTTCAAATGATGGTTTGTTTGATTATTCCATTGAGTCTCAGATATGATTTAAATTGCATATGGTTTCTCACTACTCTGCTCGTGCATGCCTCAATGTATCTTTCACTGCGTCCCGGGCCAGGGCATGTTCTCGTGCGTACTCCACTGCATTGTTCACCGCGTCCCTCACTAGAGGGCTGGGGAACATTATATATACATATATATATATATATGATATGATATGATATGATGACATGATGATATGATGACGGGGTGGCGTCCAGGATGGCATATGATGACTCTATTCACCGCGTCCCTCACCAGAGGGCCGGGGCACGTTACATGCATATATGATACATGATATTGACATACATGATTTTACCGCGTCCCTCACTAGAGGGCCGGGGCACGCTATATGTATATATGATATGTGATGATGACATAGATGATTTTCATTTCAAAAAGGCAAGTGCATTGATATTTTTAAAGGTCATACTTGTTTTTGGTAAATCTCTGTTTCAGTTGTGATCCGCTTTACTGTATTTCATGCTTTACATACTCAGTACATATTCCGTACTGACCCCCTTTCTTCGGGGGCTGCGTTTCATGCCGCACAGGTACACCCAGATGAGTAGAAGACTTTGCTAGAAGGTGTTTCAGCGGGATTGGCGAGCTCCACTTCCTTCCGGAGTGTTGCCGAGTCAGAGTATATATGTTATGATTTCTGATTTATGTTAGAGACTTTGTAGACAGAGTCGTGGGTATAGAATGTCAGTCTTGTTAGCGGTTCCACCAGTCGATGTGTCCTTATGCATTACGTTACAGATTCCTCATGATTACAGATTTACTTGCCTTGAGAACGATGAAAGGAATGTTTCTAAAAGCCCCTACTATGTATTTCATTTTGTGATTTAAGAGATTAGGAGTGTAATAAGGGTCAGTGGGTTCGCTTGGCTCCGAATATGGGGTCGGGTGCCCATCACACCCTGGTAAGATTAGGGTGTGCAAAGTGGTATCAGAGCAGGTCGTCCTAGGGGTTGTCTGTAAAGTCGTGTCCAGTAGAGTCCTGTTTATGGGTGTGAAGCCGGCCACATTTATAAACAGGAGGCTACAGGGCATTTAGGGATCATTGACCTTCTTTCTATCTTAGATCGTGCGATAGAGCCAAGTCATAGGAAATGGGATCCCCTATGCTAACTTTTGATTTTAGCAGAAGTATAGTATCGACGGGAGAAAGTGAGTAACGATATGTGAAATCACAGAGGTAAGTTTTGATATATTTGTTCTTTTATCTGAAATTGGGAGCCCTTGGTTGTTGGGATATGTCGTATATACACATACATGCCCTGTGAGGCATTATTGGTATTTGCTGCATACAGATTTGGGTAATGAGAATTATAACGGAGACTCCGTCAGAATTTTTCAAAATCAGGTCATTTAGTTAGGTACGCCCAACAAGAGGAAGCATGGGAAGGAAATATTGTAAATAGACAACAAGTGAGGTGCGTTGTTTCAAAAGGGTTATGGATTTGGCATGGCATGAAGAACGATTGCGAGAAAGACGGTTAGTAGTCCGAAGAATTAAAATGGATAACCTTCGAGGTTTAGTAGGAGCAAGGTCTGTTGGGGAATTCAGGGAAAGTCAACAATCAGTTTTGCTATAGATTATTATGCTAGAATGGTGAGTGGGAATCTAAACAGGCTGATGATGTGGCGTGATTTTACGCCACAATTGATGCTTTTTAACTCTAAGTTTTACTTGTTTTTAAGCAAGCCTATGTGATTTTACGTGGTTTTTAGTGTTTTCAGGAAAAGGAACAGATTTGGCAAGATCACAGTTAAAGTGCAGATCATGGTCGTAAATTGAAGTTTACGGACCATATTCCACAATACGGGCCGTATTCCATGGCCGTGTTTAAGGATAACAGAACCAGAAGGTCAAACTGAGAAGATGGTGGTTTACGAGCTAGGTTTACGGACCGTATTTCAGTTTACGGTCCGTATTCCATCACGTATTTAACTAGCTGAGCATCTGGCAGAAAGTGGAAGCAGAGGATGTTGAAATACGACCATGCAGTTTACGGACCGTAAACCAGTTTACGGTCCAGTTTACGGTCCGTATTTAAAAAGGGGAAGTTGCACAGCTGAGCAGCCAACTTGGGCGTAAACCATTTTTTTTACGGTCCGTAAAGTGATTTACGGACCGTATTTTATCATGATGGGACTAAAGTGTAAAATCTGTAACTTGTGTATTTCCTAAACCTTATAAATAGTCTTTTTAGGGTTTCTAATTACGGTATTGAGTATTTTTATGCTTCTTGACATAGAACATTGCATACTCTCTAGCTTGTGAAGATTAAAACATCAATTCAAGTATTCTCAATCCTTTTTCATTTCAAAGTAAGCTATTATGAATTCTCCAATTTCTTATTTCTTGCTCTTTGTTATGAGTAGCTAAATTCCCTTACTAGGGTTGTGAACCTAATGATGGGTGTTTTGTAAATTGGGTATTGTGAATGATATACACATAATGGCTTTTTAGGGTTTAGTTATTCTTCATTCTTCATTCATAATTAATGGTTGCAAACATTAGTTAAAGCCATAAACCCTAAATTTATTTGGAAAAATAATTAGGGTTGGTAAGAATAATTAACAAGAACTCAAAGCTTTAACCTTTGTTTAATAAATTCACTTAGGAATAAGATGAATTTACTTGGCATGATTAATCGTTCTTCATAGTTACTTTCTTATATTTGGAAAAATCATATAAAGACATAATCTTTATTTATTGGGAAATAGTAGAGATTCACATAGTGATTAAGTGCATTCATAGAATGATCCATTAGAAGTATAGCAAGATCAATACCCATGAGCATACACCCTATCTAACGGGGACACAACCTTAGTTTCTTTTACAATAAAATTCCACCAAAGAAATAGTTAGAAGTTAGTTATAGAAAAGACCAACTTTTACCAACATTATCGGATTAAGACATTAGATCCAGAACTTAGCATCTACGACTTTAGTAATCTTTTCACACCATATTCCCTGTGGGATTCGACCCCAACCTTGTTGGGTTACTATATTTGACAACGTCCGCATTACACCATTAAGAGGTGTAATTTGAGCGTATCAAATTTTGGCGCCGCTGCCGGGGAATACGGTTTTGAAATTACTAAATAGTGTTTGCTTTGATTAAAGTCTTTTGCTTATTTCATCCCACCTTGTTTGCTACTTTGTGTAAATAAGGTGAACATGAATCGACATCAGCAAAATCAACGAGCTGACAACCAAGGAAATGCGGTGAACAATCAGGCGAATGAACCAGTCGATGAAAATATTTTCGCTGAATTTGTTCCGGAGGAGGACTATGCATCTCCTATTGTTCAGCCTCGATTTGGAGCTGCCACTGTGAAGATTGACTCCTCTCTATACCAGTTGTTGAAACTCGAGGGATACTTTCGGAACTCTACCGAGAATGTCCCCCCCCCGTCATTTGAAGAATTTTGTGGATGTGTGTGCTAATCACATCCAGAACAATGTTTCACAAGATGCTATTAGGTTGAGGTTATTCAAATATTCCCTAGCGGGAGAAGCAAGAACATGGTTTGAGAAGCTGCCCCGGAATTCTATTACTTCATGGGCAGAAATGACAACTGCTTTTCTCACAAAGTGGTATCCCCCTAGCAAAAGAGCTGAAATTCGTGATAAGATATATGAATTTAAGCAGCGACCGGGGGAACAGCTATATGAAGCATGGGAGAGATTCAAGGAGTATTTGCAGGACAGCCTGAATCATGGTTTTCTGGATCATATATTGATGGAAAAGTTCTATCGAGGGTTAGACCCAGTGTCACAGTCAGTGGCTAATAATGCAGCTGATGGTTGTTTTATGAACAAGACCTTTCGACAAATAACCACCATACTTAACAAGCTGACAACTCATAATCAGGCTTGGCACTCAAACAATGCTGATATGGTACCATATGGTAGTGCCATGATCCAGAATATGGTGAGGGAAAATCAAGATACCCAGCAAACATTAGCAGCACTTGCAACAAATATTGCCTTGCTGACAAAGAAGTTTGATGAATCACAAATCAAAAAGGTAAATGTTTGTGAAGATAATACAGTCTTGCCGCAAGGGATGTACCATGCTCAAGATGGTCCGCTCCTTGAGGGGCCATCTAGGCAGGTTGAAGATGCCAACTATGTTAACAACCCTCAAGGGGGTTACCAAAGACAGAATTACCAAGGTGGCTATCAGAGTCAAAATCAATGGAGACCGCAGCAAGGCCAAGGCCAAGGCCAAGGTGCTTACAACAATTCTGGCAACTACAACAATAATTTTGGTGGTGGAAATCACAGGAGCTATAACAACAACAACAATTTTGGGAACAAGAGTACAAATCCTTTTATACCACCTAAATGTGAGTCTTCAGAGCAAGGTAGTTCGAAGGTTGAAGCAATGCTTGAGCAGATTTTGGCAAACCAAGCTAAGTCTGACAGAACTTTATCTGGGCTGACAGAAACAGTGGGGTCCCATACAGCAGCTATTCAGAAGCTTGAGTCGCAGATGAGGGACATTTCTAGAGAGCAGCACCCTCCTAAAAATGGAGGACTTCCGAGTGACACTATTCCAAATCCTAGGAATGGGGGAGGCGGTATAGACCGTGCATTTGGCATCACTACTAGGAGTGGTAAACAAATCCAGGGGGCTGCTGAGAAGATGATTGATCTTGAGCAAATAGATGAAGAGGATGAGGTGCAGTTCGACACACCCATCATTGCTGATGAGAGGCCTACTGACAAAAAGGTTGCTAAGATTCCAGAGATGGTGAGAGAAGCTGATGACACGAGTAAGCAGGCTGTAAAAGGGGCTCTACGCCCTTTGACGCAGCTATTCAAATCTAAACCTCCCTTCCCTCAAAGGTTGGTAAAGAAGAAAGAAGATGCTAAGTTCGAGAAGTTTTATGATCAGCTGAAGCAGTTGTCTCTAAATTTTCCCTTCTTGGAAGCTGTCAAGGAAATGCCGGGTTTTGCAAAATACTTGAAGGATATGCTGACCAAGAAGAAGACGGTTCAACATGAAACCGTGAGTTTGACTCACACGGTGAGCTCCATCATCTCAACCACACTTGTTCAGAAAAAGGGAGATCCTGGAGCGTTCACCATTCCTTGTTCTATTGGGCACCATGATTTTGCTCGCGCCTTGTGTGATAATGGGGCGAGTATAAATTTGATGCCCCTTGCTATTTATAAACAATCAGGTTTGGGCATGCCAAGACCGACTATGATGAGACTGCAAATGGCTGATAGGTCTATCAAAAGACCTGTCGGGGTGGTGGATGATGTCATTGTGCGGGTTGGTGATTTTATGTTGCCCGCTGATTTCGTGATTCTTGACTGTGCTGTTGATCGGGACATTCCTATCATTCTGGGGAGACCTTTCCTTGCTACAGGTAGGGCCTTGATGGATTCTGAGAAAAATGAAATAAAATTCTGAATCAACAATGAAGAAGTGACTTTTCAGGCTAGCAAAGGGATGAAGTTACCAAGTGCTTACGAGAGTATTTCGGTAATTGATTCATGGGATGTTGTTAATGATGCAGTGGAGTTCAAAATGGAAGAAGAGAGCTTAGGTGAGGCTTTGGCTGGTATTCTGATGAATTTCGATGCTGAGAATATGGAAGGCTATGAGGAGACAGTTAATTCACTTGTGGGGCTGGGCTCATACACATACCACCCAAAGAAGCTGAGTCTTGATCTGGAAAATAGAACAACTCCTCCAGCAAAGCCTTCAATCATTGAGCCACCTAAGTTAGAGCTTAAGCAGCTCCCATCACACCTGAGATATGAGTTCCTTGGTCCCGACAACACATTACCGGTGATTGTGTCAGCCTCATTGACTGAGGAGCAGATTGTGCAACTTTTGGAGGTATTGAGGGAGTATAGGTGTGCTATTGGTTGGACCATAGCAGATATTAGAGGTATCCCATCTGGGATCTGTGAACACAAAATTCAATTGGAGGACGGCAGCAAACCAAGTGTAGAGCATCAGAGACGACTAAACGAGAACATGTAAGAGGTTGTCAAGAAAGATATTATCAAATGGCTAGATGCAGGCGTGGTTTTCCCTATTGCTGATAGTAAATGGGTGAGTCCGGTCCAATGTGTTCCTAAGAAGGGCGGCATCACTGTTGTGTCGAATGCTAAGAATGAGTTGATCCCGACCAGAACTGTCACCGGTTGGAGAGTTTGCATGGATTATCGCAAGCTCAACACAGCCACGAGCAAGGACCACTTACCTATGCCCTTCATTGATCAGATGTTGGATAGACTAGCAGGGCGTTCTTATTATTGTTTCCTTGATGGTTATTCGGGCTACAATCAGATAAACATTTCTCTGGAAGATCAGGAGAAGACCACATTCACTTGTCCTTATAGGACATTTGCATTCAGCCGGATGCCTTTTGGGTTGTGTAATGCACCAGCCACCTTTCAGAGGTGTATGATGTCAATCTTCTCCGACATGGTGGAGGATTTCTTGGAGGTGTTCATGGATGATTTTTCCGTGGTGGGTGACTCATTTGAAGATTGTCTAGGCCATCTGGGTCAAGTGCTAAGAAGGTGTGAGGAGACCAATCTGGTGCTGAACTGGGAGAAATGCCACTTTATGGTGAAGGAAGGAATCGTCCTCGGTCACAAAATCTCCGAAGAGGGAATCGAGGTCGATCAAGCGAAAATTGATGTGATTGCAAAACTTCCTCCACCCATCTCAGTCAAGGGTGTCCGCAGTTTCTTGGGACATGCTGGGTTCTATAGGCGCTTCATCAAAGATTTCTCCAAGATCGCAAACCCTATGTGCAAGCTTCTTGAAAAAGAGGCTAAATTCGTATTTGATGACAAGTGCCAGAAGGCATTCGAGGAGCTAAAAGAGCGTCTCACTACTGCCCCTATTATTATTGCTCCTGACTGGTCCCTACCATTCGAACTGATGTGTGATGCGAGTGGTTTCGCAATAGGCGCTGTGCTTGGGCAGAGGCACAATAAAATTATGCACCCGATCTATTATGCTAGCAGAACGCTGAATGCTGCACAGATGAATTACACAGTGACAGAGCAAGAACTGCTTGCCATTGTGTTTGCTTTCGAAAAATTTCGGGCCTACTTGTTGGGATCCAAAGTTGTGGTTTATACTGATCATGCAGCCTTGAGATACCTCATGGCAAAGAAGGAAGCAAAGTCGCGACTGATTAGATGGGTGTTACTGCTGCAAGAGTTCGATTTTGAGGTAAAAGACCGAAAGGGCACTGAAAACCAGGTGGCTGACCATCTCTCTCGGCTTGAAGAAGCTGGGAGACCGACTGACGAGCTTGATATAGATGATGCTTTTCTAGACGAAAGGGTGTTGGCGGTGTCAAATGAGGTAGAACCATGGTATGCTGATTTTGCCAATTATTTGGTAACAGGTATAATTCCCGATGATATCAAAACTTACCAAAAGAAGAAATTCTTGCGGGATGCTCGACAGTACTATTGGGACGAGCCTTATTTGTTCCGCACATGTGCTGATAACATCATTCGGCGTTGTGTTCCAGAAATTGAAGTGATGGAAATTCTCAAGGCATGCCATGACTCTCCTGTTGGGGGTCATCATAGCAGAAACCGGACTGCAGCCAAGGTACTTGAGTGCGGCTATTACTGGCCGACTATGTTTCATGATGCTAATCTGTTGGTGCGGTCCTGTGATCAATGTCAAAGGCAAGGGAATATAGGCAGAAGACAAGAGATGCCTATGAATTTTGTTTTGGAGGTGGAAGTGTTCGATTGCTGGGGGATCGACTTTATGGGACCTTTTGTGAGTTCTGGTGGAATGAAATACATCTTGGTAGCTGTGGATTATGTGTCAAAAATGGGTTGAGGCAGTGGCTTTACCCAATAATGAGGCCAAGAGTGTTATGGGATTCCTTAAGAAGAACATTTTTACTCGTTTTGGTACCCCGAGGGCGATAATCAGTGATGGTGGATCCCACTTTTGCAATAAAGCGTTTGCGGGACTGATGGAGAAATATGGTGTAAAGCATAGGGTGGCAACGCCTTATCACCCTCAGACAAGTGGACAGGTTGAAGTGTCCAATAGGGAGATTAAAAGTATTCTAGCAAAGACAGTGAATGCCAATAGAACTGATTGGGCCCGCAAGCTCGATGACGCTCTATGGGCATACCGGACTGCTTTCAAAACTCCAATTGGGACTTCACCCTTCAAGCTTGTATTCGGAAAAGCTTGTCACTTGCCGGTTGAACTTGAACACAAGGCTATGTGGGCGCTAAAGAAGCTGAACATGGATTGGGAGGAAGCAACCAAGCTGAGGTTGTTTCAATTGAATGAGATGGATGAATTTCGATACCAGGCATATGAGAGTGCAGCCCTTTATAAAGAAAGGATGAAGCAATACCATGACAAGAAGATTCAGAAGCGAGAGTTCTACAAGGGCGACTCTGTATTACTGTTTAACTCTCGGCTGAAGTTTCTACCGGGTAAACTCAAATCCAGGTGGTCTGGTCCGTTTGAGGTGGTAGGTACCTCACCCCATGGCGCGGTTGAATTGAAGTCCGGAGATGGTACTCGGACATTTAAGGTGAATGGGCAGAGATTGAAGCACTACCACGGAATGGTTTCGGAGGATAGGATTGTTGATCGCTACAGGTTGAAACACCTCGGGACAAACAATGAGCTGGTGTACCAAGAGAACGAGTGATTGGTCACCACCGTCGTGCCGCGACGTTAAATCAAGCGCTTCTTGGGAGGCAACCCAAGTGAATGTTTATTTTTCTTTTTCTTTGTTGTTCTTCGTACATATAGGGTAATGGTTGTTTTGGTGCAGGAATATGTGACAGCAAAATTCTGCTGAGATGCAGGTAAGTTTAGTAGTCTGCAACATTGCAAAAGACGCCTGAAGTATACAGACCGTATTTCACAATACGGCTCGTACCACAGGGCGTATTGAACAATGTTGCAGAACAGTGAGCACTATAATGAACATTGTTGGTTTACGACCACGGAGGACGGACCGTATTGTGAAATACGGTCCGTAAATCTGAACGTAAACTAACATGAGACAATACAGTGCACTGCCAGATATAACATCTCTAAATACGGGCCGTAAATCAATTTACGGACCGTATTTAGAACAAAAAAAAAATATATATATATAACGTAGCAATTTAAATATAACCTCCACGAATTAAACCAAGGCAGATGAACCATCACCCTAATTAACTTCCCTCCATCTTCACGTCTTCTCTACCCACCGTAAATACGCAAACTCCACACACAACCCTCCATCTCACCAAGAATTCGAACTATCACTCTGCCCTAGGTTTAATTTCGTGTGTGATTGCATTGGTTCTCTACAAATCTGTGTTTCTAGTGGTTTGAATCATCATTGAAAGGTATGACTCATGTTCCCCATCCTTCTTTATTATTTGTGAACTTGAACTTGATGGTAAATGATGGTTTAAACTGGGTTGGTGAAATTAAGTGATTAATTCCCTTGGTTAATGATCTAGTGAGGGGATAGAGGTGTTCAATCTCTTTAAATTCGCATGGGTAATTGTTAATAACACCCAAAAAGGGTTGGAGGGCATTCCACACTTCAAAAATTTGAAGTTTTTGGTTTGCCCACCAATTCACTCGTGGAAATTATGAATATTGATAGAAAAAATAGGTGAAGTCTGAGTAGCCTAAGCACCAACACAACGTGAAACCGAGATATGGTATGAAATTGTGAAATCAAGATGCGTTTGTCTGTGGTGCGAATTACGACTTCACATTACGGACCGTATTTCACTATTCGGTCCGTATTTAAGCATGTTAGTGGACAGAATGACATCCTAAAGGAATCCACCAGTTTACGATCTAATTTACGGACCGTAAACTAGTTTACGGTCCGTCTTTTGCGTTTACGACCACAGCCAGAAAATGTATACTGTGAACAGGCATATATTCTTATTTTTGGTTGATTATTCCAGGATAACTGAGATGTGATGTATTTTTCAGGAATGGGTCAGAAAAGACAAGCAGCAAAAGGGGGGGCCCACAGCAAAGTCAAGGAAAAGAGAGCACGCTTGGATTCCAGGTTGATGGATGAATCGTCCACTTCGGAAGGGGAACACTCAGGATCAGAGTACGCCGAGGTTATACCACCACCAAAGGTCCGGGGGGCTCCCACCCAAGACACAGTGGCAACCACATCAACTATGCCCCCAACTATGACCCCATCTAAATCTACGTCGGAAGCCTCCCAGTCTGAAGAAGGGGATTCCGACGCGGAAGCATCTAGCAGGGGGGCTGCCACCCAAACTCCATCAGAGAGTGACTCAGCAGGGATTAGTGCGGGTAGTGAGCCGATTGCTGGTACGCCACCTAAAGGTCGTAAGCTGGTCGTCAGGACCAAAAGATTGGATGAAGAGAAGTTGCGGTTCTCGGTAAAAGGGTCAAAGGAGTTGTATGACCAAGGGATGGCCGGGTCTGAAACTGATGGGCAGAAGTCGAGAAAAATATTTGAAGAACGGCGGTTGATATTCAATGGTATTTCTGCTCACCCACAGCTGGATGATACCATCAAAGGATACAAATTAGATGCATTCACTCATGAACCGGGAGAGTATGCTCCATATATTGTGCGAGAGTTCCATGCATCCTATGGGGCCATCTTGAGATCGATGAAAAAGCCAAGTCTTGCCTGGCATCAGATCCTAATGCTGGAACATGTGACGATCCGGAACACCTTGGTTGATATCTCCTCCAAGGCCATCAACAGGGTCCTGTTTGGTGATGATTTTGTGGCTCCTACTGATCTGAGCCTGTTCTTAGACAAACGAGACAGGAAGGACAACAAATCAGTTAGAAAATGGACTGCAGCACTTATCACATCTGAGCCACATGAGCAGAAATGGGTTAATGATGGGAAAGCCAAGATCACTAAAACTTGTCTGTCAACAGAGGCCAAATTTTGGTGGACCTTGCTGCGGTACAGGATCACTCCAACTCAGGCAGATAATACCCTTTCCACCAGCCATGCAGTCACTATTGCTTCTTTCATGTCAAGATACCCGATGAATGTTGGGGAGCTGATAGCTGAGGAGCTACATGTGCGGGCACATAAGCCCAACCAGAACATGGTGTTTCCTTGTCTTATCACGGCGTTGTGTCGACGGGCAAAGATAACTCCGCTTCCAGAGTGGGATGATACCATCACAGCAATACATGTAGGGGATTGGACGAAGAACAAAGTGGTAAGCAGAAGGACCGGGAGGCGGATCAGTCTGGTGATGATGATGACACTCAGCTAGAGTTGAGTCCGAGCCGTGCTTGTAGGACTGATCCAGTAGGGTCCGAGTTTGGTGCTACCACTATTGGACCAGAGGCTCTCACAACAGGTGTTCCCGCTACTGTTGAGACACAAGATGATGCAGCCACACTCGAGGCTTCTACGGGAAGACCTCAACCACCACCCCCAGCCACACATGATCCTCCTTCGGGGTCCGCCACTGCTGCCGCGACAGCCGAGCCTGCTGATCCAGAGGTGGGGTTGCTACATTTCAGCCCTGCTAACTACAGTCAAATCGCAATCAAAGCGGTTCGGACCGAAAGCCAAGTAGACAAAATCTTGCAACAATTCAGGCCGAAGGTGGCGAGGATGATGCAGCAACTTGTCACTGAGGCAACCACAGAGATCCATGCGGAGTTTGAGAAAAAGCACGAGGTGTATCGGGCCCGACTAGACAGCTTGGAGGCGAGATTTATGACTCGAGAGCAGACCGCACCCGGTGGGGAGTCTAGATCTTTGAGGAGTGAGTTGGAGAAACTGAAAAAGGAGCTTGAAACGCTCAAGATGCACGGGATGGTAGCCGCACCAGCACCAGCACCACAGGACATTTTTCCTAGTACATTTAAGGTGCTGGATCTGTTTGGTTCTGAGGAGGAGACGGAAGATGCGGAACCTTTTGATCTCAGTACTGGAAAGAGGGTCAGTGAGTCATCTGAGGACCCGGAGGAGTTAGCCAGGAGATTAAAAAAGACCGAAAAGAAGGATCTGCAGCAGGCGATCTTTCAGTCATTGGTTGAGCCGCAGCGCCAACCTGGAGAATCCTCAAATCAGCCGTCGGATGCAGCGGGCGCGCCATGAGATGTTCACAACATTCAGGTACTTTCTTGCTCACTTGTTCTTATATTTGAAGCACTGAGACAGTGCTTAAATTTTCGTTGGGGGTGGGACTTATTGATAGTAAGGTAGTGTAAATATGTGTTTAGGAACCCCCTCGGCTTTTCTTTGCCAGAGTTCTTTTCCTGAGGGGTTTTATTTTTGTTGAAACTGGCATGTTTAGGATATTGCTTAGGTTGAGTAGAATAATTTTAACTTATTTGTTATTACTTGGTAACTAATGGCATGTATTGTGATTTGTTGGAAATTTTGGACCCCTCGAAAATTTGGAAAGCGCATACTTAGAACAGGATTGATCAATATAATTGATTCTTTATATGACATTATTATTATTGGGGCATTGTGTGTGATAAATGACTACTTATGAGGTCACAAGTGTAAAAATATTTGTCCTTATGCCAATGTGTGTGTGAGCTATTAGTTTGATTCTGTTTATGCATGTATAATCTAGAACTTGCCCAGTTGGTCTTGTATGAAATCCGAAAGTTAGTTTGGTTGTGAGATGATCTTAGGCTTTCTTTGTTGAAATAGTCACTTTGCCTAAATAAGCCTGACCAAAAGTGTTAAATACCCTTAGTTTCCCTTTTGAGCCTTTTTGACCTTTTTCTTGGCTAGCCAATTATGAAACCTTACCCTTTGTGAAATTAATCCATCTTCGCACCCGTTCCCTCCTTGATGCTACCAGTTAGATGAGGCAAAATGCCTAAGTTGGGGGTGAATTAAATGTGGAGTACATGTTAAAAACATAAGTTGGGGGTGGTGGAGTTTGCTAGTGAAGATTCGATGGGGTAGCTGCGTATATATATATATACATAAAAAATAAAAAAATAAAAAAAAATTCAGAAAATTGTAACGCAAAAAGAATTGTAAGTTGGTTAGAAGTAAAACCACATCGAGGTCGAAAACTGAAAGAAATTAAAGGGGTGGAAAGAAAAGAGGCGAATTAAGGTGACAAGATGTTGTAGTGTTCAAGGAGGGTGAGTCACTAATATCCAAAAAGTATCCGACCCGTCCCTAAACCTACATTACAATCCGAAACAAGTCCTAATGCGATCACAACCGAACGAGCCTAGGATGAAAACAAAGAAAATAAGGGCAAGCCTATGGTATTTGCATGTGTAGATATGAATTTCTTTGTGAGTGTGAGTGTTTTTATCTTCTCTTTCGTCTTCGTCCCATTCTTGTCGTATATATGTGTGTTGGGACAATCTTTGGTCCATGTGAGGGCATAAGGATGAGAATTGAACAAAATAAAGTGACCGCCTAAAGTAGCGTTTATGTGCACCATAATATGTTCGATAATGTAATGTCATTTATTGAAGCTTCATTGTTAGTCGTAAGGTTCTTGAGTTGTGCATAGTGCTTTAAAGTAGAAAGTTGGGGTGGTCGTTTAAAGGAAACATGCATGCCAGAAGTTCCAAGTCAAAACCGATGTAGACATTGTTATTCTATGATATCTAAGTGTTAGATTGAGTCGTTGTGTGGTATAGCCTGCTTGAGGACAAGAAAATACTTTAAGTTGGGGGTGTTGATGTGGCGTGATTTTACGCCACAATTGATGCTTTTTAACTCTAAGTTTTACTTGTTTTTAAGCAAGCCTATGTGATTTTACGTGGTTTTTAGTGTTTTCAGGAAAAGGAACAGATTTGGCAAGATCACAGTTAAAGTGCAGATCATGGTCGTAAATTGAAGTTTACGGACCGTATTCCACAATACGGGCCGTATTCCATGGCCGTGTTTAAGGATAACAGAACCAGAAGGTCAAACTGAGAAGATGGTGGTTTACGAGCTAGGTTTACGGACCGTATTTCAGTTTACGGTCCGTATTCCATCACGTATTTAACCAGCTGAGCATCTGGCAGAAAGTGGAAGCAGAGGATGTTGAAATACGACCATGCAGTTTACGGACCGTAAACCAGTTTACGGTCCAGTTTACGGTCCGTATTTAAAAAGGGGAAGTTGCACAGCTGAGCAGCCAACTTGGGCGTAAACCATTTTTTTTACGGTCCGTAAAGTGATTTACGGACCGTATTTTATCATGATGGGACTAAAGTGTAAAATCTGTAACTTGTGTACTTCCCAAACCTTATAAATAGTCTTTTTAGGGTTTCTAATTACGGTATTGAGTATTTTTATGCTTCTTGACATAGAACATTGCATACTCTCTAGCTTGTGAAGATTAAAACATCAATTCAAGTATTCTCAATCCTTTTTCATTTCAAAGTAAGCTATTATGAATTCTCCAATTTCTTATTTCTTGCTCTTTGTTATGAGTAGCTAAATTCCCTTACTAGGGTTGTGAACCTAATGATGGGTGTTTTGTAAATTGGGTATTGTGAATGATATACACATAATGGATTTTTAGGGTTTAGTTATTCTTCATTCTTCATTCATAATTAATGGTTGCAAACATTAGTTAAAGCCATAAACCCTAAATTTATTTGGAAAAATAATTAGGGTTGGTAAGAATAATTAACAAGAACTCAAAGCTTTAACCTTTGTTTAATAAATTCACTTAGGAATAAGATGAATTTACTTGGCATGATTAATCGTTCTTCATAGTTACTTTCTTATATTTGGAAAAATCATAGAAAGACATAATCTTTATTTATTGGGAAATAGTAGAGATTCACATAGTGATTAAGTGCATTCATAGAATGATCCATTAGAAGTATATCAAGATCAATACCCATGAGCATACACCCTATCTAACGGGGACACAACCTTAGTTTCTTTTACAATAAAATTCCACCAAAGAAATAGTTAGAAGTTAGTTATAGAAAAGACCAACTTTTACCAACATTATCGGATTAAGACATTAGATCCAGAACTTAGCATCTACGACTTTAGTAATCTTTTCACACCATATTCCCCGTGGGATTCGACCCCAACCTTGTTGGGTTACTATATTTGACAACGTCCGCATTACACCATTAAGAGGTGTAATTTGAGCGTATCAGCTGATACCCGAGTACTTATAAGTAACGGCGACGAAGGTGTGTTCCCTACCATTAGGAATCTGGAAATCCAAGGTGAAAGGTAGCCATACACATAAGTGAAATGGTGAACATTGGGGATTGAAAAGGCTAAAATAGTAATTGTTAAAGGAGAGATGTGTTACGAGAATGTCTCGGAATCTGTTAAGACTTCCACTTGCTCCAGATCATGTAATGAAGGCCATGTGGGGAGGTGGATGCGATTATATCAGCATTAATGCACCGAATATCATTCGAGTTTTGAGGTTAAGCGTGCTGGGGTGAGAGAAATCTTAGGATGGGTGACCCCCTGGGAAGTGCACTAAAAAAAATCTGTAAATTCGGACATAAGAGAAAAGTGAAAAGCTAAAGTAATCTAAAGGAAAATTATAGTGTGCGGAGTGGTTAGAAATATTAAAAAGGTCATGTAGGGCGAGGCGGACTAGACCGGTGAAGAGAAAGAAGGTGCATCAAAGCTCTAGAATTAGGGTGAGCTTGAATAGTGTTGGAAATATTTTGTAAGCGAGATGGTAGTAATTATATATATGTTTATACATGTGATGTCCCATACATGGCTATATCAGTGGGTATATGTATCCCGGCAACCAACCGTATGGTTTATGGAAGGCATTGATTAAACAGGATAACAGAGTTTAAGGGACAAAACAAAAGATATGGTACGAACGTTACAAGGTAAGTTGATGTTGTTTCCACTACAAGTTAAGATTGGAAGATCCTAATGCAACGATAATGGGAAAAGATAGATAGTGAGTAGATGGTAAGTAAAGGGAATAAGGTGTGGTAGTATGGAATAAATGAATTTAGATAAAAGAAGATATTAAATGGAACGAGTTCGCTTCATGATTTCGTGATATACTAAATAAGGGATTTTAAGAGAAAGCTCCTATAGTGGACAACTATAGCCTTTTGTATAGGTTGGGTACTTGTTTAAGGCCATAACGTGCTCGCTTGAGGCGGCAAACAGAGATAGAATGATGTTCGAAGGTGAATTGTTGGCACCTTGAACTGTACTATCCGAACTGTGCCCTGAAGATTTCTTAAAGTAACCTAATCAGATGTCTCAGAAAGAGTAGTGATCTCCCCCTGAAAAGTATCATGACCATAAAAAGAAGAAAAGGGAGATTGCATGTTGATGACAGAAAATGGCAATCCGTTGATTAAATGCACTGCAGTAGTGAATGCTTCAACCCATAGATGCTTTGGTACTCCATTATTTGTCATTGAAGTTAAAGCCATTTCAACTATAACTATATGTCAGCGTTTCTTTCAAGACACCCCATTCTGCAGCGGAGTATGAACATACGACAGCCCACGTTTGATTCTTATCTTCAGGGGCGTGAAATCTAACACCCTTGACACGCCTTCTCCGTTGGAGTTCAGACCTGACCATGATGAGAAGTGGAAAGTAAGAAGAAGTATGGTTAGGCCTTGCGATGATGTTTGTAGATTTCCAATTCTTGAAGGTATATTTACAAAAGGATAAATGCGCAGCCAGGTTGGCGTGGTTGCCTCGGACATAGAGAAGCCTTCCTAGAGAGTGACTTAGGAATGGAACCGATTCGCGCATATAGAAGGATATTTTACAAACTTCGGAGGTGATACCACAAATAACAAGAGGAGAAAGCTACTCGAGGAAGGAGGACCCTAAGGAAAATTAAAGATACTAACGGCTTGATCGAAGGAAAAAGGAGAGTATTTAGGGAGGAGGTAACTGGGAATCTCTAACCATAGGAGTAAGAAGGACGCTTTAATAAACCGGCGGTAGGAAACCGATTATGCACTAAGGAAAGAACGAGGGTGATGAATCGTCACAGTAAATTAGAAAAGGTTAATAACGCTGTTAGTCATAAAAGACAGAGATATGTCAAAATGGGAACTGGAAGAGTAAGCGTCGGAAATGGATGCCCTTATAAGTATTCCAATTAAAGGTTAGAATGTAGCAAGAACTATAATGCAAAGTAAATAAAGTATAGTGAGGAGACGACAAAATAGGTGACATGTCCTACATGAATAGAGAGTCAATGCAAGTGTGAAACCAATAAGCGAGCCATGAACCAGTGGATAGGAAAGTTTATGAGACCTTGTTAGGAAAGGATCAGCATAATAAAGATGAGAGGGAATGAGTAGGATGAGTGTGGGAAAGCGAAGAATGGATTGTATAGAAGTAATATATCTTGAAGGACAAAGCAGTACGGAGTTAAGAATAAGGTCCCTAGTGCGAAGAATAAAGGATTAATTATAAAATGGAGTAAGTATGGGTATAGAATGAAAAGGAAATATGTGAAGTACAGAAACTTAAGGAGTAGTTATATTATGGAAAAAGGAGGATGCATCTCCTATGGATACCCTATACTAAGACAGGACAGATAAAGTACCTAAAGGAATAAGCTGGGAAGAGACATGTGGCTATGAGTTACGAGTTCCCCACATGACAATAAGGCGATAAAGTAAGGATATACAATGCCAAGTAAATATATGATTATGATTGTCGTTGAAATCAATGCTGAGTACGATACAAGCATAAAAAAAAGTATGACGCACAACGGGTATTAGTTGCGCATGGAACTTAAATCCCTGATAAGACAGATGGTGGTTAAGGGAAATACGTTACGGTCACTGTGAGTCGATCATAGGGGCGAGAGGAATAGCTTGAGATGGAAAAGAAAAGGGGAAGATGACGCTGCCAGCGAATGCTGACTAATGAAGAATGGGATAAGTGACACTACATGGAGGGTACGGACGGTTTGACATACTGGTACTCTAAGTATCCCCATGAGACAGAGTTGTTAAGTGGAGCAGAGGTAGACATTAACCCATAATTAACTATTGAGCTAAGTAAAATGCATCCCTCATTTGGATTGTTACCTTGGTTGTACTACTGAATTACGCTACTACAAGATGAGTATGTTAAGACTTCGCATGTGAATTACGGCTGCTATAAATTATGGGAAATAGCATGAATATGATGTGGTATGAAAGGGGAATTGAGGAAAGGGATACATGAATTTAAGATTGGAAGTGAGGCAATGGATTGGCGAATGACATAAGTAAGACCCAAAAGGGGGGAAGCGAGTAAATAAAGTATAAGTGTAGAGATTGGAACGACGAACTCCAAGATATGACAAGTATAGGTCCTAAAACAAAAATGAAATTTATACGGGAATGATACAGCCGTTATCGTTATACATTTCAGTATGCACATTAAAGGAATCGACGGAAGGAACGTATTAAGATTAAAATTGAAAGTAAGGATTGAAGATCGAAGTGTGGATTTGTTTGGAAGACACCGAAAGGTATGATTCATAAGGAGAAAGCGAGTGAATATAGCGCAAAGATTCTAAACGCACTCAGATATGACGAATAGATGTAGTTCGAAGCGAGAATTTTTGTAGAAACGAGTTCAATAAAATCCAAGGGTCAGTCAGCAAAGGAATAGAGTAATTGAAGGGTATCTTTTAAGATCGGAGTAAAAATAATTTGTGAGGAATAAAAGAATTGAGCGATATTCCAATGAAGGGTGCAAATATTGACAAGATATTGGAGTAACAAACATGCTTATTATGATATAACCACATCAAAGGAAGAAGGATCCGATAACGGGATGTACCCGAGAATAGGAGTATGGACCGACTACAAGACTAGTTTGAACATTCGAGGACGAATGTTTTTAAAGGGGGGAGGATGTTATACCCCGCATTTTCAGAGCATGAGTGTGGCACGCGCTTCCTCAAAATTGACAATCATGTTGTTGCCACATAATTTAAACTCACATTGATAATGTTGTATTCCGTACTTTTGTACGTCAGATTACTCGTAAGCTGAGGTGGGGCCCACACGTCGAGATTTTTTTTAGGACACATGACAAGTTATATGAAGCACATATGTGAAGTTGAACACAACTCAATAAGGACCCTTGAGCCGAATCAAAGTGGAAGTCCTCCAAATATATATTTTTCAGTAACGTTTTCGGGTGATCTAAATTTGAGAGGCAAAACCGGTATTATAAGTTTGGAATTTGGAAATATACCAAGAAATATAGGTTGTAGATAATTGAATTATATTTCCAACCATAGGTCGTGGGTCTACAGGTGACGTCGGAATAAGGAGATATGGACGTTTAAGGCAGAAATGTCAGTGGGCTAGGCCCAATTCGAGCCCAACCGGGTTAGGCCCATTACCCATGTCTTTATAAGTGAAAATTTCGGCCTTCTTCCTCATTTTAGGACCAGGAACGCCCACAAAATTCTGGGGAGAGAGAGAGAAAAAGAGTCTTGGAGAAGAAAAACCAATTTTGATCAAAATCTGAGCGCCGAATCCTAAAGCCCATGAAGGGAAAAGTGTTGTACGCTGCGTTGTCTTCAATTTGAGCTAAAACCAAGGAGAAGAGTGATAACGTGGTGGCTGCATGCTTAAGGTATGAAAAAGGTTCCTTTTCATTGTTAACGAGTTTATTTAGAGTTTCGACGGATTAACACAGAGAGAATAGCCTGATAAATTCGTTTGTTGGTGTTGTGAATTATGGAATGAAACTTGAAGAAACTTTTGGATGATAATAAATGTATTTAACTTGTAAAATGTGGAGGATGTTGTTATTAATGTTATTGGTATTAATTTCAGCTTCTTTACGGAAATAAAATTATTAAATAGTTATACCACAAATTGGTTGGTGGAGGAATTTAGGAAACAGTGTGCGGGCTGTTTTATGACATACGTTGGTATTGGAAATGTTGTTAATACTATTGGTATTGTTGTTGATGTTGTTGGTTGCTGAATTGGAATTCGGGCTAGGCATATAAACAGGGGAGATGCTGCCCGATTTTTGGCATAATATAAAATAGTATAATTTGAAATATGGTACAAATGTGCGATGAGAGAGTCTAACGTCAGTATGAATCCTTTTAAATGTAGACTTACAAGCTTGGACGAATAAGCGTAGCTTATAGGCGGTCGAACAGGTATGTTAAGGCTCGTCCCTTTCTTTCTTTTTGGCATGGTCTTTGAGAAATGAACAAACGATATGCATATGATTCCAAAGAAATTCCTATTCTTAGAGCCACTAGGATGGCTAACGTTCTTGATTTCCATAAGCTATTTCATATGGTTTTGATGCGTATCTATGATGTCCGAAGTTCTATTTGATATGTTTCCGAATGGCATTCGAGAGATAATTGATATGACTAATGTCTTGATTTTCAAATGATTAGCACGTTTGATTATTCCATTGAGTCTTTGATATATTTTGATACGTTTATATGATTCCAGAGTTCTATTTTGATATAATCCGCAGTGACCTTCGAAAGGTATTTGATACGACTATTGTCTCAATTTTCAAATGATGGTTTGTTTTGATTATTCCATTGAGTCTCAGATATGATTTAAATTGCATATGGTTTCTCACTAATCTGATCGTGCATGCCTCAATGTATCTTTCACTGCGTCCCGGGCCAGGGCATGTTCTCGTGCGTACTCCACTGCATTGTTCACCGCGTCCCTCACTAGAGGGCTGGGGCACGTTATATATATATATATATATATATATATATATATGATATGATGACATGATGATATGAAGACGGGGTGACGGCCAGGATGGCATATGATGACTCTATTCACCGCGTCCCTCACTAGAGGGTCGGGGCACGTTACATGCATATATGATACATGATATTGACATACATGATTTTACCGCGTCCCTCACTAGAGGGCCGGGGCACGCTATATGTATATATGATATGTGATGATGACATACATGATTTTCATTTCAAAAAGGCAAGTGCATTGATGTTTTTAAAGGTCATACTTGTTTTTGGTAAATCTCTATTTCAGTTGTGATCCGCTTTACTATATTTCATGCTTTACATACTCAGTACATATTCCGTACTGACCCCCTTTCTTCAGGGGCCGCGTTTCATGCCGCGCAGGTACACCCAGATGAGGAGAAGACTTTGCTAGAAGGTGTTTCAGCGGGATTGGCGAGCTCCACTTCCTTCCGGAGTGTTGCCGAGTCAGAGTATATATGTTATGATTTCTGATTTATGTTAGAGACTTTGTAGACAGAGTCGTGGGTATAGAATGTTAGTCTTGTAAGCGGCTCCACCAGCTGATGTGTCCTTATGCATTATGTTACAGATTCCTCATGATTACAGATTTACTTGGCTTGAGAACGATGAAAGGAATGTCTCTGAAAGCCCCTACTATGTATTTCATTTTGTGATTTAAGAGATTAGGAGTGTAATTAGGGTCAGTGGGTTCGCTTGGCTCCGAATATGGGGTCGGGTGCCCATCACACCCTAGTAGGATTAGGGTGTGACAGTGAACATTTTATACCACCCCGGGAACGCGAATGTAGTAGCCGTCGCGCTTAGCCGCCGATCAATGGGCAGTTTAAGTGAAGTCCCTCCAGAGAAGAAGGAAATAGTTCATGACCTTTACCAGTTAGCTAATCTTGGAGTGCGGGTGATTGATTCGGGAAGCGCAGGAATCAGTGTTAATGAGACTATAACCTCGCCTTTGAATGTTGAAATAAAAGAATGCCAGTATGAAGATCCACAAATGTGTCATTACAGAGAAGTGTCTCGTGAAAAAGAGAAGTCTCCATTTGAAGTTTCCACAGATGGGGTCCTTAGATATCGAGGCAGACTATGTGTGACGGATGTGGCAGAATTGCGTCAACGGTTTATGGAGGAAGCACACTATTCTCAGTATTCTATTCACCCGGGTGCAACGAAGATGTATCACGATCTCAGAATGTTATATTGGTGGGATGGCATGAGGAAAAATATAGCAGAGTTTGCGGCTCAATGTCCGAATTGCCAACAAGTGAAGATTGAACATCAGAGGCCAGGAGGCTTATTGCAAGAGATGGAAATTCCTATATGGAAGTGGGAAGTGGTCAACATGGATTTTGTTGTAGGATTACCCCGCTCCCGAGGCAAACATGATTCTATATGGGTGATTGTGGATAGGTTGACGAAAGCAGCTCATTTTCTTCCAGTCAGAACCACGTATTCGGCTGAAGACTATGCTAAATTGTACCTGAAAGAGATTGTGCGACTCCATGGTATCCCGATATCCATTACTACAGACAGAGGGGCACAGTTCACAGCCAAGTTATGGAAGTCTTTTCAAAAGGGTTTAGGTACCCAAGTGAAGTTTAGTACGGCATTTCACACGCAGACCGATGGGCAGGCCGAGCGAACTATTCAGACTTTGGAGGATATGTTAAGGGCATGCATATTAGATTTTGGTGGTAGTTGGGAAGATCACTTATCCTTGATCGAGTTTGCCTATAAGAACAGCTATCACTCTAGTATTCAAATGGCTCCATACGAAGCTCTATATGGAAGGAAATATAGATCCCTGATTGGCTGGTTTGAAGTAGGAGAGGTACAACTAATAGGCCCCGAATTGATTCAACAAGCGGTGGAGAAAGTCAAAATGATCCGAGACCGATTGTTGACAGCTCAAAGTCGCCAAAAGTCTTATACGGACAACCGCCGACGGGACCTGGAATTTCAAGTCAACGATTGGGTATTTTTGAAGGTGTCGTCAATGAAAGAGGTAATGAGATTCGGTAAAAAGGGGAAACTGAGCCCAAGATATATTGGACCCTATAGAATTGTCCGTAAGGTGGGTCGTGTAGCCTACGAATTGGACTTGCCTTCAGAGCTTGAGTCCGTGCACCCAGTTTTCCATGTTTTAATGCTCTGCAAGTGCATTGGAGACCCAACAAGAATAGTTCCGATTGATGATGTCGAAGTAACAGAAAAATTAGCATATGAACAAGTGCCTGTTGCTATTCTAGACAGACAAGTGTGAAGGCTCCGGAACAAAGAAGTGGCTTCAGTGAAGGTCTTATGGCGAAACAATAACAAGGAATAAATGACTTAGGAAGCAGAGCAGAACATGAAATCTAAATATCCGCATCTATTCCAATCTTCAGAAGAAGTCAATGATGACACGCCGAGATCATAAGGTATGTATGCTTACTTTTTATGTTTTTGGTCGTGTGTGGCCATAGATATGTTGATACTTTGCTGTAGCCCTGTGAGGCAATGATATTGTGGGCTGTGTGACAGGTTGGTAGTGCCCTATTACAGGGGAAACTCTGGCGAAATTTTACTAGAATTCCCGAGTGTTTCAACATTCGAGGACGAATGTTCCAAAAAGGGGGGAGAATGTTACACCTTGGAAAATTCCCCGTATATGTACAGCGAATAGGAGAGCGAAGGTCACAGTGAACGCGATGTTTTGAGAAGTACGAAATAGTAATTGATGACCCTAAACGAGAATTCAAAACCATCCGAGATGAGGAAAGGAAGTTATTAAGGAAAGTGAGTCGTATGTTGCATATCGGATAAGAATTATGAGCAACGAGTCAACGAGGGCATAATGATGTCTTAGAGACACGTAATAACGTCCCTTAGATTGGTATTGAAGTGCTAAACAAGTATTAAGAAGGTTCCATAAGGATCGGAGATCAAACGAGTCGACGAGAACGGAAGTCGCTTCAGTTGGCATTATACGACCAAACATACGGTCCGTATAAATTATACTGGCCGTATGTTGGACCGTAGAATTGGCCAAGATGAAGATTGCATTATGGACCAAATGTACGGTCCAACATACGGTCAGTATAAATTATTCGGACCGTATGTTGGTCCGTATAAAGTCCCACGGCCAGCTTTTTAAATTACATAAGGGATCATTTTTTTCATTTCCTCCACTTCATTTCCCCTCTCTTCCATCCAAGAACACCCTAGAATATCCTCCCACATCCATCCACAAGAGAAATCAAAGGGGACCAAGATCAAAAACATCAAATGCATTTCCCCTCGTCATACACTTGTCTTAATTCTTCAAATGAATTCATTTATATTCTGCTGAAATTTAGACAGCATTTCCCCAGTTTATATGCCTAGCCCGAGATTCCAATTCAACAACCAACAACATCAACAACAATACCAATAGTATTAACATCATTTCCAATACCGACGTATGCCATAAACCAGCCCGCGCACTGTTTTCTAAATTTCTCAACCAACCAAATTTGCAATATAACTATTTAATAATTTTATTTCCATAAAGAAGCTGATATTAACACTAACAACATCAATAACCACATCCTCCACATTTTACAAGTTAAATACATTTATTTTCTTCCATGTTTTTCTTCAAATTCCGTTCCATAATTCACAGCACCACAAACGAATTTATCAGGCTATTCTCTCCGTTCTAATCCGTTAAAACTCTAAATAAACTCGTTAACGATGGAAAGGAACCTTATTCATACCTTAAGCATGCAGCCACCACGTCACCACCCCTCTCCTTGGTTGATTTTTAGCTCAAATTGAAGACAACGCAGCGTACAACACTTTTCTCTTCATGGGCTTCGGGATTCGGGGCTCAGATTTTGGTCAAAATTGGTTTTTCTTCTCTACAAGGCTCTTTTCTCTCTCTCTCCAGAATTTTCTGGTGTTTCAGTATGAAAATTGAAGAGAAAAGGGCTGATATTTCATTTATATAGGCATGGGTCATGGGCCTAACCCGGTTGGGCCCGGATTGGGCCTAGCCCATTGACCTTTCTGCCTTAAAACGTCCGTATCTCCTTATTCCGACGTCACCTATGGACTCACAACCTATGGTTGGAAAGCTAATTCAATTATCAACAACTTCTATTTCTTGGTATTTTTCCAAATTCCAAACTTATAATACCGTTGTTTCCCCTAATGGTCATCCAAACTAAGAAATCCCAAAAAGGAAGAAACAAGGTTTTGGTGAAGAAGAAAGAATTCCACTCTAGACTTGTTCCATCATCATCCAAGGTACGTTTCATGGCTATATTAGGTTGTTTAGAGTATTGAAGGACTAAGGTGCTTGGATTGTAAGATAATATAGGAAGTGAACTATAAATGAATGAGTAGTATTGTAATTGAATGGTAGCTAGAGGGAATTATGAGTATGAATAGGTTGTGGTTATGGATATGTTATAAAAGGAGTTTAGACCATGGGACAAGTACTAGATATGCAAAAAATTTGATAACGAGACATAATCATAAATGTGGGAGAAATGGTGGATTTTGCTCAATGTGTACAAATGACGATTGCTGATATGATAATGTGCATGTTGTTGTGAATGTTTGGGAGCTGAAATAGAATGTGGGAAAAGTCGTAGAAACAAAGGAAATGCTGCCCAATTCTCTCTAGAATTAACGATGTATTCTTATAGCCGATTAACTAATGTTAATGCGATCCTCTCGTGAAGGTAATGACGTGACATCGAAGGAAGGCAAGTGACCGATAACGAAGCTAAACGACAAGGTATGTGAGGTTCATCTCTTCTTTCAAAAGGAATGAATCCTTAAACCTTCCCTAATCCTTTTATAAGAGGAAGCTTATGAGTCTTCCGATATAACGTATCACATAATGGTACGGAAGTGAAGGTGATGACATTTTTCTTGTTAACACTCGCCTTACGTTCTACTCTCTTCAAGGTGAGGCACGATATTCACGGATGTTCATAATACGATCGGGGGTTTACGACCTTACGCCACCCCGATATAGTGTGATCATTCTTAAAATCTAGAGTATACTGTTAATGCTAATGTATGACATGTAAATAAGATGGTTAATCATGCTAGCTGATAATGTAACTATGTTACGTATATAATGCTAAGAACTGATAGGATGATGCTATGTTATGAGAGGTGTATTAATAATGTGAAATGTGAGTTGTGTGATGATATGATTTCACCGCGCCTAGTTGGCCGGGCATGTCACTGCTAAGGCAGGCTGCATATGATTCCACCGCGCCTAGTTGGCCAGACATGTCACCGCTAATGCGGGCTGCTATGTTTACACCGAGCCTAGAGGGCCGGACATGATCACCACTAGTGGGCGGCATTTAAGGATTACTCGGACGCGGGTAACGATGTGGATTACGATGTGATGCTGTATGTGATGATGTATGAGAAGATATATTGGATATGATAACACATATACTATGATAATGTAAGACATGATATATGTAAAAAGTATGTTGCTTATGACACTCATGCAGGTTATGCCCTTCTACCATGACTTATGATCCTTCTAGTACGCTTGCTCATTTCATTCCTGCCTTACATACTCAGTACAACGTTCGTACTGACGTTCGTTTTCTTTGGACGCTGTGTTCATGCCCCCAGGTAGACAGGGAGGCGAGCTTGACCCAGATCCCTAGTAGCTGCCAGCTGATTGAGAGCACTCCATCGTCCGGAGGTGCTTATGCCTATTCTTTTGGTACATATATGCATTTTGGGCACGACAGAGTCTTGTTCCGTCTATGTCTACGGTGTTTCAATAGAGGCTCGTAGATACGCAGTGTGGGTTAGATTGTCTCACTAAATGACTACGGCATATTTGTACATATTATTTTGTTAGCCTACAGAGGCCTATGTATATATAAATCAATCATATTTTTATATGTGGAAAATACTCATTTTGTGATTATGCTCTACTGAATGACAAAGAAATGCAAAATGATTATGACAAGTGAGGAAGTAAGAGGTGCTCGGTGGTCAGCCCCGGGTACCCGTCGCGGCCCCTAGTCGGGTCGTGATAGTGCCTCTATCAGATATGATGGAAATAGGACCCTCTAAGCAGTATGGGTAATCTGAATCGTTATGAAATGGGCAGACTTGGTCAATCTATCAACAATGACCCAAATCGAATCATACTTACCCAAAGTCTTCGGAAGACCAACCACAAAATCCATCGCTATCCTCTCCCACTTCCACTCTAGAATTGGCATCCTCTGAAGCGTACCTCTGGGTCTCTGGCGCACGTATTCACCTGCTGGCAATTCAAACACTGTGCAACGAACTCAACAATATCATGCTTTATCCTAGCCCACCAGTAGTGCTGCCTCAAGTCACGGTATATCTTGGTAGCACCAGGATGAATGGAGCATCTAGAACTGTGAGCCTCTACTAAAATTGTATTAATCAAATCATCAACACTGGGAACACAAATACGCCCCTTGATTCTCAAGACACCCTCATCATCAATCACGGCCTTCTTGGCCTTACCATGCAAGACTATGAATCTTACTCAAACTCACATCCTCGAACTACCTAGCCTTAATCTGCTCTAGAAACGATGATCTTGTCACAACACAAGACAATACTTTGCCTGAACCAAACACATCAAGCCTCATGAAACTGTTAGCCAAAGTTTGAACCTCCCTGGCCAACGGATGCTCAGATACAATCAAACGAGCCAAACTGCCCATGCCAGCTGATTTCTTGCTCAAGGCATCTGCCACCACATTTGCCTTGCCAGGATGATACAAAATAGTAATATCCTAATCCTTAAGCCACTCCATCCATCTCCGCTGCCTAGAATTAGATCCCTTTGAGTAAATAATTGCTAAAGACTACGAAGATCAGTAAATACCATGCAACGGACACCATAGAGATAGTGCCTCCAAATCATCAATGGAAAAACCATAGCTGCCAACTCCAAGTCATGAGTAGGATAGTTCTTCTCATGAATCTTCAGCTGTCTGGAAGCATAAGCAATCACCTTCTTTTCCTACATTAAAACAACACTCAAATCAGCATGAGAAGCTTTACAATAAACCACAAAGTCCTTCTCCCCACGAGCAAAGATAGAATAGGGGTTGTAGTCAATAGAGTCTTCAGCTTTTGGAAGCTCTCCTCACACTCGTCGGACAACTGAAAAAGGTACCTCTTTCTGAGTCAACCAAGTCAAATGTGAAGTAATGGAAGTAAACCTCTTCACAAACCGACGGTAGTAGCTGGCCAACCCCCACAAAGCTGCGAATTTCTGTCACTGAAGTAGGCCTAGCCCAATCTCTCACTACTTCGATCTTTTTAGGATCAAGCGTAATCCCTTCCTTTGAAAGAACATGTCCCAAGGACACAGACGCAAGCCAAAACTCACAATTAGAGAACTTGGCATATAACTCCTTGTCTCTCAGCAACCAAAGAACAACTCTCAAGTGTTTTTCATGATCTTCTTTACTCTTCGAATAAACCTAGGTGTCATCAATGAATACTATCACAAAAGAGTCTAAGTATGGCTTAAAAATGTCATTCATCAAATCCATTAAAGCAGCTGGGGCATTAGTAAGCCTGAAAGACATAACAAGAAATTCATAATGCCCATACCTAGTCCGGAAAGTTGTCTTAGGAATATCCTCTGCCCGAATTTTCAACTGATGATAACCCAATCTCAAATAATTTTTTGAAAAAACAGAAGCCCCCTGAAGCTGATCAAGCAAATCATCAATATGAGGGATGGGTATTTATTTCGAATGGTGACTTTATTTAACTGGCAGTAATCACTACACATCTGCATAGTCCCATCTTTCTTTTTGACGAACAGTATAGGAGCGCCCTAGGGGGAGACACTCGGACGAATGAAACCCTTACTAAGAAGTTCCTAAAGTTGTTCTTTTAATTCCCTCAACTCTACTGGTGCCATCTGATATGGCGAAATAGACATAGGCTTGGTCCCTTGATCTAACTCAATGTAGAAATCAATGTCACGGTCCTGTGACATACCTGGAAAGTCTGCGGGAAACACCACCACAGGAACTGACTCAAGAGATGGACCGCCAACACTAGCATCGTGAATATGTGCCGAATAGGCCAAGCACCCCCTATCCACTAGCTTCTTTGCACGAATAAAGGAAATAATTTTCTTTAGGGAGGGACTAAGGTCACCCTTCCACTCAAGTATAGGCACCCCGGGCATGGCTATGGTGACTATCTTGGCATGACTGTCCAAAATTGCATGATAAGGAGCTAACTAACTCATACCCAGGATGACATCAAAATCTATCAGGTCTAGAATCGCTAAATCAACCCAGGTACCATAATTCAAAAGTGTGACAGTACAAGATCAAAAAATTCTATCTCCAACCATAGAGTCTCCAACTGGAGTAGATACATGAATAGGTGCATCAAGTAAATCACAGACCATATCAAGACCCATAGAGAAATATGTAGACACATAAGAAAATGTAGAACCCGGGTAAAACAATACAGAATCCATTCGGTGACAGACTGAGATATTACCTGTAATGACTGCATCTGAGATCTCAGCCTCTGTCCTGCTAAGAAAGGCATGATAATGAACTCGTCCGCCAAAAGCCTGCGAAACATTGTGATCACCCTATCTTGTCAGAGCTCCACCCCTGTCGGGCTAATGTCCACCTCTACCAGACTAGAACTAGCCTCTGTTAGGCTGAGTGCCACCTCTACCAGCCGTGTGACCGCCACCGCCAGTCTGAGCACGATTTCCACTATAGGATCCTCCCTCTCTACCTGATGTTGAAGCTCTGGGAGCCTGAAACTTAGTAACCTGGCCACCTTGCCTAAGTCTGGGACAATTCCTCTTGAAATGCCCCATATCATCACACTCGAAGCTCCGCGGTCTAGTGTCAGATACTGAACAGAAATGGACAAGGCTGAATAACCACCATAATCTGGAGCACTGGCCTGCGAACCCCCTGGCTGACTGGAATAGTGCTGAATGGCCCCTGATGGGCCTCAAACTGAAGCTTGTATGGCTGACTAAATAGGGCATCCCAAATAGACCAGGGAACTCTGTCCCTTAGAGAAAGAGCAACTAAAACTGCCACCTTTTCGGGCCTTTTTGTTACACCACAATTTTTTTTGCGTCATTTTGGTCGTAAGTAAACTAACGTAATCTTGGAGAGGTCATGGAACCCTTATAAGGTTAAGGAAGAATTTTAACAAGTGCTAAGCAAGTGTCTAAAGGTTCTGGGATCAAGCGAATCGAAAAAAATTAAGTTTGTCAAAATTTTGGAAAAACTTTGAAAAATTTTGGACAGGAATTTTTTGTCTAACTTGAGAGAGGTATATCTTCTAGAGTATGAGGAGTTATGGAATGTATACCTATGTAAATTCAATTTTCGCGAGTCTTCTTTCTAATACAACTGACACACCGTAATTCTGAGAAGTACGGGATAAAGTACGGCCCGGACAAAAATGTATGTCCTGTACATTTTGGACGTACTTTACCCAAATTTTCTAGAAAGTGGGAAGTTTGACAATCCCAAGTACGGGCTAAAGGTATTGAATGTACTTTCAAGTACGTCCCGTACTTTTCGGTCGTACATTGCTCGAATTTTCCATAAAATTGAAAGTCAGTGGACAATTCCTATAAATTGATTTCCCACGACTTGGGCCTCATTTATTCATCAAAATAGATCCCTACTGACTCTCTAAGCTCCCTCAATCATCCATAAATACCCCAAATCATTCCAAGAGAAGATCAAACTCCAAAATCCCTAACTAGTTCATAGATAGTGGTTGTTCTTGCTTTACATGGAGTTGTGGTGATCTTGGTCTTGAAACAAGTTGTGTGAGTTGAATTTATTCAATTATAAGGTATGTTCTACATCTTTTTTATTATGTTGAGTTTACTTGAAGGTTAAACAAGTCTTATAAGTTAAATAAGTTATGGAGAAAAGTCATAAAGTGTTATGTTGTAGTTGATGGTTATGGATTGAATTTAAAAGGAAGTTTTGGGTGGATTTGAGTCTAGTTTGAAGGAAATATCTTGGCTATGGTATTGTTGATTAAATATGTTTTGGATTTTTTTGGAATTTGGAGGAAGTAAATATTATAGGGAAAATGCTGCCCAAATTTCGTTAGCTCACCTAATAGTTCAGTTTGATCTTATGAGTGTTTCAACGACTTAATTTTAGTATGAATCATCTTGAATTTAGATTTGCAAGCTCGGGAAGATAGACGTTGAGTTGTTAAGTAAACGACAAGGTATGTTAAGGCTTTTCCTTTCCTTCTTTTTGGCATGATCCTTATGAACAAGACGTATATGTAACGTTAATCCATAATGATTCTACTCTTAGAGTTAGGAATGGTCCATTTGTTTCATGTTCCATGATGATATCTTCACAAAGTCTCTCTTTAGATCTAGTATGGTCTCTAGAGTCACTTGTACTCCTATGCATTTATATATATATATATATATATATATATATATATATATAGTTAGGAATGGTCCATTTGTTTCATGTTCCATGATGATATCTTCACAAAGTCTCTCTTTAGATCCAGTATGGTCTCTAGAGTCACTTGTACTCCTATGTATTGCATTGCATTTATATATATATATATATATATATATATATATATATATATATATATATATATATACACATATATGCATATACAGACCCGAGACCCCTCGGGCGTTATATATGCGCATACTATGTATTATATATATATATATATATATATATATATATATATATATATATATATATATATATATATGTGTGTGTATGGGGTTTGGGGAAGGTAACGGCGTTATATACGCACTACCACCTGATCAGCTGGTCATATGATGATACGATGATAATGATGCCCACAGAGGCCGATACGATGATAATGATGGGATGGGATGGGATGCCCACAGAGGCTTGACAGGCATCATATACGTATATATACATATATGACCGCATGTATGCATGCATAGTATTTATGCATATCATTAGTCCTTAGAAGCAGTTCAGATGTACAGGTTTGTTCTCTCTCATGTTTCATTTTATTCTCATGTCTCTATTATGTTGTTTTTCATG
The DNA here is from genome assembly GCF_019175385.1 of Lycium barbarum. Taxonomy (NCBI): domain Eukaryota; kingdom Viridiplantae; phylum Streptophyta; class Magnoliopsida; order Solanales; family Solanaceae; genus Lycium; species Lycium barbarum. Next base: position 53,780,153 of record NC_083345.1, on the reverse strand, counting down.
CCTTACATACTCAGTAAACTGTCCGTACTGATGTCCTTTTGCTAGGGGCTCTGTTTTTCATGCCTGCAGGTTTTGATATACAGGTTGACGGCTTTCCCGGTAGGATATCAGCTCAGCAGACAGTGTTGTGGCACTCCATTTGCTCTAGAGTTGCTCTGTGAGTCTGCATGGTTGCATATGCATGTGCATGGGTATGGCGGGGTTCTATCCCGTTCTTATTATGTTATGAACTTCAGTAGAGGCTCGTAGACGGATATGCACAGTTAGATGTTCTATTACCTTATCGGTCCTTATTTTGTTGTATCATTATATTTTGATAGCCTTGTTGGCTTGTATACATGGGTTCAGCCTGATGACGTATGTATATTATCTTTTGGGCTTGTGTCCCATACAGCTTATGGTATCTATGAATTAACATTATGGCCCACTCTGGTATGGATATGAGATATATGTATGTTTTGTGGTGCTCAGTAGGTTAGCTCCGGGTGCCAGTCATGGCCCTCCGATTAGGTTATGACAAAAGTGGTATCAGAGCAGTTCGTCCTAGGGTTGTCTACGAGCCGTGTCCAGTAGAGTCTTGTTTATGGGTGTGTAGCGCGCCACACTTATAAACATGAGACTACATGTCATTTAGGATGGTTACCCTTATTTGTATCCTAGATTGTGCTATAGAGCTGAGTCATAGGGTGTAAATCTTCAACCCTGACCTTTCTTGTTTTACAGTTTGATGACAACTCCTTCAGAAAGGATTATGGCCAATTTGAAGGTTGCAATGATGATAGATGGAGGATTAAGTTACACATTGAAGGAGGACCCAAGTGAGGATGTATCCTCCATTGAGACGGACCCATATGAGATCATGTCTTCTATGGAAACAGACTGTCGAAAGTACAGGATAAATCAGTGGTACAGATATCATTGACTTTGATAAGAGTAGAGGAGCCAGGAAAAGCTTTGATGTTGCCAGTTTCACCTTTGGCCATAGCTGGGCAAGAAAGGGAGAGGTCAATACTGGGAGTTGATCCCCAAGCTTTGGATTATGGTAGACCAGCGAAGAGTGTAGGACTTTGTGAGAAACTGAGGACTTTGTAGCTTGAGGACCCTATTAACCAAGGCTTGACGGTATCTTCGGAGCAAGGTTTAAATGAAGGTGGTGGCAAACCGGACAGGTTAGTATAGTCAGTACATTTGTGGAATTTTCGGGTGGTCATGAACAACCAATAGAAGGACAACAGGAAGAAGAATTTTCCCAGCACATGTTAGAGCGATAGATACCAGATCAGGGTTCTAGAGTAGGGTCGTGGAGAGGCTCACATCCGTTGGTGTTTCAGGACCAGAGTAACCAATGATGGAAGGTATATTATTCGCTATGATAAAGTATTAAAATTAAACAAGTACGATTTTGAAATATTTATGTTATGCAACAACGGTAAGTCATAATGCCCCAATGATTATATTAAGGAAAGGAAGAAGTGTAATATTAAAGAGAGTCTTAAGTGGAATCTGTGGTCACACGATAGGTTAAGATTGTGAATATGTTAATAGAACGGTGGATGTAGTAATAAGGTTATGGTATGATTAAATAGGAAAGGTATGTATAAGACATAGTTTGATGAAGAAATTGTACTTACAGTATTATGAATAATGGGTGTTAAAAGGAATCAGTAAGACACGAATGACTTGTAAGTAAGGGGAGATAGTATAGTATGAGGGGATGAGTGATGACGTTAGGTACAATTATTGGGGTAATAATGTTTATACACACCCTTGGGATGGTATTGATATATCACATGCAATTTTGATAAAATAACTTCTGAAGTACTACCAATAAGACCTAAAAAGAATAAAAGTTTGATGGGATTTTTAGTTGGGCGATAGCAAACGACTATGGTTATACTGTGAGTGGTTAGTAACCTTAGAAGTGTTTTATTAGTGAGAAATCAATATGATTATATGGGAGTTTTAACTTCCCCTAGATTTTAGATGTGGGAAGGAAACGTATGTTTTTAAATATAACCCTTGAGTGTAAACATGCCAACGATTTACGAGCAGAAAGAGATAAAACAGGAATTACGGAAATGAAAAAGAGTATCAGTTATAAGAATGATGATGCATAATGTCTAAAGGGGATAGGATACGGAATGCAAGATTCGCTAAGGGTAGTTATTGTTTTGAATGTTAAAAAGGAATATGACTGGTTAGAAGAGGTACAAGAACAATGTATGTTACTCAATGAGCTAGATGCTGACAAGGGCCTTTTTATCGTATAGAGTATATCAGCACGATGTTGTACAAAGGTACGAGTATAAGCTTATATGAAACATGAGTGTTTTGCAGGAATGTCTAAGACAAAGATAGGACCAACGTATGGAAAAAATATCCTTTAAAAGTTTTATTATCACAGGATTATTGAGTTAGTAATACAAGGCAGAATAGCTAATTTAACAAGTGAGTGATGTTTTCAAAGAATTAATTTTATGATGCGAAATGAATGAATTTGAAGTCGCAATTGATACAAAATACACACTTTCTTGATGAGACGAACTTCTGGTCTAAAACAGACCTGCCTAAGGAATGGGTGTGTATGTAATGAAGAAAAGGAGGAATATTAACAATCAGGGCATAATTTTGAGAAAACTTTTGTGCTAGATACCATCATAGTGATGAAATGGGAGAGCAAGTAATAGGAGGAAGATGGTTTCTGGAAGAGCGATAAGGAAAATAATGAAGATCTATTTGATGAAAGATTAGACCCATCCAGGGCCAATATGTCTATGATAATATGTGACCCGTCACATGTATGTGCAACTAACCAGATAGACTCAGAACATGAACAGTTACATCTAAGATTAGCCACGAAAATTACTGGGAGTAAGTACTTGTGAGAAAAAGGAGAGTTAAATGGGATGTCAACTATAGAGTAGTGGGTTAACACCTTGAGGGGGGAAGATGAGACGACAAGTATTGGATCAGAAGTAGGCCTTGTTAGAAGATGGAAAGATGATAACAAAGGAATTAGAAACTACCTCAAAGGAATATTACGCTAGTGGGCCGATAAAGTGTAAGGATGATTTGATGATAAACATAATCAGTAAGTCATATGAATAACTAAATAAAGATTGGGAGATAGCACTTCAAGGAAGGAATTACTCAAATTTCAAGATAAGGGTGTAATAGGAAGTTCAGTAATGAAAAAACAGAGAACGATTGAGTATGATGGTACTCGAAGTAAATAATGGACTGAGATAAAAAGTTAAGTGAAATAGCCACAGTGACCTAATCGCGTGGATATGAAGTTCCAGCATCGCATACCGGTTAGGAAAGCACTGTATAGGGAAAGCCATAAAGGCAAAAGCATTCGAGTCGGAATCTAGTAGCAACTTTGTTGAGGGAAGGATGCGGAGTTAACGATAGAAGAAGGCTAAAATAAGAATGAACTAGTCGAAGGAATGAGAGTACTTGACAGTAATAGCCTGCGATGGAAAAGAATAAGTGTGTGTGATTATATGGGAACAGAACTTTATAGACGACATGAGAATTCCAGGCATAGAATATTCAGGAAGTAAGAGAATTAAAGTCGCGTTGTAAGTAAATGGAATGAGATGGACCTAAATGAGGAACTAAAGATTAGTGGCGGTAGTGAAGAGGATAATGAGGAGTAAGTTCTTGTAAGAAAGCTTCATGGCATTAAGATGAATAGGACAGATCTAGAACCAAAATAGATACGTTTACTCTGGAAGGTAGCAGAAGGGTATAAAATTATGTACTGCAGAGATGATATAAGCATATGAAAGGCTTGCTAAGATCACTATAGAGCTTCGACTGGTGAAGTGTAGCGTGGCTGAGGATAGCAATAGCAAGATATGATATATGTTGGGAAACCTGAGTAAAGACATCGTACCTTAAATATGGTATATCTCTAAAACCCAAAGCTCAAAAGAGGATTTAGGAAGCAGTATCTCAGCAAGGTGAATTCCTAAGATATCAAAACTGACTTTATGATAAACATAGAAAGGGTAGATGATGTATTCAGAGGCAAAAAAGATGTATCATGACCTAGGTAATATTACAGAGTTCGTGGTCCGTTAATAAATAAACGAAAGCCTGAAAGACCGAGGAAACATATGGGTATGTCGTTGAGGAATGAAGGTATGATCAGTATGGATTTTATAATTGTAAGGGATCATGTAAGCTATATATGGAATTATCTAGTTAAGATGCCCATTTCTCTACTCGCGCCTAAGGATCAGTACATTCAGATTCAGATAGGGCACACTTTTTAGACGTCTCGGTATATATATTATCAACATGTATACTAGACGTTTAAGAAAGTTGGGATTACCAGTTGGTGTGGCTTGAATGTGGATATCCAGATGGCCATTATGAAGCTCTATAAGAATGGGAGAATGTTGGATAGATTGAAATTTGGAATCTCATCCTGAAGGGATTTGTGAGAGGTAATAAGGAGGATAAGCTTATCCGAAATTGTGGTAGTTCGAGGCAAGAACTTCCTCTTTGTGCCATTAGCTGGGTTCGAGGAATCCGTCCTTATTATCCATCTCCGGTTTTAAGGCAATTTTGTAGAAGGCAAGTGATACCTCAGGTAGGGAACCCTGAGCAGTTCATTATTGAGCATACAGAATAGAAAATCAAGAATGCTGGTGTAATTGTCAGGGAATGGAATGGCCGCGTGAGTTAGGGCCCAGATACTTTAGCTCCAGACAGGTTCGAAGCAGGGTGTGATCCAGGGTATTATGAGTGGCTACAGGGACACTTGGCTCGTGCACTTGCACCAGGGCCCGCACCTCCCTAAGAAGCCCAAAAAGAGAAGCGTATGAAAGAATGCCTAGAGGGTACAGACGAGCATTTGGATAGAATCTTGAGAAACAGACCGGGTGATTGTCAGAATGGAGATATATCCACGCCATCGTATTCAGACCACCCTTCGAAGGGTCAAGAAGGCCAAGACAAGCGAAGCCTCGACATCAGCCGCTAGAGGACCTTCCTGATTTACTGCTTTTACTATTATCACCCCCATGTCGGCTTCATCATCACTTTTGTAATCCTTTCGGGGAAGATATTTATTAAATCATGATGACTTTTTCGAGGCAATAGTTTATCTTCACAAATGGCGCTTACACGTTTCAAATGATTAAGAAAGCCTTAACTCAAAAAGGCCTTAGGAACACGAGTAGTATAAATATCCGCAAATTACATGTTTGTTTGCAATGTACTTGTCACGACCCGACTGGGGGCCGCGACGGGCACCCGGTACAATCCCACCCGGGCACCCCTTGGCTTACACTTACACTTACATTTACAACTAGGTGAGCCACATAATAAAACATATATTTCTATTCGTCCATCATGCTAGTCCCATTGGACAACAACATCTTTATATCATCATAGGCATCCATGCCATATCAACGTATATAAGTCGACAAGGCTAAACAAAATGATATGCAAAATACAGGCCGACAAGGCCAAACACATCTAACCATATACACATGCTTACGAGCCTCTAAGGAGAGTTTAACATATCATATAGGGGGGACAGGACCCCGCTGTGCCCATAATTATGTACACAAAAGAATAAGTACCCAAAAGCTATAGCTCCGAACGAAATGGAGCTCCGCTATGTAGTCCCGGAGAATGTAGCTATGGATCAAGTCTATCTCCCTGTGCACCTGCGGGCATGACGCAGCGTCCACAAACAAAAGGACGTCAGTACGAAGAATGTAGTGAGTATGTAAAGCATGATCAATATCGACATAGAAGCATAATATACAACATAAGAATTAACATAGGATGGGAGATAGTAACATCATCGTCATAAGCACTTACTTGCCTTTCATAGGGACTTTCCATTTCTAGTGCGTAATCGTATACATACATCTGTATCCGTATCCATATCCGTTCTTATATCCATACTCATTTACATTGCGTTCATCGCCGTATTCATAATCATGTTCATATACATATTCTTATTCATATTCATATTCATACTCATATCTATATCATATACATATCCATAGCAAATACATAACGTTTACATAGCGTGGCCGACCACGAAGGTTCGGTGTTTCATACATACTTGGCCAACCAAGGCTCAAGGGTACACATACCTGGCCCTACCAAGGCTTCAGGGTTACATCTACCTTGCCCTACAAAGGCTTCAGGGTTATCCGTACCATCTGCTGAGGTGCGCGCGCGTTACATAATCATATACATACTCTACCCGGCCTTATAAGCTCGGGGTCCCATAATAGTCATACATAGATACATATACATAATAGCTCATAAGCATCTTTATTATTAATATCACTATCATCATCGCCATCGTTCTTGTCATCGCTATTATCATCGTTCTTCATTACATCTATCCTTATAGGATTACTCGTCATATGAGGAACTTAGTACATTCGTAATTCATATCAAGAATCGTGAGCTTACTAGCTCGGAAGATCGAATGATTTGAAAGACATCATAGACTTATAGAAGATTTAGATGTTTGGCCAAAGAACTATGCCTTATGAAAGAAGGGTTAGCCTTACATACCTTTCCGTTTAAGTATTTACCACTTGCATGTTCTCCTTCAACGCTCACGTTTCTACCTTCATTAAAGTCATCCTATCATTAGAAGTCGATAGCTAACAGACATGACTAAAACTAGAGAGAATCGGATAGCGTCTCCCTTATTTATACGACATTTCTCCATAGCGTATATCGACTCCCAAACATCAATAGTAATATTCACAATATCATCACAATAGCCTTTATTCACCTACGTTATCCTTAGATCTCATTTCACCCCAATTCATCCATATTCATGGTCATATCACACAATTTCGTTCATTCATTTACAAAGTCTATTCCACGTTCTCAACGTCATTTATAACATGATTAAAATCATAATGTATCAAGAGTCATAACTCAATCCAAAGATTTACTCAAAAGTGACACTATTCACACATTCATGACCCATTTCCTCTTTCTCATATAATCCAAGTGTTTCAACTTTCAAATATCTTAAACAACAAGGAAATGTCATAAAACTTACCTTAGATGGTGTAGGAATGAACCTTGGGTGAAAACATTTCACTTGAGAAGAACCCTAGTTTCACCTTCACTTGGATTGCTTACTTTGGATGAACTTTAATTGGTTCCTTACACTTAATTCACATAGCTTGATGTAGATGATGACTAATATCTCTTGAATTTGTGTGAAATAAATGTAGAGAGACGTTTTAGAGAGAAGGGGTGAAAGGTGAAAATGAAATAATGAACTTGGTCCCCTTTTTAATAACCCAAAATCTGATCTGTCGGGGACATTATACGGTCCATTATACGGGCCGTATAAATTTATACGGTCCGTATAAGGAACCGTGAAATGGACCTTTCATCGACTCGCTTCTGTGACCATTATACGGGCCGTATAATTTTATACGGTCCATATAACTGACCGTATAATCTCTCCAGTGAGTGATCTTCACTGTGATGGTTCTGCGGTCCATTGTACGGTCCGTATAACATTATACGGTCCGTATGATGAGCCGTATAACCCATCAGTTCACTGAACTTGTTCTCGCTACTTCATCTGATCTCCAATCCTTATGGGATCTTCTTAACACTTGTTTAACACTTCATTAACAATCTAAGGGACGTTATAACTCTTCCCCAAAACATCATTAAGCCATCATCAACTTGTTACTCATAATTCTCGTTCGATATCTATCGTAGCCTTGCCTTCTCTTGGAAACTTTCTTGTCTAAAATCGGATGTCTTTGAAATCTTACTTATGGTCATCAAATGTCGTTATTTACTTCTTGAAATACCATGCACTTCTCGTTCTTTCCTATCCCATTCGCTGTGCATCAACGGGAAATTTTTCGAGGTGTAACATTCTTCCCCCCTTAAGAACATTCGTCCTCGAATGTTAAGCCCTCGGGGATTTTATAAAAATTTCGCCAGAGTTTCCCCTATAATGTGGTACTGCAATCCTATCACAACAACCCATGATAACAATGCCTCACAGGGCCACAACATAATAGCAACAGAAATTTGGCTACACACGACCCAAGACCATAAAAGGAAATCATACGTACCTTATGATCTTGACGTCTCATCTTGGATCTCTTCGAAGGGCTGAAATAAATGCGGGTATCTGGATCGCATACTTTCTTCCGCTTCCCATGTCATTTCTTCTCGTTTACTGCTTCTCCATAAAACCTTGACTGAGGCCACTTCCTTGTTTCTAAGCCTCCGTACTTGCCTATCTAGTATGGCAATGGGTACCTCCTCATAAGTTAACTTTTCTGTCACTTGTACATCATCTATTGGCACGATCCTGGTAGGATCTCCAACACACTTTCGAAGCATCGAGACATGGAAAACTGGATGGACTGACTCCAAACCCAGAGGTAGATCTAATTTATAGGCCACTTTGCCTATTTTGAGCACAATCTCATAAGGCCCAATGTATCGGGGACTAAGCTTCCCCTTCTTGCCAAATCTCATAACGCCCTTCATTGGCGACACTTTCAAGAATACCCAATCTTTCACTTGGAACTTTAAGTCTCTTCGACGATTATCCGCATAGGACTTTTGACGACTTTGGGCTGCTAATAACCGATCTTGTATGAGCTTAACCTTCTCTATGGCTTGCTGGACCAAATCTGGCCCTATCAATTTAGCCTTTCCTGTTTCAAACCACCCAACTGGGGATCTACACTTTCGCCCATATAACGCTTCGTACAGTGCCATTTGAATGCTAGAATGATAACTATTGTTGTAAGAAAATTCAATGAGGGGTAAGTGATCATCCCAATTTCCTCCAAAATCTATCATACATGCCCGCAACATATCTTCAAGAGTCTGAATGGTACGCTCAGCTTGTCCATCAATCTGCGGGTGAAATGTCGTGCTAAGGCTCACTTGGGTCCCTAAACCCTCTTGAAAGGATTTCCAAAAATTGGCTGTAAACTGAGTTCCTCTGTCTGAGATAATGGATACTGGAACACCATGAAGTCGCACTATCTCTTTAACATAGAGCTTTGCATAGTCTTTTGCCACATACATCGTTCTGACTGGTAAGAAATGAGCTGACTTCATGAGTCTATCTACAATCACCCATATAGAATTATACTTACGTCGAGAACGGGGTAAGCCTGAAATGAAGTCCATGTTAATCACTTCCTACTTCCAAGTTGGGATCTCTATAGCTTGCAACAATCTGCCCGACTTTTGGTGCTCGATTTTTACTTGTTGACAGTTGGGACATTGAGCTACAAATTCCGCTATGTCCTTCTTCATCCCATTCCACCAATATATAGACTTAAGATCATGATACATTTTCGTCGCACCAGGATGAACCGAATAACGAGAACAATGAGCTTCCCTCAATATTTGGTGGCGTAAACCTGCCACATCGGGAACACATAATCTGCCTTGGCATCGAAGAACTCCGTCTTCTGAAATATCAAATAATGACTCCTCTTTCTGAGGGAGTGTATCTCTGTAATGCATTAGCATGGGATCTTTGTGTTGCCGCTCTTTCACTTCCGCTACTAGCGACGAGACTGCTGAATTCTGAATAGTAGTTCCCCTGTTACCTGAGTCCACCACTCGAACTCCTAGGCTAGCTAACTGCTGGAGCTCACGAGCCATTTCTCTTTTCTCTAGTCGTACACCACATAAACTCCCCATCGATCTACGGCTAAGAGCATCAGCCGGAACATTTGCCTTTCCGGGGTGATACAAGATATCAACATCATAATCCTTTAGTAGTTCCACCATCGTCGTTGCCGCAAATTCAACTCTTTCTGCTTGAAGATATACTGAAGACTCTTATGATCTTTATGAATATCCACATAGACGCCATATAAATAATGTCTCCATAACTTTAACGCATGAACCACGGCAGCCAATTCCAGATCATGGGTTGGATAATTTTTCTCATGTTTCCGCAATTGCCTTAAAGCATACGCAATCACCTTACCATGTTGCATCAACACATAGCCTAGCCCAATGCCTGAAGCATCGCAATAAACAACATATCCTTCCAATCCCTTAGGAAGTGTCAAGACTGGGGCGGAAGTCAATCTATCTTTCAACTCTTGGAAGCTACGTTCACAAGCATCTGTCCATTAGAACTTTGCTGATTTCTGGGTCAACTTTGTGAGCGGTGCAGAAATAGAAGAAAAACCTTCAACAAATCTCCTGTAATAACCTACTAAGCCCAGAAAGCTACAGACCCGTAGGAGTTGTATGCCTTTGCCAAATATTCACGGCCTCAATCTTTTGGCTATCAACTCGAATACCATCGGCTACAATAATATGCCCCAGAAATGTAACTGAGTTCAGCAAAAACTCACACTTAGAAAATTTTGCAAACAACTCTCAAGTTTGAAGAACTCTAAGGACGGTACGCAAATGATCCGCATGTTCTGCCTCGAATCTAGAATATACAGAGATGTCGTCGATAAACACAATCATGAACAAATCTAGAAATGTTCTGAACACATTGTCCATCAAATCCATAAACATTGTCGTTGCATTAGTTTGCCCAAATGACATTACCCGGAACTCAAAATGGACATATCTTGTTCTGAAGGTTGTCTTAGGGATATCTTTCTCCCTAACTCTGACTTGATGATACCCGGACCTCAAATCTATCTTTGAAAACCATTTGGCACCTTGCAATTGATCAAATAAGTCATCAATCCTCGGAAGAGGATATTTGTTCTTAATTGTCACCTTATTCAATTGTCGATAGTCAATGCACATTCTCAAGGAGCCATCTTTCTTTCGGACGAACAATACGGGTGCTCCCCACGGGGATGAACTAGGTCTAATAAAGCCCCTCTCAAGCAAGTCTTTCAGTTGTCCCTTCAACTCTTTGAATTCTGCGGGTGCCATTCTATAAGGAGGAATAGATATAGGCTTAGTGCCTGGCAACACATCAATGGCGAAATCAATCTCCCGCTCTGGAGGAAGGCCTGGGAGCTCTTCTGGAAACACATCCGAAAATTCATTCACCACGGGGACTGACTGAAGAGTCGGCGATTCAGCTTCTACATCTTAAACCCGAACTAGGTGATAAATGCAACATTTTGTGATCATTTTCCTTGCCTTTAGATAGGTAATAAACCTACCTTTTGGTGACGCAGTATTCCCTTTCCATTCTAAAACTGGTTCACCCGGAAACTGGAAACGAACCACTTTCATTCTACAATCGACATTGGAATAGCAAGAAGCCAACTAATCCATGCCCATAATAACATCAAAGTCTACCATCTTTAGCTCATGCAAGTCAACCATAGTACGACGGTCACAAATCACAACTATACAGTTTCTATATACCCGGTTAGCTATTACCGATTCACCAACGGGTGTAGACACCTCAAAAGGTTTGATCGACTCCGGTTCGACTCTAAATCGACCCGCAATATATGGAGTAACATATGACAATGTGGAGCTCGGATCAACCAAAGCATATACATCATGAGAAAGTACTGATAATATACCTGTGACCACGTCAGGAGAAGACTCAAGATCTTGGCGTCCAGCCAAAGCATAAACAGGGTGTTGAGGACCGCTAGAACTGGGAACTCTCCCTCTGCCTCTACCATGGCCGACTGGCGCATGTGAATCTGGCCCCATAGGGCGTACAGATGCTGAAGATCCGGCTACCGACCCTGATGGATGGGTCCTACCTCTACCATGAACTGAGGGGCAATCATACATAATGTGGCCTGGTCGACCACATGAATAGCAAGCATCTGAACCCGATTGGCATGGACCTCAATGTAACTTCCCACACTGGGAACATCGTGGCACGTGTGACCTCGCCTGACCCGAATCACCTCTAAACTGAGATCCCAAAAATCTCTGACTCGGCCCGAAATGAGTGGATCTATAAAATCTCTGGCCTGAAAACCGTGGAGGTGCACCGGTCATAGAATAGCCTGAATGCCCAGAAAACTGCTACCTGTGCCCATCTCTGTACTCGCTAGTCGGACCCGAAGATCTGGCCCTCTTGCCATGTCCCCTATCATGCTCGCGTTCACTTCTTTGCTGTTATAGACTTTCTTCTAAGTTCTGAGCATGGACCTGTATGCGTGCAATACCCATATTGTCCTGAAGGGACGCAGTCAGGCACCTATCCATCAAATGTGGTCCTAGTCCTTTCACAAATCGGTGCACTCGGTCACCCATATCCGCTACCATGGCCGAAGCATACCTAGCCAAAGAATTGAAGCAGAGACTACACTCTAAAGAACTTATGCTACCTTGCTTCAAGTTCAAGAATTTATCGGCCCTAGATCGCCGAACTTCTGGAGGCATATAATGTCGGAGGAAAGCATCAACAAACTCTTGCCATATCGGAGGAGGTGCATTGGCTCCCCGTGAAGCCATCCAAACCATGTACCAATGGATCGAGACATCTCTCAATCTATATGATGCTAACTCCACCGATTCGGTGTCCGAAGCATGTATTAAATGAAGCGTTCTCAACATCCCATCAATAAAGTCCTGAGGGTCCTCATCCGACTTTGATCCAAAGAATTCCGGAGGGTTCAAGGTAATGAAGTCATGGGCCCTTGCACTAACAGCCCCATCACCCTGCCCTGTACTTTGCCGCTGAGTCTGGGCAGCAACCAATTGAGTAAGCAAATGTATGGCCTCTTTCACATCTTGGCCTGAAGCATCCAGTGGAGGAGCCGGAGGTGCTAGATCTGGGGCTGAGGCTCCCTCACGCTCCTCTAGTATAGGTACTGAACGGGAGGACTAAGATTGAGCCACACTCTGGGACTCACTTTCCTCTACTACCGGTGGCGGTGCATTTTCAGCCGGCTTTTCTGCCACCGTCTTTCCCTTTTGGGCTGCTGTAGCCTTTCTCTATACAGGCATTTCTGAAATACACAGCACACGGTTAAGGACCAAGAAGTTCTTATATCATAGCTCTATCGCACGATTGTTATGAACAAAGAAGGTCATTTATTCCTAAAATGTTCGTAGCCTCTTGTTTATAGGTGTGGCGCGCAACACACCCATAACCAAGACTCTACTAGACACGGCTCGTAGACACACCCTAGGACAGAACTGCTCTGATACCATTTTTGTCACGACCCGACTGGGGGCCGCGATGGGCACCCGGTGCTAGCCCACCCGGGCACCCCTTGTCTTACCCTTACACTTACACTTACATCTAAGTGAGCCACATAATAAAACATATATTTCTATTCATCCATCATGCTAGTCCCATTGGACAACAACATCTTTATATCATCATAGGCATCCATGCCATATCAACGTATATAAGCTGACAAGGCTAAACAAAAAGATATACAAAATATAGGCCGACAAGGCCAAACATATCTAACAATATACACCTGTCTACGAGCCTCTAGGAGAGTATAACATATCATATAGGCGGGACAGGACCCCGCTGTGCCCATAATTATGTACACAAAAGAATAAGTACCCAAAAGCTATAGCTCCGAATGAAATGGAGCTCCGCTATGCAGTCTCGGAGAATGTAGCTATGGATCAAGTCTGTCTCCCTGTGCACCTGCGGGCATGACGCAGCGTCCACAAACAAAAGGACGTCAGTACGAAGAATGTACTGAGTATGTAAAGCATGATCAATATCGATATAGAAGCATAATATGCAACATAAGAATTAACATAGGATGGAAGATAGTAGTATCATCGTCATAAGCACTTACTTGCCTTTCATAGGGACTTTCCATTTCTAGTGCATAATCGTATACATACATCCGTATCCGTATCCATATCCGTTCTCATGTCCATACTCATTTACATTGCGTTCATCGTCGTATTCATAATTATGTTCATATACATATTCTTATTCATATTCATATTCATACTCATATCTATATCATATACATATCCATAGCAAATACATGACGTTTACATAGCGTGGCCGACTACGAAGGTTCGGTGTTTCATACATACTTGGCCAACCAAGGCTCAAGGGTACACATTCCTGGCCCTACCAAGGCTTCAGGGTTACATCTACCTGGCCCTACCAAGGCTTCATGGTTAACCGTACCATCTGCAGAGGTGCGCGCGCATTACATAATCATATACATACGCTACCCGGCTTTATAAGCTCGGGGTCCCATAATAGTCATACATAGATACATATACATAATAGCTCATAAGCATCTTTATTATTAATATCACTATCATCATCGCCATCGTTCTTGTCATCGCTATTATCATCGTTCTTCATTACATCTATCCTTATAGGATTACTCGTCATATGAGGAAATTAGTACATTCGCAATTCATATAAAAAATCGTGATCTTACTAGCTCGGAAGATCGAATCATTTGAAAGACATCATACACTTATAGAAGATTTAGATGTCTGTCCAAAGAACCATGCCTTATGAAAGAAGGGTTAGCCTTACATACCTTTCCGTTCAACTATTTACCACTTGCACGTTCTCCTTCAATGCTCGCGTTTCTACCTTCATTAAAGTCATTCTATCATTAGAAGTCTATAGCTAGCAGACATGACTAAAACTAGAGAGAATCGGACAGCGTCTCCCTTATTTATACGACATTCCTCCATAGTGTATATCGATGACCAAACATCAATAATAATATTCACAATATCGTCACAATAGCCTTTATTCAACTATGTTATCCTTACTTATCATTTCACCCCAATTCATCCATATTCATGGTCATATCACACAATTTCGTTCATTGATTTACAAAGTCTATTCCACGTTCTCAACGTCATTTATAACATGATTAAAATCATAATGTATCAAGAGTCATAACTCAATCCAAACATTTACTCAAAAGTGACACTATTCACACATTCATGACCCATTTCCTCTTTCTCATATAATCCAAGTGTTTCAACTTTCAAATATCTTAAACAACAAGGAAATGTCATAAAACATACCTTAGATGGTGTAGGAATGAACCTTGGGTGCCAACACTTCACTTGAGAAAAACCCTAGTTTCACCTTCACTTGGATTTCTTACTTTGGATGAACTTTAATGGGTTCCTTCCACTTGATTCACTTAGCTTGATGTAGATGATCACTAATATCTCTTGAATTTGTGTGAAATAAATGTAGAGAGATGTTTTAGAGAGAAGGGGTGAAAGGTGGAAATGAAATAATGAACTTGGTCCCCTTTTTAATAACCCAAAATCTGATCTGTCGGGGACATTATACGGTCCATTATATGGGCCGTGTAAATTTATACGGTCCGTATAAGGAACCGTGAAATGGACCTTTCATCGACTCGCTTCTGTGACCATTATACGGTCCATTATAACATTATACGGTCCGTCTAATGAGCCGTATAACCCATCAGTTCACTGAACTTGTTCTCGCTACTTCTTCTGATCTCCAATCCTTATGGGATCTTCTAAACACTTGTTCAACACTTCATTAACAATCTTAGGGACGTTATAACTCTTCCCCAAAACATTTTTAAGCCGTCATCAACTTGTTACTCATAATTCTCGTCTGATACCTATCGTATACCTTGCCTTCTCTTGGCAACTTTCTTGTCTAACATCGGATGCCTTTGAAATCTTACTTAGGGTCATCAAATGTCATTACTTACTTCTTGAAATATCATGCACTTCTCGTTCTTCGGTAGCCCATTCACTGTGCATCAACGGGAAGTTTTCCGAGGTGTAACAGTGCTTCACATGCCTACTTGCTATGTGTGTTATCATATATTAAATCTTGAGTACGATTGGTCCGATGATCTAAACTACATACCCAAAGAAAAACCACGAGGCTTAAAACTTACTTGAATTTATCTCCACTAAAGGTTGGCTTATGATGGCGAATCAAGGAGGGCAGGAAGTGCGGACTTTAGGAGGGACAGCTGAGATGCTGCACGATAAGGTGCTATAAATGGAAAACCACCTCTAGGAAATAGGAAAGAAAACTGACGAGGTAGACGGATTACTGGGCATGGTTGGGAATCCGCCAGAAGGCATACCCCAAGAACAACACTATGGAAATGTCCCTAAAGAGGTGAGGGAATTGGTGTTAAACTACATACCCCTAGATAGAAGGCCTATAACACCCAGAGAAGGAACCCTAGAAGGGACAAATGGGGAACAAGGAGCCGAGTTGGATCCGTGGATGTTTGAATCGGACCCATAGGAAGAGATAGAGCCCCAAGAGAAGGATCTCGTGCCCATTTAAGAAAAAGAGCCAGTGGAGGAAGAATAAGAGCCGGAGAAGGAAGAAGAAGAGTCGGCGGAGGAAGAAGAAGAAGAGTCAGAGGAGGAAGAGGAAGAGCCTCAGGACATGGAGGAGGAAGAACCAAAGCCTATCGACATAGGGGTCGCAGGATGGGAGAACCCATTTGATATGTTTCTCGAATTTCAAGGGAACGATGAGGATGATGAATCCAGTTATTATGCCCGTACTGATGAGGGAACGGATTTCTATGCACCTTCGCCCATGCTGATGGTTTCCACTTCTACTATGGCATCAGAGAACTTTTAGAGGGTAAACCTTTCTACACCTGCTCGGTGGAGCATAGCCTTCAGAGCCCGATCCTCCCCATTCGGAGTAGACCCTTTGCCTGTCACATATAAAGAAGTGTTCAGACAAAATAATGGTCGCATAGATGGATTGCACCACTAGGTCTAAGCTACCGGTTCCTGACTTGGTGTATGCTTACAAAAGATGCCCGCTACACCTCAATCAGGCAGGCCATACCTTTAAAGAATGTTTGGCGTTAAGAAAAATGATTGTTAGTTTGATCGACGATAAGATCATCGGGACTTTGTGAGGACTGCATACCTTGTTGGTCCATGACCCTATTATCCCAAGAGAGGGAGTTACCCCCGAGACTCAGGTTTGGGGTTATGATTTCACGATTTTTGAGGAATCATACGCTCTCCATTTCGCAACTTTGGCCTCGTTGAACAAAATCAGACCCGTGGAGTCTGTCTACGAGCCCGTACCATTAGGGCCCAATAGAAACAAGTTCTGCTTATACCACACTGGAGCCAAGGGACATGATATTAAAGAATGCCATGCCTTCAAACTTGAGCTCGAAAATATGATCACGACCGGACAGATCTTGGTCCTACTCCCACCGTGGTTTTGAGAAGTAGAAAGATCAGCATGAGAGAGCAAGTTCGTAAGGACAGCGACTTGTAAAGCTGTACTTTTGGGTAGATATTAGGTGTCCCCCTCTTTTGCACAAATGTTTCCCCCACCCTCATAAATGTAAAGGAATCGCGCCGACCTGATATCCATATGAAGGGATACGCGGGAAGCCCTAGTCAGACCTGGTCTGGGGATGTCTATAGTTAGGATTAGCCAAAGGATATTTAGGAAGAAATGTATATCCTTCCTTTGTAATCGAACTACATAGGGCCTGATTTCCCTCGACGGGATACATAGGCAGTCTACGTAAGACTCGGTCCCTTCATGTTAAATTATAATCCCTCCCCCCCCCCCCTTCTGCTTAAATTTTTATCGAAGGGTTCACCGTAGTAAGTCAACCGCAAAACCACCGAACCAAGATCCACCCAAACATAAAAAGCCCGTAATATATGAGCCTTTAGAACATTGGATCAAAAGTATTCAAGCTTCAATGCATGACTTTATGTGCTACTTGCGCTTTAAATACCTTTTTTTTAATCAAATATATCAATAGGACATGCCTATTGATTTGTTTTATTAATCATAAAATAAAGGTAAAAGTACAAAGATCCTGAAAAGCCAAAATAGGCAAAAATAAAGGAAGAACAAAAATAGTAAAAAGGAAAGGCCCAAAAAGGCAAGGAAATAGGACTGTTGAGCTTGTTGCATCTTTGAAACCTTGTACTGATATTTGCCTGATGTTGTATTTCCTGTGTACAACATCTCTATCCATGCTGCCTG
Source organism: Lycium barbarum (assembly GCF_019175385.1). Taxonomy (NCBI): domain Eukaryota; kingdom Viridiplantae; phylum Streptophyta; class Magnoliopsida; order Solanales; family Solanaceae; genus Lycium; species Lycium barbarum. Next base: position 53,762,239 of record NC_083345.1, on the reverse strand, counting down.
ATTTTACTGATGCTGTAGAATTATAAGAATTATCCATGCTCCAGCTACAGTTACATTACCTTTGATCATCCTATCTTCAAAGTTCATGATCTGATATTTGGATAATGCTGTTTTTCTAGGTTCACCAGCCTTCTACCTTGAGAAGGAAGATACGTGTATTGCTTATATTCTATTGATCCCAGCAGAATGGCTTGATTTGCAATATAATTTGCTAGACTATTTCCCTTGACATGTTGAAACTTAACCTCACACATTGTTATCAGATGTTTGATGTCTTCCACTATTACAATAAGCTGCCATGGAATTTCCCAGGTTCCTTCTATGATATTCTTCCTCACTATGGAGTCTGTCTCAACCAGTACCTCCTGTATGTTATTTTCCACACAATGATAAATATCCTCTTTGATTGCCACAGTTTCAGTTTCCATGTTAGTTGTCTCATGAATCTCCTTTCCTTCTGCAAATATCAGATCACCAAGTGAGTTCCTCAAGCAGTAGCCATATGAACGCCTCCTAGGATTGCCTTTACTTGCACCATCTGTATTGCATTTTATCATACCATCAGGGGGTGGATCCCAATAGATGAACTGATACCTCATTCTAGGCCTGATCTCTTCTAAGTACTGAATCATAGCAGGTAAGTTTGATGGGAAGGTTTGCAGTTTAGGATCAGCTGTTTGCAGTAATTGCCAAAGATATTTGTTGATCTGATAGATTAGTTTATTGAATACCATTGCACCCCCATGTTTAATGGTGTTTCTTCTCCTCCATAGACTCCAGATTATGATTGCAGGGATTGCATGAATTATAGGCCTCAGGATAGGTATGCGACTATTTGTCCACCACTTTGATATCATATATGGAATATGTTGTCCCACCAGTTGAATACCTGCAAAATTAGTAAACATTCTCCACAATTTTAATGTTGTAGGAGAGGTTAGAAAAAGATATGACATTGTTTCTTGTTTTGGTTCTGTGCAACACCAGCATTTTGATGCCAATTGAATTCCCCTTCTGCATATTACATCATCAACTGACATTTTATATCTCCAAGCTCTTCAAAGTGTGAATGAGAACTTAAATGGAAGATGTTTCCTCCACATCAGATTATAGATATCCATCTTCACTTCTCTATGCCTCACATACTCCTAAGCACTTTAGATTGAAAACTTTCCATTCTTTTCTAGGAACCAATAGCTTTTGTCTAGTTCATTTGTTACCTGAGGAGGGGGAATAGTCTCTATTACATGCTTCACATACTCTTCAGGTATATATTGAATTAAAACCTGTGCATTCCATCCTTCTGTACTGGCAAAATTCTGAACTTCTATTTCCTCCTCTATACTATCATCAGGTAGGACATGATATAATGCACTAAGATTTGTCCAGTTGTCAAACCAGAAGCTAGAATCACCTTTTTTTCACTTGCCACCATATCTGATGCTCCACCAATTCCCTTACTATGCCCAATTTTGTTTAGATAGGGGATGCCCCTTTAGCTTGTGCAATCACAGGATGAAGCTTTTTGCAATATTTGTTTATCATGAAAGAACTCCACAATGAAGGCTTTGTTCTGAGATTCCACCATAGTTTACAATAAAGGGCATTTGATACTTCAAAAAATGATCTGAACCCCAGTCCACCTTCATGTTTAGGCAATGACAGTGTCTCCGAGTTGACCCAATGTACACCTTTCTTATCACTAGTGCTTGTCCAGAAAAACCTTGAGAAAATACTATGCATCTGTCTGATCACACCCTTTGGAGGGTTCATTCCTGATAATAGGTATACAGGCATGCTTTGTAATAAATGAGATATCAGTGTTGCTCTTCCTCCATATGACAGTAGTCTCCCTTGCCATGCATTCACCCTTTTGGCAATCTTTTTCACAACCATATCATAATGTGAAATTTTATTCCTACTGTAGAATATTGGGCATCTAAGATAAGTGAATGGAAAGAGGCCTGCCTAATTCCTGTGATTTGTTTCAGCCTTGAAACCAAGCTACTCTGCACCTTTTCATAAACATAGAAGGCACTCTTATTCAAATTTACCAACTGCCCTGATACTTGCTCATATCTATTTAACACTTTCATCATCAGTTTTACTATATATTGGTCAACAGAGACAGAGAATTTTGTCATCAGCATATGATATATGATTAATTCTTGGACTCCATTTGGGCATACCATACTCCACAAACCATGGCTTTTTATATAATGCATTTAGTCCCCTTGATAAGGCCTCAACAGCTAAAATGAATAGGGTAGGGGATAGAGGATCACCTTGTTTAACTCCCCTTGATGACTTGAAAAAACCATGTACTTGCCCATTCAAGGGAACTGAATACCAGTTGTTTGATAGTAGCCTAAACACCATGTCAATTAGCACCTCACTAAAACAAAATTTCATTAGCACTTTGGTGAGGAAAAGCCAAGAGACTCTATCATATGCCTTGGTCATATCCAGTTTAACCACCACATTTGCGGTTTTGGTTCTCTTGTTTATATCTCTGACAATCTCCTGTGTGAGTAGTACATTCTTCATGATACTCCTTCCCTTCACAAAAGCTGATTGATTCTCAGAAATCAAATCGGCCAACAGTTTTACTAATCTTTCATGCAGTATCCTTCAGATGATCTGTCACGACCCGACTAGGGGCCATGATGGGTACCCGGGGCTAACCACCAAGCACTGCTCATACCATTACCCATCGTACTCATCAAACATTCATTCATTAATATTATACACAAGTCATAGGAAAAACAATTTTTTTCACTTCGAAACATAATTACCTTTATATACATAAACCCTTCGGCTATCAAAATAATGTACATACAATAAGGACATCGTGAGACCATACTACCCACACATACGTATCTACGAGCCTCTACTAGAGTACTAGACATATTGTCACGACCCAGCCCCGTGGGCCGCGACCGGCACCCTGCCTGGGTACCCAGACCGAATCACACGTTCATTTTCAAATCCAAACTTATTTCATATTTTTTTCGAAATCATATCGAACATAACTTATATCAAATATGTCTTAAGCGGTCGTGTCAAATCAAAATGTCATAGCAAATACAAATTGAGCGGCGGAATAGACATCGCCGGTCAAAAGTGCAAATATAAGCATAGGGGCCATTTGGGGCCATCATAACAAACTGACCGCTTTGAGACCAGAAAAACAAAATCAGACCAACATATACAGGACCCTTACCGCACATATATGGCTACAGGCCTCTACGAGTTCGAAACAGAAACATATGGCGAGACAGGGCCCCGCCGTACCCAAATAGTCAAACATACCAAATATATACAAAGCAAAAGGAGTCTGTACCAAAAGTGGACTCCGGATCAAATAGGAGTACTCCGAGATAGCAAGAAGTGAAGCCTACTGCGGAGGATCACCAATATCTGCACCTGCGGGCATAAAACGCAGCCCCCGAAGAGAGGGGGTCAGTACGAAATATGTACTGAGTATGTAAAGCACGGAGTACAGAAATATGGATCAAAACCGAAAGCAAATCAAATGTCAAAGTGGAGTACAAATGGGTAGATCAAAATCTATATCGAAATCATATACTTATACATAATGCAATGAATCATGCAAACGCTTAGGAACGTGGTCACCACTCCGACGCTGGCGCCACACACAGCATAACACCAGAAGGTTTCAAATCTCCGTACATCCCCAAACACAAGCATAATCATAGGTGAGCGTATCGCATCACGAGCCATATCACAGCATAACTCCAAACGGAACCCGGCCCTATGGCGAAGCCTCGGGAACCGTAACACAGCATACGGCCGAATTATCATAAGGCGTACGAATCAAAACCGGCCCGGGAACCGGTGAACGAAGTCATAATAAGGCACGAGCGGAGTCGTGAGCAAACCAATGCAATTCGTACTTCAAAATAGTTTTCCAAAACAAAGTAAACCCATAAGTCATATCATAATGCAAAATAGTCGGATACTTAGCCGATATAAAGTTTCATTTCACAAAACATTTCCAAATAGTACGTATAGCTCAAAACGTAACTTAGCGTACCATAATATTCAAAATACATCTCATAGGAGGGAGTTTCACAATCGAAAGTATCGTATCCAACTTTATTCACAGAGATAGCCCAATAAGGCAAATAGGGCGTTTCAGGGTAGCGGACCCACCTCGAGTCAAAGTGAGGTGGCGAACTTATCTTTACGAACATTTATGTGCCAAAGGTCATACATGGTCGTTTCTAGGTTACCCGGCCACATTTCGATAGGTTTCGGACGAGCGGTGGCATTCTAGCCAAAATAGAGCCCTTAGGCTTCAATCGAATTGAATGAATAGTAACTTTTCTGTGAATCGGGTTTCGAGGAGCAGAAATGCTCCGGAAGTTCTCATATTCGTCTAACACACTAAGATATGCCAAATGAAAGAGTGGGAAGCTTTACATACCTCACAGACGTCGTATGCTCTTCCAAAAGTCCAGTCCCGTTTCGTCAAAAATCTGCAAATGGTCAAAGTTACCAATTGAGATTCTTAGGCTTAAAAATGCCTTTAACTCCAATTTTGCCTACCGAAATTTCGGCAGCATTTCCCCTATAAATCTAACATCCCCGAGGCTTAGCTCGGCTCAAAATACATCAATCACAACAGCCCACACGTCAACAAACAACACAAACAACAATCAAACCATTCTAGCTTCAAAATTCTACTTTGTTATCTAAGTTGGCAACTTTCATTCAAACTTTCAAAACTCCAATTCTACATCTACATAATTGCATTCATTTCCACATTCAAACTTATACAATCACATCCTAACTACAATTCAAGCCATACACGAAATTGCACCAAAAATCCATTATTTTCCATAATCCTTCAAAACATCAAAATTCACGACGAACATTCTAACTAACGTCGTTTCATTCCAAATTCATTAACATCATTATAGATTCATATCTAAAGTCTCTAGCACCTTAAATATACAATGATATACATAATGATACCGAAGGTATACACTTTCCGATAATATCCAAAATCACTTTTCAACGCCAATTCCATTCATCAATTAATCATTTACGACATAAGGGTCACAACAACACATTATACCAACTTAACCAAGATCAATTCACATCAATTTTCCTCTCTATGGCTCACGGCCAATACACACTATACACACACACCCACGACTTTCTATTTACATCAAAATTACGGGATCTCCATCTACTTCCAATCCGTAACATATTCACATCAATTCTATAACATAAAAGGGGCAAAATTCTTACCTTTCCTTGAAACCCCGACTTGTCGCAAACGTCGTTCTTGCGCCAAACTAATTATACCCCATTGAAGAGGGCCTTGAGTACTTCCCAATTATGTAAAAATTCAGATTTTTGGATCAACAACAAGCTTGAAATAATTTTTCTCTCCTCCTTTCTAGCTCACGGCCGAGAGCCCCTTTTTGTGTGTTCTTGATTTTTGTTCTAATTTTCTAGATAATGGTTAGGCATACATAGTATATATCCTTTTAGAGGGGTCATGTGCATAACACATGACCCTTTTAATGTGGCTTGGGCCATTAGACATGGCCGGCCCCCTTCAATATTTGGGCTTCAACTTTGGGTCATCATTTTCCTTGGCCCAATTAGCTAAAGTCCCGTTTTGTAATTCCCGAAGCTAATTTCCGAAATTCCAAATTTATCCTCGGCCTTTCCCGAGGTCTTAACATTAATAATTCCATAACCAACATAATCATATTCACTAAAATCAAATTATGTCCTTATAACACACAAGTCGTAATTATTTCTCGATTTCCAATTATACGAAAACGCGGGACATAACACATATGGACGGGACAGGACCCCGTCGTGCCCAAAACATATATGTACACAAAATAGAAAATCAATGGACCTCTGGAATAATGGAGTGCTCTCAAAAGTCTGCTTATCAGCTTCTATAAATCTGGGTTGCCTCCCAGTCTACCTGTGGGCATGAACACAACGTCCAAAGAAAATAATGTCAGTACGAGCATTGTACTGAGTATGTAAGGCGTGAATAAAATGAACATAATAGAGAAATCATAAGACATGAGATGAGGATATAACCTGCTTAACTTTTAAGAGTAAGTGCATTTTCATCATATCACATATACCATGAAATCACATATATCCTCATATCACGTTTATCATATCACATATGTCCTCATCGTTAACCCGCGTTCGGGTAACCATCATACGCAGCCCACTAGTGGTGGTCATGTCCGGCCATCTAGGCGTAGTGGAATCATATCATCACATATATCTCATAACTTATCATGAACTTTTCATAGAGCATGCATTAGAATTTAAAGACAATCTAAGAAAATCATATCCTATTCGTAGCATGAACTTTATAAAAAAAAATCGTATGATAGGCTTATAATCTCTAAACTTAGGCTCATCATTACTATTATCGTATTTATGGCATATCTCTTACCATTATCTCACATGAAATCCTCTGTGAACATAGACTCGTAATTCTTCCGAAACATTTGTCATAGGGCATGCATTTGAGCTTATAGACAATCTATGACAATATCGGGGTGACGTAAGGTCGAGAACCTCCGATTACATTATGGAGTGATCATATTCATTATATCTCACCTTGAAGGAACTAACATTTTAAGGTGAGTGTACACCATGAACAACATCAAGGGATCGTAAATAGGATCACTAACTTCATGGACATCATATCTTGCTTTAGAGTCTCTAGGCTTAGACTTATCATCATTATTATCATATTCATGACATATTTCTCCTCTTTATCTCATAGGAAGCTCTTTATCAACGTTGACTCATAGTTCCCGGAATGTAAGAAAAGTCATGGAGCGGTACGGAAAATAATATCATAGGAATCATATAAGGATCAGTAGCTTCGTAGGAATGTCATATCATGAGCTTTAGGACTTCTAGACTTAGATTCATCATCAGTATTGTCATGCTCGTAACGTATCTCTTTTCTTTATCTTGTATAAAGCTCTTTATGATCGTAGACTCATAATTTCCGATATGTAGGAAAATCATGGAAAGATAGGAGGATTCATGCCATAGGAGTCATGCCCTAGAAAGAAGGGACTATCCTTACATACCGCTTTCGTTTAACAATGCCATATAATGCTTATCCCATGTTCTAAATGTCACTTATAGCATGCTTACAATCACAACATACCAATATTCATGATTCACTCCAAACTACTACTTAAAATCTCATTATTCCTATCTTTGTGACCCATTTTCTCTCTCCTTCTACAATCTAAGTCTTTCAACCTCTCATTACCTTAAGCTACATGAAAATATCATAAAACTTACCTTAGATAGTGTAGGAATAAGCCTTGAGTTGAAAGAGTTCACTTGAGCCAAAACACTAGTTCCTTTCCAATGGAATTTCTTGACTTGGATGAACTCTAATGAGTTTCTTACACTTGATTTCCTTGGTTTGATGAAGTTGATCCTTACTCTCTCTTGGATTCTTGTAGGAGAAGTGTGGATAAATGTTCTAGAGAGTTCTAGAGAGAAGGGGAGTGAAGGGGAAATGAAATGAAATGAACTTGATCCCCTTATTAATAATACAAAATCTGTCCCGTCTTGTTTCTACGGACCAACACACGGTCCGTATAAAATATACTGACCGTATGTCTGGCCGTAGATTTGGTCCAGTGAATGCTGCCAATATGGCTAATTATACGGCCTAATATACGGCCAGTGTAATTTATACGGCCAGTATGTTTGTCACGACCCAACTAGGGGTCGCGACGGGTACCCGGGTCTAACCACCGAGCACCGCTCGTTTTATTCCTTATCATACTCACTTAATACCCTTTTGCCAATTTTATTCTCAAGTTACAAGCAAAATCACTTTTCAAGTCAAAACATAATATCCTTATATGCATAAGCCTTTTGGCTATCAAAATAATGGGTGCATACATATACATCATAGTAACCTTGCGATACCACATAACCCGCATCAAGTATCTATGAGCCTCTACTGGAGTACAAAACACATGGACGGGACGGGACCCCGTCGAGCCCAAAATATACAAATATACACAAAGAATAATTAAGCACCTCCGGAACAAAGGAGTGCTTTCAATCGGCTAACATCTCCTACGAGTCTAGCTCAAGCTCGCCTCCCTGTCTACCTGTGGGCATGAACACAACGTCCAAAGAAAACGGACGTCAGTACGAACATTGTACTGAGTATGTAAGGCAAGAAGGAAATAAGCATAATAGAAAGGTCATGAGTCGAGAGGCAAAGATATAACCTGCACAAGTGTCATAGGCAATCACATTACTTACATATATCTCATTTTACATAATCATAGTATACATGTCATCACATCATATAAATCATCTCATCATAGTCTTCGTCGTTAACCCGCGTCCGGGTAACCATCATATGCCGCCCACTAGTGGTGATCATGCCCGACCCTCTAGGCTCGGTGTAACATCGCAGCCCGCCTTAGCGGTGACATGCCCGACCATCTAGGAACGGTGGAATCATATGCAGCCCGCCTTAGCGGTGACATGCCCGGCCATCATGGCGCGGTGGAATTTTATCCTCACAAAATCAATCATAACACATCACTCTTACAAATCTCATTACATAGCATCATCTTATGGACATATCATACATTATCATTAAGAGCATACGTTAGGCTTTTAGGGTAATCACACTATATCGGGGTGACGTAAGGTCGTAAACCCCCGATTATATTATGAACGTTTATGAGTATCGTGCCTCGCCTTGAAGGAAATAGAGCATAAGACGAGTGTTAACAAAGATAACATCACACCACAACTTCTTGAATCACTATACTCTAGCTCATTATCAATACCATCATATTCATATGTAGTTCAATATATAGAAGGACTCGTAGGCTTCGTTTTAAGAAGGATTATATAAGACTTGAAGGATTCATGCCTTTTGAAAGAAAAGATAAACCTTACAAACCTTTATCGTCTAATCAATCTAGCGTTCACATGCTCTCCTTCGATATCACGCCTCTACCTTCAAGAGAGAATTCGTACTAACGTTAGTTAATCGACTATAAGAACGTGCTACTATAGCTAGAGAAATTTGGGCAGCGTTTACTTTGTTTATATTAATTTTCCCATCTTCTATATCAACTCTCAAGCATTTACAACAACATTCACAATATTGAAATCAACACTCGTCATTCATATACATTTACCGCAATTCACCGTTTCTCTCCAATTTCTCCACATTTATACTTATACCTCATTATCGCGCTTTCGCGTATATAATACTTATTCCATTGTTTAAACATCATTTACAACGTATTCGCAACCTCAACACATTAACATTCATGATCCAATTCAACTACCACTCACCCATGGCACTATTCACTCATTTATGAACCATTTGCTATGCTTTTCTACAATTCGGGTATCATAACCTTACAATACCTTAAACAACATGAGATGGTCATGAAACCTACCTTGGATGATGGTTGAACAAGTCTTGAGTGGAGTTTCTCCTCTAACACTAAAACCCTAATTCACCTCCCTTGGGTTTTCTTGATTTGGATGACCTTCACTTGAGTTTCATACACTTTGTTTCATGGATTTTGTGTTGTTGATCTTAGTTTTTGTTACACCCCGGAAAATTTCGCGTTATCAAACTGTAGACGGCTTAGCATGGGCCAAAAGAATAGTAAAGGTACGCCAGGATTAAGGAGGTTAAGCTTCCGAGGCTTTGAAAGAAAGTTAGGCAAGGACTGACACGAAAATTTTGGTCTAAATGGAAGAAACGATATGTTTTAGTATATTAAGAGTTTTGGGGTAAAACAAAAGGTTAAAGTGAAGTTCGGAAAGTCTAGTTTCCAACGGAACAAGCGGCTCCTCAATCGGACATCGGGGTAAGGAGATATGGACATTACAAGTTGGATGGGCAAGCCAGGAAAATTGTCTGCGCGAACGCGCCAGCGAGTGGTGCGAACGCGTAGAAGGCCAAAGGGTCGATACAGCACGAACGCGCCCCCACGTGGCGCGAACGCGCTGAACAAGAAATTTGAGAATCAAGTTCGGAATGAAGGTTGTGTTATAAGAAGGTAATAATAACATATATATGACATTTGGAGACCATATGATGTGAATTAGTTCATATGTTATTTGACGAAAAGCCCTTTCCGCTGCGAGCTAAGTGGGACCCACATGTTGGAGTCTTATAAAAGACGTGTGAAGAGACATATGAATAGTATATGGAAAGTTGAACAAGTCCTAAGAAGGACCCTTAAGCCAAAAATGGGCATAAGCCCTCCAAATGGACGATTTAAGGAAACATTTTCGGATGATCTGACTTCGAGGGGCAAAAACGGCATTATAAGTTTGGAATTTAGGAAAACTCCCAGACTTAAAAGTTGTAGATAATTGAAAGAGATTTCTAACCATATGTCGTGGGCCCTCACACGATGTCGGGATCAAGAGTTATGACCATTTTACTGAACGAAGGTGCAGTCAGAAAAACTGAAGCTGCGCGAATGCGGCCAAAGGGGGCGCGAACGCGCAGAAGGAATTTAATGTCGGTTCCAGCCGAACTGAAACGATTATAAAAAGGGGGAGACCCCCTGATTTTCAGCCAAAACACAGAAAAAACACCCCAAATATTCCAGAAAATTCCCCAACTTTCCACCACCAAATTTTGTCCCAAACCAGGTATAATTTTCCAATTCCAGTCCGGATAGCGTATAGTTTTCGCTGCAAAATCGTATGGCGGTGCGTTGTGGCATAAAACCAAGGTGAAAAAGGGAAGATACAACAATATTAAAGGGAGAAAGGTATGAATCTCTTTCTACTTGTGTTAATATGGGATTATTTACGAAGAAAGCGTGATTAAATGATTGTATACTGAGTTAATTAGTTGTAAAAGTTGGAAAACAGTGTGTGGGCGGTTTTATGAGATATTTTGGAGTTGGAAACATTATAATTGATGTTGGTATTGTTGTTGTTGGTTGCTGAATTGAGAATTCGGGCTTGACATATAAACAGGGGAGGTGCTGCCCGATTTTTGGCAGAATATAAAATAGTATAATTTGAAATATGGTACAGATGTACGATGAAAAGGCTAACATTAGTGTGAATCATCTTAAATGTAGACTTACGAGCTCGGACACATAAGCATAGCCAATAGGAGGTGGAACAGGTATGTAAGGCTTACCCGTTCTTTCTTTGGCATGTCCTAGAGCCACATAAGGTAAGATATGATATGCACTTTGGGGAAATTCTACTCTTGAATTCTGAGTTTTGTCCCTAAAGAGTCTGTATGCGTAAATGTTCAAAGTTTTGTTTGATATGTTTCTGAATAGCATTCGAAAGACAATTGGTATGATTAACATTTTGATTTTCAAATGATAGTGCGTTTAACTATTCTATTGAGTCTTTAATATATTTTGATATGTACATATGATTCTAAAGGTTATATTTGATTTGATCCATATGATATTCGAAAGAGATTTGTTTCTGAAGTTCTATTTAATATGTTTCCGAGTCTGCCTATGATTCTGATTCACTTCTGATATAAGTATGTCTGATATGATCCAGTTTGTTATACGATTGAGTAACGAGATAAGTTTAAAGAGTTTTGTTTCTGAAAGAATTTAGTGAGTCATAATGTCCCTAACCTTCGGAAAAGATCTCTGATTTGCTCTAAAATGCTTATAGAACGCTCTGTACTTCAAACGTTTGTAACTTTCTCATACGAAGTCGGATTGACCTGAAACTTGTTCTGAGCCTTCAAATGTCAGTAAGTGTACGTATCTTTTGAGTCTTGATTTGTGTGCATATCGTTTCGCACTACTCTGTTCGTGCAAGCTTCAGTTTGGATTTCACTTAGCCCGGGCTAAGATATGTTCTCGTGCGTATTGCATTGCATTGTTCACCGAGACCCACCAGTAGAGGGCCGGGACACGTTATATGATGATGGCGCCAGATCCGGACCGGATCCCCTCTACTGAGTCCCTTACTAAAGGGACGGGACATGTTATCCACCGAGTCCCTCACTGGCGGGCCGGGACACGTTACATGCATACTTGATATTTGGTGTGACATGCATGATTTTATTTACCGAGTCCCTCGTTCGAGGGCCGGGACACGTTATGCATATGTGATATACGATGTTGACATACATGATTTTATTTACCGAGACCCTCGTTCGAGGGCCGAGAAACGTTATGCACATGTGATATGTTATATGGATCGGGCTGCACGTTCCGCAGCGATATATATGTATATATATGTAGGGATCGGGCCGTACGTTCCGCGGCATTATTATATTACGAATGACATTGGCATCCATGTTTTGTGTCTGGAAAAAGAAACAAGCATCTTGATATTCTGGTGTTTTGGTATTTTGGGTTTGTACTTCTTCTGATACATGATTCGCGTTTGGAAATTAAGTATTTGGTGTTCTGGGTGATGTACGTATCTTTTGTACTGTTTGTTTCGATTATGGTTCCGTTTTCTGTACCTTATGCCTTACATACTCAGTACATATTCCGTACTGACCCCTTTTCTTCGGGGGCTGCGTTTCATGCCACGTAGGTACCTACGGATGAATAGAAGAATTGTCAGAAGATGTTTCAGCAGGATTTGCGAGCTCCATTTGCTTCTGGAGCGTTGCCGAGTCAGAGTATATGTATGTTCTGATTTCTGGACTGTGTTAGAGACTTTGCAGACAACGTCGTGGGTATTGGTTGTCAGTCTGTAAGCGGCTCCATCAACCGATATGTCGATCTGTGTTATGTAATAAATTTTGTATAATTACAGATTTTGTTAAGTTTTGAGAACGATAAAAGAAAGATTTCGAAAGCTTAATACGTATTTTACTTTTATTTGATTTTCAGAGTCCGAAGAAATTATGTGCGTAATAAGAATCTGTGGGTTCACTCGGCTCCGGATATGGGGTCGGGTGCCCATCACACCCAAGGGGCATTAGGGTGTGACAAAGTGGTATCAGAGCAGGTCTGTCCTAGGCGTTGTCTGCAAAGTCGTGTCCAGTAGAGTCCTGTTTATGGTGTGAAGCGCGCCACATTTATAAACAGGAGGCTACGGGGCATCTAGGTATTGTTGACCTTCTTTCTGTCATAGATCGCGCGATAGAGCCAAGCCATAGGGAATAAGATTCCTTACGTAAGCCTTACTTACGACGGAAGGAGGTAAGTAATGATATGGACATTCACTGCGGTAAGCACTGATACATTTGATTTGTTATCTGAAATTGGAAGTTCTGGATGGTTGAAATGTGATAAACAGCCGTATGTCCTGTGAGATATTGTCGATATTTGCTATGTACAGATTCTGAATAGCAGGAATGGTAAAGGAGATTGTTATGTAAGAATAGTGAGTAAAAATCCGAACGGGCTGATACTCGAAATATTCATAAGTAACGGCGATGAAGGTATGTTCGCCACCATCGGGAATCTGGAAGCGCAGGACAGGCAATAATCATACGCATAAATGAAGAGTGAACATCGGGAATCGAAAAGGGTAAAATAGTAACTGTACAAAGGAGGACGTGTCACGAGAATGTCTCGGAATCTGTAACACCTCGACTAACCCAAAATCATGTAATAAGGGTCATATGAGAAAGCGGACGCGATTATATCGGTGTTAAGGCACCGGATTCCACCAAAGTTTCGAGGTTAGCGTGCTAAGGTGGGAGCAATTTTAGGATGAGTGACCCCCTGGGAAGTATGCAAGGAATCCCAAAGATTTAGCCATAAGAGACAAATGAAAAGCTAGGATAGTCTGAGTGAAATTAGAGTATACGGGATGGTTGGAGACCATAAAAGTCCACACAGCACGCGACAGGCTAGACTAGAGGAGAGACAGAAAGTACGCCACAGCTTGGAATTAGGATAGGCTTGAATGACGTTTGGAAGTATTTTGTGGGCTAGTTGATAATAATTATATGTATATATATATGAATGCGTACGATATTTCATCTGTGATTGTATCAGTGGACACATGTGTCCCAGCGACCGGTGCTACGTCATGGAAGGCACCAATTGAGTAAGGATACCGAAGTCCAAGTAACAACAAAGGTAAATGGTACGAGTGTTACGAAATGAACGCCAATACAAGAAGTCATAGACAAGTATACCTGTATCGAGAGATGTGAGAGAAGGAATTAAAGAAGAGTTGTAGTAAGAATCTAAAGATGTGCCTTTTGTTAAGGTATTGTGACGAAACAGTAACAGAAAAGAGATGATCTGAGAAAGACAAGGATAATGCGTTGGCGCAGCAAATTAGAAAACCCATGACACAGAATAAGGACCCATGTAAAGACCGAGGAGTTCGATTATAAAGAAACAGGGTAAAAGATGGGGAATGGGCGCGAAGAAAGGACAAATATGAAAGGGACTGACACGAAAATTTTGGTCTAATTGGAAGAAACGATATGTTTTAGTATATTAAGAGTTTTGGGGTAAAACAAAAGTTTAAAGTGAAGTTCGGAAAGTCTAGTTTCTAACGGAACAAGCGGCTCCTCAATCGGACATCGGGATAAGGAGATATGGACATTACAAGTTGGATGGGCAAGCCAGGAAAATGGTCTGCGCGAACGCGCCAGCGAGTGGCGCGAACGCAGAAGGCCAGAGGGCCGATATAGCGCGAACGCGCCCCCACGTGGCGCGAACGCGCTGAACAAGAAATTTGAGAATCAAGTTCGGAATGAAGGTTGTGTTATAAGAAGGTAATAATAACATATATATGACATTTGGAGACCATATGGTCTGAATTAGTTCATATGTTATTTGACGAAAAGTCCTTGCCGCTGCGAGCTAAGTGGGACCCACATGTTGGAGTCTTATAAAAGACGTGTGAAGAGACATATGAATAGTATATGGAAAGTTGAGCAAGTCTTAAGAAGGACCCTTAAGCCAAAAATGGGCATAAGCCCTCCAAAAGGACGATTTAAGGAAACATTTTCGGATGATCTGACTTCGAGGGGGAAAACACGGCATTACAAGTTTGGAATTTGGGAAAACGCCCAGAATTAAACGTTGTAGATAATTGAAAGAGATTTCCAACCATATGTCGTGGGCCCTGACACGATGTCGAGATCAAGAGTTATGACCGTTTTACTGAACGAAGGTGCAGTCAGAAAAACTGAAGCTGCGCGAACGCGCAAAAGGAATTTAATGTCGGTTCCAGCCGAACTGAAACGATTATAAAAAGGGGGAGACCCCTTATTTTCAGCCAAAACACACAAAAAACACCCCAAATATTCCAGAAAATTCCCCAACTTTCCACCACCAAATTTTATCCCAAACCAGGTATAATTTTCCAATTCCAGTCCGGATAGCGTATAGTTTTCGCTGCAAAATCGTATGGCGGTGCGTTGTGGCATAAAACTAAGGTGAAAAAGGGAAGATATAATAATATTAAAGGGAGAAAGGTATGAATCTCTTTCTACTTGTGTTAATATGGGATTATTTACGAAGAAAGCGTGATTAAACTTGTTCTGAGCCTTCAGATGTCAGTAAGTGTACGTATCTTTTGAGTCTTGATTTGTGTGCATATGGTTTCACACTACTCTGTTCGTGCAAGCTTCAGTTTGTATTTCACTTAGCCAGGGCCAGGATATGTTCTCGTGCGTATTCCATTGCATTGTTCACCGAGACCCACGAGTAGAGGGCCGGGACACGTTATATGATGATGGCTCCAGATCCGGACCGGATCCCCTCTACCGTGTCCCTTACTGAAGGGACGGGACATGTTATCCACCGAGTCCCTCACTGGCGGGCCGGGACAAGTTACATGCATACTTGATATTTGGTGTGACATGCATGATTTTATTTACCGAGTCCCTCGTTCGGGGGCCGGGACACGTTATGCATATGTGATATACGATGTTGACACACATGATTTTAATTACCGAGTCCCTCGTTCGAGGGCCGGGACACGTTATGCATATGTGATATACGATGTTGACATACATGATTCTATTCACCGAGTCCCTCACTTGAGGGCCGGGACACGTTATTTGCACATGTGATATGTTATATGGATCGGGCTGCACGTTCCGCAGCGATATATATGTATATATATGTAGGGATCGGGCCGTACGTTCCGCGGCATTATTATATTACGTATGACATTGGCATCCATATTTTGTGTCTGGAAAAAGAAACAAGCATCTTGATATTCTGGTGTTTTGGTATTTTGGGTCTGTACTTCTTCTGATACATGATTCGCGTTTGGAAATTAAGTATTTGGTGTTCTGGGTGATGTACGTACCTTTTGTACTGTTTGTTTCGATTATGGTTCCATTTTCTGTACCTTATGCCTTACATACTCAGTACATATTCCGTACTGACCCCTTTTCTTCGGGGGCTGCGTTTCATGCCACGTAGGTACCTACGGATGAATAGAAGAATTGTCAGAAGATGTTTCAGCAGGATTTGCGAGCTCCATTTGCTTTTGGAGCGTTGCCGAGTCAGAGTATATGTATGTTCTGATTTCTGGACTGATGTTAGAGACTTTGCAGACAGCGTCGTGGGTATTGGTTGTCAATCTGTAAGCGGCTCCATCAGCCGATATGTCGATCTGTGTTATGTAATAAATTTTGTATAATTACTGATTTTGTTAAGTTTTGAGAACGATAAAAGAAAGATTTCGAAAGCTTAATATGTATTTTAATTTTATTTGATTTTCAGAGTCCGAAGAAATTATGTGCGTAATAAGAATCTGTGGGTTCGCTCGGCTCCGGATATGGGGTCGGGTGCCCATCACACCCTAGGGGCATTAGGGTTTGGCAGTTTTCCTTTGATTTCTCTTGTTGTTGAAGAGTAGGAAGGTTTCTAGATGTTTCTTGAAGTGTGGAGTGAGAGTGGAGTGAAAATGAAATGAAAGAGGTCCCTTATACTTAAACTTAAAATCTGCCTGACCATGTTATACGGACCAAACATACGGTCCGTACTATTTATACGAACCGTATGTATGGCCGTATGTTTGGTCCAATAGCTGGTGGCCTTCTTGGCCAATTATACGGTCCAACATACGGTTGGTACAATTTATACGGTCCGTAGGTTGGGCCGTATAATGCCAAGTGATTTCGTTTTCGTTCTCGCAGTCTCGTTTGATCTCCGATCCTTATGGAACCTTCTTGGCACTTGTTTAACATCTCAATATCAATCTTAGGGGCGTTATTACTCTTCTCTAAGACATCATTATGCCATCATAAACTTGTTGCTCGAAATTATTATCCATTACACCACATATAATTCGCTTTCCTTAGAAACTTTCCTTCCTTGCATTGTATGCCTTTAAAATCTCGTTGAGGGTCATCTAATACTCTTTCTTACTCGTCAAAACATCGCATATGCTATGTCCTCCATTAGCCTATTCACTGTACATGTACGGGGGATTTTCCAAGGTGTAACATTCTTCCCCATTTTTGGAACATTCGTCCTCGAATGTTAAACACTCGGGATTCTACGAAAATTTATCCAGAGTTTCCCCTGTAACTTGGCACTACCAACCTGTCACATCAACCCATAATATCATCGCCTCACAACGCTACACCACAATATCAACATATTTATGGCCACACACGACCAAAAGCATAAAGATAAAGTATACATACCTTATATTGTCGGTGTTTCCCCTTGAATCTCTCCTGGGGGTTGAAATAAGTGTGGGTACTTAAACTTCATACTCTCTTCCGCTTCCCAAGTCATTTCTTCCCGATTGTGGTTTCGCCACAATACTTTGACTGACGCTACTTCTTTATTTCGAAGCTTTCGCACTTGCCTATCTAGGATGGCAATAGGCACCTCTTCATAAATTAGATTTTCCGTTATTTGCACATCGTCTATCGGGACAATCTTTGTGGGATCTCCAACACACTTACGGAGCATCGAAACGTGGAAGACTGGATGGACTGATTCAAGCTCTGAAGGCAAATCCAATTCATAGGCTACCTGACCCACCTTGCGGATGATTTTGTAGGGTCCAATGTATCTGGGACTTAGCTTCCCTTTCTTACCAAATCTCATCACCCCTTTCATTGGCGACACTTTCAAGAACACCCAATCACCAACTTGAAATTCCAAGTCTCGTCGGCGGTTGTCCGCATAGGACTTTTGGCGACTTTGGTCTGTCACCAACCGATCTTGGATTACCTTGACTTTTTTTATTGCTTGTTGGATCAATTTAGGGCCCACTAATTGTACTTCTCCTATTTCGAACCATCCGATTGGAGATCTACATTTCCTTCCATATAAAGCTTCATATGGAGCCATTTGTATACTAGAATGGTAGCTATTGTTGTATGCAAACTCGATTAGCGGCAAATGATTATCCCAACTACCACCGAAATACAGTACACACGCTCGTAGCATATCTTCCAAAGTCTGAATAGTGCGCTCGGCTTGCCCATCGGTCTGTGGATGAAATGCCGTGCTAAGTTTCACTTGAGTGCCTAGACATTTTTGAAAAGACTTCCAGAACTTGACTGTAAACTGTGCTCCTCTATCGGTGATAATAGACAGTGGAATTCCATGGAGTCGCACAATTTCTCTGAGATACAACCTCGCATAATCTTCGGCTGAGTATGTAGTTCTAACTGGAAGAAAATGGGCTGCTTTCGTCAATCTATCCACAATCACCCATATAGAGTCATATCTGCCACGGGAACGAGGTAATCCCACGATGAAATCCATGTTTATCACTTCCCATTTCCAGGTGGGTATCTCTATTGCTTGGAATAAGCCTCCTGGCTTCTGATGTTCAACTTTTACTTGTTGGCAATTTGGACATTGTGCTACAAATTCTGCTATGTCTCTCTTCATGCCATCCCACCAGTATATCATCTTGAGATCATGATACATTTTGGTTGTACCTGGGTGAATAGAATACCGGGAACAATGTGCTTCTTCTAGAATTCGTCGGCACAATTCCGCCACATTCAGCACACATAACCTACCTCGGTATCTGAGAATCCCATCCATAGAAACTTCAAACGGAGACTTCTCTTTCCCATGAGATATGTCTCTATAACGACACAACTGAGGATCTTCATACTGTCGTTCCTTCACTTCCGTATCCAAGGATGAAATTGTGGAATCATTGATACTAATCCCTGCATCACCCGAGTCAATTACACGCACTCCCAGATTAGCTAATCGGTGAAGTTCTTGAACCATCTCTTTCCTTTCTGGAGGGATTTCACATAAACTGCCCATCGATCGTCGGCTAAGTGCATCGGCTACTACATTCGCTCTCCCGGGGTGGTATAAAATGCTAACATCATAATCTTTTAATAATTCTAACCTCTGGCTCTGTCGCAGGTTCAACTCCTTTTGCTTGAAAATGCACTGAAGACTTTTGTGATCTGTATAGATATCAACGTGCACACCATACAAATAATGTCTCCACATTTTTAAGGCATGAATGACCGCAGCCAATTCGAGATCATGAGTTGGGTAATTCTTTTCATGTTTGCGTAATTGTCTCGAAGCATATGCAATAACTCTACCATGCTGCATCAATACGCATCCTAAGCCCACACCGAAAGCATCGCAATACACAACATAACCATCTGGTCCTTCTGGAAGTGTTAAAACTAGAGCTGAGGTCAACCTATTTTTCAACTCTTGGAAACTGCGCTCACAAGCATCGTTCCATTGAAATTTAGCCGACTTCTGGGTTAACTTTGTCAGTGGGGCTGAAATAGATGAGAAGCCCTCTACGAATATTCTATAATAACCTGCCAAACCCAGAAAACTACGAACTTCGGTAGGCGTCGTAGGCCTTGGCCAAGTCTTCACAGCCTCAATCTTCTGAGTGTCGACTCGAATGCCATCATCTGAAATAATATGGCCCAGAAATGTTACATAATTCAACCAGAACTCACACTTTGAAAATTTCGCATATAATTCCCGGGCTCGAAGAATGCCAAGCACAATTCTCAAATGATCTGCATGTTCTGATTCCGTGCGAGAATACACAAGAATATCATCAATAAATATTATCACAAATAGATCCAAGAGAGGCCTGAATACATTATTCATCAGATTCATAAACACGGCCGGAGCATTAGTCAACCCGAATGACATCACCCGAAATTCTTAGTGGCCATATCTCGTTCTGAAGGCTGTTTTTGGAATATCTGCTTCTCTAACTCTCACCTGATGATAACCCGACCTCAAATCTATTTTAGAAAACCACTTGGCACCTTGCAACTGATCGAACAAGTCATCAATCCTTGGAAGAGTATATTTGTTCTTTATCGTCACCTTATTCAATTGCCTATAGTCGATGCACATTCGCAGGGAACCGTCTTTCTTTCTCACAAACAAGACCGGTGCTCCCCACGGTGATGAACTGGGTCTTTCAACTGCGCCTTTAGCTCTTTTAATTCCGCCGGGGCCATTTGATAAGGAGGAATAGAAATAGGCTTGGTATCCGGCAACATATCAATAGCGAAGTCAATCTCTCTTTCTGGAGGAAGTCCTGGAAGTTCGTCTGGAAACACATCTGGGAATTCATTCACTACTGGAACTGACTGGAAAGTTGGCGGCTTTTCCTCGGTGTTATGAACACGAACTAAGTGATAAATATAACCCTTGGTTATCATCTTCCTTGCCTTAAGATAGGAAATAAACCTACCTTTTGGCGATGCTGCATTACCTTTCCATTCAAGCACGGGCTCTCCCGGAAATTGAAATCGAACTACTTTCGCTCAGCAATTAACATTTGCATAACACGAGGCCAACCAATCCATACCCATGATTACATCGAAATCTACCATTTTCAGCTCAATCAAATCAGCTTTTGTCTGACGATCACATATCACAATGACACAATTTCTGTACACTTGTCTTGCTATCACGGGATCACCAACCGGAGTGAGTACCTCAAAGGGTTTAATTGACTCGGGTTTCACCCCAATACAACCAGCAACATATGGAGTAATATAAGAGAATGTAGAACCCGGATCTATCAACGCATACACATCACGGGAGAATATAGAAAATATACCTGTAACTACATCCGGAGAGGACTCGAGATCCTGCCGTCTGGCTAAAGCATATACACAGGGCTGAGTGGCACCTGAAGTAGTGCTGCCCCTCGGCCTCTCCCTCGGCCTGCTGTCATATGGGGAGTCTGCCCCGCTGGGCGTGCTAAGGAGGAACCCGCTGTTGAGCCTGTGGGTTGAACCCCACCTGTGCCATACCGCGAGGGACAATCTCGCATCAAATGCCCAGTCTGTCCGCAAACATAACAAGCATCGGTGTCCTGATGACACGACCCTGAATGCAACTTCCGGCACCGGCTACATCGTGGAACTGGTGGTCCCCTCTGACTGTAATCACCCCTAAACTGAGAACCCGAAGCTCTCGAACTCTGGCCCTAGCCTGAAGGAAAAGAGCGATCAAGTCTCCTATCCACGAATCGAGGTGGCGCACTAGTCACTGACTGACCTGAATGTCGGGAATAAGTCTGCCTCGATCCCCCTCTATAGTCGCAACCTGTCCCCATAGATCTAGCCCGCTTAGTTTGCCTTCTGTCAATATCACGGTCACCTCTTTGTTGTTGTTGTCGCCCCTCCAAATTCTGAGCATGGGCCTGTATTCGGGAAATATCCATCCCGTCTTACAAGGAAGCTGTCAGACAATCTCTGAATGAATGTTGCCCTAGGCCACTCACAAATCTATGTACCCGATCTCCTATGTCAGCCACCATGGTCGGAGCATATTTAGCCAAAGAATTGAATTACATGCTATACTCCCGGACACTTATATTTCCTTGCCTCAAATTTAGAAATCTATCCGCTCTAGCTCGGCAGACCTCGGGTGGCAAATAGTGATGAATAAAAGCATCTACAAACTCTTGCCAAACCGGAGGAGGCGCATTCTCTCCTCTTGATAATACCCAATTGTTGTACCATAACACCGCTACATCCCGGAGTCTATAAGATGCCAACTCCACGGATTCGGTTTCGGAGGCATGGACAATCTTCAAAGTCCTCAACATCTCATCAATGAAACCTTGTAGGTCTTCCTCCGGCTTTGACCCGAAGAACTCCGGAGGATTTAGACTCATAAAATCACGGGCTTTGGTACTTGCTGCCCGATCACTTGGACCCACATTTTGTCGTTGTGCTTGTGCAGCAACCAATTGTGTCAATAACTGGATGGCCTCGGTCATTTGTTGACCCGAAGCAGCCGGGGGAGGAATTGGAGCTGGAGCTCCTCCTTTCTCTTCCACATTAGGCGGGGTAGATGAAGTGTTAGACAAGGCCTCATTATGTGATTCGCCGTCTTCTACATTCATCGGAGTCTCTCTTTCGACCCGCCTCTTTGCCGTAGTCTTGCCATTCTGGGCGGCTGCAGCCTTTCCCTTTGGCGGCATTCTGAAATCATAGCACATTATTAGGGAGGATAAAATCTTATGCATGGCTCTAGCGCACGATCTCATAAGAAGAAAGATGGTCATTTTTCCTAAATACCCTGTAGCCTCTTGTTTATTGATATGGCGCGTTACACACCATAAACAAGACTCTACTAGACACGGCTCGTAGACAATTCCAAGGACCGAACTTCTCTGATACCACTTTTGTCACGACCCAACTAGGGGCCGCGACGGGTACTCGGGGCTAACCACCAAGCACCGCTCGTTGTATTCCTTATCATACTCACTTAATACCCTTTTACCAATTTTATTCTCAAGTTACAAGCAAAATCACTTTTCAAGTCAAAACATAATATCCTTATATGCATAAGCCTTTTGGCTATCAAAATAACGGGTGCATACATATACATCATAGTAACCTTGCGAGACCACATAACCCGCATCAAGTATCTACAAGCCACTACTGGAGTACAAAACACATGGAC
Source organism: Lycium barbarum (assembly GCF_019175385.1). Taxonomy (NCBI): domain Eukaryota; kingdom Viridiplantae; phylum Streptophyta; class Magnoliopsida; order Solanales; family Solanaceae; genus Lycium; species Lycium barbarum. The sequence continues at coordinate 53,739,344 of NC_083345.1, read as the reverse complement.
GGGACAGGACCCCGTCGAGCCCAAAATATACAAATATACACAAAAAATAATTAAGCACCTCCGGAACAAAGGTGTGCTTTCAATCGGCTAACAGCTCCTACGAGTCTGGCTCAAGCTCGCCTCCCTGTCTACCTGTGGGCATGAACACAGCGTCCAAAGAAAACAGACGTCAGTACGAACATTGTACTGAGTATGTAAGGCAAGAAGGAAATAAGCATAATAGAAAGGTCATGAGTCGAGAGACAAAGATATAAACTGCACAAGTGTCATAGGCAATCGCATTACTTACATATATCACATTTTACATAATCATAGTATACATGTCATCACATCATATAAATCATCTCATCATAGTCCTCGTCGTTAACCCACGTCCGGGTAACCATCATATGCCGCCCACTAGTGGTGATCATGCCCGGCCCTCTAGGCTCGGTGTAACATCGCAGCCTGCCTTAGCGGTGACATGCCCAGCCATCTAGGCACGGTGGAATCATATGCAGCCCGCCTTAGCGGTGACATGCCCGGCCATCATGGCGTGGTGGAATTTTATCCTCACAAAATCAATCATAACACATCACTCTTACACATCTCATTACATAGCATCATCTTTTGGACATATCATACATTAGCATTAAGAGCATACGTTAGGCTTTAAGGGCAATCACACTATATCGGGGTGACGTAAGGTCGTAAACCCTCGATTACATTATGAACGTTTATGAGTATCGTGCCTCGCCTTGAAGGAAATAGAGCATAAGGTGAGTGTTAACAAAGATAACATCATACCACAACTTCTTGAATCGTTATACTCTAGCTCATTATCAATACCATCATATTCATATGTAGTTCAATATATAGAAGGATTCGTAGGCTTTGTTTTTAGAAGGATTATATAAGACTTGAAGGATTCATGCCTTTTGAAAGAAAAGATAAACCTTACATACCTTTATCGTTTAATCAATCTAGCGTTCACTTGCTCTCCTTCGATATCACGCCTCTACCTTCAAGAGAGAATTCGTACTAACGTTAGTTAATCGACTATAAGAACGTGCTACTATAGCTAGAGAAATTTGGGCAGCGTTTCCTTTGTTTATATTACTTTTCCCATCTTCTACATCAACTCTCAAGCATTCACAACAACATTCACAATATTGAAATCAACAATCATCATTCATATACACTTACCACAATTCACCATTTCTCTCCAATTTCTCCACATTTATACTTATACCTCATTATCGCGCTTTCGCGTATATAATACTTATTCCATGGTTTAAACATCATTTACAACGTATTCGCAACCTCAACACATTAACATTCATGATCCAATTCAACTACCACTCACCCATGGCACTATTCGCTCATTTATGACCCATTTGCTATGCTTTTCTACAATTCGGGTATCTTAACCTTCCAATACCTTAAATAACATGAGATGGTCATGAAACTTACCTTGTATGATGGTTTAACAAGTCTTGAGTGGAGTTTCTCCTCTAACACTAAAACCCTACTTCACCTCTCTTGGGTTTTCTTGATTTGGATGACCTTCACTTGAGTTTCATACACTTTGTTTCATGGATTTTGTGTTGTTGATCTTAGTTTTCCTTTGATTTATCTTGTTTTTGAAGAGTATGAAGGTTTCTATATGTTTCTTGACGTGTGGAGTGAGAGTGGAGTGAAAATGAAATGAAAGAGGTCCCTTATACTTAAACTTAAAATTTGCCAGACCATGTTATACGGACCAAACATACGGTTCGTACTATTTATACGAACCGTATGTATGGCCATATGTTTGGTCCAGTAGCTGGTGGGCTTCTTGGTCAATTATACGGTCCAACATACGGTTGGTACAATTTATACGGTCCGTAGGTTGGGCCGTATAATGCCCAGTGATTTCGTTTTCGTTCTAGCCGTCTCGTTTGATCTCCGATCCTTATGGAACCTTCTTGGCACTTGTTTATCATATCAATATCAATATTAGGGGCATTATTACTCTTCTCTAAGACATCATTATGCCATCATAAACTTGTTGCTCTAAATTCTTATCCATTACACCACATATAATTCGCTTTCCTTGGCAACTTTCCTTCCTTGCATTGTATGCCTTTAAAATCTCGTTGAGCGCCATCTAATACTCTTTCTTACTCGTCAAAACATCGCATATGCTATGTCCTCCATTAGCCTATTCATTGTACATGTACGGGGAATTTTCAAGGTGTAACAATGTTGGGCCGTATAATGCCCAACTATTCCGATTTCGTTCTCGTCGACTCGTTTGATCTCCAATCCTTATGGAACCTTCTTAACACTTGTTTAACACCTCATTAACAATCTAAGGGACGTTATAGTTCTTCTCCAAAACATCATTAATTTATCATTAATTCGTTACTCATAAATCATTTCTGATACATAACGTATGCCTTGCCTTTCTTGGCAAACTTTCTTCTATTACCTCGAATGCATTCGAAATCTCAATTAGGATCATCCAATGCTATTTCTTACTTATTGAAACATCGTATACTTTTTGCCCTTCATTAGTCTATCCACTGTGCATCAACGAAAATTTTTCCGAGGTGTAACATTCTTCCCCCCTTTAAAAACATTCATCCTCGAATGTGGCCATACACGACCAAAAGCATTAAAAGTAAGGTATTGCATTGCATACCTGGGGAAACAACGTTTCTTCTTGAACCTCCTTTGGGAGCCATCATTTTAATCCTCTAACACACACTATCTATATAATTCTATTTGAATAGCTGAAAATGAGTTTTTCTTCTTAGTAATGACTCTCGGGTGCAATACTTCCCCGATTCCTCAGAAATATCCTTTCAAGAGATATAAGTGAGTCGCTTTCCTGATCTAATCCTCGTTGATACTCGGACTCATCAGTCCTATTTCTTGCTCAACAATGGTATTATGTTCCACATGGTTTACAAATCCCTTCCGCTTTCCTTTCTTCCCTATGACCACGATAATGGTATTGACCCACATCTGTAGAGTCTAGATAAACTCAATCCGAGGTGTCCTGTCATAGGTGTCCGTCGTCGACTTCCTCAAAGGCCTCATAATTTTTGAGAATTTCATAACCCTTTGATAACTGTCGGAAATTTACTATAACCATAATGGTACAAAAATGAAAATTTTGAGGCGTAATATTCTTTTGGTAAAATCCCCCCTTCATTCAGTGATCTTATTGCATTCGTAAGTTGTCACACCCCAGGGCTACCGTAGGAAGCATCTAGCATCTACGTATATCATATTCCAAGTAATTGTCCTATTTATCCTTAACGATAATCCCAACTAAACATTTCAACTCAATTCACCATATATTTTCCTTCAACTGAACCGGAGTATCATGACCACACTATTCTTGTTTACCTCTTACTCCTCTTTTTAAGTACCCACTTGGTTTCATTGGCAACGTATAAATACTTGCATGTTACATAATATTTCTTGCGTGATTCGTGTACATACACATCTATACATATACATGTATCCATATCTATATACACATTCGTGTCCATATTCATATCCATAGCATACCCGACCTAGAAGGTTCGGTGGTTTTCGCATACCCGGCCACGACAAGGCTCAGTGTCATACATACCAATACTCTTTTGTCTATCTGTAGTAACTTATCTCATCATGCTCTCTTCCTTCCTTTATTTTCCCTTGATTATCATATCTTATGTTCTACTATAGAAAACCTTAGGTCCCTTTCTTAATTGTCGCTTATAAATCGCGATATCATTAACAACGACTCTACCGTTAGTGCCTTTGCCTCTATTCTAATATACCATCACTCTCTTTTACAATATCCCTTGAGGTATTTTCTCTCACTGTCATGTGGTTCAAGGTCTTCGCGAATGATTTCTAATACAGTCTCAGATGCCTGCTCAATTCGTGTTCGTTTATTTACTAGTCATTAGACTCATTTCTATGCAACTCTCATTCTTCGTTTTAGAGTCTATATCTGTCACGTCTTAGGGTCCATCGTTTAAATCTCTACACTTATATTCTCTTTACTCGCTTCCCTCCTTTAAGGGTTTTACTTGTACCATTCTCAAATCTGTTGCCTCACATTCAAATCTTGAATTCATCTATCCTTTACTATACTACATCTTAATCATGCTGTTTCCCATAATCTATAGCTACGATAATTCATGCGTGAAGTCTTAACATACTCAACTTGCAGTTTTGTAATCAAGTAATACAACCGACACAGCAATCCGAACAAGGATGTATTTTACTTAGCTCATCTGGTAGTTATGAGTCAATGTCTAAATCCGCTCCAATTAACAACTTTGTCCCATAGGGATGCTCACAATAGTAGTATGTCTAGTTATCCATACCATCCATGCAATGTCACTTGCCCTCTTCTTCGGTGCTCAAAGTTCACTTATAACGTCATCTTTGTTTTCCATGGCCTAAGTCTCATGCGCAACTAATACCCCTTATGCCTCATACTCTTTTACTCTTGTGTTGCACTCAACATTGATTTCAAAACCAATCATAATCATATTGTATTTGTCGTTGATGATAGCTTTGCTCTATCGCTTTATCGTCGTACGGTAAACTCATAACTCATGGCCACCTTTTTCTTTTCAACTCATTACTTCATATACTTTACCCGTTCTAACTTGGTATAGGATATTCGTAGGAGATGCATCTTCCGTTAATCATAACATGACTACTTCTTAAGCGCGCGTACTTTGCGGCGCATTTCCTTCTCTTTCTATTCCCATTCTTATTCCTTTACATTCCTTCCTCCTCAATTTATCTTATTTCCTCCCGTTTTATAATCAACCCTTTATTCTTCGCACAAGGAACCCTATTCTTAACTTAGTACCGCTTTGTCCTTTAGAATATACTACATTTGTACCATCCATTCTTCGCTTCCAAAGTTTATTCTGTTCATTCTGATCATCCCCTCTCATCCTTATTGTGTTGATCCTTTTCCTAACAATCATCCTATTTCGTTATTCATCTTTCTGTAGTCTTGGTCTTTTACATCCAGCTAAATATATCACTCATGCTCTTGATTATACAAATCACAAACTACTACTACTTTGCCATATCACATTTCTCTGATTCCTTTTTCAAGTTTGCTTGCTATCATTTCTGTCATTGTGAAACCTCTATGCTGGATTTTTCTAACAAGGTCTTATAAGCTTTCTTATCTACTGCTTCATGGCCGCTTGCTGGTTTCACACTTTGATTCATTATTTATTCATATAGAATAGGTCACATCTTTAGTCGTTTCCTCTCTATACTTTACTTACATTGTATTACAGTTCTTGCCACACTCTCATTATCTTGATCATAATCAACGCTATAGAGTGCCACTTCTTTACCTCATTCGCAAGCCTGCTCGTAAAATAGAATAAACCTTGCGAAGTAAGCATACTCAACCTGTTACTCTTTCTAATCAGTCCTATTACACTTACCATATAAGTTGTTTTACCAATGGATTCACATTCGTTATACCCCTTCGTATTTCATACCCCTGCCTCAGTCATGCTTTTACTTTATTTTGCTAATAGACTTATCGTATCTTACTCGTGCTTATCCATCCAATCAATACTCCAGTATCGCACTCTATTGGAGTTACCATTCCTCTCTTATGTCGTTATTTAGCACTACCAGTCTCCCTAATTTACTCTAGCATTTCTCTTTACCGTATCAATGTTGATCTTATAATTACCGTTACTATCAATTCGATAGTATTTAACTCATCTCTTGTAGTTGTTAACGATACTCCTAACTTAATCTCATCCTGACATTACTTTTTGCACAACATCATTTCCCGTTAGGACCTATTACAAGCTTATATCTTATCACCTTTAGATTCTAGGAAAATTTCAGCGAAGTTTCCTCTATATTTGTTACTATCCCAAAACCTGCATGCAACAAATACCAACAATGCCTCACAGGGCCAATATATATGTACGACATATCTCAGCCACACAGGGCTAATATATATGTACGACATATCTCAACCACACAGGGCTCCCACTTTCTAGTAAAAGTACAAAGATGTCGAAACTTACCTCATATATCACACATCGAGATGTACCTGATCCTTTAGCGATCTGCCCTGTTATCCCTTCATATTTACTTTCCCTTTCATCCTTCAGCTTTACATTTCAATCATACCTCAATATTCTTACCTTACTCGACACACATCTTTCGTACCGTCGCTTACCTTTGTTCTGATTCATTCAATTTGTTTAGTTCACAAACTTATAATTGAACTTATCATCAAGAGATACCTTTAGTCAATTCCTCTGTTGCACTTACATCGACTTAGCTCTATGACAACCAATCCATTATTATATAAATACATATTCTGATAACGTAGCCTCAACGAAGGGGCTTACCTCCGTAACTTTCAATGTCATCAATCACTTTCTTCTGTCAATACCATTCTTCTGCTGCAATCAAGGGTTAGTATAAGGAATCTCATTTCCTATGGCTTAGCTCTATCGCACGATCTTAGAGATGAAAGAAGAGTAACCATCCTAAATGCCCTGTAGCCTCCTGTTTATAGATGTGGCGCGCAACACACCATAAACAAGACTCTACTAGACACTACTCGTAGACACTTCCTAGGACTGAACTGCTCTGATACCACTTTTGTCATGACCCGACAAGGGGCCATGATGGGTACCCAGGGCCAACCACCGAGCACCGCTCATACCATTACCCATCGCACTCATCAAACGTTCATTCATTAATCTTATACACAAGTCATAGGAAAAACCATTTTTTCACTTCGAAACATAATTACCTTTATATACATAAGCCCTTCAGCTATCAAAATAATATACATACAATAAGGACATCGTGAGACCACACTACCCACACATACATATCTACGAGCCTCTACTAGAGTACTAGACATATGGACGGGACAGGACCCCGTCGTGCCCAAAACATATATGTACACAAAATAGTAAATCAATGGCACCTCCGAAATAATGGAGTGCTCTAAAAAGTCTGCTTATCGGCTTCTATAAATCTGGGTCGCCTCCCTGTCTACCTATGGGTATGAACACAGCGTCCAAAGAAAAGAACGTCAGCAAGAGCATTGTACTGAGTATGTAAGGCGTGAATAAAATGAACATAATAAAGAAATCATAAGACATGAGACGAGGATATAACCTGCTTAACTTTTAAGAGTAAGTGCATTTTCATCATATCACATATACCATGAAATCACATATATCATCATATCACGTTTATCATATCACATATGTCCTCATCGTTAACCTGCGTCCGGGTAACCATCATACGCCGCCCACTAGTGGTGGTCATGTCCGGCCCTCTAGGCACGGTGTACTCATACGCAGCCCACTAGTGGTGGTCATGTCCGGCCATTCAAGCACGGTGGAACCATAAGCAACCCGCCCTAGCAGTGACATGTCCGGCCATCTAGGCGCGGTGGAATCATATCATCACATATATCTCATAACTTATCATGAACTTTTCATAGAGCATGCATTAGAATTTAAAGATAATCTAAGAAAATCATATCCTATTCGTAGCATGAACTTCATAAAAACAATATCGTATGATAAGCTTATAATCTCTAAACTTAGGCTCATCATTACCATTATCGTATTTATGGCATATCTCTTACCTTTATCTCATATGAAATCCTCTATGAACATAGACTCGTAATTCTTCCGGAACATTTGTCATAGGGTATGCATTTGAGCTTATAGACGATCTATGACAATATCGGGGTGACATAAGGTCGAGAACTCCCGATTACATTATGGAGTGATCATATTCATTATATCTCACCATGAAGGAACTAACATTTTAAGTGTCACGACCCGACTAGGGGCCGCGACGAACACCCGGTGCTAGCCCACCCGGGCACCCCTTACGTACTTTTACACTTACATCTAGGTGAGCCACATATTTAAGCATACATTTCTAGTTATCAAACATACTAGTCTCATTGGACAACAATACCTTTATATCATCATTTACATCTATGCCCATGTCAATGTACATAAGCCGACGAGGCTAACAAAATGAAATCCAAAATATAGGCCGACAAGGCCGAACATATCTAACCATATACACATGTCTAAGAGCCTCTAAGGAGAGTATGTCATAACATATAGGCGGGACAGGACCCCGCTATGCCCATAATTATGTACACAAAAGAATAAGTACCCAAAAGCTATAGCTCCGAAGGAAGTGGAGCTCTGCTATGTAGTCCCGGAGAATGTAGCTATGAATCAAGTCTGTCTCCCTGGGCACCTGCGGGCATGACGCAGCATCCACAAATAAAAGGACGTCAGTACGAAGAATGTACTGATTAGGTAAAGCATGATCAATATCAATATAGAAGCATAATAAGCAACATAAGAAATATCATAAGATGGGAGATAGGGGAATCATCGTCATAAGCACTTACTTGCCTTACATAGGAACTTTCCATTTCGAGTGTGTGATTGTGTACATACATCCACATCCACATCCATATCCGCATTCACATCCGTACTCATTTACATACCTTATTCACATTCATATCATGTACATATTCTTATTCATAATCGTATCCTATTCGTATTCATACTCATATCTATATCATATACCTACCCATAGCATATACATATTCATGTCATACACATATCATTTACATAGCATACCTGACCGCGAAGGTTCGGTGTTTCACGTACCCGACCATAGCTAGGCTCGGTGATCGTACATGTTATAGCCCGTACTTCATACATACAAATGATTTGAAGAAGCCGTGGAATGTTTCGAGCAAGATCGTTTCCAAAACTATTTTAATGCGCAAGTGGGTTATGAAAGTTAATTAGGAATATCGTTGATATGGAATATTGAGAAAGACTAAGGGAGAAGAGGAAAATTCACAAAATGGCCCATGGTAACATCATGGAAGTCTAAGGGTAAAATGGTAATTTCACAAGCGTTCAAGAATGTTCATGAAAAAAAATCCCAAGTTGGTCGTGTGGCATGTGTTGCATATGTCCACATTTCTATCAATTAGTGGGGGCCTAATTATAACTTTTAAGGACATATGGACCAAAGCTTACAAAGGAAGACACTTAGTCTTCTTTATTCATTTTTAAGAAAATTAAAGAAAATGGAAGAATTCTCTAGGAAAATAAACAAAGGAGCATGTGGCCATTTCATAAGTGAAGGGAGCAAAGTGTAAATATAGATGGAATAAGGTGTACAAAAGCAGACACTTGGTCTTCTTTGACCAAGTGAGGAAATTTAAGAAAAGAAAAGAAAAATCAAGAAAAAAGAGGAAAACTCTAGAAGAAAAAGGAAAGGGCTATGTGCCAAAATTTTCTTAATTGAGGGACTAAAGCATAAATATGGAAAGGTGGTGGAAGGCATGTATATATATAAGGGTCATCTTTTAACTGAAGGAAATAGGAAAGAAAGACACAAAAACAAAAAAAAAAAACAAAAGAGAGAGAGGGGTGGAGGTTTCGGCCATGGCTAGCAAAATCTAGCCATGGAAAATTGATAAGGAAAAAATATTTCCTCCTAATATTCTAGCTCATTTGGAGGTCCTCTACAACATGGAGTGATTGTTGGAGGAGGTAGAACACTTGTGGTGCAAGATGGGAACCCTATGCCAAGAGAGAAGTTGAAGAAAAAAAGTAAGCTTTCATCTCTTTTGTGTGCTGTGGATGGTTCATATATGTTGTAGGTTGAAGGAATGAATGAACTAAGTGAAAATATGTGAGTTGTATGTTGGCCAAATATATGTGTGATGTTGGATTGAAATGATGAATTAATGTTATTTAGTAATTTGATTGTCGAGTTGTGGATGATAGTTGTAGCCAAGTATTATGTTGCATGAGTTGGTCGTATGTGTGCTTTGTGTGCATGAGAAGAACGAGTTGATTTTATGTAGTATGTTATTGTTGTGGAAATGTCTAGAGATGGATGAAAATGCATGAAAATATGTAAGAAGTGGTTATGGTCAATTAATAGGTGTTTTGGTAAGTTAACGAAAATTGATGTTATTTGACATTCTAGTTGTCGCCGTTACGGATTATGTGATGAAGAATGAAGGTTGTTGTTGGAGTTAGCATACACGAATTATGATGATATACATGGTTGCTGTTGAGTTGGAAGGTTTCGGGTAAAGTAATATGTTGATTGTGTTGTTGAAAGTTATGTGAATTGAATTGAATAGAATTGGATATTGAAATGTTGCTAGAAACATTGTTGGTATTGTTGATCGTTTGGCCGGGTTGAATTCCCGGATTGTTGTTGGTTAAAATTGGGTAAGTTGAAGTTTTGGAGATGGTGTATTTATAGGGGAAGTGCTGCCGAAATTTCGGTAGACAAATGTTACCTTAAGATTCCACTTCTAAATGTTCTAATCAAGGTTTGGTAAATGTGACCAAATTGTAGATTTTGGCGGATTTGCAACTTGAATTTGGAGTAGCATGAGGAGCGGAAAAAGGTATGTAAGGTTTTATCCTTTCTTCTTTGGCATGTCTTAGACATACTAGGTTGGATATGAACCTCGGGGACAACTCTATTCTCCGGAATCCGCACCTAAAGTTTCCCCTTTTTCATTCACTAGAATTGAATTAGAAAGGGTGCGAAATGCTGGAAAAACCTCCTAAACATCTAGAACTTGCATAAATATGACCCGACTAACTTAAAACCCTCACAAGTGACGTCATGAAAGGTAATGTACGTAAATTTGGTACGCCGCCTCATTTGACCCGAGGTGGGCCCATTGTTCCCGGATTTTTCTTATCGCTCCGTTATCAAGTGACAAGTACTGCAACTATTCTAATGAAAATATTTCTATGATGATAATGAAAACGATGATGTAAGGAAGAGAATATGTCTATGATAAGTATGACAAGAATGATTCCATGACTAAGAGTCTTGAGCTAAGGATTCAATATGAGTATGAAAGTAACAAACTAGTTCTTGACCTTAAATCCTAATCCTTAGTTATGACACTATCTTCTAAAGATTCCAAAGCAGATGAATTGATTTCTATGACATCCATGACTTCATTCTATGTTTCTTTCAACGCTATTCTCCGTTGATAGTCTCGCCTTAAAATACTCGTTCCTTCAAGGTGAGACAAAGCGATCACGATTGTTCCATAATGTAATCGGAGGTCACCGACCTTACGTCACTCCGTTGGATACATTATTTTCTTTGGGCTCTCCTGCATGCTTATATGACATAAGTATATGAGATATGAATATGTACATGGGGTGGGGAAAGGGATACATGGGGAAATGGGAAGAGAAACATGTTTCATTGCCACCTGGTCAGTTGGCGTTATCATCCCGGATGCGGGATGCCCGGACGCGAGATATATGGGCGAGCCGACGTATTTCGGCGCTATGTGAGCGAGCCGACATTGTTCGGTGCTATGATATGACATGACATGATATGATATGATATGACATGATATGACATGATACGATATGATATGATATGATATGATATGACATGATATGATATGATATGACATGACATGATATGATATGACATGATATGACATGATATGACATGATATGATATGATATGATATGACATGATATGATATGACATGACATGATATGACGTGACCAGATAAAGCATGCATGGCATCCGCCCTCAGGGGCACTCATATGTTCAGGTTACTCTTTGTCCCATGATATGCTCAGACAGAAGTACACCGTGCCTATATGGTTGGGCAGTTTACATGTGAATATTTATATGTCGTTTCAAAAAGGGAAAGTTAGCTTACATGATATCTGCCTTAAGAGGCAAACAGTGGTACAAGTTACGTTCTTACTATATACTATTCTCTATGTCTTCTACCATGATCTTATGTTATTACTCTTGCCTTACATACTCAGTACATTGTTCGTACTGACCCCTCTTTTTCGGGGGCTGCGTTCATGCCGCGCAGGTACACCCAGACGAGTTGAAGCTAGCATAGGAGATGTTCCAGCGAGGTTGGTAGGCTCCACTTGTTCTGGAGTGCTACCGAGTCAGAGTATATGAGCCACGATGTTTTTGTTAGATGTTAGAGACTTTGCAGACAGAGTCGTGGGTATAGAGTGTCAGCTTTGTAGACGGTTTCGCCAGCCAATATGTTATTATGTTTCATGTCACGGGTCCCACATGATGATAGACTGTACTTATGAAAAGAAGAAAAAATTTAGAGCTTACTATGTATTCTATTCTTGATTGATACAAGAGTTTGTTTATGTAATAAGAGTTAGCGGGTTCGCTCGGCTCCAGATATGGGGTCGGGTGCCCAACACACCCTAGTAAGGTCGGGGTGTGACAAAGTGGTATCAGAGCAGGTCGGTCTAAGGGATGTCTGTAAAGTCGTGTCCGGTACAGTCCTGTTTATGAGTGTGAAGCCGGCCACATTTATAAACAGGAGGCTGTGGGGCATCTAGGGATTGTTGACCTTCTTTCTGTCTTAGATCGTGCGATAGAGCCAAGTCATAGGAAATAAGATTCCTTATACTAACCGTCGATTTTCGCAGACGCTTAATGGTAACGAAAGAAGACAAGTGACGAGATGGCAAGTTACAAAGGTAAGCCTGGATAATTGTTCTGTTACTTGGAGCTGGAAGTTCTGATGGCTGGAAAATGTCATATAGCCATATGTTTTGCGAAGTATTGCCGATATTTGCGATGTACTGATTTTAAATAGTAGGAGTGATACAAGAGTTTGTTTATGTAATAAGAGTTAGCGGGTTCGCTCGGCTCCAGATATGGGGTCGGGTGCCCATCACACCCTAGTAAGGTCGGGGTGTGACAGTACATACCTGGCCAACCAAGGCTCAGTGTTACACATACCTGGCCCTACCAAGGCTCGGTGTTGTCCGTACCCAACTGCACTGGTGCGCGCACGTTACATAAACATACATACATATTACCCGGCCTTATAAGCTCGGGGTCCCATAGTAGTCATACATAGATACATATACATAATAGCTCATAATCATCTTTACTATTATCATCACTATCATCATCGTCATCGTCATCGTTATCGACATCGCTATTACCATTATAGTCGTTATCAATACCATTATCACTATTATCATCATTCATTACCTATATCTTTGTAGGCGTACTCGTCATATTAGGAACTTAGTACAATCGTAGCATATCAAGAATCGTGAGCTTACTAGCTCGGAAGATCGAATCATTTGAAGGACATGATAGACTTATAGAAGATTTAAATGTTTGGCCAAAGAACCATGCCTTATGAAAGAAGGGTTAGCCTTACATACCTTTCCGTTCAACTATTCTATACTTGCACGTTCTCCCTTGAAGCTCACGTTTCTACCTTCATTAAAGTCATACTATCATTAGAAATCAATAGCTAGTATACATGACTAAAACTAGAGAAAATCGGCCAGCATCTCCTTTATTTATACGACATTCCTCCATAACGTATAACAACTCCCAAATGTCAATAATACATTCACAATACTATAACAATAGTCATTATTCATCCACATTATCCACATATCTCAATTCACTTTCAATCACTCATATCCATGGTCATAACACACGACTACGTTCATTCATATACATTTCCTATCTCATGTTATCAACGTCATTTATAACCTATTTATATCATAACACATTAAGAATCATGACTCAATTCAAACTATTACTCAAAATGGCACTATTCCACATTCATGACCCATTTTTCTATACCCTTCTACAATCTAAGTAATTAAACTCTCAAATACCTTAAACAACATAGAAATTCCATAAATATTACCTTAGATGTAGTAGGAACAAGCCTTGGATGGTAATACTTCACTTGAGCAAAAACCCTAGTTCATCTCCAATGAGATTTCTTGACTTGAATGATCTTTAATGGATTCTCTTACACTTGATTCACTTAGTTTATGTTGTTGATCACTAATACCTCTTGAATTCTTGTGGAATAAATGTAGAGAGATGTTTTAGAGAGAAGGGGTGTGATATAGTAATGAAATGAAATAAATCTTGAATCCCTTATTTAATGAACAAAACTGTCCCCGACCATATATACGGACCAACATACGGTCCGTACATTTTATACGGGCCGTATGTTTGGTCCAGAAAGGTATGACATTTTGGGCTGATTATACAGTCCCAACATACGGACCGTATAATTTATACGGCCAGTATGTTTTGCCGTATACCCAGTGATTCCGAAGCTCGTTTCGTCGACTCGTTTGATCTCCAATCCTTATGGAACCTTCTTAGCACTTGTTCAACACCTCAATACCACTCTAAGTGACGTTATCACTCTTCTCCAAGACATCATTAAACCCTCGTTACTCGTAATTCCTCTCCGATACCTATCGTATACCTTGCCTTCTCTTGGCCAATTTTCTTCCCCCATCTCTAACATCTTTGAAATCTTATCTAGAGTCATCGAATGTCGTTTCTTACTTATTGAAATACCGTATAATCGTGCTCTTTACTAGTCTATTCACTTGTGCATCAACGAATTTTTTTTTCGAGGTGTAACATTCTCCCCCCCCCCCCCCCCCCCCCCCTTAAGAACATTCGTCCTCGAATGTTAAGCACTCGGGGATCCTACGAAAATTTCGCCAGAGTTTCCCTTATAATATGGCACTACCATCCTGTCACAACAACCCATAATAACAATGCCTCACAGGGCCACAACATAATAGCAATGGAATTTGGCCACACACGACCCAAATGCATAAAAAGGAAAACATATGTTATGATCTTGATGTCTCATCTTAGCCCTCTTCCGGGGGCTGAAATAAGTGCGGGTACTTGGATCCCATAATCCTTTCCGCTTCCCACGCCATTTCTTCTCGTTTATTGCTTCTCCATAAAACCTTAACTGAGGTCACCTCTCTTTTTCTAAGCCTCCGTACTTGCCTATCTAGTATGGAAATGGGTACCTCTTCATAAGTCAGCTTTTCCGTCACTTGAACATCATTTACTGCTACGATTCTGGTAGGGTCTCCAACACATTTACGAAGCATCGAGACATGGAAAACTGGATGAACTGACTCTAAATCATGAGGTAGATCTAAATCATAAGGCACTTTGCCTACCCTGCGTGCAATTTCATAAGGCCCAATATATTGGGGACTAAGCTTCCCCTTTTTGCCAAATCTCATCACACCCTTCATTGGTGACACTTTCAAGAATACCCAATCTTTCACTTGGAACTCTAAGTCTCTTCGACGATAATCCGCATAGGACTTATGACGACTTTGGGCTGCTAACAACCGATCTTGTATGAGCTTAACCTTCTCTATGGCTTGCTGGACCAAGTCTGGTCCTATCAATTTAGCCTCTCCTGTTTCAAACCACCCAATTGGGGATCTACACTTTCGCCCATATGAAGCTTCATACGCTGCCATTTGAATGCTAGAATGATAACTATTGTTGTAAGCAAATTCAATGAGTGGCAAGTGATCATCCCAATTTCCACCAAACTCTATCATACATGCCCGCAACATATCTTCAAGGGTCTGAATGGTACGCTCAGCTTGTCCATCAGTCTGCGGGTGAAATAACGTGCTAAGGCTCACTTGGGTCCCTAAACCCTCTTGGAAGGACTTCCGAAAATTTGCCGTAAACTGGGTTCCTCTGTCTGAGATAATAGATGTTAGAACACCATGGAGTCGCACTATATCTTTAACATAAAGCCTTGCATAATCTTCTGCTACATATGTCGTTCTGACCGGTGAGAAATGAGCTGACTTAGTGAGTCTATCCACAATCACCGATATAGAATCTTACGTCGAGAACGAGGTAAGCTTGTAATGAAGTCCATGTTAATCACTTCCCACTTCCAAGTTGGGATTTCTATGGCTTGCAACAATCCGCCCGACTTTTGGTGCTCGATTTTTACTTCTTGACAGTTGGTACATTGAGCTACAAATTCTACTATATCCTTCTTCATCTCATTCCACCAATATATAGACTTAAGATCATGATACATTTTCGTTGCTCCAGGGTGAACAGAATAACGGGAACAATGAGCTTCTCTCAATATCTGGTGGCGTAAACCTGCCACATGGGGAACACATAATCTTCCTCGACATCGAAGAACTCCGTCTTCTGAAATATCAAACGATGACTCCTCTTTCTGAGGGAATGTATCTCTGTAATGCATTAGCATGGAATCTTCGTATTGTCGCTCTTTCACTTCCGCTACTAGCGACGAGACTGCTGAATTCTGAATAGTAGTTCCCCTGCTACCTGAGTCCACTACTCGAACTCCTAGGCTAGCTAACTGCAGGAGCTCACGAGCCATTTCTCTTTTTTCTGGTCGTACATCACACAAACTTCCCATAGATCTGCGGCTAAGAGCATCAGCCACAACATTTGCCTTTCCGGGGTAATATAAGATCTCAACATCAAAATCTTTTAGCAATTCCAACCATCGTCGTTGCCGTAAATTCAACTCTTTCTGCTTGAAGATATATTGAAGACTCTTGTGATCTGTATAAATATCCACGTGGACACCATATAAATAATGCCTCCATATCTTTAATGCATGAACCACGGCAGCCAATTCTAGATCATGGGTTGGATAATTTTTCTCATGTTTCTGCAATTGCCTCGAAGCATACAAAAATCACCTTACCATGTTGCATCAATACACAGCCTAGCCCAATACCTGAAGCATCACAATATACATTTCCAACCCCTATGGAAGTGTCAGGACGGGGGCAGAAGTCAATCTATCTTTTAACTCATGGAAACTACGTTCACTAGCATCTGCCCATTGGAACTTTGCTGACTTCTGAGACAACTTTGTGAGCGGTGCAGAAATAGAAGAAAAACCCTCAACAAATCTCCTGTAATAACCTGCTAAGCCCAGAAAGCTACGAACCTCCGTAGGAGTTGTAGGCCTCGGCCATGTCTTCACGGCCTCAATCTTTTGACTATCTACCCGAATACCATCGGCTGCAACAATGTGTCCCAGAAATGATACTAAGTTCAAACAAAACTCACACTTAGAAAATCTTGCAAACAACTCTAGAGTTTGATGAACTTTAAGGACAGTACGCAAATGATCTGCATGTTCTGCCTCGGATCTAGAATACACCAAGATATCGTCGATGAATACAATCACAAATAGATCTAGGACGGGCCTGAACACATTTTTCATCAAATCCATAAATACTGTCGGTGCATTAGTTAGCCTAAATGACATTACCCGAAACTCAAAATGACCATATCTTGTTCTGAAGGCTGTCTTAGGGATATCTTTCTCCCTAACTCTCACTTGGTGATACCCGGACCTCAAATCTATCTTTGAAAACCATTTGGCACCTTGTAATTGATCAAATAAGTCATCAATCCTCGGGAGAGGATATTTATTCTTTATTGTCACCTTATTAAATTGTCGATAATCGATGCACATTCTCAAGGAGCCATCTTTCTTTCGGACAAACAATACGGGTGCTCCCCACGGGGATGAACTAGGCCTAATAAAGCCTTTCTCAAGAAAGTCCTTCAATTGCCCCTTCCACTCTTTCAATTCTACGGGAGCTATTCCATATGGAGGAATTGATATAGGCTTGGTGTCCGGCAACACATCTGTTACACCTCGGAAAATTTTCTTTGAGCATACAATGAATAGACCAATGAAGAGTAAGAGTGTACGATGTTTTACGAAGAAGGGAATGACTGCACATGAGTTTTGAAAACGCGAAGGTTGCAAATTTGCATTTTGGCCCAGTGGTCATAAAACAGAATACGGCCCGTAAAGTGATTTACGGATCGTAAAGTGCCATCGTCTTCCAACTATCAAAATTTCAACTTTCTGCCAAATGTCTAAATGGTTAAATACGACCCAGAATACGAACCGTAAATCGAAATACGGCCCGTAAACTGCGACCGTAAACCACCATGACTCTAGCAAACCTTTTTGGTTCTGTTATGCTTAAATACGGTCGCGAAAGACGGACAGTAAACCAGAATACGACCCGTAAAGTAGGTTTACGACCACTGTACACCTCAGTCACTGTTCATTCCGGATTAGATTTTAAGTTATTAAAAAGAGACCTAAGCTCATTCAATTCATTTCATTCCACGATATTTCTCTCAAGAAGCCTCTAGAATACTCTCTACTCTTCATCACAAGAAAACCAAAGGAAATTAGTGATCAACTACATGAAACCCACGAAATCAAGTGTAAGAATCACACTAAAGTTCATCTTTCTCAAGAAAACCCAAAAGGATTGAAGTAGGGTTTTGGTGCTAGAGGAGAAACTCCACCCATGACTTGTTCAACCATCGTCTAAGGTAAGTTTTATGACTAAAATATGTTGTTTAAGGTATTGGAAGGTTAAGATACTTGAATTGTAGAAAAACGTAGGAGATGGGTCATTAATGAGTGAATAGTGTCATGTTTGGATGGTAGTTTGATTGAATCATAAATGTTGGAGTGTTGTGATTGTGAATATGTTATAAATAACATTTAGACCATGAAATAAGCATGATGCATGAGAAAACGCTATAGTAAGCTATAACCATGAATGTTGAGAAATCGAAAAGAAATGGTGGATTGTGACCAATGTATATAAATGATGATTGTTGATGGCAATTTCGTGAATGTAGATGTGAGCATTTGGGAGTCGATATAGAATACGAGAAAAGTAGTAGAAACAAAGGAAGTGCTGCACAATTTTCTCTAGAAATGGTAACGCATTCTTATGGTTGATTAACTAATGTTAATACGAATTCTCTCGTGAAGGTAGCGACGTGACATTGAAGGACAACAAGTCAATGATAGCTTAGCTAAACGACAAAGGTATGTGAGGCTAGTCCCTTCTTTCTAATGGCATGAATCCTATAGCGTAACTTCTTTCTTATCAATGAGCCTATGTACATAGTTAGCTACACAAGGTAATGAGTTAAAGTATATGGAGTCTAATGATGTTATTTATCTCTTACACTCACCTTATATGCTAGTTCCTTCAAGTTGAGGCAGAATGTCCATGATTGGTCCATAATGCAGTCGGGGGATCACGACCTTACGTCACCCCGATAGAGTATGGTTGATCTTGAGCCTTATGTATGTATTATGATAAGCTAAGCATACTGTGATAAGTATATGATGATACTACTATTACACCACGCCTATTTGGCCGCGCAGTCACCGCCAAGGTGGGCAGCTATATGATACACCATGGCCAAATGGCATGGGCAGACAGCACTAGTGGGCGGCATGAGATGGTACCCCGGACGCGGGAGGCCTGGAAGCAGGCCCATGTTATGATTATCACACCGATCCGATATGGACGGGTAGTTTATACATTATGCATATATGATATGATGATGAGCATGAGTAAGACAGCATGACTTGTGTTCTTATAGTTGGCAGTTATATTCTGATGTTCCGTATGAGTATCTTCTTTACATCATTGTCTTATTTCGTTGTTTATGACTCTCATACTCAGTACAATATTCGTACTGACGTCCATTTTCTTTGGACGCTGTGTTCATGCCCACAGGTAGACAGGGAGGAGAGCTCGATCCAGATCCGTAGTAGCTGTCAGCTGACTGGAAGCCCTCCATTGTCCCGGAGGTGTTTATGATTATTCTTTTTTGTATATATATATATAGCCATGTATATATATTTTTGGGCACGACGGGCTCTTGTCCCGTCCCTATGTTCAGTACTCCAATAGAGGCTCGTAGATACGCAGTGTGGGTTAGATGGTCTCACGAGATGATATTATATGTATATATTATTTTGATGAGGCAAATGCATTTAAAGAGTAATTATGTTTCCATATAAAATATGAGTTTCCTACAATTTGAGTATAAAACTGACGAAAGACCATTAAATGAGCAAGATAAGTAGTGGCACGAGTGGTGCTCGGTGGCTAGCCCTGGGTACCCGTAACGGCCCCTAGCTGGGTCGTGATAAAAGTAGTATCAGAGCAGTTCGGTCCTAGGAAGTTTCTACGAGCAGTGTCTAGTAGAGTCTTGTTTATGGTGTGTTGCGCGCCACATCAATAAACAAGAGGCTACAGGGCATTTAGGAAAAATGACCATCTTTCTTCTATGAGATAGTGCGATAAAGCCATGTGTAAGATTTTATCCTCCCTAATAGTGTGTTATGATTTCAGAATGCCGCCGAAGGGAAAGGCTACAGTTGTCCAAAAGGGCAAGACTACGGCAAAGAGGCGGGTAGATAGTGAGCCTCCGGTGAATATAGATCAAGGCGAATCACATAACGAGGCCTTGTCTAACACTTCATCTACCCCGCCCAATGTGAGAGAACAAGGAGGAGCCCCAGCTCCAATTCCTCCGCCGGCTTCTTCGGGTTAACAAATAACCGAGGCCATCTAGTTATTGACACAATTGGTTGCCGCACAGGCACAATGACAGAATGTGGGTTCAAACGATCGGGCAGCGAGTACAAAGGCCCGTGATTTTATGAGTTTAAATCCTCCGGAATTCATCGGGTCAAAGCCGGATGAAGACCCGCAAAGTTTTGTAGATGAGATGTTAAGGACATTGAAGATTGTCCATGCCTCCGAGACCGAATCCGTGGAGTTGGCATCTTATAGACTCCGAGATGTGGCGGTGTTATGGTACAACAACTGGGTATTATCAAGAGGAGAGAACGCGCCTTCTATGGTTTGGCAAGAGATTGTAGATGCTTGTATTCATCACTATTTTCCACCCGAGGTTCGTCGAGCTAGAGCGGATAGATTTCTGAATTTGAGGCAAGGAAACATGAGTGCCCGGGAGTATAGCATGCATTTTAATTCTTTGGCTAGATATGCTCCGACTATGGTGGCCGACATGGGAGACCGGGTACATAGATTTGTGAGTGGTCTATGGCCACATCTATTAAGAAATTGTTTGACAGCTTCCTTGCAAGAACAACAACAACAAAGAGGTGACCGTGATATCGATAGAAGGCAAGGCAAGAGGGCCAGATCCATGGGAGCTAGCGGTGATCATAGAGGGGGATCAAGGAAAACATATTCTCGGTACTCAGGCCAGTCAGTGACGAGTGCACCTCCTTGATTCGCAGGTAGGAGACTTGATCGCTCCTTTTGTTCAGGACAGGGCCAAAGTTCTAGGGCTTCAGATTCCCAGCTCAGGGAAGATTATAGTCAGAGGAGACCCCCAGTGCCGCGATGCAACCAATGCGACAGATTACATTCCGGACAGTGTCGTCGGGGTTCGGATTCCTGTTATACTTATGGTCAGGTGGGGCATATGATGAGAGATTGCCCGTCGGTGAGTGGTAGAGCTGGAGTTCAGCCTACAGGTTCAGCAGCTGGTTCTTCCTCAGCATGCCGGGCAGGGCAGGCTCCCTAGATGACAGCAGGCCGAGGTAGAGGCCGAGGGGCAGCATCTACTTCAGGTGCCACTCAACCCCGTGTATATGCTTTAGCCGGCCGACAGGATCTCGAGTCCTCTCCGGATGTAGTTACAGGTATATTGTCTATATTCTCCCGTGATGTGTATGCATTGATAGATCCGGGTTCTACATTCTCTTATATTACTCCATATGTTGCTGGTTGTATTGGGGTGAAACCCAAGTCAATTAGACCTTTTGAGGTACTCACTCCGGTTGGTGATCCCGTGATAGCAAGGCAAGTGTACAAAAGTTGTGTCATTGTGATATGTGATCGTCAGACCAAAGCTGATTTGATCAAGCTGAAAATGATAGATTTCGATGTAATCATGGGTATGGATTGGTTGGCCTCGTGTTATGCAAATGTTGATTGTCGCACAAAAGTGGTTCAATTTCAATTTCCGGGAGAGCCCGTGCTTGAGTGGAAAGGTAATGCAGCATCGCTAAAGGGCAGGTTTATTTCCTACCTTAAGGCAAGGAAGATGATAGCCAAGGGTTATATTTATCATCTAGTTCGGGTTCATGACACCGAGGCAAAGTTGCCAACTTTCCAGTCAGTTCTGGTAGTGAATGAATTCGCAGATGTGTTTCCAGACGAGCTTCCAGGTCTTCCACCAGAAAAATAGATTGACTTCGCCATTGATGTGTTGCCGGACACCAAGCCCATTTCTATTCCTCCTTATCGAATAGCCCCGACAGAATTAAAGGAGCTAAAGGCGCAGTTGAAGGACCTGCTCGAGAAGGGGTTTATTAGAACCAGTTCATCACCGTGGGGAGCGCCGGTCTTGTTTGTGAGAAAGAAAGACGGGTCCTTGCCAATGTGCATCGACTATAGGCAATTGAACAAAGTAACAATAAAGAACAAATATCCTCTTCCGAGGATTGATGATATATTTGATCAACTATAGGGTGCCAAGTGGTTTTCTAAAATAGATTTGAGGTCGGGCTATCATCAAGTGAGGGTTAGAGATGTGGATATTCCCAAGACAGCCTTCAGAATGAGATATGGCCACTATGAATTTTGGGTGATGTCATTTGGGCTGACTAATGCTCCGGCTGTATTTATGAATCTGATGAACAACATATTTAGGCCTCTCTTGGATCTATTTGTGATAGTGTTTATTGATGATATTCTGGTGTATTCTAGCACGGAATCGGAACATGCTAATCATTTGCGAATCGTTCTTGGCATTCTTCGACCCCGAGAATTGTATGCAAAATTTTCAAAATGCGAGTTTTGGCAAAATTCTGTAACATTTTTGGGCCATATTATTTCAAATGATGGCATTCAAGTCAACACTAAGAAAATTAAAGCTGTGAAGACTTGGCCAAGGCCTACGATGCCTACAGAAGTTCGTAGTTTTCTGGGTTTGGCAGGATACTATAGAAGATTCGTAGAGGGGTTCTCGTCTATTTCAGCCCCATTGACGAAGCTAACCCAGAAGTCAGCAAAATTTTAGTGGAATGATGCTTGTGAACGCAGCTTTCAAGAGTTGAAAGACAGGTTGACCTCAGCTCCGATCTTAACACTTCCAGAAGGGTCAGATGGCTATGTGGTGTATTGTGACGCTTTCGGTGTCGGATTAGGGTGTGTATTGATGCATCATGGTAAAGTTATTGCATATTCTTCGAGGCAATTACGGAAACATGAAAGGAATTATCCGACTCATGATCTCGAATTGGCTGCAGTTATTCATGCCTTAAAAATATGGAGGCATTATTTATATGGTGTGCACGTTGATATCTATACAGATCACAAGAGTCTTCAGTACATTTTCAAACAGAAGGAGTTGAATTTACGGCAGAGACGGTGGTTACAATTATTGAAAGACTACCATGTGAACATTTTGTACCACCCCGGGAAAGCGAATGTAGTAGCCGATGCGCTTAGCCGCCGATCAATGGGCAGCTTATGTGAAGTCCCTCCGGAAAGGAAAGAGATGGTTCAAGAACTTCACCGACTAGCTAATCTGGGAGTGCGAGTAATTGATTCGGGTGATGCAGGTATTAGTATCAAAGATTCCACAATTTCATCCTTGGATAGGGAAGTAAGAGAACGACAATATGAAGACTCCCAATTTTGCCATTATAGAGACCTATCTCATTAAAAAGAAAAGTCTCTGTTTGAAGTTTCTATAGATGGGATTCTTAGATACCGAGGCAGGCTATGTGTGTCGAATGTGGTGGAATTGCGTCGACGAATTCTAGAAGAAGCACATTGTTCCCGGTATTCTATTCATCCAGGTACAACCAAAATATATCATGATCTCAAGATGATGTACTGGTGGGATGTCATTAAGAGAGACATAGCAGAATTTGTAGCACAATGTCCAAATTGCCAACAAGTAAAAGTTGAACATTAGAAGCCAGGAGGCTTACTGTAAGCAATGGAAATCCCCACTTGGAAATGGGAAGCGATCAACATGGATTTCATCGTGGGATTACCCCGTGCCCGTAGCAAGTATGATTCTATATGGGTGATCGTGGATAGACTGACGAAAGCAGCCAATTTTCTTCCAGTTAGGACCACGTACTCAGCAGAAGACTATGCGAGGTTGTATCTCAAAGAAATTGTGCGACTCCATGGAATTCTATTGTCTATTATCACAGATAGAGGAGCACAATTTACAGCTAAGTTCTGGAAGTCTTTTCAAGAAGGTTTGGGCACGCAAGTGAAGTTTACCACGGCATTTCATCCGCAAACTGATGGGCAAGCCGAACGTACCATTCAAACCTTAGAAGATATGCTACGAGCATGTGTGCTGGATTTCGGTGGTAGCTGGGATGATCACTTACCCCTTACTGAGTTCGCATACAACAGTAGCTACCATTCTAGTATACAAATGGCTCTATATGAATCTTTATATGGAAGAAAGTGTAGATCTCCAATTGGATGGTTTGAAACCAGAGAAACACAATTGATAGGCCCTGAATTAATTCAACAAGTGGTGGAAAAAGTCAAGGTGATCCAAGATCGGTTGTTGACAGCCCAAAGTTGCCAAAAGTCCTATGCGGACAACCGCCGACGAGACTTCAAATTAATTATTGGGTATTTTTGAAAGTGTCACCAATGAAAGGGGTGATGAGATTTGGCAAGAAAGGGAAGCTAAGTCCCAGATACATTGGACCCTACAAAATCATCCACAAGGTGGATCAGGTAGCCTATGAATTGGATTTGCCTTCGGGAACTTGAACCAGTCCATCCAGTCTTCCATGTTTCGATGCTCTATAAGTGTATTGGAGATCCTACAAAGATTTTCCCGATAAACGATGTTCAAATAACGGAAAAGCTAACCTATGAAGAAATGCCTATTGCCATCCTAGATAGGCAAGTGCGAAAGCTTCGAAATAAAGAAGTAGCTCCAGTCAAAGTGTTGTGGCGAAATAATAACTGGGAAGAGATGACTTGGGAAACGGAAGAGAGTATGAAATCTAAGTACCCGCAATTATTCCAACCCTCAGAGGAAATTCAAGGTGGAACGCCAATAATATAAGGTATGTATGCATTAAATGAAGTGTAATAATTGTAGTATCTGAATACCCATATTTCCATCATTTCTCAAAAATTCTATTGTGTTGTGGCCCTGTGAGGAAGTGATGTGATATTATGGGTTGTTGTGGCAGGATGGTAGTGCCATATTATAAAGGAAACTCTGGCGAAATATTTCTAGAATCCCCGATGATCTAACATTCTAGGACGATTGTTCCCAAAAGGGGGGAAGAATGTTACACCTCGAAAAGTTTTCCGTGAGCATACAATGAATAGACCAACGAAAAGTAAGAGTGTACGATGTTTTACTAAGAAGGGAATGACTGCCCATGAGTTTTGAAAACGCGAAGGTTGCAGATTTGCATTTCGGCCCAGTGGTCGTAAAACAGAATACGGCCCGTAAAGTGATTTACGGACCGTAAAGTGACATCGTCTTCCAACTATCAAAATTTCAACTTTCTGCCAAATGTCTAAATGGTTAAATACGACCCAGAATACGGACCGTAAATCGAAATACGGCCCGTAAACTGTGACCGTAAACCACCATGACTCTAGCAAACCTTTCTGGTTCTGTTATGCTTAAATACGGTCGTGAAGGACGGACAGTAAACCATAATACGGCCCGTAAAGTGGGTTTACGACCACTGTACACCTCAGTCACTGTTCATTCCGGATTAGATTTTAAGTTATTAAAAAGAGACCTAAGCTCATTCAATTCATTTCATTCCACGATATTTCTCTCAAGAAGCCTCTAGAATACTCTCTACTCTTCATCACAAGAAAACCAAAGGAAATTAGTGATCAACTACATGAAACCCACGAAATTAAGTGTAAGAATCACACTAAAGTTCATCTTTCTCAAGAAAACCCAAAAGGAGTGAAGTAGGATTTTGGTGCTAGAGCAGAAACTCCACTCAAGACTTGTTCAACCATCATCTAAGGTAGGTTTTATGACTAAACTATGTTGTTTAAGGTATTGGAAGGTTAAGATACTTGAATTATAGAAAAACGTAGGAGATGGGTCATTAATGAGTGAATAGTATCATGTTTGGATGGTAGTTGGATTGAATCATAAATGTTGGAGTGTTGTGATTGTGAATACGTTATAAATAACATTTAGACCATGAAATAAGCGTGATATATGAGAAAACGCTATAGTAAGCTATAACCATGAATGTGGAGAAATCGAAGAGAAATGGTGGATTGTGGCCAATGTATATAAATGATGATTGTTGATGGCAATATCGTTAATGTAGATGTGAGCATTTGGGAGTCGATACAGAATACGGGAAAAGTAGTAGAAACAAGGGAAGTGCTGCCCAATTTTCTCTAGAAATGGTAACGCATTTTTATGGTTGATTAACTAATGTTAATACGAATTCTCTCGTAAAGGTAGCGACGTGACATTGAAGGAGAACAAGTGAACGATAGCTTAGCTAAACGACAAAGGTATGTGAGGCTAGTCCGTTCTTTCTAATGGCATGAATCCTATAGCGTAACTTCTTTCTTATCTATGAGCCTATATCCATAGTTAGCTACACAAGGTAATGAGTTAAAGTATATGGAGTCTAATGATGTTATTTATCGCTTACACTCACCTTATATGCTAGTTCTTTCAAGGTGAGGCAGAATGTCCATGATTGTTCCATAATGCAGTCGGGGGATCACGACCTTACGTCACCCCGATAGAGTATGGTTGATCTTGAGCCTTATGTATGTATTATGATAAGCTAAGCATATTGTGATAAGCATATGATGATACTACTATTACACCGCACCTATTTGGCCACGCAGTCACCGCCAAGGCGAGCAACTATATGATACACCATGGCCAAATGGCATGGGCAGACAGCACTAGTGGGCGGCATAAGATGGTACCCCGGACGCGGGAGGCCTGGACGCAGGCTCATGTTATGATTATCACACCAATCCGATATGGACGGGCAGTTTATACATTATGCATATATGATATGATGATGTGCATGAGTAAGACAGCATGACTTGTTTTCTTATACTTGGCAGTTAGATTCTGATATTCCATATGAGTATCTTCTTTACATCATTGTCTTATTTCGTTGTTTATGCCTCTCATACTCAGTACAATATTCGTACTGACGTCCGTTTTCTTTGGACGCTGTGTTCATGCCCACAGGTAGACAGGGAGGAGAGCTCGATCCAGATCCGTAGTAGCTGTCAGCTGACTGGAAGCCCTCCATTGTCCCGGAGGTGCTTATGATTATTCTTTTGTGTATATATATATATAGCCATGTATATGTATTTTTGGGCACGACGGGGTCTTGTCCCGTCCCTATGTTCAGTACTCCAGTAGAGGCTCGTAGATACGTAGTGCGGGTTAGATGGTCTCACGAGATGCTATTATATGTATATATTATTTTGATGAGGCAAATAAATTTAAAGAGTAATTATGTTTCCATATAAAATATGATTTTCCTACAATTTGAGTATAAAGCTGACGAAAGACCATTAAGTAAGCAAGATAAGTAGTGGCACGAGTGGTGCTCGGTGGCTAGCCCTGGGTACCCGTCACGGCCCCTAGCTGGGTCGTGACCACATCAATAGCGAAATCAATCTCCCGCTCAGGAGGAAGTCCTGGAATCTCTTCCGGGAACACATCCGGAAATTCATTTACTACAGGAACTGACTGAAGAGTTGGCGATTCAGCTTCTGCATCTTGAACCCGAACTAGATGATAGATACATCCTTTCGTGATCATTTTCCTTGCCTTTAGATAGGAAATAAGCCTACCTCTTGGTGACGCAGTGTTCCCTTTCCATTCTAAAACTGGTTCTCCTGGAAATTGGAAACGAACCATTTTCATTCTACAATCAACATTGGCATAGCAAGAAGCCAACCAATCCATGCCCATAATGACATCAAAGTCTATCATTTTTGGCTCATGCAAGTCGACCATAGTACGACAGTCACAAATCATAACTATACAATTTTTATATACTCGGCTAGCTATTACTGATTCACCAACGGGTGTAGACACCTCAAAAGGTTTGATCGACTCCGGTTCGACTCTAAATCGACCCGTAATATATGGAGTAACATATGACAAAGTAGAGCTCGGATCAACCAAAGCATAGACATCATGAGAAAGTACCGATAATATACGTGTGACCACGTCAGGAGAAGACTCAAGATCTTGGCGTCCATCCAAAGCATAAATACGGTGCTGCGGACCGCTAGAACTGGGAACTCTCCCTCTGCCTCTACCATGGTCGACTGGCACATGTGAACCTGGCCCCATAGGGCGCATAGAAGATGAAGATCCGGCTAATGACCCTGAAGGCTGGGTCCTACCTCTACCATGAATCGAGGGGCAATCACGCATAATATGGCATGGTCGACCAAATGAATAACAAGCCTCTGAACCAGATCGGCACTGACCCCAATGTAACTTCCCACACTGGGAATATCCTGGTACGGGTGGCCTCGCCTGATCCGAATCACCTCTGAACTGAGACCCCAAAAAACTCTGACTCGGCCCGGAACGAGTAGATCTATCAAATCTCTAGCCTGAAAACCGTGGAGGTGCACTGGTCATAGAATAGCCTGAATGCCTAGAAAACTGCTGTTTGTGCTCACCTCTGAACTCGCTCATCGGACCCGAAGATCTGGCCCTCTTTCCATGTACCCTATCATGCTCACGTTCACTTCTTTGTTGTTGCAGACTTTCTTCTAAGGTCTGAGCATGGGCCTGAATACGTGCAATTTCCATATTGTCCTGAAGGGACGCAGTCAAGCACCTATCCATCAAATGTGGCCCTAGGCCCTTCACAAATCGGTGTACCCGGTAACCCATATCTGCTACCATAGCCGAAGCATACCTAGCCAAAGAATTAAAGCGGAGACTATACTCTAAAGCACTCATGCTGCCTTGCCTCCGATTCTAGAACTTATCGGCTCTAGCTCGCCGAACTTCTGGAGGCCTATAGTGTCGGAGGAAAGCATCAACGAACTCTTGCCATATCGGGGGAGGTGCATTGGCTCCCCGTGAAACCATCCAAACCGTGTACCAATGGATCGAGACATCCCTCAATCTATATGACGCTAACTCCACCGATTCGGTGTCCGAAGCATGTATCAATCGAAGAGTCCTCAAAATACCATCGATAAAGTCCTGAGGGTCCTCATCCAGCTTTAACCCAAAGAATTCCAGAGGGTTCAAGGTAATGAAGTCACAGGCCCTTGCGCTAACAGCCCTATCACCCTGCCCTGTACTTTGCCGCTGAGTCTGGGCAGCAACCAATTGAGTAAGCAAATGTATGGCCTCTTTTACATCTTGGCCTGAATCGTCCGGTGGAGGAGCCGGAGGTGCTGGAGCTAGGGCTGAGGCTCCCTCACGCTCCTCTAATATAGGTACTGAACGGGAGGACTGAGATTGAGCCGCACTCTAGGACTCACTTTCCTCTACTACCGGTGGCGGTGCTCTTTCAGCCCGCTTTTCTGCCATCGTCTTGCCCTTTTGGGCTGCCGTAGCCTTTCTCTTTACAGGCATTTCTGAAATACACAACACACGGTTAAGGAATGAGAAGTTCTTACATCATAGCTCTATCGCACGATTCTTATGAAGAAAGAAGGTCATTTACTCCTAAAATGCCCGCAGCTTCTTGTTTATAACTGTGGCGCGCAACACACCCATAACCAAGACTCTACTGGACACGGCTCGTAGACACACCCTAGGACAGAACTGCTCTGATACCACTTTTGTCACGAACCGACTAGGGGCCGCGACGAGCACCCGGTGCTAGCCCACCCGGGCACCCCTTACGTACTTTTACACTTACATCTAGTTGAGCCACATATTTAAGCATACATTTCTATTTATCAAACATACTAGTCTCATTGGACAACAATACCTTTATATCATCATTGACATCTATGCCCATGTCAATGTAAATAAGACGACGAGGCTAACAAAATGAAATCCAAAATATAGGCCGACAAGGACGAACATATCTAACCATATACACATGTCTAAGAGCCTCTAAGGAGAGTATGTCGTAACATATAGGCGGGACAGGACCCCGCTATGCCCATAATTATGTACACAAAAGAATAAGTACCCAAAAGCTATAGCTCCGAAGGAAGTGGAGCTCTGCTATGTAGTCCCGGAGAATGTAGCTATGGATCAAATCTGTCTCCCCGGGCACCTGCGGGCATGACACAACGTCTACAAATAATAGGACGTCAGTACGAAGAATGTACTGAGAAGGTAAAGCATAATCAATATCAATATAGAAGCATAATAAGCAACATAAGAAATATAATAAGATGGGAGATTGTGGAATCATCGTCATAAGCACTTACTTGCCTTACATAGGAACTTTCCATTTCGAGTGTGTGATTGTGTACATATATCCGCATCCATATCCGTATTCATATCCGTACTCATTTACATATCCTTATTAACATTCATATCATGTACATATTCTTATTCGTAATCGTATCCTATTCGTATTCATACTCATATCTATATCATATACCTACCCATAGCATATACATATTCTTGTCATACACAATGCATTTACATAGCATACCCGACTGCGAAGGTTCGGTGTTTCACGTACCCGACCAAAGCTAGGCTCGGTGATCGTACATACCTGGCCAACCAAGGCTCAGTGTTACACATACCTGGCCCAACCAAGGCTCAGTGTTGTCCTACCCAACTGCAGTGGTGCGCACGCGTTACATAAATATACATACATATTCTACCCGGCCTTATAAGCTCGGGGTCCCATAGTAGTCATACATAGATACATATACATAATAGCTCATAAGCATCTTTACTATTATCATCATTATCATCATCGTCATCGTTATCGTCATCGCTATTACCATGATAGTCGTTATCAATACCATTATCACTATTATCGTCATTCATTACCTCTATCTTTGTAGGCGTATTCATCATATGAGGAACTTAGTACAATCGTAGCAGATCAAGAATCGTGAGCTTACTAGCTAGAAAGATCGAATCATTTGAAGGACATCATAGACTTATAGAAGATTTAGATGTTTGGCCAAAGAACCATGCCTTATGAAAGAAGGGTTAGCCTTACATACCTTTCCGTTCAACTATTCTACACTTGCACGTTCTCCCCCGAAGCAAACGTTTCTACCTTCATTAAAGTGATACTATCATTAGAAATCGATAGCTAGTATACATGACTAAAACTAGAGAAAATCGGACAGCATCTCCTATATTTATACGACATTTCACCATAACGTATATCAACTCCCAAACATCAATAATACATTCACAATACTATAATAATAGTCATTATTCATCCACATTATCCACATTTCTCAATTCGCTTTCAATCACCCATATCCATGGTCATAACACACGACTACGTTCATTCACATACATTGTCTATCTCATGTTATCAACACCATTTATAACCTATTTATATCACAACACATTAAGAATGATGACTCAATTCAAACTATTACTCAAAATGGCACTATTCCACATTCATGACCCATTTCTCTATACCCTTCTACAATCCAAGTATTTCAACTCTCAAATACCTTAAATAAAATAGAAATGCCATAAATCTTACCTTAGATATAGTAGGAACAAGCCTTGGATGGTAATACTTCACTTGAGCAAAAACCCTAGTTCATCTCCAATGAGATTTCTTGACTTGAATGATCTTTAATGGGTTCTCTTACACTTGATTCACTTAGTTTATGTTGTTGATCACTAATACCTCTTGAATTCTTATGGAATAAATTTAGAGAGATGTTTTAGATAGAAGGGGTGTGATATAGGAATGAAATGAAATAAATCTTGAATCCCTTATTTAATGAACAAAACTGTCCCCGACCATATATACTGACCAACATACGGTCCGTACATTTTATACGGGCCGTATGTTTGGTCTAGAAAGGTATGACATTCTGGGATGATTATACGGTCTCAACATACGGACCGTATAATTTATACGGCCAGTATATTTGGCCGTATAATCCCCAGTGATTCCGAAGCTCGTTTCTTCGACTCGTTTGATCTCCAATCCTTATGGAACCTTCTTAGCACTTGTTCAACACCTTAATACCACTCTAAGGGATGTTATCACTCTTCTCCAAGACATCATTAAACCCTCTTTAACTCGTTAATCATAATTCCTCTTCGATACCTATCGTATGCCTTGCCTTCTCTTGGACAACTTTCTTCCCCCATCTCTAACATCTTCGAATCTTATCTAGAGTCATCGAATGTCGTTTCTTACTTATTGAAATACCGTATACTTTTGCGCTTCACTAGTCTATTCGCTTGTGCATCAACGGAATTTTTTTTCGAGGTGTAACATTCTCCCCCCCCCCCCCCGTTAAGAACATTCGTCCTCGAATGTTAAGCACTCGGGGATCCTACGAAAATTTCACCAGAGTTTCCCTTATAATATGGCACTACCATCCTGTCACAACAACCCATAATAACAATGCCTCACAGGGCCACAACATAATAGCAATGGAATTTGGCCACACACGACCCAAATGCATAAAAAGGAAAACATATGTTATGATCTTGATGTCTCATCTTAGCCCTCTTCCGGGGGCTGAAATAAGTGCGGGTACTTGGATCCCATAATCCTTTCCGCTTCCCACGCCATTTCTTCTCGTTTATTGCTTCTCCATAAAACCTTAACTGAGGTCACCTCTCTTTTTCTAAGCCTCCGTACTTGCCTATCTAGTATGGCAATAGGTACCTCTTCATAAGTCAGCTTTTCCGTCACTTGAACATCATTTACTGGCACGATTCTGGTAGGGTCTCCAACACATTTATGAAGCATCGAGATATGGAAAACTGGATGAACTGACTCTAAATCAGGAGGTAGATCTAATTCATTAGCCACTTTGCCTGCCTTGCGCGCAATTTCATAAGGCCCAATATATCTGGGACTAAGCTTCCCCTTTTTGACAAATCTCATCACACCCTTCATTGGTGACACTTTCAAGAATACCCAATCTTTCACTTGGAACTCTAAGTCTCTTCGACGATTATCCGCATAGGACTTTTGATGACTTTGGGCTGCTAACAACCAATCTTGTATAAGCTTAACCTTCTCTATGGCTTGCTGGACCAAGTCTGGTCCTATAAATTTAGCCTCTCCTGTTTCAAACCACCCAATTGGGGATCTACACTTTCGCCCATATAGAGCTTCATACGGTGCCATTTGAATGCTAGAATGATAACTATTGTTGTAAGAAAATTCAATGAGTGGAAAGTGATCATCCCAATTTCCTCCAAAATCTATCATACATGCCCGCAACATATCTTCAAGGGTCTGAATGGTACGCTCAGCTTGTCCATCAGTCTGCGGGTGAAATGCCGTGCTAAGGTTCACTTGGGTCCCTAAACCCTCTTGGAAGGACTTCCAAAAATTGGTCGTAAACTTGGTTCCTCTGTCTGAGATAATAGATGTTGGAACACCATGGAGTCGCACTATCTCTTTGACATAAAGCCTTGCATAATCTTCCGCTACATATGTCGTTCTGACCGGTGCGAAATGAGCTGACTTAGTGAGTCTATCCACAATCACCCGTATAGAATCATACTTACGTCAAGAACGGGGTAAGCCTGTAATGAAGTCCATGCTAATCACTTCCCACTTCTAAGTTGGGATTTCTATAGCTTGCAACAATCCGCCCGACTTTTGGTGCTCGATTTTTACTTGTTGACAGTTAGGACATTGAGCTACAAATTCTGCTATATCCTTCCTCATCCCATTCCACCAGTATATAGACTTAAGATCATGATACATTTTCGTTGCTCCGGGGTGAACAGAATAACGGGAACAATGAACTTCTCTCTATATCTGGTGGCGTAAACCTGCCAGATCGGGAACACATAATCTACCTCGACATCGAAGAACTCCCTCTTCTGAAATATCAAAAGATGACTCCTCTTTCTGAGGGAGTGTATCTCTGTAATACATTAGCATGGAATCTTCGTATTGTCGCTCTTTCACTTCCGCTACTAGCGACGAAACTGCTGAATTCTGAATAGTAGTTCCCCTGCTACCTGAGTCCACTACTCGAACTCCTAGGCTAGCTAACTGCAGGAGCTCGCGAGCCATTTCTCTTTTTTCTGGTCGTACATCACACAAACTTCCCATATATCTGCGGCTAAGAGCATCGGCCACAACATTTGCCTTTCCGGGGTGATATAAGATCTCAATATCATAATCTTTTAGCAATTCCAACCATCGTCGTAGTCGTAAATTCAACTCTTTCTGCTTGAAGATATACTGAAGACTTTTGTGATCTGTATAAATATCCACATGGACACCGTATAAATAATGCCTCCATATCTTTAATGCATGAACCACGGCAGCCAATTCTAGATCATGGGTTGGATAATTCTTCTCATGTTTTCGCAATTGCCTCAAAGCATACGTAATCACCTTACCATGTTGCATCAATACATAGCCTAGCCCAATACCTGAAGCATCGCAATATACAACATAACCTCCTAACCCCTCTGGAAGTGTCAGGACGGGGGCAGAAGTCAATCTATCATTTAACTCTTGGAAACTACGTTCACAAGCATCTGTCCATTGGAACTTTGCTGACTTCTGAGTCAACTTTGTGAGCGGTGCAGAAATAGAAGAAAAACCCTCAACGAATCTCCTGTAATAACCTGTTAAGCCCAGAAAGCTACGAAACTCCATAGGAGTTGTAGGCCACGACCAAGTCTTCACGGCCTCAATCTTTTGACTATCTACCCGAATACCATCGGCTGCAACAATGTGTCCCAGAAATGTTACTGAGTTCAACCAAAACTCACACTTAGAAAATTTTGCAAACAACTCTCGAGTTTGAAGAACTTTAAGGACAGTACGCAAATGATCCGCATGTTCTGCCTCGGATCTAGAATACACCAAGATATCGTCGATGAATACAATCACAAATAGATCTAGGAAGGGCATGAACACATTGTTCATCAAATCCATAAATACTGCTGGTGCATTAGTTAGCCCAAATGACATTACCCGGAACTTATAATGACCATATATTGTTCTGAAGGCTGTCTTAGGGATATCTTTCTCCCTAACTCTCACTTGGTGATACCCGGACCTCAAATCTATCTTTGAAAACCATTTGGCACCTTATAATTGATCAAATAAGTCATCAATCCTCGGGAGAGGATATTTATTCTTAATCGTCACCTTATTCAATTGCCGATAATCTATGCACATTCTCAAGGAGCCATCTTTCTTTCAGACAAACTATACGCGTGCTCCCCACGGGGATGAACTAGGCCCAATAAATCCTTTCTCAAGCAAGTCCTTCAATTGCTCCTTCAACTCTTTCAATTCTGCAGGAGCCATTCTATATGGAGGAATAGATATAGGCTTGGAGTCCGGCAACACATCAATAGAGAAATCAATCTCCCGCTCAGGAGGAAGGCCTGGAAGCTCTTCCGGGAACACATCCGGAAATTCATTTACTAAAGGAGTTGACTGAAGAGTTGGCGATTCAGCTTCTACATCTTGAACCCGAACTAGATGATAAATACATCCTTTCGTGATCATTTTCCTTGCCTTTAGATAGGATATAAACCTACCTCGTGGTGACGCAGTGTTCCCTTTCCATTCTAAAACTGGTTCTCCCGAAAATTGGAAACGAACCATTTTCATTCTACAGTCAACATTGGCATAGCAAGAAGCCAACCAATCCATGCCCATAATGACATCAAAGTCTATCATTTTTAGCTCATGCATGTCAACCATAGTACGACGGTCACAAATCATAACTATACAGTATCTATATACTCGGCTAGCTATTACTGATTCACCAACGGGTGTAGACACCTCAAAAGGTTTAATCGACTCCGGTTCGACTCTAAATCGACCTGCAATATATGGAGTAACATATGAAAATGTGGAGCCCGGATCAATCAAAGCATATACATCATGAGAAAATACTGATAATATACCTGTGACCACATCAGGAGAAGACTCCAGATCTTAGCGTCCAGCCAAAGCATAAATACGGTGCTGCGGACCGCTAGAACTGGGAACTCTCCCTCTGCCTCTACCATGGCCGACTGGCACATGTGAACTTGGCCCCATAGGGCGCCTAAAAGATGAAGATCCAGCTATTGACCCTGAAGGCTGGGTCCTACCTCTACCATGAATCGAGGGGCAATCACGCACAATATGGCCTGGACGACCACATGAATAACAAGCCTCTGAACCCGATCGGCACTGACCCCAATGTAACTTCCCACACTGGGAACATCGTGGTACGGGTGGCCTCGCCTGACCCGAATCACCTCTGAACTGAGACCCCGAAAAACTATGACTCGGCCCGGAACGAGTAGATCTATCAAATCTCTGGCCTGAAAACCGTGGAGGTACACTGGTCATAGAATAGCCTGAATGCCTAAAAAACTGCTGCCTGTGCCCACCTCTGAAGTCGCTCATCGTACCCAAAGATCTGGCCCTCTTTCCATGTCCCCTATCATGCTCACGTTCACTTCTTTGTTGTTGCAGACTTTCTTCTATGTTCTGAGCATTGGCCTGAATGCATGCAATATCCATATTGTCCTGAAGGGACGCAGTCAAGCACCTATCCATCAAATGTGGCCCTAGGCCCTTCACAAATCGGTGTACCCGTTCACCCATATCTGCTACCATGGCCGAAGCATACCTGGATCAGTAGCTTCGTAGGAATGTCATATCATGAGCTTTAGGACTTCTAGACTTAGATTCATCATCAGTATTGTCATGCTCATAACGTATCTCTTTTCTTTATCTTGTATGAAGCTCTTTGTGATCGTAGACTCATAATTTCCGATATGTAGGAAAATCAAGGAAAGATAGGAGGATTCATGCCATAGGAGTGATGCCCTAGAAAGAAGGTACTAGCCTTACATACCTCTTTCATTTAACAATTCCATCGCTTGATTGTTCTCCTTCAATGCTCACGTTTCTACCTTCAAGACAATTCGCATTAACATTAGCTAATCGATTTTATGAACGTGCTTACTAAAGCTAGAGAAAATTGGGTAGCATTTCCTTAGTTTATACAACTTTCCTTATATATCATATATTAATTCCCAAACGTCTGTAATAATATTCACAACATTATAACCAATAATCTTCATTCATCTACATTACCCACATTCCACAATTTCACTTCAACTCATCCATAATCATGGTCGTAGTATACCAGTACGTTTTCTCATATGTAATGCTTATCCCATGTTCTAAATGTCACTTATAGCATGCTTACAATCACAACATATCAATATTCATGATTCCCTCCAAACTACTACTCAAAATCTCATTATTCCTATCTTTGTGTCCCATTTTCTATCTCCTTCCACAATCTAAGTCTTTCAACCTCTCATTACCTTAAGATACATGAAAAGATCATAAAAATTACCTTAGATAGTGTAGGAATAAGCTGTTACACCCGTATCTTCGAAGAGCACTTATCAAATTTGAAACATAAGTACGTTGAGTTAGGGTTAAGTAAAATCACTTTGGAATATAAGGAGCAAGCATTATTAAGTATATTTTAAGGAAATGAGTGGAAGAAATGAAGTAGTACGACTTCGGAGAAAGGATGGGTAATGTTTTGTGTGAACATTTTGGTCCAACGCAACAAACCGCTCATCGATAGGACATCGGAGTAGAGAATTATGTACGTTACAAGTTCAGGTGACAGAGTAGAAACGCGTGCGACAGTACCGACCTGCTACAGTAAAATGCTACAGTGAACCCGCCTCGAATTTGACCCTTATAAAAAGGGTAATAACCCCTTTTTTCACCAGATTTGCCCAGAAATTTCCAGAAAATTGAAGAGAGAGAAGGGGGGGGGGATCACAAAGTGAGCAATTTTCAAGCGAGGAGTATTAATCGAAGCTCGGATAAACGCATGGATGTGATTCTTGTATGGTTTTGCGGTGTATTCAAGGTAGATATTGAATATATCTCTATTTTAACAAGAATAAGGTATGAATCTCCTATTATTAATGTTAATTTTGGTTTATTTACGGAGATAAAGTCATTAAATAATTGTATAGCGAGTTGGTTGGTTGTGGAAATTGGGAAAACTTCGTGTGGGATGTTTTATGGTACATATTGTTGTTGGAAATGATGTTGTTGATGTTGGTATTGTTTTTGTGTTGTTGGTTGTTGGATTATGATTTCGGGCTAGGCATATAAATAGGGGAGATGCTACCCGATTTTCGGCAGAATATAAAGTAGTTTAAATTGAAAGCTTAGTACACGTATGCAACGATGAGTCTAACGATAGTGTGAATTCTCTCAAATGTAGATTTACGAGTACGGACAGATAAGCGTAGAAAATTGGAGGCCGAACAGGTATGTTAAGGCTCGTCCCTTTCTTTCAAAGGCATGATTCCGATGTTATGGCTTCATAAATGTTTCCATATCTTCCTCGTTTTCAAAAGTTAGATATTTATGACTCCAAGGCATAATTCCTTTCCTAATAATTCATAGTTTTTTTCCAAAATGTTCGTATTTTCTAAATCAGAGATTTATGGCTCCATGAGCTCTTATGATAACAACGATGAACCTGTTTTCACAATCATAATGATGATGCCAAACATGAGAATATTTTCCTACCTTGATTATGATGATGATGATTCTGATTTTAAAGGTTCCAAGTTTACGATTTCAATGACGATATAAGAATGTTGAGCTATTTCTTGATTTCTCAATTTTATTCATGGATGATGACTATTTTTTAAAGATTCCAAAGTATATGAATTGACGCCTTATGAGATTTATGATCTTATTCTATGTTTTCTCTTGATGCTATTCTTCATTGACAATCTCACCTTATAATAATTGTTCCTTCAAGGCGAGATAAAGCGATGATGATTATTCCATAATATAATCGGAGGTTACCGACCTTACGTCACTCCGATAGAGACATAACTTTCCTTGGGCTCTCCTACATGCTGCTTATGTGATATATGTATATGTATATGGGGAAATGGGAAAAAGGTACACATGTGGCGCTATAGACGCATTGCCACCTGATCAGTTAGTGTAACTTATCATCCTGGACGCGGGATGCCCGGACGCGGAACATATGTGGCTAAATGGATCGAAGCCGACGCCTCGGCATATTGTCTGTATATATGAACAAGAAATGTTTTTCAAAGGAAGCTAAGCATGCATGGCATCCGCCTTAAGAGGCACTCATATGTACAGGTTACTCTTTTATCTTACGATATGTTCTGTATTTCCATTCTGTTATTATTCATACTTTACATCCCTTACTATGTTACTATTCATGCCTTACATACTCGGTACATTATTTGTACTGACGTCCCTTCTGGTGGACGCTGCGTTCATGCCCAAGGACCAGGTAGCCAATCGGACGATTCACAGCAGTAGGACCTTTCCTCAGCAGCAGTCAGTACGCTCCATTGATCCGGAGGTACACCCCTTTGGGCCTGCTATTCGTTTACGTATATATATGGGTACGGCAGGGCCTTGTCTTGTCATTTCTACTGTTTGTACTCCATAGAGGTCTGTAGACAGTGATATGTATTTGTGCTGTTATGCAGCCCCGTCAACACTTATTTTGTTGTACAGTATATATATGTGGCGGCCAAATCGGCTCACGCTGTTATTGTTAGTGTTTATGTTTATATGTATGCGTTGGCCGTGAGTTCCCGGTACGGTGTTTCTTATGTTGATTGTTCGGGAGACAGTCCAACTCAGTTACAGATTATGTATGGGCCCAGGATAGTCAGTGAGAGGTAAATACAGACATAGGAGTGTTTGACCAGCAATGGTCGGGCACTTGTTGCGGCCCATCAGTTTAGGTCGTGACATAAGCCTTGAGTGGAAAAACTTCACTTGAGCCAAAACCCTAGTTCCTTTCCAATGGAATTTCTTGACTTGGATGAACTCTAATGAGTTTCTTACACTTGATTTCCTTGGTTTGATGAAGTTGATCCTTACTCTCTCTTGGATTCTTGTAGGTGAAGTGTGGAGAAATGTTCTAGAGAGTTCAAGAGAGAAGGGGAGTGAAGAGGAAATGAAACGAAATGAACTTGATCCCCTTATTAATAATACACAATCTGTCCCGTCTTATTTCTACGGACCAACATATGGTCTGTATAAATTATACTGACCGTATGTCTGGCCGTAGATTTGGTCAAGTGAATGCTGCCAATCTGGGCTAAATATACGGCCTAACATACGGCCAGTATAATTTATACGGCCAGTATGTTGGGCCGTATAATGCTCAGCTATTCCGATTTCGTTCTCGTCGACTCGTTTTATCTCCAGTCCTTATGGAACCTTCTTAACACTTGTTTAACACCTCATTAACAATCTAAGGTACGTTATTGATCTTCTCCAAAACATCATTAAGTCATCATTGATTCGTTACTAATAAATCCTTTCTGATACATAACGTATGCCTTGCCTTTCTTGGCAAACTTTCTTCTATTACCTCGAATGCCTTCGAAATCTCAATCAGGATCATCCAATGTTATTTCGTACTTATTGAAACATTGTATACTTCATGCCCCTCATTAGTCTATCCACTGTGCATCAACGAAATTTTTTCCGAGGTGTAATATGATCTTGTTTGTAAAATTGCTGAGACTGATTGGTCTCAGATCTGAGAAATTTTGCACCTGCTCTTTCTTAGGGATAAGAATCAGATTTGTATGAGTGATGAATCTTGGTAGTTCTTGCCCCACAAAGAATGTCGTCACCATATCCACCACACCTAATTTGACTATCTCCCAACATAATTGAAAGAACAATCCTCTGAATCCATCAGGACCACAAGCACTTTCTCCATTCAAGGCAAATACAGCTTCTTTGACTTTTACTTTAGTTGGTAGCATCTCCAGGGTATGATTATGATCTTCTGTGACCAGGGTAGGGATATGCTTTAGTAAACCAAACTTAGAAAGAATTCTATCTTCTTCGAACTGCTTCTGATAACATATGACTGCTTCTTGTGAGATCTCCTCTTGATTGGTTAGACAATTTCCATCAGCATCTTGGATATTATCCACTCTGAGCTTCTTTCTCCTCCCTTTTACATAAGCATGCAAGAACTTTGAGTTTCTGTCTCAATCTTGAAACCATGTTAGTCCTGATTTCTGTGCCCAAAACTGTTCTTCCAAGTGTAAGAATCTACTAAGGTCTGCCTGCACCCTATGTAGTCTCTCTCTATTCTGTACTGTTGGAGATGTTTCAAACTTCTCCTCATGGACTTTGATTACCTCTTCCGGTGATGCAATTTGCTGAAAAATATTGCCATATGTGTTCTTGCTCCCATTTCTCAATGCATTCTTTACCTTTTTGAACTTGTGATGAAACTTGGTAAATGGATTTCCTTCAAAATCTATACACTAGTGTTGCTTGACAATTTCCTAGAAACTCTCATGTTGGACCCAAAAATTCAAGAACTTAAAACGTTTCATGATCACCTCAGTAGTTGTGGAACACTGTAGTTCCAAAGGAGAATGATCAGATCCCTTTTTTATCACATGAGTTACCTTCATGGTGGGCATTACATCTAGCAATTTATCATTACAAACCATCTTGTCCAACCTTTTAAAAATGCATGCTTCTTCAGCTCTTCCATTCCACCATGTATATGTGCCAACTACATATCCAAGATCCTATAAACCACAACTGCTAAGACAGTGATTGAAATCTGCTACTTCATTATACAAGACTGGAAGACCTCCTAATTTTTCCTCTTCTATAGATATGACATTGAAGTCACCTCCCACTAGCCAAGGTAAATCAAAAGGATTAGAAACCTGGCTAATGGAATCCCATAGCATTCTTCTTTCTCCAGCATCATAAGAGGCATACACCACTGTTAAGACTATATGACAGTTTAAACTTTGGTGAAACAACTTAAAAGTAATCTGTTGTTCACTGTCTATCTCCACTCAACCCTGTACATCCTCTGAGAGGAATAACCAGATTTTGCTTGAAATATTGACAAAAGTTGTTTCCAAAACTAACTTTCTTCTAAATATTTCTACTTGTTCAACATCTTCAAAAGGTTCCATCAGACCAATAATATTGTATCTATTTCTTCTATTCAGATTAGTTAATCTCTCAAAGGATTGCTGAGTATTAACTCATCTGATGTTCCACAATAAGAACTTATTCATCATGATTAAGATTTCTTGGAGGCTACCTGCCTCTTTGATAATAGTTTGACAGGGGGAACAACTTCCTTCTGTCCTCCTTTTACTTTTCATTTTCTCATTTTCCTTGTCTATCTAAGAGAGAGATCTACTTCTCTTGACACCTGATCAATTTGAACATTAAGCAAATCTTCCTTAAGCTCCTGATCTTTTATTTCCTAAGGGGGATTACTTCTTGGAGTGTTTGGGACTAATCCACCAGGTTCCTTTGGATGATTAATAGGACTGATATATAAGGATTGCTCCTCAGTTCCTTCTTTTTCTGTCTTGTCCTCTTTCCACTTATCATGTTCACCCTTTTCCACCACTGCTTCTTGGCTTGTGCTAATAATTTGCCCATTTTCCTCTTGCCCCTCTACTGATTTTGCAGGCTTTCCATCTGTCTCTACTAATTCTGTGTTATTCTGGATTGCAGTATTATTGATGACCTGATCTTTTAGTTGATCAGTATTATCTCCTCCCTCATTGATCTTTGAGCCATTGCTTTCATCTTCATCAACTATTAGAACCTCCTTCTGATTTTGCAGCATACTATCTGACAGTTCCACTTGATCTTCAGCAGGAACACTACTCTTTACTTGCTTACCAAAAGATTTTTCTACCCAAGGTTTTGTTGATTCTTTTTCTGCTTCAGAGTTTTCTTTGTCTTGTTTCTCCATTTCCTCCAAGTTGATTTCCTTCTCATTTTGTTCATCAAGGACTGCAAAAGAATTATTAATTTGCACATCCTTACCAACATCATCAGCCTGAGAATTATTGAAGATTCTCTTATCCTTTACTATCCCCCAACCATTGATCATTCCTTCATGCTCCACCTTCTTGTTCATATTCTCTTGATTCCTCTACTGTGCCCTTTCATTCTTCCTCCTGCCATGATTACAAGTATCTTTTGCTGGCACTTCATTATTCATTGCTTTCTTCCCTTTATCCAA
This sequence comes from Lycium barbarum, assembly GCF_019175385.1. Taxonomy (NCBI): domain Eukaryota; kingdom Viridiplantae; phylum Streptophyta; class Magnoliopsida; order Solanales; family Solanaceae; genus Lycium; species Lycium barbarum. The sequence continues at coordinate 53,696,331 of NC_083345.1, read as the reverse complement.
CACAAGATTTGTGCACGTAGCATCCTTTGTCACCTGCCCTTGTTTTTTCATATTTGCATCAGTAAAACTTGTCTCTGAATGTTCTTCTTCCTTACTCTCCATAGCTAGTTTTGAATCTGGATAAAGTACAAAGCATTACTTCTCATTATGCCCTTGTAGTCTGCATGATTTACAATACATTGACATGTAATCATATTTAATATCAATCCAGTTTGCAATCATCTCTCCAGTGCCCGACCTTGTCATACCAACATTAATTGTTTTAGGGAAGTCTTTTAACAAATCAATCTCTACCTTCACCTTTGCACAACTAGGTCTCGAATTGTTCTTTGTTGCCATATCAATGTGAAAAGGTTTCCCTACTTCTTTAGCCATTGTAAAAAGAGACTCCTTCACAAAAACGTTAGGAGCTAATGAAGGAAAAGATATCCATGCAAGGGCAGTCTAGGTTTCATATTCAGGATGGAACCAAGGTTCCCATTTTTGCACTCTAATCTGGTAGAAACCATCCTTAGCCTTCAAGTAGTACGCAGGTTTGGACATGACATGAATATAGTCTTCCATGGATGATAATCTGAGGAGAAGATGTCGTTCACACAAGTATCCAATGGGGCACTCAGATTTTATCTCGCATTGAAGAGGGATTATTTTACGTAGTTCTCCAAGTACAGGCCATCCATATGAGAACTTACCTATCACTGTGTATTGAAGCTTCTCTTGTATTATCATTGCATTCACTTCCGCTTCATCCCACAACACTATAGGCTCACCATGCACATACGTTAAATACCCATATGTGATATCTTGCTTTTATATTTGATATCTAGAAACTAACTTTTCTTACCGTTGAGTTATTCTTATCTTATAGAAAAGGGTCGATTAGTGTAACATTGAAAGTTGGCATACTTCACAAATCCAAGGCCGCATTAGCATCCCTCTCAGACAAAGGAAAAGGCAAAATGACTGGTACCCTCAAAGAAGTAAGAAATGAGCTCGTTCTCCGCAACGGAGACACCTAGGACTCACAAGAGGCAGCATCCCAGGAGGATGTGACGGCAACATTATTAACTACCGTCACCACTCTCTAGGAAAAGGTAGCTAGAAGGGAGGCGGCTGATACTGAAAAGAATACCTCCACTGAAGGAAGGAGGCCCCCTCCTCCCTTCCCATCGTTAAGCTCTCCAATACCCGATCACTTTCCTGTCTACCCACCAAGAACCATGCCACCTCCACTAAACACTGCCAATCCAAACCATGCTGGCCCCTCTTGTTGTACCCCACCCACCAATTAAAAATACCTAATTCCCCTCATACCAAATCCCTCAGCCGCTATTCTTCAATCCGGTAAGCCAAGCACACGTACCAGCCCTACTGACTGGGCAAACCACCACTATCATATTTAACCATCCCACTTACCAAGTGTCCTTCTTCACTCCCAACATCCCAAAAGAATCTTTCCCGGGAAACAAGGAGTTTGATCATTACGAGGAAATGGAGAGGACTTAGAGGGCTGAACAAGACAGACGCGAGAAAGACATGGAGAGGAAGATAGAGGAGTTGCTGGAAAAATCCGATAAGTCAGCAATAAAGGCCACAGGCCTAAGGTATGACAACTTATGCATACACCCAGATTTAGACCTACCAGAAGGGTTCAAAATTCTTAAATTTGAAATGTTCAACAGGATGGGAAATACCAAAGCACACCTCCCTTCATAATGCGACCAGTTGGTCGGAGTGAAGAAGAATGAACCTTTGATCATGAGACTATTCAATCATAGCCTGACCGGTGAAGCAGCCGAATAGTTCACCACACAAGACATGCGCCAATGGCTCCTTTGGGAAGACATGGCAGAATCCTCTATGGAGAGATTGCGTTTCAATGTTGAAACCGTGCCGGACCGCTACTACCTCGAGAAGATCAAACAGAAGTCAATAGAGAACTATAGAGAATTCGCCAGCAGGTGGAGAGCCGAAGCAACCCGTGTGTAGCCGCCAATGTGTAAGGGACAGCTAGTCTCTGTGTTCATCAGGTCACAGGAACCTGATTTTTATGATGATGTTATCCATGGCCGGGAGGCCATTCTCTGAGTTGGTAAAAATGGGAGAGGCCATAGAAGATGGTCTTAAATCTGGAAAGATCATCAGTATCTTCAATAAAATGTCCGAACAGGCTGCTGTGGGAGTCTTCCGCAAAGAGAAAGAGGATGTGGCAAGCATATCTCAAAACATGACTCAAATTCCAATTTCTTCAACAAACTTACCTCCGCCGATTCATGTGACTCCAAAACCTTAAGGTACACACTTAAAGTTATCCAATGCCCTCCTTAACCTTATAAGGGCTTCATGTTAACTTTAGGCTTGCGTTAGTTTACTTATAATGCAAATGACGCAAAATTTCCAAGGTGTAACATTCCTCCCCTCTTAGGAACATTCGTCCTCGAATGTTAGTCTTTTAGGGATTCTACGAAAATTTCGCCAGAGTTTCTCCTATAATATGCCACTACAATCCTATCACAACAACTCAAAATATACAACTCCTTACAGGGCTATAATAATAACAACAATAGTGGCCACACATGACCAAGAAATCATAAAGAGAAGCATTACGCACCTGAAAACAATTGCGACTCTGTCAGAACCTCCTCTGGGAGTGGAAACAAATATGGATACCTGAACTTCATATCTCCCTCGGCTTCCCAAGTCATCTCTTCTCTATTATTGTTTCTGCTTAAAACTTTAACTGAAGCTACATCTTTAGTTTTGAGTCTCCGAACCTGCTTATCTAGAATGGCAATGGGAATTTCTTCGTAAGAAAATTGCTTGGTGACCTCGATATCATTCACAGGTACAATTTTGGAAGGGTCTCCCATACACTTATGAAGCATCGACACATGAAAAATCGGGTGGACTGACTCTAGGTTCGAAGGTAGATCTAACTCTTAAGCCACTCGGTCTACCTTGCGTACAATCTTGTAAGGCCCAATATACCGAGGGCTAAGCTTGCTCTTTTTACCAAATCTCATGACGCCCTTTATCGGGGACCCCTTCAAGAATATCCAGTCATTAACTTGGAACTCTAACTCTCGTCGACGATTATCCGCATAAGATTTCTGACAACTATGAGTTGTTAATAATCGATCCTGAATAAGCTTGACCTTTTCCATGGCTTGCTGGATCGAGTCTGGCCCTATTAACTTATTTTCTTCCACTTCGAACCACCCAACTGGTGATCTACACTTGCGCCCATATAAAGCCTCATACGGTGCCATTTGAATGCTGGAATGATAACTATTATTATAAGCAGTAAGTGATCATCCCAACTACCTCTAAAATCTAACATGCATGCCCGTAGCATATCCCCAAGGGTCTGAATGGTGCGCTCCGCTTGTCCATCAGTCTGTGGATGAAATGTTGTACTAAGACTTACTCGAGTCCCCAAACCTTCTTAGAAAGACTTCCAGAAATTAGCTGTGAACTAAGTTCCTCTGTCAGAAATAATGGATACTGGAACAACATGGAGTCATATTATCTCTTTCATATAAAGCTTTGCATAATCTTCAGCTGAGTATGTAGTTCTGACTGGTAGAAAATGAGCTAACTTCATAAGTCAGTCCACCATTACCCATATAGAATCATACTTACGCTAAGAACGAGGCAAGCCTGTAATAAAATTCATATTAATCACTTCCCTTTTCCAAGTCAAAATTTCCATAGCTTGCAACAGTCCCCAGGCTTCTGATACTCAATCTTTACCTGCTGACAGTTAGGACATTGAGCTACGAACTCTGCTATGTCTTTCTTCATTCCGTCCCACCAATATATGGATTTAAGATCATGATACATTTTTATCGCTCCCGGATGCACAGAATAACGGGAACAATGGGCTTCCTCCAAAATCTGATGACATAATCCTACAACATCAGGAAAACACAATGTGCCTCAACACCTGAGAACTCCATCTGTAGAAATTTCAAAGGATGAATTTTTCTTCTGAGGAAGTGTATTTCTATTATGAACTAATATGGGATCCTCATATTGGCGTTCTTTCACCTCAACCACCAATGACAAAACAACTAAATTCTGAATGGAACTTCCCATATTGCCCGAGTCTATTAACTGAACTCCTAGGCTAGCTAACTGCTAAAGCTCACGAGAAAACCCTCTTTTCTCTGGCTAAACATCACATAAGCTAACCATAGATCTATGGCTAAGAGCATCAACTACGACTTTTGCTTTCCCTGGGTGATATAGGATACTGACATCATAATCTTTCGACAGCTCCAACCATCGCCTTTGCCGCAAGTTCAACTCTTTCTGCTTGAAAATATACGGAAGGCTCTTATGATCTATATAAATATCAACATGCACACCATACAAATAATGCCTCCACATCTTCAATGCATGTCTCGTGTTTTCGCAATTGCCTTGAAGCATAAGTAATAACTTTACCATGCTGCATCAACACACAACCCAACCCAACACCTGAGGCATCACAATAAACAACGTAGGGCTCCAATCCTTCTAGAAGTGTTAGAATCGGGGCTGAATTCAATCTATCTTTCAGCTCCTGAAAATTGCACTTACAAGCATCCGTCCATTGAAATTTAGCTGTTTTCTGAGTCAACTTTGTCAATGGTGAAGAAATAGAAGAAATATCTTCTACAAATCTTCAGTAATAACCTGCCAGGCCCAGAAAACTACAAACCTCTGTAGGTGTTGTAGGTCTCAGCCAAGCCTTCACAGCTTTAATTTTCTGGGTATCTACCCAAATACCATCTGCTGAAATAATATGCCCCATAAAAGTCACATAATTCAATCAAAACTCACATTTTGAGAACTTTGCATACAACTCTTGAGCTTGAAGAATTCTAAGGACAGCACGTAGATGATCTGCATGCTCTGCCTCGGATCGAGAGTATACTAGGATATCGTCGATAAATAAAATCACAAATAAATCTAGAAAAAAGGCCTGAACACACTATTCATCAAATCCATGAATATCGCCGGTGCATTAGTTAATCCAAACGACATTACCCGAAACTCGAAATGACCATATCTAGTTCTGAAGGTTGTCTTGGGAATGTCCTTATACCTAACTCTCACCTGATGATACCTGAATCTTAAATCTATCTTTGAAAACCATTTAGCACCCTGCAATTGATCAAATAAATCATCAATCCTTGGAAGCGGATATTTATTCTTGATCGTCACCTTATTCAGCTGTCTATAATCAATACACATTTGCAAAGAGCCATCTTTCTTTCTTACAAATAACACAGGTGCTCCCCACGGTGACGAACTAGGCCTAATAAAGACTTTCTCAAGAAAATCCTTTAATTGCTCATTCAACTCTTTCAACTCTGTAGGAGCCATTCTATAAGGAGGAATAGATATGGGCTTAGTATCCGATAGCACATTAATAGCGAAATCAATCTCTCGTTCGGGTGGAAGGCTTGGAAGTTCATCCGAAAACACATCTGGAAACTCATTCACTACAAGGATAGATTGAAGAGTTGGCGTCTTTGCTTCCATATCCTGAACCTAGACTAAATGGTAAATATAACCCTTAGCAATCATCTTCCTTGCCTTGATATAGGAGACAAACCTACCTCTCGGAGACGCTGTATTACCCTTCCACTCTAAAACTAGTTCTCCAAGAAGCTGGAAACGAACCATTTTCTTTCTACAATCAACATTAGCATAACAAGAAGCCAACCAATCCATACCCATAATAACATCAAAATCTACCATTTTCACCTCAATCAAATCTGCCATAGTGCGACGGTCATAGACTATAATCACATAATTCTTATATACCCGATTAGCTATCGCTGGGTCACCAACCGTTGTAGACACTTCGAAAGGTTTAATTGGCTCAAGTTTCACCCCAATACGATCAGCAATATAAAGAGTAATATATGATAATGTAGAGCCTGGATCAATCAATGCATATACATCATAAGAAGATACTGATAATATACATGTGTCAACATCAGAGGAAGACTCGAGATCCTGTCACCCAGCCAATGCATAAATACGGTGCTGAGGACCACTCGAACTTGGCACTCCTCCTCTACCTCTACCTCTACCTCTACCATGACCTGCTGGTGTCTGTAAGCTTTGCCCCGGAGGTTGTGCCGATGACAACGAACTAGCTATTGATCTTGTAGGTTGAATCGTACCTCTACTATATGAGAATGGACACTCGTGCATAATATGGCCTGACTGGCCGCAAGCATAACAAACATCCAAACCTAATCGGCACTGTCCCCAATGTAGCTTCCCGCACTGAGTACATCGCGATAAGGGTGGTCTCATCCGGCTTGAATTACTCCTATACTGAGAACTCGGGACCCTGAAACTCTGACCCGGTCCAGAGTGAATAGGTCGATCAAATCTCTGGCCCGCAAATTGTGGAGGTGCACTAGTCGCTGATGGGCTGAGTGCCTAGAATACTGCTATCTCTAACCTCCTCTAAACTCGCTAACAGGACCTGAGGATCTAGCCCTCTTACTATAACCCCTATCATGCTCACGCTCACTCCCCCGTTCTTGCTGCCGCTCTTCTAAATTCTGGGCATAGGCCTCGATGCGAGAAATATCCTTACCATCCTGAAGTGAGGCCATCAAACACTCATCCATAAAATGTGGCCCTAGACTATTCACAAATCGGTGGACGCGATCCCCTATATCAGCTACCATGGCTGAAGCATACCTAGCCAAAGAATTAAAATGAAGGTTGTACTCTAAAGCACTCATATTCCCCTGTCTAAGATTCAAGAACCTATCAGCTCTGGCCCATTGAACCTCTGGTGGCAAATAGTGTTGGAGGAAAGCATCTACAAACTCTTGCCATACCGGTAGAGGTGTGTTAACTCATCTAGAAGACATCTAAACAGCATACCAATGAACCACAACATCCCGTAATCCATAGGAGGCCAACTCTACCGACTCAACATTCGAAGCGCAATGTTCTCAACATTCCATCTATGAAGCTCTGTTGGTCCTCGTCCGGTTTTGACTCAAAGAATTTTGGAGGGTTCAAACTAAGGGAATCATGGGATTAGGCACTAACAGCTCTATCACCATGACCTGCACCCTGCCTCTGAGCCTGAGCGGTGACTAACTGTGTCAACGAATTGATGGCCTCTCTCATCTCCTGGCCTAAGGCACCTGGTGGAGGAACTGGAGGTGCTGGAGCTGGAGCTAAGGCTTTTTCATGCTCCTCTGAAGCAGGCGGTGAGTGAGAGAACCAAGATAGAACCTCATTATGAGAATGACCCTCTTCTATATCTGTCGGCGGTACCCGCTCAGTCCTTCTACCTGCCACTGTCTGGCCCTTTTGGGCTGTTGCAGCTTTTCTCTTCACATGCATCGCTGAAAACATAATGCACAGTTAGAAAAAGGGAAATTCTTATATCAAGGATCTATCACACGATCTATGAGGAAGAAGAGAGTCAATCATTCCTAAATGCCCGCAGCCCCTTGTTTATAAGTGTGGAGTGCTTCAACAAGACTCTATTGGACACAGCTCATAAACACACCCTAGGATGAACTGTTCTAATACCACTTTTGTCGGGACCCAACCGGAGGGCCATGACGGGCACCCGGAGCTAACCTGCCGAGTACCTCTTAACATACTTTTCATGATCATATCGAGGTGAGCCACATGGCTAACTCATACTTTCCACGAACTGAAGGGATACAAGTTCCATCGAATATATGCACGTCTATATAAATGTCAGTAACTATGCCCATATGCACAAACCGACAAAGCTATCAAAATGATATACAAAATGTGAACCGATAAGGCTATGGACATGTAGCTATGTACATCTGTCTACGAGCCTCTACATGGAGTATGTAACATCATAAAGATGGGACAGGACCCCATCATACCCATATGTGCACAAAAGAATAATACCAACTAAACAGCAGCTCCGGATCAAATGGAGCACTCCTATGCAATCACTGACGAAGCAGCCTAAAGGTATGGTCTGTCTCTTTGTCTACCTGTGGGCATGAACGCAGCGTCCATAAATAAAAGGACGTCAGTACGAACAATGTACTGAGTATGTAAGGCATGAATAGTATTATGATGAAACCATGAAGATAACATAAGATAAAGAGAGCAATTTATACCTCACAATACCTCTTAAGATGATTGTCATGCATACTTAACCTTTCTCTAAAGGAAACATTGCATACATATACATATACGATACCATACCAGACCATGTAGGTTCAGTGTCTCCATGCCCAACCCTAGCAAGACTCGGTATTGTTCGTACCCGACCATAACAAGGCTTGGTGTTGTCCATACCCAACTACAGTGGTGCGTACGCAATAGATATCATCCCGGCCATATAAGCGCGATGTCAATAAATAGCTATATACATTTATAACATACATGAGTATCCAAAGGAAACATTACAACTCTATTGGGGTGACATAAAGTCGGTAAACCCCCGATTTCTATTATGGAATCACCATCATCATCATCATCATCACTATGAAGAGCTTTTATCAATAATATCTCAAGAATCTTGGAAGTCATGAGATTCTAGCATTTTCTAGGAATAGGACATTACTTATATCTTAGATGGATTCGCAATAAGGAAAGCATGCCTTTGGAAATAAAGAGTTAGCCTTAACATACCTTTACGTCTTCTTTTCTACTTAACGTTCTGCACCAAAGTCCGTAAAATCTACATTTAAGAGGATTCATACTAAGGCTAAGCCTTGGAAACACTCTTAAGTTCAAACTAATATAATTAACGAGCTAACGTAATTTGGGCAGCACTTCCCCTATTTTATCGACTTCCACCATATTACAAAACAAATCCCAAACAACAATAACAACATCCACAATATCATAATCAAGAAGTTATATTAAATTTAATCTTAAATTTATCCAAAAATCCCTTTTCAAGTTCATCTCATAGTCATCTTCTTGACTTCAACACTTTATGACTTCTCCACTTTAATTTTTTTCCTTTCCAAGAGTTACAAAACCTTTGCATCAACTCAATCATGTAAATAATAGGAAGATAATACCTTATAATGGAAGACCTTCCCCTTACTCAACTCTTTCCAAGATCAAGTTCATCACCACCTTGAAGAGAAACAAGAACAATCACCTTTCATGGATTATCTTTGGAGTTTTGATGTTGATCTTCACTCTTGATGATATGGAAAGGTTCGGAATGTTGTGGAACCTGCAAGAACTCTCAAGAACACTCTAATAATATGGGGAAATAAGTGTGGGAGTTTGATATGAAAATAAGATCTTTTGGGATTTAAAAAGGGGTCAAAGTCACCCTCCCGCATCGATTTGCGGTGGAGATGCGGCTGAGCATATTGGATATGCGGCCGCATCTCCCCTCCTCTACATAGGGAGGAGGTTAGGAAGTGAGTCCAGCCCTTTTGGTGAGTTTGTGGCCTGTTTGCTACATAGCAAACTGGTCCACAAACTCCGATTTTCGGCGAAAGGTATTCCTTTTGATTCGTTTGACCTCCAATCCTTATGGAACCTTATTGGCACTTATATAAAGCTTCATTAACCATCTAAAGGGACCTATATATCCCTCTCAAGGTAATTCTAAGAAATGTATAACTCAAATTTCATAAAATGATATGAAACCTTCCTAAAACATGACTCAAATTCAAATTTCTTCAACAAACTTACTTCTGCCGATTCATGTGACTCCAAAATCTTAAGGTACACACTTAAAGTTATCCAATGACCTCTTTAAACTTATAATGGCTTCATTCCCACGATAGGCTTGCGTTAGTTTACTTATAATGCAAACAACGTGAAATTTTCAAGGTGTAACAGAGACGAAGACTGGGAAGCTTGCGGGGCATTGGCCCCCAAAATGATCGAGTCTCTTGTACAGACAGTTGCCTACCTCACACTCCAGGAACGTCCCGAATTCAAAGTCTTGATCCCCAGGCCCAGAGTTCCCAAGGCTATACCAATGTTCGGGACTTTGGTTCCAGCACCCGTGGTAGCCCAGGTGGCGCAACAGATTGTCCCTTACCCCAAAAATCCAATCACTATGCAAGCAGCTATGACCCAATGCATGACTCGTTCAGGAAGATGGTACACTCCTGAAGAATTTTTCCCAGAATGCCACAAGGAAAGAAAATACCCAGAAAAGGGCAATAACCGAAGGAGAGGCCGAATATTTTTGGCGGCGCATGCAACCGAAAGATTATTCCATTGTTGAGCACTTCAAGGAGACGCCGGCGCAAATCTCGATGTTATCGTTGTTGGCTAGCTCACCGTCACATAGGAATGCCCTCATGAAGGTATTGGATGACGCACATGTATCAGCTAGTACAAATAGTGAAGATTTAGCCGGACTAGTGGCCCATATCATTGGGGAACAAAAAATATGCTTCTCTAAAGAGGAATTGCCAGTGGAGGGACCTTTCATAATAGAGCCCTCCATATCACCCTAGAATGTCGTGACAAGGCCATAAGGAGAGTACTTGTGGATAATGGGTCGTGCCTCAACATCTACCCCGTAACCACATTAACATAGCTTGGTTGTGACATAGGCAAGATTCGCCAGAGCGAGATGAATGTCAGGGATTTGATGGATCCCTAACTGATTCCTTAGGAGAAATGGACCTACAAATCCAGGTCGGACCTGCCTCCTTCACAGCAGAATTCCAAGTCATAGCAATCACTGCTAATTACAACATGCTCTTGGAAAAACCCTGGATCCACTTCACCGGTATGGTACCATTAAGTTTGCGCCAAGCCAAAAAATTTGAATGGCAGGGCTAGGAAATTGTGGTCGAAGCTGAGAAGGATGCCCAGAAATATCTTTACAACATTGTACCAGTGATCGAAGGGAGTCCCAACAAATCGAACTTCCACGTGGTGGAATATGTGGGAGCCACCCATTTAAAAGTAGAGGTCGGTGAACCGATGCTAGCAATCTATAAAATGATTGCCTTGGAAAGGCCTTGGGAGAGACTTGGAAGGCATAACAGAACCTATGCCCATTCAGGAAGAAAACTACCACTTCGGTCTGGGTATGCTCCTAGCAAGGACGAGATCACAAAAGCCATCAGAAGAGAACCCAGAGCGGGAAAGATACCACAGCCAGTTCTGGGGTTGTACCAGTCATTCCCCAACAGGATGCCAATGCGGAATAGAGAATAAATTGATGGGGGTCTTGAGTTGCTGTTTCAAGAACAATGATGCTACGCAATCATTGAGAAAAGCTAGGAGATGCTCACCGTGCGCAGCTGAGGCCGGGAGAGCACGTGAATAATTGGGCATCTACTCTCCTCTTGGCTACTCGGTAGAGAGATGAATTTTTCCTTAAAATCTTTTGCTAAAAACAGCGACATCGGCTGAGGCCCGAATAATCACCTTTTCTCAATTACTTCTTGATGTTTACAAATGGAAATGGTCTGACATTATTTCTAACCAAGACCACAGTTTGTAACCAATTACTCTTGAATTAATAAAAAGCCTCGGTCTACGTAAAACTGCTATCCCTATTAGATAATAAAATGAAAGTTTTCTAATTAATCACGCATAATGAACAATGAATAATCCTAACTTTACTTTTCCTCGCCTTTTCAGTTGTAACCGTAATAAAATAACCAAAAATGTCATGACGTGTCGTGAAAAGAATGAGGAAAATAGTCACCAGGAGTACCAGGAGTACGACGAAGCGACAATGATTCCATAGGGACTAGTACAAGAATTGGAAGAATTAGAAGATAAGAAGAAGCCAAATATGGACGAAACTGAGGTGATCAACCTCAGCGACGAAGAGGATGTCAAATAGACACGAATCAGTGCTCACCTGGGAGCTCTACAGAACGAAGAGCTCATAGCTCTGTTAAAGGAATATGTGGATGTCTTCGCCTAGTCATACACAGATATGCCGGGGTTGAGCATTGAAATAGTGGCCCACATATTAACTATCAAGGAAGGTTTTATCCTGATCAAACAAAAGACGCGGACATTTAAGCCAGACATGAGCATCAAGATAAAGGATGAAGGGGAAAAATAGATCAAGTCTGTAATAGTGGAGGTGACGTCCTACCCAACCTGGTTAGCCAACATAGTGCTAGTACCAAAGAAGGACAGAAAGATTTGAATCTGTGTGGACTACCGAGATCTCAACCGGGCAAGTCCAAACACAACTTTCCTCTCCCAAACATCCACATTCTAATAGACAACTGCGCCAAACACGAGCTACAGTCATTCGTGGATTGTTTTGCCGGGTACCATCAAATACTCATGAGGAAAGCAGACGCTGAGAAGACAGCCTTTATTAACCCTTGGGGTCTACCATTACAGGGTAATGCCGTTCGGCCTCAAAAATGTCGGTGTTACATACATGAGAGCTATGACTACCCTGTTCCATGATATGATACATCGAGAGATTGAAGTCTATACGGACAATGTCATCATAAAATTAAGGGAAAGCTCGGAACATACCACGCACTTTTGCAAGTTCTTTGACAGACTTTGCAAGTTCAATCTGAGGCTAAACCCTGCAAAGTGCGCATTTGGAGTGCCTGCAGGTGAGTTGCTAGGATTCATAGTCTGCTGCAGGGGCATCAAACTGGATCGTACCAAAATCAAAGCGATTTGGGAGTTGCCGCCTCCTAAGACTAAGAAGGAAATCATGAGCTTCTTGGGAAGGTTGAACTACATCGAGTAGTTCATAGCCCAGTCAACTGTGATTATAGAGCCAATCCTCCCATATTAGTACCACCTAGGCCAGGGAGCCTTCTGTTACTATACCTATCAGTATCAAAAAATGCTTTCGGGTGCATGCTATCCTAGCATGATGAAGAGGGCAAAAAGGAACATGTCATCCCTCGTAGAAAAAACCTGTTGTGCTCTGACCTGGATCGCTCAAAAACATAGGCACTACCTATCGGTGTTCACCACTCACCTCATATCCAGAATGGTTCCATTAAGATACATTTTCCGGCATCCGATGCCCGTGGGGAAGTTGGGAAAATGGCAGATATTGCAAAACGAATTTGACATCGTATACGTAGCACAAAAAGCAATCAATGGAAAGCCCTAGCTGACTTGCTGGCAGAAGGTCCCATCAATGACAAACTTGAACCATTACGAACTTTCTTCCCAGATGACGAAGTAATGGCTATAGAGGAAGAGGTGACAGAACCATACTCAGGTTGGAGACTGCTTTTCGATGGAGCAGTCAATTACAAAGGATCAGGCATCGGGGAAGTGTTAATATCAAAAATAGGACAACACTATCTGATGGCCGCAAAGCTCAACTTCAGATGTACCAACAACATGGCGGAATATGAAGCATGTATCCTCGGCCTCAGGATGGCGTTGGACATGAACATAAAAGAGTTGTTGGTAATCGGGGACTCCGATTTGCCCATAAATCAAGTGAAAGGGAATTGGGTGACCAAAAATGATAAGATACTTCCATATGTAAATCTAGTGCAAAGATTGTGCGGGAGATTCAAGAGTATCGATTTCAAGCATACTCCAAGGGCTCAAAATGAGTTTGCAGATGCATTGCCTACGATAGCCTCCATAATCCAGCACCCTGAGAGTGCTCACATTGATCCGCTGGAGATTATATTGAGAGAAGAACAGGCTCACTGCACCCACGTTGAGGCCGACATCAAGACATACCTGGAGAAGGGAGAGTACCCCCCAGAAAATTTAGCGAATCAAAAAAAGACCATCAAGAGGTTGGCTAATGGTTTCTTCTTGAACAAAGAAGTATTGTACAAAAGGACACCCGAGCTTGGGTTACTCAGGTGTATGGACGCCGAAGAGGCTACGCAACTGCTAAAAGAGGTGCATGCAGGAGCGTACGGACCCCACATGAATGGATTCATCCTCGCCAAAAACTCTTGAGGACCATAAACTATTAGATGACCATGGAGCATGACTCCTATAAATTCGTGCAAAAGTGCCATCAGTGTCAGATACACGGATATCTGATCAAGGTTCCCCCCACGGAGTTACATGCGATGAGCTCGCCTTGGCCATTCATGGCATGGGGAATGAATGTCATAGGACCCATCGAGCCTCCATCCTATAATGGACATCGTTTCATTTTAATAGCTATCGTTTACTTCACTAAATAGGTACAGGCGACATCCAACAAATCAGTGACCAAGAAAGTCATGGTTGACTTCGTCAAGAACAATCTGATATGTCGTTTCGGTGTACCGAAATCCGTCATCACAGATAACGGCACCAATCTGAACAGCTATTTGATAAAGGACGTTTGCGAACAATTCAAGATAACCCACAGGAATGCTACGGCCTACTGACCAAAGATGAATGGGGCCATGGAGGCTGCCAACAAGAACATCAAAAGGATCCTGAGAAAAATGATCGACAAGTACAAGAATTGGCATAAGCAGTTGCCTTATACTTTGTTGGGGTATAGAACGACAACCCGAACTTCAACCGGGGCAACCCCGTACCTCTTTGTCTATGGCACAAAAGTAATCATACCCGCAGAAGTGGAGATCCCTTTACTCAGAATCGTCCAAGAGGCGGAGCTAAATGATGCAGAATGGGAAAGAAATCGCTACGAGCAGCTGGCCACGATCGATGAAAAGGGAATAGTGGCGGTATGCCATGGACAGCTGTAGAGACAGAGAATGTCTCGAGCTTTCAACAAGCGGGTCAGAGCCCGACTTTTCAAAATTGGACAACTCATGCTCAAGCGAGTCTTTCCTCACCAAGAAGAATACAAGGGAAAATTTGCGCCAAACTGGCCAGGGTCTTACATGTTCAGGAAAGTATTCTCAGGAGGAACCATAGTCCTAGTCAAGATTGACGGACAAGAGTGGCCCAAAGCTATCAATGCAGACACACTAAAAAGATACTATGTTTAGGATTCTATTTGTTTGTGATTGCATTATCATTTCCTTATAATCGTATCTTTTGCTTGTAATCATATCTTGTAATAGAACAGGAAAAATGAATCATCTATTTAATGAACTACGCAATTGACCTAACTTCCCTACTGTGGGATACGTAGGCAGTCCATATCGTACTCGGTCACATTATTAGTGAAAACCAACACTCAGTTACTTTATTCCGAACTACGTTCGACCTGAATTCCTACTGCGACAGGATACGTCGGCGCTTTCGAGCTCGATCATCATAAAAGAAAAACCTAAGAAACCCTTAGGAAACCCCGAAGAGAATAAAGCAGGAAAAATAAATTAGATCAATCCACAAGGACTGACACAAGAGTCAGCCAGCGTCAACTCTACACCGGGGCTTACGGGACCTCAAAAATTCCTACAAGAAACTATCAACAAAGAACATGGCAAAACCAATCCATACACTTGGGCGGAATTTTTTAGAGAACCTCAAAAATTCCTGCATAACAAGACAAAGCAAGGGTCGCCCAGAGCAAATCCTAAAACTGAGGCAGAATTTTTGAGAAAGATCTCAAAAATTCTACCAATTCAAAAGTCAGCAATCATACCTCCCAAGAGAGCCAGAAGACCTCGTTCAAAGAAAACAGACGTCGTGACACATAAAAACAAAATAAACGTTTCTTTTTACAACGCACTTTATAATTTTTTACTTTAGATTTTCAAAAAAAATATATCTATTAGTATAAGTACACTCTAAAACCATCTTTCAAAATACCGAACCCAAGAGGGATCGAAGGAGCATCAAGAGAAGACGCCAGACCAAAGGACGGGAATGCAAACCGGCCTTTTAGGAAACTCAGGATTTTTTCTGTGGATATACGTTATAAACAGGACAGCAAATAGGTCATCAATCAAAGACAAGAAGCAAAATCAACCTGACGTCAGATCACCATGAGAGCCATACAAAGAATGGGCAACCAAGACATATCGGGCCAAAAGGGTCACAATAAATAAACACAAAGATATATACGGCCAAAAGGGTCATGACGAAGATGAAAAGGCATATCCGACCACAAGGGGCAACAACCAACACAACGAACGAAAGAAAGATTATCCAGCCAAAGGGGCTATATCTGTTATCTCCATTACATTTTCTGTTGCCGAGAGGACCATTGCACATTACTTTCCTGCTACCAAGAGGGTCATTCATACAAACTGCCAAGAGGCCATTCATACAAACTGCCGAGAAAGCCATTGCACGTTTACTTTCCTGCTACCAAGAGGGTCATTCATACAAACTGCCAAGAGGGCCATTCATACAAACTGCCGAGAGGGCCATTTATACAAACTTGTCACGACCCGACTAGTGTCCATGACGGGTACCCGGGGCTAACCACCGAGCACCGCTCATACCATTACCCATCGTACTCATCAAACGTTCATTAATTAATCTTATACACAATCATAGGAAAAACCAATTTTTTCACTTCGAAACATAATTACCTTTATATAAATAAGTCCTTCGGCTATCAAAATAATGTACATACAACAAGGACATAGTGAGACCATACTACCCACACCTATGTATCTATGAGCCTATATTAGAGTACTAGACATATGGACGGGACAGGACCCCGTCGTCCCCAAAACATATATGTACACAAAATAGTAAATCAATGGCACCTCCGGAATAATTGAGTGCTCACAAAAGTCTGCTTATCGATTTCTATGAATTTGGGTCGCCTCCCTGTCTACCTGTGGGCATGAACACAGCGTCCAAAGAAAGTACGTCAGTACGAGCATTGTACTGAGTATGTAAGGCATGAATAAAATGAACATAATAGAGAAATCATAAGAAATGAGATGAGGATATAACCTGCTTAACTTTTAAGAGAAAGTGCATTTTCATCATATCACCTATACCATGAAATCACACATATCACCATATCACGTTTATCATATCACATATGTCCTCATCGTTAACCCGCGTTCGGGTAACCATCATACACCGCCCACTAGTGGTGGTCGTGTTCGGCCCTCTAGGCACGGTGTACTCATACGCAGCCCACCAGTGGTGGTCATGTCCGACCATTCAGGGATGGTGGAACCATAAGTAGCCCGCCCTAGCGGTGACATGTCCGGCCATCTAGGCGCGGTGGAATCATATCATCACATATGTCTCATAACTTATCATGAACTTTTCATAGAGCATGCATTATAATTTAAAGACAATCTGTGAAAATCATATCATATTCGTAGCATGAACTTCATAAGAAAAATCGTATGATAGGCTTATAATCTCTAAACTTAGGCTCATCATTACCATTATAGTATTTATGGCATATCTCTTACCTTTATCTCATATGAAATCTTCTATGAACATAGACACATAATTTTTCTGGAACATTTGTCATAGGACATGCATTAGAGCTTATAGACAATCTATAACAATATAGGGGTGACATAAGGTCGAGAACCCCCGATTACATTATGGAGTGATCATATTCATCATATCTCACCTTGAAGGAACTAATATTTTAAGGTGAGTGTACACCATGAACGACACCAAGGGATCGCAAATAGGATCATTAACTTCATGGACATCATATCTTGCTTTAGAATCTCTAGGCTTAGACTTATCATCATTATTGTCATATTCATGACATATTTCTCCTCTTTATCTCATAAGAAGTTCTTTATCAACGTTGACTCATAGTTCCCGGAATGTAAGAAAAGTCATGGAGAGGTAGGGAAAATAATATCGTAGGAATCATATAAGGTTCGGTAGCTTCGTAGGAATGTCATATCACGAGCTTTAGGACTTCTAGACTTAGATTCATCATCAGTATTGTCATGCTCGTAACGTATCTCTTTTCTTTATCTTGTATGAAGCTCTTTATAATCGTAGACTCATAATTTCCGATATGTCGGAAAATCATGAAAAGATAGGAGGATTCATGCAATAGGAGTCATGCCTTAGAAAGAAGGGACTAGCCTTACATACCTTTTCGTTTAGTTATTCTATTGCTTGATCATTCTCCTTCCATGATCACGTCTCTACCTTCAAGAGAGTTCGTATCAACATTAGATAATCGACAGCTTAGCATACTTGACTAAAGCTAGAGAAAATTGGGCAACATTTCCTTTATTTATACGACTTTCCCCATATCATCTACCAACTACCAAACATCTATAATAACATTCTCAACATTATAACCCAAAATCTTCATTCATCTACATTATCCACATTTCACAACTTCACTTCAATTCTCCCATAATCATGGTCATAGTACACTACTACGTTTTCTTGCATATAATGTTTACCCCATGTTATTAATGTCATTTATGACATATTTACAATCACAATATCTCAAGAATCATGACTCATCTCAAGCTACTACTCAAAATCTCATTATTCTCATCTTTGTAACCCATTTTCTATCTCCTTTCATAATCTAAGTCTTTCAACCTCCCAATACCTTAAACAACATATAATGATCATAAAACTTACCTTAGATAGTGTAGGAGCAATTTATGGATGATAATATTTCACCTGAATAAAAACCCTAGCTTCAATCCAAAGAGTTTTCTTGACTCCAAGCAATCCTAGAGAGCTTCTTGCATTTGATTTCCTTGGTTTGATGAAGTTGATCATAAAATTCTCTTGAGTTCTTGTGGATGAATAGTAGAGAGGGTTCTAGATTGTTCTTGAGGTGTGAGGTGAAAATGAAATGAAATAAATGAACTTGGGGTCTCTTATATTAATTTTGAAAGCTGCCCGACTCAATTCTATAGACCAACATACGGTCCGTATAAATTATATGGACCGTATGTCTGGCCGTATATTTGGTCCAGTGGAGCTTCCATTCTGGGCAGGATATACGGTTGAACATACGGCCAGTGTGTTTGGCCATACAATGCCCAGCTTTTTCCGAACTCTTTCTCGTCGACTCGTTTGATCTCCAATTCTTATGGTACCTTCTTAATACTTTTTTAACACTCCATTAACAATCCAAGGGACATTATAGCTCTTCTCCAAGACATCATTAAGTTACCATTAACTGGGTACTCATAAATCTTTCTCAATACATAACGTATACCTTGCCTTTCTTGGCAAACCTTCCCTTACTTCGAATGTCTTTGAAATCTCAATTAGGATTATCAACTGCTATTTCTTACTCATTGAAACATCGTATACTTCGTGCCCTTCGTCAGTCTATTCACTGTGCATGAACGAAAAAATTTCCGAGGTGTAACATTCATCCCCCCTTTAAAAACATTCGTCCTCGAATGTGGCCATACACGACCAAAAGCATTAAAAGTAAGGTATTGCATTGCATACCTGGGGCGGCAACGTTTCATCTTGAACCTTCTTTGGGAGCCATCATTTTATTCCTCTAACACACACTATCTATATCATTCCCTTTGAATAGCTGAAAATGAGTTTTTCTTCTTAGTAATGACTCTCGGGTGCATTACTTCCCCTATTCCTCAGAAATATCCTTTCAAGAGATATAAGTGAGTCACTTTCCTGATATAATCCTCATTGATACTCGGACTCATCAGTCCTTTTTCTTGCTCAATAATGGTATTAATTTCCACATGGTTTACTAATCCCTTCCGCTTTCCTATCTTCCCTATGACCACGTTAATGATATTGACCACATCTGTAGAGTCTAGATAAACTCAATCCGAGGTGTCCTGTCATAGGTGTCCATCGTCAACTTCCTCAAAGGCCTCATAATTTTTGAGAATTTCATAACCCTTTGGTATCTGTCGGAAATTTTCTATAACCATAATGGTACAAAAATGAAAATTCCAAAGCGTAATATTCGTTTGGTAAAAACCCCCCTTCATTCAGTGATCGTATTGCATTCGTAAGTTGTCACACCCCAGGGCTACCGTAGGAAGCATATAGCATGTACTTATATCATATTCCAAGTAATTGTCCTATTTATCCTTAACGATAATCCCAACTCAACATTTCAACTCAATTCACCATATATTTTCCTTCAACTGACCCGGAATATCATGACCACACTATTCTTATTTACCTCTTACTCCTCTTTTTAAGTACCCACTTGGTTTCATTGGTAACGTATAAATACTTGCAAGTTACATAATCGTTCTTGCGTGATTCGTGTACATACACATCTATACATATACATGTATCCATATCCATATACATATTTGTGTCCATATTCATATCCATAGCCTACCCAACCTTGAAGGTTCGGTGGTTTTCGCATACCCGGCCATGACAAGGCTCGGTGTCATACATACCAAAACTCTTTTGTCTATCTGTAGTAACTTATCTAGTCATTCTCTCTTCCTTCCTTTAATTTTCCCTTGATTATCATATCTTATGTTCTACTATAGAAAACCTTAGGTCCCTTTCTTAATTTTCGCTTATAAATCGCAATATCATGAACAATGACTCTACCGTTAGTGCCTTTGCCTCTATTCTAATATAGCATCTCTATCTTTTACAATACCCCTTGAGTTATTTTCTCTCAATGTCACGAGGTTCAAGGTCTTCGCGAATGATTTCCAGTACAATCTCAGATGCCTGCTTAATTTGTGTTCGTTTATTTACTACTTATTAGACTCATTTCTGCGTAACTCTCACTCTTTGTTTTAGAGTCTATATCTGTCACATCTTAGGGTCCATCGTTTCAATATCTACACTTGTATTCTCTTTACTCGCTTCCCCCCTTTAAGGGTTTTACTTGTACCATTCTCAAATCCGTTGCCTCACTTTCAAGTCTTGAATTCATATATCCCTTACTATACTACATCTTATTCATGTTGTTTCCCATAATTTATAGCTACGATAATTCATGTGTGAAGTCTTAACATACTCATCTTGCAGTTTTGTAATCAAGTAATACAACCGACATAGCAATCCGAACAAGGATGTATTTTACTTAGCTCATCTGGTAGTTATAAGTCAATGTCTAAATCCGTTCCAATTAACAATTTTTGCCCCATAGGGATGCTCACAATAGTAGTATGTCTAGTTATCCATACCATCCATGCAATGTCACTTGCCCTCTTCTTTGGTGCTTAAAGTTCACTTGTAACGACATCTTTGTTTTCCAGGGCCTAAGTCTCATGCGCAACTAAAACCCCTTATGCCTCATACTCATTTACTCTTGTGTTGCACTCAACATTGATTTCAAAACCAATCATAATCATATTGTATTTGTCGTTGATGATAGCTTTGCTCTATCACTTTATCGTCGTACGGTAAACTCATAACTCATGGCCACTTTTTTTTTCAACTCATTACTTCATATACTTTACTCGTTCTAACTTGGTATAGGATATTCGTAGGAGTTGCATCTTCCGTTAATCATAACATGACTACTTCTTAAGCGCGCGTACTTTGCGACGCATTTCCTTCTCTTTCTATTCCTATTCTTATTCCTTTACATTCCGTCCTCCTCAATTTATCTTATTTCCTCCCATTTTATAATCAATCCTTTATTCTTCACACGTGGAACCCTATTCTTAACTTAGTACCGCTTTGTCCTTTAGAATATACTACCTTTGTACCATCCATTCTTCGCTTCCAAAACTTATTCTGTTCATTCTGATCATCCCCTCTCATCTTTATTGTGTTGATCCTTTTCCTAACAATCATCCTATTTCGTTATTCATCTTTCTGTAGTCTTGGTCTTTTACATCCAGCTAAAGATATCACTCATGCTCTCGATTATACAAATC
Source organism: Lycium barbarum (assembly GCF_019175385.1). NCBI lineage: Eukaryota > Viridiplantae > Streptophyta > Magnoliopsida > Solanales > Solanaceae > Lycium > Lycium barbarum. The sequence continues at coordinate 53,674,720 of NC_083345.1, read as the reverse complement.
ACAAACTACTACTACTTTGCCATATCATATTTCTCTGATTCCTTTTTCAAGTTTGCTTGCTATCATTTCTGTCATTGAGAAACCTCTATGCTGGATTTTTCTAACAAGGTCTTATAAGCTTTCTTATCTACTGCCCCATGGCTCGCTTGCTGGTTTCACACTTGCATTCATTATTTATTCATATAGAACATGTCACATCTTTAGTCGTCTCCTCACTATACTTTACTTACATTGTATTACAGTTCTTGCCACACTCTCATTATATCTTGATCATAATCAACGCTATAGAGTGCCACTTCTTTACCTCGTTCGCAAGCCTGCTCGTAAAATAGAATAAACCTTGCAAAGTAAGCATACTCAACCTGTTACTCTTTCTAATCAGCCCTATTACACTTACCATATAAGTTATTTTACCAATGGATTCACATTCATTATACCCCTTCGTATTTCATACCCCTGCCTCAGTCATGTTGTTACTTTATTTTGCTAATAGACTTACCGTATCTTACTCGTGCTTATCCATCCAATTAATACTCTAGTATCGCACTCTATTGGAGTTACCATTCCTCTCCTATGTCGTGTTTTAGCAATACCAGTCTCCCTAATATACTCTAGCATTTCTCTTTACCGAATAATGTCGATCTTATAATTATCGTTACTATCAATTCAATAGTATTTAACTCATCTCTTGTAGTCGTTAACAATACTCCTAACTTAATCTCGCCCGGCCATTACTTTTTGCACAACATCTTTTCCCGTTAGGACATATTACAAGCTTATATCTTATCTCCCTTAGATTCTAGGAAAATTTCGGCGGAGTTTCCTCTATATTTATTACTATCCCAAAACCTGCACGCAGCAAATACCAACAATGCCTCACAGGGCCAATATATATGTACGACATATCTCAGCCACACAGGGCTCCCACTTTCAAGTAAAAGCACAAAGATGTCGAAACTTACCTCATATATCACACTTCGAGATGTACCTAATCCTTTAGCGATCTACCCTATTATCCCTTCCTATTTACTTTCCCTTTTATCCTTCAGCTTTACATTTCAATCATACCTCAATATTCTTACCTTACTCGACACACATCTTTCGTACCATCGCTTACCTTTGTTTTGATTCATTCAATTTGTTTAGTTCACAAACTTATAACTGAACTTATCATCAAGAGATACCTTTAGTCAATTCCTCTGTTGCACTTACATCGACTTAGCTCTATGACAACCAATCCATTATCATATAAATACATATTCCGATAACGTAGCCTCAACGAAGGGGCTTACCTCCGTAACTTTCAATGTCATCAATCACTTTCTTCTGTCAGTACCGTTCTTCTGCTGCAATCAAAGGTTCGTATAAGGAATCTCATTTCCTATGGCTTAGCTCTATCGCACGATCTTAGAGATGAAAGAAGAGTAACCATCCTAAATGCCCTGTAGCCTCATGTTTATAGATATGGCGCGCAACACACCATAAACAAGACTCTACTAGACACTTCCTAGGACTGAACTGCTCTAATACCACTTTTGTCATGACCCGACAAGGGGCCATGACGGGTACCCGGGGCTAACCACCGAGCACCGCTCATACCATTACCCATCGTACTCATCAAACGTTCATTCATTAATCTTATACACAAGTCATAGGAAAAACCATTTTTTTCACTTCGAAACGTAATTACCTTTATATACATAAGCCCTTCGGCTATCAAAATAATGTACATACAATAAGGACATCGTGAGACCATACTACCCATACATACGTATCTCGAGCCTCTACTAGAGTACTAGACATATGGACGGGACAGGACCCCGTCATGCCCAAAATATATATGTACATAAAATAATAAATCAATGGCACCTCCGGAATAATGGAGTGCTCTCAAAAGTCTGCTTATCGGCTTCTATGAATCTGGGTCGCCTCCCTGTCTAAATGTGGGCATAAACACAGCGTCCAAAGAAAGGACATCAGTACGAGCATTGTACAGAGTATGTAAGGCGTGAATAAAATGAACATAATAGAGAAATCATAAGAAATGAGATGAGGATATAACCTGCTTAACTTTTAAGAGTAAGTGCATTTTCATCATATCACATATACCATGAAATCACATATATCATCATATCACGTTTATCATATCACATATGTCCTCATCGTTAACCCACGTTCGGGTAACCATCATACGCCGCCCACTAGTGGTAGTCATGTCCGGCCCTCTAGGCACGGTGTACTCATACGCAGCCCACTAGTGGTGGTCATGTCCAGCCATTCAGGCACGGTGGAACCATAAGCAGCCCGCCCTAGCGGTGACATATCCGGCCATCTAGGCGCGGTGGAATAATATCATCACATATATCTCACAACTTACATGAACCTTTTATAGAGCATGCATTAGAATTTAAAGACAATCTATGAAAATCATATCATATTCGTACCATGAACTTCATCAAAAAATATCGTATGATAGGCTTATAATCTCTAAAGCTCATTATTATCATTATCGTATTTATGGCATATCTCTTACCTTTATCTCATATGAAATCCTCTATGAACATAGACTCATAATATTTCTTGAACATTTGTCATAGGACATGCATTAGAGCTTATAGACAATCTATAACAATATCAGGGTGACATAAGTTCGAGAACCCCCGATTACATTATGGAGTGATCATATTCATCATATTTCACCTTGAAGGAACTAACATTTTAAGGTGAGTGTACACCATGAACGACATCAAGGGATCGCAAATAGGATCATTAACTTCATGGATATCATATCTTGCTTTAGAATCTCTAGGCTTAGACTTATCATCATTATTATCATATTCATGACATATTTCTCCTCTTTATCTCATAAGAAGCTCTTTATCAACGTTGACTCATAGTTCCCGGAAAGTAAGAAAAGTCATGGAGAGGTAGGGAAAATAATATCCTTGGAATCATATAAGGTTCAGTAGCTTCGTAGGAATTTCATATCACGAGCTTTAGGACTTCTAGACTTAGATTCATCATCAGTATTGTCATGCTCGTAACGTATCTCCTTTCTTTATCTTGTATGAAGCTCTTTATAATCGTAGACTCATAATTTCCGATATGTAGGAAAATCATGGAAAGATAGGAGGATTCATACCATAGGAGTCATGCCTTAGAAAGAAGGGACTAGCCTTACATACCTTTTTGTTTAGTTATTCTATCGCTTTATCGTTCTCCTTCCATGCTCACGTCTCTACCTTCAAGAGAGTTCGTATCAACATTAGATAATCGGCAGCTTAGCATACTTGACTAAAGCTAGAGAAAATTGGGCAGCATTTCCTTTATTTATACAACTTTCTCCATATCATCTATCAACTCGCAAACATCTATAATAACATTCTCATCATTATAACCCAAAATCTTCATTCATCTACATTATCCACATTTCACAACTTCACTTAATGTCATTTATAACATATTTAGAATCACAATATCTCAAGAATCATGACTCATCTCAAGCTACTACTCAAAATCTCATTATTCTCATCTTTGTAACCCATTTTCTATCTCCTTTCATAATCTAAGTCTTTCAACCTCCCAATACCTTAAACAACATAGAATGATCATAAAGCTTACCTTTGATAGTGTAGGAGAATGTTTTGGATGATAATATTTCACTTGAAGAAAAACCCTAGCTTCAATCCAAAGAGTTTTCTTGACTCCAAGCAATCCTAGAGAGCTTCTTGCATTTGATTTCCTTAGTTTGATGAAGTTGATCATAAACTTCTCTTGAGTTCTTGTGGATTAAGAGTACAGAGGGTTCTAGAGTGTTCTTTAGGTGTGAGGTGAAAATGAAATGAAATAAATGAACTTGGGGTCTCTTATATTAATTTTCAAAGTTGCCCGACTCAATTCTACGGACCAACATACGGTCCGTATAAATTATATGGACCGTATGTCTGGCCGTATATTTGGTCAAGTGAAGCTGCCATTCTAGGCAGGATATACGGTTGAACTGTTATAGCCCGCATTTTATACGTTCGGAAATTTCGAGGTAGTCGTGGTATGTTGAAGGCAAGACCATTTTTCAAAAATTATTTTAATATACAAGTTGTTACGAATATTATTTATGAACATTATTAGTATGGAAATATTGAGAAAGGTTAAGGGCAAACTTGGAATTTGGAAAATAATTTTCATGAATTGCAAGACAAAATACTAAACAAAAAAAAAGTGGGCTTGAGGCATAAGGGCCAAGTGTGGCCGTCCATCTTGATGGGCTAAGTCCCATATGAGAGTCCAAAATATGTTATTAAAAGATGACAAACACTTTGACATAAGATATATTGGTCATAATTCTCTACAAATTCTAGAAGCTTAGAGAGAATAAACAAGGGCCATGTGTTCAAAATTCTTATACTTGAGGGGCTTAAAAATAAATATAAATAAATGGTGGCAAGAAAAGGATAAATAAGACCTAATTGTCTTCATCTTTAGAAAGATGAAAACAAAAACTTGGAGAAGGAGAGAAATATCAACAAGGCCATTCGGCCATGAAGGTGGGGCAAGAACCTTGGAGGAAAAATTATTCAAAAATTATTTTCCTACTAATTGGAAGGTCCGTAGCAAAGTGAAGTAATTATTGGGGAAAGAAAAACATCTATTCATGCAAGGAACAACTTTAACCAAGGGAGAAGATAAGTGGAAAAGGTAAGAATTCAATCTCCTTTTATATGTTATGAATGTTTGTGTATGTTGTAGTACGTAGAAATTAATGAAATTTGTGATATTTTGTGTGTTGGAGGTTGGCCGTGCATATGTATTATTGTGGCCGTGTGGTTGTTGTGTAATATAGAGGAGAATGAGTCAATTTTATGTGGTGTGTTGGTTGTTGTTGTAATGTATAGAAATGAATGGAAAATTCATGAAAATATGCACGTAGTTGTTCTGGCCGAATGATGGGTGGTTTGGCAAGTTATGGTGAATTGATTCTATTTGACATTTTAGTTGTGGTATTGTGAATTTCATGAAGAAAAATGAAGGTTTGATGGCTTAAAATAAAGTTGTAATCGTTATCAGAATATTGAAGAAGTTAATGCGACATTAGCTTGAATTCTTACATTGCATGAGTAGTATTGTTAATGTGTGGTTGTTGATATGGTTTATGAATCTAGAATAAGAGAAAATATGTTGCCAATGTTTTTATTGAAGTTGGAGAGGTTCGGGCGGCATGGTATGTTGATTGGAGCATTTTGAATATTGTAGTGTAGTTGGTTTGGCCGAGTTGAATTCTCGAATTGTATTGATAAATTGGCCGAGTTAGATTCTCGGGGATGGTATATTTACAGGGGAGATGCTGCCGAAATTTCGGCAGAATATAAGTGAATTTATTTGAAAAGTTAAGACAAGTGAATGACAATGGATTTAATGATTATGTGAATTCTTTTGTATGTAGACTAGCAAGCTTGGAAAAATAAGCATAGCCAACAGGACGTGGAATAGGTATGTAAGGCTTACCCTTTATTTCTTTTGGCATGTCTTGGAGCCAAGTAAGGTATGATATGTACTTTAAGCTAATTCTACTCCTTAATTCCGAGTTTGTTGTGATTCGTATGCCCTCTCTGATATAAGTACTCCGATCCGAGTAATCTGACATAAGTATTCTGATATAAGTATTTTAATATGAGTATTCTGACATAAGTATTCTGATACAAGTATTCTGACGTAAGTATTCTAATATAAGTATTCTGACATAAGTATTCTGACATAAGTATTCTGACATAGGTATTCTGATATAAGTATTCTGATATAAGTATTCTGTTATGAGTAATCTGCTACGAATATCCTGATAGCACGTTCGATTATTCCATCGAGTCTTGATTTATGTGCATTTAGTTTCTCACTACTCTGCTCGTGCATATGTTATGATTTCCTTCGCCGAGTCCCGGGCCGGTATGTATCGTGCGTATGGTTCGCCGGGTTCCACGTTTGAGGGCCGGGTGCCATATATGTATTCCGAAGTTAGATGTGTTATGGTGTTATGATGTGTTATGGTTCGCCGAACCACATATGATATGTTATTATGATATGATATTATGATTTGTGACGGAGATTACGGAGCAAAACTTCTGGAGTTAGATGTGTGTGGCGCCGAAGGCAGGGCGGCGCCACGTTTTCCCCGGGTCCCGCAAGGGACCGGATACCGTTCTTGGCATGCATGGTCTGTGTTTCCAGTAAGTTATTTTTATTAATTTTCATATCGCACTTACTCCTGTACTAATCTTCTGTACTATTTATTTCGCTTGTGATTCTGTTCATTTTATTCCATGCTTTACATACTCAGTACATATTCCGTACTGACCCCCTTTCTTCAGGGGCTGCATTTCATGCCACGCAGGTACACCCAGATGAGCAGAAGACTTTGCTAGGAGGTGTTTCAGCGGCATTGGCGAACTGCACTTCCTCCCGGAGTGTTGCCGAGTCAGAGCGTATATAAGTTGTGATTTCTGATTTGTGTTAGAGACTTTGCAGACAGAGTCGTGGGTACAGAACATCAGTTTGTAAGCGGCTTCCTCAGCCGATGTGACATTTTGTGATATGTTACAGATTTCATATGTCTACAGATTTTGTTTGATTTGTGAACAATAGAAAGAAAGTTTCTGAAAGCCTTACTATATGTTTCATGTGATTTGATTTGATAATTTGAAAAGAGTCTGTATGTAATCAGAGTCTGAGGGTTCGCTCGGCTCCGAAGATGGGGTCGGGTGCCCATCACACCCTAATGAGGTTAGGGTGTGACAAAGTGGTATCAGAGCAGGTCTGTCCGTGGGGTTGTCTGCAAAGTCGTGTCCAGTAGAGCCCTGTTTATGGTGTGAAGCCGGCCACATTTATAAACAGGAAGCTACAGGGCATCTAGGGATTGTTGACCTTCTTTCTGTCCTAGATCGTGCGATAGAGCCAAGCCCTAGGAAATGAAATTTCTTATGTAAGCCTTACATACGACGAAAAAAGGTAAGTGGCGACATGGAAAGTCACAGGGGTAAGTATTGACATATTTGTTCTGTTACCTGAAGTTGGAAGCTCTGGGTGGCTGGAATATGTCATATATATATATATATATATATATATATATATATATATATATATATATATATATGCCTAATAGGAAGAAGTGTGGAAAGGGAATATTGTAAATGGACGGTAAGTGGGGTGAGTGTTTCAGAAAGGTTATGAATTTAGTATGACATAAAAAATAATAGCGAGAAAGACGGTTAGCTGTCCAGAGGATTAAAATGGATAACATTCGAGGTTTAGTTGGAACGAGGTCTGCTGGGGGATTCATAGAAAGTCGACAATCGGCTTTGCCGTAGGTTATGATATGAGAACGGTGAGAGGAAGTCTGAACTGGCTGATAATCGAGTATGCATAAGTAACGGCGACGAAGGTACGTTTGTTACCATTGGGACTCTGGGAACCCGGGACGGAAGGTAATTATACATAAAAGTGGAAGGTGAACATTGAAGGTCGAAAAGGGTAAAATGGTAATTGTAAAAGAAAAGACGTGTTACGAGAGTGTCCCGGAATCTGTGAGGCCTCGACTAGCCCCAAATCATGTAATAAAGGTCACATGAGAAAGTGGACGCGATTATATCAGTATTAAGGCACCAGATTCCATCGAAGTTTCGAGGTTAAGCGTGCTAAGGTGGGAGCAATTCTGGGATGGGTGACCCCCTGGGAGATATGCTAAAAAATTTCACAAGTGTAGATCCAAGAGACAAATGAAAAGTTAGAATGACCTAAAGGAAACTAGAGTATATGGGACGGTTGGAGATCATGAGAGGTCGCGTAGAACGAGGCAGATTGGATTGGTGAAAAGACAGGGGGTGTATTACAGCTCTGGAATTAGGATAGGCTTGAATAGTGTTTGGAAGTATTTCGTGGACTAGTTGATAGTAGCTATATATATATATATATAGGAATGCGCAGGATATCCCACATATGCTTGTATCGATGAACATGTGCGTCCCAGCAACCGGCGCTACGGTAAAGAAGGCACCAATTGGATAAGGGTACCAAAGTTCAAGTAACAACAAGAATGAACGACACAATGTTATAAGGTAGGTTGATGTTATTCTCTCTATAGGGTAAGATTGAAAAATTCTGATATAGTGATACTTGAGAAAGAAAGAAAGTAAGTAAATGGAAGGCAAAGAGATCAAAATGTCGGAAAAAGGTGAAAGGTAAGAAATCCCGGTAAGGGAAGCCCGAGAGAAATTGTTGATAAAGCATGAGACTACTTGGATAAAAACTTGAAGGTAAGTATGTAAGAAGAATAAAGTGTGGTAATAGGGAACAAGGGAGGAATGGGTGAGGTTCGAGAAATTAATTTCAATAAATAAGGCGAAAGGAATAGTGACGTTGACGGGAGATGTGAAGCAAGAAAAGAATAATTAGGCATGGCGATGATGTTAAGAGATTAGGTCCTTAAAAGGTATGCAAAGGTATAGATGTGCAGCCATATTAATGTGGTTGCCTCAGATATGGAAGTGCCTTTCTAAGAAGTTGACTTAAGAGTGAAACGAAATTGCACGTTCAAAGTAAAATTTCATGAACTTCAAGGCCGATGCCACAAATGGAAAAAGAAGAAAAGTGTCCGAGGAGGAAAGAACCTAAGGAAGGTTAAGGATGAAAGTAGAAAAAAATATACAATGGGTTGGTCACAGGAAGGGGAGAGCGTTTAGGCACAGGGCAATTGGAAACCTCTAACCATAAGCATAAGAAGGATACCGAAATGAGTTAGCAATAGGAACCTGATTACGTGCCAAGGAAATAATAAGGATAATGAGCTAACGTTGTTGATTTGGAAATTTATGATAGGGAATGAAAATTTATGCTAGATCTGAGAGATTTGATCTTAGAAGAAATGGAAATGAAATGTAAGGAATGTACGTGGGAGACCGCTTGGTTATAGCGTCATGAATAGAATTAAGGATTCGATGAGCAAGAATAGAAGAAGTATAGACTATAAGGATTTTATGCTAAGGGCAAAAGCGATTGGGCGCTCGAAAAAGCATGGATGCGCAGCTGCGGTAAGAGCGCATAGTTAAGAAGAATTACGAGTAAGTAAACTATAAACGAAGACTTCACAAAAGAACTGTTGGCATATAGGGATCCCTAAAAGGGGGGGAGACTATATTATATTAAGCTTATGAGAAATTACGACATTTTCAAACGCCAAGATAGAACGCAGTGTCTACAAATGAGATGGAAGAGTTTATTGGACATTAGGAAATAGTTCATGGACCATTAATTATACGAAGCATAAGAATATACGCCGGGAACTTGTATGAATCACCGATGGGAAGCGATGCTCGGTTACATTTGTAAGAAATCCACACAAGGAATAACAATGGATGAAACGAGCGCCAACACGAAGGATGATAAGTATACTTGAGTTGAGAAATGCGAGGGAAGAAAGTAAAGAAAAAGTTGTAGTAAGAACTCAAGGATGTTGAGAACTAAGAAGTTAAGTGAGCTCGGATCATAATCTACCATAAGGATAACTGGACTGCGAAAGGTAATAAATAAGAAAATATTTCATATGTATGTTTTTAGATGAATATTTAAAATGAAAGATTAGGAAGGGATAGTGGCAAAGACGTAAAGGAAAAGGGAACACCAAGAGCCGATGGGTATTTATAGCCTGATAAGCGAGATTGCAATACCGTAGATTAGATACAAACAAGGAACAGCATGTGGCCCTGTCGGATCGTCAAGTGAAGATTACGTACTAAAGACGTGACTTTCGTCAAGATATGATAACGAAACAACAACAGAGAAGAGATGACTTGGGAAGGACAAGGATACTAACTTGGTACAGTGGGTTAGAAAACCCATGACACGGAATGAGAACTTATGTGGAAATCGAAGAGTTCGATTATAAAGGAAGTAGGGTGAAAGGAAAGAAACAGGCATGAAGGAAGGACAACTATAAAAGGGACCCTCCCGAAGAATTATGACACCCCACGAGGTCATTTGAACATTCGAGGACGAATGTTCTTAAGGGGGGGAGGATGTTATAGCCCGCATTTTATACGTTCGGAAATTTCGAGGTAGTCGTGGTATGTTGAAGGCAAGACCATTTTTCCAAAATTATTTTAATATACAAGTTGTTATGAATATTATTTATGAACATTATTAGTATGGAAATATTGAGAAAGGTTAAGGGCAAACTTGGAATTTGGAAAATAATTTTCATGAATTGCAAGACAAAATACAAAACAAAAAAAAAAAAAGTGGGCTTGAGGCATAAGGGCCAAGTGTGGCCGTCCATCTTGATGGGCTAAGTCCCATATGAGAGTCCAAAATATGTTATTAAAAGATGACAAAGTCATCTTTTACATAAGATATATTGGTCATAATTCTCTACAAATTCTAGAAGCTTGGAGAGAATAAACAAGGGCCATGTGTTCAAAATTCTTATACTTGAGGGGCTTAAAAATAAATATAAATAAATGGTGGCAAGAAAAGGATAAATAAGACCTAATTGTCTTCATCTTTAGAAAGATGAAAAAAAAACTTGGAGAAGGAGAGAAATATCAACAAGGCCATTCGTCCATGAAGGTGGGGCAAGAACCTTGGAGGAAAAATTGTTCAAAAATTATTTTCCTACTAATTGGAAGGTCCCTAGCAAAGTGAAGTAATTATTGGGGCAAGAAAACATCTATTCATGCAAGGAACAACTTTAACCAAGAGAGAAGATAAGTGGAAAAGGTAAGAATTCAATCTCCTTTTATATGTTATGAATGTTTGTGTATGTTGTAGTACGTAGAAATTAATGAAATTTGTGATATTTTGTGTGTTGGAGGTTGGCCGTGCATATGTATTATTGTGGTCGTGTGGTTGTTGTGTAATATAGAGGAGAATGAGTCAATTTTATGTGGTGTGTTGGTTGTTGTTGTAATGTATAGAAATGAATGGAAAATTCATGAAAATATGCACGTAGTTGTTGTGGCCGAATGATGGGTGGTTTGGCAAGTTATGGTGAATTGATTCTATTTGACATTTTAGTTGTGGTATTGTGAATTTCATGAAGAAAAATGAAGGTTTGATGGCTTAAAATAAAGTTGTAATCGTTATCGGAATATTGAAGAAGTTAATGCGACATTAGCTTGAATTCTTACATTGCATGAGTAGTATTGTTAATGTGTGGTTGTTGATATGGTTTATGATTCTAGAATAAGAGAAAATTCGTTGCCAATGTGTTTATTGAAGTTTGAGAGGTTCGGGCGGCATGGTATGTTGATTGGATCATTTTGAATATTGTAGTGTTGCTAGAATAATTGTTGGCATTGTTGTTGGTTTGGCCGAGTTGAATTCTCGGATTGTATTGATAAATTGGCCGAGTTAGATTCTCGGGGATGGTATATTTACAAGGGAGATGCTGCCGAAATTTCGGCAGAATATAAGTGAATTTATTTGAGAAGTTAAGACAAGTGAATGACAATGGATTTAATGATTATGTGAATTGTTTTGTATGTAGACTAGCAAGCTTGGAAAAATAAGCATAGCCAACAGGACGTGGAACAGGTATGTAAGGCTTACCCTTTATTTCTTTTGGCATGTCTTAGAGCCAAGTAAGTTATGATATGTACTTTAAGGTAATTCTACTCCTTAATTCCGAGTTTGTTGTGATTCGTATGCCCTCTCTGATATAAGTACTCCAATACGAGCAATCTGACGTAAGTATTCTGATATAAGTATTTTAATATGAGTATTCTGACATAAGTATTCTGATACAAGTATTCTGACGTAAGTATTATGATATAAGTATTCTGACATAAGTATTCTGACATAAGTATTCTGACATAGGTATTCTGATATAAGTATTCTGATATAAGTATTATGTTATGAGTAATCTGCTACGAATATCCTGATAGCACGTTCGATTATTCCATCGAGTCTTGATTTATGTGCATTTAGTTTCTCACTACTCTGCTCGTGCATATGTTATGATTTCCTTCGCCGAGTCCCGGGCCGGTATGTATCGTGCGTATGGTTCGCCGGGTTCCCCGTTTGAGGGCCGGGTGCCATATATGTATTCCGAAGTTAGATGTGTTATGGTGTTATGATGTGTTATGGTTCGCCGAACCACATATGATATGTTATTATGATATGATATTATGATTTGTGACGGAGATTACGGAGCAAAACTTCTGGAGTTAGATGTGTGTGGCGCCGAAGGCAGGGCGGCGCCACGTTTTCCCCGGGTCCCGCAAGGGACCGGATACCGTTCTTGGCATGCATGGTCTGTGTTTCCAGTAAGTTATTTTTATTAATTTGCATATCGCACTTACTCCTGTACTAATCTTCTGTACTATTTGTTTCGCTTGTGATTCTGTTCATTTTATTCCATGCTTTACATACTCAGTACATATTCCGTACTGACCCCCTTTCTTCAGGGGCTGCATTTCATGCCACGCAGGTACACCCAGATGAGCAGAAGACTTTGCTAGGAGGTGTTTCAGCAGCATTGGCGAACTGCACTTCCTCCCGGAGTGTTGCCGAGTCAGAGCGTATATAAGTTGTGATTTCTGATTTGTGTTAGAGACTTTGCAGACAGAGTCGTGGGTACAGAACATCAGTTTGTAAGCGGCTTCCTCAGCCGATGTGACATTTTGTGATATGTTACAGATTTCATATGTCTACAGATTTTGTTTGATTTGTGAACAATAGAATGAAAGTTTCTGAAAGCCTTACTATATGTTTCATGTGATTTGATTTGAAAATTTGAAAAGAGTCTGTATGTAATCAGAGTCTGAGGGTTCGCCCGGCTCCGAATATGGGGTCGGGTGCCCATCACACCCTAATGAGGTTAGGGTGTGACTGTCACGACCCAGCCCCGTGGGCCGCGACTGGTGTCCTTCTGGGACACCCCAAACGAACTCACACCCAGACCATCGTAATCAGACTCATCCGAACTCAACGTACGTTATTCGAACTCAACATCGTAATCAGATCTCTACCGAACACTTATCCTAAGCAGTCGCCCGTACAGATCAGGCAAATCACAAATCAGAAAGGAGGCGGAATATACATCGCCAAATTTCACACACACACATCAGAGGGGTGGCGGAATGCACATCGCCCCCAAGTACATACACATACATACAAACTCAGAGGCCGATTTGGCCATAGCAGCGTACGGGCCGCTTAAGAATGCAAAACAGACTCACATGCAAACACACCGGACCCACGACCCACAAATCTAACTACAGGCCTCTAGACAAAACAGAACATATGAACATATGACGGGACAGGGCCCCGCCGTACCCACTCATCCAAATATACAGAATACAGACACAACAAAAGATATGTACCAAAAGTAGGCTCCGGATCGAGGGGAGCTCTCCAACACAGCAGAATGAGTAGCCTAAACTGGAGGACCACCCAAACGAGCTTCTGTACCTGCGGGCATGAAACACAGCCCCCGAAGAAACGGGGGTCAGTACGGGAGAAGTACTGAGTATGTAAAGCAGAAGGTACAGAAATCACAAACACAGCTGGAGTCAGAAAGAACAAACACACCAACATCGCAAACAAAGCAAACCTGTGCGGGAGGCGAACGTACAAATGCAAATCAAATCATGTATAGGGTTTAGGAACGTGGTCACCCCCCGACGCTGGTGCCACAACACATCATAACTCCAGAAGTTTTCAAATCTCCGTACAGTCTCCAGACACATCATATCACACACACATCATATCATCAGAACATATCAAATGCCATATCACATCATAACTCCATAAACGGTAACCGGCCCTATGGCGAGGCCTCGGAAACCGTAACACATCATAACTCCCGAATATATTATAGCGCGCACGATCACAAAGCCGGCCCGGGTACCGACGAACGAAGTCATAGCAGACAGCACGAACAGAGTAGTGCCGAAACCATATGCATATTAAAAATAATTTGTCGGACTCAACATATCGTTTACATATAGGTAGATACTGACGCCAGAAGGCTCGGAGTAGGAATCGAATTGATAAAAGTAGGCCTATAAAGGTTACGAAGTTCCAAACTGTCAAATTCGTAAGAAAACTGTTCATAAGTCATTTTTCCGGAATTCTCACATCATCCCAAAGTACAGAACATGCATTAATGGCATAGGAAGTTTCAAACACATCCTTGAGTCATAAATAGAAGATTGCGAATCATAACAGACACAAGCGAATCAAACAAACCGAATAAGGGGAGCCTCGGGGCTCGCGGGCCCACCTCGGGTCAAATTGAGGCGGCGGACACAAATCACAGACTTTCGGCTCCATAGAGCCATCTACGAAAGTTTCGAAGGGTTTCGGACACAACAGCACAAGTTATGGAGGTACGAACATTCTTTTAACCAAAAGTGACAAAAAGGGGTTCAATCGCGCTGAGTGAATAGTGCTCGAACTTGAACTTCGATTTCCAAGAGCAGGGTTATTCCCGAGATTCCGAAATTTACCTAGTGGGTCTAGGACATGCCAAAAGAATGAGAGGTAGGCTTTACATACCTGGTTGGCGCCTTACGCTCGTCAAATCGCGATTCCCGTTTCGTCCAGAAACTGCAAATGGTCACTTTTACCAGTTACTATTCATGAGAGTTAGCATTTTCATCTTTGGGGCTATACTTGGCTACCGAAATTTCGGCAGCATTTCCCCTATAAATCTAACATCCCCGAGACTTGGCTCGGCTCAAAATACAACAACAACAACAACCCAAACATCATTGCACAATACAAACCACAATCAAACCACACTAGCTTCAAAATTTCACCTTAATACATAAGTTGGTAATCCTATATTCAAACTTCACAATTCTAACTCATGTCCACATTATTGTATTCATTCATTCAAGATTATTCCTCCACATAACATACAAGTTCCAAACCATATACAAAGTTTCTCAAAATCCATTTCTTTCCCTATTTCATTTCAACCACCAAAAGTTACGACGAATATTCTAACTTGCGTCGTTTCATTCTAAATTCATCAACATCAACTATAAATCATATTTAAAGTCCTTGGTATCATAAATATACTATGATATATACAAATATACCAAAGGTATACACTTTCCGATAACGTCCGAAATTATTTTCTAGCACCAACTCAATTCTTTAATCGATCCTTTACGACATAAAGATCACAACAACACATTATTCAAGCTAAACAAGATAAAATTCTTATGCCTTGCACTACATGGGACTCACGGCCAAACACACCCTTTTATATACACACACACCATGCACAAACACAACCTCATCCCACAATCTTCACACTAATCCAATCACTAACACATATATATCCATTTCATAGCATTAAAACATAAAAATCTTACCTTTTTCTTGAATTTCCGACTTGTCGCAAACGTCGCTCTTTCTCCAAACTACTTGTATCACGTCGGAGAGCGTCTTGAGTACTCCACAACTATGTAAAACTTGAGATTTTTGGATCAACAATCAAGCTTGGAAAATTATTTCTTTCCTCCCCTAAGGGGTTCGGCCGAATAGTGGTTTAGGTTCCAAGTTGGGTTTGTTTGATTTTTTTTTGTCTAGATAATTCTAAGGATCATTGATATATATCTTGACTAAGGCACATGCCACTCACATGACCATTAAAATGGTCTTGGGCCTTGCCAAAGGGGCCGGCCACTTCACACTTTGGGCTTCACTTTTATGTTCAAATTTTTCTTGGCCCAATTCATAAAACGTCCCGTTTTGTAATTCCCGAAACTAATTTTCGAAATTCCAAATTTACCCTCGGCCTTCCTCGACGTCTTAACATTAATGATTCCATAACCAACATAGTCATACTCACCAAAAATCAAAATATTTCCTCCACACTCACAAGTCTTCTTTATTTCTCGATTTCCCGTTATACGAAAATACGGGACATAACAGTGACATGAACATACGGCTAGTATGTTTTATACGGCCAGTATGTTTGGCCATACAATGCCCAGCTTTTTCCGAACTCTTTCTCGTCGACTCGTTTGATCTCCAATCCTTATGGTACCTTTTTAATACTTGTTTAACACTCCATTAACAATTTAAGGGACATTATAGCTCTTCTCCAAGACATCATTAAGTTACCATTAACTCGGTACTCATAAATCTTTCTCAATACATAACGTATACCTTGCCTTTCTTGGCAAACCTTCTTCCCTTACTTCGAATGTCTTTGAAATCTCAGTTAGGATCATCAACTGCTATTTCTTACTCATTGAAACATCGTATACTACGTGCCCTTCGTCGGTCTATTCACTGTGCATGAACGGAAAATTTTCCGAGGTGTAACAAAACTGCCGAGAGGGCCATTCATACAAACTACCAAGAGGGCCATTCATACAAAATGCCGAGAAGGCCATTGCACGTTTACTTTCCATTGTCAAGAGGGTCATTCATACAAACTGCCGAGAGGGTCATTCATACAAACTGCCCAGAGGGCCATTCATACAAATATCATTAAAATATTTACAATATTGTCGAATTTCAAAAGCAGGTGCTCAGCCTCCAAAAATGGGCCAGCTTGCTGAACTAGATCTAGACGAATTTCGGAGCAAACGTGGAACTTTTTCAAGTCAAGCTCTCCGGCTAGGACTTGAAAGCCATCCAATTTAGACTTGGCCACAATTTGTCATTTTATTGTCTTTATTAAAAACTGCGACTGGTCGGATACACACCGGGACATACTCTTCTCCAGTGATTCGAACTACATGTGGCCTGATTCCCAGAGACCAGGGATATGTAGGCGGGCTCAAAATCAGAGAGTCGGCCACACTTTAAAAACCGTCCAGAGAAACCCCGGTCACAACACCGGGAATCTCAGGACTTTCCTGCTAAATCACTTGAAAGTCTTTAATTGAGTCGGACTACATATGGCCTGAATTCTCGAATAGCCCAAGATATGTAGGAAACTCAAAAGCCAGGGTCCATCCACATATGTGAATTTCATGAAATTGAAGTGTAAGATGAGTCGCGTCTGTAAAAAATTAGGGTTAGTCAAATTTTGTGGCTCAGGGATGGCCTCGCCATCCCTGATCACCGAAGGGGCAGTTGTTGACACCTAATTTTTGACCTCCCATAATTTTATTTTAATTATTCAGAGTCCTTGGATAATAAATAAAATAAGTTGTGCACCTTAAAGGGTCTAAATAGATTTTATAAATTGTTCAGGTCAATGTTTTACTCTTTTAAATTGATAAACAATATTTTCATGGCAATATAAATTATTTAGAAAATAATTTGTATTTTATGACATTTATGGAATATTTTATTTAATTGAAAGCAAACAATTTTTGAATGATTAATTACTTAATTGTTTGAATCAAGGAAAAATCAGATTAACAAATAATTTATCCTAGTTTATCCAAGGAATTTGAGTAATTAAAGAAATTGACCATTTTACCCCTCAACCTTTAATTCTATTTGTTTGCATAATTTTTAAATTAATAAATTATTCTAGTAATTAATTTGGTTAATTAGAGGGGTCATTTTTGCAAATTTAACCTCCTAATGACCTTAATTGAGATGATCAAATCTATTGGAAAATCAATCGAGGTCATTAGCGTAAATTAGCTTTAATTGGCTAACTAATACCAAGATAAGGCTATATTTGAAATAATTAATCGGATTAAGATTAATCAAGGATATTTTTGCAATTAGCCAGATAAAAGGTTTTAATTAGAACCATCATTTATCTTTAAAGCCAATTGAGGCCATATCTGCAAAAATGGATTTAATAGTCATGTTTTAAATTAATTATGTCCTAATTTGATCATGATTAAAATATCATGGTTAGTAATTGATATTTTTAGCTTGGACCATTTATTGGACTGCCTATTTGGCCCCTTCATAGATATATATACAATATGTATACTTGTATATATACATTGTGTATGTATATATATGTGAAAAGAGGACCCTTTCATTTTTTTATATACGATCGAGCCCAGTCCAAACGGACTAGACCCGGCCCACAGAGTGTTTAAAGGGGAGGCAATGTGTATACCCTCATCGTATTCTCATTTCTCAGACCCTAGGGGTCTCTAAGCAAAAGAGAAAAGAGGCGAGGTGGCTAGGGTAAAACCCTAGCGCTGCCTCCCCCACTGTCCCACCCTTTTTCCCTCATCGCATCCCATCTTAGGATGGAGGGTAGAGTAGGGGAAAATCAGAGGAGAGGACGAAGCATTAATAGCTTCATCCTTCTCAGTACGTTTCTTCACAAAATTCATCCAAACGCTCCCTTAAGGTACATTCCTTGCATATTCTTTTATTTATCATCGATTTATAGTTATTTAAGATGAGAATGAGCCGCTGATTATAGTTTCCTTTTGATCTGGACCGTATGCGGTTGAATTCATGTGAAGACTTATGGAAAAACCCACAAGTCCCACATCGGTATTGTAGAACTTGAGACAAATTTTGGGGTTCTATAAATAGAACCCCATCCCTCACCATTTAAACAAGTTTAACAACCTTAAGAGGCTTGAACTTTGAGTTTTACTTGAAATTTAGGCTTAGTCAGTATTATTTTAGACTTTAACTAAAGGGTTTTGAGTCTTTCTAGTTCTAAAACTTTATTTCTTTTCCGTGTTTTATATTTTGTGTGGCTGAGTGTGGGAATCAGAAGCACAAAGGCACCAAGTTCATTCTTATACATGGACATGGTTGCACATACAAAAGGTAAGATTTAATCTTGTTGTCGTTATTTTCTGCATTTTCCTTTTGTTTTATTTCAAATTAAGAGAAAATCTTATTAGTTTAGGTTATTGTATTATTATTTCCTTGCTTGTTTAGTGAATTATTAGTAATGGGCTGCTGAGTTTGCTAAATTTCCTTTTAGTGATAGTACAGCTTAGTAATATTCATGTCTTGATCTTTGCCTGTTTGAGTGGTGATTAGTGTGATGATATATGATTAGTTTGAGTTGGGGTCCTGATAGCACTATACTAGTTTATGGTCATTTGTGGTAAATATGCAAATCATGATTAATTGAGAACTATTTGATGAGTTAGGCCAGTAAGAATCTTATCTTGTTTCGTTTTTTGAAGTTTATCAATATAAGTGAATTAGTCTTCATCTGTTTGTCTTGTTAAAGTATGGTTGATTGATGGTTTGAATATGATGATGAGAGGTTGAGTCTAGGGTAATGTGGCTTTGAATTTAAAGTCATAACTTGATGGGGTTATTGGTAATAGAGTTGAAGGATGTATCCCTAAAAAGGAAGTGACATGGGAATAT
Organism: Lycium barbarum; assembly: GCF_019175385.1. Lineage (NCBI taxonomy): Eukaryota > Viridiplantae > Streptophyta > Magnoliopsida > Solanales > Solanaceae > Lycium > Lycium barbarum. The sequence continues at coordinate 53,655,448 of NC_083345.1, read as the reverse complement.
GCATAATGCTTGCTGCTTGCTTAGTTTCAACATAAAAATCTCTATATGTTCACTCAAGTGCTTTAAAACTAGTCTATTCTGATGGTCTTGATTAAGGTTGAGTTGTATTATGTCATTTAGATGTGATTGGATATGGAGAACCTACTACGATTGAGTCTAGTGAAACTGGAGCAATCTTTGTCCAAAACCTATTCCATGAAGTTTTGTTACCTTGTTTCCTATGTGTCAAAGCTTGAAGTGGGTGTCCAGTTATTACAGTAAGTCTGAGGCTTTGAGGTTGTTTGGTTTTGTCTGGGGTCATCTTCAATCTGTATCTTATTTAGGCTGAAGAATGAGGTAAAAGGGTCTAGTATCATTACATCCCTAGTCTTACTTTAGTTGGTTAGGGTCTGTCTAGTATGAATATGAGAGCTTAGGTTGACTGTCCTTCTTGCTTTTTCATATCTTAAAATGCTTTACTTTGAAATGATTATGGATAGAATGTATAAAACATGATGTTGTGAGTTAGCATTTTCTGTGGTCTACTTCCTTCCCTCATTTGATTATTAACTTGAAAGTGGGGTGACCTATCATGCACATGCACACTTGAGTTGATCCTTGTCCAGTTGACTAAATTATTACTGCAAGCATTGTGTGATTGATTGAGTGTTGATTTATTTCATATGTTCCATGAGTAAGACTATCTGGAGTCTAAGTGAACTCTAAGGAGATGCCAAACATGAATCATCAGCTGATTATTTGCCTTCTTAATATGTTAACACCTATCTGTGGGATTGAATGACTTAGGTAATCTTTGATTATGCTTGTAACTTGACCATAAGAGCTTAAAGGTTTAAATAGGTCTTAATGAGTTAACTATGGTAGACTTGTGATAGTGATAAGCTATCCTAAACCATCCCAAGGCTCTTACTGATTGTCTCTAGGGTATGGGGAGAAGGTCAGAAGAGGGAAAGGTCTTGGGAGAGTAAAAGGTGAGCCTGGGCATGAACTGGAGGTAGTGACCAGTGGAACGCAGGATCCCTTTTTAAAGAAAGGAGATTCAGGAAAAGGAAATGGGAAGGTGATGACCCCACCCTATCCTGCTTCCCTTTCAGGACCCTAAGGCTTCTTCCTATTCTTTTTGTTACACCTTGGAAAATTCCCTGTTAGCGTACAGTGAATGGGCTAGCGAAGAGTACGATCTATACGGTGATTTGATAAGTAAGAGATAGCATTTGATGATCTTAATCGAGATTCGAAGACATTAGACGTAAGGAAACAAGTTTGACGAAGAAATGTAAAGGATATGTTATGTGTCGGGTAGGAATTATGGACGACGGGTTAATGAGAGTATAATTATGTCTTAGATACAAGTAATAACGTCCCTTAGGTTAGTATTGAAGTGTTGAACAAGTGTTAAGAAGGTTCCATAAGGATTGGAGATCAAACGAGTCGACGAGAACAAAAACGGAACCACTGGGCATTATACGGCCCAACATAAGGACCGTATAAATTATACTGGCCGTATGTTAGGTCGTATAATTGGTCAAGAGCGACATCACATTCTGGACCAAACATACGGTCCAACATACGGTCAGTGAAAAATATACGTACCGTATAAGTTGGTCCGTATAAGTTGGTCGGGACAACTTTGTGATTTAATATAAGGGACCCTTCTCATTTCATTTTATTTCATTCCCACTTTCTAAACTTCAAGAAACCTCTAGAATATTCTCCATCACCCATCCATAAGAATTCAAGGGACAACCAAGATCAACAACACCAAATCCATGAAAACAAGTGTATGAAACCTAGTGAAAGTCATCCAAGCCAAGAAATCCCAAGAGAAGTGAAATAGGGTTTTGGTGCTAGAAGAGTATTTCCATTCAAGGGTTGTTCATCCATCATCTAAGGTAAGTTTCATGACCATACCATTTTGTTTAAGGTATTGGAAGGCTAAGACACTTGAATTGTAGAAAGACATAGAAAATGGGTCATAAATGAGTAAATAGTGTCATTGTTGAATAGTGGTTGGGATGAATCATGAATACTGGTATGTCGTGATTGTGAATACGTTATAAATGACATTTATACCATGGAATAAGTATTATATATGAGAAAACGCTATAACGAGCTATAACCATAATTGTGGAGAAATTGAAGAGAAATGGTGAATTGTGATAAATGTATACAAATGATGATTATTGTTTGCCATATTGTGAATGTTGTTGTGAGCGTTTGGGAGTTGATATAGAATGTGGGTAAAGTAGTAGAGACAAAGGAAATGCTGCTCAATTTTCCCTAGAAATAGTAACACGTTCTTATAGCCGATTAACTAATGTTAATGCGAATTCTCTTGAAGGTAAAGACGTGAGCATTAAAGGAGAACAAGCAAGCAATAAAGTAGTTAAACGATAAAGGTATGTGAGGCTAGTCCTTTCTTTCTTTGGTATGAATCCGATGGAATGATTCTCTTTCCTCTCCACGAATCCTCTACATATATTCCGGAAGGTCAAAAGTCTATGGTCATGAACAGCCATATGAGATAAGAGATATGTTATGAGTCCAATGATAATGATGATAAGCTTGAGTCTAATGATTCTATAGTCCTTGATATGACGCTTCTATAACGCTAATGATGTTGTATGTTGTAAACACTCACCTCACACACTATTCCCTTCGAGGTGAGGCAAAATACTATTAAGTTAAGTATGTCATGCATTGCATACACTCACCTTATGTATTGTCCCTTCAAGGTGAGGCAGAGTACCATAAAGTCGATGATGTTATGCGTTGTACATACTCACCTTATATACTCCTTCCTTCAAGGTGAGGCAGGATACTTATAAATATTCCATGATAAAATCGGGGGATCACGACCTTACGTCACCCCGATAAAGTATAGTTGTCCTTGAGTCTTCATGCACGTATTATGATGAGCATACTATGGTCAGTATATTATAATGAGCTTATGATGATGATATTACACCATACCTATATGGTCGGGCAGATACACACACCACTATAGTGGGCAGCTTATACCCCAGACGCGGGAGGCCTGGACGCAGGTTAATTATTATCACACCGTACCTATGTGGACGGGCAGCTTATACATTATCACACCGTACCTATATGGGCGGGGCAGCTTATACTTATACATTTATGCATATATGATATGATGATGAGTATGAGTAAGACAACATGATTTATTTATTTTATGATTCACAGTCAGTTACAGATTGCTCCTCATTTGATGCCTCCTTATTTCATTGATGTATCATTATTGTTTATGCCTCTCATACTCAGTACAATGTTCATACTGACGTCCGTTTTCTTTGGACGCTATATTCATGCCCACAGGTAGACAGGGAGGCGACCCAGACTCGTAGGAGCTACTCGCTGATTTGAAGAGCACTCCATCTTCCGGAGGTGCCCTTGATTATTCTTTTGGTATATATGTATATGTATGTTTTGGGCACGACGGGGTCCTGTCCCGTCCTTATGTCTAGTACTCATGTAGAGGCTCGTAGATACGCAGTGTAGGTTATATGGTCTCACGAGGTTGCCGTTATGTATGTATATATATATTATTTTGATGGCCGAAAGGCCTATGTATATATAAAAGAATTTATGTTCTCAAAAGAAAAATGATTTTCTTATGATTTGAGGATGAATTTGATAAAAGGACGTTTAATGGGTATGATGAGTAGTAGAATTAGTGGTGCTCGGTGGTTAGCTCCGGGTACCCGTCGCAGCCCCTAGTCGGGTCGTGACACTTTTAAACCTCTTTCTCATGGTTTGGGGACACACAAAGACCTCAGGTGGATTAGGAAAGCTTAGGTATATCTGGGAAGAGGGTACACCTAGAACTAAATAATGTCCTGCCAGTACTTGTAAAGCTTAAGTCATGTGTTTCACTATGTCTTCTAAAAAGGATTTTAATTTGGGGGGATTGGTTGTCTGTGTTGTTGTTGTTTGAGTTAGGTGTTTGATAAGAAAGTAGGATTAGGGAGTTTACTAGTAATGATCCAAGTCAACACCCTTAAGGGACTGAGTAATAACCTTAATGTTTGTCACCTACTTTTACTTATGATCATGTGCATCTTGTTTTCTTTAACTTGTGTATCTGCACCTTGCTTCTCAGAACTTGCTTTCTTGTGATACTGATTGAGTCTGTGATTATGAGAACCTAACTATGCTATAAACTTTTTCTTAAAAGATTTGCTTAGATTAAATATTTGGGGAACCATTACTAGGAAATAAGATTGATCCAAGATTGTTTGACTGATTGCTTACATGATATGCTTCTGTAATCCATTTTCCTGAAGATTTTGAGTGTACCTCTATGTATGGATTGGCATTGGTTCTAGTTAGTAGATATGTTAGTTATATGCTGAGATTTGTAAAAAGGGTGTGAGCTAAACCTGTTATATCCCGTATTTTGTGCATTTGGATATTTCAAGATAATTGCGAGAAGTTAAGGGCGAGGCTATATTTTGATATTGTTTAACACACAAGTTGTTTATGAATTTTTTTGAAGTGGAAATATTAAGAAAGGCTTGGGGCAAAAAGGGAAATTCGCAAGATGGCTCATAGAAAATATGGAGGAAGGCTAAGGGCAAATTTGGAATTAGGAAAATAAATTTTCATGAATTATAAAAAAAAAAAAAAAAAAGTGGGCTTGAATTAATGGGCCATTTGGCCGTCCAAAATGAAGTGGGCCAAGGCCCACATGGATGTAAAATAAATAAGTCTAAAGATGACTTATGGATCACTCTTATCCCTTAGAAATTTCAAGAAACTTAGAGAGACAAAAACCAAAAGGCCATTCGGCCATGGCAAGGTGGAAGTGAAGTCCCAAAAACCTTGACCAAAGAAATATTTTCTTCTAGCTAATCAACCAATTGGAAGGTCCCCAGCAAAGTGAAGTAGTCATTGGAGCAAGTAAAACATCTATTCTTGCAAGCTACAAATCCTAGCCAAGTGAGGAGTTAAGTGGAAGAGGTAAGATGTAATCTTCTTTTTTATATGTTATGGATGGTTGTGTATGTTGTAGTATGTAGAAATGGACGAAATTTATGAAAATATGGATGTTATGTTGTGGCTGTGTATATATAGTATTGTGGCCGTGTGGTTGTTGTGTGGTATAGAAGAGAATGAATCAATTTTATCTAGTGTTTTGGTTGTTGTTATTGTGGATTCTATGTTGATAATGAAAGTTTGATGATTCTAGTTGAAGTTGTAAGTGTTGGAGAGTTGTTTTAGAAGCCAATGTAGTTTGAATGTAGCTTCTTGTATCTATGGATAATAATGTTGCTAGCATGTGAATTATTGGTATAGTTCATGGATTTGAAGGAAGGAAATGTGTTGTTATTGTTCTTGTTGAATTTGGATGGTTTCGGGGGAAGTAATATGTTGATTGGGTTGTTTGGAACATTATGTGAATTGTTTGAAGTATTCTTGAACCATGTTAGAATGATCTCGGATTAATACTTGAATGTGGGATCATTGGTGTTAACTTGACCACATGTGACTGAATTGGATATTAATGAAAAGTCGTTGAATTATGTGACAAGGGTTGTTAATGTTAGAATGCATTTGAAATAATTGTTGAAGTTGGAGATATGATTGTTGGTATTGTTGTTGATAATTTGGCCAAGTTGAATTCTCGGATTTGTTGTTGATAAATTGGCCGAGTTAGATTCTCGGGGATGGTGTATTTACAGGGGAAATGCTGCCGAAATTTCGGCAGAATATAAATGAATTCATTTTAAGAACTAAGACAAGCATATGTCGATGAGTCTAATGATTATGTCAATTCTCTTGAATGTAGACTAGCAAGTTTGGACAAATAAGCGTAGCTAATTGGACGTGGGACAGGTATGTAAAGCTTTCCCTTTCTTTCTTTTGGCATGTCCTAGAGCTAAGTAAGCTATGATACTTATCTTGGGGTAACTCTATTCTTGATTCCGAGCTTGTTAATGATTCTTATTCACTTCTTGATGTGAGTATACTTATTATAGCCAAGCTTATTGTATGATTGAATAACAAGAAAAGTCTAAAGAGTTTTGTAAGTAGTAATGTCCCTAACTTTCGTAGACGGTCTCGGATTGCTTGAAAATGGTCGTAGAGGTTTCTATAATGAATGATGTCCATAACGATATTTGAAAGGTACTTGGTATGATTGTTGCTTTAATTTTCCAAAAAATAGCTTCTGAAACGTTCGTAGAAGGTTCTGTACTTCAAACTCTCATAACTTTCTTATACTAAGTCGGATTGACCTGAAACTTGTTTCTGAGTCTTCAGGCGTCGGTAAGTATACTTATCCATTGAGTCTTAAAAGTTGATTTATGTGCATTTAGTTTCTCACTACTCTGCTCGTGCATATGGTTGTTAACTTTCTTATGCTAACTCGGATTAACTTGAAACGTGTTTATGGTTAACTAATGATTTCGAGAAAAATTAGTTTTGTACTAAAGGAAGCATAAAGTTGATTTCCAAAACCACTCCGAAGGGGGTGCGAGATTCTACTATTTAGACTTTCCAAAACCACTCTGAAGGGGGTGCAAGATTCTACTATTTAGACTTTCCAAAACCACTCCGAGGGGGTGCGAGATTTTACTATTTAGACTTTCAAAATCACTTCGAAGGGGCTGCGAGATTTTACTATTTCGTTTCGATTACGAATTATGTTTGCACTCCATAGCATTATTTCTTTGTATTGATATTTGTGGATTAAGTGGTGTTGACACCATCATCATTAGTATTAATGTCGCAAGCGGCATGCCCGAAGGGGCCAGGACTATTATTATTATGTCGCAAGCGGCATGCCCGAAGGGGCCAGGATTATTATTATTATGTCGCAAGCGGCATGCCCGAAGGGGCCATCATTATTATAATGCCGGACGCGGCATGCCCGAAGGGGCCATCATCATTATTATGTCGGAACCAGCATGCCCGAAGGGGCCACCATCATTAGTATTATGCCGGCGGCATGCCCGAAGGGGCCATCATTATTATTATGCTGGAAGCGGCATGCCCGAAGGGGCCAGGACTATTATTATTATGCCGGAAGCAGCATGCTCGAAGAGGCCATCATTATTATTAAGCCGGAAGCGGCCATCCGATGGGACTATTGTGATACTAAATTTAGATTGTGTATTCTAGAATTTATGTATGCTGTATTTATATTGTGTATGATGGAAGTGGTGTAAGGCACTACATGGCACGGTTCAAAATGCTGTTCCAGGTTACTCCCGGGTTGCTCTTAAACTGGTTTACTGTTACGCCTTTCCTTGTTTATGATTCAGTACCGCTTTACATATTCAGTACATATTCCGTACTGACCCCCCTTTCTTCGGGGGCTGCGTTTCATGCCACGCAGGTACACCCAGATGAGTAGAAGACTTTGCTAAAAGTGTTCCAGCGGGATTGGCGAACTCCATCTCAGTTCGGAGTGTTGCCGGGTCAAAATACTTATGTCATGGTATTCTGTATATGTTAGAGACTTTGCAGACACTGTCCTGTGGATAGGGCGTCGAGAAGTGCTAATCATTTGTAGATGTTATAAGAGTATATATTCTCAGATGATTTCAGTTAGTAAAAAGTACGTAATTGATTGAAAGTTTTCATAATTTGTATAAAGATAATGATCTCTATTTGGAAAAGTCCCATGTTTTAAAAGTTTTTGAAATGACAGGTTTTGGTAAAGCGAACGTTTAAGGGTTCGCTAGACTCTGATGAGAGTCGGGTGCCCATCATGCCCTATCAAGATGAGGGCGTGACAAAACCATTAAGTCTAAAGGTATGCCTTAAGTTACGAACTCTTCCAAGGCTCTTTTCTGAAATGAATTAGTGTAGTACTCAAAGTGGAAACCTGCCTGCTGTGTCCCTTCTTGAATTGTTTGTACCTCTGATTTGAATTCTAATGAATTTCTTATATGGTTAGTATCACTACTTGACTCTTTGGCTTTCTGCATCTTTGAGAATACTCTGCCTATGTGTTGAATTACCATTGCTTTCTAATCTAGTTGTGTGCATTTGTGGGGCTGGGTTGAATAGAGATTATGACATGGCATGACCTGTAAGGAGTGTAGACTTATTTCGGGTGATTCTGTAAAGTTAAAAGGACCTGAGTAACCTGCTAATGGTAAGCCGACCCATGCTATGACTCTGAATAGCTTAATGATACCTTGAGGAGATTGAGAAACGGTTATGACCTTAGCTCAAATGATTATGTATGTTTATATGTACATGTATTTGAAACTTTTTGGATTGAATTCTTGGCTGATAATAGTTTGAGAAACAAGTTTCCACATGATCACAAGGGATTGAAAGTGAGCTAAGGCCACATAACCTGAGATGAGCCTTTTTTTCAGGAGTGCCCTGGAGAAAGGATAAAAGGAAAACCAAGCCTAGCTTGGTTTATAACACCATTCCTTCATATAAAGGGCACCATGTCACTTCTATGGCCTGTAGGGTTATATGCTCATTGTAAAGGACCTTGGGATCACATGGATTCTATTCCTAAACCAGAAGAGACCCCAGGTTAGAGTTAAGTATACATCTAGGAATGCTTGATGATTTGATTAAATAAAGAGTTCAAGTGTGCATATGTGTTTAAGTTAGGCACAAAAGGAGGGGCTTAACAGAAGTATGAAACTGGGATGTTAATTTGTCTTGTCCATGTCTTGTTTGCTTGTCCAAACTACCCTACTATCTCTATATGATACCATGCCTTGTACAGAATAACCCAGACACAGAAAGATTAAAGTTCTGCCTCTGTCCCTGCCATGTCCGCATACCTCAACTTGCTTCTGTTTGCTTCTTACCTATAAGATGCAGCCTGTCCTAGTCAATCTCATGGTTATGTGTTTGGTACTTGCTTTGTTTTCCTCTTATCTACAAGATGTAGCATGTTCTAGTTCATCGAGGATTATGTGCTTAGGTTTCTTGTTCTTGTTCACCTCACTTCTGTATGCTACAACTTATGTTGTTTTATCCATGATCATGTTCCTTGTTCTTTGTTCTGTCTACCATGCATTTGTATGCTGCGGCTTGCTTTGTCCCCCTGTGACTGCATATTTTGGTCCTTGTTTCTTGTTTACTTCAGCCTGCTTTTGGTTCATTCCATGAGTGTATGCTTGGTTCTTCTCCTTCTTACTTTATGTCCATGTCTTGAAGTTTTGCTTTGATTAACCTTTGGTCATATGTCCTTGGTTTGCTTCTGTTTACATTGTACTCATTTAGGGCCAGTCTGCTTTTGGCTATATTATGTCTATATATATGGCCTTCTATGTTATGTTGTGGTTCTGGGATACTGCCTATTGTCTTATGGCTACATTGGTGGGGGGTGAGATAATTTTGAGGATGCCTAGTCTTAGCCTTCCCCGGGTGTCCAGCCATGCATGGGGTTCACGAAACCCCTTGGAACTTGTGCAGCATCGGGAATACGGGGGCAATGACTCTCCCCTCCCATGTTATCCAAATCCCTGCCAGTGGGGCCTTGTAGTATACATATATATCCATACATAGATATCTTACTCTATGACTTGTGAATATGTTTGATACATGTATATATATTTGATATATGTGTTTGTATAGTTATAAGTGTGATAAGTTCAGTATCCTTAAACCGGGTTCCTTTTTCCTTTTCCCCCTTCTCACTGCATGACCACTCGGGTCAAGATCAGCCTGCCTATTGGGTCTCAGGCCCAACAAGGAAATTCTTTCTCCAAAGATATCGAGTCCGCAAAGATGGAATTAAATAACTGGCGTGCAGAAGGCCCAGTCATGGGTGAAAATGGCCAACTAGGGGCTTGGTATGCCCCTAGTCTTCCTCTATCCTTTATTTTGTTTCAATCTCCTTCATTTGAGCTTTGTTTGTATTTGTACAAAACTTGTAAAAACTCATATCATATAGTGGAATCCTTATTGTATGAACTAGTCGTCTTAGGATAACGATACCTATGCCGTTCAGATTGACTTTAAGTCCCCAAAATAATTTTTTCAAAACCCGGATTTAGCATAACGATTTTTGTCAAAATTAAATGGATAACCAGCAAAGCTACTTTGACACAGGTTAAGTTAATAGAAATAGGAGGATTTTTCAAAGTCATGAACGCTATAATATTATTTTGAGCAAAAGCGGACTGGGTTTTAACCAAGGGACATATTCTTTATAAAATAAACTAAGTTTTTTCAGATCCAAACCAAGAACAGAGGATAAATGTTTTGGACCAGACCTAAATAGTTGTTACACCCCGTATCTTCGAAGAGCACTTATCAAGTTTGAAACATAAGTACGTTGAGTTAGGGTTAAGTAAAACCACTTTGGAATATAAGGAGCAAGCATTATTAAGTATATTTAATGAGTGAAGGATGTATACGAGGTATACCGGAAGGTTTTATAAGGAAATGAGTGGAGGAAATGGAGTAGTACGACTTTGGAGAAAGGATGAGTAATGTCTTGTGTGAAAATTTTGGTCCAACTTGGTGGTCGCATATCTCTTAGCATATGAAGTGTTTTAAGGTAAAACAAAATCCTAAGTTGAAGTTCGTCGAGTCTAGTTTCCAACTCAACAAACCACTCGTCAATACGACGTCGGAGTAGATAATTATGGACGTTACAAGTTCAGCTGACAGAGCAGAAACGCATGCTACAGTACTGCAACAGTAACCGAGCAGCTACAGTAAAATGCTACAGTACGGCCCGAATTTGACCCTTATAAAAAGGGTAAGAACCCCCTTTTTTCAGCAGATTTGCCCCAGAAAATTCCAGAAATTTAAAGAGAGAGAGAGGGAATCAAAAAGTAAGCAATTTTCAAGTAGCGGAGTAGTGGTTTAGGTCCGGGCAACGCATGGTTGTGATTCTAGTGTTGTTTTGCGGTGGATTTTAGCGTGGATACTGAGGATATTGCGGTCTTAACAAGAAAGAAGGTATGAATCTTTCTCTTTTGGTATTATTTAAGACTTAATTACGGAGATTATGTCCTTAAATAATTGTGTAGTAAGTTGGTTAGTTATGGAAGTTGGAAAACAGCGTGTGGGCTGTTTTATGGTACATATTGGTGTTGGAAATGATGTTATTGATGTTGGTATTGTTGTTGATGTTGTTGGTTGCTGAATTGAGATTCTGGGCTAGGCATATAAACAGGGGAAATGCTGCCCGATTTTCAGCAGGATATAAAATAGTTTGACTTGAGAGCTTAGCACAAATATACTACGATGAGTCTAACGATTGTGTAAATCCTCTTAAATGTAGACTTGCGAGTTCGGACGAATAAGTGTAGATAATTGGAGGCTGAACAGGTGTGTTAAGGCTCGTCCCTTTCTTTCAAAGGCATGATTCCTATGGTATGATTTCATAAATGTTTCCATAACCTTCTTGTCTTCAAAAGCCAAAAGTCCATGGTTCTTAAATCTTCTCATGATGTCTAGGATAAGAATGATTTTATGATGGTGACAACGATAATGATGATTTGTGTTTATGATTTCAAAGCGAATATGAAAATGTGGAGCTACTTCTATATGTTCTCAATTTTATTCATTGATGATGACTCTACCTCTAAAGGCTCCAAGTTGTATGTAAAGTTACCCCTTCTTTCTTTTTGGCATGAACTGCGTAAAGTGAGCGAACGACGAACATACATGACTCCAATGAACTCTAGTTCTCAGTAGTACTTGACACGATAATTGTCTTTGATTCTCCAGTGTTGGTTTATTCTAATTATTCTATTGAGTCTCAGATGATGATTTAGCTTGCATATGGTTTCTCATGATATTCTACTCGTGCATATCGTTAATATATCAATTACCGAGTCCCGGGCCGGGTACGTAACTGTGCACAGTTTCATTGCATTGTTCACCGAGTCCCTCACTAGAGGGCCGGGTACGGTATATATATGATTATTTCACCGAGTCCCTCACTAGAGGGTCGGGTACGGTATATATATGATGATTTCACCAAGTCCCTCACTAGAGGGCCGGGTACGGTATATATATGATGATTTCACCGAGTCCCACACTAGAGGGACGGGTATGGTATATTATATATATGCATGACTCTCACCTCATAAGCATAGATGCATTGGTATCCTGGATTATCATACTTGTCTCCTGTCATCTTCTACTCAGACATGAGCTTCATTATTGTACTTCATGCTTTACATACTCAGTACATTTTCCGTACTGACCCCCTTTCTTCGGGGGCTGAGTTTCATGCCCGCAGGTACAGACACTCAGTTTGGTGATGCTCCGGCTTAGGACTTCTGCCCAGCTGCTTAGAGAGCTCCATTGTTCCGGAGCTTGAGTTATTTTGGTACAGACCCTTTGGACGTAGGCTTTGTTACACTCTTAGAGGTCTGTAGACATATGTGGGTTGTGTATATACGGTTTGGTCAGCTATGTCGATGTAGTTTGTCTTGGACGTCCCTGTGTATAGCGGCAGCCTTGTCGGCTTGCATATTTGTTATGTTTTGGTTAACTGATTTCTCAGCAGACAGGTTCTTTCTGATGTATGATATGATGAGTTCACAGCATGCTTTTACAGAGTGCCATATTGTTTTCAGTTTTAGACTGATTATATCTAGTGGGTCGTATAGGGGTGCCCAGCACTGGCACTAGTCATGGCCCATCGGTTTGGGTCATGACAAAAGTGGTATCAGAGCAGTTCATCCTCGGAGTGTCTACAGACCGTGTCTAGTAGAGTCTTTTTTATCGGTGTGTTGTGCACCACATCTATAAACTGGAAGCTACAGGACATTTAGGATGTCATCTTTCTTTCTGATCATAGATCGTGCAGTAGAGCCAATGATAGGAAAGCTCGTTCTTGGTATGATTTTTGTTAAATTGCAGGATTGTATTGGAGAAGAGGACAAGTTCAGGTAATGGGAGCGTAAGTGAGGCTCAGAAGGGGGACTGGAGACCCGTATTGCCCGTCGACTCAGGATCGAGGATATCAAGAGGTAAAAGAAAGAGCATCGGCTATTCCATTGAGACAGGCCCATCGGAGCATGTGGCTCTAGTAGGAGGAGACCCTGAGAAATCATATGACAAAGACTTGTTTAAGGGTTCACGAGACTCTTGTGGATGAAGACGTAATTGAGGAAGTACAAAGTTGGCACATCTAGATTTTCCTTACGTTTCAGCATTATGTTAGGCCAGACTAGTAGACGGTGGGAAGACAAGGATGAAGAGCACACTTCACTCTATAGCCCACCAGATCAGGTTAAGGACCGATCGGCTACAGGTATACGAGTTCTTATTGGAACTTTCTATGTGCGTATGTATTTACTTCAGAGTAATACTGAATAGTGATGAGTGAAATCCTAAAGGGGATCAGTGACTTAAATATTTGGAAGTAACGACGATCAAGATGCCTTCGCCACCATTGGGAATCGTGAAAGCTAGGATGAAAAGTAGTCATACATGCAGATTGAAGGTGATTATTGAGGATTTCAAAGGCCAAAATAGCATTTTCTTAGTCGGACGAGTAAGAGATCCTCTCTAATTCGGAGGGAGATGCATTATGAGAATGTTTTGGAATCTGTTAAAACTTCAACTTGCTTTAATTTATGTGAGAAAGGTCACGCAGTAAGGTGTATGCGATTATACCAGCACTAACGCACCGGATCCCATTAGCACTCCAAGGTTAAGCGTGCTGGGGTGAGAGAAATACTAGGATGGGTGACCCCCTGGGAAGTATATTAAGAGTCCTACAAATTCAGACAGATGAGAAGTTAGAGTAGCCTAAGGGAAATTGGAGTATGCGGAGTAGTTAGAAACCATAAAAGGTCGCGAAGGATGAGGCGGACTAGACCGGCAAAGAGAAGAAAAAAAAAGTGCATCACAGCTCTAGAATTAGGATGAGTTCGAATAGTATTGGGAAGTACTTTGTAAGAGAGGCGTTAGTAAACATATATATATATATATATATATATATCTGTGTGTGTGTGTGTGTGTGTATGAAGTTGATGATATTGTCACCACAGGCTAGAGTTGGAAAGTCCTAATGCAACAACATCAGGGAAAGGAAGAAAGCGAATATATAGAAAGTAAAGAGATTAGAATGCCTTGAGAAAAAAAAATGTAAGAAACGAGGGTAAGTGAAGCTTCTAAGAGGGACGATGGGTAAAGCAAGGGACTATTTGGATAAAATTCCAAGGTAGGAATGCGAAAGGGATAAAGTATGGTAGTGTGAAACAAAAGATGAATGTGTGGGGTCAGAAAACAAACTTCGATAAGTGGGACTAAAGGATAGTAATCACAAATAGGGATGTGAAGTAAGAGAGAGAATGATCAGGCCTGGCAACGATACTAAGAGATTTCCAGCTCTCGAGAGGTGTCTAAAGGGATAAATGTGTAGTCATACTGACACGGTTTCCTCGGAAACGGAGAAGCTTTCCTAAAAGATTATTTGGATAAAATTCGAAGGTAGGCATGCGAAAGGGATAAAGTATGGTACTGTGAAACAAAAGATGAATGTGTGGGGTCAGAAAACAGACTTCGATAAGTGGGACTAAAGGATAGTAATCACAAATAGGGATGTGAGAGAGAATGATCAGGCCTTGCAACGATACTAAGAGATTTCCAGCTCTCGAGAGGTGTCTAAAGGGATAAATGTGTAGTCATACTGACACGGTTTCCTCGGAAACGGAGAAGCTTTCCTAAAAGATTATTTAAGAATAGAACGGATTTGCACGTTAAAAGGAATATTTCACTAACTTCAGGGTCAATACTATAAAATAACAAGTGGAGAAGGGCGCTCGGGGAGGAAGGAACTCAAGGATGGTTTGAGGATGAAAGCAGGAAAGGTACACTAATGGGCTAGTCAAAAGAAGAAGAAAGGAAGAAAAGAAAAATCGAGCGATCACCAAGGACAAGCGAGAGGTTAATGAACTAACAATGTTAACCGGGAGGTAGTACATCAATGACATGGGATGAGGATAAGGAATACCGAGGTTTAATTATAAAGGAAATAGAAGGATGTATGGGAAATATTCATGAGTGTGGACAAGCCTTGGCGGCAGGAAGGAGAAGAAAGAAGAGGGCATATTTGCAAGGATTTCACGACACGAACAAGAAATGGTAGAACACTAGAAGAACTACAATGCATAGGTAGGACGCAAATAAGTAGTCAAGGAAAATTTCGGACAAGTGACCTAAGTGAATAAAAGGATTGATAGTGGAAGGGGAAGAGTGTAGCAATGATATATTGTAGACGTAGAGTGAAACCGGAAACTCAGAGTAAGAAATATTCCAGTGATAATAGTTGTTGAGGAAGACGAGGGATAAAAAGAGCAAAGTGTGACCAAACGTTCCATAAAATATTTTAATGGATTCCAATGTCCCCATTAACCCGTTGATTCGGGAATTGTTCGATCATAAAAGGTATAAGTAGAAGGGCCTTAAAGAAGGCAGCGACAATGGATCTATAATGCATAAGCACTTCATTCAAATGCAAAGCCCTCGATTAGCAGAAAGTAAAATAAGTCAAGCTATACGATGAGAGAATTTCGGTATTATAAGAGACCAAAAGAGTCGAAGGATCGATATGGTAGGCCGATGACTACTGATACTCGGGAGTTACTAGTGTATAAGAACACCCTTAAAAGGGGGGGGGGGGAAAGGCAGATCGAGTCCTAAAACGAGGTATGGCATTGTCAAAAATCCAAGGAAAGAAAGAGGTTAGCTTAAGGAGGCCAAAATTCTGGACGTAGTGGCATACCAAGAATGAATTAAGAGAGAGCAGGAATGAATTAAAGATAAGCATACCACAAAGCAGGTATGAAAAGGAATTAAAATGGATCAAGATAATACTTCACGCGGACGTGAGATATGATATTTCTAGACCAGGGAAATTTGTGTTGCACCTAAATAGGCAGCGGCGTATCCTAAAGAGTAATAAAGAGAGTAAGAAAGCTCTGCAAGCTAACTACAAAGAGAATGATGAAATGGATGATGAGTACAAAGGACATTTTGGGTTACAACGGAAGAAAATCTTGCTATTAAAGGAAAAATATAAGAATCTTAACAAAGGGAGTAACGATAAGCGGTGTGGCGATCTCTAAAGAGAGGAAGAACGATGTGGGTACAGATAGAAAGGCAGCAGCATCAATAGAAATTAGAAAGTATATCACGGGTCACTAACCATACTGAGCATAAGGGTATGTATTATAGAATTATATGAACCATCAACATAAGTTTATGCCCCACAGATGGGAATGGACACACCGGAAAGCCAACAAGGAATGACAGCTAACTAAGTGATCACTGTAATAAGGAAGTCAAGGGTAAGTATACCATACCGATATTGGAAAGAAGCTGCGATAAAGTGAGAATTGCCCTAACCTTATAATTATAAGTTATATTGCAAGATTTGAGGCAAAGGAATTAAAGGGAGAGTTTGACGAGAACTCGAAGATATTGTGAGCTATAGACCAATTCGAACTATGATTATTGGTTCATCCCAATATATATTCCTGCTACGAGGAATAATAGAGATAGTGATGGAACAATAGGAATGTACGTATTTAAGAAATCGTATTGAGGATATGATTATAACCTATCATGGAAAGGAATTAAGACGGATGGTTGAGGAAACGTAACCGTTAAGAGTAAGGATTTGTCAGTACCAGAGTAATGTTGAACAAGCAACGAGACATTAGTATAAGAAAATCTATGATGAATCGGAAAGCTTGGCTGATGAACCACGAGGGGATAATCTAGCACGTATCTAAGCTCAAAAAGTACAAGTAGGGATAGCCAAGATAGCATCGGAGGAGTCAACAAGAGAAAGAAGAAAGTGCTATATTCGAGCAAGGTAGTTATCCGTTAATAAAGAAATGAGGAACGAAGAGGAAGGACGCTCGCAGGACGGCGAGTAACCGTGGCGTGGCTAGTTAAACCACAGGAAGGAAGACAGAATGAAAATGGAATACTAGCTAACTTGTATACATGAGGATTGAAGACTGTACAACTCACAAATGAATTTGATAAGGAGCTAAGAAAGAGCAGGACGAAACTGACAAAATTATAGTATAAGTATATGGTAATCGAACAAAAATTCAATGAGGATATTGAGGATCGGCTCACTACAACATTCGAGGATGAATGTTTTTAAGGGGGGAAGGATGTTACACCCGTATCTTCGAAGAGCACTTATCAAGTTTGAAACATAAGTACGTTGAGTTAGGGTTAAGTAAAACCACTTTGGAATATAAGGAGCAAGCATTATTAGGTATATTTAATGAGTGAAGGATGTATATAAGGTATACCGGAAGGTTTTATAAGGAAATGAGTGGAGGAAATGGAGTAGTACGACTTTGGAGAAAGGATGGGTAATGTCTTGTGTGAAGATTTTGGTCCAACTTGGTGGACACATATCTGTTATCATATGAAGTATTTTAAGGTGAAACAAAAGCCTAAGATGAATTTCGTCGAGTCTAGTTTCCAACGCAAGATGCCGCTCATCCATAGGACGTCGGAGTAGAGAATTATGGACGTTACAGGTTCAGCGGACAGAGCAGAAACGCGTGCTACAGTACTGCTACAGTACTAACCCGCTACAGTTTGCAGTGGATTTTAGCATGGATACTGAGGATATTGCGGTCTTAACAAGAAAGAAGGTATGAATATTTATCTTTTGTTATTATTTAAGACTTAATTACGGAGATAAAGTCCTTAAATAATTGTGTAGTAAGTTGGTTAGTTATGGAAGTTGGAAAACAGCGTGTGGGCTGTTTTATGGTACATATTGGTGTTGGAAATGATGTTATTGATGTTGGTATTGTTGTTGATGTTGTTGGTTGCTGAATTGAGATTCTGGGCTAGGCATATAAACAGGGGAAATGCTGCCCGATTTTCAGCAGGATATAAAATAGTTTGACTTGAGAGCTTAGCACAAATATACTATGATGAGTCTAACGATTGTGTAAATCCTCTTAAATGTAGACTTGCGAGCTCGGACGAATAAGTGTAGACAAT
This sequence comes from Lycium barbarum, assembly GCF_019175385.1. NCBI lineage: Eukaryota > Viridiplantae > Streptophyta > Magnoliopsida > Solanales > Solanaceae > Lycium > Lycium barbarum. Next base: position 53,637,484 of record NC_083345.1, on the reverse strand, counting down.
TGGAGGCTGAACAGGTATGTTAAGGCTCGTCCCTTTCTTTCAAAGGCAAGATTCCTATGGTATGATTTCATAAATGTTTCCGTAACCTTCTTGTCTTCAAAAGCCAAAAGTCCATGGTTCTTAAAGCTTCTCATGATGTCTAGGATAAGAATGATTTTGTGTTTATGATTTCAAAGCGAATATGAAAATGTGGAGCTACTTCTAGATGTTCTCAATTTTATTTATTGATGATGACTCTACCTCTAAAGGCTCCAAGGTGTATGTAAAGTTAGCCCTTCTTTATTTTTGGCATGAACTACGTTAAGTGAGCGAACGACGAACATACATGACTCCAATGAACTCTAATTCACAGAGGTACTTGACACGATAATTGTCTTTGATTCTCCAGTGTTGGTTTATTCTAATTATTCTATTGAGTCTCAGATGATGATTTACCTTGCATATGGTTTCTCATGATATTCTACTCGCGCATACCGTTAATATATCATTCACCGAGTCCCGGGCCGGGTACATAATCGTGCACAGTTTCATTGCATTGTTCGCCGAGTCCCTCACTAGAGGGCCGGGTATGGTATATATATGATTATTTCACCGAGTTCCTCACTAGAGGGCCGGGTACGGTATATATACGATTATTTCAATGAGTCCCTCACTAGAGGGCCGGGTACGGTATATATATGATGATTTCACCGAGTCCCTCACTAGAGGGCCGGGTACGGTATATATATGATGATTTCACCGAGTCCCTCACTAGAGGGACGGGTATGGTATATTATATATATGCATGACTCTCATCTCCTAAGGCACAGATGCATTGGTATCCTTTATTATCATACTGTCTCCTGTCATCTTCTACTCAGACATGATCTTTATTATTGTACTTCATGCTTTACATACTCAGTACATTTTCCATTCTGACCCCCTTTCTTCGGGGGCTGCGTTTCATGCCCGCAGGTACATACACTCAGTTTGGTGATGCTCCGGCTTAGGACTTCTGCCCAGCTGCTTCGAGAGCTCCATTGTTCCGGAGCTTGAGTTATTTTGGTACAGACCCTTTTGACGTAGACTTTGTTACACTCTTAGAGGTCTGTAGACATATGTGGGTTGTGTATATACGGTTTGGTCAGCTATGTCGATGTAGTTCGTCTTGGACGTCCTCGTGTATAGCGGCAGCCTTGTTGGCTTGCATATTTGTTATGTTTTGGTTAACTGTGACTTCTCAGCAGACAGGTTCTTTCTGACGTATGATATGATGAGTTCACATCATGCTTTTACAGAGTGCCATATTGTTTTCCGTTTCAGTCTGATTATATCTAGCGGGTCGTATACGGTTCCCCAGCTCGGGTACTAGTCATGGCCCATCGGTTTGGGTCGTGACAATAACAAAATCTGGTATCCTTGTTTTTTTTTTCAGAAAAAAAATGACTTAAACCCAAAACGGGCCAAGTCCAACAAAAGCAAAAAAAAGAAGAATTTTGGGCTGAAGCCCACCTAAGGGTAAAGAATTTATGATACTGGGCTTTTAAACAAGATTTTTCATACATGAGTTTATTTGGGCCAAACAACGTAGACGGACCTTTTAAATGGCAGTTTGTAATTTTTTGGGGTATAAGCCCATGTACAAGACTAGTTTTTATAGAATTTGTAACAGAGGATGTACATTTTTAAGATAAATATGCTTCAAACAAAACATTCGTATATACAAGTTCTTAGATGAGGCGCTCCAAACATATTAAACGGATCGATCCAAACAAAGTATGAGTTAAGCATGGACAAAATTACGTACTTAAACATAACAATTTTATATTCTTTATGAATAACATGTATAAAAGGATGACAAAGTTTATATACTCTTTTTGCAAACAAAATATACCATCCTTATAAAGGGAGATTATTTTATCCGGATATTATAAATCTGAATCTAAGTACCCTATATATAAAGGGAATGTGTTCAAACTCTTTTTTTCTCAAAAAATGATATGCAAATGACAAGATTTTTGCAGGAATAAACACTAAATAAATAGTTCATTCAAATACTCATACATTGGAATTCGAAGGTCAACCGTATAGTACGAATCCTTAATACTAGGGAGCCTAATACCTTCCCTAGGGATCACCAGAACCCTTACCTAGAACTTTGGATTACGAAGGATTTTTCACGGTGTATGAATAAACCCTTCAAAACTAGTTTTCCTAATTTCCTAAAAATTAGGTGGCGACTCTTTTAAAACAAAGTCCGAAAGAGCACCAACAAGTTCGAAGTAGCTTTTCCGAGCGCTAACCCCGCCCGCAAAAATGTGAACCGTTATAATATGTGTTAGCTAACTTTTGTCGGCCTATGATACCTACGAGTACATAATGATTGTACTGATACTACCTTGCTGCATTCTTTTATGAGTGCAGAGTACGTGACAGGTTCCACATCCACTCCTCGCGACCGATCCCGAGGCTTTGTTGTTGAATGTCTAGGGTGAGCATGCTTGATGGATCCGCAGTCCGGAGACTCTTTCTTTATACTTGTCTTTTCTTGCATTATGAGACAGTATTCATATTTTGAGACTTTGTATTATTCCAGACTTGTAGCTTATTAGTAGTGGCTCTTGTACTGTATTCAGACCAGTTCCTTGGGGTTGTATTAGTATTATATTTCGTACTTATTTATAATTACGTTTGAGAATTATTTTTCTATTGTCCTATTTACTTTATTGTTGTTGAATTAATGATTAAGGGAAGTGTTCTCCTACCAAGGTGGGAAATGGTAGTTGCCCACACGACTAAGTGATTTTGGGTCGCGACAATTTGCATAAGCTATTTCTCCCACTCGTCGTTGTTTACCAACCCGGATACCAAACAAAGCCACTTAATCTGATATTGAGTTGCTTTATCAATACTGGTCCAGGCCCATTCATAGCAATACCTCTGGCCCAATAAGAACCTTGTCCTCAAGGTTTGAGTAGTAAAGCCTTATATCAACAACATCATTGTCAAAAGCCCAAAGCTGAACATAGGCCAAGAACTTCCTCACATCCTTTTAATATTTGACAGACCTTGCGACACTTCTTTGGTGTCCAAACAATCTCCTTAATAATGTCCTACAAAGTAACTTCGTAAGAAGAGTGTTATAGCCTGCTATTGCCACAACATTGACTCCAGTAGCCTCATAGAGAGTTGTAGATGCTTGCATTATTTTTCCACTCTCCTGATTGACACATTGTATTATTCTCACATGAGAAGGCAATATATATTTGTGTCACGACCCAGCTAGGGGCCGTGACGGGTACCAGGAGATAGCCACCGAGCACCACTCGTTCTACTACTCATCTTACTCATTTAATGCTCTTTTATCAACTTTTATACTCAAATGGTAAGAAAATCATATTCCATCTGAAAACATAATTACTTTTATATACATGTGCCTCTCGGCCATCAAAATAATATATACATATAATAGCATCTCGTGAGACCATCTAACCCACACTGCGCATCTACGAGCCTCTACTGGAGTGCTAAACATACGGACGGGACAAGACCCCGTCATGCCCAAAATATACATGTACACGAAAGAATGATCATAAGCACCTCCGGACAATGGAGTGCTCTCAATCAGCTGACAGCTACTACGGATCTGGGTCGAGCTCTCCTCCTTGTCTACCTGTGGGCATGAACACAGCGTCCAAAGAAAACGGACGTCAGTACGAACATTGTACTGAGTATGAGAGGCATAAACAAAGAAGTAAGACAATGACATAAAGGAAACATCGATATGGAACATCGGTATCTGACTGTCAAGTATAAAGAAAATAATGCATGTTGGCTTACTCATAATCATCATCATGTCATGTATGCATAAATATATAAGCTGCCCGTCCATATAAGATCGGTGTGATAATCATAACATTAGCCTACGTCCAGGCCTCCCGCGTCCGGGGTACCATCTCATGCCGCCCACTAGTGGTGTCTGCCCATGCCATTTGGTCATGGTGTATCGTATAGTTGCCCGCCTTAGCGGTGACTGCCCGGCCAAATAGGTGCGGTGTTATATTGTCATACCCCGTATTTTATACGTCGAGTTATTCATAAAAGAATCGACGCGAGTTAAAGACGGAACCCTTCCCAGACACAGAATAGAAATCCTTAATTTTTCAATTTTTATTAGAACATAAATTTGTTTATAAATTTTACTTAGTGTAAACATATTAATGGATATTAGGGATTAATTAACCATGATTGGATTGTTAAGTGGGGATTAAGACTTAAATATTCACTAATTATGCACTAGTGGCCGTGTGGGCCCCACTGCCACATGACCAAATCAGATTTTGGCCCATGATTTAGTTGGGGGAACGTGTAAGACCCTCTTGGGCAGCAAAATGGTCTACTTTGTTGACCAATTTGCAGCCACAACACATTTCCCAACCCCACAAAGTGAACTTAGAGAGAGAGGCTCTCATCTTCACCAAGTAAAGAGAAAAGAGAGCCACGGCCAGCCATGGCAGTTCCACCACCAAGCATGGCCAGCCCTTCTATTTTTTTCTTACCATTAAAGTGTTCTACACATTCACCATTATGTTTCAAGTGAAGGAGAAACCATAAACATGCCATGCAAGCTCTTATAAGCTCACGGCCAGATTTGAGCTCTCTATTTTGATTCAAAAAAATATTTTCCAAGGTGTTTCAACCCTTAGGAAGGTGCATAGCAACGTGGAATAGCCATTGGAGCAACAAGAACAAGTATTAGTTCAATTCATCAAATTCTAGCCAAGTTGAGAAGTTAGATTGTTAAGGTAAGAATTGATCATCTATTTACACGTTTTTAGTAAGGATTTGGACGTGTTGTAAATGTGCAAATGTAAATTGAATCCATGCAATTAGGTGTGTTGATGTTGGAGCATGATAATAGCCATGGAATTATATGTGTTGATGTTGAAGTATGGTTGTAACTTCGTGAACATGAATTGCATGTATAAAATCATGAATGTTGGTGTTGGAATGCTAATGTGGCCGTAGGGACTGTTTTAGTTGAAATGGGTGGACTGATTTTATTTAGTAATTATGGTTGTTGCTATCATAAATTATATATTAAAAGAATGAAAAGAATTAGAAAGTTAAAGGTGAAATTGTGTTGATATGAATACAAATTGAATCCATGAAATTATGTGTATTGATGTTGAAGCATGGTTGAAGCCGTGTAGGGACTGTTTTGTGTAGAAGGTGCTGAACTAATTTTACTTGGTATTTTAATTGTTGTTTTCATGAATTTAATGATGGAAATGAAGGTATTTAATGGTTAGAGTTGGAGCTAAAATTGTTTGTGGGTTGTTGTAAGGATTGTAGTGATAATAATGTAGCTTATTTGAGTATGAATTGATGATGTAGTTGTCGTGTGGCTGCTGGTCGTATCCCACTGAAATTATATGAAAAGAAGATATGAAATAATGTGTAAGAATCGTATGTGGTTTGCTTAGTATGTTCGTAAGCGTTTGCAAGAATTCTGAGCATCTTTTGTGTGAAAGTTAGGGGTTGTTTTGGATGTGTCGTTGTTGTTCTTATTGAGCTTGGAAGATTGATGATAATTAAGATTATGCATTGTGTTGTATGTTGGTTGGGTTGTTATAAAGTTGGTTACATGAAAACGTTAAGGTTACGGACTATTAGGAATAACTTGAAGACGTAGTAGTCGTATGTGAATCATTATTGAATATTGTGAACGTTGGCTGTTTGGAATATTGCGTGGACTGGAATGTTGTGCGGGCTGTTCGGAGTGATTCTTGCATCTTGTCTTGAATAGCCTCGATATAGTACTTAAACGTATATTTATTGGCGTTAGCTTGACTAGTATGTAATTAGTTTGGGATGTAAGGAAACCGTCGTCTAAATTGTCTAGAAAGGAGTTGCTAACGTTGGGAAACGTTTTGAATCTCCCCGTAGCTTAACCATAATTCTTGACGTCTTAATATAGGTTGAAACTTTGGGCAGCGTATACGTGTTGTGTTACGAATAAACGCCAAAGGTACGTAAAGTTAACACTTCTTTCTTTTTTGGCACGATCCTTACAAAACGAATAGACGATATGTATATGGTTCCAAAGAAGTTCCTATTCTTAGAGCCACTAGGATGGCTAATGTTCTTGATTCTCAGAATTGATTTATTATTATTTTGATATGTACACATGATTTTAAAGTTCCATTTTGATAAAATCCACAGGGACATCCGAAGGTACTTGATATGATTATTATTTGAATTTGCAAATGATAGTTCGTTTTGATTATTCCATTGAGTCTTGATAATTTTTAAAATTGCATATGGTTTCTCACTACTCTGCTCGTGCATGCCTCAATATATCTTTCACCGAGTCTCGGGCCGAGTATGTTATCGTGCACAGTTTCACAGCATTGTTCACCGAGTCCCTCACTAGAGGGTCGGGTACGGTATATATATATGATGATATGATGACATGATGATGAGATGATGATATGATGATATGATGATATGATGATATAATGACATGTTATGGCGGCCAGGAGGGCATATGATGACTTTATTCACCGAGTCCCTCACTAGAGGGCCGGGTACGATATATATGTATATGATATATGATATTGACAAGCATGATTATGTTTCAAAGGCAAGTGTTTTGGTATTCTGAACATTGTACTTTTTTTCTGTACTCCTTATTTCAGATATGCTCCTTTTACTGTATTTCCCGCTTTACATGCTCAGTACATATTCCATACTGACCCCATTTCCTTGGGGGCTGCGTTTCATGCCCGCAGGTACAGATACTCGCTTTGGTGAGCCGCCAGCTTAGGACTTCCCTTCTGCTATCTTGGAGAGCTCCGTTGTTCCGGAGCCCAAATTTGGTATAGATCCTTTTGATCTAAATATATGTATATGTTGTCTAAGGGTACGACGGGGCCCTGTCCCGTCATATTTCACTGTTGAAACTCTTAGAGGTCTGTAGACATGTATGTGGGTTGTATTCAGGTGTGATCAGTTGTGTGTATGATCAGTATGCGTGTGCTATCGTTGTAGCAGCCTTGCCGCCTTGCATATTTTGTCATGTTGTGATAGCAGCCTTGTCGGCTTACTTGTGTTATTGTTTCGTAGTGGCAGCCTTGTCGGCTTGCGTATGTGTTATAGTTGGGGCATTCCCACATGTTATGACAGCCTTGTCGGCTTACGTACTGCATTATCTGTTGAAAGTTGTGACTCCCCAGGAGACCGGTTGCGGCACATATTTATACATTTATGTGACAGCTCCGAGACTATGCTTTGGCCTTCATACGTTCCATGTTATGTTTGTGTTGATTGGTCATATGGTTAACAGGTGTGTATACGGGTGTCCAACTCGGGCACCAGTCACGGCCTACGAGGTTGGGTCGTGACAAAAGTGGTATCAGAGCGATTCATCCTCGGAGTGTCTACAGACCGTGTCTAGTAGAGTCTTGTTTATCGGTGTGTTGTGCATCACATCTATAAACAGGAAGCTACAGGACATTTAGGATGTCATCTTTCCTTCTTATCATAGATCGTGCGATAGAGCTATATTATTAGGATGATCTTTTTCTAACAGAATATTATGTTTGCATCTATGCCTCCGAAGAGAGCGACAGCTGCCCAGAAGGGCAAAGCGATAGCAGGGAATACTAGCCAGACACAGAGAGTTACTAGGGCTCGTGCCCAATTTATACCAGAGGTTGTCCTCCAGTCCGCGAGTTCTGCCACATCGTCACTTCCAGAGGAGCCCAGAACAGCGACAGCTCCAGGTCAGGGGGCGGCTCCACCGCCAGCTCCCGAGTTCCCAGTACCTGAGCCTCCAGCTCCTCAGCCATGGGCGGAGGATAGAGCTATGAGGGATGCAGTTCAGTTGTTGACTAGATTAGTGGCAGGATAGGCTCGCAGGCAAGGACTAAGGGTTGATCAGATAGATAGACATGACAGTCTGAGAGCCCGTGACTTTCTAAGCTGCAATCCTCCAGAGTTTTTCGGGTCAAAGCCCGAGGATGACCCGCAGGAGTTCGTTCGGCAGATGCAGCGTACGCTGAGGATAATTAAGGCTTCTGAGACTGAGTCGGTTGAGTTAGCGTCGTATCGACTGCGGGATGTAGCTGTCAACTGGTATGAGTCGTGGGGGCTGTCTAGGGGCGCGGATGCTCCTCCAGCAGTATGGGACGAGTTTTTGGAGGCCTTCCTTGGCCACTTTTTGCCTCCAGAGTTGCGGCGAGCGAGAGTTGATAGATTCTTACGTTTGAGGCAAAATGGCAGGAGTGTTGGGGATTATAGTCTTGAGTTTGATTCGTTGGCTAGATATGCACCCACTATTGTAGCTGATATGACCGATAGGATGCATCGATATGTGGTGGGGTTGGATCGTTATTTGGTTGATAGCTGTATGGTAATGGCCTCCCAGCCAGGGATGGATATTGCTCGAGCACAGGCGTATACACAGGGGATGGAGGACCGGCACAGAGGGCGTCAGCCCGACAGAGATCATGACCGGGGCCAGCCCAAAAGGGCTACATCGGCTGGTTATTCTAGTGAGTTTCGAGGCAGGCAGCCTCAACAGCAGCATAGTAGATATCCTTCTCAGCCAGCACGGAGTGCACCTCCGCAGTTCTCGGGTAGGAGATTTGATAGTAAAGGGTATTCAGGAGCCGGTCAGAGCTCCAGGTCTTCGGGTTCGCAGGTGCCCAGAGGTTCGAGTCAGTTGAGTCCACCCTTACCTCGGTGTTCTCGGTGTGGTAGACCCCATTCTGGGGAGTGCCGTATCGCTACTGGTGCTTGTTTTTCTTGTGGTCGTCAAGGCCATATTATGAGAAAGTGTCCCTATGGGGGTAACCCAGGTGGTGCAGCTCAGCCTACTGGGTCAGTTGCTGGTTCATCTTCTTCTGTGGCTATGCGCCCTATGGGGCAGGGTTTTCAGGTACCAGCAGGCCGTGGTAGAGGTCGTGGCGGAGCTTCTAGTTCCAGCGGTCCTTCGAACCGCATATATGCTTTGGCCAGTAGACAGGATCAGGAGGCGTCACCTAATGTGGTTACAGGTACGTTATCGGTTTTCTCTCGAGACGTGTATGCATTGATAGACCCAGGTTGCACATTATCGTATATTTCTCCATATGTTGCTAGTAGAATTGGGATAAAACCTGAATTGATAGAACCATTTGAGGTAGCTACACCAGTAGGAGATTCTGTTATAGCATGACAAGTATATAGAGATTGTTCGGTGATCATATATAGTCGTTGCACCAAGGCAGATTTGATAGAGCTAGATATGACTGAGTTTGACGTTATTATGGGTATGGATTGGTTAGCTTCTTGTTATGCTAACGTTGATTGTAGAGGCAAGATAGTCCGGTTTCAGTTCCCAGGAGAGCCAATTATAGAGTGGATGGGAAATACAGCATCGCCGAGGGGTAAGTTTATTTCATACCTCAAGGCAAAGAAGATGGTCAAAAAGGGTTATATTTATCATCTGGTACGGGTACACGACCTGAAGGCAGAGGCGCCGACTTTTCAGTCAGTGCCGGTAGTTAGCGAGTTTCCCGATGTATTTCCAGATGAACTTCCAGGCCTTCCTCCTGAGCGTGGGATAGAGTTCACTATAGATGTATTGCCAGACACTCAGCCCATATCTATTCCTTCTTACAGAATGGCACCTGTAGAACTGAAGGAACTGAAGGAGCAGCTGAGAGATTTATTAGAAAAGGGCTTCATCAGGCCCAGTACACCACCTTGGGGAGCACCAGTGCTATTTGTGAGGAAGAAAGATGGGTCGCTGCGAATGTGTATTGATTATAGGAAACTGAATAAAGTAATAATAAAGAACAGGTATCCCCTCCCCAGGATCGATGATTTATTTGACCAGTTGCAGGGTGCTAAGTGTTTCTCGAAGGTAGACTTGCGATCAGGTTATCACCAGGTGCGGGTAAAGGAGGCAGACATTCCAAAGACTGCATTCAGAACCCGATACGGGCATTACGAGTTTAGAGTGATGTCCTTTGGGTTGACTAATGCTCCAGCAGTGTTTATGGATTTGATGAACCGAGTGTTCAAGCCATTCCTTGACCTGTTCGTGATTGTATTCATTGATGATATTCAGGTTTATTCACGATCAGAAGAGGAGCATGCAGATCAATTGAGGGCGGTACTTAGGGTGCTTCAGCACCAGAAATTGTATGCTAAGTTCTCCAAATGTGAATTCTGGTTAACTGCAGTAGCATTCTTGGGGCATATTATTGGAGCTGAAGGTATTCGGGTAGATACACAGAACATCGAGGCGGTGAAGACTTGGCCTAGACCTACAATACCTACTGAAGTACGCAGTTTTCTGGGACTAGCAGGGTATTACAGGAGGTTCGTAGAGAAGTTTGCCTCAATTTCAGCGCCTTTAACAAGGCTAACCCAGAAGGCAGCTAAGTTCCAGTGGACCGATGCTTGTGAGCGGAGCTTCCAGTTGCTGAAATATAAGTTGACTACGGCCCAAGTTCTAACTCTCCCTGAGGGACCAGATGGCTATGTCATTTATTGTGATGCTTCCGGTGTTGGGTTAGGTTGTGTGTTGATGCAGCATGGCAAAGTTATAGCCTATGCCTCCCGACAGCTCAGAAAGCACGAAAGAAATTATCCCACCCATGATCTGGAGTTAGCAGCGGTGATTCATGCTTTAAAAATATGGAGACATTATTTATATGGTGTGCATGTTGACATTTATACAGATCATAAGAGTCTCCAGTACATCTTTAAGCAGAAGGAGTTGAATTTGTGGCAGAGGCGGTGGCTAGAGTTGCTGAAGGACTATGATGTTGACATTCTATACCACCCAGGGAAAGCAAATGTCGTAGCAGATGCACTCAGCCGTAAGTCTAGGGGTAATTTGGCAGATTTATGACCAGAGCAGAAGGGCATAGTCCTTGAGATTTGTCAGTTAGCTAATCTGGGAGTCCGTTTGGCTGATGCTGATAATGGCAGGGTTTCTGTTCGAGCAGTTGCTGAGTCCTCTATCATAGAAGGGATAAAGAGACACCAGTACGAGGATCCTATTCTTGTACATCATAGAGATGCAGCTCTTCAAAAGGAAGAAACCCCATTCGAGGTTGCACCTGACGGAGTGCTACGATACAAAGGTAGATTATGTGTACCTGAGGTTGCAGGGTTATGACAGCAGGTGATGAGAGAGGCACACTATGCCCGTTATTCTGTTCATCCAGGGTCAATGAAGATGTATCATGACCTCAGATGCTTATATTGGTGGGATGGCAAGAAGAGGGATGTAGCAGAGTTTGTCACTCAGTGTCCGAATTGTCAACAGGTTAAGAGCGAGCACCAGAAGCCTGGGGGACTATTACAGGAGATGGAGATTCCGACCTGGAAATTGGAGGTGATCAATATGGACTTCGTCACAGATTTACCTCTCACTCCGCGAAAATATGACTCTATTTGGGTCATCGTTGATAGGTTGACAAAATCAGACCACTTTCTTCCAGTCAAGACTACATATTCAGCTGAGGATTATGCCAGGTTGTACCTTAAGGAGATAGTGAGACTTCACGGGGTTCCCACAGCTATTATCTCTGACAGAGGAGCCCAGTTCACAGCTAACTACTGGAGATCTTTCCAGGAGGGATTGGGGACACAAGTGAGTCTCAGCACGGCATTTCACCCTCAGACTGACGGACAGGCCGAGCGTACCATTCAGACACTACAAGATATGTTACGGGCCTGTGTTATTGATTTCTGGGGTAGCTGGGATGATCATTTGCCACTTATCGAGTTCGCCTATAATAACAGCTACCATTCGAGTATTCAGATAGCACCGTATGAGACCTTGTATGGGAGGAAGTGCAGATCACCTATTGGCTGGTTTGATGTTGGTGAGACCAAGTTGATAGGCCCAGATATGATTCAGCAGGCTGTTGATAAAGTGAAGCTTATTCAGGAGAGATTACTGGCAGCCCAGAGTCGGCAGAAATCATATGCAGATAATCGACGTCGACACTTAGAGTTTCAGGTTGGTGATTGGGTGTTCCTGAAGGTGTCGCCCATGAAGGGTGTTGTGAGATTTGGCAGGAAATAAAAGCTAAGCCCGAGATACATTGGGCCTTATCAGATTGTCTGTAGAGTAGGCCAGGTTGCCTACGAGTTAGACCTACCAGCTGATTTGGAAGCAGTGCATCAAGTCTTCCACGTGTCAATGCTTCGCAGATGTATAGGCGATCCTTCCAGAGTACTTCCCGTAGATGATATCCAAGTGACAGAGGAATTATCCTACGAGGAGCAGCCTATAGCCATACTTGATCGGCAGGTTAGGAGGTTACGAATTAAGGACGTGGCTTCCGTCAAAGTATTATGGAGAAACAACAATAGGGAAGAGATGACCTGGGCAGCCGAGGAGGAGATGAAAGACAAGTATCCTTACTTGTTCCCTACGCCTATAGGTAACTTAAACTCCTCACTTGATTATATTGATTGTCTGATAAGACTATATGTTATGACGATAAGGGAAACCTTTCCAAAAATTCTTATAGCACCTTACGGGACCAATTCAACATTCGAGGACGAATGTTCTAAAGAGGGGAAGAATGTTATACCCCGTATTTTATACGTCGAGTTATTCATAAAAGAATCGACGCGAGTTAAAGACGGAACCCTTCCCGGACACGGAATAGAAATCCTTAATTTTTAAATTTTTATTAAAACATAAATTTGTTTATAAATTTTACTTAGTGTAAACATATTAATGGAGATTAGGGATTAATTAACCATGATTGGATTATTAAGTGGGGATTAAGACTTAAATATTCACTAATTATGCACTAGTGGCCGTGTGGGCCCCACTGCCACATGACCAAATCAGATTTTGGCCCATGATTTAGTTGGGGGAACGTGTAAGACCCTCTTGGGCAGCAAAATGGTCTACTTTGTTGACAAAGTTGCAGCCACAACTCATTTCCCAACCCCACAAAGTGAACTTAGAGAGAGAGGCTCTCATCTTCACCAAGTGAAGAGGAAAGAGAGCCACGGCCAGCCATGGCAGTTCCACCACCAAGCATGGCCAGCCCTTCTATTTTTTTCTTACCATTAAAGTGTTCTACACATTCACCATTATGTTTCAAGTGAAGGAGAAACCATAAACATGCTATGCAAGCTCTTATAAGCTGACGGCCAGATTTGAGCTCTCCATTTTGATTCAAAAAAATATTTTCCAAGGTGTTTCAACCCTTAGGAAGGTGCATAGCAACGTGGAATAGCCATTGGAGCAACAAGAACAAGTATTAGTTCAAGTCATCACATTCTAGCCAAGTTGAGAAGTTAGATTGTTAAGGTAAGAATTGATCATCGTTTTACACGTTTTTAGTAAGGATTTGGACGTGTTGTAAATGTGAAAATGTAAATTGAATCCATGCAATTAGGTGTGTTGATGTTGGATCATGATAATAGCCATGGAATTATATGTGTTGATGTTGAAGTATGGTTGTAACTTCGTGAACATGAATTGCATGTATAAAATCATGAATGTTGGTGTTGGAATGCTAATGTGGCCGTAGGGACTGTTTTAGTTGAAATGGGTGGACTGATTTTATTTAGTAATTATGGTTGTTGCTATCATAAATTATATATTAAAAGAATGAAAAGAATTAGAAAGTCAAAGGTGAAATTGTGTTGATATGAATACAAATTGAATCCATGAAATTATGTGTATTGATGTTGAAGCATGGTTGAAGCCGTGTAGGGACTGTTTTGTGTAGAAGGTGGTGAACTAATTTTACTTGGTATTTTGATTGTTGTTGTCATGAATTTTATGATGGAAATGAAGGTATTTAATGGTTAGAGTTGGAGCTAAAATTGTTTGTGGGTTGTTGTAAGGATTGTAGTGATAATAATGTAGCTTATTTGCGTATGAATTGATGATGTAGTTGTCGTGTGGCTGCTGGTCGTATCCCACTGAAATTATATGAAAAGAAGATATGAAATAATGTGTAAGAATCGTATGTGGTTTGCTTAGTATGTTCGTAAGCGTTTGCAAAAATTCCGAGCATCTTTTGTGTGAAAGTTAGGGGCTGTTTTGGATGTGTCGTTGTTGTTCTTATTGAGCTTGGAAGATTGATGATAATTAAGATTATGCATTGTGTTGTATGTTGGTTGGGCTGTTATAAAGTTGGTTACATGAAAACGTTAAGGTTACGGACTATTAGGAATAACTTGAAGACAGAGTAGTCGTATGTGAATCGTTATTGAATATTGTGAACGTTGGCTATTTGGAATATTGCGTGGACTGTTTGGAATGTTGTGCGGGCTGTTCAGAGTGATTCTTGCATCTTGTCTTGAATAGCCTCGATATAGTACTTAAACGTATAATTATTGGCGTTAGCTTGACTAGTATGTAATTAGTTTGGGATGTAAGGAAACCGTCATCTAAATTGTCTAGAAAGGAGTTGCTAACGTTAGGAAACGTTTTGAATCTCCCCGTAGCTTAACCATAATTCTTGACATCTTAATATAGGTTGAAACTTTGGGCAGCGTATACGTGTTGTGTTACGAATAAACGCCAAAGGTACATCAAGTTAACACTTCTTTCTTTTTTGGTATGATCCTTACAAAACGAATAGACGATATGTATATGGTTCCAAAGAAGTTCCCATTCTTAGAGCCACTAGGATGGCCAATGTTCTTGATTCTCAGAATTGATTTATTATTATTTTGATATGTACACATGATTTTAAAGTTCCATTTTGATAAAATCCACAGGGACATCCGAAGGTACTTGATATGAATATTATTTGAATTTGCAAATGATAGTTCGTTTTAATTATTCCATTGAGTCTTGATAATGTTTAAAATTGCATATGGTTTCTCACTACTCTGCTCCTGCATGACTCAATATATCTTTCACCGAGTCCCGGGCCGAGTATGTTATCGTGCACAGTTTCACAGCATTGTTCACCAAGTCCCTCACTAGAGGGCCGGGTACGGTATATATATATGATGATATGATGACATGATGATGAGATGATGAGATGATGATATGATGATATGATGATATAATGACATGTTATGTGTTATAGCCCGTATTTTGTACGTTCGGATAATTCAAGATAATTGTGAGAAGTTAAGGGCAAGGCTATTTTTCAAAGTTATTTTAATGTACAAGTTGTTCATTAGTATGGAAATATTGAGAAAGGCTAAGGGTAAAAAGGGAAATTCACAAGGTGGCCCATGGTAATATTGTGAAAGGCTAGGGGCAAAACGGGAATTTCACAAAATGTTCAAGAAAATTCTTGAAGAAGGCCACTTTGGCCGTGTGGCATATATATATATATATATATATATATATATATATATATATATATATATATATATATATATATATATATATATATATATATATATATATATATATATAAATGGAAAAGTGATGACAAAATAAAATAATTAGTCATCTTTATTTTAATATTTAAGAAACTTCAAGAAAGAGGGCATGTGTTCACATGGTATTGGAAGGAGATATATATATATATATATATATATATATATATATATATATATATATATATATATGTAGAGAGAGGACCAAAGCAAGACATATTTTCATCTTCAAAACTCAAGGAAACTTCAAGAAAAATTAAAGAGCCATTCGGCCATGGCTAAGGAAAATTGGCTCCATGGAGTTGATCAAGAAAAAATATTTTCTTCTAGTATTCCAACCAATTGGAACGTCCTCTTTAACATGGAGTGGTTGTTGGAGCAATAAAACCATCTATTTGTGCAAGTTCACAACCCTAGCCAAGCCAAGAAGCTAAGAGAAAAAGGTATGTATTCAATCTTCTTTCATGTGTTATGGATGATTGTGAGTATTGTAGTATGTAGAAAAGGATGAAATTCATGAAATATGGGTATGTTGGTGGTGGCCGAATATAGTTGTGTTGTGTAGAACAAATGAATTGATTTGATTTAGTAATTTGATTGTTGTGGTTGTGAATTCCATGATGAAAATGAAGGTTGGATGAATTGAAATGAAGTTGTAATCGTTGAGAAATTTTTGGAGGAATTAATGTGATTATAATATGGTTTCTAGTAATTATAAGAATAATGTTGTTAGTGTGTGCATCATTGGTATAGTTCATGAATCGAAGGAAGGAAATGTGTTGTCATTGTTCTTATTGAATTTGGAAGGTTTCGGGTGAAGTAAAATGTTGATTGGGTTGTTTGGAATATTATGTGAATCGTTTGAGGTATTCTTGAACCATGTTAGAATGATTTCGGATTAATACTTGAATGTGGGATCATTGGTGTTAGCTTGAATATATGTGATCGAATTGAATAAAAATGAAATGTCGTCGAATTGTGTAGAAAGAATTGCTAGTGTTAGAATGCATTTGAAATAATTGTTGAAGTTGGAGATGTGGTTGTTGATATTGTTGTTGATAATTTGGCCGAGTTGAATTCTCGGATTGTTGTTGATAAAATTGGCCGAGTTAGATTCTCGGGGATGGTGTATTTACAGGGGAAATGCGGCCGAAATTTCGGCAGATTATAAACAAATTCATTTGAAAGACTAAGACAAGTACATGTCGATGAGTCTAATGGTTACGTCAATTCTCTTGAATGTAGACTAGCAAGTTTGGACAAATAAGCGTAGCTAATTGGACGTGGGACAGGTATGTAAGACTTACCCTTTCTTTCTTTTGGCATGATCTTTGTGAAACCAACATGACAAAGTATATGTTTGATTTCAAAGAAATTTTGATTCTTAGAGCCACTAGGATGGCTAATATTCTTGACTTCCATAAGCTATTTCATATGGTTTTGATGCGTACCTGTGATGTCCGAAGTTCTATTTGATATGTTTTCGAATGGCATTCGAGAGATAATTAATATGACTAATGTCTTGATTTTCAAATGATAGCGCGTTTGATTATTCCATTAAGTCTTTGATATATTTTGATACGTACATATGGTTCCAAAAGCTCTATCTGATTTGATCCATAACGATATTCGAAAGGTACCTAACATGATTGTTGCTTTGATTTTCAAAAATGGCTTCTGAAACGTTCGTAGAAGGTTCTGTACTTCAAACTATGGGGATGGCGGCCAGAATGGCATGTGATGATTCTATTCACCGCGTCCCGCAATAGAGGGCCGGGATCTATTATATGCATATATGATATATGGTTTTGACATGCATTGATGATTCTGTTCACCGCGTCCCTCACTAAAGGGCCGGGATCTGTTATATGCATATATGATATATGATATCGGCATATATGATGACTCCATTCACCGCGTCCCTCACTAGAGGGTCGGGATCTGTTATATGTGTATATGATATATGATGTCAGCATACATGATGACTCCATCCACCGCGTCCCTCACTAGAGGGCCGGGATCTGTTATATGTATATGTATATGATGACATATAATGTCGGCACGCATGATCTGTGTTTGGAAAGTAAGTATTTCGATACTCTAGATGATTTACTCATTTTCTGTACTTCTTCTGATATATGACATCGGTACGCATGATTTACGTTCGGAAAACAAGCACCTTGGTATTCTGGCTAATGTACTTACTTTTTGTACCGTTGTTCCGGTTATGTTTCTGTTTTCTGTATTCCATGCCTTACATGCTCAGTACATATTCCGTACTGACCCCCTTTCTTCGGGGGCTGCGTTTCATGCCACGCAGGTACACCCAGATGAGTGGAAGATATTACTGGAAGATGTTCCAGCGGGATTGGCGAGCTCCACTTCCTCCTGGAGTATGGCCGAGTCAGAGTATATGTGCTATGATTTCTGATTGATGTTAGAGACTTTGCAGACATATTCGTGGGTATAGAATGTTAGTTCTGTAAGCGGCTCCATCAGCCGATGTGTCATTTTGTATTATGATATGAATTCCACATGATTACAGATTTTGTTTGATTTGAGAACGAAAAAGAATATTTCTGAAAGTTGTACTACGTATTTCATCTTTATTTGATTTAAAAGTCCAAAAAGGTTATGTGTGCACTAAGGGTCAGAGGGTTCACTCGGCCCTAAGTAAGGTTCGGGTGCCCATCACACCCTAGGGAGATTAGGGTGTGACAAAGTGGTATCAAAGCAGGTTGTCCTAAGGGTTGTCTGCAAAGTCGTGTCCAGTAGAGTCCTGTTTATGGTGTGAAGCGCGCCACATTTATAAACAGGAGGCTGCGGGGCATCTAGGGATTGTTGACCTTTTTTCTGTTTTAGATCGTGCGATAGAGCCAAGTCATAGGAAATGAAATTCCTTATATAAGCCTTACATACGACGGAAGGAGGTAAGTGATGATATGGAAAGTTATAGAAGTAAGTCTTGATATATTTGTTCTGTTACTTGGAACTGGAAGCTCTGGATGGCTAGAATGTATCATATAACCGTATGTTCTGTGAAGTATTGTCGATATTTGCTGCGTGCAGATATTGAATAGTAAGAATGGTAAAAGAGATTCTGCCGAAATTGTTAATCAGGTTATTTAGTTAGGTACGCCTAACGGGAAGGAGCGTGGAAAGGAAATATCGTAAAAGGACAATAAGTGGGATGAGTTGTTTAAGAAAGGCTATGGATTTGGCATGACATGAAGAATAATAGCGAGAAGGACGATTAGTAGTCTGGAGAATTGCAATGGATAACATTCGAGGCTTAGTAGAAACAAGGTCTGTTAGGGGATTCAGGGAAAGTCGACAATCAGTTTTACTGTAGATTATGATATGAGAATGGTGAGTGGGAATCCGAACAGATTGATATCTGAGTACTTACAAGTAATGTTAATGAAGGTGCGATCACTACCAGCGGGAATCTAGGAATCTAGGACGAGAGGTAGTTATACACATAAGTGAAAGGTAAATATTGAGGATCGAAAAAGGGTAAAATAGTAATTGTAAAGGAGGAAGACGTGTTACGCGGGTGTCTCGGAATCTGTAAGACTTCAATTTGCTCTAGATCATGTAATAAAGGTCATGTAAGGAAGCGGACGCGATTATATCAGCATTAATGCACCGAATTTCATCAAAGTTTCGAGGTTAAGCGTGCTGAGGTGGGGGAAATATTAGGATGGGTGACCCCCTGGGAAGTGTACTAGGAATCCTATAGATTTAGACATAAGAGACAAATGGGAAGCAAGAATAGCCTAAGGGAAATTAGAGTATACGGGATGGTTGGAGACCATAAGAGGTCGCGTAAGACGAGGCAGACTAGACCAGTGAAGAGACAAAAAGTGCCTCCCAGCTCTGGATAGGCTTGAATAGCGTTTGGAAGTGTTTTGTGGGCTAGTTGATAGTAATTATATATATCCCACATGTGAATGTATCGGTGTTATATCCCGTAATTTTGCACATTCAGATAATTTGAGATAATTGTGACTAGTAAGAGATATGACAATATTTTGATTTTATTTAATATATATACGTCGCTCATGGAAAATATTGATGTGGAAATATCGGGGAAGGTAAGGGCAAAATCGGAAATTTAGAAAATAGTTTCATGGATTACAAGAACTAGATATGAAATAAATGGGCTTGGAAAAATCAAAAAAAAAAAGAGAAAGGGCCCAAGAGGTGGCCGGCCATAGGGCATGGCCCAAGGCCCATGTAATAAAAAAAAAAGAGGAAGGGCCTATTATTCATCATTTATCCTAGAACATTCAAGAAAGAAAGGAAAGAAAGTTGAGAGCAAGGAGAGAAAGGGGGACGGCCAAGAGAGAAAAAAAAATTGAAGCTTTCCATCTTGATTAAAAAAAATTACAGTCTTCTAGTATTCCTACTAATTTAAAGACCCTCTTCAACGTGGTACAATTATTAGAGCAAGAAAACTATTTTTGTGGCAAGTCCAAAAATTCTAGTCAAGTGGAAAAAGGTAAGAATTTCCATTCTTTTACATGTTATGAAAGGTTTATGTATGATGTAGTAAGTAGAATTGAATGAAATTCATGAAAATATGGGTATATGTGTTGTGCCCGTATGGTTAGTATATGATGTGAAAGAGAATGAATCAATTTTCTCAAGAATTTTAATTGTTGTTGCAATGGAATCTATGATGGAAATGGAAGTTTAATAATTCTAGTTCAAGTTGTAATTGTTGGAAAATTGTTTTAGAAGTTAATGTGAATTGAATTTAGTGTTCTTGCATGTTATATCCCGTGTTTTCACACCTTTGGAAAAATTGGAAATAATTTTGACTTGTAAGAAATAAGGTTATAGTTGATTTTATTTAACATAAGAGTTGTGCATGAAAGAATATTAATGTGGAGGTGTCGAGGAAGACTAAGGGCAAATTTGGAATTTTGAAAATTAGTTTCGGGAATTACAAATATGATATATAAGCCATTTGGGCTCAAAAATGAGAATGGAAAAATTGAGGCCCAAATTTTGGAGCATGGCCAACCATGGGGTGGCCCAACCCATGGCCTTATAACATTTTCCATGTGATCAATTAACTATGGGACCATATTATATATATTATATATCATCTTCATCTTATCTTTTAGAAGACTTAAGATAAGAAGCAAGAAAGAAAAGCAAGTAAGAAAGAAGAGAAAAAAAAAAAAAAAAGGGGTTCGGTTTTGGCATGGAAAAATTAGCCCTCTAAAATCTTTCCTCAAAAATTATTCTCTTGTTATATTTTCACTAATTCAAAGTCCCTTTACAACTTGGTGTAGTTGGTTTGGAGAGAGAGGCATTAAATTCATCAAAGTGACCATACACTCAAGTGAAGAAGAGTGAGGAAAAAGGTAAGAATTATTCCTTGTTCTTGTGTTATGAAGTCATGTTTGTGTTGTATTATGTAGAAATGAATTGATTGTATGTAGAAATGGAAGTTTGCAAAGTGGGTAGGAGATATAGTATATAGCCGTGTGTGTATATATGTTGTATAATTATGGTGAGTTGAAATTATGTTATATTCTAGTTGTGATTGTGGTAAAATGCATATTGGGAATGAATTTAGTTGAAGTTGGTAAGGTGGTGTTTGGCCGTGTGGTTTGGAGTGTGTCGGATGGAAATGGATTAAATTTGTTTAATGTGTTAGTTGTGTTATTATGATGCTTGCAATGTATATGGAGATAAAATGATATAAGTTTGTATTGAAATGGAATGTAGAAGTTTATGTCGTTTTAGTACGATTTTACGACATTATGTAAATGAAGTTATTAGGTTGCTAAATTATAATGATCATTGATAGATTTGGAAGTTGGAAACATTTTATGAATATGTATGCCAAAGATTAGAAGCTTTGGATGAAATATGACTTTGGCGGAAAGTTTGCATATTATGTATATCGTGTGTATAATTTAAGGAAACGATATGAAATGCTGCTAAACTATGTCGTGGTGATCTAGATTGATGATGAATGTGAAATCATTGAGATTAGTTTGAAAGTGAAGGTTATGACATTGTATTGAAAAGATGGCTAAATAAGTTATATTGCGTTTATAGTGGTTGTTGTTGTTGTTGATGTTTGTTGTTGGGTTGTTGTTGATGGTTTTGAGTCGACTTGAATTCTCGGGGATGCTATATGTACAGGGGAGGTGCTGCCGAAATTTCGGTAGACAAATACGAGTTAAGTTGCATTTGTAGCATCAATAACTCACAATTGGTAAATGTGACCATTTGCAGATTTTCGACGAAACGGGGAGTGAGCTTGGATAGGCGTGCAAAGCTCAAAAGGTATGTAAAGCTACCCCGATCCTTCTTTTGGCATGCCTAAGTGTATTATAATAGGATTCGGGCTTCGAAAGATTTTCTGCCCATCGGAATCCGCAATTGAAAATCTCGCTTTTTCCTTCAGTAAGATTGAGCCCTTTTGGTTTGTATTCTTGAAATCATGCAAACTTTCCCTAAACTACTTGGAAAGCTATAGAACGTCCGTAGAACCTTTGTAGGTGACCCCATAAGTTTAAAATATGTAATTTGAGCCCACCGCCTTGCTTGTCCCGAGGTGGGCCCGCTATTCCCGGTTTTGCCCTTAGTACTCTAGTCTTACTTTCGAGCGATTTTTGAAAGAAATGTTTTGACTACCATTCTAATTACTTAACAAACATTGTTTTAAATATTCCATTAAGTCTGATAAATTTTTTTGACACTCGGAACGACTTCAGAAAGGTTATACTCTGTAATTCACTATGATATCCGAAACTCATTTATTATGATCCCTTCCGACTTCATTGGATTTGTTTGTTTTTGATATGCCTCATCGAGTCTCTGGAAACATTTATGATATTTTAACTGCATTAGTCTCTCACTACTCCATTCGTGGATGCCCCAATGTTTCCCACACTGAGCCCGGGCCAGGATATGTTGTCAAGCGTGATCCTTTGCATTGTTCGCCGTGCCTCGATGTGAGGGGGCAGGTATACGCGTACATGGGTTTGTGGAGTATGCTGTGCCATGTACGCTTGTTCTGATATGATTTGTTATGGCCATCTGATATGACATATTATGTTACGGGGTTATGCCCCTATTCTGATTCTTCTGTGTTGTGGCACCAGCGTCGGGAGGGTGGCCACGTTCTGTCTGCCGAGTCCCTTGGCAGGGTCCGGATTTAATATGACATATGTTTCTGTACACACTCAGCATGTTTTGGAAATATGTATTTGATACTTTGGATTTTCTACTCACTTTTCTGTACGTTCTGTACCAGTTATGATTCTGTTTCTGTAATCCAGGCTTTACATATTCAGTACATATTTCGTACTGACCCCCTTTCTTCGGGGGCTGCGTTTTTATGCCGCGCAGGTACAGACGACAGGTTTGCTGATCCGTCCGCTTAGGATCTTATTCTGCTATTTTGGAGCGCTCTCTTATCCAGAGCCCATCTTTTGGTATAGTCTGTCACTACTGTATATATATATTCTCGTTCATGGGTACGGCGGGGCCCTGTCCCGTCATATGATTCTGTCGGTCTGTTTAGAGGTCTGTGGACATGTTTGTGGGTTGGGGTCTTTCTGTACAGATGCGGGTATATGTTGTGTTTGGGCGATCCCATTCGCCGCGGCGGCCGGTCCGCATATGTTTAAATGCTGCTTTGTTGGCCCTGTGTGGTCTTTTGTTGGTATTTTCTGTGCACAGGGTTATTTTGGATAGTCTGTAAAACAAAGGAAATTCTGCCGAAATTTTTCTGGAAATTATCTAACTTCGAAATATAGCCTTGTCGGCTTCTGCTATATACTTGAATGTGTTGGATAAATATGGATATAGCATTTGATAAATGTGTTTGGGTGCCCAGATCGGGCACTAGTCACGGCCTACGGGGTTGGGTCGTGACATTGCACTTATGGAAAATAATGTTGTTAGTGTGAGAATTGTTGGTATAGTTCATGAATTTGGAAGAAGAGAATGTATTGTAGTTGTTGTGTCGCATTATGTTGATTGGGTTGTTGGAATATCATGTGAATTGTTAGAAAGATTTCGGATTAATACTTGAATGTGGGGTCATTGGTGTTAGCTTGAATATATGTGATTAAATTGGATAAATGAAATGCTGTTGGATTGTGTGATGAGAGTTGTTAATGTTAGAATGTGTCTTGAATTGATTATTGATGTTGTTGGCATGATTATTGGAATTGTTGTTGTGGATATTGTTAGAATAATTGTTGGTATTGTTGTTGATATTTTGGCCGAGTTAAATTCTCGGATTGTTGTTAATGAAATTGGCCGAGTTGGAATCTCGGGGATGGTGTATTTACAGGGGAAATGCTGCCGAAATTTCGGTAGAATATAAGTGAATTCATTTGAAAGACTAAGGCAAGTGAATGATAATGAATCTAATGATTATGTGAATTCTTTTGTATGTAGACTAGAAAGCTTGGATAAATGAGCGTAGCTAATAGGACTTGGAGCAGGTATGTAAGGCTTACCCTTTTCTTTCTTTGGCATGATCTTGTGAAACAAGCATACGGTATGTATATGATCCCAAAGAAACTTCTATTGTCACGACCCAACCCCGTGGGTCGCGACCAGTGCCCTAGCTGGGCACCTATACGTACCTGATACCCAAATTAGCATATTATCAGAATAATAATATAGTAATAACATTAGTGGATACTACAGAATTTAGCAGAAGAGCAGACTTGGCACACAGAAGCCGATAAGGCTATCATAAAACAAAACATCCCAAACATATGTACAGAACCCACACAGATGTATCCACAGACCTCTACAGAACATATCATAATCATAAGACGGGACAGGGCCCCGTCATACCCAGAACAAAGTACATATCCAGATAGCAGTGACAGACTGTACCAAAAGATGGGCTCTGAAGAAGGGAGCGCCCCAAAATAGCAGAAATAGGATCCTAAACGTGTGGATCAGCAAACCTGTCGTCTGTACCTGCGCGGCATGAAAACGCAGCCCCCCGAAGAAAGGGGGGTCAGTACGAAATATGTACTGAATATGTAAAGCGGAATCACAGAAGTCAAATCATAATGGTTAGAGAAAATGAGTACAGAATCCAGAGTGTCAAATGCATATTTCCAAAACAGACAGAATGCGTACAGAAACATATGTCATATCATATCATATCCGGTCCCTGTCACGGGACTCGGCAGACAGAATGTGGCCACCCTCCCGACGCTGGTGCCACTATACAGAGGAATCAGAAAAAGGGGCGTGGCCCCGTATCATATAATGTCATATCAAAATGGTCATAACAGATCAGATCAGAATAGGCGGACATGGCACATCATACTCCACAGACCCATGTACGCGTATACCTGCCCCCTCACATCGGGACGCGGCGAACAATGCAGAGAATTACGCTTGACAACATATCCTGGCCCGGGCTCAGTGTGGGAAACATTGGGGCATCCACGAATGGAGTAGTGAGAGACTAATGCAATTTAAAATATCATAAACATTTTCAAAGACTCGAAAAGGCATATCAAAGATAAACAAATCCAATGAAGTCGGACGGAATCATAATATATGCATTTCGGATATCATAATAAAGTACAGAAATATAACCTTCCCGAAGTCATTCCGAGTGTCAAAATAATTTATAGGATTTAATAGAATATTTAAAACAATATTCGTTAGGCGATTAGTAGGGTAATCAAAACATTTCTTTCAAAAATCGCTTAAAAAGGAAGCTTTAGCACATTAAGGGCAAAACCGGGAATAGTGGGCCCGCCTCGGGACAAATAAGGCGGCGGGCTCAAATTATGCCCTCTAAGCTTATGGTATCACCTAAAAAGGTTATAGAGACATTCTATGACTTTCTGAATCATTTAGAGCAAAATTGCATAATTTCAGAAAAAGCGTATCAAAATGGTTCAATTCTACTGAAGGAAAAACTGAAATTTTGTCTTGCGGATTCCGAGGGCCAAGAGGTCCTTCGAGGCCCGGATCCGACCCTAACACACTAGGAGCATGCCAAGGGAAGAATTGGGTTTGCTTTACATACCTTTCACGCTCCTTACGCCTTTCCAAACTCACTTCCCGTTTCGTCGAAAAACTGCAATTGGTCAAGTTTACCAATTGTAAGCTATGAATACCAAAGTTTCAACTTAATGCATATTTGGCTACCGAAATTTCGGCAGCACTTCCCCTATATATATGGCACCCCGAGAATTCAACTCGGCTAGAAATCATCAACAACAACCCAAACGACAACATCAATATCAACAACAACCATTAAAGACACAAATATCCTTCAACTAGTCATTTTTCTCACAAGTTGACATAACCTTCATTCTAACCCAACTTCCAAACTAATATCAATGATTTCACATTCATTAACATTCAAAACCATCCCAATAAAATTCTAGAAACATTTCAAATCGTTTTCCTTAAGTTATACACTCGATATACACAATATACAACTTTCCGTCAAAGTCATAACTTATGCAAAACATCAAATCTTTGGCATACAACTTCATAACATGTTTCCAACTTCCAAATTCATCAATGATCATCACAATCAACAACCAAACAACTTCATTTCCTTAATGTCGAAAAAATCATACTAAAACGACATAAGTTTCTACATTCCAATTCAATACAAACTTATATCATTCTAACTTCATTTACATATCAAGCATCACAATAACACAACTAACACATTAAACAAACTTGATCCATTCCATTCCAAATCCAATATACCACACGGCCATAAGCCTCTTTTAACAACTTCAACTAAATCATTCAACTTTCAATCCCAATATTCATTTCATCACCATCACAACTAGAATATAACATGAATTCAACACAACTTGGCTATACAACATATATATACACACGGCTACAAGCCATATACCAAACCCACATTGCAAACTTCCATTTTTCCATACAATAAACACATTTCTATATACTACAACACAATCAAAACTTCATAACACAATAAAAAGGTAGAAATTCTTACCTTTTCTTCAAGTCTTCTTCACTTGGAGGTATGATTACTTTGGTGATTCTAATGCTCCCCACTCCAATCCAACTACACCAAGTTACAAAGGAACCTTGACTTAGTAGGGAATCAACAAGAAATAAATTTTTGGAGCAATATTTTTGGTACCTAATTTTCTAGGCCAAACCCGAGAGCCTCCTTGCTCTTTCTCTTGTTCTTGATTTTTTTTGATCTAGCTTCTAAAGTCTTGAACCTTCTAATCATATATTAAGAAGACTTGGTCACATGACCAAGCACATGACCAACTAATAAAATGGGCTTGGATCAAGGTCTTATGTTAATTAATTCACATGGAAATTTAATACAAATTTTGGGCTTGGGCCACACCATGGCCGGCCACTCCAATGCATTGGGCCTTAAATTCCATTCCATTATTTTTGGCCCAATGACTTATAGTCCATGTTTTGTAATTCCCGAAACTAATTTCCAAAATTCCAAAATTGCCCTTAGCCTCGTCCCACACTTTCATGATTCTATTCTTTCATGCATAACTCCTACGTTCAACAAAATATCAAATTTGACCTCGTATCTCAAGAATCCATTATTTATCGAATTTTTCCAAACGTGTGAAAACACGGGATATAACATCCTCCCCCCTTTTAGAACATTCGTCCTCGAATGTAAAATTAATCTTATAGGGATGGAAAATACTTTGGGGGAGTTCATGCTTATAAACGACACATGTGACATACGATTGATATTGAAATGAAATTAAGCAGGAATTTAAGGTTACCTGTGGGCATAGGGAACAGATGAGGATATTTCTTCTTCATTTCCTCTTCGGCCTCCCATGTCATTTCCTCTCTATTCTCGTTCCGCCACAGTACCTTAACAGAGGCTACATCTTTATTCCGGAGCCTCCTTACCTGACGATCCAAAATAGATACGGGCTGCTCCTCGTACGATAGTTGCTCCGACACCTGAATATCATCCGCAGGGAAAATTCTGGAAGGGTCACCAATGCATCTGCGGAGCATAGAGACACGGAACACCGGATGTACCGCTTCCAAATCAGGTGGAAAATCTAACTCATAGGCGACATTTCCAACCTTCCGAACAATCTGATAAGGCCCAATATAACGCGGACTGAGCTTACCCTTTCTACCGAACCGCATCACGCCTTTCATAGGCGATACCTTCAGAAATACCCAATCGCCTACCTGAAACTCCAACGGTCGACGCCGTTTATCCGCGTATGACTTCTGTCGACTCTGGGCTGCCAACAGTCGCTCTCGAATAAGTTTCACCTTGTCCACGGCCTGCTGGACCATATCTGGGCCAATCAACTCTGTCTCGCCAATATCAAACCAGCCAATCGGCGATCTGCATTTCCTACCATATAAAGCCTCGTACGGAGCCATCTGGATGCTGGAATGGTAACTGTTATTATATGCAAACTCAATCAACGGCAGGTGATCATCCCAGCTGCCTCTGAAATCAATAATACAGGCCCGCAACATATCCTCCAGCGTCTGTATAGTGCGGTCGGCCTGTCCGTCGCTCTGAGGATGAAAGGCTGTGCTCAGACTCACCTGAGTCCCTAGACCCTCCTGAAAAGACCTCCAGAAATGCGCCGTAAACTGGGCGCCTCTGTCAGAAATAATAGATAGAGGAACTCCGTGAAGCTTCACAATCTCTCTAATATAGAGCCTGGCATAATCCTCGGCGGAATAAGTAGTCCTGACGGGAAGAAAGTGGGCTGATTTCGTCAGCCTATCCACAACGACCCAGATGGAATCATACTTCCGTAGAGTGCGAGGCAAACCTGTAATGAAGTCCATATTAATAACCTCCCACTTCCAAGTCGGGATTTCCATCTCCTGCAACAGTCCACCTGGCTTCTGATGTTCAATCTTGACCTGCTGACAATTAGGGCACTAGGCGACGAACTCTGCAATATCCCGCTTCATGCCGTCCCACCAGTATAAGCATCGAAGATCATGATACATCTTCGTAGACCCAGGATGGACCAAATAGCGAGCATAATGTGCCTCGCTCATGACCTGCTGCCGAAGGCCTGCAATATCAGGTACACACAACTTGCCTCTATATAACATAGTGCCGTCCGGTGACAACTCGAACGAAGTCCTCTCCTTATCATAGGTTGTGTCCCTGTACCGAGCTAAGACAGGATCCTCGAACTGATGCCGCTTAATATCGTCCCTAATGGATGACTCAGAAACCCCTCGAACAGAAATCTGGGTATCTCCAGAATCGGCCAGACGAACCCCGAGACTAGCCAACTGTTGAACATCACGGGCTATCTCTCTCCTGTCTGGCTGTAAATCGACCAAACTACCCATAGACTTCCGACTGAGCGCGTCTGCAACAACATTAGCCTTGCCCGGATGATACAAAATATCTACATCATAATCTTTCAGAAGCTCCAGCCACCTCCGCTGCCGCAAATTAAGCTCTCTCTGTCTGAAAATATGCTGGAGACTCTTATGATCAGTATAGATATCCACATGAACGCCATATAAATAGTGTCTCCATATCTTCAGAGCATGAATCACCGCTGCGAGCTCCAGATCGTGGGTAGGATAATTCTTCTCATGCTTTTTGAGCTGCCGGGAAGCATACGCTATAACTCTGCCGTGCTGCATCAATACACAGCCTAACCCCATGCCAGAAGCGTCACAATAAATAACATACCCGTCCGATCCCTCTGGAAGAGTCAGAACTGGGCCTGTAGTCAGCTTCTCCTTCAGCAACTGAAAGCTCCGTTCACAAGCGTCAGACCACTGGAACTTAGCTCCCTTCTAAGTCAGCCTTGTCAAAGGCGCTGAAATCGAAGCAAACTTCTCCACAAATCTCCTGTAATAACCTGTTAATCCCAGGAAACTGCGTACCTCTGTGGGCGTCGTAGGTCTGGGCCAATTCTTCACGGCCTCGATCTTCTGTGTGTCCACACGGACACCATCAGCTGCAATAACACGCCCCAAGAAAGCCACTGAAGACAGCCAGAATTCACACTTAGAAAATTTCACATATAATTTCTGATGCTGGAGTACCCCTAATACCGATCTCAGATGATCTGCGTGCTCCGCCTCAGACCGAGAATAAACCAGGATATCATCAATGAATACAATTACGAACATATCCAAGAATGGCCTGAATACCCGGTTCATCAAATCCATGAATATTGCGGGGGCATTAGTAAGCCCAAAAGACATAACCCTGAACTCATAATGCCCATATCGGGTCCGGAAAGCTGTCTTAGGGATATCGGCCTCTCGTACTCGTACCTGGTGATAACCGGATCGAAGATCTATCTTCGAAAAACACTTAGCGCCCTGCAGCTGATCAAACAAATCATCAATCCTGGGGAGGGGTATTTATTCTTTATAGTTACCTTATTCAACTGCCGATAATCAATACACATACGCAGCGACCCGTCCTTCTTACGTACAAATAATACCCGGGCTCCCCAAGGCGAAGTACTGGGTCTGATGAAGCCCTTATCCAACAAATCTTTCAGCTGCTCCTTCAACTCCTTTAAATCTGCAGGCGCCATTCTATACGGAGGAATAGAGATAGGCTGAGTGTCTGGGAGTAAGTCAATAGAGAAGTCTATCTCTCGCTCTGGAGGAAGACCTGGAAGCTCGTCGGGGAAAACATCTGGAAACTCATTAATCACGGGGACTGACTGAAGTGTCGGCGTCTCGGCGTCCAAGTCTTGCACCCGAACCAGATGATAGATATAACCCTTTCTGATCATTTTCTTTGCCTTAAGGTATGAAATAAACTTACCTTTCGGCGATGCTGTATTACTAGCCCAATTTATAACTGGCTCCCCGGGAAACTGGAAGTGAACTACCTTATTCTGGCAGTCAACATTAGCGTAACAGGAAGCTAGCCAATCCATACCCATAATAACATCAAATTCAGTCATATCTAACTCTACCAGATCTGCCTTAGAGTCACGGTCACAAACAATCACAGAACAGTCTTTATAAACCTGTTTCGCTATAACAAAATCCCCTATCGGTGTGGCTACCTCAAATGGCTCTATAGGTTCAGACATAATACCAATTTTACCGGCAACAAGGGGTGAAATATATGATAAAGTCGAACCTGGATCAATTAGTGCATACACAGATCGAGAGAAGACTAATAAAGTACCTGTGACGACATTAGGAGATGCCTCCTGATCCTGGCGGCTGGCCAAAGCATAAATGCGGCTCGAAGGACCGCTAATACCAGAAGCTCCACCACGGCCTCTGCCGCGACCTGCTGGTGCTGGAAAACCCTGCCCCGTAGGGCGCATAGCCACTGACGACGATGAAGACCCAGCGACTGATCCGGTAGGCTGCGCTGCACCACCCGAACTACCCTTATACGGGCAATCTCTCACAAAATGGCCCTGACGACCACAAGAAAAGCATGCACCGGTGGCTCTGTAGCACTCTCCCGGATGATATCTGCCACAAAGAGAACACTGAACCCTGGGTGGCCTTATCTGACCAGAACCCCTATCTGTCCGTGAACCTGAAGCCCTGGAGCTCTGGCCTGCTCCTGAATACCCTGGGCTATCAAATCTGCGACCTGTAGATTGGGGAGGTGCGCTCTGCGCCGGCTGAGATGAAAATCTGCTAGGCTGCTGCGGCTGTTGGGGCTGTCCGCCCCGAAAATCACCAGATGACCTGGCCCTCTTGGGCTGTCTCCGATCTTGGCCCCTGTCAGGCTGGTGTCCTCCTCTGCCCCGATCCTCCATGCCCTGGGCATGGGCCTGAATACGGGCAATGTCCATACCGGGCTGAGCAGCCAATACTAAACAGCTATCAACAAAATACCGGTCCAGCCCCACAATATATCTGTGCATCCGGTCCGCCATAGTAGCCACCACAGAAGGTGCATATCGGGCCAAGGAATCAAACTCCAAACTATAGTCCCGGACACTGCGGCCCCTCTGCCTCAATAATAAGAACCTATCAGCTCTGGCTCGTCGTAACTCTGGGGGCAGAAAATGTCCAAGAAATGCCTGAGAAACATTGCCCCAAACTGCAGGAGGGGCGCCGTCCCCCCTGGATAGCCCCCATGACTCGTACCAATTTGCCGCCACATCATATAACCGATACGAAGCTAACGCGACCGACTCTGTCTCGGAAGCATTAATCAAATCTAGAGTGCGTCACATCTTCCTGATAAACTCCTCAGGATCCTCCTCGGGCTTTGTCCCGAAGAACTCTGGAGGACTACAAGTCAAAAACTCACGGGCTCTCGAATTATCACGCCTGACTGCCCGGTCACCTCCCATTCCATGCCCCTGAACCTGCCCTGCCACAAGTCTGGTCAGCAACTAGACTGCCTCCCTCATAGACTGATCCTCAGTGCCTGGCCGTGGAGCTGGAGGCTCAGGTACTGGAACTGCGGGAGCTGGCGGTGGAGCCGCCCCCCGATCTGCAGCTACGGCTGCCCCAATATCCTCCACGAGTGGCGGTGTAGAAGAACCCTCTGTCTGGGGCGAAGTCTCCTGAGCAATATGTGCCTGGGCCCTGGTAGTCCTCTGGACCCGGCTAGTCTCTCCCAAGGCTGCTGACTTGGCCTTTTGGGCCGCTGTTGCCTTTTTTGGAGGCATATCTGCAAACATAGCCACTCGTTAGGGAGGGGTCATCCTGATAACACAGCTCTATCGCACGATCTAAGACAGAAAGAAGGGTAGTATCCTAAATGCCCTGTAGCCTCCTGTTTATAGGTGTGGTGCACAACATACCGATAAACAAGACTCTACTAGACACGGTCTGTGGACATTCCGAGGACGAACCGCTCTGATACCACTTTTGTCACGACCCAACCCCGTGGGCCGCGACCAGTGCCCTAGCTGGGCACCTATACGTACCCGATACCCAAATTAGCATATTATCAGAATAATAATATAGTAATAACATTAGTGGATGCTACAGAATTTAGCAGAAGAGCAGACTTGGCACACAAAAGCCGATAAGGCTATCATAAAACAAAACATCCCAAACATATGTACAGAACCCACACAGATGTATCCACAGACCTCTACAGAACATATCATAATCATAAGACGGGACAGGGCCCCGTCATACCCAGAACAAAGTACATATCCAGATAGCAGTGACAGACTGTACCAAAAGATGGGCTCTGAAGAAGGGAGCGCCCCAAAATAGTAGAAATGGGATCCTAAACGTGTGGATCAGCAAAACTGTCGTCTGTACCTGCACGGCATGAAAACGCAGCCCCCCGAAGAAACGGGGGTCAGTACGAAATATGTACTGAATATGTAAAGCGGAATCACAGAAGTCAAATCATAATGGTTACAGAAATTAGTACAGAATCCAGAGTGTCAAATGCATATTTCCAAAACAGACAGAATACGTACAGAAACATATGTCATATCATATCATATCCGGTCCCTGCCACGGGACTCGGCAGACAGAATGTGGCCACCCTCCCGACGCTGGTGCCACTATACAGAGGAATCAGAAAAAGGGGCGTGGCCCCGTATCATATAATGTCATATCAAAATGGCCATAACAGATCAAATCAGAATAGGCGGACATGGCACATCATACTCCACAGACCCATGTACGCGTATACCTGCCCCCTCACATCGGGACGCGGCGAACAATGCAGAGAATTACGCTTGACAACATATCCTGGCCCGGGCTCAGTGTGGGAAAAATTGGGGTATCCACGAATGGAGTAGTGAGAGACTAATGCAATTTAAAAATATCATAAACATTTTCAAAGACTCGAAGAGGCATATCAAAGATAAACAAATCCAATGAAGTCGGACGGAATCATAATATATGCATTTCGGATATCATAATAAAGTACAGAAATATAACCTTCCCGAAGTCATTCCGAGTGTCAAAATAATTTATAGGATTTAATAGAATATTTAAAACAATATTCGTTAGGCGATTAGTAGGGTAATCAAAACATTTCTTTCAAAAATCGCTTAAAAAGGAAGCTTTAGCACATTAAGGGCAAAACCGGGAATAGTGGGCCCGCCTCGGGACAAATAAGGCGGCGGGCTCAAATTATGCCCTCTAAGCTTATGGTATCACCTAAAAAGGTTATACAGACATTCTATGACTTTCTGAATCATTTAGAGCAAAATTGCATAATTTCAGAAAAAACGTATCAAAATGGTTCAATTCTACTGAAGGAAAAACTGAAATTTTGTCTTGCGGATTCCGAGGGCCAAGAGGTCCTTCGAGGCCCGGATCCGACCCTAACACACTAGGGGCATGCCAAGGGAAGAATTGGGTTTGCTTTACATACCTTTCACGCTCCTTACGCCTTTCCAAATTCACTTCCCGTTTCGTCGAAAAACTGCAATTGGTCAAGTTTACCAATTGTAAACTATGAATACCAAAGTTTCAACTTAATGCATATTTGGCTACCGAAATTTCGGCAGCACTTCCCCTATATATATGGCACCCCGAGAATTCAACTCGGCTAGAAATCATCAACAACAACCCAAACGACAACATCAATATCAACAACAACCATTAAAGACACAAATATCCTTCAACTAGTCATTTTTCTCACAAGTTGACATAACCTTCATTCTAACCCAACTTCCAAACTAATATCAATGATTTCACATTCATTAACATTCAAAACCATCCCAATAAAATTCTAGAAACATTTCAAATCGTTTTCCTTAAGTTATACACTCGATATACACAATATACAACTTTCCGTCAAAGTCATAACTTATGCAAAACATCAAATCTTTGGCATACAACTTCATAACATGTTTCCAACTTCCAAATTCATCAATGATCATCACAATCAACAACCAAACAACTTCATTTCCTTAATGTCGAAAAAATCATACTAAAACGACATAAGTTTCTACATTCCAATTCAATACAAACTTATATCATTCTAACTTCATTTACATATCAAGCATCACAATAACACAACTAACACATTAAACAAACTTGATCCATTCCATTCCAAATCCAATATACCACACGGCCATAAGCCTCTTTTAACAACTTCAACTAAATCATTCAACTTTCAATCCCAATATTCATTTCATCACCATCACAACTAGAATATAACATGAATTCAACACAACTTGGCTATACAACATATATATACACACGGCTACAAGCCATATACCAAACCCACATTGCAAACTTCCATTTTTCCATACAATAAACACATTTCTATATACTACAACACAATCAAAACTTCATAACACAATAAAAAGGTAGAAATTCTTACCTTTTCTTCAAGTCTTCTTCACTTGGAGGTATGATTACTTTGGTGATTCTAATGCTCCCCACTCCAATCCAACTACACCAAGTTACAAAGGAACCTTGACTTAGTAGGGAATCAACAAGAAATAAATTTTTGGAGCAATATTTTTGGTACCTAATTTTCTAGGCCAAACCCGAGAGCCTCCTTGCTCTTTCTCTTGTTCTTGATTTTTTTTATCTAGCTTCTAAAGTCTTGAACCTTCTAATCATATATTAAGAAGACTTGGTCACATGACCAACTAATAAAATGGGCTTGGATCAAGGTCTTATGTTAATTAATTCACATGGAAATTTAATACAAATTTTGGGCTTGGGCCACACCATGGCCGGCCACTCCAATGCATTGGGCCTTAAATTCCATTCCATTATTTTTGGCCCAATGACTTATAGTCCATGTTTTGTAATTCCCGAAACTAATTTCCAAAATTCCAAAATTGCCCTTAGCCTCGTCCCACACTTTCATGATTTTATTCTTTCATGCATAACTCCTACGTTCAACAAAATATCAAATTTGACCTCGTATCTCAAGAATCCATTATTTATCGAATTTTTCCAAACGTGTGAAAACACGGGATATAACATCTATTCTTAGAGCCACTAGGATGGCTAACATTCGTGACTTCCATAAACTGTTTCATATGGTTCCGATGCGTATCTATGATGTCCAAGTCCTGTTTGATATGTTTCAGAATGGCTTTGGGAGATGAGTGATATGACTAAAGTTTGATCTTTAAATGCTAGCATGTTCGATTATTCCATTGAGTCTTGGATATATTCTGATATGTACATATGGTTCCAAAGGTATATTAGACTTGATCCATAACTATATCCGAAAGATACTTGATATGGTTATTACTTTGATTTTCAAAAAAATAAAATAAATAATAAATAATAACTTCTGAAACGCTTTTAGAAGGTTCTGTACTTCAAAAGCTCATAACTTTCGTTTACTAGTTCCGATTGATCCGAAACTTGTTTCTGGGTCTTCAGATGTCGGTAAATATATTTGTCCATCGAGTCTTGAAAGTTATTTATTTATGTGCATATAGTTTCTCACTACTCTGTTCGTGCATGTGTTGTGATCTCTTTCGCCGAGTCCCGGGCCGGTATATATCGTGCGCATGGTTCGCCGGGTTCCTTGCTTGAGGGCCAGGTGTCATATATGTATTCCGGAGTATGATTTGTTACGGTGTTATGATGTGTTCATGGTTCGCCGAACCATATTTGTGTATATGTATAATCTGATCTTATGATGTGATAGTATGATGTGTGACGGAGATTACGGAGCAAAACTTCTGGAGTATGATGTGTGTGGCGCCAAAGGCAGGGTGGCGCCACGTTCCCCGGGTCCCATAAGGGGCCGGATACCGTTCTTGGCTTGCATGATTCGTGTTTCTAGTAAGTTGTTTTTATGATTCTGCATATCGGGCTTAATGCCTGTATTAACCTTCTGCACGTGCCACAGCAACATAATATGTGTATATGGATTGGGCTGCACGTTCCGCAGCAGATACATTTGTGGATCGGGCCGAACGTTCCTCGGTACTAATATGTTATATATGTGGATCGGGTCGTACGTTCCTCGGCACTATTATGCTACATATGAATCAGTTATGTGTAAATGTATATGATGACATACGCTGTTGGCACGCACAGTCTGTGTTTGGAAAGTACGCATTTTGGCACTTTGGATGATCTACTTATTTTCTGTACTCCTTCTGACTCATGACATCGGTATACATGATTTAAATTCTGAAAATAAGTGTTTTGAGCATTCTGAAAATGTACTTACTTTTGCACTGTTTGTTTCGATTATGGTTCTGTTTTCTGTATTCCATGCTTTACATACTCAGTACATATTTCGTACTGACCCCCTTTTTCTTCGAGGGCTGCGTTTCATGCCACGCAGGTACACCCAGATGAGTAAAGGACATTACTAGAAGATGCTTCAGCTGGATTGGCAACTCCATTTGCTCCTGGAGTGCTGCCGAGTCAGAGTATATGTGCTATGATGTTTTGTTCAAAGTTAGAGACTTTGCAGACAGAGTCGTGGGTATAGAATGTCAGTTTTGTAAGCGGCTCCATCAGCCGATATGTCATTGTGTGTTATGTAATAAATTCTACATGATTCAGATTTTGTTTGATTTGAAAATAACGATGAAAAAGAATATTTCAGAACCACTGTACCATGTACTTCATCTTTATTTGATTTAAAAATCCTAAAAAGATTCTGTATGCACTGAGAGTCAGAGGGTTCGCTCAGCTCTAAGTAAGGGTCGGGTGCCCATCACACCCTAGGGAGATTAGGGTGTGACAATCGGCGGGCATGTGATGTATTTCCCAGCAACCGGTGCTACGATATGGAAGGCCTCAATCGAGTAAAGGTACCGAAGTTCAAGTGACAACAAGAATAAACGGCACAAATGTTATAAGGTAAGCTAATGATATTTTCTCTACTGGTTAAGATTGGAAATTTCTAATACAATGACACTTGGGAAAGAAAAAGAGTGAGTAAAGGGAAGGCAAAGAGACTAAAATGTCGGAAGAAGGTGAGAGGTAAGAAACCTCGGTGAGTGAAACCCCCGAGAGAAACTACCGGCAAAAGCACAAGACTACTTGGATAAAAATTCAAGGATAGGCACGTGAAAAGGATAAAGTGAACAAAAGAGGAATGTGTGAGGTTCGAGAACCAATTTTAATAAGTGGGGCTAAAGGAATAGCAACTAGGACAGGGGATGTGAAGTAAGAGAAAGAATGTTTAGGCCTTGCGACGATGTTAGAGACTTAGGCCCTTGAAAGGAATATAAAGGGATAAATGTGCAGCCATATCAATGTGGTTATCTCGGACATGGAAGTGTTTTTCTGAAAGGATAACTTAGGAATAAGACGGATTTGTGCGTTAAAGTAAAATCTTACGAACTTCAGAGCCGAAACCACAAATGGCAAAGGAAGAAAAGTGTTCGAGGAAGAAGGAACCTAAGGAAGGTTAAGGATGAAAGTAGAAAAAGTATACTAACGGGTTAGTCGAAGGAAGAAGAGAACGTTTGGGAGTAAAATAATTGAAAATATTTAACCATAGGAGTAAGGAGGATACCTTAACGAGTTAGCGATAGGAACCCGATTACGCATTGAGAAAAGAATAAGGATGATGGGTTGACACTATGGATTGGGAAATTAATGGTATGGGGCAAGAATTCATGTGAGTCTGAAAGATTTGACCTTAGAGAGAATGGAAATGAAACGCAAGAAACGTGCGTGGGAAACCACTCAGTCATAGCATCATAGATGCATTAAAGGTTCGATGAGCGAGGATAGAGAGAGGGTAAACTGTAAGGATTCTGTGCTAAGAGCAAAAGTAACGGGACGCTTGAAAAATATGGACGTACAACTGCAACGCAAGCGCATAGTTAAGAGGAATTACAAGTAAGTGAGATAAATGAGTGACAAGATTTAAAGGATATTTCGGACGAGAACGACTATTATAACGAAAGTACCAACAATTGGTAGTCTGGGAATTTTTGAAAGTAAGAAGGAACGCAGTGTCTATGAATGAAATAAAAGAGTTCATCGGATACTAGAAAATAGTTCATGGATCATTAATTATACGGAGCATGAGAGTATAAGCTATGGAATTATATGAACCATCGACGTGAAGCGATGCTCAATCATATTTGTAAGGGAATCCACACCGGAGAGCCAACAAGGAATAATGATTGACGAAACAGTAACAGAGAAGAGATGATCTGGGAAGGAAAAGGATAATGAGTTGGCGCAGTGGATTAGAAAACCCATGATACGGAACGAGGACTCATGTAGAGACCGAGGAGATCGATTATAAGGAAAATAGGGTAAAAGATAAGGAATGGGCATGAAGAAAATGACAACTATAAGAGGGATCCCCCGAAGTGTTATAAGACCCCATAAGATCAGTTGAACATTCGAGGACGAATGTTCTAAAGGGGGGAGGATGTTACAGCCCGTATTTTATACATTCGGATAATTCAAGATAATTGTGAGAAGTTAAGGGCAAGGCTATTTTTCAATGTTATTTTAATGTACAAGTTGTTCATTAGTATGGAAATATTGAGAAAGGCTAAGGGTAAAAAGGGAAATTCACAAGGTGGCCCATGGTAATATTGTGAAAGGTTAGGGGCAAAATGGGAATTTCACAAAATGTTCAAGAAAATTCTTGAAGAAGGCCACTTTGGCCGTGTGGCATATATATATATATATATATATATATATAAATGGAAAAGTGATGACAAAATAAAATAATTAGTCATCTTTATTTTAATATTTAAGAAACTTCAAGAAAGAGGGCATGTGTTCACATGGTATTGGAAGGAGCTATATATATATATGTAGAGAGAGGACCAAAGCAAGACATATTTTCATCTTCAAAACTCAAGGAAACTTCAAGAAAAATTAAAGAGCCATTCGGCCATGGCTAAGGAAAATTGGCTCCATGGAGTTGATCAAGAAAAAATATTTTCTTCTAGTATTCCAACCAATTGGAACGTCCTCTTTAACATGGAGTGGTTGTTGGAGCAATAAAACCATCTATTTGTGCAAGTTCACAACCCTAGCCAAGCCAAGAAGCTAAGAGAAAAAGGTATGTATTCAATCTTCTTTCATGTGTTATGGATGATTGTGAGTATTGTAGTATGTAGAAAAGGATGAAATTCATGAAATATGGGTATGTTGGTGGTGGCCGAATATAGTTGTGTTGTGTAGAACAAATGAATTGATTTGATTTAGTAATTTGATTGTTGTGGTTGTGAATTCCATGATGAAAATGAAGGTTGGATGAATTGAAATGAAGTTGTAATCGTTGAGAAATTTTTGGAGGAATTAATGTGATTATAATATGGTTTCTAGTAATTATAAGAATAATGTTGTTAGTGTGTGCATCATTGGTATAGTTCATGAATCGAAGGAAGGAAATGTGTTGTCATTGTTCTTATTGAATTTGGAAGGTTTCGGGTGAAGTAAAATGTTGATTGGGTTGTTTGGAATATTATGTGAATCGTTTGAGGTATTCTTGAACCATGTTAGAATGATTTCGGATTAATACTTGAATGTGGGATCATTGGTGTTAGCTTGAATATATGTGATCGAATTGAATAAAAATGAAATGTCGTCGAATTGTGTAGAAAGAATTGCTAGTGTTAGAATGCATTTGAAATAATTGTTGAAGTTGGAGATGTGGTTGTTGATATTGTTGTTGATAATTTGGCCGAGTTGAATTCTCGGATTGTTGTTGATAAAATTGGCCGAGTTAGATTCTCGGGGATGGTGTATTTACAGGGGAAATGCGGCCGAAATTTCGGCAGATTATAAACAAATTCATTTGAAAGACTAAGACAAGTACATGTCGATGAGTCTAATGGTTACGTAAATTCTCTTGAATGTAGACTAGCAAGTTTGGACAAATAAGCGTAGCTAATTGGACTTGGGACAGGTATGTAAGACTTACCCTTTCTTTCTTTTGGCATGATCTTTGTGAAACCAACATGACAAAGTATATGTATGATTTCAAAGAAATTTCGATTCTTAGAGCCACTAGGATGGCTAATATTCTTGACTTCCATAAGCTATTTCATATGGTTTTGATGCGTACCTGTGATGTCCGAAGTTCTATTTGATATGTTTTCGAATGGCATTCGAGAGATAATTAATATGACTAATGTCTTGATTTTCAAATGATAGCGCGTTTGATTATTCCATTAAGTCTTTGATATATTTTGATACGTACATATGGTTCCAAAAGCTCTATCTGATTTGATCCATAACGATATTCGAAAGGTACCTAACATGATTGTTGCTTTGATTTTCAAAAATGGCTTCTGAAACGTTCGTAGAAGGTTCTGTACTTCAAACGCCCATAACTTTCTTATACTAAGTCAGATTGACCCGAAACTTGTTTCTGAGCCTTCAGATGTCGTTAAGTATACTTGTCTATCGAGTCTTGATTTATGTGCATATGGTTTCGCACTACTCTGCTCGTGCAAGCCTCAGTATGTTCTTCACTGCGTCCCGGGCCAGGTTCTGTTATCGTGCGTCTTCCTCTGCATTGTTCATCGCGCCCCTCTCCCTTGCCGGCCGGGTTCTGTTATATGTACATCTGTATATGATGACATGATGATATGGGGATGGCGGCCAGGATGGCATGTGTTGATTCTGTTCACCGCGTCCCGCAATAGAGGGCCGGGATCTATTATATGCATATATGATATATGGTTTTGACATGCATTGATGATTCTGTTCACCTCGTCCCTCACTAAAGGGCCGGGATCTGTTATATGCATATATGATATATGATATCGTCATATATGATGACTCCATTCACCGCGTCCCTCACTAGAGGGCCGGGATCTGTTATATGTGTATATGATATATGATGTCAGCATACATGATGATTCCATCCACCGCGTCCCTCACTAGAGGGCCGGGATCTGTTATATGTATATGTATATGATGACATATAATGTCGGCATGCATGATCTGTGTTTGGAAAGTAAGTATTTCAGTACTCTGGATGATTTACTCATTTTCTGTACTTCTACTGACATATGACATCGGTACGCATGATTTACGTTCGGAAAACAAGCACCTTGGTATTCTGGCTAATGTACTTACTTTTTGTACCGTTGTTCCGGTTATGTTTCTATTTTCTGTATTCCATGCCTTACATGCTCAGTACATATTCCGTACTGACCCCCTTTCTTCGGGGGCTGCGTTTCATGCCACACAGGTACACCCAGATGAGTGGAAGATATTACTAGAAGATGTTCCAGCGGGATTGGCGAGCTCCACTTCCTCCTGGAGTATTGCCGAGTCAGAGTGTATGTGCTATGATTTTTGATTGATGTTAGAGACTTTGCAGACAGAGTCGTGGGTATAGAATGTCAGTTCTGTAAGCGGCTCCATCAGCCGATGTATCATTTTGTATTTTGATATGAATTCCACATGATTACATATTTTGTTTGATTTGAGAACAACGAAAAAGAATATTTCTGAAAGTTGTACTACGTATTTCATCTTTATTTGATTTAAAAGTCCAAAAAGGCTATGTGTGCTCTAAGGGTCAGAGAGTTCGCTCGGCCCTAAGTAAGGGTCGGGTGCCCATCACACCCTAGGGAGATTAGGGTGTGACATTATGGCGGCCAGGAGGGCATATGATGACTTTATTCACCGAGTCCCTCACTAGAGGGCCGGGTACGGTATATATGTATATGATATATGATATTGACAAGCATGAGTATGTTTAAAAGGCAAGTGTTTTGGTATTCTAAACATTGTACTTGTTTCCTGTACTCCTTATTTCAGATATGCTCCTTTTACTGTATTTCCCGCTTTACATGCTCAGTACATATTCCGTACTGACCTCCTTTCCTCGGGGGCTGCGTTTCATGCCCGCAGGTACAGATACTCGCTTTGGTGAGCCGCCAACTTAGGACTTCCCTTCTGCTATCTTGGAAAGCTCCGTTGTTCCGGAGCCCAGATTTGGTATAGATCCTTTTGATCTAAATATATGTATATGTTGTCTAAGGGTACGACGGGGCCTTGTCCCGTCATATTTCACTGTTGAAACTCTTAGAGGTCTGTAGACATGTATGTGGATTGTATTCAGGTATGATCAGTTGTGTGTATGATCAGTACGCGTGTGCTATCGTTGTAGCAGCCTTGCCGGCTTGCATATTTTGTCATGTTGTGATAGCAGCCTTGTCGGCTTATTGTGTTATTGTTTCGTAGTGGCAGCCTTGTCGGCTTGCGTATGTGTATATAGTTGGGGCGTTCCCACATGTTATGACAGCCTTGTCGGCTTACGTACTGCATTATCTGTTGAAAGTTGTGACTCCCTAGGAGACCGGTTGCGGCACATATTTATACATTTATGTGACAGCTCCGAGACTATGCTTTGGCCTTCATATGTTCCATGTTATGTTTGTGTTGATTGGTCATATGGCTAACAGGTGTGTATACGGGTGTCCAACTCGGGCACCAGTCACGGCCTACGGGGTTGGGTCGTGATATATATCATCATTATACATGCTCATCATAATATGCTTATCGTAACATACTTATCATAATACATGCATAAGGCTTAAGAACAACTTTACTTTATCGGGGTGACATAAGGTCGTGATCCCCCGATTTCATTATGGAGCAATTATTGACATCCCGCCTCACCTTGAAGGAACTAGCACATAAGGCGAGTGTAAGCAATAAATAACATCATTAACATTATAGAATCATCATATCATATCTCTTATCTTATATTGCCACTCCTAGATGTGGGCTTTTAGCTATCCGGAATATAGGAACTCACGAAGAGGAAACAAAATCATGCTAGAAGATTCATGCCATTAGAAAGAAGGGACTAGCCTCACATACCTTTGATGTTTAACTAAGCTATCGCTTGCTTGTTCTCCTTTGATATCACGTTTCTACCTTCAACAGAGAATTCGCACTAACGTTAGTTAATTCGACTATAAGAACACACTACTATTTCTAGGAAAAATTGGGCAGCACTTCTTTCGTTTATACTACTTTTCCCATATGCTATATCAACTCCCACACGCTCACAACAACATTCACTATATCGCAATCAACAATCATCATTTATATACATTGACCACAATCCACCATTTCTCTTCAATTTCTCCACATTTATGGTTATAGCTTACTATCACGTTTCCTCATATATAATACTTATTTCATGGTCTAAATGTCATTTATAACGTATTCATAATCACAACACTCCAACATTCATAATTCAACCCAACTACCATCTAACCATGACACTATTAACTCATGAATGACCCATTTCCTATGTCTTTTTACAATTCAAGTATCTTAACCTTCCAATACCTTAAAAAACATGGTTTAGTCATGAAACTTACCTTAGATGATGGTTGACCAAGCCTTGAATGGAATTACTCCTCTAGCATCAAAACCCTACTTCACTTCCTTTGGGTTTTCTTTAGAGAAATGAACTCTAGCTAGGTTTCATACACTTTGTCTCATGGATTTGGTGTTATTGATCAAGGATTTCCTTTGATTTTCTTGTAAATGAAGAGTGGAGAGTATTCTAGAGGTTTCTAGAGAGAAGTATCGTGGAAATGAAATGAATTTAATGAGCTTGGGTCTCCTTTTAATGACTTAAAATCTTATCCGGAATGAACAGTAGTTGAAGTGCACAGTGGTCGTAAACCCAGTTTACGGTCCGTATTCCAGTTTACGGGCCGTATTTCGTGGTCGTATTTAAGCATAACAAAACCAGAAAGGTATGCTGGGGATCATAATGATTTACAATCACAGTTTACGGGCTGTATTTCAATTTACGGTCCGTATTCCAAGTCGTATTTAACCATTTGAACATTTAGCAGAAAGTTGAAGTTTTGTAAGTTGGAATACGACATGGAAGTTTACGGGCCGCATACCACTTTACGATCCATATTTCATTTTACGATCGACTAGGCCAAAGTGCAAATCTGTAACTTTCACGTCTTCAAAACCAACAATTAGTCATTATGGAGCATAACCTATCTCTTGTTCCCATTGCCTTTGAAATCTTATTTAGGGTCGTCAAACGTCGTTCCCTTCTGATTAAAACATCGTATACTCATATTCTTCGTTAGTCTATTCATTGTACGTTCACAGGGAAATTTCCGAAGTGTAACAATTTGACTCTACTTTGTTATGCTCCCTTACTGTCGGGTGATATACACCGTTACGAATACGCTCATGGATACTACAATGAAATGAAGTAATATTCGTAACCTCAGAAATATTTTCTGCACCAAACTTGTGCATAGCAACTCAAAGGCACAATGAAAAAGTAAGTTGAACTCTTGCACACAATAAATTATTGTTTTGCAAGGTACAAAGTGATCAAGATATGTGGTGACCAACTATTTTGTTTGTTGCTTATATCCTTCAAGATCAGTTGTGGGAGTACTCTAAGAATTTGTTACGCCCCAGAAAATTTCATGTTACTAAGGCTGCAGACGGCTTAATGTGAGCTCAAGGAGGAGCAAATATTACAAGT
Organism: Lycium barbarum; assembly: GCF_019175385.1. Taxonomy (NCBI): domain Eukaryota; kingdom Viridiplantae; phylum Streptophyta; class Magnoliopsida; order Solanales; family Solanaceae; genus Lycium; species Lycium barbarum. The sequence goes on along the minus strand of NC_083345.1, from coordinate 53,592,768 downwards.
ATAAAGGATGAAATTCTACTGTATTAGCATGAGGATAGCATGAGTATGATATTTGGAATTCGTACAATACGATTAGAATGATACGTTAAAAGATATATAGCCCTCGTAATCGTAAGCTGAGGTGGGGTCCACATGTCAAGATTTTATAAACGACATATGACAAGTTATATGGATAATATATGTGAAGTTAAACACAACTCAAGAAGGACCCTTGAGCCAAATCAAAGTGGAAGCCCTCCAAAAAGATGTTTTTAAGTTACGTTTTCGGGTGATCTGACTTCGGGAGGCCATAACACCATCATTATTTGGGAATTTGGGAAAACCCCTAAAATGAAAGTGGTAGATAATTGAAATAAATTTTCAACCATAGGTCGTGGGCCTGCATGTGACATAGGGATAAAAAGTTATGGAGTTTTAAGGCAGAAAGGTCAAGCTGGGCAATGGGCTCGGCCCAACCCGATTCCAAGTCGGGTCAGGCCCACTTCCCTTGCTATTTAAGGGAAATTTTCAGCCTTATCTGCCTCATTTTCATACCAAAGGTCCTGAATATTTTAGATAGAGAGAGAGGAGAGTTAGAGAGAGAGTGGAGAATTGATCATGTTCAAGGTCCCGAATTCCGAGGCTCGTGAAGAGTAAAGTGTAGTACAAGTTGTTGCCGTCGTTTTAAGCTAAATTTTGAACTTGGGGGATGTTGGTTTCGTGGTGGCTGCTCATATAAGGTATGTTTAAGATGTTCTTACCATGATCATTGATAGATTTGACGGGTTAGAATAGAGAAAATGACGTTGAAAGTTCGGTTATAATTTTTGGATATCAAATGACTTGGGGGCTGTTTTGGTATGATTAAATGGATAGAATTAGCTGGATATTGATATAAAATGATTGTTAATAAGTTGTTGTTCTTGAATTTGGGAGAATAAAGTATATGAAGATATCATATACAAAGCGTATACTGGGTTGTTTTGGTGTATATCTTTGGGAGTTGATGCTTTGAGTTTAAAGAGACTTATATGAGATGGTTGTTGTTGTTGTTGGTTGCTGATTGTGTTGTCAGATTGAATTGGAATTAGAGGGAAGCGAAGATTACAGGGAAAATGTTGCCCGAATTTACGGAAGTTAATTACGAGCTTAGAGAAGTATATGAACCTTTTTCAAGTTGTCTACGGGGTTTCCTTTACCTTGATTGTGGATTGGCCAGTGTTTGGAAGCATAAGTTAAGCTAACCACGTAAGCGACAAGGTATGTAAGGCAAACCTTTCTTCCTTTGGCATGATTCTTGTTGCTATTCATTCTATATGTACTCCATATGATTCCATTCTTAGACGAGTAAGGTCTAAATGTTTCTTGTGATGGCTTATTCATATTGTATTCCTATTCTGTTCCCAAGGGAACACCCATAAGGTACCAAGTTGAGTTGTGTATATGGTTTTACTATGATTTCGAGGAAATTAGTTTTATACTAAAGAAAACATAAAGTTTGATTTTCAAAACCACTCCGAAGGGGGTGCGAGATTTTACTACTTCATTTTACTTACGATTTATGTCACATTCCATAGCATCATCCCTTTGTATTGATATGATCATTTATTCTTTGGGTAGGGCAATAAGATGAAATTGAGTAGAATATAAGTAGTAAGAATTTCATAACAATTCTACCCTCAAACCTGGAAGTATGCCCTCCTAAGTCCAGTGAGATACAAATTTGATAACTTCTTATGAAAGACCAAGGCTAATAACTGGATTGTAATGAATTGATTAGTGACTTATGATATGAATTGAAATTGATATTTGTGGATTGAGTTTGTGTTGATATGATGGTGATATTAAGCCAGAAGCGGCTGCCCGAAGGGGCCATCATTATTAAGCCGGAAGCGGCTGCCCGAAGGGGCCATCATTATTATACCGGAAGCGGCCGTCCGAAGGGACTATTGTGATACTAGCTGGAAACGGCTGTCCGAAGGGACTATTCTATTAAGATGTCGGAAGCGGCATATGTGTTGTATTGCATTATTTACTTAAAGATTATTTTGAGACTTCATGTGCACATTTATGTTTCTTCCAGCGAAGGCTGCAGGTATTGAGTTAGGTTGCGATTTCTTCTCTCCTAAGTCAAATTATGATTATGACATGTTACCACCTTACATACTCAGTACATTGTCCGTACTGACATCCTTTTGCCTGGGGACGCTGCGTTCATGCCCGCAGCCCCAGATTGTTTGGCAGGTTAAGTGTATAGCTGGGATGCTTGGACGTCAGCTGGGATTGGCAAGTTCCACCTCATTCTGGAGTTGTGCTGAGTCATGTATCGATATGTATGATTATGGGTATGTCAAGGCCCTGTCCTGACTCATAATGTTCAGTTTACTTCTTAGAGACTTCTGCAGACAATGTCTTGTGGTATATTTGTCGAGATGTCGACAAAGTGATGTTAGTTGAGTCATTTGTGGATTTTAAAAGAATATGTATTTTAGATGATTTTAATTGGTTTAAATTACTTATTTGATTGAAGGTTTTCATAATCTTTATAAAGATAATGATTTCTATCTGGAAACGTTTTATGTTTTTAAAAGTTTTTGAAATGATAGGTTTTGATAGAGTGAATGTCAAGGGTTCGCTCGACTCTGATAAGAGTCGAGTGCTCGTCATGCCCTACCATTGTTAGGGTGTGACAAAGTGGTATCAGAGCAGTTCATTTTAGGGGTTGTCTGCAAAGTCGTGTCAGGTAGAGTCTTGTTCATGGGTGTGTTATCGACCACACTTATGAACGGGAGGCTACAGGGCATCTAGGATGGTTTCCCTTCATTCAAATCATAGATTGTGGTATAGAGTTGTGTCATAGGCCTTGAATCTTTGCCGCTAACTTTAAGATTTGAATTTTGATTAAGTGATTGTAAAGTGCAGTTATGATTGCGAAATTGGAATTGCTCGTAAGAAAGGTAAGTTCTCTGATGATTAATGATTGCTATTTAAGGTAAGTGCTACAGGTTAAGGATTGCAGTAAGAAAGATATGCTTCTTATAGAATCGAGAATGCCATTGTGAAGAGCATTTTTAAAGGTATGTATAGGGTGTTGTAATATCATTGTGGCCCTGTGAGGCAAGTTGATATATTTTTATTGTGGCCCTATGAGGCAAGTTGATATATTTTGATTATTTCCCTTTGAGGCTTGTTGGTTACCTGTATACAGGTTGGTAGTACAAATTACAGAGGAGGTTCTGCCAAAATTTTGTTAAAATTGATTGTGATCAGTATATATATATATGTGCTATGATCGGTAAGATACACAAGTGTAAACTGAAGAATGAAAGATTAATAATAGTTGTAAATCATCTGAAAGGAGGGTTATGAGATGGGTTCAGAATGAGTTTGAGAGTTAGGTTGAAATTACTCATGGATATAGAAGTGAGTCGAGGGTTAAGTTAAGTTCTCTCGGGGATTAGAAGTAAGGTTGATAAACTAAGATTAACGTGATTCGAATAATGTGATAAGATTATGAGAAAAGACTTAAGAGGGGAAGCAATGATAAGCAAGGAGTCATTCGAGAGGTGAGTTAGTATAAAAAAGAGTAAGCTTAAACGAGTAAAGAATGAAACAAGGAAGAGAAAGAAACATGATTACATGTGTTTGAGGAAAGGGAGTAATGTGTCCCTTATAGAAATCAATATAATCGAAAGCATCAATGAGGTTAAGGAAGTTGAAGCTTATAGAGGAAAGATAAGTATTGAAAAGGACTTTAGGAATTGTGAAGGGTTGAGTGATATTAATAAGCATAGGAATTGGATACGAGTATTAGTCTTTATTTAACATTCGAGGACGAATGATTCTAGGAGGGTAAGGATGTTACGCCCCAGAAAATTTCATGTTACTAAGGCTGCAGACGGCTTAATGTGAGCTCAAGGAGGAGCAAATATTACAAGTATAAAGGTTAAAATTCTACTGTATTAGCATAAGGATAGCATGAGTATGATATTTGGAATTCGTACAATACGATTGGAATGATACGTTAAAAGATATATAGCCCTCGTAGTCGTAAGCTGAGGTGGGGTCCACATGTCGAGATTTTATAAAGGACATATGACAAGTTATATGGATAATATATGTGAAGTTAAACACAACTAAAGAAGGACCCTTGAGCCAAATCAAACTGGAAGCCCTCCAAAAAGATGTTTTTAAGTTACGTTTTCGGGTGATCTGACTTCGGGAGGCCATAACCCCATCATTATTTGGGAATTTGGGAAAACTCCTAAAATGAAAGTGGTGATAATTGAAATACCTTTCCAACCATAGGTCGTGGGCCTGCATGTGACATAGGGATAAAAGGTTATGAACGTTTTAAGACAGAAAGGTCAAGCTGGGTAGTGGGCTCGGCCCAACCCGATTCCAAGTAGGGTCAGGCCCACTTCCCTTGCTATTTAAGGGAAATTTTCAGCCTTATCTGCCTCATTTTCATACCAAAGGTCCAGAATATTTTAGATAGAGAGAGAGGAGAGTTAGAGAGAGAAAGTGGAGAATTGATCATGTTCGAGGTCCCGAATTCCAAGGCTCGTGAAGAGTAAAGTGTAGTACAAGTTGTTGCCGTCGTTTTAAGCTAAAATTTGAACTTGGGGGATGTTGGTTTCGTGGTGGCTGCTCATATAAGGTATGTTTAAGATGTTCTTACCATGATCATTGATAGATTTGACGGGTTAGAATAAAGAAATGACGTTGAAAGTTCGGTTATAATTTTTGGATATCAAATGACTTGGGGGCTGTTTTGGTATGATTAAATGGATAGAATTAGCTGGATATTGATATAAAATGATTTTTGATAAGTTGCTGTTCTTGAATTTAGGAGAATAAAGTGTATGAAGATATCATATACAAAGCGTATACTGGGTTGTTTTGGTGTATATCTTTGGGAGTTGATGCTTTGAGTTTAAAGAGACTTATATGAGATGGTTGTTGTTGTTGTTGGTTGCTGTTTGTGTTGTTAGATTGAATTGGAATTAGAGGGAAGCGAAGATTACAAGGAAAATGCTGCCCGAATTTACGGAAGTTAATTACGAGCTTAGAGAAGTATATGAACCTTTTTCAAGTTGTCTACGGGGTTTCCTTTACCTTGATTGTGGATTGGCCAGTGTTTGGAAGCATATGTTAAGCTAACCACGTAAGCGACAAGGTATGTAAGGCACACCTTTCTTCCTTTGGCATGATTCTTGTTGCTATTCATTCTATATGTACTCCATATGATTCCTTTCTTAGACGAGTAAGGTCTAAATGTTTCTTGTGATGGCTTATTCATATTGTACTCCTATTCTGTTCCCAAGGGAACACCCATAAGGTGCCAAGTTGAGTTGTGTTTATGTTTCTTCCAGCGAAGGCTGCAGGTATTGAGTTAGGTTGCGATTTCTTCTCTCCTAAGTCAAATTATGATTATGACTTGTTACCACCTTACATACTCAGTACATTGTCCGTACTGACGTCCTTTTGCCTGGGGACGTTGCGTTCATGCCCGCAGCCCCAGATTGTTTGGCTGGTTAAGTGTATAGCTGGGATGCTTGGACGTCAGCTGGGATTGGCAAGTTCCACCTCATTCTGGAGCTGTGATGAGTCATGTATCGATATGTATGATTATGGGTATGTCAGGGCCCTGTCCTGACTCATAATGTTCAGTTTACTTCTTAGAGACTTCTGCAGATAGTGTCCTGTGGTATATTTGTCGAGATGTCGACAAAGTGATGTCAGTTGAGTCATTTGTGGATTTTAAAAGAATATGTATTTTAGATGATTTCAATTGGTTTAAAGTACTTATTTGATTGAAGGTTTTCATAATCATTATAAAGATAATGATTTCTATCTGGAAAAGTTTTATGTTTTTAAAAGTTTTTGATATGACAGGTTTTGATAGAGCGAATGTCAAGGGTTCGCTCGACTCTGATGAGAGTCGGGTGCCCGTCATGCCCTACCATTGTTAGGGTGTGACAGAATTCCTCAAGTACCTCCTTGCAGCAAGCAAGGCAAGTACGCCATAGAATAAGCAAATTTCTGACGGGCTATACGAGGAGCCAACTAGCACGTGTTCACTGAAGACGATATCTTGAGAAAGATAGCATTCCACTTTCTCCTTAAGATGACCAAGGAATAATGTATTATTACTGTTAAAAGCGGAGGCGTAGCAATAGAACACTCTACATAAGAGTAAGCAGTAAAGTAACTATAAGGGGCCTAACAAGATCGATTATCTCCAACCACAAATCTGATACTGTGGATTCATATGTTGCGATGCCAGTACTAATAATCTTCATCCCTTGAAGACATATATATCTATAAATTCACTCAGTTGTAACTTAGTACTTGAATAAGCTACACTTTTCATAGCTATCCATGTAACTATAATTTCTTTCTCAATGGTTACAATAGCATAAGGGATAAAAGTCAAGGAAGAAGTCTTGTTATTAAGAGAAACCATCAGAAGAAAATGGCATGTATTGCATAGCAGAACCACCATAATTGAAATCCATATGTCACGACCCAATCGGAGGGCTATGACGGGCACCCGGAGCTAACCTACCGAGCACCACAAAACGTACATACATCACATAATCATACCTGAGTGGGCCATAATGCTAACTCATAGATACCATAATCTGTATGGAACACAAGCCCAAAAGATAATATACATACGTCATCAAACTAATCCCAAGTACATATGCCAAAAAGGCTATCCATAATAATGATACAACCGAATATAGACCGGGATAACCATAGGACATCTAACTGTGCAGAGATGTCTACGAGCCTCTATTGGAGTACATAACATAACGTGGCCGAAATAGGGCCCCGCCATACCCATGAAAATGCATATGCAACCATGCTGACTCACCGAGCAACTCCGGAGCAAGTGGAGTGCCATGACACCACCTGCTGAGCTGGCATCTTACTAAGAGATCCATCAACTTGTATCTCAAGACCCGCGGGCATGAAACGCAGCGCCCCCAACAAAGGGACATCAGCACGAATAATGTACCGAGTATGTAAGGTAGAAATATAACATAATAGACATATACTGCAAAGAAGGAGGATAAGAATCGACCTGGCACTTCTGAGCTACCGATGTAAATCTAGCATACATATATATACCTCTTCATATTCTAGCAATCTCAACTATGTCTATATACCCTACCATGGCCCTGATTAGCTTACTATCACAACATTATCTGAACATATGTTGCGGCATGCAACCCGATCCAGATATGAATGCATGTATTGCGGAACATGCAAGCCGATCCAAATATGAATACATGTGTTGCGAAACGTGCAAACCGATTGCGAAACGTGCAACCCGATCCAAATATGAATGCATGTGTCGCGGAACGTGCAACCCGATCCAAATATGAATGCATGTGTTGCGGAACTTGCAACCCGATCCAAATATGAATCCATGTGTTGCCTCTCTATACTCTCATGTGCTTAACTACATCAATATACAATACTGTGTCTCTAACCTACTTATCATCCTGGTGCTATTTGCCCAACTGATCAGTGGTAACTGGCCGACCGGCCTTAGCACGGTGGTAAATAAAATCAACATCATAACCACTCTATGAGTAATCTTTATGCACTTCTCATGGTCATCACTTATCCGTTAATGCCTACATGATCACATAAGACTTATAAACACATTTCCAAGTCATTAAGACTTCTTCCCGATTAGCTAGACCTTAACCAAATCCCGAGATACATCATAAGCCTCTCTTCTAGGACCAAAGTACCTCATTGAGAATCCTATAACTAGCTTACTATTCATGTCTTACAAAACGCTCCTTGAGAACACATTTCTAAATTCATCAGAGTGACGTAAGGGTCATTTTACCTTCAATTACCACTATGGAGTTAACCTCATTGGCATATCTCACCTTGAAGGAACAATAATCATAAGATGAGATCAACATCAATAATACCGTAAGAACATCAAGAATATAATCTCCTAGCATTTCTATAAGAGGAATCATTATGGACATCATTTGTGAAAGTTCATAACAATAGGATCATGCCTTAAGAAAGAAAGGGACAACCTTAACATACCTTGTTGCTTACTTAGCCACTCAAAGTCTACCTTTCGAGCCTGCAAATCTACATCCAAGATAATTCATACAACAATCATGCCATAGGAACACTTACACACTCAAAATTAGCTAGTTAATAAGTTAACAAAATTCGGACAACATTTCATCTATATTATCTACTCCGAACCAATCCCAAAACAGCTCCCAAACATCAATAACAACATCAAAAATAACATAATCAAGATACTACATGACAAACATATACAAGTCCGTCCGAGACTTCCTTTGAAAATCAGTCCGTAAGCCAACAACATCAACATATAACAATACGACCTTTATACTATGTCTTCCTTCACTTTAAACCATTAAAATCCTCCAAAACAACTCAATATCAAAGTTAAGATAAATAACATACCTTTTCCGATCCAAAAACTCTAAATCCAAACCCTTCTTTCAAGTTTAACATCCATAACTTCAATAGCAACAATAGTTATGATGTTGCCACAAGCTTCCCGAGCTAATTAGCATATAACTTGGAGTGACTAATGATTTAGTGAGCAAAATATCTTTGAGGGGGTATATGGAGGTATGCAGAGGTAATGGAAGGTTGTAGAATGGTGGAGAAGGGGTGGAGTGGGGTTTTATAACCCCCAAAGGTCAGTTCCACCACCTCAATTCTACTGCAAGCTCGATGGTACCGTCGTTATTCGACGGGCCGTCGAATTGCACAGAGGAATCGCACAATTTTGTACAGGTCGTAGCTTCCACTGTACGTCTTGGATTTGCTATCTGCCAGTTGCATTGGAAAGAAGACTCTCTGAACTTCAATGTACATAGGTTATACCTTCCATACCTCCTCCTATTCTAGGAGCTATGCCTCACTAAAGTTGGACCAGAATTTCTTGTCCAAAATTCTGCCAAGTTTTTTCAAAATTTTGACAAACTTAATTTTTTCGATTCGCTTGATCCCAGAACCTTTAGACACTTGCTTGGTACTTGTTAAAAGTATTACTTAACCTTATAAAGTTTCCATGACCTTTCCGAGCTTACGTTAGTTTACTCATAATGCAGACAACGCAAAAATTTTCGAGGTGTGACACCATACCAATGAACGGATTAGCGTTGCAAATGACTATGAAGAGTCTACCAAAGATAACATATCCATGTTGTATACAGTAGAACAAACTAAAAACTCCCTCACGGTTTTCTACTTGTTTATAAACCTTGATTCGTCCAATCCAACAAGCAACACATCACTGTGGTATTTTATCCAAAACCACGAGACAATCAGCAGTCCTCTGACACATTGCAACCAGAGTAAATAAAATAGTCTCAACTAACATATCTGCACTCGATGTAAGCCTTGCAAGGCTTGAAGATAATCACTAATATCTACACCAACAATTTGATGTTCAGTTATTCAATAAGTAAGAATCTCACACCAGCACTGTCCGGGATCCCACACTTTAGTCATAGAGTAAGAATATGCAAATATGTAAAATATGTTAGCATGTCCAAGTATATGGCATGCCTCTCGAATGATGGAAAATAATAGGAAGTACCTAGGACGAGTCTATGCATTGTGAGCAGACTGCCTCCTAACAATACACTCAAAGCACCACATGTATTTCCTATAGGCATCTCAAGAGAGGAAGGTCTCGTCCAACAATTATGACACCACCACCTTGAGCGTCATAAGCAAGACGATCACCGTTCTTGTCAAGTTCCAGCACGGACAAAAGATCACCACATTTCTTATGCCGGAACACGAAGAGAATGGGTTGAGATAAATATTATCCGGTGTCGAACCAATAGCAAGTGGGTAATTCATTTTTCATGCTCTCACACATTGCTAGATCCCCGAAATCGTCCGCATGAGTGATAAGGGAAGCCTCCCCTCAACTCATGTTGGTTCATCAAAATCAGAAGGAAAAATCTCATAGCAAACAAATTTCTCAATCACAACAAGCTTCAGATGTGCAAAGTGGAATTAAAGTACAACCACTGCCATTAGAGTACATCAATCAAAAACACCAATTAAGTGAACGCTTCAATACTTCAACAATAGGGAATTGATTTCTTTGATAGAAAACTCAAACTAGAAATTACAATGAAAATTTTAAGACCACACTAAAGATAACAGGAGGAGAAACAGACACTATGAATGGGGATGAGAGGAAACAGACTTTTCTCAACAATATTCTCGTAACCTTATTTCTTCCATCCATCGGTATTTATCAATCCGGATCCCAAACAAAGCCACTTAATCTGATATTGGGATGTTTTTTCAATATTGGTCCAGGCCCATTCATAACAGCTCTATAGGTCAACGTTTCTAAAATATCCAAGATACTCCACAACGATCACAAATCAACATGCGTTTGCACGATATGTGCAGATAATGATCATAATAAATGAGTGTGATATCTCGAAAATGTTACCTAAGTGTTGTACTATAATTTTACTCCTTCTCTCTTATTAGTATCCCAGTTGAATTCGGATACGAATATTGTTTATACTCTCAAGATTGATACAAGCTATTTCCTCTCAGTTAGCCACATTATTCATCGATCTATAAAGAATCCTAAATAAGAATTATCTATCTGTTACGCCCCCTACTTTTATACGTTAAGTTTCTTCGTGACTTGGTTGTTATAGATTTGGGATACAAAATTATCTTCGAGGTTTCATACGGTTAGACATGTTCATCTTGGATATATAAGGGTTTAAGTTCATGCTTCATATGTGATGGAAGGATTAGAAGTTAAACGAATCGACGAGATTATGTTTCGGGAAAAGTTGGGTTTTACAATTGGATATACGGGCAGTATAATTTTTACGGACCGTATATATCTTGTTAACCCCCACCGTAAATTGATAACAGTGGGGATGAGCCACTGTTGTTATTTTACAGTCCAATTATACGGATCGTAATTTTACGGTCCGTAAATGTGGATAGTAGATTTAAGTCGGTGGCAGCTTTTTCTTTTATATATATTTAGTTCCCCTCATTTTATCTCATTTTTCTTCATTCGTGCCTTAAACACTTCTAGAACCCTCTCCAACATATAAAATCAAACCCCAAGTGAAATCAAGGATTAAAAATGAGAATCAAGTGCTAAAGGGTTCCAAAGAGTTGTTGAAGCTTGTTTCTCCTTCTTGTAATAGCTTTGGAAGACACTTCAAGGTGAAGTGATCTTGAAATTGAAGTGCTCATGATTTCTTGAGGTAAGATTCCAACTTATTTCCATATTTATGAGTTTATGTGATGGTTATGCTAGGTTTGGAGGGAAAGAAGTTGGAGGAAAGGTTCAAATATGAACTTGAGTTTATTTTGAGTTGTAATCTATTTTAAGCCATGATTGTTAACATGTTTTTGAGCTAAAATCTTGTTGTATGGATAATAGTTGATGTTGAGATTGTATTGGGGTTATTATACTTGGTGCATTTGGAAGAAAAAGGTGTAAAGGTGTTGTGTGTGAAGCATATACGAGACTGTTTTATTGTACACCTCTAGATGATGATATGAGTTTAAAAGGGGATCATATGAGGTTGTGTTGATTGTTGGTTGTTGGATGTGTTGTGATGATTAAGAAATAGGGGAAATGCTGCCCATTTCATTTTAGAATCGATTTATCGCTTGATATACGTGATATACTAGTACCATCTAAGCGAGTAAATGCCTTCCTTTGTTATAGGATTGGAGTACTAGTTCGACAGATTCGTTGTGGGATTGTGTTGACGATTTGAGGTATGTTAAGGCTAACTTTCCTTCTTTTGGCATGATCCTTATGAACGAAACATAAACGTAATGCTACTCCATAAATGATTTTATTCTTAGTAGTTAGGATGTTCCATGTTGATTCATGTTCTAGAATGTTGTTTTCAGTAAGTCCTTCTTTGGATACAGTATGATTCATAGAGTCGCTTGTTGATGAAAATGCTACTTCATAATGATGTTCGGAGGTGTAACGACCTTACGTCACTCTGACAGATTCAGGATATACTCTTATCATACTCATGCATTGCATTATATATATATATATATATATATATATATATATATATATATATATGTGTGTGTGTGTGTGTGTGTGTGTGTGTGTGTACAAACCTACATACATGGGTCATAGGTCTGTACATACACACACACACACACACACATACACACAGATATATATATCTGTGTGTGTGTGTGTGTGTGTCTGTATGTATGTACAGACCTATGACCCATGCATTATATATGTGTATATTATGTATTATATATAAGGGGTATAGGGAACGTAACGGCGTTATATACGCACTACCACCTGATCACCTGGTCACATGATGATGATGCCCACAGAGGCCGATATGATACGATGGGATGCCCACAGGGCTTGACAGGCGTTATATACGCATATATATGTATGACCCATCATTACATACGCATATATGCATACATGCACAATATTTATGCATATCATTGGCCCTCAGAGGCAGTTCAGACATACAGGTTGCATCTATTTCATCCTATGTACTTTATGTCTCTTTCCTGTTACTTTCATGCCTTACATACTCAGTACTTTGTCCGTACTGACTTCCCTTTTTTGGGGGCGCTGCGTTTCATGCCTGCAGGTTCAGGTAGACAGGTTGACGATCCACCCCTGTAGGTTGTTGTTCAGCTGATATTGGAGCACTCCTCTTGTTTCGGAGTTGCTGTTGTGTTTTTGGTACGTTATACTTTTGCGTACATACAGGTATGGCAGGGCCCTGTCCCGATCTTATTATGTCATATACTCCAGTAGAGGCTTGTAGACAGTCATGGTATGGTTAGACGTTGTATGCCTCCCCCCCCCCCCCCCTCGACCTATATTTTTGATGTATAGTATATCATGATGGCCTTATCGGCTTGCACAGTTTTTGTCCAGCATAGTTATACAGTACGTCTTTTCGGGCTCATCCCTTTTTCAGCATATTTCTCTTATGATTTAGCAGATTTCCATCTAATGACCCTCGAGTTCCACTCTTGTTTATGATTATGATATGTAAGTATGATTAGCGGTGCTCAGCAGGTATTGCCTGGGTGCCCGTCATGGCCCTCGAGTTTGGGTCGTGACACTATCTCTTTTACTTTATTTACTGCTCTTTCATTATTTATATACACACTTTACTATTGATTTCACATGATCATGATTAGGTTTGAATTATCGAAAGGTTGATTGTTTCTGAGATAATTCACTTGCCTTAGACCCTATTTTATAACTTTAATTGTTAATCTCTATTTTATAAATTTAATTGTTAATCTTTAATTCAGAATTTAGGTTAAATAGTTTGGCGCTCATTGTGGGGCCAGGTCAATTATGTTGTTGTCTTAGATCATTATCAGTCTACCACTAAAATCACCCATAGGTCGGGCCTTCTTACTCTGCCCCCTTTTCACTCTGCAATCCCCTTGTTGCAATCCCCTTGTTGTTCAGCAAAATTAACCAATGATGCAAATGTGCAAGTAGGAGATATAGCATCAACAAATACAACTTTAAGATGTAGCCCTAAGCCATACACAAGCCTCCTCAACTTCTGTCTCTCAATAGGAATTATGGACATCGTATATCTGGCCAACCGAGTGAACTGAAGGTTGTACTCTCGAACAGTCACAACACATGAGTACTTAAATGGTGAATTGGTTAACATTTTAGAAAATTTATGATTAATCACAAACAAAGGGATCAAATGTGCATATTTTCAAGTAATAGAAGTTAAATGTGCTCAATCAGATCTTAAGGAATAGAATCAAAATTTACTAATAACTAAGGGACTAAAAGTTCTATCAACCCTACGTTTAATTATTTTGGAAGACTCGATATTATACATTTTTTATTGTGTAGGTATAAAAATGAGTAATATCCCTTTGTTCTACTTTGTTTGACATTAATTTCTTATTTAGTCCATTCTAAAAGGAAGACATGTTCCTATATCTTCTTAATGAGAAATTTTTATAGTCATGCATATATATAAGTTTAAGATCACAAATTTCAAGAGTTCTATAATGATACAAGTGTTGGGACATAATTAAAACCATAAATTTTAATTTTTTTATACGCCCTCCACCTCAAATTTTCTGTCGTGGTTTCAAAAAATAGTTGTCTCAAATTATTTGTCGTTTTAGAAGTTCAAGGCACAAGTAATTATTGTTTCCTCATTTTTCCTTTAGTAGAATTCTGTCATTAATGGAGATGACACACAAAAATAGAGTAAACAGTTAATGGAGAGAGATTATAACTTAGACATAAATAAGGTTAAAGTTAGTCAAAATACCTTTCTTAATTAATACTCCCTCCGGTCCAAAATAATTGAGGTTTTAAGCTTGGGCACTTTGATTAAGAAATTTACTAACTCCTAAAAATTAAGAGGGTTTTGATTAAAATACATTTAATTATGATTTTCTTTTCTTTTTAGGTTAACATAATTATTATGGGGATGTGACTTATGAAAATGTGTCAAGGGCAAATTTGAGAAAAACAACTAAATACTTTCTTGATTTTATAAAATATTAAATATTTTGTGGATTAACTTTTAGAGACTAAAATCTCAATTATTTTGGACCAGAGAAAATATTAATATTTTTTAAAGAGTAGTTCGACGCATTCACTTAGTGCACCTAAAATTCATTTTTTTGCGCGAAATTCCCTTCAGTTGGGGTGGTCTTTAATATTTGGCCTTCAAATCGATGGTCTTTAAGTTTTGGCCTTCGCCTACTCGAGGTTGTGGGTTCGAATCTCAGCTCAATGAAAAAAAATCGCAAGGCAGATATTTTGATTCGCAAAGCAGAATTTTGCTTCAAAACTCTGGGCAGAATTTTACAAAATTCTGTCCATGCAAATTCTACCTTAAGGCCAAAATTCTGCCTTACAAATTCAAACTCTACCTTGCGAATTTTTTAAAATATTTGACTGAGCGGGGGATTCGAACCCAAAATTAAGGAATTTTTAGCGAAGGGCAAAAGTTAAAGACCACCAATTTGAGGGGCAAAAATTAAATACCACCCCCAGCGAAGGCCAATCCTGCAAATTGCCCCCTAAAATTCGTCCCTTATCATCACAGTGTGAATATTCTTGATCTCTTCCGCTTTTATCATCCCTCATATAGTATTCTCTGTCTCAAATTATTTGTCGTGGTTACTATAAATAGTTGTCTCAAATTATTTATTGTTTTAGAGATTCAAGGCACAATTAATTAACCTTTTCTCATTTTACCATTAATAGAATTTTATCATTTAATGAATATGACACATAATAAAGTAAAAATTTAATGGAGAGAGATTATAACTTAAACATCAATAAGGATAAAGTTAATCAAATACCCCTTCTAATTAATACTACCTCTGGATAAAAAAGAATATCCACTTAGCCTTTTTTTCTTTGGTCAAAAAGAGTGTTCACTTAACAAATCAAGAAAGAATTAATCTTATTTTTTCAGAGGAAGTATTTCTTAAGGGCATATAAATCAAAATAGCGACAAATAATTTGAGACAGAGAGAGTATAAAATACAACCAGCCGCTTTCCACTTGATATACTATGCTAAGCCACTGCCTATTTCTTCCAAGAGAGAGCATATATATGCCCTAATGTCTTGTACGGAGAGTCTAGGATTAGAGAGCTTTGATGTAGATGATGGTCAGAATATTGAAAATCTAAATGATGGTATAGGTGTTGAATCATCTACCTCCATCACTAGTTGTAAAAGAACAAGTGTCGAGCAAAAAGAGAAGATATTTCCACCACCATTATCGTCGTCACTTAAAGATGGAAAACCGAGTTTCTTCCTAGAGCCTATTAGAAAAGATGGAAGGTTAGAGCTTAATGAGGTGAACATTGATCCATCACAGACCCTCCTTACTTCCCGTAAAGGAGGACGGTTGAGATTAAGTCTCATTCCTGACCAAGAAGAAGAAGAAGAAGAAGAGGAGGAGAAGGATGATGGTGATACTGATGAAGATGAGGGAGAAGTCATCATGGAGGCAATCGAAGTAAATGACAAAGAAACAGTAAATGAACATGATACATCAAGATAAAGAGCAGAAGCTCCCAGCAAAGAGTCCTGCCATGAAGTGTTTCTTATATGTAATAAAAAAAAATATCTATGTATACTGTAAGTTTTCGTATCAATGAAAAGCCTGTTCTAGCAACAAAACAAAACAAAAACAAAAAAAAGTCCGGGGGCGGGGGAGGCATGTGTATTCAAGCACCGCTTGGTAGGGAATTACTCCATCCCTCTCAATTTGTTTGTCTAATTTTAACTTGACACAGTATTTAGAAAATTAAAAACTTTTAAAATGTTATGTTTTTAAATTAAAGATATGTAAAATGTACCAAAATGTCTTTTAATCTTATAGTATTAAACATGTCATGTGAAAAATTAGAATTAAGGAGTTATCAAAAAAGAAAGACATTTTTTTTTAAACGGACAAACAAATTAGCTAAAGTTAGAATAAATTTTATAGCACAATCATAGAATTATTTAACCTGATTATAATCCCCCTGATTTTGAACCAAACGACTCCCAAGTGCTTAAAGAAACTCTGGGATGAAACCAAAAGTTCATTTTAACACAACCAACTGATATAAGTTGTTTTTGAAACAATTAAAGAATACAACGACAATAAAATATACTAATAATAAAATCAGAAGTAATTTCTAGATGTAAAGAAAAAAAGAAAAGAAAAAAAAAAACCATACCCATCTCAGCCACCGAAAGGAGTTAAAAACGCATCAATCTATGATCATCAGTCATGAAAAATCAGGAGAATAGCTGTTGTGCAATTTCATTATGGCTTAGCCACAATGCAGAGTGTTGGTCTCCAGTCTGCTTTAGTTGAGGCTATAATGTCTTAGCTTTGCAAAATAGCAGGAACATTCTGAAGGATGGTTGATGAACACTGTTAACTCTTGCCTGAGATAACATATAAAGTAGGTAAGAAAACTCTGACCAGCAGTATTTGTATGCGGGATCACATATAGGAAATAGAACCTGCTAAAGTATTGTATTCATCTTATAGGACTGTCATTGATACTGCAGCAGATCGGAGCTTCAAACCATCATCGTTCCACTTGCTCTCAGGGGCAGTGGCACCAGCAATAATGGCCTGCAAAAGTAATTTTGCAAAACATTATAACAAGAGAGATACCAATTCTATTTTTGGCCAAAAGTGGAGGCTCCAAGGAGTTCTAGGGCAGAACCACCTTAGGTCTTTGCAAAGTTAATTGGATTGGTGAATCCTAGTATAGGGTACAACAATACAGCTCTAAAGGCAGGCAAGATCTTGAAGAAAGCTACAGAAAAATAACAAAGAGAACAAAGATACCTTTCCACTGTTAACAGCAGCCACTAATGCAACGTGTTGCTCATCTCTCGCAAACTCATAGAAATAGTATGTCCTGAAATACATAAACCAACGCTACTGAATGTTTAAATTTAATTGTTGTAATTACAGAGGAATAAACCATGATTGCCGAAATGAGAGACACTAATGGACGTATCTCCATCGTTTTATGTTGCAGCGAGAGAAAGTATCTTACTTTCTTGTTGATACAAAAAGTTTTTGCAATGAGTTAAAAAAACGAAAGCTCAAAGAGAGGAGAAATCATGTGATATGAAGATGGGGTCATCTTCAAAATATGTCATCGGTTGGGAATCTTTGGACCAGAAACGCTTATTGTGACTGGTAAAATATTGTAAGAGTTCAGCCTCCGAACCATTGCTAATCCTCTAACATACAACTAAAGTAGTCATCCTAAAGAAGCATAGACATGTTTTAGTATGAACATACCTGAAACCTTCATCTTCTTTAATTTTAATTGAGCGGCCAGAATATAGTGTTGAGCCAGCTGTCATACTGATAATCAGTAATTAAGAAATATAATTCATTAAAGAGCAACCTTGCATAACAGATGAATGTGCCAGGGCCATTTGCAACAATACCTGGAACAAATATTTTAGCTGCCTCCTTAAGTGACCCTAAATCAGTAACATCTTTGGCCTGTTAAAGTCAATACATAAGACATGATCAGAATGTTGGGAGGTATACTTATAGCATAAGAGTTAATCTTGTGAAGAGAATCGGAGAATCGCTACATATACTGACAGTGTAATAAGCAAATCGTTTGAAGGATTTAATTTTATAGACATCCACAGGATAGAGATTGAATTAAGCACCAGAATTGTCTTTGACAAACCTCTAAGAAGGTGATCTTCAGCTGATTCGATGGGCGAATTATGACACTTAAAACTTCAGATCTGTATATCACAAAACCGATAACAATTAAAACTTAAAAGTTATAAATAATGCAAATCGAAGAAGGATTGTTGAAGAGAGCGAGAACATTCCATCAGATATTGTATTTACTTCCCTCATAAAAAAAAGATTACAACACACCCAGTGTAATCCCTCAGCCACAAGTGGGGTTTGGGGAAGGTAGGATGTACGCAGACCTTACCCCGACCTTTGTGAGGTAGAGAGGCTGTTTCGGATAGACCCTTGGCATAACAAAGATTACTGGGAGGAAAAGATAACGCATAATGCAGTACATAGAAGAAAAGAACTAAAAAAACTAGAATCACACGGAAAACCCTTTGAGAGGCAAAGCAACATTGATAAGAATTCTGAAGAATTTGTAAAGTTGTGTAAAGGATCTTGGAGGATCCATAATCTTATATCAATCAATCTATATAATTATGATAAGGATCTATGAGAATACATAGATAAGATATTACAGCTCATCTTAGGTAGATATTATTTTGTACTTCCTCCGTCCCGAAAAGATTGTCTTACTTTCCTTATTAGTTTGTCCCAAAAAGATTGCCACATTTCTATATTTAGAAACAATTAGACTTTATGAGATGATTTACAGCCACATAAATAACTAAGGTTTGTTTTGGACCACACATTTCAAAAGTCTTCCTTTATTTCTTAAACTTCGTGCCAAGTCAAACTAAGACTATCTTTTTGAGACGGAGGGAGTATTAAGTAGGAAGATTTTATTATGTATGTTTTGTTAATTTAGAGCTTATATAAACACTATTTAAATTTTAAACCCCGAACTGTTGAGAGAAAAATATAGTAAAACATTTCAAAACCTCTCTCCTTTTCCTTTTCTACGAAGTATCACAGTTTAGATATCACGTCCATCCTCCGAACAATTAATTTTCGCTTACTGTTCTGAAAAAGCTTTCTTCTCAACTTTTTTATCATATTAGTGTTTGGGCACTAAGTCTCGGCTTTGAACTACATTGTTTTTCTTTTCAAAAAGAAAGAGTTGTTCCTACTTTAGGAGCGTAACCACCGGACTTTTGCAACTCCTTATTGCGTCTGAGGTAATCTTATGAAATATTTATGATATTTGTACAATCTAAAAATCATCCGATCTGGGAGCGAGGGGGAAAGGGAGAAATGTTTTATTTTTTATAAGTACGGGGAGGGGAGGAAATCTATCACTCTAATCGTAATTTGCCTTTAATGACTATTTACGGTACTGAAAACGAAGTAATTGTTATCATCCTCTTCTATGGCATGAGCAGCCCAATGTAGTAATTCATCCACTTATATCAGGCAGTTTTCATCATTGGTCACGAATTGTTCATTAGTAATATTTTTCGTAACAAAATCTTTTATTTGCACTTAAATTCCTTTCAGCCTTTTCCACTGTCATCGTAGCTACTTGGTCGAAAACAATGGTTACGGAATAGATGAGGCTCACTCTTTCTTCATTACCTAAAATTTAGCTCTGTTTACACCCTATGTCCATATAATTTTGTATTCACTGGTAAATTACCAAAAACCTAAATCATTCTGTAGTATTCTTGGCTGACTCTATTCTTTTACAAGACAAAGGATTGAAATAGGATACTTAGTCTTCATTTTCACCATCCCACATTTTCACAATTTGAACTCAAAAGGTGAATTTTCGGGCATGGTTTTGCAATCAAGTGTTTTAAACAGTTTAAAACCGTAACAAAGAATTAGAGACCAGCCCCACCCTTTCTAAAGGTTCTCTTACTCTGCCCTGCTAAGACTTTAACCCACCCCGCCCCATTTACATCTATAGAAGTGTGTTCTCCGAAAAGGAAAGGAGTGGCCTAACTGATTTATGAACTCAAGAGTTGAGTGGAAGCACTGACTCAAATCATGGCATCCATCTAGCCAAAATTAGTCCCATTATCGTACAATCTTGTGCCATGAGAAATCACGTTCCAAAAATAAAATCATTTCCCAGAAAGAGAAGATACTGGAGGACCTACACATGTCATCTATCCAAACAAAAAACATCTATCCGAAGGTTCTTCTCAATTTACAGAATACGATATAAGGACAAGGAATATACTGGAAGGCTAAATAGAGCATAGGAGATCCCGAGGACATCATCTATAAAGAAGCCAAAGAGTCCCATTTTTCTTGAGAATGGCAATACATAGCAAAAGTATCCCTATTCAAACAGTAGCCTCAGAACAATCCTGAATGCTACAAAAAGAGAGAGCTGCCAAGGAAATATTCATTATCAAAATTAAACAAGAAGACTTCCAAAGGCGAAGCACGCATCTTGTCTTGTGTGTCAAAAACATAAAAAAGCATGCATCTAATGCTTTTTGCATATCTCCTCAGATGTAGGATGTCATCACATTGCTAAAAGAATTATAACATACAATTTCGGTAGAAGTGTAGACAGTGATGAAAAAAGATAGAGAAAGCACTTCATTCATTGCATACAAGCACCACAATGATATCGACATGATCAACTCAAGCATGGTTGTATACGAGGGAATCAGTATCACAAGTTACTAAAGAATATTGAATTACATTTACAAAATTCCCTCCTCCCTAGGTGAGAAATAGAAATGTAACCTCTCATTGATTTAATTAACAACGTTGAAGAGGTGCTCCTTATATGGAGTCTTGTACTAAAAAAGGAGCTAGAACTAACTACATAAGGTCTAATACTTACTTCCTAGACAAGAAAAGGGACAGGAGTCATGGTCTCGAACCACTGCTTCTACTTATAGTTTTCTATTCTAAATAGAAAGAAAGTCAAATTTGTCTAAATGATGAAAGGTTGGCTTGTTCATCTGCAATTGAAAAAATCAATATTGACTGGATCCATGGATATGCGTTTAGAAGATTTCACAAAACCTTTATCATTTAGTTTTCGACTTTTCGGGAATATCTTAGCTGATGAGTTAGTATTATACACTTCATCAAGACGAAAAATCATGCCTTACCTATTTTATCACAGAATATTTGCTTACCTTATTTTTATAGGAATTGATTACCTATCATATATTTGTTTTTCCCTTACTCAAATACAATGAATTTAGCATTGTATGAACCCAGACACATTTTAACTTGATATTGTACTCTGGTGGAATTTGTACCAAATGAAATTAACTATGAACGGATGATGCTTCAAAGTATCAAAATGTGTGGAATATTATAGTAAAAAAGAATTTACTCCAACCATAAAGTTCTAAAGAAATTATTCCAAAGAATTAAGAGGGAAAAAACAAAGAGCAGACAAGAGTTGGAGAATCGATTCGAATATCTACCCGTCAGAAGAAGCAAAACGCGCTGCAAATTTCTTCGGCTTAGCCTTATCTCCATATAGTGATAGGCCAGCATTATAATCCTGCGAAAAATCATCTCAGACTCTTAGATAATCAACCTTTTCAGAGTTTAAACATAACACACCTTCTCATTAAAGTACAAATCATTCCAACGTTGAATATAACCGAAGCTTGTGGTTGGGGATTCTTGATTCTACTATGCAGAGACATTTTTCCAATCTTTTTTTTTTTTAAATCAAATGTTCCATTCTAGGAAGAGACATTTTAAATAGGTCATATATCACATTATTGTTTAACCTATAGCTGGATCAGTTCATACTAATCATATTGATTTTTCTTTGTTATTTATCCATCTGCCAATGATCTCTGTTCTATCCAAATACATAATAAAACTATTACTCCTTCCATTTCAATTTGTTTGTCTAGTTTTGACTTGGCATGGAGTATTAGAAAATAGAGAATTTTTTTTTTTTAATCTTGTGGTCTTAAATTGTGGGATTCACTGGGTATGTTGTTGTTGTTGTTGGTCTTAAACTAAAGATACGTAAAATGTACCAAAATAGTGGTCTTAAACATGCCATGTGAAAAGTTGGAATTAAGAATTGCCAAAAAAGGAAAGAGGCAATCTTTTTTAAACGGACTAAAAAAGAAAGTAAGACAATCAAATTGAAATGGAGGGAGTAACTGAAGACGATCCGAATAAGCTAACAACAAAAAGAATGTCCTGTATCACATGCTTCTGCTGTTCTGCATTACTATTTTTCAAAGGTTTTAACATATCCATATTGATACTGTACACCATCAAGTCAATTAAAAGCCAATTACGGATCATCGTTTATATTAGGCATGAAGTGATAACGTGGAAAGTAAGGTGAATTACCTACTACATTGGGTTAAACTATACTGATAGTGTTAAAATCTTACAGTATAGGTATGCATAAGTTAAATCCTTCTTGTATAAAAGGCTTAATACATTAAAGGCCCCTTAAACTTGCCGCAAAATTTTACTTAGAAACTCGAACTACGGTTTGTTCCAACTGAGCACCTGAACATATGATAAAATGTTCCTATTATATACTTTTGTTTCAAATTTTAATAAAACTTTTGCGCGTGTTCTCAAGCATCTATTAGGGAGTTAACCACATAAAATATGACATCTCCTTAAATTATACACATCAGCCTCAATTACAACATGCCTAAAGTTTTATGGCTTATTGAGGCGAATGAGTATAATTAAAAGAGGTGGCATATTTTGAGTAATTAACTTATCTACGTAATGAACACTTGAAACACGCACAAAAGTTTTCCAAAATTTGAACGGAGAAGTGTCTAATAGGAACACTTTATCATGTGTTCAAGTGTTCAATTGGAATTAGTGGTACTCTCTCCGTCACATTTTGAGGGTGTTTGACTGGGCATGAAGTTTAAGAAATTAAAAAAAAGGACTTTTCAAACTTGTGGTCTAAAACAAACTATAGAAACTTGTGTGACTAAAAATCATTCCATTAAGGGTAAAAATGTAATTTTAAAGTTGAATTGTTACTACTAAATATAGAAATGTATCTTTGTTTTTGGGACTGACTAAAAAGAAAAGAGTGTCAGGGACTAAGCCTCTGTTTGGATGGTCGTTACCCATGGTTTCATAATGTAGAGTATGGTATTATATTGTATTGTATTGTATCAATGAATACAATATTTGGATGGACTGTATCATTTGTTATGGTTTAATAATATTTTTATTATTTGGTTTGACAGTATGGTACTATATAATAACATGTAAATTTACTAAAATACCCTTAATTACAAATTAGTTTATATATATATAAAACTCAGGTAAAGGATAAAATAGAAACTTTTAAAAAAATAGGTGGTGGGTGGGGGTGGTGGAGGGGTGGGGTGGGCACGGGCGAATCTATATAGAAAATTTGGATCACGTGAACACATGATCATCCGACAAAACTAGGTATATTATGTATGTAATCCTTAAAATATATCTAATATTAACTGAAGGAACACATGGTCAAACTAAACTGTATGGAGCACTGGTTAAGTGTCGGTTTAATACCTTAAGGTTGTGAGATCAAACCCTACTAAATGCACTTTTGTGTCTTTTTTCTTAAATTTTTTTACTAAGGTGAACCCATCCTCTTGAAATCCTGGATTCGCCTCTGGGGGTGGGGTAGTGGGTGGTGGTGTGGTAAGGTGGGTGGGGGTGTTTGGGTGTGGTTGGGGAGGGAGGATGGGGTGGGGTCTAATGGGAAAATGAAATACGTAACCCCACACAAACCATCAAATCCATAGTTACAAAAATTGAGACATAATTTTAAAAATAATAAAAACAAACGTGGTTTCATAGAAAACAATACAATAATGAACCACGGGAAACAAACATCCAAACATGGGGTAAATTGGGATGGAGGGAGTAAGCCAAAATGAAACATGAAAAGGAAAAAGTAGAGCAAGAAAGCAGAGCATACCTCAGGCTCGGTGAGGTCTTCGAATTCAGGTGGGACCCGAATGGAGAAACCATCACCATAAAACTGAAACCAAGACTTAGTATTGGCAATGCCTGAAAGGAAAGATGACGACGAGGATTTTGTCTGGGCGGAGGATATTGGGCATTGAGAAAGTAAAAAGGTGAGTGAAGTAGAAGCAGTTAGGAACACTAGTCTTCTAGAAAGAGGGTTGGGTTGAAGAGCAGGTATTGTTGAATCGGGGTTTTGCAGAGGTGTTGGTTTTGGTGGGTGGAAAGAGAGGGAGAGGAGCGTGGACATGGCCATCACCATGACCATGAGAGGATGAAGATGGGATACTATACATGCCTCCTAATGCACTCTAGATAACGTGTGTGGGGACACCAATGACGCTTTGGTTATTGTTTACAAGGCCAAAAGATATCTCTATTTTTCTGCTATTAGTCATTACCTCTCCCGTTATACGGTTAGTCAATCATATGGTTCCAGATTATTTTATAAAATCTTTTCGAGATGGTACCTTTCGGTATTTTTTTAAAAACGTGATGGTTAATTTTTTGTATCGGTATGTTTCGGTTAATTTTTTGTATTTTTTTAAACGTCATGTAAAATTTATAAGTAGCAGTTAGAGAAAGATATCATGCATACTGATGTAGGGTTTTGACAAAAACTCTCTATACATTTTTACTATATAAAAGATGGTGAATCATGGAAACATGAAGAATAGGGGTTCATCCCACTATTTTACAGTAGTGTAAATTAAATTTAAGCAAAAACAAAAAAAAAAAATAGATCACACGAATGGAAAAAAAATAAACAAGATGGGACTCAAGAATTCAAGAAGTCTGCTAAGATTAATAGTCTGTTTGGCTAAGTTTTTAAAATCAGCTTATTTTAAAAAGTACTTTTTTTAAAAGTACTTTTCAAAAAAGCACTTTTGGCGAAAATCAGTTTGTGTTTGGCCAATTAATTATAAAAGTACTTTTGAACAGCAATTAGTGTTTGGCCAAGCTTTTAAAAAGTGTTTCTATTTGTATTTTTCTCAAAAGTATTTTTAAAAAAAAGTGCTTTTGGGCAAAAGCAGTTTTTTTTAACTTCTAAAAAACTGCTTCTGCTACTCCCTAGAAACACTTAGTTTCTTCCAAAAGCTTGATCAAACACTTCACTTTTTTCAAATAAGTACTTATTGAAAAAATAAGTACTTTTGGGAGGAAAATAAGCTTGGCCAAACAGACTATAAGTATTCAATAAGAGATTTAATGAAATCATATGAGAGCAAAGATATCTTATACCTTTGTAGCTTACTGATCAGTATCATTGGAATACCTTGTAACTTATTATTCAAGTTGTTTTCCTCACCCTAGACCCAAGGCGAAAAATTTATGTTTCAGTAAATTTTATACATAAAATATGTTTTATATATATAAATGTATCCATTACGGTTCGGTATTTGTTTGATTTATTTTCATAAAATTAAAGAGCAGCCTAATTATTCGGTACGGTTATAGATTTATATAGAAACCTGTGATTTATTAAAAGAAACTTGATAGTTGGTTTGATTCAGTCAGCAAATCAGTTTTTTTAAACACCATTGACACTCCTAGCTATAGTAGGTGTTGTTATATTTCTGTATTCGAAAAAATATTCTAGAAACAGAAACTAAATAAAATCATAAATGGAGAAGAAGCAGAATTAACGATGAACAAATCTGAGCCAATTGAATTCACAGTGTATCCTTAAGGAACTTAATCCCCCAAGTACTCGAGGTTACGGATTATTTCCTCACAAGATAGAACATATTACCGTCACTGGTGTAGCGGTACCTCAAACGCCGATGTGCAGCGAAGCAAATAATCGGCCAAATAACACTTAGAATTTTTATGTTTTATGCAGAAAATATCATGCAGAAAAAAGAGAGATCATAGAAATTTTTGTAAGGAAAAAATATGAGAAACAACCAATATTTATAGCCTGAAGGTTGAGTCTAGTCCGAAGAGATACAACTCTTTCAGGTGACTTTTCAAAAAATGGTTGTTTACATAAAACAACTTTGTCTGAAAATTAAAGGGAAAATTAAAACGGAAAAATAATTGTATTAACGAAATAAATTTGGTCTAAAAAATATATCAAACAATCATCATTTGACCAAATCCAAATGACCGAAGCCGAAGCCGAGCAACGACGATAATGTGAGGGGAGACTCTCCTCTCAACTCTTTATGAGCTAGAAGAAGTGTTTCTACATATAAGCACACTGGTTTTACTTTCCCCTACTAATGTGGGACAAAGTTCCTCTGTAAAAAGAAAATTTTCATTTCCCTCCATTTTCGAGTTTGGCATTTCCCTCCATTTTGAGTTCTTCCATTTCCCATTCACATCTTATCCAAAGACCCAACAGGTATTTGTCTAAAGATTCCAAATATATTCATTTTATTTGAAGTTGTGTTAAGTTATACCTTTTGCAAAGGAGACCTTATTTGGAATATGAAGATGGAATTGGGAAATAGGTTTGACTCCAAGTTGAATTTCGAAATTTTATAACCGAATATTATTTTAAAATAAAGTGATAAATTATTCTGAAAATAGGTGAATAATTTTCATGGCCAAATGACTCCTTATATTATGGGTACAATTATTATTTGAAAAATCAACAAATACTCTTATCGAGATGGAGTTAAGAAAAATGAAGTTAACGAATCTGCCGCACAATATTTTTTTAGAGAAAAAACTCTCTCGCCAAAAGAGTTGAAATACTAAAATGGTAAATACTTACCCGTATCAGGTGATCACACTAAACCAACTCAACTTATTATAGTTAAGTGTTTTAATATGGTGAAAATATACATTAATTATAGTTAAGTGATAGAAGTACATATTTAAACATATGTCATGCATTTATTCATTTGGTGTAACCACCCGATCCAAGTAAGCTTTTACCGACCTGAGAAAATACTTACTCGTATTGGTGTTTACACCAATCGAATTCAAGTTATCATGGTTAAGTGACTTAATGAAGTGAAAATACACATTAACTAATCATGGTTAAGTGATTGTTGTGTATGTCCAAACACATGTCATGCATTCATTGATTTGGAGTGAACACCCATTGCAAGTGAAAGTTTACCATAGATGAATATGGTCTTGTATTGACTTGTTCAATGTCTGTGGAGCCCCAAATTCTTGGTGGGGCGGACCAGCATCCGATTTGATACGAGCCGAGTTGCCTCAAGGACATTTAGAAAACCTTCCAAGTGTGGATGATAGCATGGGAGGACGGATTGGAGATGGATGAGCATCGAAGTGGCCAAATGAGTAAAGGAAGGCTATGCTTGCAGAAGAGGCCACTTCATAAATTAAAAGACTTTCATCTCTAAAGGAAGACTAGCCAAACAAGGCCTCTATTTCATTAAGGGTAGGTAGTTATGCAATAGTCAATAGTCTTCTTTTCCTTTCTAGTATAAATAGTAGGTCTTTTATTTCCTAGATGGATTTTTTATTGAATATTGATGTTGAATACTCTTGTGAGAGTTATGAGTGCTTGGAAAAGCCATTGTTCAACCATGATTGGAAAAGTGAGTTGCTTGGGAATTCAATTCCCTTGAGGTCTACTTCATAGGTTTAGGTGCTTTAGGGTTGTTTTTTATTCCAATCTTTATGTCTAGCTTTTATCCTTTACTTTATTGTTGTTATTTTCTTGTTTCCGCTATCCGTTATTGTATCAATTGGTATCAGAGCTTAGAATAGATTTATTTCGACAAATCTAGCCTTGAAAAAAAAATCGAAAATACCAAAAAATTTCTTGTTGATTCTAGTGTTAAATTAGAGTTTCCTAGTGTTTCTAGAGTCTAAATCTTCAATTTTGAGTCACTTTTGAGTCACTTTTGAGTCATTCACCATTAAAGGGGTTTGAAGGTCTAAGAACTCAAAGTGGGTCTTGTAGAAGAAGGGGAAATTGGAGATTGAAAGTTATTGGGTTGTTTTCTCCTAGTAAAAAAAGGTAGAAAACCAAAATTTGGATGTATCTGGCAAAGATTTGAAGGATCTACCATTTTTGAAAATTAAAGCTTTGAAAACTTGAAGAACAGGTTGATGGGTCTTGTTGATTAGGTGGAAATTGGAGGTTAAAGGTTATTGGGTTTTGTTCTCTACAACAAAGAGACCCTAGATGTAGATTTTGGAGTGATTTGGAAGTGAATTAAGGGTAGTTAGATTTTTGAATGTTATTGGAGTTCTTGAAGACATTCATATCTTCATGTGAGGAAGATGACCCAAAAGCTTGTTTGATCCAAAATTTCTAGGTCAAAGTTGAAGAAAGGTGTTTGTTGGGCCAAAAGGGGAAAATACTAGATTGTGTGGGCCCAAGATAAGTCACCAAATCAGAAAAATCCAGCCCAAAAAAATTCAAGGATTAAAAAGCCAAGTCAGCGTGCCACATCAGCATGCCACGTCAGCAGCGTGTAAGCCAGCTTCAGAGGCTTGTTTGGTCCGCGATGCGTAAGGGAAGCACAACTCCGAATTTTTTTTGAATTTTTTTCTAAGTTTTCAACTTGGTTTGTCTACTCCCTAACTTCATTTCTTTGATTCTTCTAACTTAATTAACAACTAGTAATTGATCCTTACTTGGTTGTTAACTAGTTCTTGAGTTCCATTTCTTTTCGTACCAATTCTTGTTCTTTTATCGTTTTAACTTCGTCGAAACTTCTTGATTCAAGTCTGTTAGCTTAAATTGAGTCATCCTTTCTTTGATTGAACAAGAATCCATTCCTACCTAAAGCAGCCATTGTGCACCTTTGCAAACCACATGATCTAAACAAGAATCAACATCGGCTAATCCAATTGAGTGGTGCTAGCCAAGCAAAAAAGAGTGTAAACACGAGAGTTGTGAGGTTTGCTTTACTACTAATATTGTTTGCTTGTTTTTGTTGAAGTGTTTTAAGCAGGTGCTTCTCCATGGGTTTCGATTCATCTGAAGGCGAATTTAATTTTTATAATGACGACAAGTGTGGATATGATGAAAAGGACTATGTGGACCACCAAGAGTGTGATGATGTGGATTACAAGGGCTACATGGGAAATGATGATCATGAGAAATTTAGAGGTGAGAGTTACTATTTCGAAGGTGGATATGAAGAGAGTGTTGCTTATGGACCTTGTGATGAAGATGGTGAGGTAGAAGAACCTTGTGACAACTTGTATGGGGAAGGTGATGATTATGGAGGTCCTCACACTACACACCATGGTTATGAAGACGAATTGACGTGTGATTCTTCCTCACACGTATCTTATGGATCTTATGACGAAAATTCTTATGCAAATGGGAGTTGTGAAGAATGTGTCTATGAAGATAGTGAATTTGCAAATGTTGATTATGGAAAGTCTTCTAGTAGACATTCATGTGCATTTTCTTGTAATACTTCCTATCCGAAGCAAAATGGTATGTGTGGGAATGTGAGTACAAGTTGGAGTCGTCCGATGAGAAAGAGCGGGTGTGTAACTTCTACTTCCAAAACTAGTCAAAGTGTTGTGAGTAGATTCCAACTGATACGCTCAAATTACAGCTATTAGTGGCGTAAAGCGGACGTTGTCAAATATAGTAACCCGAACAAGGGTGGGGTCAAAACCCACAGGGAATATGGATAGAAAAGGGTACTAATTGTATGTGATACTGGTTTTTAAAGGCTTTAATTCTATTCCGAATAGTTTGGAATAATTGTTTTGTAATGTAAACTAGCACTATGACTTGACCTGTAATTAACGCTAGAGAGAGAGACTAAGGTTGTGTTCCCCGTTTTGATTAGATATTATGCTTCAGGTTTCAATGTGATATAAATACTCAAAATACCCCCCAACGTTTGACCAAAATCTCAACTACACACCTAACCTTTGCGTTGGTCCTATTACCCCCCAGGATAAATTTTTTCAGTATTAAAATGCCCCTTTTTTGCTGATGTGGACAAGAGCGTGAATACTGTAACGACCCGACCAGGGACCACGACGGGTACCCGGGGCTAACCACTGAGCATCCCTCATTCTACTGCTTGTCACACTCATTTAATGCTCGTTTATCGATATCATACTCAACTTTTGAGAAAATTGCCCTTCATTCGGAAACATAAATACGTTTATATGCACAAGCCTTTTGGTCATTGAAATAGTACATACATACATATATATATATATATATATATATATATATATATATATATATATATATATATATATATATATATATATATATATATACACGTGGTAGCAACCTCGTAAGACCATACCACCCACACTACGTATCTACGAGCCTCTACTAGAGTACTAGACATATGGACGGGACAGGTGTCACGACCCA
Organism: Lycium barbarum; assembly: GCF_019175385.1. NCBI lineage: Eukaryota > Viridiplantae > Streptophyta > Magnoliopsida > Solanales > Solanaceae > Lycium > Lycium barbarum. Next base: position 53,562,313 of record NC_083345.1, on the reverse strand, counting down.
ACCCCGTAGGCCGTGACTAGTGCCCGATCTGGGCACTCAAACACATTCTAGTATATAGCAGAAGCCGACAAGGCTTTATTTCCAATTTAGATAATTTCCAGAAAAATTTCGGCAGAGTTTCCTTTGTTTTACGGACTACCCCATATACCCTGCACGCAGAAAATACCAACAAAGGCCACACAGGGCCAACAAAGTAACATTTAAATATATGCGGACCGGCCGCCGCGGCGAATGGGATCGCCCAAACGCAACATATACACACAGCTGTACAGAAAGATCCCAACCCACAAACATGTCCACAGACCTCTAAACAGACCGACAGAATCATATAACGGGACAGGGCCCCGCCGTACCCATGAACGAGAATATACATATATAGAAGTGACAGACTATACCAAAAGATGGCTCTGAATAAAAGAGCGCCCCAAAATAGCAGAATAAGATCCTAAGCGGACGGATCAGCAAACCTGTCGTCGGTACCTGCGCGGCATGAAAACGCAGCCTCCGAAGAAAGGGGGTCAGTACGAAATATGTACTGAATATGTAAAGCCTGAGTTGCAGAAACAAAATCATAACTGGTATAGAACGTACAGAAAGTAAACAGAAAATACAAAGTATCAGATATATATTTTCAAAACATGCGGAGTGTGTACAGAAACATATGTCAAATCCGGCCCCTGCCAAGGGACTCGGCAGACAGAACGTGGCCACCCTCCCGACGCTGGTGCCACAACACAGAAGAATCAGAATAGGGGCATAACCCCGTAACACAATATGTCATATCAGATGGCCATAGTAAATCATATCAGAACAAGCGTACATGGCACAGCATACTCCACAAACCCATGTACGCGTATACCTGCCCCCTCACATTGAGGCACGACGAACAATGCAAAGGATCACGCTTGACAACATATCCTGGCCCGGGCTCAGTGTGGGAAACATTGGGGCATCCACGAAGGGAGTAGTGAGAGACTAATGCAATTTAAAATTACCATAGATATTTTCAAAGACTCGATGAAGCGTATCAAAGTCAAACAAATCCAATGGAGTTGGACGGGATCATAATAGATGCATTTCGGATATCATAATAAATTACAGAAATATAACCTTTCCGAAGTCATCCCGGGTGTCAGAATAATTTGTAAGACTTAATAGAGTATTTAAAACAATATTCGTTAAGTAATTAAAAGGATAGTCAAAACGTTTCTTTCAAAAATTGCTTAAAAAGAAAGCTTCAGTACATTAAGGGCAAAACCGGGAATAGTGGGCCCGCCTCGGGACAAACAAGGCGGCGGGCTCAAATTATTCCCTCCAAGCTCATGGAGTCACCTAAAAAGGTTCTACAAACATTCTGTGACCTTCCAAGTAATTTAGAACAAAATTGCATAATTTCAAGAAAAGCATACCAAAATGGTTCAATTCTACTGAAGGAAAAACGGAGAATTTCTCTTGCGGATTCCGAGGGCCAAGAAGTCTTTCGAGGCCCGGATCCGACCCTAACACACTAAGGGCATGCCAAGGGAAGAATTGGGGTTGCTTTACATACCTTTCAAGCTCTTTACGCCTTTCCAAACTCACTTCCCGTTTCGTCAAAAATCTGTAATTGGTCAGGTTTACCAATTGTGAGTTATGAATACCAAAGTTTCAACTTAATGCATATTTGTCTACCGAAATTTCGGCAGCACTTCCCCTATACATATAGCACCCCGAGAATTCAACTCGGCTAGAAATCATCAACAACAACCCAAACGACAACATCAATATCAACAACGAACATTAAAAACACAAATATCCTTCAACTAGTCATCTTTCTAACAAGTTGACATAACCTTCATTTCAACCCAACTTTCAACTAATATCAATAATTTCACATTCATCAGCAATCAAGATCATCACCATATAGTTCTAGAAACATTTCATATCGTTTTCCTCAAGTTATACACTCGATATACATAATATAAAACTTTCCGTCAAAGTCATAACTTATGCAAAACATCAAATCTTTGGCATACAACTTCATAACATGTTTCCAACTTCCAAATTCATCAATGATCATCAAAATTAACAACCAAACAACTTCATTTCCTTAATGTCGGAAAGTCATACTAAAACGACATAAGTTTCTACATTCTAATTCAATACAAACTTATATCATTCTAACTTCATTTTCATTGCAAGCATCACAATAACACAACTAACACATTAAACAAAATTAATTCATTAGCATCCTACCAACACCATACCACACGGCCAAACCCCTATATTTCATTTTCAACCAAATTTATTCAACTCTCATTCTCCATATGAATTCCATCATACACACAACTAGAATACAACATAAATTTCAACTCATTTCACTTACACATTAACACACACACACGACCACATTCTATATTCCATACCCACTTCGCAAACTTCCATTTTTCCACACAATCAACTCATTTCTACATACTACAACACAAACAAGACTTTATAACACAAGAATAAGGAATAAATTCTCACCTTTTTCTATAGTCTTCTTTACTTGAATAAGAGATCAAATTGATGAACCAAGGCCTCTTTCTTCCAAAACAATTACACCAAGTTGAGAAGGGACCTTGAATTAGTAGGAATTCAACAAGAGAAAAATTTTTGGAGCAAGATTTTTGGTGGTAAATTTTCTATGGGCAAGCCGAAACCCTCTTTTTTTTTTCTCTTGTTTTGCTTTGTTTCTTGCCTTCTAATTTCTTGAGCTCTCTAATGAATATAATATGACTTGGTCTTCTTATAATTATTGGTCACATGGTCAAGCACATGACCATGTAAATGGGCTTGGGCCAAGGCCATGGTGGCCGGCCATGGCCTATAGTTTGGGCCTCCATTCATTCATTTTTTTTTAGCCCAATGAGTTATGGTCCACGTTTTGTAATTCCCGAAACTAATTTCCAAAATTCCAATTTTTCCCTTAGCCTTATCCCACACTTTCACAACCATACTCTTTCATGCACAAATCCTATGCTAAATGTAACCAATTATAACTTTATTTCTTACAAGTCACAATTATTTCTAATTTTCAAGATGTGCGAAAACACGGGATATAACAACAGGACCCCGTCGTGCCCAAAACATACATGTACAAAAAAGGGGTAACCATAAGCACCTCCGGAACAATGGAGTTCTCTCAACAGCTAACAGCTCCTACGAGTATGGAGCAAGATCACCTCCCTGTCTACCTATGGGCATGAACACAGCGTCCAAAGAAAACAGACGTCAGTACGAACATTGTACTGAGTATGAGAGGCATAAGCAATAATATCACATCAATGAAATAAAGGAAACATCAATAAGGGACATCTGTATCTGACTGTCACATAGAAAAGGAGTGATGCATGCTAGCTTACTCATAATCATCATCGCATCATATATGCATAACTATATAAGCTGCCCGTCCACATCGGATCGATGTGAAAACCATTAGTCTTCGTCCAGGCCTCCCGCGTCCGGGGTATAATCTCCTGCCGCCCACTAGTGGTGTCTGCCCATGCCATTTGGCCATGGTGTATAGCTGCTGTCACGACCCGGCTAGGGGGCCGCGACGAGCACCCGGTGCTACCCCACCCGAGCACCCCCTTATCGTACATAACATACATCTAGGTGAACCATAAGTCAATTCGTGTTTTTCTTATCGTTAATCATATTGATCCCATTAGATGACCATCATCATTTAACATATCATAGGCATCTATGCCACATCATAAGTACAAGGCCAACGAGGCCAACAAAAGATATACAAAACATGGGCCGACATGGCCGAACATCTCTACCCACATACACATGCCTACGAGCCTCTGAGAGTATGACATATCGTATGAGCGGGATAGGACCCCGCTATGCCCATAATTATATACACAAAAGAATAAGTACCCAAAAGCTACGGCTCCGAAAGAAATGGAGCTCTGCTATGCAATCTCTGAATAAGCAGCTATGGATCAAGTCTGTCTCCCTGTGCACCTGCGGGCATGACGCAGCGTCCACAACAAAAAGACGTCAGTACGAAGAATGTACTGAGTATCTAAAGCATGATCAACATCGATATATATAAGCATAACAAACAACATATGAAATAGCATAGGAGGGGAGACAATAATATCATCGTCATAGTACTTACCTGCCTTTCGTAGGACTTTCCATTTTTCATACGTATTAGTACACCTACGTCATCATTCGCATTCCATCATAGTACTCGTACCATACTTGTGCTCATATTCGTATACATGTCCTTATTCGTATTCTTATACATAGTCTTGTCACATTCATATTCATATTATATACATAGTCATTTCATATACATAGCATTTACATAGCATACCCGACCTCATAGGATCGGTGTTTCATACGTACTTGGCCAACCAAGGCTCAAGGTTACTCATACCTGGCCCTACCAAGGTTTCAGGGTTATCCGTACCATCTGCAGAGGTGTGCGCGTGTTTCGTAATCGTATACATACATTATACATAGTCATATACATATAGTCTTACCCGGCATCATAAGCTCGGGGCCTTATCATAGCCCTTCATAGGCATACATATACATATATCGTAGCTCGTAAGCATCTCTAGTCTTGTTTTACTCTCATCATCATTACTATCCTCATAATTATTGTTACATTTACATTATAGACTTACTCGTCATACGAGGAACGTAGTATAATCATAGTACATATCAAGGGCCGTGAGCTTATGAGCTCGGAATGTCAACCATGTGAAGACAATATACTCATATAGAGGAATTTAGGAATTTGGCCAAGAACCATGCCTTATGAAAGAAGGGTTAGCCTTACATACCTTTCCGTCGAACTATTCTACACTTGCACGCTCCCTTCCAATGCTAGCGTTTATACCTTCATTAATATCATAACAATGGCCATTAGTCATTCACATTATCCACATTATCTAGATTCCTCAATTTGCCTCTAATCCACCCACATTCATGGTCATAACACCCATCTTCGTCCATTCGTCTAAAGTGTTTAGTTCATGATCTTAATACCATTTATAACACATTCATATCACAACACAACAACATTCATATCTCAATTCAAACTATTTCTCAAAATGTCACTATTCATCATTCATGACCTAGTTGACCACATTTTCTACAATCCATGTATTATAATTCTCCAATACCTTAAACATCTTGTAAAAATCACGAATCTTACCTTAGAAGTTGTAGGAACAAGCTTTGGTTGATAATACCTTTCTTTGAGCAAAACCCTAGTTTTTCTCCATTTGGATTTCTTGACTTGGATGATCCTTAATGATTCCCTTATCATTGATTCCCTTGTCTTAATGTTATTGATGGCTTATAATCCTTGAAAACTCATATAATAAATGTAGAGAGAAGTTTTAGAGAGAAGTGGTGTAATGTTGTAATGAAATAAAATAAGTCTTGATCCTCATATTTAATGAATTGGAAAATCTGTGCTGGGTGAACAGTGGTCGTCCATGGAGGTTTATGGTCCGTATTTCAGTTTACGGACCGTCCCTCGTGGTCGTCTTTAAGCTTAAGAAGAACCAGAAACTTTGGCCTGCATGCATGTTGATTTACGACCATGGTTTACGGGCCGTAAATCACTTTACGGTCCGTCCACCAGGTCGTGTTTAGCCATTTCCTCGGCTGGCAGAAAGTTGAAGTTGGGCATGCCAGTTTACGACTTCAAGTTTACGGACCGTATTGCACTTTACGGTCCGTATTTTGCACTATACGACCACTGGGCAGTTTTGCCAACTTTTAATTTTTCTCATTTCTCGACTTTTCATTCTAATCATTCTCGTCCATTTATGCACCTTGATCATGAAACATTATACACTAACACTCCTCGCACACATCATTAGTTCGTTCACTTGCGTACCAACGGGAAATTTTCCGAGGTGTAACATTCTACCCCCCTTAGGAACATTCGTCCTCGAATGTTAAAGGCTTGGGGAATTCTATAAAAATTTCGCCAGAGTTTCCTCTGTAATGTGGCACTACCACCCTGTCCCAACAACCCACAATAACAATGCCTCACAGGGCAATAATACAACAGCACTAGAAATTTGGCCACACACGACCTGAATGTATAAAAGGGAAAACATGCATACCTTATGATTTTGACGTCTTATCTTGGACTTCTTCCTAGGGCCGAAATAAATGTGGGTATTTGGATCGCATATTCTCTTCCGCTTCCCATGTCATTTCCTCTCGATTGTTATTTCTCCACAGAGCTTTAATTGAGGCCACTTCTTTGTTCCTAAGCCTCCGTACTTGCCTATCTAATATGGCAATGGGCATTTCATCATAAGTTAGCTTTTCTGTCACTTGAATATCATTCACTGGGACGATCCTCGTAGGATCTCTAACACATTTCCGAAGCATTGAGACATGAAATACTGGATGGACTGAATCCAAATCTGGAGGTAGATCTAGCTCATAGGCCACTTTGCCTATTTTGCGCACAATTTCGTATGGCCCAATATACCGGGGACTGAGCTTCCCCTTTTTTCCAAATCTTATCACGCCCTTCATCGGCGACACTTTCAAGAATACCCAATCTTTCACTTCGAACTCTAAGTCTCTTCGACGATTATCCGCATAGGACTTCTGACGACTTTGAGCCGCTAGCAACCGATCTTGTATGAGCTTAACTTTCTCTATTGCTTGCTGGACCAAGTCTGGCCCTATTAACTTAGCTTCTCCGGTTTCAAACCACCCAATTGGGGATCTACACTTTCGCCCATATAGAGCTTCATACGGTGCCATTTGAATGCTAGAATGATAACTGTTATTGTAAGCAAACTCAATGAGTGGCAAATAGTCATCCCAATTTCCTCCAAAATCTATCATACATGCCCGTAACATATCTTCAAGAGTCTGAATAGTACGTTCAGCTTGCCCATCGGTCTGTGGGTGAAATGTCATGCTTAGGTGCACTTGGGTCCCTAAACCTTCTTGGAAAGACCCCCAAAACTTGGCTGTAAACTGACTTCCTCTATCAGAGATAGTAGATACCGGAACGCCATGGAGTCTCACTATCTCTTTAAGATAAAGCTTGGCATAATCTTCTGCCACATAGGTCGTCCTGACCGGTAAGAAATGAGCTGAATTTGTGAGTCTATCCACAATCACCCATATGGAATCATACTTACGTCGAGAACGGGGTAACCCTGTAATGAAATCCATATTAATCACTTCCCACTTCCAAGTTGGGATTTCTATAGCTTGCAATAAGCCACCCGGCTTTTGGTGCTCGATCTTCACTTGTTGGCAATTTGGACACTGAGCTACGAATTCCGCTATATCTTTCTTCATCCCATTCCACCAATATATAGACTTAAGATCGTGATACATTTTCGTCGCTCCGGGGTGAACGGAGTAACAGGAACAATGAGGTTCTCTCAAAATCTGATGGCGTAGACCTGCCACATCGGGAACACATAACCTGCCTCGACATCGGAGAACTCCGTCTTCCGAAATGTCAAATGATGACTCCTCCTTCTGAGGGAGTGTATCTCTGTACTGCATTAGCATGGGATCCTCATATTGTCGCTCTTTTATTTCCGCTACTAGCGATGAAACTGCTGAATTCTGAATAGTAGCTCCACTGCTACCGGAGTCCACCACTCGGACTCCTAGGCTAGCTAACTGCTGAAGATCACGGGCCATCTCTTTCTTTTCTGGTCGTACATCACTTAGACTTCCCATCGACCTACGACTAAGAGCATCAGCCACAACATTTACCTTTCCGGGGTGGTACAGGATTTCGACATCATAGTCTTTTAGCAACTCTAGCCATCGTCGTTGCTGCAAATTCAACTCTTTCTACTTGAAGATGTACTGGAGACTCTTATGATCTGTATAAATATCCACGTGGACACCATATAAGTAATGTCTCCATATCTTTAAAGCATGGACCACCGCGGCCAATTCTAAGTCATGGGTAGGATAATTCTGCTCATGTTTCCGTAATTGTCTAGAAGCATACGCAATCACCTTACCATTTTGCATCAATACACATCCTAGCCCGACGCCTGAATCATCACAATAAATAACATACCCTTCCAATCCCTCTGGAAGTGTCAAGACTGGGGCTGAAGTCAGTCGGTCCTTCAACTCTTGGAAACTACGCTCGCAAGCATCTGTCCATTGAAACTTAGCTGACTTCTGAGTCAACTTGGTGAGCGGTGCAGAAATAGAAGAGAAATCCTCAACAAATCTTCTGTAATAACCTGCTAAACCCAAAAAGCTACGAACCTCCGTAGGGGTCGTGGGCCTTGACCAAGTCTTCACTGCCTCAATCTTTTGGCTATCCACTCGAATACCGTCAGCTGCAACAATGTGGCCCAGAAATGCCACTGAGTTCAACCAAAACTCGCATTTGGAAAACTTCGCGAATAACTCTCGGGTTCGAAGAACTCCAAGGACAATACGCAAGTGATCCGCATGTTCTGCCTCGGATCTAGAATACACCAGGATATCATCGATGAATACAATCACGAATATATCCAGAAAAGGCCTGAATACATTGTTCATTAAGTCCATAAACACTGCCGGTGCATTAGTTAGCCCAAACGACATTACTTGGAAGTCGAAATGGCCATATCTTGTTCTGAAAGCTGTCTTAGGGATATCTTTCTCCCTAACTCTTACTTGGTGATACCCGGACCTCAAATCAATCTTTGAAAACCATTTGGCACCTTGCAATTGATCAAATAAGTCATCAATCCTCGGGAGGGGATACTTGTTCTTAATTGTCACTTTATTCAATTGCCGATAATCAATGCACATTCTCAAAGAGCCATCCTTCTTCCGGACGAACAATACGGGTGCTCCCCATGGGGATGAACTAGGCCTAATGAAGCCTTTTTTAAGCAAGTCTTTTAATTGCTCCTTCAACTCTTTCAACTCTGCGAGTGCCATCCTATAGGGAGGAATAGATATGGGTTTAGTGTCTAGCAACACATCAATCGCAAAATCGATCTCTCGCTCGGGAGGAAGGCCTGGAAGCTCTTCTGGGAACACATCCGGAAATTCGTTCACTACCGGAACTGACTGAAGAGTCGGCGACTCAACTTCTACATCTTGAACTCGTACTAGGTGATAAATGCACCCTTTCGTGATCATTTTCCTTGCCTTTAGATAGGAAATAAACCTACCTTTTGGTGATGCCGCATTCCCTTTCCATTCTAAGACTGGTTCTCCCGGAAACTGGAAACGAACCATCTTCATTCGGTAATCAACATTGGCATAACAAGAAGCCAACCAATCCATGCCCATAATAACGTCAAAATCTACCATTTCTAGCTCATGCAAATCAATCATGGTACGACGATCACAAATCACAATCACACAATTCCTATATACTCGGCTAGCTATTACCGATTCACCCACGGGTGTAGACACCTCAAAAGGTTTGATAGACTCCGACTCAATTATAAATCGACCCGCAATATATGGAGTAACATATGATAATGTGGAGCCCGGATCAATCAAAGCATATACATCATGAGAGAATACCGATAATATACCTGTGACCACATCAGGAGAAGACTCAAGATCTTGGCGTCCAGCCAAAGCATAAATACGGTGCTGAGGACCGCTAGTACTGGGAGCTCTGCCTCTACCTCTACCATGGCCGACTGGCGCATGTGAACCTGGCCCCGTAGGGCGTACAGATGCCGAAGATTCAGCTACCGACCCTGATGGCTGGGTCCTACCTCTACCATGTACTGAGGGGCAATCACGCATAATATGGCCTGGCCAACCACATGAATAGCAAGCGTCTGAACCTGATCGGCACTGACCCCAATGCAACTTTCCACACTGAGAACATCGTGGTACGGGTGGCCTTGGCTGGCCTGAATCACCTCTAAACTGAGACCCCGAATAACCCTGACTCGGCTCGAAATGAGTAGATCTGTCAAATCTCTGCCCCGTGAACTGTGGAGGTGTACTAATCATAGAATAGCCTGAATGGATGGGAAACTGCTGTCTATGTCCGCCCCTGGACTTGCTCCTCGAACCCGAAGGTCTGGCCCTCTTGTTATGGCCCCTATCCTGCTCACGTTCATTTCTCCGCTGCTGTAGGTGTTCCTCTAATTCCTGAGCATGTGCCTGAATGCGTGCAATATCCATGCCATCATGAAGGGACGCAGTTAAGCATTTATCCATCAAGTGTGGCCCTAGGCCTTTCACAAACCGGTGCACTCGATCGCCCATATCCGCTACCATGGCCGAAGCATACCTAGCCAAGGAGTTAAAGCGGAGAATATACTCTGTAGCACTCATGTTACCTTGCCTCAAATTCAAGAATTTATCGGCCCTAGCTCGCCGAACTTCTGGAGGTATGTAGTGACGGAGAAAAGCATCAACAAACTCTTGCCATACCGGCGGAGGTGCATTGGCTCCCCGCGAAGCCATCCATACTGTATACCACTGGATCGAGATATCTCTCAATCTATAGGACGCTACCTCTACCGACTCAGTGTCTGAAGCATGTATCAACCAGAGCGTCCTTAGCATACCATCAATAAAGTCCTGGGGATCCTCCTCCAGTTTCGACCCAAAGAATTCCGGGGGTTTCAAAGCAATGAAGTCACGGGCCCTTGCACTAACAACCCTGTCACCTTGCCCTGCGCTTGGCCTCTGAGTCTGGGCCGCAACCAACTGAGTCAACAAATTAATTGCCTCTCTCACGTCTTGGCCCGAAGCATTCGGTGGAGGAGCTGGAGCTGGGGCTGAGGCTCCCACGTGCTCCTCGGTAATAGGCACTGTCTGGGAGGACTGAGATTGAGCCGCACTCTTGGACTCATCTTCCTCTACTACCGGTGGCGGTGCTCTTTCAGCCCGCTTTTCTGCCACCGTCTTGCCCTTTTGGGCTGCTGTAGCCTTTTTCTTTTTAGGCATCTCTGAAATACACAACACACGATTTAGGAACAAGAATTTCTTACAACATAGCTCTATCGCACGATTCTTATGAAGAAAGAAGGTCATATATTCCTAAAATGTCCGCAACTTCTCGTTTATAAGTGTGGCGCGCAACACACCCATAACCAAGAAGACTCTACTAGACACGGCTCGTAGACACATCCTAGGACTGAACTGCTCTGATACCACTTTTGTCACGACCCGGCTAGGGGGCCGCGACGAGCACCCGGTGCTACCCCACCCGAGCACCCCCTTATCGTACATAACATACATCTAGGTGAACCATAAGTCAATTCGTGCTTTTATTATCGTTAATCATATTGATCCCATTAGATGACCATCATCATTTAACATATCATATGCATCTATGCCATATCATAAGTACAAGGCCGACGAGGCCAACAAAAGATATACAAAACATGGGCCGACATGGCTGAACATCTCTACCCATATACACATGACTACGAGCCTCTAAGAGTATGACATATCGTATGAGCGGGACAGGACCCCGCTATTCCCATAATTATATACACAAAAGAATAAGTACCCAAAAGCTACGGCTCCGAAAGAAATGGAGATCTGCTATGCAATCTCTGAATAAGCAGCTATGGATCAAGTCTGTCTCCCTGTGCACCTGCGGGCATAACGCAGCGTCCACAACAAAAGGACGTCAGTACGAAGAATGTACTGAGTATGTAAAGCATGATCAACATCGATATATATAAGCATAACGAACAACATATGAAATAGCATAGGAGGGGAGACAATAATATCATCGTCATAGTACTTACCTGCCTTTCGTAGGACTTTCCATTTTTCATACGTATTAGTACACCTACGTCATCATCCGTATTCCATCATAGTACTCGTACCATACTTGTGCTCATATTCGTATACATGTCCTTATTCGTATTCTTATACATAGTCTTGTCACATTCATATTCATATTATATACATTGTCATTTCATATACATAGCATTTACATAGCATACCCGACCTCATAGGATCGGTGTTTCATACGTACTTTGCCAACCAAGGCTCAAGGTTACTCATACCTGGCCCTACCAAGGTTTCAGGGTTATCCGTACCATCTGCAGAGGTGTGCGCGCGTTTCGTAATCGTATACATACATTATACACAGTCATATACATATAGTCTTACCCGGCATCATAAGCTCGGGGCCTTATCATAGCCCTTCATAGGCATACATATACATATATCGTAGCTCGTAAGCATCTCTAGTCTTGTTTTACTCTCATCATCATTACTATCCTCATAATTATCGTTACATTTACATTATAGACTTACTCGTCATACGAGGAACGTAGTATAATCATAGTACATATCAAGGTCCGTGAGCTTATGAGCTCGGAATGTCAACCATGTGAAGACAATATACTCATATAGAGGAATTTAGGAATTTGGCCAAGAACCATGCCTTATGAAAGAAGGGTTAGCCTTACATACCTTTCCGTCGAACTATTCTACACTTGCACGCTCCCTTCCAATGCTAGCGTTTATACCTTCATTAATATCATAACAATGGCCATTAGTCATTCACATTATCCACATTATCTAGATTCCTCAATTTGCCTCTAATCCACCCACATTCATGGTCATAACACCCATCTTCGTCCATTCGTCTAAAGTGTTTAGTTCATGATCTTAATACCATTTATAACACATTCATATCACAACACAACAACATTCATATCTCAATTCAAACTATTTCTCAAAATGTCACTATTCATCATTCATGACCTAGTTGACCACAGTTTCTACAATCCATGTATTATAATTCTCCAATACCTTAAACATCTTGTAAAAATCACGAATCTTACCTTAGAAGTTGTAGGAACAAGCTTTGGTTGATAATACTCTTCTTTGAGCAAAACCCTAGTTTTTCTCCATTTGGATTTCTTGACTTGGATGATCCTTAATGATTCCCTTATCCTTGATTCACTTGTCTTAATGTTATTGATGGCTTATAATCCTTGAAAACTCATATAATAAATATAGAGAGAAGTTTTAGAGAGAAGTGGTGTAATGTTGTAATGAAATAAAATAAGTCTTGATCCTCATATTTAATGAATTGGAAAATCTGTGCTGGGTGAACAGTGGTCGTCCATGGAGGTTTACGGTCCGTATTTCAGTTTACAGACCGTCCCTCGTGGTCGTCTTTAAGCTTAAGCAGGACCAGAAACTTTGGCCTGCATGCATGGTGATTTACAACCATGGTTTACGGGACGTAAATCACTTTACGGTCCGTCCACCAGGTCGTGTTTAGCCATTTCCTCGGCTGGCAGAAAGTTGAAGTTGGGCATGCCAGTTTACGACTTCAAGTTTATGGACCGTATTGCACTTTACGGTCCGTATTTTGCACTATACGACCACTGGGCAGTTTTGCCAACTTTCAATTTTTCTCATTTCTCGACTTTCATTCTAATCATTCTCTTCCATTTACGCACCTTGATCATGAAACATTATACACTAACACTCCTCGCACACATCATTAGTTCGTTCACTTGCGTACCAACGGGAAATTTTCTGAGGTGTAACAGCTGCCCACCTTAGCGGTGACTGCCCGGCCAATTAGGCGCAGTGTGATATCAGTATAATATGCTCATCATAGTGCATGCATAAAAACTCAAGGACAATTATGCTTCATTGGGGTGACGTAAGGTCGTGATCCCCCGATTTCCTTATGGGGCACTCATTAACATCCTGCCTCACCTTGAAGGGAATAGTATATGAGGTGAGTGTAAGCAATAATGACATCATATCATGGACTTCTAGAACTTCTATACTTTAACTCATTACCTTGTGTAGCTAATTAGGGATATCAGCTCGCATCTTTTCGGAACTTAAGAGATTCATGGAGAAGAAAGAAAAACATACTATAGGATTCATGCCATTAAAAGGAAAGGACTAGCCTCACATCCCTTATAGTGCTTGACTAATCTATCGTTCGCTTGGTTTCCCTTGGTGCCCACGTTTCTACCTTCAAGAGGAATCACATTGACATTAGTTACTCGGCTATAGGGACATTTCACTATTTCTAGGGAAAATTGGGCAGCACTTCCTTTGTTTATACTACTTTTCCCACATTCTATATCAACTCCCAAACATTAATATCAGTATTCACAATATAGCAACAACAATCATCATTTACCTACGATTCCCAAAATTCACCATTTCTCTTTGATTCCTCCGCAACTATGGTCATAATTCATTATTGCACTTTTTCACAAATAATACTTATTCCATATTCTATATGTCGTACATAACACGTTTACAATCATAACATACCAATATTCATCATCCACCTCAAACTACTACTCAACAATTACACTATTCACATATTCATGACCCAATTTCTATGTCTTTCCACAATCCAAGTGTTACAACTTTCAACCACTCACACCATATAAAAAGGGTCATAAAACTCACCTTAGATGATGGGTGAACAATATTCAAGTGGAGCTTCTCTTCTTGCACCGAAACCCTAACTCACTTCTCTTGAGTTTTCTTGGCTTAGATGAACTCTTAATGGGTCTCATACACTTGATTTCATGGATTTGGTGTAGTTGACTAAGGTTTTCCTTTGATTTCTTGTGGATGAATGGTGGAGAAGGTTCTAGAGAGTTCTTGGAGAGAAGAGAGTGGAAGATGAAATGAAATAAAATGAGGGAGGGGTCTTATATCAATTCATGAAATCAGTCCCGATCGAGATATACGGTGCGATCGATGGAGCGTCGATCTAGGCGTCGAAGTCGTTAAATTTCCAGTGAGCAATCTGTCATTTCCTTTCATTCGACGGTGAGAAGGACGGTTCGTCGAACTGATCGACGGAACGTCGACCTGTTCGTCGAACGGTCTTCGCTCCAGCTAAAATTTACGACACAATTGACGGGGCTTCGACTCGTTCGACGGTACAAAGAACGACCGTCGAACCCCCCCTTCGTAGAACTGCGGTGAAGTTTCATTTAACGAACTTTTCTCCCTTGCCTTTAACTTCTTTGAAATCTTAATTAGAATTATTAAGTATCCCTTCTTACTTGTAGGGACATCATGTTCACCTTAACTTACGTTAGTCCCTTCATCGCTCAGCAACCCAAAGTTCCGAGGTGTAACAACTACACCGCTCAGTGGCACGTTATAGCCTTTAAAAAAGCATCTGACGTGTTTTAAAATGCCAACTGGACTGCCACATAGATGCCACATAGATAAATTTAAATTCCCTCCATTTTTAGGCTACTTCATCTTCTTCTTCACCCTATTTAATACCCATCTCCATTTTTTTTTGTCAAAATAATACCCATTATAAATTCTTAAAACATAAAAAATAATACCCATCCCCCGAAAAAGTACTATATAGAAATTTAATACCACTAAAAGAAAAGATCATCTAAGATCTCATAAAATAAACAAAAAATCAATTTCAAGACCCAAATTCCTCACAAATCTTAGCAGTTATTCTTATAATCACTGTTTTCCCAAATTAAATTCAAAAACAAAAAAAAAACTGAAGAAAAAAAAATGAAAAATTGAAAATCTAATCTTGTTAAAGAAAATCTAATTGGAAGTTGCTTGTTTGGAGTTGCTGCTTGTTGCTTGGTTGGAGTTGTTTAAGCACTAATTCTTTGAGTTGATTTGGGGAGAAAATTAAACTCCATTGCTAGGAATTTGGAGAAAGCTATGAAGAACACCAAGTGGGTTTCTTTAAATTCTTGATTGTTTGATGAAATTAATGGATGAACTTTGTTCTACTTGGTGTTAGGAAGCTTCCTTTCACATTTGGGTTTGTTTGGATCAGATTTGAGGAAGTTGGTGTGATTTTGTTTTTCAACTCCTAATGAAGAAGAAGATGATGATGATGATGATGTTGATGAAGATGAAGGAGAATTGGGTATGGGTTTTCGGATCCTCATACTGAAATGGAGTATGGAAAATTGAGAGATTTTTTTTGAAGAAGAAGAGTATATGGATGGAGGAAGGGGGGAAATTAATAAAAAATAAGGGGAAATTAAAGATGTGGCACGTGGGCCAGGCGCGTGTGGACAAGCGCCTGTTAATAATTGGGGGTTTTCATATTGGACTGCCACATCAGCAAAAAAGGGGCATTTTAATACTGAAAAAAATTGTCCAGGGGGGTAATAGGACCAACGCAAAGTTTAAGTGTGTAGTTGGATTTTGGTCAAACGTTGAGGGGTATTTTGAGTATTTACTCATATTTGTTCTAAGGATTTGCACTTGATCTCTTAAAGACTTCCTAATGTTTCCCAACAGTTAGGCCGTATTTCCTCTTTATGATTTTCCCAAATACAAAAGAGTCGATATTGAAGAACGATCAATAATGCCAATTAGACTTGTTCTTATCCCTAAGTTAGTCTATTAAACGAGGGTTAACGCCCCGAGTTATTGTTATTCAAACTAACTAATTCTAACTTACTTTCCCAAGAAATGTTAGAATAATGGCTTAGGCTAATGCTTGCAATCATTACCCTACACTAAAACACAAAGATTGAATTAACACTAACAACCATTATGCCTATATCAATAGTAGAAACCCATTCACATAATACCCATCATAGGGTTCACAACCTTAGAATTATAATTAGTTACTCATACTTTTTTTCAACAAAGAGTGCTTAAAAGATGACATAATGCACTTACAATGGTAATAAATGTGAACTAAGGATGAAGTTGAGCCTTAAATGCTCCAACAACTTCACAAATATCAAAAGCTAAGAGTTAATGCTCTACAATGAGTGAATAATGGCTGAAAAACCTAGAAGAAACTATTTATAGGACCCAAAATGTGCCAAAGTTCTGGATAAAAACACCTTTCGCGGCATCGTTACGGATCGTAACACGTGTTATGGTCCGTCCTTTGTTCCGTCCTTTGTCAGCTTGATATTAGGTCAACCGTTACGGCTTCCTTCGACGGACCATAACACAGGTTACGATCCGTATCTCCCAGCGGATCTCAGCCTCAAGTCTTCAGTGGATATCATCTTGACATGCATTATGCCCCACGTTACGCCCCGTAACGATGCGTTACAGACCGTCCTTCTGAGTCGTAACGTTGACAATCCTTCAGCACTTCACTGGAAATTCCTCTCAGGTTACGGTACCGTCCTTCTGAGCCGTAACGTTGACAATCCTTCAACACTTCAATCTAATGTTCCGGATCACATTACGGTCCGTAACACGAGTTACGGACCATCCTTTAGCTCCAAAGTTGTCCGGTTTTCAACGATTTTCTTCATTTTCGTTCCTTAGTCAACCAACCCTACAAAACATCAAAATAACATAAGAAACGATATAAAAACACTTAAAAACAAGTAAAACTTCTTGTAAAAATACATCAAATGTGCCGTAATTTCACGACACATCAACACCCCTAACTTAAGTCTTTGCTTGTCCTCAAGCAACTAAAACAAGACTCACTACTAACACACGACATCTAGCAAAACAAGAATGCCTACGGTGGTTTTGGCACGTACTACAAGAATTCCTATGGTGGTTTTGGCATGTACTTCTAGCACATATTTCTCAATCCAAAACAAAATATTGAGCTCTTATCAACATCCTAATTGTGACACAAGACGCACATTTCAGAACTATTGCAATTCACTATGCAGCCTCAATCAATGACATAATAATAATATGGGAACCTCTATGCACATGAACCTCAATTTCCGGAAAGTTAGTCAATTTCACAATCTACAACCCTTACGCCCTCACATAGACCAAAGGATATCCCAGCACACATATTTACAAGATAACTGGGACAAGACACTAAAGAGAATAGAAAGACACTCACACTCACAAAGAAATTTGCATACCATACTTGCACATACCATATGCTTGCCCTTATTTTAAATGCCTTCAACTTTGAACCGTTCGATTGTGATCACACTAGAACTTTTGTGGCTTGTAATGTAGGCTTAGGGACGGGTAGGATAAATATTTGGATAATGGTGACTCACCCTCCTTGACACTACACTTGACTTCATTCACCTTTCTTCCTTTTATTGTTGACCCTACAGTTCCGACGTGTATTTATTTACAACTTATTAACTCTTTTTGAGACAAATTTTTAGAAGTATATATATGTATATTATTTTTTATTTTTTATATCACTATTCTAACCACACCGAATCATGCATTGCATTACTCACGACCAGCCCCAACTTAGGCTTTTGGCCTCGTTCTCCGCATCTTTCACTCATCACCCCTAACTTAGTCTTTTAGCCTCTTTTATCATTCTTAGTGTCAAGAAGGGTCTTGGTGCCAAGTGGGATTATTCAAAGAAGGCATAGAGGTTAGTTAAGGGCTAATCAAAGAAAACGTCTATAGGCTCGAAATGAGAGACTAGGGATTATTTTCTGTACAGGTTAGGCTCATTTAAGATAAACAAGCTTTGGAGTCAATACAAAGAAGGCCTAAGATCACTTCACAACCAAACTTTCCTTAGAATTCAAGCATGATTAACCGGGCAAGTTCTAGATTACAAGCATCATAAACAAATGGATACTAAGAACTCACAACACAACGACATAAGGATTGTTTCACTACTCTGACTTGAATGCCGTTTGAAAATTACACACATATGGTCACCCTTTATTTGCAATTTCATTAAAAGAACAATACATGTCAATATAAACAACACATTATTGATATACATCACAATTTTTTTTCACATCATTAACAAATAAAACACTTTTATATATGCTATAGACCACGAACCGCCACCACTTAAGTCATCCTTACTTTACTTTAACTAAACATCCTAAACATGCTAGGTTCAACATATATAAAACCCCCCGGGAAAAGAACACATGGCAAAGAACAGTCGAGGAGGGTCCTAAACACATACTTAATACCATAATTTAAAAACAAAAACAATCTTCAGACCAAAACCAGTTTTAAACACATACTTAATACCACAATTTAAAAACAAAAACAATCTTCAGACCAAAACAGGTCATAACCACATACTTAATACCACAAATTTAAAAACAAAAACATGCTTCAGACCAAAACAGGTCCTAAACACAATTGTTTAATACTAATACAATGAAAACCAAAAACTATATTCAAACCAAAACAATACCCTACACCCCCAACTTAGAAACATGCATTGTCCCCAATGCATCTATATAATCAAAAACATAATGTAGGACCTCCCTAAAGCGCACAAGGCGATATGATCTACTGCATCATCATGAGCCTGGATAACCTCTGAAGTAGGTGCAATGGTGGTGCGCTCAGTAGTGGTTGCCGTATCAGGATCGCCATCAATAGCAGTCCCTAACTCAGTCTATGGAGCAGAAGTCGCTCCGGAGGTGTCAGAACTCAACTGGGACTCATGTCTGATCTTCTTCAGTGTTGCACTTTCATAGGCGTTGTACCTAAATTTAATCCATCTCGTTGATTTGAAACAACCTTAGCTTGGATGCTTCATGCCAATCCATGTTTAACTTTTTCAATGCCCAAAGGGCCTTATGCTCAAGCTCAATAGGCAAATGACATGCCTTCCCAAATACCAGCTTATACGGTAAAGTCCCAATAGGCATTTTGAAAGCTATGCGATATGCCCACAGAGTGTCATCTAACTTCTTAGACCAGTCAGTGCGATTCACATTGACTGTCTTTGCCAAGATGCTCTTTAACCTGTCCACTCGTCTGAGGATGATATGGAATGGCAACCCTAGCACGCCATATTTTTTAAGGAGATCAGTGAATGGTTTGTTGCAGAAGTGAGAACCACCATCACTAATAATGGCTCTAGGAGTGCCAAATCTTGTAAAGATATTTTTCTTTAGGAAAGCAATGACTCTCCTCCCATCATTGTTGGGCAAAGCCACTGCTTCCACCCACTTGGAGACATAATCCACAGCAATGAGAATATTTTTCAGGCCATATGAGCTCACAAATGACCCTATAAAATCAATGCCCCAAACATCAAAGAGCTCTACCTCAAGCACAAAATTCATCGGTGTCTCATGCTTTCGAACTATGGTGCCTTGGTGATGACATTTACCATAATAACGTGCCAATATATTCGCATCACGATAGATGGCCAATAGTAGCCACATTCTGATACTTTGGCTGTAGTTCTATTCCCACTGTGATGTCCACGAACCGGGGAGTCATGACAAGCCTTCAAGATTTCCATCATGTCAGATTCAGCCACACATATCCTAATAATATTGGTTGCGCAGGTCTGAAATAGATAAGGCTCATCCCAATAATATTGTCTGCAATCTCTCAAGAATTTCTTCTTTTGATATGACTACAAATCTTCAGGAATAATGCCAGTTACTAAATAATTGGCAATATCGGCATACCATGGTGCCACATCACTAGAAACCGCCAATAATCTTTCATCCGAAAAAGTGTCAGCAATATCTAGCACATCAGTTGGTCTCCCTGCTTCTTCAGGTCTGGAAAGATGGTCAGCCACTTGATTCTCTGAACCTTTTCGGTCTTTGACTTCAAAGTCAAATTCTTGTAGCAACAGAACCCATCTAATAAACCATGGCTTGGCATCCTTTTTAGCCATCAAATATTGCAAGGCAGCATGGTCAGTGTGAACCACTACCTTGGCACCCAATAAATAGGCCCGAAACCTTTCAAAAGCATAGACAATAGCAAGTAGCTCTTGCTCTGTCACTGTATAATTTATTTGAGCTCAATTTAGTGTTTTTCTTGCATAATAAATTGGGTGGAAGATTTTGTTGAGCCTATGACCAAGCACAACTCCAATAGCAAGACCACTAGCATCACGTTACGGTCCGTAACACGAGGTACAAACTGTCCTTTAGCTCCAAAGTTGTCCCTTTTTTAGCGATTTTATTCATTTTCGTTCCTTAGTCAACCAACCCTACAAAACATCAAAATAACATAAGAAATAATATAAAAACACTTAGAATAAGTAAAAATTCTAGTAAAAAGACATCAAATGTGCCGTAATTTCACAACACATCACCAACCTAAGGCCAAGATGAAAGGTGAGCTTAATGGAAGATATCACTCAATGTTAGTGAAGGTATTTGAAAAAGAGAGAATCCTCCTTGAAATGGATGATTACTTTTGTGATTGCTACATTACTCCTCATCTCGCGAGTGGGTTAGGATTGCGTCTAGCAAAGATAGAGAAGCCAAAGAGAAAGTTGATTAATGTGGTGTATGTACCCTTTTCTAATAGGGAATAACTAGAGAAAGTGTGTTATGAAATACTCCCTATGGATACATATGACTTGTGCTTGGGATTTGCTTGGTTTGAAGTACACGGGATTCCGTATGAGCAAGATTGGTATCAGTATGTGGTGGATAAAAAGGGGAAACTTCTCATTCCACGTATACCTCCTAGAAAGAATCCAAGTATCCAAGTACAAGCGCCCTATGTGAAATGGCCTATCTTACATATGAGAGCTAGTGCGAAGAGTTTTACAAATGAGAATTCAAGATGGACGAAATCTTTGCTAGCTACAACTATTCACAAGAAAGGAAGATGGACTTAGCCCTAGGACTTTAGACAGAAAGCTTGTCCCCTGTTGGAAGGACATAAGGAAGTTTTGGAAAGAGTTGGGAAGTCCATTTAAGACTTGGGAGATAATGAAAAGGATATTGAAGTACTTACATCCCAAGTCACATGTGAGAGGCATTGAATCGTTGAAGGTTACCTCTTTTGAGGAAACCCCATGCTTGAAGGAAAGAACGGAGGCCAAGACCATCTCTTCCATTGGTCAAATGAGCTTACCATTGGTAACTGAAGGCAAAGAAGATCCCTTACATGAACATCAAGGTAAAATAACTTATCCTAATACTCTTACTTCTTTGAGTAATTTTGATGTCAATTCGAGTCTGAGAGTTAGTTTGCCTTGTATTGAGCTTAATGATTCCTTGTCATGTATTGATAATGTCATTGTTGAAAGTGTCCCTACACTAGTTGATCCTATTGATAACCGAATTTATTCTTCTTGCAAGGTCGATTTGTGTCCACCTATTGTTGGCACTTGTGATTTGAATGATAGTGCATTATTAATTGCTAAGCGTGCTCATACACTAGTTAATCCTTTTGATGACCAAGTTGACTCTTATTTTAAGATCAATTTTTGTTCACCTAGTGTTGACACGTGTAGTTTAATGGTAGTACATTGTCATGTGGTAATCATGTTAGAAAATCTTGTGAGCTTGACATGCTACCAATTAGTGTTGACATTTGTGTTGATCAACTTGCTTGTAGTGCTAATTCACTACTTGAGGATCCTTGTGATGTGCTTAATGTACCTCTAGTTAGTGCTGATGTTGATGTAGTTGGTCAATTGAAAGAATGTGACATCTCACCTTTGTTTGTTTGTCTCTTGATCTTGCTTTAGTGTCATGTGATAAGACTCAAATTTGTGGTGGTGATGTGTGTCATATAGATAGTCATGTGAATGAAAATGCATTGAAAGATGACATTGGTTCTTTTGAGAGTGAAATGACATGCTTTGACTCCTCATTATTCATAGGTTACTCTATTGTAAAGGATAATGTCTTATTTGAGGATGACATGACTATTGAAAGTGAAATGCCTAGTGGAATGTATTGTAATGTTGAAAGTTTAGCCACTTCTGGGGGCTATATGGTATTTGAGAATCCACTATGGCATGATGACTCTCTTTCCTATAATGGAGATCTTCCTTTGGGGAATGATGATACATTTATGGGGAAGGAGTGTTTTAAAAAGGAAGGTGATTCTTATTTACAAATTGCTACTTCTCCCTTGTGTGTTCAAACTCATAGTAGCAAGCTAGATCTTGTTCTTGAACCTAATAGTGAGGCTACATTTGAGGACAACATAGATGAAGTCGTTTTGAGTGACACCTTTCTTTACTATCTATTTTCATATGATGACATTCATGTTATTGTTGGGAGTTCATTTGATGTTGGGCGGGGTCCTATTAGGGTATCTTTTCCTTTTGACCCCGGTGAAGTCTTAACTTTGTGTGAATGGTATCATTTTACAATAGAGGATTATTTATGTGTTGTACCAACTTGGTTTTTTGAAACCATTGGTTCCTTTAGAATATCCTCATTTCTTGATCTTCGGGATAGCCAAGTCCATGATGCTCTACTTGAGAGCTTACTCTTCATGAAAATGGTTGATATTTGGCTATATCATAAATTTGTGCTTACTTGGCATGGTGGTAGATTGGTCCACTCTTACACTAACCCTCATCCCTTGAGGACTTGGTTCTTATTTGTATTTCTTATGTTGTTGCAAGGTTTAGATTCTAGGACGAATCCTTTTCAAGAAGGGGAGAATGATACAAGATGAGTTGGCTCAAGGACATTTAGAGAACCGTCTCGGGGCTTACAAGTGTGGATGATTGTCACGACCCAACTAGAGAGCCATGACGAGTACCCGGAGCTGACTACCGAGCATCACCCATCAGACTTATCATCAAACTCAACCTGAACATACACCAATCCCAACACAAGCTTATAATGAAACGAACCTCAATTACTCCTCAAAATAAACATATATGTACAAGCCCACGAGGCTACAAAATGATATACATGATATACACTACGAAGATCATGGGACATCTACTACCCACACATATGTACCTACGAGCCTCTAACTAGAGTGCTGAAATCATAAGGACGGGACAGGACCATGCCATGCCCCAAATATGTGCACAAAAGAGTATACCAATAAGCGACAACTCCGAAGTAGTGGAGGGCTTCTGCAAATCTGCTGAGGAAGCTCCTAAGCGTCTGCACCATCTCCCTGTCTACCTGTCGGCATGAACACAACGTCCATAAAAGAAAAGGAAGTCAGTTTGAACAATGTACTGAGTATGTAAGGCATGCATATCAAACATAATAAGGAAATGAGAGAACATAAAGTTAAAGGATAACCTGTAACTGATTGCCTCTTAAGGTGGAATCATGCATGCTAGCTTCTATATAAAAAACATCATATCATATCATATATATATATATATATATAAGCTGCCCGACCATATAGGTACGGTGTGATCATCATTAGCCCGCGTCCAGGCCTCT
Source organism: Lycium barbarum (assembly GCF_019175385.1). Taxonomy (NCBI): domain Eukaryota; kingdom Viridiplantae; phylum Streptophyta; class Magnoliopsida; order Solanales; family Solanaceae; genus Lycium; species Lycium barbarum. The sequence continues at coordinate 53,538,296 of NC_083345.1, read as the reverse complement.
CGCATCCGGGCCTCTCATGTCCGGGGTAAACATCTCAAGCTGCCCACTACTGATGTCTGCCCGGCCATATAGGCATGGTGTAATCATCATCATAGCTGCCCACTACGCCCATCGTAGTGGTGACTTCCCGGCCAAAGCCGGATGAAGGCCCGCAGGGCTTTATAGATGAGATGCTGAGGACACTGAGAATAATACATGCTTCCGATACTGAGTCAGTGGAGTTAGCATCTTATAGGCTGTGGGATGTAGCCGTTCTATGGTATAATAATTGGATACCTTCGAGGAAGGAAAATGCACCTCCCTCGGTGTGGCAGGAATTCATAGATACTTTTATTCGCTATTATTTGCCACCTGAGATTCGAAGGGCCCGAGCTGACAGGTTCTTGAATCTCAAGTAAGGAAATATGAGTGCTCGAGAGTATAGTCTTCGTTTCAATTCATTGGCCCGGTATGCTCCGACCATGGTGGCTGATATGGGAGACCGAGTACATCGACTTGTGAGTGGCTTAGGGCGATATTTGATCAAGGATTGCCTGACGGCTTCACTCCAGGAAGGGATGGATATTTCCCCCATTCAGGCCCATGCCCAGAATTTATAAGAGCAGCAGCAGCCGCAAAGGGGTGAGCGCGATATTGATAGAGGGCATAGTAAGAGGGATAGATCTGCGGGTGCTAGTAGCGAGTATAGAGGGGGCCACAGGCAATCGTATTCCAGATATTCAGGCCAGTCCGCAACTGGTGTACCTCCTCGGTTCGCGGGCAGGAGATTTGACTGCCATATTTATTCTAGTCCGGGCAAAGTTCGAGAGTTTTGGGTTCCCAGTTTGGAGTTGATCCCAGTCAGAGGAGACCACCGTTACCATGATGCAGCTAGTGCGGTAGATTACATTCGGGTCAGTGTCGTCGAGGTTCAGATGCTTGTTACGCTTGTGGTCAGACTCGGCATATGATGCGAGATTGTCAATCGATGAGTGGTAAAGTTAGGACCTAGCCTACAGGATCAGTAGCCGGCACTTCTTTGTCCGTACGCCCAGTAGGGCAGACTTCCCAGACTTCAGCAGGCCGTGGTAGTGGCAGAGGGGTAGTGTCTAGTTCGAGTGGCCCTCAGCCCCGTATTTATGCATTGGCCGGACGACAGGATCTTGAGTCCTTCCTTGACGTTGTCACAAGTATCCTGTCAGTATTCTCTCATGATGTTTATTCACTGATTGATCTTGGTTCTACCTTATTGTATATTACTCCGTATATTACTGATCATATTGGGGTGAAACCCGAGCCAATTAGACCTTTTGAGGTATCTACTCCTGTTGGTGACCCGGTAATAGCTAGACATGTATATAGAAATTGTGTGATTGTGGCATGTGATCGTCAGACTACAGCTAATTTGATTGAGCTAAAATGTTAGATTTCGATGTCATTATGGGCATGAATTGGTTAGTGTCATGACCCGACGAAGGGCCATGACGGGTACTCGGAGCTAACTAACGAGTACCACTCATTCTAATACTCATCAAACTTATCCTGCATATATTTATTGTCCTCACACATCTAATCATAAGGAAAACAATTTTTCAATTTCAAGCATATCTGCCTTTATATACATAAGCCCTTCGGCTATCAAAATAATATATACATACAATGAGGGAAATCATGAGACCATATCACCCACACATACGTATCTACGAGTCTCTACTAGAGTACTAAACATAAGGACGGGATAGGACCCCGCCGTGCCCAAATATGTACACAAAATAATAAATCAAATAGCACCTCCGGAATAATGGAGTGCTCTCGTAAATTTGCTAGTCAGCTCCTATGAATCTGGGTCGCCTCCCTGTCTACCTGTGGGCATGAACACAGTGTCCAAAGAAAAGGACGTAAGTACGAACATTGTACTGAGTATGTAAGGCACAAACAATAATGACATATCAATAATTATGGAGACATCATCTGGAGAACAACCTGTAACTGACTGTCACTTGAGAAGGAAATAATGCATGTTAACTTACTTCATAAACATCATCATGTCATGTATGCATATCCATATATAAGCTTCCCGAACATATGGGTACGGTGTGATAATCATTAGCCCGCGTCCGGGGTAACCATCTCATGCCGCCCACTAGTGGTGTCTGCCCATGCCATCTAGACATGGTGTATACGCTGCCCGCCTTAGCGGTGTCTGCCCGGCTATATAGGCACGGTGTAATATCATCATCATGTACTCGTCATAATGCATACATAGGAACTCAAAGATAACTATATTTTATCGAGGTGACATAAGGTCGTGAATCCCCGATTCCATTATGGAGTTTCATAAGCATTCTGCCTCACCTTGAAGGAATTTGTATATAAGGTTAGTGTAGCACAAAGAACGAGATCAATTAATCATAATTAGGATTATTAGCTTGTAGAATCATCATATCATGAACTTTAGAATCTTTAGACTTAAGCTCATCATCATCATCATTATCATACTCATAATGTATCTCTTATCTTTATCTCATATGAGGCTCTTCATGAACATAGGCTCATAATTTTCGGAATGTAAGAAGGTCATGGAGAATAAGGAAAATCATGTCATAAGATTCATGCCTTAGAAAGGAAGGGACTAGCCTCACATACCTTTTCGTTTAGCTACTCTATCACTTGAACGTTCCTCTCCAATATTCACCTTTCTACCTTCAAGAGAGTTCATACTAATATTAGATAATCGATAACGTAAACACACTTGAACTAAAGCTAGATAAAATTGGGCAGCATATCCTTTGTTTATAAAAATTTCTCCATATCATATATCAACTCCCAATCATCAATGATAACATTCATAATATCTTAATCAATAACTTTTGTCAAGTTCATCATTATCCAACTCCCACAACTCCCTCTCAAGGTCATCCATAATCATGATCATAATACGACATTACATTCATCCTCATCTAATGTTTCTCCTATTTTCTTAACATCATTCATAACATAATTATAATCACAACATATCAAGAATCGTGATTCATATTAATCTACTACTCAACAATGTCACTATTCTCATGTTTGTAACCCATTTTCTACTTCCTTCCATAATCCAAGTCAACCTCTCAATACTTTAAACAACATGGAATGATCATAAAAATTACCTTTGATTGAGTAGGAATGGGTTTTGGATAGCAATACTCCACTTGAGGAAAACCCTAGTTCCACTTCCAAAGAGATTTCTTGCCTTGGATGAATCCTAGTGAGCTTCTTGCACTTGATTCAATTGAATTTATGATATGAACCTTTGATTTCCTTTGTATTCTTGAATATGAAATGTGTAGAACCCTCTAGAAGTCTTGAGAGAGATGGAGAAGTGGAAAGAATGAGAAAATAAGAGTGGGAACGTGTATTTATACTTGTAACTTATTCAACCCGTCGGGTATTATACGGACCACTTATATGGTCTGTATAATATTTTACTGTCCGTATAAGTGTCCGTGGTTCACCATCAGGGAAAACATCTTCCTGTTGGGTGTTATACGGACCCATATACGGACCGTATAAGCAGTCGTATAACCCCATTTCTCAGAAATTTTTTCCATTGTTCGTTTGATCTCCAATCCTTATGGAACCTTCTTGACACTTGTTTAACACTTCATTACCAATCTAAGGAGCGTTATAACTCTTTTTTAAGACATCATCAAGTCGATATTAACTCTATACTTTACACATCCTTTTTTAAAATACAACTTGTGCTCAATATTCTTTAACGAACTTTCTTCTCTTACTTCCAATGTCTTTGGAATCTTAATTAAAATCGTTAAATAACCTTTCTTACTTATAGAAACACCGTGTACTCCTTACCCTGCGTTATCCTATTTACTTGGCAACGACATGAAATTTTACGAAGTGTAACATCCTTCCCCCTTTTAAAAACAGTCGTCCTCAAATGTTAAGTTCTCGGGAATTCTACGAAAATTTTGTCGCAGTTTCCCCTGTAATATGGCGCTATCACCCTATCACAACAGCCCACAATAAACATGCATCATAGGGTCACACCACAATAGCAATATTTTTTAAGGCCACACACGACCAAAAGCATGAAAAGAAAGCATACCTGCCTCATAATGTTGATGTTTCATCTTGAATCTCTTTCGGGGGTAGAAATAAGTGCGGGTACTTAGACTTCATATTTTCTTCCACTTTCCAAGTCATTTCTTCTCGGTTATTATTCCTCCATAAGACTTTGACTGAAGCTACTTCTTTATTCCTAAGTCTCTGTACTTGTCTGTCTAGTATAGTAATAGGTACCTCTTCATAGGCTAGCCTTTCTGTCACTTGAAAATCATCTACCGGCACGATCCTAGTTGGATCTCCAACACATTTTCGAAGCATTGAGACATGAAAAACTGGATAGACTGATTCAAGTTCTGAGGGTAGGTCCAATTCATAAGCTACTTGACCGACCTTGCGGACAATCTTGTAAGGGCCAATGTATTGAGGACTCAATTTTCCCTTTCTTACCAAATCTCATCACGCCTTTCATCGATGATACCTTTAGAAATACCAATCATCAACTTCAAATTCTAAGTCTCACCGACGGTTGTCCGCATAGGATTTCTTGAGACTTTAGGCTGTCAACAATCGATCTCGGATGATCTTGACCTTTTCCACTGCTTGTTGAATCAATTCTGGACCTATTAATTATGTCTCCCCGACTTCAAATCACCCAATTGGGGATCTAAACCTTCTTCCATATAGAGCTTCATATGGGGCCATTTGAATACTGGAATGATAACTATTGTTGTATGAAAACTCAATAAGAGGTAAGTGGTCATCCCAACTACCTCCGAAATCTAGCACACATGCCCGTAACTTATCTTCCAAGGTCTGAATAGTGCGTTCGGCTTGCCCTTCAGTTTGTGGATGAAATGCTGTGCTAAGCTTTACCTGAGTACCCAAACCTTCTTGAAAAGACTTCTAGAATTTGGTTGTAAATTGTGCCCCTATGTCCATGATAATAGATATCGAAACACCATAAAGTCTCACAATATCCTTAAGGTACAACCTTGCATAATCTTCTGCAGAGTATGTGGTTCTGACTGGAAGAAAATGAGCGGCTTTCTTGAGTCTGTCCACGATCGCCCATATGGAGTCATACTTGCTTCGGGAATGAGGTAACCCTACAATGAAATCCATGTTTATCGCTTCCCATTTCCAAGTTGGAATTTCCATTTCTTGCAATAATCCTCCTGGCTTTTGATGCTCAATTTTCACTTTTTGACAATTTGGACATTGAGCCACAAATTCTGCTATATCTTTCTTCATTCCATCCCACCAATACATTAGCTTGAGATCATGGTACATCTTCGTCGCTCCAGGGTGAATAGAATACTGAGAATAATGAGCTTTTTTTAGAATTCGACGACGTAATTCCGTAACATTTGGGACACATAGCCTGTCTCGGTATCTAAGAACTCCATCTATAGAAATTTCAATTGGTGACTTTTATTTCTCATGAAGTGTATCTCTATAATGGCTCAACTGAGGATCTTCATATTGACGCTCTTTCACCTCCATATCTAAGGATGAAACAGTTGGATTATCAATACCAATTCCTGCACTGCCTGAATCAATTAAGCGAACTCCAAGATTAGCTAGTTGGTGGAGCTCATGGATTAGTTCTTTCTTCTCCAAAAGAACTTCACAAAAACTACCTATTGTTTTGCGGCTAAGTGCATCAGCCACTACATTTGCCTTTCCGGGATGGTATAGAATACTCACATCATAATCTTTTAGTAGCTGTAACCACCGCCTCTGTCGTAGATTTAACTCTTTCTGCTTAAAAATATATTGGAGACTCTGGTGATCTGTATAGATATCGACATGTACACCATACAAGTAGTGTCTTCACATCTTTAGTGCGTGGATAACCGCAACCAACTCAAGGTCATGGGTCGGATAATTCTTCTTGTGTTTCCGCAACTTCCTTGAAGCATATGCAATGACTTTACTGTGTTGCATCAATACACATCCAGAGGCATCACAATATACAACATAACCATCTGGCCCTTCTGGAAGTGTCAAGACTAGGACCGAAGTCAGTCTGTCCTTCAATTCTTGGAAACTGTGTTCACAAGCATCAGTCCATTGAAATTTCGCTAATTTCTGAGTTAGCTTTGTCAATGGTGTTGAAATGGAGGAAAACCCTTCCACAAATCTTCTTTAGTAACCTGCCAATCCCAGAAAACTAAGAACTTCTGTAGGTGTTGTGGGCCTTGGCCAAGTCTTCACAACTTCAATTTTCTGAATATGAACTCGAATGCCACCAGCTGAAATAACATGGCCCAGAAAAGTCATAGAATTCAACCAAACCTCGCATTTTGAAAATTTTGCATACAATTCACGAGTACGAAGAATCCCAAGGACAATGCGTAAATGGTCTGCATGCTCGGATTCTGTCAGAGAATATACCAGAATATCGTCAATAAACATGATCACTGTCACGACCCAACCCCGTGGGCCGCGACTGGTGTCCTAATTGAACACCCGTACGTACCTACCTGGCAGAGTTAGCATACTAATCAACTAATCAAATAAGACATACACAGATTCATACAGATATAGAATACATCGCGCGAAAATACATACATACACAGACTTATACATAGGCCGTTAAGGCGATCATAGCAAGCCGGGTCACTTAAATCGCAGTCTCACACATACCTACCAGAACTGTGGCAATCCACAACCCACAAACATGTCTACAGGCCTCTAACAGACATAACGGAATCATATGACGGGACAGGGCCCCGCCGTACCCCAAATGACCATATGTACAGAAGATGAAAACAACAGAAGATATATACCAAAATATAAGCTCCGAATCAACAGGAGCACTCCCAAGTAGCGGAACAGGTGTCCTAAGCTGGTGGCGTATCAGAAGGAGCGTCTGTACCTGCGGGCATGTAGCGCAGCCCCCGAAGAACAGAGGGTCAGTACGGAAAATGTACCGAGTATGTAAAGCGGAATTATAACAAATAAATCATAGTCAAGAACAGGAGTACAAAATTATAACTGTCAAAACCACAGTCAGAGCCGGAGGTACAAAGATATAGGTAGCAGAATCATACTCGGAGTCGAAGATCCAGAAATAAAACAGACGGAGCTATAGTCAGAGTCTGAAGTACAAAAGGTGAATACCTTATCCGAGACCTCAGAAAAGTAATGTCAAAGCATAGATGATGCATGCCAAATCATATAACATCATATAAACACATGTATCACATATGCAAATAGCGTGTCCCGGCCCTTTGTTAAGGGACTCGGTGGTGAAATCATGCATGTCAGAATCATGTACTGTGTATACATAACGTGTCCCGGCCCTCTACTGCGGGTCTCGGTGGATAATCATCATGTGCCATCTTGGCCGCCATCCCCGTATCATCATATCATAAACATATACAAATAACGTGTCCCGGCCCACAAGTACGAGGGACTCGGTGAGTAATGCAGAGGAGTGCGCACGAGATCATGTCCTGGCCCGGGCTCAGTGAAAAGACATACTGTGACTAGCACGAATAGAGTGATGCAGAAACATATGCATATAAATCCAGACTCAATAGACAAACCAAACAATAAGTCATAAGATGTGCTTTTCGTAAATTGCGACGGATTATGTCAAGGCAGAACTTCTGAGATTATTCGTACACAACAAATATACCACAAAGTGTAAAGGAATAGTTAGGATGGTCTTTCCTTTTTTTTTTTAACCATTAGAACATTTCAAGTAACAAATCATTTCAAAGGAGTCGGACGTTAGTCATAGTGTACATGTATGCCCTTTTTGGGGATGGCACGATTCATCATATCAAATCATGTTTCTAGAATCATAGCACGTATCAAAGTATAATACAGATTCTGCACATTTATTATTTGATAAACGGAACAAAAATCCAAAGTTTCTTTTAAGCACTGTATAGATATAAGACAAATAAAGCAATAGTAGGAGGTCTCGGAATCTGCGGGCCCACCTCGAGTCAATCGAGGTGGTGAACTCAAGTTATGAATCATAGACCTTATAGAGTCATTTATGAGAGTTTTGGAACCATTCAACTTCAATTGGGAAGGTTTCATACACATAAGTCATTTTGACGACAATTTGTAAGGAAACTAATTCAATCTTACTGAATGAAATGAGGCCAATTTCAATCTCAGATTTCGAGAGACTGAGTCATATCTAAGGCTCGCGACCGAGCCTATTACGTTTAGAACATGCCTAAGAATGAAGGGAGAAACTTTACATACCTTAGTCGTGCCTTACGCTCGTCCAATCTCAATTCCCGTTTCGTCCAAAACTGCAAATGGTCACATTTACCAGTTACTATTCATGAGACTTAAAATTTCAATCTTAACCAATGCTTGCCTACCGAAATTTCGGCAGCACTTCCCCTAAAAATGCGACACCCCGAGAATACAACTCGGCTCAGGATAGCAACAACCAACCCAACAACAATACCAACAACAACTACAAAACACAATATAGACTAATTAGTCCTCCTTCCAACATAGTACAATAACTCTCATTTCGAACTTCGCATTTCCAACTCCATCTCAATATTTTCACCTTCATTATTAATCAAGGTCATTACAATACCATTTGGAAGCATATCATAACATTTCTACAATATCTACACAAGATATACACAAGATATACAAAACATGCAAACTTTCCATCAAAGCCATAATTTATCCAATTCTCCTAATCTTTAACATACAAGTTCATAACACATTTCCATCTTCCAAGTTCATCAACATTAATCATAATTTTCACCTTAACCACTTCATTTTCTTAATTTCATAAGATCATACTAAAACGACATACTTTCCGACAATAACTTAACAACAAATTCTTCATGTTAGCTTAACCCATTATTCTTCCATCTACTTCACAAAGCCATAACAACACAATTAACATATCAAACAAAATCAATTCATTTTCATCTCAACTCCATACCACACGGCCAACACCTACTTTCTCCAAGTTCCGTTAAATTCATTCAACTTTCATTTCCAATATAAATTCCACCATAACTACAACTAGAATACAACATAAAATTCAACTCACCTTAACTACATAAAAATACACATACACGGCCACATATATACATGCATGCCCACTTTGCAACTTTCATGTTTCCATAATTTCTACTCATTTCTACTTACTACAACATAGACAAACCTTCATAACATGAAAAGAACATAAGATTCTTACCTTTTCCCAACAAATTCTCCTTGCCCCCAAAGATAGTTTCTTGCCAAAACAATTGTACCACTTTGTAGAGAATCTTGAACTTGACAAGAATCCAAGAAAATTATAATCCTTGAATCAAAGTTGAAGGCTTGGAAAAATTTTTCTTTCCTTTTCTTTTCTTTCTTTCTTGGCCGTTTTTCTCCCTTGTTTTTGTTCTTGATTTTTACTTTGCTTTCTTGAATTCTCTGGATGATTCAAGGCTTCTTATATTAATTAGGCACATGATCATCACATGCCTAATTAATTCATGGGCTTGGCTAATCTATGGACCATGGCCGTCCACCTTATGTGGATTGGGCCTTCAATTTTTTTTTTCTTTTTGAGCCCAATTGTTGGCTAAATTTTGTAATTCATGAAACAAGTTTCCAAAATTCCAATTTTGTCCTTGGCCTTCCTCCGGATTTCCACACTAATATTTTTCCATGAACAACATACATATATAAGTTCAAATCCACATATGGCCTTATTCCTTACAAATCGTAATTATTTCGAGTTTTCCGAATATGCAAAAAAAAAAAAATACGGGGTATAACAATCACGAACAGATCTAAGAGTGGCCTGGATACATTATTCATCAAATTCATAAACACCGCCGGAGCATTTGTCAACCCAAATGACATTACCCGAAATTCATAATGGCCATATCTTGTTTTGAAGGCTGTTTTGGGAATATCTTCTTCTCTAACTCTCACTTGGTCATAACCTGACCTCAGGTCTATTTTGGAAAACCACTTGGCACCTGTAATTGGTCAAACAAATCATCGATTCTTGGTAGCGGATATTTATTCTTTATCGTCACCTTATTCAGCTGCCTATAATCAATACACATCCATAGGGAACCATCTTTATTTCTCACAAATAGGACAGGTGCTCCCCACGGTGATGAACTAGACCTAATAAACCCCTTCTCAAGCAAATCCTTCAGTTGTGCCTTTAGCTCTTTGAAGTCGGCGGGAGCCATTCGGTAAGGAGGAATAGAAATAGGCTTGGTGTCTGGTAGTACATCAATAGAAAAATCAATCTGTCTTTTCGGAGGAAGGCCTGGAAGTTCATCTGGAAATACATTCGGAAATTCGTTCATTACCGGGACAGATTGAAAAGTCGGCGGCTTTTCTTTGGTGTCATGAACTCGGACTAGGTGATAAATATATCCTCTAGCTATCATCTTCCTCGCCTTAAGGTAGGAGATAAACCTACCTCTAGGAGACGCTATATTACCTTTCCATTCCAGCACGGCCTCTACCGGAAATTGAAATCGAACTACTTTCATTCGGCAATCGACATTGGCATAACAAGAGGCCAACCAATCCATACCCATAATCACATCAAAATCTAGTATTTCCAGCTCAACTAGGTCAACTTTAGTCTGACGATCACATACCACAATTATACAATTTTTATATACTTGTCTAGCTGTCACGGGATCACCAACCGGGGTAGATACCTCAAAAGGCTTAATTGGCTCGGGTCTCACCCCAATACGACCAGCAATATAAGGAGTAATGTATAAACCTTATGAGAAAATATAGATAGTATACTTGTAACCACAGCCGGGGAGGACTCGAGATCCTGTCATCCGGCTAAAGCATAGATACGGGGCTGGGTGCCACCTGAACTGGACGCTCCCTCTCTGGTTCTACCTTGAACTACTGGGATCTGGGAAGTCTGCCCTATCGCGCACAGAAAAAGAACCAGCCGCTGATCCTTTGGGCTGATGTCACGACCCAACCCCGTAGGCCGTGACTAGTGCCCGATCTGGGCACTGAAACTCATTCTAGTATATGGCAGAAGCCAACAAGGCTTTATTCTAAATTTAGATAATTTCCAGAAAAATTTCGGCAGAGTTTCCTTTGTTTTACGGGCTATCCCAAATACCCTGCACGCAGAAAATACCAACAAAGGCCTCACAGGGCCAACAAAGCAACATCTAAATATATGCGGACCGGCCGCCGCGACGAAGGGGATCGCCCAAACACAACACATACACATATCTGTACAGAAAGATCCCAACCCACAAACATGTCTACAGACCTCTAAATGGACCAACAGAATCATATGGCGGGACAGGGCCCCGCCGTACCCATGAACGAGAATATACACATATAGAAGTGACAGACTGTACCAAAAGATGGCTCTGAATAAAAGAGCGCTCCAAATGGCGGAAAAGATATCCTAGACAGACGGATCGGCAAACCTGTCGTCAGTACCTGCGCGGCATGAAAACGCAGCCCCCGAGGAAAGGGGGTCAGTACGAAATATGTACTGAATATGTAAAGCCTGAGTTGCAGAAACAAAATCATAACTGGTATAGAATGTACAGAAAGTAAACAGAAAATACAAGGTATCAAATATATATTTTCAAAACATGCGGAGTGTGTACAGAAACATATGTCATATCAAATCTGGCCCCTGCCAAGGGACTCGGCAGACAGAACGTGGTCACCCTCCCGACGCTGGTGCCACAACACAGAAGAATCAGAATAGGGGCATAACCCCATAACACAATATGTCATATCAGATGGCCATAGTAAATCATATCAGAACAAACGTACATGGCACAACATACTCCACAAACCCATGTACGCGTATACCTGCCCCCTCACATCGAGGCACGGCGAACAATGCAGGGGATTACGCTTGAGAACATATCCTGGCCCGGGCTCAGTGTGGGAATCATTGGGGCATCCACGAATAGAGTAGTGAGAAACTAAATGCAGTTAAAATATCATAAATATTTTCAGAGACTCGATGAGGCATATTAATGACAAACACATCCAATGAAGTCGGACGGGATCATAATAAAAGCATTTCGGACATCATAATAAATTACAGAAGCATAACCTTCCTGAAGTCGTTCCGAGTGTCAAAATAATTTATCAGACTTAATAGAATATTTAAAACCATATTCGTTAGGTAATAAAAAGGGTAGTCGAAACGTTTCTTTCAAAAATCGTTCGAAAAGGAGACTTTAGTACATTAAGGGCAAAACCGGGAATAGCGGGCCCACCTCGGAACAAGCAAGGTGGTGGGCTCAAATTACGCCCTTTAAGCTTATGGGGTCACCTATAAAGGTTCTACGGACATTCTATAGCTTTTCAAGGAGTTTAGAGAAAGTTTGCATAATTTCAGGAAAGCATATCAAAATGGTTCAATTCTACTGAAGGAAAAACTGAGATTTTCTCTTGCGGATTCCGATGGCCAAGAAGGTCTTTTGAGGCCCGAATCCGATCCTAAAACACTTAGACATGCCAAAAGAAGGATCGGGGTAGCTTTACATACCTTTTGAGCTTTTTAAGCCTATCCAAGCTCACTCTCCGTTTCGTCGAAAATCTGCAAATGGTCACATTTACCAATTGTAGGTTATAGATGCTACAAGTTCAATTCAACTCTTATTTGTCTACCGAAATTTCGGCAGCACTTCCCCTATACATATAGCACCCCCGAGAATTCAACTCGGCCAAATCAATCAACAACAACCCAAACAACAACATCAACATCAACAAAGAACATTAAAAACACAATTATCCTTCAACTAGTCATTTTTCTCACAAGTTGACATAACCTTCATTCTAACCCAAACTTTCAAACTAACATCATTGATTTCACATCCATTATCACTCAAGATCATCACAATATAGATTTAGAGACATTTCATATCATTTTCCTTAAGTTATACACTCGATATACATAATATACAACTTTCCGCCATAGTCATAATTTATCCAAAACTCCTAATCTTTGGCATACGTATTCATAACATGTTTCCTTCTTCCAAGTTCATCAATACTTGTCATAATTAGCAACCTAATAACTTCATTTTCATAATGTCATAAAATCGTACTAAAACGACATAAGCTTCCATATTTCATTTCGATACAAACTTTTATCATTCTAACTTCATTTACATTACAAGAATCTCAATAACACAACTAACATACTAAACAAACTTAATCCATTCCATTCCAACTTCTACATAGTACACGGCCATATGCCCTTCTATCAACATCAACTAAATTCATGCAACTTTCAATTCCTATATGCATTTCACACAACCACAACTAAGATATAACATGAATTCTATACATTGTGGCTATACAACATATACATACTCACGGCCATATAGCTATAACACACACCCACTTTGCAAACTTCCATTTCTTCACACAATCAACTCATTTCTACATACTACAACACAAACAAGACTTCATAACACAATAATAAGGGATAAATTCTTACCTTTTTACTCAATCTTCTTCACTTGAATATAAGGTCAACTTGAAGGAACAAGACCTCTTTCTTCCAAACCAACTACACCAAGTTGAGAAGGGACCTAGAATTAGTAGGATTCCAACAAGAAAATAATTTTGGAGGCAAGATTTGGAGGGGGTAATTTTTCTATGCCAAACCCGAAATGGTCTCTAGTGTTGCTCTTGTTCTTGTTTTTCTTTCCTTGTCTTATTTTTCTCTTGAACCTTCTTAAGAGTTAAAGACTAATATTCACTAATTAGCACATGGGAAATATCTTAAAGGCATGGGTTTGGGCCATATCAAGAAATGGGCCTCATTGTGCTTCTTATTTTTGCAAGCCCAAATGGCTACAAATTTTATTTTTGCAATTCCCGAAACCAATTTCCGAAATTCCACGTTTTGCCCTTAGCCTTATCCCACACTTCCACGATAATATTCTTTCATACATAACTCTTATGTTCAACAAACTATCAAATTTAACCTTATATCTCAAGAATCCAATATTTATCGAATTTTTCCAAACGTGTGAAAACACGGGATATAACAGCTGAACCCCAACTCTACCACTTATCGAGGGGCAATCTCGCATCATATATCCAACCTGGCCACAGGAAAAACAAGCATTCGAACCTCGACGACACTGACCAGAATGAAACTTATCACACTGGCTACATCGCGGTACTGGTGGTCTCTGCTGGCTAAAATTACCCCCAAACTGAGAACCTGAGGCTCTCGAACTCTGACCCTGTCTTGGATGAATGGAGCGATCAAATCTCCTTCTTGAAAACTGAGGAGGTGCACTAGTTGCTGACCGGCCTGAATATCTGGAATGTGACTGCCTCGATCCCCGTCGATAGTCGCTACCGGCACCCATAAATCTGGCCCTCTTACTCTGCCCTCTATCAATATCGCGCTCACCCCTTTGCAGATGTTGCTGCTCTTCTAAATACTGGACGTGGTCCTGAATACCGGAAATATCCATCCCCTCCTGTAATGAAGCTGTCAAGCAATCTTTGAAAAAATGTGGCCCTAGGCCTCTCACGAACCTATGCACTCTATCTCCAATATCAGCCACCATGGTCAGAGCATATCTAGCCAATGAGTTAAAGTGAAGGCTATACTCCCAGGCACTCATATTTCCTTGCTTCAAATTTAAGAATTTATCCACTCTAGCCCGACGAACCTAGGGTGGCAAATAATGGGGGATGGAGGCATCTACAAATTCTTGCCAAACCGGGGGAGGTGCATTTTCTTTTCTTGAAGATATCCAATTATTATACCAAAGAATCGCCACATCCGGAGTCTATAAGATGCCAACTCCACAGATTCGGTTTCGGAGGCACGAATAATTTTCAACGTTCTCAACATCATCAATAAAACCTTGCGGGTCTTCATCCGTCTTTGACCCAAAAAACTCTAGAGGGTTTAAACTCATGAAATCCCGGGCTCGAGTGCTAGTCGCCCTGTCACCTGAACCTGCACTCTGCTGCTGTGCCTGAGTGGTAACTAACTATGTCAATAGAGGAATAACATCGGTCATTTGTTGACCCGAAGCAACCGGTGGAGGGACTGGAGGCATAAGAGCTGGAATTGAAGCCCCCTCTTGTTCTTCTATAATAGGTGGAGTATGAGAGGTGTTTGATGGAGCCTCATTATGTGATTCACCTTCTTCTACATTAGTTGGCGGCGCCCTTTAAATCCGCCTTTCTATCATAGCCTTGCCCTTCGGGGCGGCTGTAGTTTTTCTCTTTGGCGGCAGCACTGAAATCATAACGCACAATTAGGGAGGAGAAAATCTTATAACGTGGCTCTATCGTACGATCTAGTAAGGAGAAGAATGGTTATTTTTTCCTAAATGCCTTGCAGCCTCCTGTTTATAGATGTGGCGTGCAACACATCATAAACAAGTCTGTACTAGACACGGCTCGTAGACACTTCCTAGGACTGAACTGTTCTGATACCACTTTTGTCACGACCCAACGAGGGGCCATGACGGGTACCCGGAGCTAACTACCGAGTACCACTCATTCTAATACTCATCAAACTTATCCTACATACATTTATTGTCCTGACACATCTAATCATAATGAAACCCATTTTTCAATTTCAAGCATATCTGCCTTTATATACATAAGCCCTTCGGCTATCAAAATAATATATACATACAATGAGGGAAATCATGAGACCATTTCACCCACACATACGTATCTACGAGCCTCTACTAGAGTACTAGACATAAGGACGGGACAGGACCCCGCTGTGCCCAAATATGTACACAAAATAATAAATCAAATAGCACCTCCGGAATAATGGAGTGCTCTCGTAAATCTGCTGGTCAGCTCCTATGAATCTAGGTCGCCTCCCTGTCTACCTGTAGGCATGAACACAACGTCCAAAGAAAAGGACGTCAGTACGAAAATTGTACTGAGTATGTAAGGCATAAGCAATAACGACATATCAATAATTAAGGAGACATCATTTGGAGAACAACCTGTAACTGACTGTTACTTAAGAAGGAAATAATGCATGCTAACTTACTTCATAAACATAATCATGTCATGTATACATATACATATATAAGCTGCCCGACCATATAGGTACGGTATGATAATCATTAACCCGCATCCAGGACTCCTGCGTCTGGGGTAACCGTCTCATGCCGCCCACTAGTGGTGTCTGCCCATGCCATCTAGACATGGTGTATAAGCTGCCCGCCTTAGCGGTGTCTGCCCGGCCATATAGGCACGGTGTAATATCATCATCATGTACTCATCATAATGCATGCATAGGAACTCAATGATAACTATACTTTATCGAGGTGACATAAGGTCGTGAACCCCCGATTCCATTATGGAGTTTCATAAGCATTCTGCCTCACCTTGTAGGAATTAGCATATAAGGTGAGTGTAGCACAAAGAACGAATCAATTAATCATAATTAGGATTATTAGCTTGTAGAAGCATCATATCATGAACTTTAGAATCTTTAGACTTAAGCTCATCATCATCATTATCATACTCATAACGTATCTCTTATCTTTATCTCATATGAGGCTCTTCATGAACATAGGCTCATAATTTCCGGAAAGTAAGAAGGTCATGGAGAATAAGGGAAAATCATGCCACAAGATTCATGCCTTAGAAGGAAGGGACTAGCCTCACATACCTTTTCGTTTAGCTACTCTATCACTTGAACGTTCCTCTCCAATATTCACCTTTCTACCTTCAAGAGAGTTCATACTAATATTAGATAATCGATAACGTAAACACGCTTGAACTAAAGCTAGAGAAAATTGGGCAGCGTCTCCTTTATTTATACAACTTTCTCCATATCATATATCAACTCCCAATCATCAATGATAACATTCATAATATCTTTATCAATAACTTTTGTCAAGTTAATCATTATCCAACTCCCTCTCAAGGTCATCCATAATCATGATCATAATACAACATTACATTCATCCTCATCTAATGTTTATCCTATGTTCTTAACATCATTCATAACATAATTATAATCACAACATATCAAGAATCATGATTCATATTAATCTACTACTCAACAATGTCACTATTCTCATGTTTGTAACCCATTTTCTACTTCCTTCCATAATCCAAGTCAACCTCTCAATACTTTAAACAACATGGAATGATCATAAAAATTACCTTTGATTGAGTAGGAATGGGTTTTGGATAGCAATACTCCACTTGAGGAAAACCCTAGTTCCACTTCTAAAGGGATTTCTTGCCTTGGATGAACCCTAGTGAGCTTCTTGCACTTGATTCACTTGAATTTATGATATGAACCTTTGATTTCCTTTGTATTCTTGAAGATGAAATGTGTATAACCCTCTAGAAGTCTTGAGAGAGATGGAGAAGTGGAATGAATGAGAAAATAAGAGTGGGAACATGTATTTATACTTGCAACTTATTCAGCCTGTTGGGTATTATACGGACCACTTATACGGTCCATATAACATTTTACTGTCCGTATAAGTGTCTGTGGTTCACCATCAGGGAAAACATCTTCCTGTTGGGTGTTATACGGACCCATATACGGACCGTATAAGCGGTCGTACAACCCCATTTCTCAGAAATTATTTCCGTTGTTCGTTTGATCTCCAATCCTTATGGAACCTTCTTGACACTTGTTTAACACTTCATTACCAATCTAAGGAGCGTTATAACTCTTCTTTAAGACATCATCAAGTCGACATTAACCTGATACTTTACACATCCTTCTTCAAAATAAAACTTGTGCTCAACATTCTTTAACGAACTTTCTTCTCTTACTTCCAACATCTTTGGAATCTTAATTAAAATTGTTAAATAACCTTTCTTACTTATAGAAACATCGTGTACTCCTTACCCTGCGTTAGCCTATTTACTAGGCAACGACATGAAATTTTCCGAGGTGTAACAGTTAGCTTCTTGTTATGCTAATGTGGATTGTAGAACCAAAATGGTTCGATTCCAATTCCTAGGAGAACCAGTGCTTGAATGGAAAGGCAACACAGCGTCTCCAAGAGGTAGGTTTATTTCCTACCTCAAATCGAGGAAGATGATTGTAAAAGGCTATATTTATCATCTAGTTCGGGTTCATGATACTGAAGCAAAGCCACTGGCCCTTCCATTTGTCCCGGTTGTCAATGAGTTTTCGGATGTGTTTCCAGATGAACTTCTAGGTCTTCTAACGGAGCGGGACATTGATTTTACTATAGATGTGTTGCCGGACACCGAACCCATATCTATTCCTCCTTACAGAATGGCTCCTGCAGAAGTGAAGGAGCTAAAGGCACAGCTCAAGGATTTGCTCAAGAAGTGATTTATTAGACCCAGTTCATCACCATGGGGAGCACCTTTCTTGTTTGTGAGGAAGAAGGATGGTTCCTTGCGAATGTGTATTGATTATAGATAGTTGAACAAGGTGACAATAAAGAATAAATATCCGCTTCCAATAGTCGACGATTTGTTTGATCAATGGCAGGGTGCTAAGTGGTTTTCGAAGATAGATCTAAGATCAGGATATTACCAAGTGAGAGTCAAGGAAGAAGACATTCCGAAAACGTTCAGAACTAGATATGGTCATTATGAATTTCGGGTAATGTCATTTGGGTTGACTACCGCTCTAGCAGTGTTTATGAATTTGATGAATAATGTATTCAGACCTTTTCTGGATCTATTTGTGATCGTGTTCATCGATGATATTTTAGTATATTCTCAATCAGAAGCAGAGCATGCAGATCATTTACGTATTGTTCTTGAAATTCTTTGGACTCGTGAATTGTATGCCAAGTTTTCAAAATGTGAGTTCTGGTTGAATTCTGTGACTTTTCTGGGCCACATCATCTCAGCTGATGGCATTCGGGTTGATATTCATAAAATTGAGGATGTGAAGACTTGGCCAAGGCCCACAACGCCTACAGAAGTTTGTAACTTTCTGGGATTATCAAGCTATTACAGAAGGTTTGTGGAAGGATTTTCCTCTATTTCAGCACCATTGACGAAGCTAACTCAGAAATCAGCAAACTTTCAATGGATCGATGTTTGTGAGCGCAGTTTCCAAGAATTGAAAGATAGATTGACTTCATCCTCAGTTCTGACACTTCCAGAAGGATCAGAAGGCTATGTTGTTTATTGTGATGCCTCTAGTGTTGGGTTGGGTTGTGTGCTGGTGCAGCACGGTAAGGTTGTTGCCTATGTTTCTAGGCAGTTGCGGAAACATGAGAAGAATTATCCGACCCATGATCTTGAATTAGCTGCGGTTATTCATGCACTAAAGATATGGAGACATTATGTTACGACCCATCCCCGTAGGCCGTGACTAGTGCCCGAACTGGGCTCCCCTACGCGCTCATTTACCAAATTCAGCATACAGACGACTCGTATATAAATGAATATCAGACATGGCTCCACACTGGTGCCTACAACCATATATACTGCATAGAAGCCAGCAAGGCTATCATACTATACATAACGTACCAAAGCATACATACATGCGGCCGATAGGGCTGCCACGGCAGATGGGCCGCCCAAACGCAATTCACACAACGCGTCCAAACAAAATTGTACATTTCCCACGTCTATGTCTACAGACCTCTAGTACGGAACAACAGAATCAGATGGCGGGACAGGGCCCCGCCGTGCCCTGAATAAACATAAACATATACATCAGAAGAGTATGTACCCAAAACGTCGGCTCCGGAACAAAGGGAGCACTCCCAACAGCAAAAGGGAAATCCTACGCCGGGGGGTCACCAAAACGTGAATCTGTACCTGCGGGCATGAAACGCAGCCCCCGAAGAAAGGGGGTCAGTACGAAAGATGTACTGAGTATGCAAAGCATGAAGTACAGTAAACGAAGACATAACTGAAGTAAAATGTACAGAAGGTGAGCACAATAGCCAAAATACCAAAGTGTTGCATCTGACGTACAAATCATACATAAAAAAATTCCGGAAGACAAATACGGCAATCAAAATTTCCAAAATACTTTGCTTTCCTTTGAGGAACATTTCCGTCTCATACACACAGAAAATCAACACACAATTACCGCGGCCAAGAGTCCAGCGGTCACTATCACACATACCGCGACCAAGTGTCCAGCGGTTAGCATCCCAAACCCGACATACCGTGGTCAGGGGTCCAGCGGTCAATGTCGCAGATACCGCGGTCAGGGGTCCAGCGGTCAACATCACATAGTGCGGCATACCGCGGTCAGGGGTCCAGCGGTCAATGTCGCACACACCGCGGTCAGGGGTCCAGCGGTCAATACCACACAGTGCACACAATAATACAAGTGCCAACTTTATTACTTTCCAAACATAAGTCACACATGCCAGAATCATGCATCACACAAGAATCGTATATCAGGAAAAATACAGAAGGTAAATATCTTATCCAGAATATCAGAATACTTACTTTTATATCATACAAAAATAGCTCAAGTGAGACAAACGAAGGAAGTTTCGGAACTTATGGGCCCACCTCGGGTCAAGTCGAGGTGGCGGATATAAATTACAACATTGGACTTTATGGAGTCATCCATGAAGGTTTCAAAGCAATCCGAATACGCTTGTGGAAGTTATGGATGTTTAGACACTTTTCCAACAAAACATAAGAATTATAGTTCAATTACATTGAACGAATAGTATTCAAAATCAAACTCGGGTTTCGATGGACATAATTGTTCCCGAGGCTCAAGTCTTGACCTAGTATACATAGGACATGCCAAAAGAAGGAAAGAGTGAGCTTTACATACCTCGTACGCACTCCAAGCTAACTCAACTCAAGTTAATCCAACCTACGCCTCGGGCTCCCCAAGGTCTACAAATACGTCAACGAGTATTACACATTAGCCATCGGCACTAGGCAATTTATTCCAAACTAACACTTAATTCTATAGTAATTTGGGCAGCATTTCCCCTTTAAATAGGCCTATCCGAATTTCCAACTGCTCTCCTGTTGACACAGAAATACCAACAATAACATATGGACACAACCATATCTTCAATTCTTTTATTTCAACAAGAACAACAACATATCAAAACAACCCCCAACTATAACATAACGATGCCCGAAATTCTAACGAACACTTACAACACACCAACCAGCCTATATACACTTCTTACACCTTATTTCATGCAATCTTTTCAGCAAATTTCAGGGAAATACAACAGCAGCCACACGACACCACATCATCTATTCAAATGCAAGTAAACCACATTATTATCTCTATAATCCTTACAACAACCCACAACAATTTTAACTCCAACTCTAACCATTAAATTCCTTCATTATCATCACATAATCCATGATTACAACAACCAAAATATTAATTCAAATCAGTCCATCAAATTTCAATTAAAAACAGCCCCTACGGCATTCAACAACATTTCAACAACATTCCAACATGCGTGCAATTCATGTTACCAAGTTACAACTATGCTTCAACATCAAGATACATAATTTCATGGCTTCAACCATGCTTCAACATTAACACACATAATTTCACACATACAATTTACATTTGCATATTCCCTACACGTCCAACTTCATCATCAAACACCTAGAAAAATGATCAACTCTTACCTTGACAAGTTGGCTTTTCCACTTAGC
This sequence comes from Lycium barbarum, assembly GCF_019175385.1. Lineage (NCBI taxonomy): Eukaryota > Viridiplantae > Streptophyta > Magnoliopsida > Solanales > Solanaceae > Lycium > Lycium barbarum. The sequence goes on along the minus strand of NC_083345.1, from coordinate 53,516,645 downwards.
TAGAATTTGTGAAATGAACTAATACTTGTTCTTGTTGCTCCAAATGAATTCTCCACGTTATTATCACCTTCCTAAGGGCTGAAATACCTAGAAAATCTGATTTTTGAATCAACAAATTTGAGCTCCAATTTTCTAGCCATGGCCGAATGCCATGGCTTATGCTCTCTCTCTCTCTAGCTTGTATATCAACGTTTCCTTCACGTATACACCATATTAAACCTTTAATCCAAATTAATAACATGAGTAGGAGGTTGAAATTACCTTTAGAAATCAGAATCTTCAAGAATCGTGTTCCTCTTTCCAGCTACTTGCTTAACAACACAAAGAAAACTTAGGCTACAACTTCTCTTTAACTAATATCATGTCAAGGGTCTAGGATTTAGCTTATATGATGGCTCAATTAGAAAGGGGGTTTGGGAGAGAAAATAAGGGTTCTTGGATCTGTTTTAGGTCGTGTGAAGTGATATAGGGAAAAGTGGTGACTTATATATTGAGTTTAATGGGCCTCATGGGCCGAAATATGAGTGTTTGGGTCGGGTCCAAACTTGCTGCCCTGCCAGCCCAAATTGCATCGTCCATATGTCCTTATCCAAATAAAATTTTGATGAGCAGTTTGTTGCGTTGGAAACTAGACTCGATGTACTTCATTTTAGGCTTTTGAAACACCTTAAAACTCCTCATATACTAGGAGATATGTCTCCAACAATATGGGCTAAAAATCTGGTCCGAGATTTTACTGAAGTTGTCCCGATTCATTTCGTTTAACTTCTTATCCTCTTCCAACCTCATGTAACCTCTTATACATACATATACACACTCATATACATCCATAAAAATCCATATACGCATATCGAAGGGTCCGGAGAATCACAATAACCTTAAACATAACTAGAGAACTCACAAAGCTTCGACGAAACTCCAATCGCAAAAGTATATTCATATCTTTTGTCCATCTTCTATATCATTACTAATAATCTCAAATACTTTAAAAGGTCACTCACATTACCTCATATACATACTCATAACGCGATTTCAAATCCTTTAGGTTACCATGTCACCTCGGGATACTTAAGGCAACCATATATATAACGATATTCTTATTAACTCGATTAACTTTCCTTGAACCTTCTTAACTCATTCTTTCTTGTTTTACTTCAAGTAGCACGGATTATTATGGAGTGTAACACATTATTTGTATGGTGTACATGTTGATATATATATATATATATATACAGATCACAAAAGTCTCCAGTACATTTTCAAGCAAAAGGAGTTGAATCTACGGCAGAGGCGATGGCTAGAGCTATTAAAGGACTATGATGTGAGTATCTTATATCATCCTGGGAAAGAAAATGTGGTAGTCGACGCTCTTAGCTGTAAATCCATGGGTAGTCTATGTGACGTTCGACCGGAGCAGAAAGAATTAGTCCGCGAGCCCCACCATTGAGCTAGCCTAGGAGTCCGCTTAATGGACTCGGGCAATGCAGGAGTTACGGTACATAATCTATCTGTTTCATCCCTAGATATGGAAGTGAAAAAGCGCCAATATGAAGATCTCAAGTTGAGTCATTACAAGGATGCACTTCCTCAGAAAACAAAAGTCACCATTCGAGATTTCTGCAGATGGGGTTCTTAGGTATCGAAACAGGTTATGTGTCCCGGATGTTGCAGGATTACATTGATAGATTCTGGAAGAAGCATATTACTACTGTTATTCCATTCATCCAGGAGCGACAAAGATGTACCATGATCTCAAGATAATGTATTGGTGGGACGGAATGAAGAAGGATATAGCAGAATTTGTAGCTCAATGCCCAAACTATCAACAAGTGAAAATTGAGCTTCAGAAGCCAGGAGGATTGTTGCAGGCTATGGAAATTCCGAACCGAAAATAGGAAGTGATCAACATAGATTTTATCGTAGGTTTACCTCGTTCTCAGTGTAAGTATGATTCCATATGGGTAATTATCGACAGACTCACGAAGTCAGCTCATTTTCTTCCAGTCAGGACTACATACTCAGCAGAATATTATGCAAGACTGTATTTGAAAGAGGTAGTGCGTATTCATACTGTCCCTGTATATATCATTACAAATAGAGAAGCACAATTTACAGCTAAATTCTGGAAGTCCTTTCAAGAAGGCTTGGTTACTCAAGTGAGACTTAGCACCGCATTCCATCCACAAACTGATGGACAAGCTGAACGCGCTATTCAGACCTTGGAAGATATGTGGCGGGCATGTGTACTAGATTTTGGAGGTAATTGGGATGATCATTTGCCACGTATTGAATTTGCATATAACAACAGTTATCATTCCAGTATCCAGATAGCCCCGTATGAAGCTCTATATGGAAGGAAGTGTAAATCACCAATTGAATGGTTTGAAGTACGAGAGGCACAACTCATAGGTCCTGAATTGATTCAACAAGCAGTGGAAAAGATCAAGCTTATTTGAGACCGGTTATTGATAGCCCAGGGTTGCCAGAAGTCTTATGCGAACAATTGTCGATGAGACTTGGAATTTCAGGTTAATGATTGGGTATTCCTAAAGGTGTCGCTGATAAAAGGTGTGATGAGATTCAGAAAGAAGGATAAGCTTAGTCCCCGGTATATTGGGCCTTACAAAATTGTGCGCAAGGTAGGCCAAGTGGCTTATGGACTAGATCTACCTCCAGAACTTAAGTTAGCTCATTCAGTTTTCCATGTGTCGATGCTCCGTAAGTGTGTTGGAGATCTTTCCAGAATCGTACCTGTAGATGATGTCCAAATTACTGAGAAATTGGCTTATGAAGAAGTACCCATTGCCATATTAGATAGGCAAGTGCGGAAGCTCAGAACTAAAGATGTAGCCTCAGTTAAGGTCTTGTGGAGAAGCAATAATAGAGAAAACATGACTTGAGAAGCAGAAGAAGACATGAAGTCCATATATCCGCATTTGTTTTCCACCCCCAGAAGAGATTCAATATGAGACATCATTGCCTTAAGGTATATAATACTTTCTTTAGATGATTTTGGTCGTGTGTGGCCATGTTTTCTTGCTGTCGTTGTTGTAGCCCTGTGAGGCGATGTTATTTTGGGTTGTTGTGATAGGATGGTAGTGCCATATTACAGGGGAAACTCTGGCAAAATATTTGTAGAATCCCCGAGAGTATAACATTCGAGGATGAACGTTCTTAAGGGGGGGGCGGGGGGAGGGGGGGGGGGGGGGAGGGGAGAGTGTTGCACCTCAGAAATTTCATGTCGTTGTGCTGTAAATAGAATAGCGTGAACTTAAGGTGAACATGAAGTTCTTATGACATTAAGAAGAGTATGTGGTAGCTTCAAAGTGTATACGATAAGATTTTGAAGTTATATGAACCGGTGAAACTAAGTTCGTTGAGGAGAAGTGGAGTACAAGTCGTGTTTTGGAAAGGTTTAGCAAACTATCGAGTTAAGGATTATTTAGTAATGTCATGAGGAGAATTTATAAGGCTCCTTATATGGTTAATGAAGTATTAAACAAGTGTTAATAAGGTTCCATAAGGATTGGAGATCAAACGAATCAATGAGAACAATTTCGGGAAGATGGTGAGTTATACGACCAATTATACGGTCCGTATAACTTTATACGGTCCGTATAATAGTCACAGTGAAGGGTTATCACTGAAGAGATCATACAGTCACTTATACGGACCGTATAAAAAATTATACGGAGCGTATAAGTGTCTGTATAATCCATTACGGGCAGCTTCTATTTTTTTTTATATAAAGAGGACCCAAGTTCTAATTTCTCATTTCTCATCTTCTCCATCACTCTTGAAACCTCTAGAATATTCCATACACCATATTAACACTTATCCAAGAGAAATCAAAGATTAAACACCAAGAATTAGTAGAATCAAGTGTGTGCGCTCACTAGGGTTAATAGAAGTCAAAGTTTCCTTTGGAAGTGAAGTTGGAGGTTTTCTCAAGTGAAGTATCTTCATCCAAAGATCATTCCTATATAATCAAAGATGAGTTTTACATCTATTTCATGTTATTAAAAGTATTAAGTGGTTGAAAGACTTGGATTAGAGAAGAAAGTAGAATATGAAGCCCAAATGTGGAAATAATGACACTCTTGAATAGTAACTTGACTTGAATCATAGTTCTTGATACTCCATGAGTATAATCTTGTTGTGAAGGATACAAATGACGTTAAAGAAGTATTATTTGGGAATGAAAATGGTGTTATGTCCTAGCTATGGCTATGAATGACCTTGAAAAGGCGTTTTGAGAATTGAACAATGTTTAACGTAAAGAAGTTTATTGATTATGATATGATGGGCGTGCTAGTGATGTTTGGGAGTTGTTCATTATATGGAGGAAGTTATGGAAACAAAGGAAATGCTACCCAATTTTTGTTAGCTCTTAATCGTTTTAGTTGAGACTTAAGTATACTTCCAATTATCTAATTTTGGTACGAATTCTCTTGAATGTAGAATCGTGAGCCTGAAAGGAAAGCGTTTAGCTGATAAAGTTAAAGAGACGGAAAGGTATGTAAGGCTGGCCCCCTTCTTTCAAAGGCATGACTTCTATATTATGATTTCTTCTTTATATTTCCATGATCTTCTTACATCCCAAAAGATGAAAGTTAAAGATTCTTAAGAGCTTCTTATGAGATAGAGATGAGATATGTTCTATGATAATGATGATGATAATGATGCTATCATGAGCTTGATAATCCTATCTTTATGATTTTATTGATGTTATTTCTTGTTGTTGTCTCACCTCTTGATATTAGTTCTTTCAAGGTAAGGCATAGCGATCATGATTATTCCATAATATAATCGAGGTTATCAACCCTACGTCACTCCGATAGAGTTATAACTTTCACTTGAGCTCTCATGCATGCTTTACACTATGTATATGTTTAATTACACCGCGCCTATTTGGCCGGGCAGTCACCACTACGATGGGCGTAGTGGGCAGCTATGGTGATGATTACACCGTGCCTATATGGCCGGGCAGACACCACTAGTGGGCGGTTTGAGATGTTTACCCCGGACGCGGGAGGCCCAGATGCGGGCTAATGATGATCACACCATACCTATATGGTCGGGCAGCTTATATATATATATATATATATATATATATATATATATATATATATATATATATATATATATATATATAATATGATGTTTTTTATATAGAAGCTAGCATGCATGATTCCGCCTTAAGAGGCAATCAGTTACAGGTTATCCTTCTACTTTACGTTCTCTCATTTCCTTCTTATGTTTGATATGCATGCCTTACATACTCAGTACATTGTTCGTACTGACGTCCTTTTATTTTATGGAGGTTGTGTTTATGCCCACAGGTAGACAGGGAGACGGCGCAGATGCTTAGGAGCTTGCTTAGCAGATTTGCAGGAGCACTCCACTACTCCGGAGTTGCCGCTTATTGGTATACTCTTTTGTGCACATATTTGGGGCATGGCGGGGTCCTGTACCATCCTTATGATTTCAGTACTCCAGTTAGAGGCTCGTAGGTACATATGTGTGGGTAGTAGATGTCCCCTGATCTTCGTAGTGTATATCATGTATATCATTTTGTAGCCACGTGGGCTTGTACATACATGTTTATTTTGAGGAGTAATTGAGGTTCGTTTCATTATAAGCTTGTGTTGGGATTGGTGTATGTTTAGGTTGAGTTTGACGATAAGTCTGATGGGTGGTGCTCGGTAGTCAGCTCCGGGTACCCGTCATGGCTCTCTAGTTGGGTTGTCACAATGATAGCATGGGAGGACAGATTGGAGATGGATGAGCAGTGAAGTGGCCAAATGAGTAAAGGAAGGTTATGCTTGCAAAAGAGGTCACTTCATAAATTCAAAGACTTTCATCTCCAAAGGAATACTAGCCAAACAAGGCCCTTATTTCATTAAGGGTAGTTATGTAATAGTCAATAGTCTTCTTTTTCATTTCTAGTATAAATAGTAGGTCTTTTATTTCCTAGAGGGAGTTTTTGTTGAATAATGATGTTGAATACTCTTGTGAGAGTTATGAGTGCTTGGAAAAGCCATTGTTAAACCATTATTGGAAAAGGGGGTTCTTGGGAATTCAATTCCCTTGAGGTCCACTTCATAGGTTTAGGTGCTTTTATTTGATATTCATTTGAGGTCCTTTAGTTTAATATACTTTAGGGCTTTGATTTCAATCTTTGTGTCTACCTTTTATCCTTTACTTTATTGTTGTTATTTTCTTGTTTCCGCTATCCGTTATTTATCACGATTTCTTAACTTGACTAGTGTAAGGACATCACATGAACTCATGAATATGAATATGAATATACATAAAAGCGGAAGGAAAAGCATCTAGTAAAAACGTTTGAGTAAATCTCATTAAGTGGGAAGTTTTAACCAAAATAGACATAACCATAACAATCATATGAGACTACAATGTAAGACTTTCAAAATACAAACATGACATAAGTATGATGTCTATGAAGTCTCAGAAATATATACGAGGAAACGAAATGCCAGGACAATGTTAGAGTTTGCCTTGAATTTCCTACCTTATTTGGATTCTACCATAATTGTGTTTTACTTTAAAAAGTTTTTCTGGGTGGAAAAGGTTTTCTTTGTGGAAAAGGATTCTACCATATTTATTCCTTTTCTTGTAGAAGAAGATTTAGACTTATATAAATAGAAGATTTAGACTTCTCATTCATTACACAATATCATCCACAATGTAGTCCTCGAGAGAGTTTTGTTTAGGGGGAGATTTTTTCTCTCAATAGGTTTTATGCTTTTATATTAGTTTTCATATGTAGATCAATTGATCAAACCATATTAGAATATTATATCTCTTTTAGTATATTTTTCTTTGTCGTCTGATTTATTGCCGTCAAGGTTTGCAATCAATAGCTTCCGCATGACGCCCTGATTATTTTGATCCCAACAAGTGGTATCAGAGCCGATGGTTCAACCAATGGTTTAGCGGGTTGAAGACAGGTTCAAGACGTGTTCAGATCAAGCTGCAATCAATTTCTCGATAATGAAGATTTTGTCTAGAGTACTACATGTGGTGATGAACTTTCAACCATATTTTCAACATCCCTGCAGCTGCATCTTAAAAAATAAAGAAAAATATTTTTAAACCATTATATTTTTAACCATGGCAAGCAGCAGTGATGAAGATTATGTGAAGATGGAGAATCAAGATTAAATTGCTAGAAAATTCAGGCCAAGAGGAGATTTGTTAGGGTTTGCCCTGAATTTCCTATCTTATTTTGATTCTACTTACTTCAAAAAGGATTTCTGGGTGGAAAAGGTTTTCTTTGTGGAAAAGGATTCTAGCATATTTATTCCTTTTCTTGTAGGAGAAGATTTAGACTTCTTTAAATAGAAGATTTGTTCTTCTCATCCATAACACAATATCATCCACAATGTAGTCCTCGAGAGAGTTTTGTTTAGGGGGAGATTTTTTCTCTCAATAGGTTTTATGTTTTATATTAGTTTTTCATATGTAGATCAATTGATCAAACCATATTAGTGCCCCGACAAAAAAGGACATAAGTACATGTGGAATAGTACTCATATGATGAGATAAACCTGAATAGAAAGGGAAATAAGAGGAGATGATATAAGTAATATCCTTTCAACATCAACAATTAAAATTTGTTTGAAACTTTCAAGTAAATATAGTATTCTTTGTGTGGGAGTTCGTTTCTGTAAACAAAATAACTTAAGCTTGATCATACATATAATTTTTGGTGGCAGCTCCTAGTTAGTGACATACTACGTACTAAGTCACCATGTATACGGCATGGCGTTCGATCAAAGCCCGATTGGCTAAGCCGTCTTACCACGGTTATCTTGTGGCTCGTCGTGTATGTATATAACATCATGACAATTTCAATCAAGAGAGACTTTCTAGTCGCCTCTATCAACTTTACGAGCATAATCTTACATTGGCAAGTGTAGCTTCGGGTATCTGACCCTCTTTCAAATACCTTCTCAGTTTCTAAGAGTGCTCCCCTAAATATATGCTCCATCCATTTTAATTTGTTTATCAGAAGAAGGCTTTTGATTCTTGTGGTCTTAAATTAAATATATGTAGAATGTACAAAAATGCCCTTTAATCTTGTGATTTTAAACATGTCATGTGAAAAGTTGAAATTAAAGAGTTGTCAAAAAAGGAAAGAGACATTCTTTGTAAACTGATTAAAAGGGAAAGTCAAAACAAACAAATTAAATTGAAATAGAGGGAGTACCATATAGTATGGCACCTTGGCCCTTTCATAAAGTTTTGGAACGTTTGATCCTTTTCATAAAATTGTGCACCTTTGGCCCGTTTGTCTTTGGCCCCTAGAGTTCTCTACATTTTAAAACATGTAGCAATTTTTAGTGGAAAGCTCATAAACTCACATATGATCAATTAAGAATCAAGTATCGTAATTATATATATATATATGAGAGCATAATAGGAAAACTCATAAAATAACACTCGTTTCTCATTTCATGAACCTTTACACTTGACATTTTGAAAGCCATAGAATTTAAAATTTTCATGGAAAACCTAAGCATTATAAACACTTGACATTTTGAAAGCCATAGAATTTAAAATTTTCATGGAAAACCTAAGCATTATAAATATGTAACAGCTCATAGATTTGGATAGGTTTGAACTCATTAAATGCTTTGGTAAGACCCGAACCTTGAAAATTAAGGTGTATACAGATGGGAAATTCAAGATCTAAGCATGTATCAAATTAACAAAAAGAATAGAGTTGAAAATAATCGAAAGAAAGAAAGTTGGAAAATCTGGGTCGAGATGCTGAATGCATGCTCAACATGCGGGCCACATGTCCAACCACATGTGGTGTAATAATCCAATTTTTTAAACAAGGGTTTAGTTGGTAATTTTAGCTAAAAGGAATTTAAAGGAAAAGAAATTTGTAATTAGAATTAAAGAGAAAATAGAAAAAAGAAGCAATTTAGTGGGCCAAGCCCAAAAAGGAAAAGGAAAAAAAAAATATATATATGTATTCAAAATAGAGGGGTTTCCTGAATAGTGGCGGCACAAAATTTATAGGAGAACAAGCAGGGGTGGTTATTCAATTCTTACGGTGGCTTGAAAGTTTGAGAAGTTTACGGTGAATAGCTTTGCTTCCTAATAGCTGAACGAAATTGGCTATCCATTTAAATCAAAATTTCAGAAGCCTAACAAGCAGGTATCTTCCTATACATATTCTACGGGATTAGTATATTGAATTGGAGAACCATTATATCTTATAATGATTTGTCAATGATTGAGAGTTAGTGGAATTAGAGAAAGAGTATGATTTTTTTTCTAAAAAGCTACTGTGCAAACCCATTCTTTTACTACTGATACAGTTCTATTCCTACCAACTTCTCAATTAGAGTACATAATTATTGCTATGATGATGACTTGGAAACATAATGATTAGGTAATGATGGGTGAATGTTTTGGTTAGATCAAAAGTTAATGCTACAGGAGAAATCATTATGTAAATATGCAAAGCACTCTTCAAACCTACATTAAGGGCTAATTTTCTATTCTTTATTTTTAATACCTTATAACCAGTATGTTGGGAATGAAATATTAATACAGTGATAAGTACACAACACATTGAGGGCTGATTGATATATCGGGATTTAGCTCTAACTTTGGAAGTTAGGAATATTGAGATTTGATCCCGACTAGCATAATTGACATTATTAATCAATATTTTTGCATAGATTGAGGCCATTGGAGGCTGTTTGGTTGGTGTTCTAGATGTTGCAAGGTTGAGGAACTTGTCGTTAGCGAGGTAAGTGAGACTTTAAGCTTTGGGTACTTGCTTTTCAAAACCCGTTTTAAAAATATGTTTTGTCTGCCTGGTCCATGTGTTGGGGCGAGCATGTGCTTGGCAGAATCGGTGGTCCTCAAGGCCAACCGCATATACTTTATTTTCTAATAATCCAAAAATCTCTTTATAAATTATTTTATGATGTGATATAGCTGTGAGCCATGATATTGGGGCATTGTGTATGCTTCCCTTAGCATTGTGTATGCTTCTTGATTATATTGGGGCATTGTGTATGCTTCTTGATGATATTGGGGCATTGTGTATGCTTCCCTTAGCATTGTGTATGCTTCCTGACATATTTGGCACATTGTGTATGTTGCCGTGGATTCATAGTTTTGACTAATTCTTTAACTACCACTTATGACGGTTCGTAGTGTAAATTGTGTTGAGATATATAATATATTTGATAAACAGTGGTTTAGACCTTGGTTGCTATTATATAATGATATATTTATGTGCATAATATTTTTGTGCTTGTGGTGTGTTTGTATTTTCTAACGCTTGTTCCAAGGGTATTTGAAGTGGCGGGTCGAGGATCTTACTGGGTTATATTTATGTATAACTCACTCCTTACTTGCATGTCCATGCAGATACTGTCGTTGGGAATGAGGCTGGTAATTGAAGATTTTGTGAGTGGATTCTGTTGATGAGGTGAGCCACCGCATTGTTCGTGGAGGCAGCCATTTCAGCTTTATCTAGTTTATTTCTAGTTATTTCTTTTATTTTGGGTTTACATGCCCGACACTCAAACTCATGTAACTCTGTTAGATGCTCCATGGTCTTAGCATGGAATGTGGGCTAGAGATTCTTTTTATCTTAGCGTTGGTTTGATTTCATAAATCGATTATGGATTTGGTTGGAAATTATTTCGCATTTTTATCATTAATAACGTTGTTGGACCTGCACTTATTTTCTTTTAGTGCTTTCGTAAATAGTTAAGCTTTGAAAATGTGGTTCGCCTGGCCGGTGATATGTGCTGGGTGCCAATCACGTCTAGGAGGTATTTTGGGACGTGACAAAATTGGTATCAGAGCCTAGGCTTTAAGTCCCGGGTCATGGAGCAGTGTTTAGTAGAATCTTGTTCATGGGTATGTAGGCGCCCATACTTATGACCTTGAGGATACTGGACATCTAGGAAGTTTTCCCTTCTTTCATTCCTTGTTCGTGCGTGAGTTGAATCAAGTTTAACCTTGTAATATTTATTTTGCAGATGGCTAAGAAACGCGCATCTTCATCTGCCAAACGTGGTGCTGGACAGAGTGCTACCCGCGGTGGTAGACAAGCTAGTGTTTATCAGACTAGAGCTCAGACTAGGACCCAGGCCACTCCTCAACCTGAAGTTGTGAATGGGGGTCAGCCCCGAGTTGCGTCAGAGCAAGTGCAGGAACAAGTGGTTCAGAACACCCCACCGGCACCAGCTGCTGCCCCTACTATTGCTATGCCCGCAGATGTGGTGACTAGATTATTGAATGTGTTGGAGGCATTGGCGCCTAATCATGGTGGAATTCCAGGTCCTCAGGCTACTTCACAAGCACAAGCTCAAGTTCAGTTGAATGTTGCAGCTAATCAGACGCCTCAGTTGGTCCCTCAACAGGTTGTCCAGTCTGCCGGGCAATCTAAGGAGTTTAAGAATTTCATGGATCTTAAGCCATCAGAGTTTGATGTTTCACCAACTTCTATTGAACCTCAGAAGTTCATTGATCGTTGTGAAAAAATATTGACTACGTTGGGGCTGAAAGAGACTCGTGGTGTGGAATTTGCCACTTTCTTATTCTCAGGCTCTGCAGAGTCTTGGTGGATTTCAATTAAGAGAGGTAGGCCAGCAGGGTTACCACCTATTACTTGGTCAGAATTTTTAGCATTGTTTAAGGACAGGTTTATTCCATTAAGCAAGCAAGATAACATGAGACGTCAGTTCAATAATCTGCGGCAGGGAACTATGACTGTTACAGAATATGAGGCCAAGTTTACAGATTTATCCAGGTATGTACCTTATTTGGTAGAGGATCCGAGAGAGAAGGTGAGATGATTTGAGGATGGACTTGAGCATCGCTATCGTGTACGAAATGTGCGATATGGTATTCAGATGTAGTTGACACTGCTCTTCGTTACGAGTCCTATCTAGAGATGGACAAAGTTGAGCGTGAAAGCAAAAAGCCACGTAACACAGGTGGGTTTAGTGGTGCTCCATCTGGGGGCAAGAGTGGTTTTTATCGTGGGCAGTCTAGATCTACTCAGTCAGAATCAGTGGTGCAGTCTTCTAGTGGTTATTCCGCTAGACAGGGCCAGCAGCAGATGCAGAGGAAGGGTAATAGCTCATATCAGTTAGGTTATCATCCGAGGTGTTCTAACTGTGGTAGAAATCACAGTGGTCATTGCTTTGGGGGTAGATGAGGCTTGTTTTACTTGTGGTGAAAAAGGGCATATTGCTAAATACTGTCCTAAAGGAAATTCTGGTGCTAGTCGAGCTACTACACAGCCGCAGGGAACTACTACAGCTACACAGGGTCATATTCAGTCAGCTAGGACCGCTCCACAGGGTGCTCGTAGACAGGGTCGACAGGGTGCACAGGTTGCTCAGGGAGGGGGTGGACCGCCGAGATTCTTTGCTATGACCAGACAGGATATCTAGGCATCTAATGCAGTAGTCACAAGTATTATTACTATTGGTTCTCATGGTGCATATGCTCTTATTGATCCTGGTTCTACGTATTCGTATGTATCTCCTTCTTTTGCTATATTCTTAGAACGGGGAGTTGAGTCTATTAATGTGCCGTATGTGGTAGAAACCCTAGGGGGGGAGTATATTAGTTGATAGAGTTTATAGAGATTGTGTGATATCTGTTCAGGGCAAGGACACCGTAGTTGATCTATGTGTGTTACTGATGTCCGCTTTTGATGTGATTATGGGCATGGATTGGTTGGCATCATGTTATGCATCGGTTGATTGCTATGCTAAGCTTATACATTTTAATTTTCCTGGAGAAACTTTAGTGTGGAAAGGCAGGACTCCTGTAACTCAAGGAAAAATAATATCTTATGTAAAGGCACGCCGAATGATTAATCATGGGTGTTTGGGTTTTATTGCACCGTTCATGATACTCGAGCGGAGAATGTTACTATTGATAGTGTTCCTGTTGTTCGCGAATTTGCGGATGTTTTTCCTGAAGATTTACCCGGCCTACCCCCGATGAGAGAAATCGAGTTCAGCATTGATTTAGTTCCAGGGACTCAACCTATCTCTATTCCTCCATATCGTATGGCTCCAGCCGAGTTGAGAGAACTGAAGGCTCAACTCCAAGAGCTACTTGATAAGGGGTTCATTAGGCCTAGTGTATCGCCTTGGGGTGCACCTGTGTTATTTGTGAAGAAGAAAGATGGCACGATGAGAATGTGCATTGACTACAGGCAACTGAACAAGGCGACTATCAAGAATAAGTATCCATTGCCTCGTATTGATGATTTGTTTGATCAACTGCAGGGTGCTACTCATTTTTCCAAAATCGACTTGAGATCAGGTTATGATCAGCTGAGAATCAAGACTGAGGACATCTCCAAGACAGCTTTTCGGACAAGATATGGGCACTTCGAATTTTTGACGATGTCATTCGGGCTGACTAATGCCCCCGCAGCATTTATGGACCTCATGAACAGGGTATTCAAGCCATACTTAGACCATTTTGTGATTGTGTTCATTGATGATATTTTTGTCTACTCTCGGAGTGAGGCTGAGCATGGACAACACTTGAGAATTGTGCTACAGACACTTAAGGAATGAAAACTTTATGCCAAGTTCTCAAAATGTGAGTTCTGGTTGAGCATAGTTTCCTTTATAGGACACGTGGTGTCCCGAGATGGGATTCAAGTTGATCCAAAGAAAATTGAAGCAGTTCGATATTGGCCTCAACCCACTACTCCCACAGACATACGCAGCTTCATGGGACTAGCTGGTTATTACAGAAGGTTTGTGGAGGGTTTCTCGAAGATAGATGCTCCATTGACACATTTAACTCAGAAAGGTGTGGTATTCCAGTGGTCAGATGAATGTTCAGAAAGCTTTCAGAAATTAAAGACCGTATTGACTACGGCTTCGATTCTGACCTTACCTACTGATGAGAGTGGTTTCACCATTTATTGTGATGCATCTTGAGTCGGGTTGGGTTGTGTCTTGATGCAGAATGGTAAAGTGGTAGCTTATGTGTCTCGACAGATAAAAAAACATGAGAAGAATTTGTCACGACCCAGCTAGGGGCCGCGACGGGTGCCCGGGGCTAACCACCGAGCACCGCTCGTACTATTACTTCTTAGACTCATTCAACAATCATTTATCGATTTCATGCTCATTTTACAAAAGAAACTGCTTTTCGTTACAAAACATAATGCTTTTATACAATAACATAATCAATATATTTACACAATATCCATGTCGTGAAATCACATAACCCACATTGAGTATCTACGAGCCTCTATTGGATTACACATACAACTGTACACAAACGATTCATCTTGAGCACCTCCGGAACAAGGGAGTGCTTTCAGTTAGCTAACAGCTTCTAAGAGTCCGGAGCAAGACGTCAGTACGAACATTGTACAGAGTATGTAAGGCAGGAATGAAATGAACAATGTCATAGAAACATCATGAATCATAAGAAAAGATATAACCTGCTTGAGTGTTATAAGCAACATACTTTTTACATATATCATATTTTACATCATCATAGTATATTATGAACGTTTATGAGTATCGTGCCTCGCTTTGAAGGAAATAGAGCATAAGGCGAGTGTTAACAAAGATAACATCATTAGCCTTATAGGAACATCATGCCACATTTTCTTAAATCGCTATACTCTAGCTCATTATCATCACCATCATATTCATATGTAATTCAATATATTGAAGGACTCATAGGCTTCGTTTTGTAGAAGGATTATATAAGACTTGAAGGATTCATGCCTTTTGAAAGAAAAGATAAGCCTCACATACCTTTGTCGTTTAGCTATGCTATCGTTTGCTTGATTTCCTTTGATGTCACGTCTCTACCTTCAAGAGAGAATTCGTACCATCGTTAGTCAATCGACGAGAAGAACACACTACTATTTTTAGGGAAAATTGGGCAGCATTTCCTTTGTTTCTACTACTTTTCCCATGTTTCATTTCAACTACCAAACATTCGCAACAACACTCACAATATCGTATCAACAATCGTCATTTATCTACATTTACCACATTCCACCATTTTTCTCCAATTTCTCCACATTTATGGGTTTTAGCTCATCATCACATTTTTCTCATACATCAAACCTATTTCATGGTCTGCACGTCATTTATAACATATTTATACTCCCAACTCATCAACATTCATAATTCAATCCAACTATCATTCAACTATGGCACTATTCACATTTTATGACCCATTTACTACACTCTTCTATAATCCAAGTGTTTCAACGTATAAATACTTCAATCATCATGAGAAAGTCATAAAACTTACCTTAGATATGGTAGGAACGAGCCTTGAGTACCAATACTCTTCTATACCAAAAACCCTACTTCACTTCCTTTGCAATTTCTTGGTGTAGATGAACTTTGATGAGTTTTACACTCTTGATTTCATGGATTTAGTGTTGTTGATCTTGATTTTCCTTTGCTTCTCTTGTGGATGAATATTAGAGAGTATTCTAGATGTTTCTTGAAGTGTGGAGGGAAAATGAAATGAATGGAATGAAAAAGGGTCCCTTATACTTAACTTAAAATCTGATTTTTATGAACAGTAGTCGAAGCGCACAGTGGCCGTAACCCCAGTTTACGGGACGTATTCTGGTTTACGGTCCATCTTTCACGATCGTATTTAAGCATAACAGAACCAGAAAGGTTTGCTGGAGTTCATGGCGGTTTACGGTCACAGTTTACGGGCCATATTTCGATTTACGGTCCGTATTCTGAGTCGTATTTAACCATTTGGACATTTGGCAGAAAGTTGAAGTTTTGGAATGTTGAAAGACGATAGCAGTTTACGGTTCGTAAACCACTTTACGGGCCGTATTTGTCACGACCCAGCTAGGGGCCGCGACGGGTACCCGAGGCTGACCACCGAGCACCCCTTATTTCCTCACTTGTCATAGTCATTTACGCTTCTTTATCATTCATGATTGTACGAAAATCATTTTTGGGTGGAAAGCACAATTAGTCTATATACATATATAAATGCCTCATTAGGCCATCAAAATAATATATATAATATATACATGCATGCTGTAATAAACTTGTGAGACCATCTAACCCACACTACGCTTCTACGAGCCTCTACTGACATACTATACACGAAGACGGAACAATACTCCGTCATGCCCAAAGTATACATATGTACCAAAAGGATAATCATAAGCACCTCCGGACAATGGAGTGCTTTCAATCAGCTGACAACTGCTAAGAATCCGGATCGAGCTCACCTCCCTGTCTACCTGTGGGCATGAACACAACGTCCAAAGAAAACGGACGTCAGTACGAATGTTGTACTAAGTATGAGAGGCATGAACAAAAACAACACATCAAGAAAGTAAAGGAGGCATCAAGTATGGAGCAACTGTACCTGACTTGGAATCATATGAAAAGTAATGCATGCTGACTTACTTTTATGCTTATCATCATCTCATGTATGCATATCATATGTATATATATATATATATATCTAAACTGCCGACCATATAGGTGCGGTGTGATAATCAGTAACATTAGCCCGCGTCCAGGCCTCCCGCGTCCGGGGTACCATCTCATGCCGCCCACTAGTGGTGTCTACCCATGCCAACTGGCCATGGTGTATCGTATAGCTGCCCGCTTTCGCGGTGACTGCACGGCCAACTAGGCCCGGTGTGATGCAATCATGACATGCTCATCATAAAATATTTATAATGATATGCTTATCAAAATATACTTATCATCATACATGCACAAGGACTCTTGAACAACTACATTCTATCGAGGTGACGTAAGGTCGTGAACCCTCGATTCCATTATGAGTATTTATGAACATTCTGCCTCACCTTGAAGGGATTAGGATATAAGGTGAGTGTATACAAGGAACAACATCATTTACTTTATAAGAACGTCACATCATATAGCTTGACTCATGTAGCTATGCATGATCTTAGGCTCTTGGCTTTCCGGGATATAGGAGAATCATAAAAAGGGAGAAGAATCATGTCATGGGATTCATGCCATAGAAATAAAAGGACTAGCCTCACATACCTTTATCGTTTAGCTAAGCTATCGTTCACTTGCTCTCCTTTAATGTCACGTCGCTACCTTCACGAAAGAATTCGTATTGACGTTAGTTAATCGACTACGGGAATACGTCACTATTTCTAGAGAAAATTGGGCAGCACTTCGTTTATTTATACTACTTTTCTCATAGTCTATATCAACTCCCAAGCGTTTACAACAACACTCACAATATCGTATCAACATTCATCACTTATCTATATTTAGCAAAATCCACCATTTTTCTCCAATTTCTCCACATTTAATGGTTTTAGCTCATCATCATAATTTTTCTTACTTCACACCTATTCCATGGTCTATAAGCCATTTATAACGTATTAATCATCACAACATATCAACGTTCATGATTCCATTCAACTATCATTCAATTGTGACACTATTCACTCAGTAATGGCCCATTTTCTATGTTCTTCTACATTTCAAGCATCTTATCTTTACAATAGCTTAAATAACATGACAAAGTCATGAAATATACCTTAGATGATGGTGGAACAAGCCTAGAGTGGAATCACTTCTTTAGCACCAAAACCCTTCTTCACCTCTTTTGGAATTTCTTGAAGGAGATGACTTCCAATTAGGTTTCATACACTTTGTTTCATAGATTTGGTGTTGATGATCTTGATCTCCCTTTGATTCTCTTAAATTTTTGTGGATGAAATGTTTAGATAAGTTCTAGAGGGTTCTTGAAGGTTATAGATGAAGTATGAATGAAAATGAATGAGAAAGTCACTTATAATAATCACAAAATCTGATTTTTAATGAACAGTCGTCGGGGTGTACAGTGGTCATAAACCACAGTTTACGGACCGTATACTAGTTTACGGGCCGTATAACGTGGTCGTATTTAAGCATATCAAAACAGAAAGGTTTGCTGGAGGTCATGATGGTTTACGGCCACAGTTTACGGGCCGTATTTCAGTTTACGATCCGTAAACTGGGTCGTATTTTACCATTTAAACTTTGGACAGAAAGTTGAAATTTTTGGAACGTTGGAGGACGATGGCAGTATACGGTCCGTAAATCACTTTACGGGCCGTATTCCATTTTACGACCACTGGCTGAAATGAAATTCTACAACTTTCTTAATTCCAAAGTTCATAAATAGTCATACCCTACTTAATAAAACATCGCACACTCATGCCCTTCGTTGGTCAATTCATTGTTGGCTCACGAAAAATTTCCGAGGTGTAACACTCTTCCCCCCTTTTTGGAACATTCGTCCTCAAATGTTAAACACTCGGGATTCTACGAAAATTCCGCCAGAGTTTCCCCTGTAATTTGACACTACCAACCTGTCATAACAACCCATAATATCATCGCCCCACAGGGCTACATCACAATATCAACATATCTGTGGCCACACACGACTAAAAGCATAAAAATGAAGCGTACATACCTCATATCGTTGGCGTTTCGTCTTGGATCTCTCCCGGGGGTTGGAATAAGTGCGGGTACTTGGACTTCATGCTCTCTTCTGCTTCCCAAGTCATTTCTTCCCGATTGCTACTCCGCCATAAGACTTTAATCGAAGCTACCTCTTTATTTCGAAGTCTCCGCACCTGTCTATCTAAAATAACAGTAGGTACTTCTTCATAGGTCAGCTTCTCTGTCACCTGCACATCATCAACCGGAACTATTCTTGTTGGGTCTCCAATACATTTGCGGAGCATCGAAACATGAAAGACTGGGTGAACTGCTTCAAGCTCCGAAGGCAAATCCAATTCATAGGCTACCTGACCCACCTTGCGGATGATTTGGTAGGGTCCAATGTATCTGGGACTTAGCTTCCCTTTCTTACCAAATCTCATCACCCCTTTCATTGGCGACACTTTCAAGAACACCCAATCACCGGCTTGAAATTCCAAGTCTCATCGGCGATTGTCCGCATAGGACTTTTGGCGACTTTGAGCTGTCAACAACCGATCTTGGATCACCTTGACTTTTTCTATTGCTTGTTGGATCAATTCAGGGCCCATTAGTTGTGCTTCTCCCATTTCGAACCATCCGATTGGAGATCTACATTTCCTTCCATATAAAGCTTCATATGGAGCCATTTGTATACTGGAATGATAGCTGTTGTTATATGCAAATTCAATTAGCGGCAAATGATCGTCCCAACTTCCACCAAAATCCAGCACACATGCTCGTAACATATCCTCCAAGGTCTGAATAGTACGCTCGGCTTGTCCGTCAGTCTGTGGATGAAATGCCGTGCTGAGCTTAACTTGAGTACCTAAACCTTCTTGGAAGGACTTCCAAAACTTGGCTGTAAACTGTGCCCATCTGTCTGTAATAATGGCCAAAGGAATTCCATGAAGTCACACAATTTCTTTTAGATACAACCTGGCATAGTCTTCTGCCGAATACATGGTTCTGACTGGGAGGAAATGAGCTACTTTTGTGAGTCTGTCCACGATCACCCATATTGAATCATACCTGCCATGGGAACGGGGTAATCCCACGATGAAATCCATGCTAATTACTTCCCATTTCCACGTAGGAATTTCCATTGCTTGCAACAAGCCCCCTGGCTTCTGATGTTCGGCTTTTACCAGTTGGCAATTCGGACATTGTGCTACAAAATCTGCTATGTCCCTCTTCATGCCATCCCACCAGTATATCAATTTTAGGTCATGATACATTTTAGTTTCACCGGGATGAATAGAATACCGAGAATAGTGTGCTTCCTCTAAAATCCGTTGGCGCAATTCTGCCACATCCGGTACGCATAGTCTGCCTCGATATCTAAGGATCCCATGTATGGAAACTTCAAATGGAGACTTTTCCTTTTCACGAGATAGGTCTCGGTATCGGCTTAATTGAGGATCTTCATATTGTCGTTCCTTCACTTCTATATTCACGGATGAAACTGTGGGGTCATTAATGCTAATGCCTGTACTACCCGAATCAATTGCACGTATTCCAAGACTTGTTAATCGATGAAGCTCCCAAACCACCTCCTTCTTTTCTGAAGGAACTTCACATAAGCTACCCATTGATCGACGACTAAGCTCATCGGCTACTACGTTAGCCTTTCCGGGGTGGTACAAAATATCCACATCATAGTCTTTCAACAATTCTAACCACCGCCTCTGCTACAGGTTCAACTCCTTCTATTTGAAGATATGCTGGAGACTCTTGTGATCTGTATAGATATCGACGTGCACACCATACAAATAATGCCTCCATATCTTTAAGGCATGAATAACCGCGACCAATTCGAGATCATGAGTTGGATAATTCTTCTCATGTTTCCGTAACTGTCTCGAAGCGTATGCAATCACCTTCCCATGCTGCATCAATACACATCCTAGTCCCACACCAGAAGCATCACAATACACAACGTAGCCATCTGGCCCTTCTCGAAGTGTTAGTACTGGAGCTGAGGTCAACCTGTCTTTCAACTCTTGGAAACTACGCTCGCATGCATCGTTCCACTGAAATTTCTCCGACTTCTGGGTTAGCTTCGTCAATGGAGTTGAAATAGATGAAAATCCCTCTACAAACCTTCTATAATAACCTGCCAAACCCAGAAAACTATGAACTTCCGTAGGCGTTGTAGGCCTTGGCCAAGTCTTCGCGACTTCTATTTCTGAGTGTCAACTCGGATGCCATCATCTGAAATAACATGACCTGGGAATGCCACAGAATTTAGCCAAAACTCGCACTTTGAGAATTTTGCATATAATTCCCGAGCTCGAAGAATGCCAAGAACAATTCTTAGATGATCTGCATGTTCTGTTTCTGTGCGAGAATACACTAGAATATCATCAATAAATACTATCACGAAGAGATCCAAAAATGTCCTGAACACATTATTCATTATATTCATGAACACTGCCGGGGCATTTGTCAACCCAAACGACATCACTCGGAACTCATACTGGCCATACCTCGTTCTGAAGGTTGTTTTGGGAATATCTTCTTCTCTAATTCTCACTTGATGATAACCAGATCTCAGATCTATCTTGGAGAACCACTTAGCACCATGTAATTGGTCAAACAAATCATCAATTCTGGGAGGGGGTACTTGTTCTTTATTGTTACCTTGTTCAGCTGTCTATAATCGATGCACATCCGTAGAGATCCGTCCTTCTTTCTCACGAACAAGACTGGTGCTCCCCACGGCGATGAACTGGGCCTTATAAACCCCTTTTCGAGCAAGTCCTTCAACTGTGCCTTCAGCTCTTTCAATTCTGCCGGAGCCATTCGATAAGGAGGAATAGAAATGGTCTCAGTGTCCGGCAATACATCAATAGTGAAGTCAATTTCCCTCTCAGGAGGAATACCCGGTAGTTCGTCTAGAAATACATCTGGGAATTCATTCACTACCGGAACAGATTGGAAAGCTGGCGACTTTGCCTCGGTGTCATGAACCCGAACTAGATGATAAATATAGCCTTTAGCTATCATCTTTCTTGCCTTAAGGTAGGAAATAAACCTACCCTTTGGGGATGCCGTATTACCCTTCCATTCAAGTACGGGCTCTCCCAGAAATTGAAATCGAACTATTTTCGTTCGGCAAACGACATTAGCATAACATGAGGCCAACCAATCCATACCCATAATTACATCGAAATCTATCATTTCAAGCTCAATCAAGTCGGCTTTAGTCTGGCGATCACATATCACAATGACACAATTTTTGTATACTTTCCTCGCTATTATCGGATCACCAACCGGAGTGAATACCTCAAAAGGTTTAATGGGCTCGAATTTCACCCCAATACAATCCGCGACATACGGAGTAACGTAAGAAAAAGTATAACCCGGATCGATCAAAGCATATACATCACGGAAAAATATAGTCAATGTACCTGTGACAACGTCTGGGGAAGACTCAAGATCCTGTCGCCCAGCTAAAGCATATACGCGGGGCTGAACGGCACCTGAGGTAGATGCTCCCCCTCTGCCTCTGCCTTTACCTGTCGACGTCTGCGGAGTCTGTGTTGTAGGGCGTACTAAAGAAGACCCAGCTGCTGATCCCGTAAGCTGAGTCCCAACTCTACCCCTTGCTAAAGGGCAATCTCTCATCATATGACCAACCTGCCCGCAGGCGCAGCAAGCATCTGAACCCTGACGGCACTGTCCGGAATGCAGTCTAACGCACTGGCTGCACCGTGGTACTGAGGGTCTTCTCTAACTAGAATCTCCCCTAAACTGAGAATCTGAGGCCCTCGAACTCTGGCCCTGTCCTGTCTGAAAAGAACGATCAAACCTCCTATCTGAGAGTCTGGGAGGCGCACTAGTCGCTGACTGACCTGAGTGCCTAGAATGCATCTGTCTCGGTCCCCCTCTATATTCACTGCTCGCTCCCATAGATCTATCTCTCTTACCTTGCCTACTGTCATTATCACGATCACTTCCCTGCGGCTGTTGTCGTTCCTCAAGATTCTGAGCATATGCCTGTATTCGGGAAATATCCACCCCGTCCTGCAAAGAGGCCGTCAGACAATCTCTAAACAAATGTGGCCCCAAACCACTCACAAATCTGTGTACACGATCGCCCATATCGGCCACCATAGTCGGGGCATACCTGGCCAGAGAATTAAATTGCAAGCTATATTCCCGAGCACTCATGCTTCCTTACTTTAGATTCAAGAACCTGTCCGCTCTAGCTCGGCATCTCTTCAATGAAGCCTTATGGGTCCTCATCTGGCTTCGACCCGAAAAATTCCGGTGGATTTAAAGTCAGGAAATCACGGGCTCTCGTACTGGCGGAACGATCACTCGGGCCCGCACTCTGCCGCTGTGCCTGGGTGGCAACCAATTACATCAATAGATGAATAGCTTCGGTCACTTGTTGACCCGAAGCAACTGGTGGAGGAACTGGGACAAAGGCTCCTCCTTGCTCTTCTACATTGGGTGAGGCCTCATTTTGTGATTCGCCCTCCTCTACATTCGTCAGAGGCTCTCTTTCTGCCCGTCTTTTCATCGTAGTTTTGCCCTTCTGGGCGGCTATGGCCTTTCCCTTTGGCGGCATTCTGAAATCATAACACACTTTTAGGAGGGATATAATCATAGGCATGGCTCTATCGCACGATCTCATAAAAAGAAAGACGGTTGTTTTCCTAAATGCCCTGTAGCCTCTTGTTTATTAGTGTGGTGCGCAACACACCATAAACAAGACTCTACTAGACACGGCTCGTAGACACTTCCTAGGACTGAACCGCTCTGATACCACTTCTGTCACGACCCAGCTAGGGGCCGCGACGGGTACCCGAGGCTGACCACCGAGCACCCCTTATTTCCTCACTTGTCATAGTCATTTACGCTTCTTTATCATTCATGATTGTACGAAAATCATTTTTGGGTGGAAAGCACAATTAGTCTATATACATATATAAATGCCTCATAAGGCCATCAAAATAATATATATAATATATACATGCATGCTGTAATAAACTTGTGAGACCATCTAACCCACACTACACATCTACGAGCCTCTACTGACATACTATACATGTAGATGGAACAAGACTCTGTCATGCCCAAAGTATACATATGTACCAAAAGGATAATCATAAGCACCTCCGGACAATGGAGTGCTTTCAATCAGCTGACAGCTGTTAAGAATCCGAATCGAGCTCGCCTCCCTGTCTACCTGTGGGCATGAAAAAAGCGTCCAAAGAAAACGGACGTCAGTACGAATGTTGTACTGAGTATGAGAGGCATGAACAAAAACAACACATCAAGAAAGTAAAGGAGGCATCAAGTATGGAGCAACTGTACCTGACTGGGAATCATATGAAAAGTAATGCATGCTGACTTACTTTTATGCTTATCATCATCTCATGTATGTATATCATATGTATGTATGTATATATATATATATATATATATATATATATATATATATATATATATATATATATATATATAAACTGCCGACCATATAGGTGCGGTGTGATAATCAGTAACATTAGCCCGCGTCCAGGCCTCTTCCGGGGTACCATCTCATGTCGCCCACTAGTGGTGTCTGCCCATGCCAACTGGCCATGGTGTATCGTATAGCTGCCCGCTTTCGCGGTGACTGCCCGGCCAACTAGGCCCGGTGTGATGCAATCATGACATGCTCATCATAAAATATTTATAATGATATGCTTATCAAAATATACTTATCATCATACATGCACAAGGACTCTTGAACAACTGCATTCTATCGAGGTGACGTAAGGTCGTGAACCCTCAATTATATTATGAGCATTTATGAACATTCTGCCTCACCTTGAAGGGATTAGGATATAAGGTGAGTGTATACAAGGAACAACATCATTTACTTTATAAGAACGTCACTTCATATAGCTTGACTCATGTAGCTATGCATGATCTTAGGCTCTTGGCTTTCCGGGATATAGGAGAATCATAAAAAGGGAGAAGAATCATGTCATGGGATTCATGCCATAGAAAGAAAAGGACTAGCCTCACATACCTTTGTCGTTAGCTAAGCTATCGTTCACTTGCTCTCCTTTAATGTCACGTCGCTACCTTCACGAAAGAATTCGTATTGACGTTAGTTAATCGACTACGGGAATGCGTCACTATTTCTAGAGAAAATTGGGCAGCACTTCCTTTATTTATACTACTTTTCTCATAGTCTATATCAACTCCCAAGCGTTTACAACAACACTCACAATATCGTATCAACATTCATCACTTATCTATATTTAGCAAAATCCACCATTTTTCTCCAATTTCTCCACATTTAATGGTTTTAGCTCATCATCATAATTTTTCTTACTTCACACCTATTCCATGGTCTATAAGCCATTTATAACGTATTAATCATCACAACATATCAACGTTCATGATTCCATTCAACTATCATTCAATTGTGACACTATTCACTCAGTAATGGCCCATTTTCTATGTTCTTCTACATTTCAAGCATCTTATCTTTACAATAGCTTAAATAACATGACAAAGTCATGAAATATACCTTAGATGATGGTGGAACAAGCCTAGAGTGGAATCACTTCTTTAGCACCAAAACCCTTCTTCACCTCTTTTGGAATTTCTTGAAGGAGATGACTTCCAATTAGGTTTCATACACTTTGTTTCATAGATTTGGTGTTGATGATCTTGATCTCCCTTTGATTCTCTTAAATTTTTGTGGATGAAATGTTTAGATAAGTTCTAGAGGGTTCTTGAAGGTTATAGATGAAGTATGAATGAAAATGAATGAGAAAGTCACTTATAATAATCACAAAATCTGATTTTTAATGAACAGTCGTCGGGGTGTACAGTGGTCATAAACCACAGTTTACGGACCGTATACTAGTTTACGGGCCGTATAACGTGGTCGTATTTAAGCATATCAA
This sequence comes from Lycium barbarum, assembly GCF_019175385.1. Classification (NCBI taxonomy): domain Eukaryota; kingdom Viridiplantae; phylum Streptophyta; class Magnoliopsida; order Solanales; family Solanaceae; genus Lycium; species Lycium barbarum. The sequence goes on along the minus strand of NC_083345.1, from coordinate 53,491,210 downwards.
AACAGAAAGGTTTGCTGGAGGTCATGATGGTTTACGACCACAGTTTACGGGCCGTATTTCAGTTTACGATCCGTAAACTGGGTCGTATTTTACCATTTAAACTTTGGACAGAAAGTTAAAATTTTTGGAACGTTGGAGGGCGATGGCAATATACGGTTCGTAAATCACTTTACGGATCGTATTCCATTTTACGACCACTGGCTGAAATGAAATTCTACAACTTTCTTAATTCCAAAGTTCATAAATAGTCATTCCCTACTTAATAAAACATCGCACACTCATGCCCTTCGTTGGTCTATTCATTGTTGGCTCACGAAAAATTTTCGAGGTGTAACAGTATTCTATTTTACGACTCACTGGGCCGAAGTGCAAATTTGCAACTTTCGCATTTTCAAAACTCATAAGTACTCATCCCTTTCTTAGTAAAACATCGTACACTCATACTCTTCGTTGGTCTATTCATTGTACGTTCACGGAGAAATTTCCGAGGTGTAACATTCTCGCCCCTTTTTGGAACATTCGTCCTCGAATGTTAAGTCAGCGAGGATTCTAGAAAATTTTTGCCAGAATTTCCTTTATAATATGACACTACCATCCTGTCATAACAACCCATAATATCACATCACTGCCTCACAGGGCCATAACACAATAAAACTCTGAGAAATGATGGGAGTAGGGGTGTTCAGATACTTTAATTATTACACTTCATTTAATGCATGCATACCTTATGTTATTGGCGTTTCACTTTGAATTTCTCCCGGGTGTTGGAATAAATACGGGTATTTGAATTTCATCTTTTCTTCCGCTTCCCAAGTCATTTCTTCCCTGTTGTTATTTCGCTACAAGACTTTCACTGATGTTACCTCTTTATTTCGAAGTCTTCGCACTTGCCTGTCTAGAATAGCAATAGGCACTTCTTCATAGGTTAACGTTTCTGTTACTTGCATATCATCTATCGGGACAATCTTTATGGGATCTCCAACACACTTGCGGAGCATCGAAACGTGGAAGACTGGATGAACTGATTCAAGCTCCGAAGGCAAGTCCAATTCATAGGCTACATGACCCACCTTGCGGATAACTCTATAGGGTCCAATGTATCTAGGACTTAGCTTCCCTCTCTTGCCAAATCTCATCACCCCTTTCATTGGCGATACTTTCAAAAATACCCAATCACCAACCTGAAATTCCAAGTCTCGTCGGCGATTGTCTGCATAAGACTTTTGGCGACTCTGGGCTGTTAGCAATCGATCTCGGATCGCCTTAACCTTTTCCACCGCCTGCTGAATCAATTCGGGGCCTACTAGATGTGCTTCCCATATTTCGAACCATCCAATTGGAGACCTGCACTTCCTTCCATACAAAGCTTCATACAGAGCCATTTGAATACCGGACTGATAGCTATTGTTGTATGCAAATTCGATAAGGGGTAGATGTTCATCCTAACTACCATTAAAATCCAGCACACACGCTCGTAGCATATCCTCCAAGGTCTGAATAGTACGCTCGGCTTGTCCATCGGTCTGCGGATGGAACGCCGTGCTAAGCTTGACTGTAAACTGTGCCCCTCTGTCTGTAATAACAGATAATGGAATTCCATGAAGTCGCACAATTTCTTTTAAATACAACCTAGCATAATCTTCCGCTGAATACGTAGTTCTGACTGGAAGAAAATGAGCTGCTTTTGTGAGTCTGTCCACGATCACCCATTTAGAATCGTATTTCCCTCATGAACGGGGTAATCCCACAATAAAATCCATATTAATCACATCCCATTTCCATATTGGAATTTCCATCGCTTGTAATAAGCCCCCTGGCTTCTGATGTTCGGCTTTTACTTGTTGGTAATTTGGACACTGTGCTACAAATTCTGCTATGTCCCTCTTCATGCCATTCCACCAATATATCAATTTGAGATCATGATATATTTTGGTCGCACCTGGATGAATGGAATACCGAGAATAATGTGTTTCCTCTAGCATTCGCCGGCGCAATTCTGCCACATTCGGCACATATAGTCTGCCTTGGTACCTAAGAATTCAATCAATAGAAACTTCAAATGGAGACTTCTCCTTTTCATGAGATAGGTCTCTGTAATGGCACAATTGGGAGTCTTCATATTGTCTCTCCTTCACTTCTACATTCAAAGATGAAACTGCAGGATCGTTAATGTTGACCCTCGCACTACCTGAATCGACTACACGTACTCCAAGATTAGCTAATTGATGGAGCTCATGAATCATTTCTTTCCTTTCTGAAGGAACTTCACATAGACTGCCCATGGATCGGCGGCTAAGCGCGTCGGCTACTACATTCGCTTTTCCGGGGTGGTACAAAATGTTCACATCGTAATCTTTCAACAATTCCAACCCCCGCCTCTGCCGCAGGTTCAACTCCTTCTGCTTGAAAATATGTTGGAGACTCTTGTGGTCTGTATAGATATCGACGTGCACACCATACAAATAATGTCTCGATATCTTCAACGCATGAATCACTGCAGCCAATTCAAGATCATGAGTCGGATAATTCTTTTCATGTTTCCGTAATTGTCTCGAAGCATATGCAATAACTCTCCCATGTAGCATTAATACATATCCTAATCCCACACCGGAAGCATCACAATACATAACATAGCCATCCGGCCCTTCTAGAAGTGTTAAAATTGGAGCTGAGGTCAATCGGTCTTTCAACTCTTGGAAACCACGCTCACAAGCATCGTTCCACTGAAAGTTTGCTGACTTCTGGGTTAGCTTCGTCAATGGGGCTGAAATAGACGAGAAACCCTCTAAGAACCTTCTGTAATAACCTGCCAACCCGAGAAAACTACAGACTCCTGTAGGTGTCGTAGGCCTTGGCCAAGTCTTCACAACCTCAATTTTCTAAGTATCGACTCGAATGCCATCATTTGAAATGACATGGCCCGGAAATGTTACCGAATTCAGCCAGAACTCACACTTTGAAAATTTTGCATATAATTCCCGGACTCGAAGAATGCCAAGAACAATTCCAAATGGTCTGCATGTTCTAATTCAGTGCGAGAATATACCAGAATATCATCAATAAATACTATGAAAAATAAGTCCAAGAGTGGCCTGAACACATTATTCATCAAGTTCATAAACACGGTCGGAGCATTAATCAACCCGAATGACATTACTCGAAACTCATACTAGCAATATCTTGTCCTGAAAGCAGTCTTGGGAATATCCGCTTCTCTAACTCTCACTTGATGGTAACCCGACCTCAAATCTATTTTAGAAAACCACTTAGCACCTTGCAATTGATCAAATAAGTCATCAATCCTTGGAAGAGGATATTTGTTCTTTATTGTCACTTTGTTCAATTGTCTATAATCGATGCACATTCGTAGGGATCCGTCTTTCTTTCTCACGAACAAGACTGGTGCTCCCCACGGTGAGGAACTGGGTCTGCTAAACACCTTGTCAAGCAAGTCTTTCAACTGTGCCGTTAGATCTTTTAATTCCGCTGGAGCCATTCGATAAGGAGGAATAGAAATAGGATTAGTGTCCGGCAACACATCAATGGCGAAGTCAATCTCTCTTTCTGGGGGAAGACCTGGAAGTTCGTCTGGAAACACATTTGGAAATTCATTCACTACTGGAACAGATTTGAAAGTTGGCGACTTTGCCTCGGTGTCATAAACTCGAACTAGATGGTAAATATAGCCTTTAGCTATCATCTTTCTTGCCTTAAGGTAGGAAATAAACCTACCCTTTGGAGATGCAGTGTTACCCTTCCATTCAAGTACGGGCTCTCCCGGGAAATGAAATCGAACCACTTTTGTGCGGCAATCAACATTTGCATAACACGAGGCCAACCAATCCATACCCATGATTACATCGAAATCTAACATTTCCAACTCAATCAAATCAGCCGTGGTCTGGCGATCACATATCACAACTACACTATTAGGGAGGAAAAAATCTTATACACGGCTCTATCACATGATCTCATAAGAAGAAAGATGGTCATTTTCCTAAATGCCTCATAGCCTCTTGTTTATTGATGAGGCGCGCAACACACCATAAACAAGACTCTACTAGACACTGCTCGTAGACACTTCCTAGGACGAACTGCTCTGATACCACTTCTGTCACGACCCAACTAGGGGCCGCGATGGGTGCCCGGGGCTAACCTCCGAGCACCGCTCGTACTATTACTTCTTAGACTCATTCAACAATCATTTATCGATTTCATGCTCATTTTACAAAAGAAACTGCTTTTCGTTACAAAACATAATGCTTTTATACAATAACATATATCAATATATTTACACAATATCCACGTCGTGAAACCACATAACCCACATTGAGTATCTACGAGCCTCTATTCGATTACACATACAACTGTACATAAAAGATTCATCATGAGCACCTCCGGAACAAAGGAGTGCGTTCAGTCAGCTAACAGCTTCTAAGAGTCCGGAGCAAGATCTCCTCCCTGTCTACCTGTGGGCATGAACACAGCGTCCAAAGAAAACGGACGTCAGTACGAACATTGTACAGAGTATGTAAGGCAAGAATGAAATGAAAAAAATGTCATAGAAGCATCATGAATCATAAGAAAAGATATAACTTGCTTGAGTGTTATAAGCAACATACTTTTTACATATATCATATTTTACATCATCATAGTATATGTTTTGTCATATCACATATATTATCACATACTTCATCACGTACATCGTCACATCGTACTTAGCATTATTACCCGCGTCCGGGTAATCCTCGTATGCCGCCCACTAGTGGTGATCATGCCCGACCCTCTAGGCTAGGTATAAACATAGCAGCCTGCATTAGCGGTGACATGCCCGGCCATATAGGCGCGGTGGAATCATACGCAGCCCGCATTCGCGATGTCATGCCCGGCCAAATAGGCACGGTGGAATCTTATCATCACAAAATCAATCATAACACATCACTATTACACATCTCATAACATAGCATCATCTTATCATTTCTTGGTATCTTATACATATCATCATCGTATTACAAACTAGTATTGTTAATCACCTTATAGACATATCATACATTAGCATTAAGAGCATACGTTGAGATTTAAGGGCAACCACACTATGTCAGGGTGACGTAAGGTCGTGAACCCCCGATTATATTATGAACGTTTATGAGTATCGTGCCTCGCCTTGAAGGAAATAGAGCAGGATTATATAAGACTTGAAGGATTCATGCCTTTTGAAAGAAAAGATAAGCATCACATACCTTTGTCGTTTAGCTATGCTATCGTTTGCTTGATTTCCTTTGATTTCACGTCTCTACCTTCAAGAGAGAATTCGTACCATCGTTAGTCAATCGACGAGAAGAACGCATAGGCTTCGTTTTGTAGAAGGATTATATAAGACTTGAAGGATTCATGCCTTTTGAAAGAAAAGATAAGCATCACATACCTTTGTCGTTTAGCTATGCTATCGTTTGCTTGATTTCCTTTGATGTCACGTCTCTACCTTCAAGAGAGAATTCGTACCATCGTTAGTCAATCGACGAGAAGAACGCATAGGCTTCGTTTTGTAGAAGGATTATATAATACTTGAAGGATTCATGCCTTTTGAAAGAAAAGATAAGCATCACATACCTTTGTCGTTTAGCTATGCTATCGTTTGCTTGATTTCCTTTGATGTCACGTCTCTACCTTCAAGAGAGAATTCGTACCATCCTTAGTCAATCGACGAGAAGAACGCACTACTATTTTTAGGGAAAATTGGGCAACATTTCCTTTGTTTCTACTACTTTTCCCATGTTTCATTTCAACTACCAAACATTCGCAACAACACTCACAATATCGTATCAACAATCGTCATTTATCTACATTTACCACATTCCACCATTTTTCTCCAATTTCTCCACATTTATGGGTTTTAGCTCATCATCACATTTTTCTCATACATCACACCTATTTCATGGTCTACACGTCATTTATAACATATTTATACTCCCAACTCATCAACATTCATAATTCAATCCAACTATCATTCAACTATGGCACTATTCACATTTTATGACCCATTTACTACACTCTTCTATAATCCAAGTGTTTCAACGTATAAATACTTCAATCATCATGAGAAAGTCATAAAACTTACCTTAGATATGGTAGGAATGATCCTTGAGTAGCAATACTCTTCTATACCAAAAACCCTACTTCACTTCCTTTGCAATTTCTTGGTGTAGATGAACTTTGATGAGTTTCACACTCTTGATTTCATGGATTTAGTGTTGTTGATCTTGATTTTCCTTTGCTTCTATTGTGGACGAATATTAGAGAGTATTCTAGATGTTTCTTGAAGTGTGGAGGGAAAATGAAATGAATGGAATGAAAAAGGGTCCCTTATACTTAACTTAAAATCTGATTTTTATAAATAGTAGTCAAAGTGCACAGTGGTCGTAACCCCAGTTTACGGGCCGTATTCTGGTTTACGGTCCATCTTTCACGACCGTATTTAAGCATAACAGAACTAGAAAGGTTTGGTGGAGGTCATAGCAGTTTACGGTCACAGTTTACGGGCCGTATTTCGATTTACGGTCTGTATTCTGAGTCGTATTTAACCATTTGGCAGAAAGTTGAAGTTTTGGAATGTTGAAAGACGATAGCAGTTTACGGTCCGTAAACCACTTTACGGGTCGTATTCTATTTTACGACCCACTGGGCCGAAGTGCAAATCTGCAACTTTCGCATTTTCAAAACTCATAAGTAGTCATCCCTTTCTTAGTAAAACATCGTACACTCATACTCTTCGTTGGTCTATTCATTGTACGTTCGCCTAGAAATTTCCGAAGTGTAATAGAATTATCCAACTCATGACATAGAATTGGCCGCAGTTGTATTTGCACTCAAGATCTGGCGTCACTATCTTTAAGGTGAGCCGTGCGAAATCTATACTGATCACAAGAGTTTGCAATACATATTCAAGCAAAGATATCTGAATTTGAGACAGCGACGGTGGTTAGAGTTACTTAAAGATTATGATCTTACTATTTTGTATCATCCTGGTAAGGCGAATGTGGTGGCAGACGCCTTGAGTAGAAAGTCTATGGGCAGCTTGGCCCGATTTGCTGATGAAGAACAACCTATGGCTAAGGATATTCAGGCATTAGCCAACAGCGGAGTTCGGATTGATCATACAGTACAGGGCAGGTTACTTGCAGTTATGGTGGCACAATCGCCCTTAGTGGGGCAGGTCAAGGCTTTCCAATATGGAGATCCCCGTCTTGCTAGACTGCGAGATCGAGTGCAAAATGGGGGCGTTAAGTCATTCTCTGTTGATGGCGAAGGCGTGTTACGTTGTCATGGTAGACTGTGTTTTCCTATGGTGGGTAATGTGAAGCAACTAATTCTTGAAGAGGCTCATAGCTCACGATACTCCATCCACCCAGGTGATACGAAGATGTACCAAGACTTGCGTGGATTATATTGGTGGAAAGGTATGAAGGCTGATATTTTGAAACATGTGACAAGTTGTTTAAATTGTCAGCAGGTCAAATATGAACATCAAAAACCCGGCAGAGTAATGCAAAACTTGATTATCCCAGAGTGGAAGTGGGAAAGGATAACGATGGATTTCGTAGTTGGTTTGCCGAATACTTTCAAGAAACATGACTCAGTCTGGGTGATTGTGGATAGACTCACCAAATCCGCTCATTTTATACCAGTTTGGGTTACTAATACCGTAGAGCAGTTTGCAAATATTTATCTCCGTGAGATAGTACGACTTCATGGTGTGCCTATTTCTATAATATCTGATCGAGGTGCACAATTTACTGCTGAGTTTTGGAAGTCTTTTCAGAAGTTGTTGGGTTCACAGGTCGAGTTGAGTACAGCTTTTCATCCACAAATTGATGGACAGTCTGAGCGAGTTATTCAGATTTTAGAGGACATACTTAGAGCTTGCGCGATTGATTTTGGTGGTCATTGGGACGATCAGTTGCCTTTGGCAGAGTTTGCTTATAATAACAGCTACCAATCGAGTATACAGATGGCACCGTTTGAGGCTCTATATGGTCGCAGGTGTCGTTCACCAGTTGGATGGTTCGAACTGGGCGAAGCACAACTATTAGGTCCAGATCTGGTTCAGCAAGCCTTGGAGAAAGTTGCATTGATACGAGAACGGCTTCGAACAGCACAAAGCAGGCAAAAGTCCTATGCAGATAAGAAAGTACGTGATATGGAGTTCATGAAGTGGGAAAAAGTCTTTCTAAAAGTATCCCCTATGAAAGGAGTTATGAGATTCGGTCGGAAAGGTAAGTTAAGTCCTAGGTACATTGGTCCTTATGAGATTTTCGATTGAATTGGGTTGGTGGCATATAGACTTGCTTTACCTCCGAGATTGTCTGTTGTTCATCCTATATTTCACGTTTCTATGCTAAGAAGATATGTTGGTGATGATAGCCATAAGATTCAACCAGAGGATGTGGAGCTCGATGAAACTTTGACTTATGAGGAGGGTTCGATATCTATTCTTGATAGGCAAGTGCGACAATTGAGGTCGAAGAAGGTAGCTTCAATCAAAGTGTTGTGGCATAATCATCCAATCGAGGAGGCTACTTGGGAGTCTGAGACGGATATGCGAGATAAATATCCTCAATTGTTTGACCCGACACGTATGATCTAGATCCGTTCGAGGACAAACGTTATTTTAAGTGGTGGAGAATGTAATAACCCAATTTTTTAAACAAGGGTTTAGTTGGTAATTTTAGCTAAAATGAATTTAAAAGAAAAGAAATTCGTAACTAGAATTAAAGAGAAAATAGGAAAAAGAAGCAATTTAGTGGGCCAAGCCCAAAAAGGAAAAGGAAAAGGAAAAAAATATATATATATATATATATATATGTATTCAAAACAGAGGGGTTTCCTGAATAGTGGCGGCACAAAATTTATAGGAGAACAAGCAAGGGTGGTTATTCAATTCTTACGGTGGCTTGAAAGTTTGAGAAGTTTACGGTGAATAGCTTTGCTTCCTAATAGTTGAACGAAATTGGCTATCCATTTAAATCAAAATTTCAGAAGCCTAACAAGCAGGTATCTTCTTATACATATTCTATGGGGTTAGTATATTGAATTGGAGAACCATTATATCTTATAATGATTTGTCAATGATTGAGAGTTAGTGGAATTAGAAAAAGATTATGATTTTCTTCTAAAAAGCCACTGTTCAAACCCATTCTTTTACTACTGATACAGTTCGATTCCTACCAACTTCTCAATTAGAATACATAATTATTGCTATGATGATGACTTGGAAACATAATGATTAGGTAATGATGGGTGAATGTTTTGGTTAGATCAAAAGTTAATGCTACAGGAGAAATCATTATGTAAATATGCAAAGCACTCTTCAAACCTACATACAGTGCTAATTTTCTATTCTTTATTTTTAATACCTTATAACCAGTATGTTGGGAATGAAATATTAATACAGTGATAAGTGCACAACACATTGAGGGCAGATTGATATATCGGGATTTAACTCTAACTTGGAAGTTAGGAATATTGAGATTTGACCCCGACTAGCATAATTGACATTATTAATCAATATGTTTGCATAGATTGAGGCCATTGGAGGCTGTTTGGTTGGTGTTCTAGATGTTGCAAGGTTGAGGAACTTGTCGTTAGCGAGGTAAGTGAGACTTTAAGCTTTGGGTACTTGCTTTTCAAAACCTGTTTTAAAAATATGTTTTGTCTGCCTGGTCCATGTGTTGGGGCGAGCGTGTGCTTGGCAGAATCGGTGGTCCTCAAGGCCAACTGCATATACTTTATTTTCTAATAATCCAAAAATCTCTTTATAAATTATTTTATGATGTGATATAGCTGTGAGCCATGATATTGGGGCATTGTGTATGCTTCCCTTAGCATTGTGTATGCTTCTTGATTATACTGGGGCATTGTGTATGCTTCCCTTAGCATTGTCTATGCTTCTTGATGATATTGGGGCATTGTGTATGCTTCCCTGAGCATTGTGTATGCTTCTTGACATATTTGGCACATTGTGTATGTTGCCGTGGATTCATAGTGTTGACTAATTCTTTAACTACCACTTATGACGGTTCGTAGTGTAAATTGTGTTGAGATATATAATATATTTGATAAACTGTGGTTTGGACCTTGGTTGCTATTATATAATGATATATTCATGTGCATAATATTTTTGTGCTTGTGGTGTGTTTGTATTTTCTAACGCTTGTTCCAGGGGTATTTGAAGTGGCGGGTCGAGGATCTTACTAGGTTATAGTTATGTATAACTCACTCCTTACCTGCATGTCCATGCAGATACTGTCGTTGAGAACGAGGCTGGTAATTGAAGATTTTGTGAGTGGATTCTGTTGCTGAGGTGAGCCACCGCATTGTTCGTTGAGGCGGCCATTTCAGCTTTATCTAGTTTATTTCTAGTTATTTCTTTTATTTTGGGTTTACATGCCCGGCACTCAAACTCATATAACTCTGTTAGATGCTCCGTGGTCTTAGCGTGGAATGTGGGCTAGAGATTCTTTTTATCTTAGCGTTGGTTAGATTTCATAAATCGATTATGGATTTGGTTGGCGATTATTTCGCATTTTTATCATTAATAACGTTGTTAGATCTGCACTTATTTTCTTTTAGTGCTTTAGTAAATGGTTAAGATATGAAAATGTGGTTCGCCTGGCCGGTGGTGTGTGCTGGGCGCCAATCCCGTCTAGGGGGTATTTTGGGACGTGACATGTGGGGTCTTCCGAAAGTTCAAAATTTCAAGTCTCTAAACTTGACATACGAAAATCACATATAGACCGTATATCACTATATACCACCGTATATCCATTGTCTGTTGGAATTTAAAAATCCGACCTCAACATACAGAAGCCACATATGGGCCACATGTTCAATATATGGGTCGTATGAACATACGGGTCGTATGTCACTGTTTATTAAATGTATACCAGCCTTATATCTGTTATATATCCATCGTTTTAAGCTTCAGGAGTTGACATATGACCAACATACAGACCGTATGTGGTGGCGACATGTTGAAACTGACAAAAAGTCTATAAATATGAAAATTATTGGGATTTCAAATCTTTCGTTATGGCAGACTTTTTAAGGAGAAAAACACCCTAGGGATTCGCCAAATCATATAAGGTTAGTTCTTACTCAATTCTCATGGTTATTACACCAAACTAACAAGGATTAACACCAAATCATCATCTAAATTCTTAGATTCTTGGAAATTCAACAAAGAGCAACTGGGGTAGAAGCTTGGGAATTTCTTCAAAGGTAAGAACTGCAATCCGTCTTAGTGATTCTAATTAGCTGGGAAGGGTAATAGTATGATCCAAAACCCTCGAATTTATTGGGTATTGACCTAAATTGGGAAGATCACCGTTCTAGACTAAAACCCTAGTTCTTCATAAAAAGGGCGGGAACCTAGAATTTGATCAAGTTTTGATCGTTATGACTTTAATTATATGAAGATTAATTGTTTGATCACCGAGGCTTGTGTTTGATGAGTTTAGAGGTACTTGAGGTATGTCTTCTTTGAGACCCTCTTTTGACAATAAACGTGTTTTGAACAAGGCTTTATGCGTGTCACGACCCAAACCAATGGGTCATGACTAGTGTCTGAATTGGACACTCATATGTGAATCTGTTAGATATAATCAAACTGATACTAAGGACAACGTGAAAACCTGTAAAAGCATGTTGTGGACTCATATTGCCATATATAATATTGAACCTGTCTCATGAGCAGTCACATTTAACCCAACATAACAAAATATGCAAGCCGAGAAGGCTGCCACTATACACGGGAATATCCAAACGAACTACATCTGTATAGCTGACCAGATCATATATATACAACCCACATATGTCTACAGACCTCTAAGAGTATAGCAGAATTTATATCGAAGGGACCTGTACCAAAATATCTCAAGCTCCGGAACAATGGAGCTCTCCAAGCAGCTGGGCAGAAGTCCTAAGCCAAAGGATCACCAAACTAGGTATCTGTACCTGCGGGCATGAAACGCAGCCCCCGAAGAAAGGGGGTCAGTACGGAAAATGTACTGAGTATGTAAAGCATGAAGTATAATAAAGAAGATCATGGCTGAGCAAAAAGTTGACAGGAGACGAGTATGATAATCAAAGATACCAGTGCATTTGTGCCTTATAAGATGAGTCACGCATACATATATAATATATCGTACCCAGCCCTCTAGTGAGGGACTCGGTGAAATAATCATACATATACCGTACCCGGCCCTCTAGTGAGGGACTCGGTGAAATATGATACGTACCCGGCCCTCTAGTGAGGGACTTGGTGAACAATGCAATGAAACTGTGCACGATTACGTACCCGACCCAGGACTCGGTGAATGATATATTAACGGTATGCACGAGTAGAATATCATGAGCAACCACATGCAAACTAAATAATCATCTGAGACTCAATAGAAAAATTAGAGTAAACCAACACTTGAGAATCAAAGACAATTATCATGTCAAGTACCACTGAGAATTAGAGTTCATTGGAGTCATGTATGTTCGTCGTTCGCTCACTTTATGTAGTTCATGCCAAAAAAGAAAGAAGGGGTAACTTTACATACCTTTAAGTTTATCTATTCGCTCAATTTATACTCTCGAACTCGCAAATCTACAATCAAGGGAATTCATACTATCGTTAGGCTCGTTACCAAATGCTTATCCTAAGCCTTTAAATTAACTCTTTCTAGGATCTGCCGAAATTTCGGCAGCACCTCCCCTGTTTATATCCCTAGCCCGAATTCTTAATTCATCAACCAACAATAACAACAATAATACCAATATCAATAATATCATTTCCCATATCAAAGTATTCCATAAAATAGTCCACACGCTGTTTTCCAACTTCCATAACTAAACAACTCACTATACAACCATTTAACCGTTCTATCTTTGTAAATAAGCCAGTATCAATATAAATAGGAGGATATCCATACCTTTCTCCTGTTAATATTATTGTATCTTCACTTTTCCACCCTAAGTTTAGGCCACAACACACCGCTATATGATTCTGCAGCAATAACTATACGCTATCCGGACCGGAATTTGGAAATTATACCTGGTTTAGGCTAAAAAGTGGGTGTGGGAAGGTTGGGGAATTTTCTAGAGAAGTTGGGATGTTTTTCGGTGTGTTTGTTTGAAAATAGGGGGCCTCCCCCTTTTATAGAACGGTCCAGGTTCTGGCTGGACCGACTTATTTTTCCTTCAGCGCGTTCGCGCTGGCTTATTTTTTCTGACTGCACCTTCGTTCAGTAAAAAGATCATAAATCTTAATACAGATGTCGTGTGAGGGCCCACGACCTATGGTTGGAAGGCTAATTCAATTATCTACAACTTTAATTCTTTGTGTTTTTCCAAATTCCAAACTTTTAATATCGTTTTGGCCCTTCCAAGTCAGATCATCCGAAAATGTTTCCTTAAATCGTCCTTTTGGAGGGCTTATGCCCATATTTGGCTTAAGGGTCCTTCTTAAGACTTGCTCAACTTTCCATGTACTACTCGTATTTCTCTTCATATGTCCTTTATAAAACTCCGGTGTGTGAGCCCCACTTAGCCTACAGCAACGAGGGCTTCGCATCAAGTAACTTATGAACTAATTTACACTATACGGTCTCCAAATGTCATATATATATATATATATATATATATATATATATATATATATATATATATATATATATATATATATATATATATATATAGTCTTATGTTCAGATCATAAAATCTGCATCCCTAGCCCGAGCCTGAAATTTGTTCAGCGTGTTCGCGCCCTGTGGTGGCACGTTCGCGCCCTATGGTGGCACGTTCACACTGAGTTGGCCCATGGCCTCCTGCGCGTTCGCGCCACTCGTTGGCGCGTTCGCGTAGGATATTTTCCTAGCCTACCATCCCAACTTGCAACGTCCATATTTCCTTACCCCAATGTCCTATTGAGGGGCGGTTGACGCCTACGGAGCTCAACGTTCAACCACGAGGTGTCACATCCTCTCCCCCTTAGAAATATTTATCCTCGAAATTTTATAATAGGTCTCATATTATGGAAATTTCGGCAGAGTCTTCTCTGTAACTATACCTACCAACCTGCATTCAGCAAACCCACCGGTGCCTCACATGGCCACAATATATCATATAGTTTCATTTACCCATCAATTTAGTCAAATAAGGAAATGAATTACCTGCAGGCGCAGGGAACAAATGGGGATACTTATTCTTCATTTCATCTTCAGCTTCCCAAGTCACCTCTTCCCTATTGTTGTTTCGCCACAATACTTTGACAGAAGCTATATCCTTAGTACGTAATCTTCTATCCTGGCGATCAAGTATAGCTATGGGGATCTCCTCATAAGACAACTCCTCCGTCACCTGGACATCATCTATAGGAAATACTCTGGAAGGGTCACCAATGCATTTATGAAGCATTGATACATGAAATACTAGATTTACTGCTTCCAAATCTAATGGTAAGTCCAACTCGTAGGCAACCTTTCCTACCTTACGAATAATCTGATAAGGCCCAATGTACCTCGGGCTGAGCTTCCCCTTCTTGCTGAATCTCATCATACCCTTCATGGGTGACATCTTCAGGAATACCCAGTCACCAACTTGAAATTCTAAGTCTCGACGTCGATTATCTGCATATGCCTTTTGTCGACTCTGGGCTGCCAATAATCTCTCCTGAATAAACTTCACCTTATCAACAGCTTGCTGAATCATGTCTGGGCCTATGAACTTTGTCTCACCAACATCGAACCAACCAATAGGTGACCTGCACTTCCTCTCATTTAAGGCCTCGTACGGTGCCATCCGAATACTAGAATGGTAGCTATTATTATAGGCAAACTCAATCAGTGGAAAATGATCATCCTAGCTACCTTTGAAGTCAATAATACAGGCACGCAACATATCTTCTAGCGTCTGAATAGTACGCTCCGGCTGCCCGTCAGTTTGAGGGTGAAATGCTGTGCTGAGACTCACCTGTGTCCCCAGTCCCTTCCCGAACGATCTCCAGAAGTTAGCTATAAACTGAGCTCCTCTGTCTGAAATAATGGCTGTGGGAACCCCATGAAGTCTTACTATCTCCCTGATGTATAACCTCGCATAGTCTTCAGCTGAATAAGTAGTCCTGACTGGAAGAAAGTGGGCTGATTTTGTTAGCCTATCTACAATAACCCATATAGAGTCATACTTCCGCTGAGTGCGAGGTAAGCCTGTAATAAAATCCATATTAATCACTTCCCATTTCCAAGTTGGGATCTCCATCTCCTGCAGTAATCCACCAGGCTTCTGATGCTCGACCTGAACTTCTTGACAATTCGGGCACTGAGCAACAAATTCTGCTATATCCCTTTTCATACCATCCCACCAATATAAGAATTTGAGGTCATGATACATCTTCGTTGGCCCAGGATGAACAGAGTAATGGGCATTGTGTGCCTCTCCCATAACCTGCCTTCTTAGCCCGGCAACATCAAGTACACACAACCTGCCCCAATACCGTAGCACGCCGTCAGGTGCAACCTCGAATGGGGCCCTCTGCTTTTGAAAGGTTTTATCCCTATACTGTGCCAGAATAGGGTCCTTGTACTGACGTCTCCTCGCCTCCTCTATGATGGAAGACTCAGCAACTTCTTGAACAGAAACGCCAACATCTCCAGAATTAGCCAAATGGACCCCAAGGCTAGCTAGCTGATAAATCTCACGAACCATCTCCTTCCTTTCTGGCTGCACATCCGTCAAGCTGCCTATATATTTACGGCTAAGTGCATCTGCTACAACATTTTCTTTCCCCGGATGGTATAGAATATCAACATCATAATCCTTTAATAACTCTAGCCACCGTCTTTGTCGTAAATTCAGCTATTTCTACTTGAAGATATATTGGAGACTCTTGTGATTCGTATAGATATCAACATGAACTCCATATAAATAATTCCTCCATATCTTCAAGGCATGTATCACTGCTGCCAACTCCAGATCATGAGTAGGATAATTTTTCTCCTTCTTTCTGAGCTGTCTGGAGGCGCAGGCTATAACCCTGCCATGCTGCATCAATACACAACCTAGTCCAACACCCGAAGCATCACAATAGATAACATAGCCATCTGGTCCCTCAGGAAGAACTAGAACTGGAGCCGTCGTCAACTTGTCTTTCAGCAACTGAAAGCTTTGCTCACAAGCATCCGTCCACTGGAATTTAGCTTCCTTCTGAGTTAGCCTTGTTAAAGGCACTGAAATCGAAGCGAACTTATCTACGAATCTCCTGTAATACCCTGCAAGCCCCAGAAAACTACGTACCTCAGTATGAGTCGTAGGTCTGGGCCAAGTCCTTACTGCCTCAATCTTCTGCGTGTCTACCCGAATACCGTCAGCTCCAATAATATTCCCCAAGAATGTTACTGAAGTCAACCAGAATTCGCACTTAGAAAATTTGGCATACAACTTCTGATGCTGAAGTACCCTAAGTACCGTCCTCAAATGGTCTGCATGCTCCTCTTCTGAGCATGAATAAACCAGAATATCATCAATGAATACAATAACGAACGTATCTAGGAATGGTTTGAATACTCGGTTCATCAAATCCATAAACACTACTGGGGCATTGGTCAGCCCAAAAGTCATCACTCTAAACTCGTAATGCCTGTACCGGGTCCTGAATGCTGTCTTTGGGATGTCTGTCTCCTTTACCCGCACCTGATGATAACCTGACCGCAAGTCTATCTTCGAAAAACACCTACCGCCCTGCAACTGGTCAAATAGGTCATCAATCCTGGGGAAGGGATACATGTTCTTTATCATTACTTTATTCAGCTGTCTATAATCAATACACATCCGCAGCGATCCATCTTTCTTCCTTACAAATAGTACCGGTGCTCCCCAAGGTGATGTACTAGGCCTGATGAAGCCTTTTTCTAACAAGTCTCTCAGTTGCTCCTTCAATTCCTTCAGCTCTGCAGGTGCCATCATATAAGGAGGAATAGATATAGGCTGAGTACCTGGCAATACATCTATAGTGAACTCTATCTCCCGTTCTGGAGGGAGACCTGGGAGCTCATCGGGGAATACATCTGGGAATTCATTAACTATCGGGACTGAATGAAGAGCCGGTACCTCTGCTTTCATGTCATGTACTCGAACAAGATGATAAATATAGCCCTTCCTAACCATCTTCCTTGCCTTGAGGTATGAAATAAACTTACCCCTAGGTGATGCTGTATTTCCTCTCCACTTTATAATTGACTCTCCTGGAAAATGAAACTGAACCATCGTTTCTCTGCAATCAACATTAGCATAGCAAGAAGCCAGCCAATCCATACCCATGATAACATCAAACTCAGTCATGTCTAACTCTATCAGGTCTACTATGGTATGACGATTATATATACCCACCAAGCAATTTCTATATACTTGCCTAGCTATGACCGAATCTCCTACCGGTGTAGCTACCTCGAATGGTTCTATCAACTCAGGTTCTATTCAATTTCTACTAGCAATAAAGGGGGATATATATGATAAGGTAGAACCTGGATCTATTAATGCATATACGTCCCGGGAGAAAACCGATAATATACCTGTAACGACCTTCGGTGAGGCCTCCTGATCCTGCCTACTATCCAAAGCATATATGCGGTTCGAAGGACCGCTAGAACTGGAAGCTCCGCTACGACCTCTCCCACGGCCTGCTGGCGTCTGAATACCCTGCCCCATAGGGCGCATGGCTACAGAAAAGGATGAACCAGCAACCGACCCAGTAGGCTGAGCCATACCACCTGCACTAACTTCATAAGGGCACTCTCTCATCATATGGCCTTGACGGTCGCAAGAAAAACAAGCACCTGTTGCCCAACGACATTCCCCAAAATGTGGCCTACCGCACCGAGAACATTGAGGCAAAGGCGGTCTCGACTGATGTTACACCTCGGAAAAATCCTCCATTGTTGCCCAAGTGAATGGACCCGCGAGGAGTACGAGCATCTGATATTTTCATGAGTAAGAAATAACATTTGATGGCCCTAAGTAAGATTCCAAAGGCAATTGCAATAAGAGATAGGTTATGCTCCATAATGACTAATTATAGGTTCTGAAAATGTGGAAAGTTACAGATTTGCATTTTGGCCAGTTGAACGTAAAATGAAATACGGACCGTAAAGTGGTATACGGCCCATAAACTGCCATGTCGTATTTTGGCTTCCAAAACTTCAACTTTCTGCCAAATGGTTAAATACGACTTGGAATACGGACCGTAAATTGAAATACGGCCCGTAAACTGCGATCGTAAATCACCATGACCTCCACCAGCATACCTTTCTGGTTTTGATATGCTTAAATACGACCACGAAATACGGCCCGCAAACTGGAATATGGACCGTAAACTGGGTTTACGACCACTGTGCACTTTCGACGACTGTTCATTTCAAATCAGATTTTGGGTTATTAAAAAGGGGACCAAGGTTATTATTTCATTTCCATACTTCACCCCTTCTCTCTAAAACATCTCTCTACATTTATTCCACAAAAATTCAAGGATTATTAATGATCAACAACATAAACTAAGTTAATCAAGAGTAAGAAAACCCATCAAAGCTCATACAAGTCAAGAAATCTCATTGGAGATAAACTAGGGTTTTGCTCAAGTGGAGTATTATCAACCAAAGCTTGTTCCTACGACATCTAAGGTAAGATTTATGATGTTTCTATGTTGTTTAAGGTATCTAAGAGTTGAAATACTTGGATTGTAGAGAGGTATGGCAAAATGGGTCATGAATGTGGAATAGTGCCATTTGGAGTAATAGTTTGAATTGAGTTATGAGTCTTGATGTATTGCGATGTAAATATGTTATAAATGATGTTGAGAACATGAGATGAGAAATGTACGTGAATGGACATAGTCGTGTGTTATAGCCATAGATATGGGTGATTGAAGGTAAACTAAGAAATGTGGATAATGTGGATGAATAATGACTATGGTTACAGTATTGTGAATGTATTATTGACGTTTAGGAGTTGATATACGTTTTGGAGGAATGTCGTATAAATAGAGGAGATGTTGTCCGATTTTCTCTAGTTTTGGTCATATATGCTAACTATCGATTCTAATGATAGTATGATTTTAATGAAGGTAGAAACGCTAGCGTTGGAGGAGAACGCGCAAGTGTAAAATAGTTGAACGGAAAAGGTATGTAAGGCTAACCCTTATTTTATAAGGCATGGTTCTTTGACAAAATAACTAAATTTTCTATAAGACTATAATATTCTTCAAATGATTGATCTTCCGAGCTAGTAAGCTCACGATTCTTGATATGCCACGATCATACAAGGTTCCTCGTATGACGAGTAAGCCTATAAAGATATGTGTGACGAATGAGGATAAAAGTAATGATGATATTGATGATGACTATAATGGTAATAGCGATGATGATAAAGATGGCGATGATGATAGTAATGGTAATAGTAAAGATGCTTATGAGCTATATGTATGTATGCCCTTGTATGGCTACTATGAAACACCGAGCTTATATGGCCGGGTAGTATATGTATAGATGTATATGTATGTATGTTTACGTAACGCGCGCACACCACTGCAGTTGGGTATGGATGACACTGAGCCTTGGTAGGGACAGGTATGTGTAACACTGAACCTTGGTTGGCCAGGTATGTATGATCACCGAGCCTAGCCATGGTTGGGTACGCGAAACACCGAACCTTCGGGGTGGCGTATGTTATGTAAATGTTGTGTATATGATATGATTATGTATATAATAAAAATACGAGTATGAATACGAATATGCTACGATATGAATGTGAATAAAGGCATGTATACGAACACGAGTACAAATATGGAACGGATATGATTTGGATGTAAGTATCCAAATACGCCTTAGAACCGGGAAATCCTATGCAAGGCAAGTAAGTGCCTATGACGATGATATCACCATCTCCCATCTTGTGCTATTTTCCTATGTTGTTCATTATGCTTCTATATTGATATTGACTATGCTTTACATATTCAGTACATTCTTCGTACTGACGTCCTTTTGTTTGTGGACGCTGCGTCATGCCCGCAGGTGCACAGGGAGACAGGATTGATCCATAGCCATATTCTCAGAGACTACATAGCAGAGCTCCACTTCATTCGGAGCTATAGCTTTTGGGTACATATTAATTTGTGTACATAATTATGGGCATAGCGGGGTCCTGTCCCGCTTATGTGATGTGTTATACTCTCCTTAGAGGCTCGTAGACATGTGTATATGGTTAGAGATGTCTGGCCTTGTCGGCCTATATTTTGTGTATCATTTTGATAGCCTTGTCAGCTCATGTATATTGATGTGGCACATATGCCAATGATGATATAAGGACATTGTTTTCCAATGGGACTAGCGTGATTAATGAATAGAAGTATGTTAAATTATGTGGCTCACCTAGATGTAAGTATAAGTGTAAGCCAAGGGGTGCCCAGGTGGGCTAGGACGAGGCGCTCGTCGCGGCCCTCTAGACTGGTCGTGACAACTGACTCGGACCCCTGCTCATCTGTGAACCTGAAGCCCTAGAGCTCTGACCAGCTCCTGAATACCCTGTACGGTCGAATCCCCTACCCGTGAACCATGGGGGTGCACTCCGTGTTCACTGAGGAAAATATCTAGCAGGCTGCTGAGCCTGCCCTCCTCGAAACTCATCGGAATAACCCGCCGACCTAGCCCTCTTATGCTGGCCTCTGTCATAGTCTCTATCTGGGTGACGTCCTCTGTGTCGATCCTCTACCCCTTGCGCGTACGCCTGTACCCGAGCAATATCCATACCTGGCTGAAGAGCCACTGTCATACAACCATCAATCGACTCTAGCTCACCTCATCTCTAGCGGTAGGAAGTGGCCCATGAAGGCCTCCACAAACTCATCCCATATTGCTGGAGGAGCACCCTCTCCCCTAGATAACTCCCAAGACTCATACCAATTAACAGCTACATCCCGTAATCGATACGAGGCCAACTCAATAGACTCAGTTTCAGAAGCCCTCATTATCCTCAATGTACGCTGCATCTGCCGAATGAACTCCTGTGGATCATCCTCGGGCTTTGACCCAAAAAACTCTGGAGGATTACAATTTAAGAAATCACGAACCCTCAAACTATCCGATTTATCCACACGGCCAACTCCTAGTTCATGCCTGCGAGCCTGCCCTGCCACTATTTTGGTCAGCAACTGAAGTGCATCTCTCATGGCCCTATCCTCCGCCCCTGGCTGGGGAGCTGGAGGCTCAAGTGCTGGGGCCTCGGGAGCTAGCGGGGGCGCTGCCCCCTGAACTGGAGCTGTTGTGGCTCCAATATCCTCTGGAGGTGGCGACATAGCAGAGCTCGCTGACTGAAGTACCGTCTCAGGCATCAACTGGGCATGGGCCCTAGTAACTCTCCGAGTCTGACTAGTATCTCCTGTTACTGATTTGCCCTTCTGGGCAGCCGTCGCTTTCCTTGGAGGCATAGCTAAAAACACCATAATTTATTAGAGGGGATTATCCTGATAACATAGCTCTATCGCATGATCTAGAGTAAGAAAGACAAATAACATCCTAAATGTCCTGTAGCTTCCTGTTTATAGATGTGGTGCACAACACACCGATAAACAAGACTCTACTAGACACGGTTTGTAGACACTCCGAGGATGAACTGCTCTGATACCACTTTTGTCACTGTCACGACCCGGCTAGGGGGCCGCGATGAGCACCCGGTGCTACCCCACCCGGGCACCCCCTTATCGTACATAACATAACATCTAGGTGAATCATAAGTCAATTCGTTCTTTTCTTATCGTTTAACACATCATAGGCATCTGTGCCACATCATAAGTACAAGGCCGACGTGGCTAACAAAAGATATACAAAACATGGGCCGACATGGCCGAACATCTCTACCCACATACACATGACTACGAGCCTCTAAGAGTATGACATATCGTATGAGCGGGACAGGACCCCGCTATGCCCATAATTATATACACAAAAGAATAAGTACCCAAAAGCTACGGCTCCAAAAGAAATGGAGCTCTGCTATGCAATCTCTGAATAAGCAGCTATGGATCAGGTCTGTCTCCCTGTGCACCTGCGGGCATGACGCAGCGTCCACAAACAAAAGGACGTCAGTACGAAGAATGTACTGAGTATGTAAAGCATGATCAACATCAATATAGAAGCATAATAGATATCATATGAAAATAGCATAGGAGGGGAGACAGTAATATCATCATCATCATCATGTCGCTTACTTGCATACATCGTCGTTCGTATCCCATAATAATACTCGTACCATACTTGTGCTCATATTCGTATACATGTCCTTATTCGTATTCTTATACATAGTCTTATCACATTCATATTCATATTATATACATAGTCATTTCATATACATAGCATTTACATAGCATACCCGACCTCATAGGATCGGTGTCTTATACATGCTTGGCCAACCAAGGCTCAAGGTCATACATACCTGGCCCTACCAAGGCATCATGGTTATCCGTACCATCTGCAAAGGTGTGCGCGCGTTTCGTAATCGTATACATACTTTATACATAGTCATATACATATAGTCTTACCCGGCATCATAAGCTCGGGGTCTTATCATAGCCCTTCATAGGCATACATGTACATATATCATAGCTCGTAAGCATCTCTAATCTCATTTTACTCTCATCATCTGTCATGACCCAGCTAGGGGGCCGCGACGAGCACCCGGTGCTACCCCACCCGAGCACCCCCTTATCGTACATAACATAATATCTAGGTGAACCATAAGTCAATTCGTGCTTTTCTTATCGTTAATCATATTGATCCCATTAGAAAACCATCATCATTTAGCATATCATAGGCATCTGTGCCACATCATAAGTACAAGGCCGATGTGGCTAACAAATGATATACAAAACATGGGCCGACATGGCCGAACATCTCTACCCACATACACATGACTACGAGCCTCTAAGAGTATGACATATCGTATGAGCGGGACAGGACCCCGCTATGCCCATAATTATATACATAAAAGAATGAGTACCCAAAAGCTACGGCTCCGAAAGAAATGGAGCTCTGCTATGCAATCTCTGAATAAGCAGCTATGGATCAAGTCTGTCTCCCTGTGCACCTGCGGGCATGACGCAGCGTCCACAAACAAAAGGACGTCAGTACGAAGAATGTACTGAGTATGTAAAGCATGATCAACATCAATATAGAAGCATAATAGATATCATATGAAAATAGCATAGGAGGGGAGACAGTAATATCATCATCATGTCGCTTACTTGCATACATCGTCGTTCGTATCCCATAATAATACTCGTACCATACTTGTGCTCATATTCGTATACATGTCCTTATTCGTATTCCTATACATAGTCTTTTCACATTCATATTCATATTATATACATAGTCATTTCATATAGATAGCCTTTACATAGCATACCTGACCTCATAGGATCGGTGTTTCATACATACTTAGCCAACCAAGGCTCAAGATCATACATACCTGGCCCTACCAAGGCATCAGGGTTATCCGTACCTTCTGCAGAAGTGCGCGCGCGTTACGTAATCATATACATACTTTATACATAGTTATATACATATAGTCTTACCCGGCATCATAAGCTCGGGGTCTTATCATTGCCCTTTATAGGCACATATATACATATATCATAGCTCGTAAGCATCTCTAGTCTCATTTTACTCTCATCATCATTACTATCCTTATCATTATCGTTACATTTACATTATAGACTTACTCGTCATACGAGGAACGTAGTATAATCATAGTACATATCAAGGGTCGTGAGCTTATGAGCTCGGAATGTCAACCATGTGAAGACAACATACTCAAATAGAGGAATTTAGGAATTTGGCCAAGAACCATGCCTTATGAAAGAAGGGTTAGCCTTACATACCTTTCCGTCGAAATATTCTACACTTGCACGTTCCCTTCCAATGCTAGCGTTTATACCTTCATTAATATCATAACAATGGCCATTAGTCCTTCACACTATCCACATTATCTAGATTCCTCAATTTGCCTCTAATTCACCCACATTCATGGTCATAACACCCAACTTCGTCCATTCATCTAAAGTGTTTAGTTCATGATCTTAATACCATTTATAACACATTCATATCACAACACAACAACATTCATAACTCAATTCAAACTATTTCTCAAAATGTCACTATTCATCTTTCATGACCTAGTTGACCACATTTTCTATAATCCATGTATTTTAATTCTCCAATACCTTAAACATCTTGTAAAAATCATGAATCTTACCTTAGAAGTTGTAGGAACAAGCTTTGGTTGGTAATACTCTTCTTTGAGCAAAACCCTAGTTTTTCTCCATTTGGATTCCTTGACTTGGATGATCCTTGATGATTCCTTTATCCTTGATTCACTTGTCTTAATGTTATTGATGGCTTATAATCCTTAAAAACTCATATAATAAATGTAGAGAGAAGTTCTAGAGAGAAGTGGTGTAATGTTGTAAATTAAATAAAATAAGTCTTGATCCTCATATTTAATGAATTGGAAAATCTGTGCTGGGTGAACAGTGGTCGTCCATGGAGGTTTACGGTCCGTATTCCACTTTACGGACCATCCCACGTGGTCGTCTTTAAGCTTAAGCAGGACCAGAGACTTTGTCCTGCATGCATGGTGATTTACGACCATGGTTTACGGGCCGTAAATCACTTTACGGTCCGTCCACCAGGTCGTATTATACCTCTTCCTCAGCTGGCAGAAAGTTGAAGTTTGGCATGCCAATTTACGACCTAGCAGTTTACGGACCGTATACCAGTTTACGGTCCATATTTGCACTTTACGACCACTGGCAGAAAGCTGAAGCTTTTGCATGGCAGTTTACGACTGCCAGTTTACGGACCGTATTGCACTTTACGGTCCGTATTTTGCAATATACAACCACTGGGCAGTTTTGCCAACTTTCAATTTTTCTCATTTCTCGACTTTTCATTCTAATCACCCACATCCCGTCACATACATTTCCCATGAAACATTATACACTCGCACTCCTCGCACACATCATTAGTTCATTTACTTGCGTACCAACGGGAAATTTTCCGAGGTGTAACATCATCATTACTATCCTCATCATTATCGTTACATCTACATTATGGACTTACTCGTCATACGAGGAACATAGTATAATCATAGTACATATCAAGGGTCGTGAGCTTATGAGCTCGGAATGTCAACCATGTGAAGACAACATACTCATATAGAGGAATTAGGAATTTGGCCAAGAACCATGCCTTATGAAAGAAGGGTTAGCCTTACATACCTTTCCGTCGAACTATTCTACACTTGCACGTTCCCTTCCAATGCTAGCGTTTATACATTCATTAATATCATAACAATGGCCATTAGTCATTCACATTATCCACATTGTCTAGATTTCCTCAATTTGCCTCTAATTCACCCACATTCATGGTCATAACACCCAACTTCGTCCATTCGTCTAAAGTGTCTAGTTCATGATCTTAATACCATTTATAACACATTCATATCACAACACAACAACATTCATAACTCAATTCAAACTATTTCTCAAAATGTTACTATTCATCATTCATGACCTAGTTGACCATATTTTCTACAATCCATGTACTTTAATTCTCCAATACCTTAAACATCATGTAAAAATCATGAATCTTACCTTAGAAGTTGTAGGAACAAGCTTTGGTTGATAATACTCCTCTTTGAGCAAAACCCTAGTTTTTCTCCATTTGGATTTTTTTGACTTGGATGATCCTTGATGATTCCCTTATCCTTGATTCACTTGTCTTAATGTTATTGATGGCTTATAATCCTTGAAAACTCATATAATAAATGTAGAGAGAAGTTTTAGAGAGAAGTGGTGTAATGTTGTAATGAAATAAAATAATTCTTGATCCTCATATTTAATGAATTGGAAAATCTGTGTTGGGTGAACAGTGATCGTCCATGGAGGTTTACGGACCGTATTCCACTATACGGCTCGTCCTCCATGGGCGTATTTAGCCATTTCCAGAACCATAAGCTGGGCTGCCTTCATGGTGGTTTACGACCATGGTTTACGGGCCGTAAATCACTTTACGGTCCGTCCACCAGGTCATATTTAACCATTTCCTCGGCTGGCAGAAAGTCGAAGCTTTGCATGGCAGTTTACGACTGCCAGTTTACGGACCGTATTGCACTTTACGGTCCGTATTTTGCAATATACGACCACTGGGCAGTTGCAATTCTGCAACTTCCCATATTTCTTAGACTTCTAATTTTTAATCACCCCCGTCCATGCACATGCATTGCTCACCTTGTATCTCATCTTAACTTAGCCAACTTCCTCGTCTCACATCGGATACTTTTGAAATCTCGCCTAAGGTCGTCAAACGTCGTTTCTTGCTCATGGACGTCATGCACTCATATTCATCACTAGTTCGTTCTCTTGCGTACCAACGGAAAATTTTCCGAGGTGTAACATTCTATCCCCCTTAGGAACATTCGTCCTCGAATGTTAAAGGCTTGGGGAATTCTATAAAAATTTCGCCAGAGTTTCCTCTGTAATGTGGCACTACCACACTGTCACAACAACCCACAATGACAATGCCTCACAGGGCAATAATACAACAGCACTAGAAATTTGGCCACACACGACCTGAATGTATAAAAGGGAAAACATGCATACCTTATGATTTTGACGTCTCATCTTGGACTTCTTCCAAGGGCCGAAATAAATGTGGGTATTTGGATCACATATTCTCTTCCGCTTCCCATGTCATTTCCTCTCGATTGTCATTTCTCCACAGAACTTTAATTGAGGCCACTTCTTTGTTTCTAAGCCTCTGTACTTGCCTATCTAATATGGAAATGGGTATTTCATCATAGGTTAACTTTTCTGTCACTTGAATATCATTCACTGGGACGACCCTCGTAGGATCTCCAACACACTTCTGAAGCATCGAGACATGAAATACTGGATGGACTGACTCCAAATCTGTAGGTAGATCTAGCTCAAAGGCCACTTTGCCTATTTTGCGCACAATTTCGTATGGCCCAATATACCGGGGACTGAGCTTCCCCTTTTTGCCAAATCTCATCACGCCCTTCATCGGCGACACTTTCATGAATACCCAATCTTTCACTTCGAACTCTAAGTCTCTTCGACGATTATCCGCATAGGACTTCTGATGACTTTGAGCCGCTAGCAACCGATCTTGTATGAGCTTAACTTTCTCTATTGCTTGCTGGACCAAGTCTGGCCCTATCAACTTAGCTTCTCCGGTTTCAAACCACCCAATTGGGGATCTACACTTTCTCCCATATAGAGCTTCATACGGTGCCATTTGAATGCTAGAATGATAATTGTTATTGTAAGCAAACTCAATGAGTGGCAAATGGTCATCCCAATTTCCTCCAAAATCTATCATACATGCCCGTAACATATCTTCAAGAGTCTGAATAGTACGTTCAGCTTGCCCATCGGTCTGTGGGTGAAATGCCGTGCTTAGGCGCACTTGGGTCCCTAAACCTTTTTGGAAAGACCCCCAAAACTTGGTTGTAAACTGAGTTCCTCTATCGGAGATAATAGATACCGGAACTCCATGGAGTCTCACTATCTCTTTAAGATAAAGCTTGGCATAATCTTCTGCCATATAAGTCGTTCTAACCGGTAAGAAATGCGCTGACTTTGTGAGTCTATCCACGATCACCCATATAGAATCATATTTACGTCGAGAACGGGGTAACCCTGTAATGAAATCCATATTAATCACTTCCCACTTCCAAGTTGGGATTTCTATAGCTTGCAATAAGCCACCCAGCTTTTGGTGTTCTATCTTCACTTGTTGGTAATTAGGACACTGAGCTACGAATTCCGCTACGTCTTTCTTCATCCCATTCCACCAATATATAGTCTTAAGATCATGATACATTTTCGTCGCTCCGGGGTGAACAGAGTAACGGGAACAATGAGCTTCTCTTAAAATCTGATGGCGTAGACCTGCCACATCGGGAACACATAACCTGCCTCGACATCGGAGAACTCCGTCTTCCGAAATGTCAAATGATGACTCCTCCTTCTGAGGGAGTGTATCTCTGTACTGCATTAGCATGGGATCCTCATATTGTCGCTCTTTTACTTCCGCTACTAACGATGAAACTGCTGAATTCTGAATAGTAGCTCCGCTGCTACCTGAGTCCACCACTCGGACTCCTAGGCTAGCTAACTGCTGAAGATCACGGGCCATCTCTTTCTTTTCTGGTCGTACATCACTTAGACTTCCCATCGACCTACGGCTAAGAGCATCAGCCACAACATTTGCCTTTTCGGGGTGGTACAGGATTTCAACATCATAGTCTTTTAGCAACTCTAGCCATCGTCGTTGCCGCAAATTCAAATCTTTCTGCTTGAAGATGTACTGGAGACTCTTATGATCTGTATAAATATCCACGTGGACACCATATAAGTAATGTCTCCATATCTTTAAAGCATGGACCACCGCGGCCAATTCTAAGTCATGGGTAGGATAATTCTGCTCATGTTTCCGTAATTGTCTAGAAGCATACGCAATCACCTTACCATTTTGCATCAATACACAGCCTAGCCCGACGCCTGAAGCATCACAATAAATAACATATCCTTCCAATCCCTCTGGAAGTGTCAAGACTGGGGCTGAAGTCAGTCGGTCTTTCAACTCTTGGAAACTACGCTCGCAAGCATCTGTCCATTGAAACTTAGCTGACTTCTGAGTCAACTTGGTGAGCGGTGCAGAAATTGAAGAGAAACCCTCAACAAATCTTCTGTAATAACCGGCTAAGCCCAAAAAGCTACGAACCTCCGTAGGGGTCGTGGGCCTTGGCCAAGTCTTCACTGCCTCAATCTTTTGGCTATTCACTCGAATACCGTCAGCTGCAACAATGTGGCCCAGAAATGCCACTGAGTTCAACCAAAACTCGCACTTGGAAAACTTCGCGAATAACGCTCGGGTTCGAAGAACTCCAAGGACAATACGCAAGTGATCCGCATGTTCTGCCTCAGATCTAGAATACACTAGGATATCATCGATGAATACAATCACGAATAGATCTAGAAAAGGCCTGAATACATTGTTCATTAAGTCCATAAACACTGCCGGTGCATTAGTTAGCCCAAACGACATTACTCGGAACTCGAAATGGCCATATCTTGTTCTGAAAGCTGTCTTAGGGATATCTTTCTCCCTAACTCTTACTTGGTGATACCCGGACCTCAAATCAATCTTTGAAAACCATTTGACACCTTGCAATTGATCAAATAAATCATCAATCCTCGGGAGGGGATACTTGTTCTTAATTGTCACTTTATTCAATTGCCGATAATCAATGCACATTCTCAAGGAGCCATCCTTCTTCCGGACGAACAATACGGGTGCTCCCCACGGGGATGAACTAGGCCTAATGAAGTCTTTTTCAAGCAAGTCTTTTGATTGCTCCTTCAACTCTTTCAACTCTGCGGGTGCCATCCTATGGGGAGGAATAGATATAGGATTAGTGTCTGGCAACACATCAATCGCAAAATCGATCTCTCGCTCGGGAGGAAGGCCTGGAAGCTCTTCCGGGAACACACCGGAAATTCATTCACTACCGGAACTAACTGAAGAGTCGACGACTCAGCTTCTACATCTTGAACTCGTACTAGGTGATAAATGCACCCTTTCGTGATCATCTTTCTTGCCTTTAGATAGGAAATAAACCTACCTTTTGGTGACGCCGTATTTCCTTTCCATTCAAAGACTGGTTCTCCCAAAAACTGGAAGCGAACATTTTCATTCTACAATCAACATTGGCGTAGCAAGAAGCCAACCAATCCATGCCCATAATGACATCAAAATCTACCATGTTTAGTTCATGCAAGTCAGCTATAGTACGGTGGTCACATATCACGACTACACAACCTCTATACACTCGGCTAGCTATCACCGATTCGCCAACGGGCGTACACACCTCAAAAGGTTTGATCGACTCCGGCTCGACTATAAACCGACCCGCAATATACGGAGTAACATAAGATAATGTGGAGCCCGGTTCAATCAAAGAATATACATCATGAGAGAATACCGATAATATACTTGTGACTACGTCAGGAGAAGACTCAAGATCTTGGCGTCCAGCCAAAGCATAAATACGGTGCTGAGAACCGCTAGTACTGGGAGCTCTCCCTCTGCCTCTACCATGGCCAGCTGGCGCATGTGAACCTGGCCCCGTAGGGCGTACAGATGCCGAAGATCCGGCTACCGACCCTGATGGCTGGGTCCTACCTCTACCATGCACTGAGGGGCAATCACGCATAATATGGCTCGGTCGACCACATGAATAGCAATCATCTAAACCCAATCGGCATTGACCCCAATGCGACTTCCCACACTGGGAACATCGTGGTATAGGTGGCCTTGATTGGCCTGAATCATCTCTAAACTGGGGTCCTGGATAACTCGGACTCGGCCCTGAATGAGCAGATCTATCAAGGCCCTGGCCTGAAAATCGTGGAGGTGGACTGGTCATAGAATATCCTGAATGGCTGGGAAGATGTTGTCTGTGTCCACCCCTGGACTCGCTCCTCGAACCTGAAGGTCTAGCACTCTTGCTATGTCCCCTATCTTGCTCACGTTCATTTCTCCGCTGCTGTAGGTGTTCCTCTAATTCCTGAGCATGTGCCTGAATGAGTGCAATATCCATGCCATCCTGAAGGGACGCA
Source organism: Lycium barbarum (assembly GCF_019175385.1). Lineage (NCBI taxonomy): Eukaryota > Viridiplantae > Streptophyta > Magnoliopsida > Solanales > Solanaceae > Lycium > Lycium barbarum. Next base: position 53,460,420 of record NC_083345.1, on the reverse strand, counting down.
GTTAAGCATTTATCCATCAAGTGTGGCCCTAGGCCTTTCACAAACCGGTGCACCCGATCGCCCATATCCGCTACCATGGCCGAAGCATACCTAGCCAAGGAATTGAAGCGGAGACTATACTCTGTAGCACTCATGCTACCTTGCCTCAGATTCAAGAATTTATCGGCCCTAGCTCGCCGAACTTCTGGGGGCATATAATGACGGAGAAAAGCGTCAACAAACTCTTGCCATACCGGTGGAGATGCATTGGCTCCCCGCGAAGCCATCCAAACCGTATACCACTGGATTGAGACATCCCTCAATCTATATGACGCTAGCTCCACCGATTCGGTGTCTGAAGCATGTATCAACCGGAGCGTCCTTAGCATACCATTAATAAATTCCTAGGGATCCTCCTCCAGTTTCGACCCAAAGAATTCCGGGGGTTTCAAAGCAATGAAGTCACGGGCCCTTGCACTAACAGCCCTGTCACCATGCCCTGAACTCTGCCTCTGAGTCTGGGCCGCAACCAACTGAGTCAACAAATTAATGGCCTCTCTCACGTCTTGGCCCGAAGCATTCGGTGGAGGAGCTGGAGCTGGGGCTGAGGCTCCCACGTGCTCCTCGGTAATAGGCACTGTCTGGGAGGACTAAGATTGAGCCGCATTCTGGGACTCATCTTCCTCTACTACCGGTGACGGTGCTCTTTCAGCCCGCTTTTCTGCCACCGTCTTGCCCTTTTGGGTTGTTGTAGCCTTTTTCTTTTTAGGCATCTCTGAAATACACAATACACGATTTAGGAACAAGAATTTCTTACATCATAGCTCTATCGCATGATTCTTATGAAGAAAGAAGGTCATATATTCCTAAAATGTCCGCAGCTTCTCGTTTATAAGTGTGGCGCGCAACACACCCATAACCAAGACTCTACTAGACACGGCTCGTAGACACATCCTAGGACTGAACTGCTCTGATACCACTTTTTGTCACGACCCGACTAGGGGGCCGCGACGAGCACCCGGTGCTACCCCACCCGGGCACCCCCTTATCGTACATAACATAACATCTAGGTGAACCATAAGTCAATTCGTGCTTTTCTTATCGTTAATCATATTGATCCCATTAGACGACCATCATCATTTAACACATCATAGGCATATGTGCCACATCATAAGTACAAGGCCGACGTGGCTAACAAAAGATATACAAAACATGGGCCGACATGGCCGAACATCTCTACCCACATACACATGACTACGAGCCTCTAAGAGTATGACATATCGTATGAGCGGGACAGGACCCCGCTATGCCCATAATTATATACACAAAATAATAAGTACCCAAAAGCTACTACTCCGAAAGAAATGGAGCTTTGCTATGCAATCTCTGAATAAGCAGCTATGGATCAGGTCTGTCTCCCTGTGCACCTTCGAGCATGACGCAGCGTCCACAAACAAAAGGACGTCAGTATGAAGAATGTACTGAGTATGTAAAGCATGATCAACATCAATATAGAAGCATAATAGATATCATATGAAAATAGCATAGGAGGGGAGACAGTAATATCATCATCATCATGTCGCTTACTTGCATACATCGTCGTTCGTATCCCATAATAATACTCGTACCATACTTGTGCTCATATTCGTATACATGTCCTTATTCGTATTCTTATACATAGTCTTATCACATTCATATTCATATTATATACATAGTCATTTCATATACATAGCATTTACATAGCATACCCGACCTCATAGGATCGGTGTCTTATACATACTTGGCCAACCAAGGCTCAAGGTCATACATACCTGGCCCTACCAAGGCATCAGGGTTATCCGTACCATCTGCAGAGGTGTGCGCGCGTTTCGTAATCGTATACATACTTTATACATAGTCATATACATATAGTCTTACCCGGCATCATAAGCTCGGGGTCTTTTCATAGCCCTTCATAGGCATACATATACATATATCATAGCTCGTAAGCATCTCTAATCTCATTTTACTCTCATTATCATTACTATCCTCATCATTATCGTTACATCTACATTATGGACTTACTCGTCATACGAGGAACATAGTATAATCATAGTACATATCAAGGGTCTTGACTTGGATGATCCTTGATGATTCCCTTATCCTTGATTCACTTGTCTTAATGTTATTGATGGCTTATAATCCTTAAAAACTCATATAATAAATGTAGAGAGAAGTTTTAGAGAGAAGTGGTGTAATGTTGTAATGAAATAAAATAAGTCTTGATCCTCATATTTAATGAATTGGAAAATCTGTGCTGGGTGAACAGTGGTCGTCCATGGAGGTTTACGGACCGTATTCCACTATACGGCTCGTCCTCCATGGGCGTATTTAGCCATTTCCAGAACCAGAAGTTGGGCTGCCTTCATGGTGGTTTACGACCATGGTTTACAGGCCGTAAATCACTTTACGGTCCGTCCACCAGGTCGTATTTAACCATTTCCTCGGCTGGCAGAAAGTCGAAGCCTTGCATGGCAGTTTACGACTGCCAGTTTACGGACCGTATTGCACTTTACGGTCCGTATTTTGCAATATACGACCACTGGGCAGTTGCAATTCTGCAACTTCCCATATTTCTTAGACTTCTCATTTTTAATCACCCCCGTCCATGCACATGCATTGCTCACCTTGTATCTCATCTTAACTTAGCCAACTTCCTAGTCTCACATGGGATACTTTCGAAATCTCGCCTAAGGTCATCAAACGTCGTTTCTTGCTCATGGACGTCATGCACTCATATTCATCACTAGTTCGTTCTCTTGCGTACCAACGAAAAATTTTTCGAAGTGTAACAGTCACGACCCAAACCGATGGGTCATGACTAGTGTCCGAATTGGACACTCGTATGTGAACCTGTTAGATATAATCAGACTGATACTAAGGACAACGTGGAAATCGTTAAATGCATGTTGTGGACTCATATTTCCATATATAATATTGAACCTGTCTCATAAGCAGTCACATTTAACCCAACATACCAAAATATGCAAGCCGAGAAGGCTGCCACTATACACGGGAATATCCAAACGAACTACATCTGTATAGCTGACCAGATCATATATGTACAACCCACATATGTCTACAGACCTCTAAGAGTATAGCAGAATCTATATCAAAAGGATCTGTACCCAAATATCTCAAGCTCCGGAACAATGGAGCTCTCCAAGCAGCTGGGCAGAAGTCCTAAGCCGAAGGATCACCAAACTGGGTATATGTACCTGCGGGCATGAAACGTATCCCCCGAAGAAAGGGGGTCAGTACGGAAAATGTACTGAGTATGTAAAGCATCAAGTACAATTAAGAAGATCATGGCTGAGCAAAATGTTATATCCCGTAATTTTGAACATTCGGATAAATTGAAATAATTGTGACTTGTAAGAGGTAAGGTGATATTTTGATTTTAGTGAACATACATGTTGTTTATGAAAAATGTTGATGCGGAAATATAGAGGAAGGCCAAGGGTAAAATTGGGAATTTGGAAATTGGGTTCATGAATTACAAATATTCACCATAAGTGAATTGGGCTAGAAAAATAAAAAAAAAAAGGGAAAAAAAAGGCCCAATATTGAGAGGTGGCCGGCCATGGCAAAATAAAATGTCCCAAGCCCATAAAAACATTTAACCCATGTATTAAATGAGAGAAAAGGGGCCAAAACTCTTCATTTTCAAGAAGCTTCAAGAACAACCAAACACTTGAGAGAAAAAGGAAGGGCCATTCGGCCATAGAAGAAAGAAAAGAAAAAAAAATTGAGCCATCAATCTTGGGTCCAAAAATCTTAATTTTCTAGCATTCCTACTAAGTTCAAGACCCTCTTTAACGGGGTATAATTTTTGGAGCAAGAAAATTACTTTGGTGACAAGTGTAAAAATTCTACTCAAGTGGAAAAATTGAAGAAAACGTAAAAGTTCTATTTTTTTTTTGTTATGGAAGACTTATATATATATATATATATATATATATATATATATATATATATATATATATATATATATATATATATATATATATATATATATATATATTGTAGTGTATGCAAATGAATGTAAAGTATGAAATTTGTGTGTTGTGGGTGTGTGGGTGTGTGGCCGTGCGTGTGGGTGTAGTGAAGGAAGAGGAATTAAATTTATTTAGTATTTTAATTATGTTGTTGTGGCCTTGTGATGTAAATGGAAGACTAATGGTTCAAATTGGCATGAAAATTTGGTTGTAAGTTGTTGTAGGAAATTATATGATTTTATAATAGTTTTATGTAATTATGGAAATGGAGTTGCTAAAGTATGAATTGTTGTTGTTGTTGATGAAATTTGAAGAAGAAAATGTGACGTTGTGACCTTGTCGCAATTGTGGAGATTTCGAATGGAATATGGTGTTAGTGGGATTGTTGAATATTTTGTAGAATTGTATGGATGATCTTGAGTTAGTAAGTGAATATGTAAGTGTCGATATCGGCTTGAACGTACGTAGTTGAATTGAATGTTGATGAACTATGTAGAAAATAAGGTTACTAATGTTAGAATGCGTTTTGAATTGATTCTTGATGTTATTGGTATGGTTGTTGGTATTGTTGGTATGGTTGTTGATGAATTTGGCCAAGTTAGATTCTCGGGGATGTTGAATTTACAGAGGAGATGCTGCCGAAATTTCTGTAGACAAGTACTAGTTAGAATTGGATTTCTAAGTACTTGTAGCTAATGTTTGGTAATTGATGACGTTATTGTAGATCTTGGAGAGCCCGAGACTTGAGTCGGGATTTGATTAGCGAGCGATTGAGGTATGTAAAGCCTACCTTTCTTTATTTTGGCATGACCGTTATGAAATGAACAAATGACATATATGTATGCTTCTAAAGAAAACTCTATTCTTAGAGCCACTAGGATGGCCGATGTCTTTGACCTCCGTAAGCTATCCCGTATGGTTGGATACGCATTTATGATGATCGAAAATTCTAGTTGATATGTTTCCGAATGATGTCCGAAAAGTATTTGATATGGCTAAAGTTTTGGATACATATATTTTGATACGTACATATGATCTTAAAGGCTCCATTTGATTTGCTCCATAGCAATAGTTGAAAGTTCCCCAATATGAATGTTACTTGAATTTCCAAAAAGAGCCTCCGAAATGTTTTTAGAAAGTTATGTACTTCAAAAGTTTGTAACTTTCGTATACTAATTCCGATTGATCCGAAACTGATTTCTGAGCCTTCGGATGTCGTGAATATATTTTTCCATTGAGTTTTGAAATTTATTTATTTATTTTTATGCATATGGTTTCCGCACTACTCCGCTCGTGCATACTACTATTACATCGTTCGCCGAGTCCCGGGCCGGTTTTGTGATCGTGCGCACTATGTATATTTGGCAGTATGATGTGTCACGGTTCCCGATACCTTGCCATAGGGCCGGGTACCGCTTATATACGGCGTTATGATGTGATATGGCATATGATATGTTCTGATGTGTTGATATGATATGATGATATGATATGTTTGGGGATTGTACGGAGATTTGAAACCTTCTGGAGTATGATGTGTTGTGGCGCCAGTGTCGGAGTGGCGACCACGTTCCTGAGCCTTATGCATGATTTTTATTTGCATTACTTATGTTTTTAAAACAGGTTTGATATACTGATTCTGTAACCGCTTTCCATACTCCTTATTTCAGTTCTGATTTGGATTACTGTACTTCATGCTTTACATACTCAGTACATATTTCGTACTGACCCCCTTTCTTCGGGGGCTGCGTTTCATGCCCGCAGGTACAGACGTTTGTTCTGGTGACCCGCCAGTGTAGGATACCTTCTGCTACTTTGGAGTGCTCCTTTGACTCGGAGCCCATACTTTTGGTAAAGATCTTTCATTGTATATGTCTCTGTATATATGTATGACTATCTGGGGTACGGCGGGGCCCTATCGTCATATGTTTCTGTTATGGTTTGTAGAGGCCTGTAGTCATATATGTCGGTCATGGGTCGTGTTTGTTCGATTATGTCTGTGACTTGTGCCTTAAGCGGTCCCATTTGTTATTATGGCCAAAACGGCCCATATGTTTGTATATGTATGTATATCTGGGCGATGTGTATTCCGCCAGCCTACCAGTTTTGATATGATATTTTTGTACGGGTGACCGCTTAAGATGATGTCTGTTCACAGTATCTGTATAAATAACGTATGCTAAATTTGAATAAGCCTTCGATATGTTGATTTGATAAGCGAATAGGTTTGGGGTGTCCAAATAGGGCACCAGTCGCAGCCCACGGGGTTGGGTCGTGACAAAAGTGGTATCAGAGCGGTTTGTCCTCGGAATGTCTACAGGTCGTGTCTAGTAGAGTCTTGTTTATCGGTGTGTTGTGCACCACATCTATAAACAGGAGGCTACAGGACATTTAGGATGTTGCCTTTCTTTCGATCTTAGATCGTGCGATAGAGTTGTATTGTTAGGATGGTTCCTTTCTGATAAACTGTTGCGTCTACAGCAAGGCTCCAAAAAGAGAGCGATAGCGTCAGTATTTTGGGGGAAATCTTTTCTGACCCTCCTCCTGCAGGTAATTGTGGATTGACACAAGATGAAGAGGACAACTTCTGATAGTGGGGGTGCTAAGAAGGCCCCTAGGGTATCTCCAAGACCAAGTAAGAGGATCCTCAGCTATTCGATTGAGATTGACCCTTCGGAGGACCCCGCAACAATTCCTCCAGAGTTTTTGGACCCCAGAGCAGAGGATCCCACGGAGGGCAGTTATGATACAGATCCCTCGGAGGATCCGGCTACGATTCCTCCAGAGTTTCTTACCCCTAGGGAGGAGGATAGTTACGATACAGATCCATCCGAGCATTTCTCTGGTACACCGGAGGAGGAGATTTCTGAGGCCATGCCAGCTGCTCCTGCGGTGGAGCACTACGTTAGACAGGCCTCCCCGGTGAGTGTTACGGACTACTCCAGTCCCTTATCCTGGTCGTCAGTAAACCAGGAATTGCCTGGTTATCTATACTCCTCCGATTCAGATACGAGCAATGATGGGAGTCAGACGAGTGGATGGCAGACGGATGATGGTGAGGAGCACACTTCGCATGGCAGCTCCCCAGATTAGCCCCGAGGCCGATCGGCTACAGGTATATGAGTTCTCTTTGAAAATTTCTATATATATGTAACTTCTGTAGAGTATCATTTGATGGCGGCAAACGGAAATCAAAAAAAAAACGATGACCCAATGATTATAAGTAACGGCGACTGAGATGTCTTCGCCGCCAGTGTGAATCTAGAAACCCCGGATGAAAGGTAATCATATGTACAGATGGAAGTGAATATTGAGGATTTAAAAAGGGCAATACGGTAACTGTATAGTCAGAAAAGTAAAAGGATCCTCTCTAGATCAGGGTGGGGACCCGCTATGAGAACGTTTTGGAAGTTGTTAAGACCCCGACTTGTCTTAAATTATGTGATAAAGGTTGTGTGGGGTAGTGGATGTAATTATACCGGCATTAACGCATCTAAATGCATTAAAGTTTCGAGGTTAAGCGTGCTAGGGCCAGAGCAATTTTGGGATGGGTGACCCCCTGGGAAGTATACAAAATTTTTGTAAATATAGATATAAGAGGCAAATGGGAATTTGGGGTAACCTAAAGGAAATTAGAGTATGCGGAGTGATTAGAAACCTTAAAGAAGTCGAGTAGGTTAAGGTAGAATAGGCTGGTAAAGAAGAAGAAAGCGCAACGCAGCTTTGGAATGAGAATAAGTTTGAATGAGTATTTGGGAAATGTTGTGTAAGTGAAATGGTAGTAAATGTATGTGTATGCATATGACATTCTATTTATGACCATATCGATCGACTGGTGAACTATAGTAACCAGTGTTGCGATGTATAGAAGACACTAACGGAACGGAATGCAAGAGACAAGCAAAAGGTATAGTACAGATATTATGAAATAGACGAATACTAATTTCACTACTGGTTAGGAGTAGGAGATTTTAATACAACGATATTTGGGAAGAAAAGAAAGCGAGTAAACGGAAGACAAGGAGATTAAAATGTCGGAAAAAGTAAAAAAGTAAGAAATGTAATTAAGCAAAGCCTCTAAAAGAACCGACGGGCAAAGCATGAAACTATTTGCGTAGAAATTTGAAGGACAGATCTGTAAAGGAATTAGAATGAAATAGTATAGGACAAAAAAAAAAGGGGCAGAGATATGTCAGAATGGAAAGAAAAGTAAGTGTTGGGAATAGAAGCCTTTATGAGTATTCCGATTAAATACGAGAACGTAGTTAGCAAGGAGATAGACAAGACAGACTCCGCAATAAAAGAGCTTCAATTGTAAGAAGGTCGCAGAAAGCGACAGTTACTTAGACGTGTGTGGACCCTCTTAAAAAAAGGGGGAGGGGGGGGGGGGGGGGGGGGGGGGGGGGGGGGCGGGGAGAACATACTAGAATCAAAATGAATTATGACGATTCGAACTCCAGAAAAGGAGACTTATTAACTCGGGGCCAGAGTTCGGGGTACGATGGCATATCGTAAAGGTTACGAAAGGATATAGAAATAAATTGACAACGAGTGTACACTAAGGGGTAGATACAGGGAGAAAATATGGAAGATACGTGGAGAGAATACTTTATGCTGACACGAGCCTCGATATTCCTCAATCATGGTTTTAATTTCCCGTGCAGAGCGGAGCTTGCGTAGTATCTAGATATATAAAGATGTGCCCAAGAGGGTAATAAAGAGAGCAAGGAAAGTATACAAGTTAAATCCACAAGGGCAATGAAGAGGATAACAAATCCAAAGAGCGACTCGGATGACAACTGTCATAATGAAGTAACCACAGATGGTAGTTGATAACTTCTCGAAGAAAGGAACGAGGAAAAGTTGCGGCAAGAACGCAGCTTCCAGTTGCTGAAGGAAAAATTGATTACAGCTCCAGTTCTAACTCTTCCAAAAGGGTCAGACGGGTATGTTATTTATTGTGATGCTTCCGGTATTGGGATAGGTTGTGTACTAATGCAGCATGGTCGAGTTATAGCTTATGCTTCCCAGCAGCTCAGACCGCACGAGAGAAATTATCTTACTCATGATCTGGAATTAGCCGCGGTAATTCATGCTTTGAAGATATGGCGGCATTACTTATATGGGGTCAATGTTGATATCTATACGGATCACAAAAGCCTTCAGTATATTTTTAAGCAAAAAGAGTTGAAATTGCGGCAAACAAGATGGCTCGAATTATTGAAAGATTATGACGTCGACATTTGGTATCATCCTGGAAAAGCCAAAGTTGTAGCTGATGCACTTAGCCGCAAATCTATGGGCAGTTTGACCGACGTGCGGCCAGAGAAGAAAGAATTAGTTCATGGGATTCATCAGCTAGCCAGTCTTGGAGTTCGTTTGACAGATTTTGGAAATATTGGGGTTTCTGTTCGAGAAGTTGCTGAATCATCTATTATGGAAGAGGTAAAACGACGTCAGTTCGGGGATCCTATTCTGGTACAGTACAGAGATGCGGCCTTTGATAAGAGAAAGACCCAATTCGAGATTTCATCTGACGGGGTATTACTATATGGGGGCAGGTTATGTGTACCTGACGTTGCAGGGCTGCGGCGACAGATTATGGGAGAGGCACATTAAGCCCGGTATTCTGTTCATCTTGGATCCACTAAAATGTATCATGATCTCAGATGTTTATATTGGTGGGATGGTATGAAAAGAGACATAGCAGAGTTCGTTGCTCAGTGTCCAAATTGCCAACAGGTTAAGATCGAGCATCAGAAGCCCGGTGGACTGTTACAGGAAATGGAAATTCCAGCTTGGAAATGGGAAATAATTAATATGGATTTCATTACAGGTTTACCACGCACTTCTCGGAAGTATGATTCCATATGGGTTATTGTTGATAGGCTGACAAAATCAGCCCATTTTCTTCCGGTCAGGACTACTTATTCGGCTGAGGATTATGCCCGGTTGTATATTAGAGAGATAGTGAGACTTCACGGAGTTCCTATATCTATTATAACCGACAGAGGTGCTCAGTTTACAGCAAACTTCTGGAGGTCGTTTCAGGAAGGATTAGGGACTCATGTGAGTCTTAGTACAGTATTCCATCCTCAGTCTGACGGGCAGGCCGAGGTACTATTCAGACGCTAGAAGATATATTGCGGGCCTGTGTTATTGGTTTCAGAGGTAGTTGGGATGATCATTTGCCTCTAATTGAATTTGCTTATAATAATAGTTATCATTCCAACATTCAGATGGCACCGTATGAAGCCTTATATGGTAGGAAATGCAGATCTCCGATTGGTTGGTTCGATGTGGGTGAAACTATATTGATTGGGTCAGATATGATTCAGCAAGCAGTTGATAAGGTGAAACTCATCCGGAAGCGGTTGTTGGCAGCCCAGATTCGACAGAAATCATATGCAGATAAACGACGTCGACCGTTAGAGTTCTAGATTGGTGACTGGGTATTTCTGAAGGTGTCACCTATGAAGAGTGTGATGAGATTCGGCAGAAAAGGAAAGCTCAGTCTGCGATATATATTGGGCCTTATCAGATTATTCGAAAGATAGGCGAGGTCGCATACGAGCTAGACTTACCATCCGATCTGGAAGCAGTACATCCGGTATTTCATGTATCAATGCTCCGTAAGTGTATTGGTGATCCTTCCAGAATATTTCCTACAGAGGATATCCAGGTAACAGAGGAATTGTCCTATGAGGAACAGTCTGTAGCTATTTTAGATCGTCAGGTAAGGAGACTGCGCACCAAAGATGTACCTTCTGTTAAGGTCTTGTGGCAAAACAATAATAGAGAAGAAATGACCTGGGAAGCGGAGGACGAGATGAAGAAGAAATATCCTCATTTGTTTCCTATGTCTACAGGTAATTTAAATTCCTTTAACTGGTTATATTGATTAGTGAATGATTTATTTGTGATGTCCATAAAAAGAAACTCCCCCAAAATGCTTGTAAGACCTATAAGGCTAGTTTAACATTCGAGGACGAATGTTCTAAAGGGGGGGGGGGGGGGGGAGGATGTTATATCCCGTAATTTTGCACATTCGGATAAATTGAAATAATTGTGACTTGTAAGAGGTAAGGTGATATTTTGATTTTAGTCAACATACATGTTGTTTATGAAAAATGTTGATGCGGAAATATGGAAGAAGGCCAAGGGTAAAATTGGGAATTTGGAAATTGGGTTCATGAATTACAAATATTCACCATAAGTGAATTGGGCTAGAAAAATCAAAAAACAAAAAGGAAAAAAAAAAGGCCCAATATTGAGAGGTGGCCGGCCATGTCAAAATAAAATGTCCCAAGCCCATAAAAACATTTAACCCATGTATTAAATGAGAGAAAAGGGGCCAAAACTCTTCACTTTCAAGAAGCTTCAAGAACAACCAAAAACTTGAGAGAAAAAGGAAGGGCCATTCGGCCATAGAAGAAAGAAAAGAAAAACAAATTGAGCCATCAATCTTGGGTCCAAAAATCTTAATTTTCTAGCATTCCTACTAAGTTCAAGACCCTCTTTAACGGGGTATAATTTTTGGAGCAAGAAAATTACTTTGGTGACAAGTGTAAAAATTCTACTCAAGTGGAAAAATTGAAGAAAACGTAAAAATTCTATTTTTTTTTTGTTATGGAAGACTTATATATATATATATATATATATATATATATTGTAGTGTATGTAAATGAATGTAAAGTATGAAATTGGTGTGTTGTGGGTGTGTGGGTGTGTGGCCGTGCGTGTGGGTGTAGTGAAGGAAGAGGAATTAAATTTATTTAGTATTTTAATTATGTTGTTGTGGCCTTGTGATGTAAATGGAAGACTAATGGTTCAAGTTGGCATGAAAATTTGGTTGTAAGTTGTTGTAGGAAATTATATTATTTTATTATAGTTTTATGTAATTATGGAAATGGAGTTGCTAAAGTATGAATTGTTGTTGCTGTTGATGAAATTTGAAGAAGAAAATATGACGTTGTGACCTTGTCGCAATTGTGGAGATTTCGAATGGAATATGGTGTTAGTGGGATTTTTGAATATTTTGTAGAATTGTATGAAATGCTTTTCAATTGTATTTGGATGATCTTGAGTTAGTAAGTGATTATGTAAGTGTCGATATCGGCTTGAATGTACGTAGTTGAATTGAATGTTGATGAACTATGTAGAAAAGAAGGTTACTAATGTTAGAATGCGTTTTGAATTGATTCTTGATGTTATTGGTATGGTTGTTGGTATTGTTGGTATGGTTGTTGATGAATTTGGCCAAGTTAGATTCTCGGGGATGTTGAATTTACAGAGGAGATGCTGCCGAAATTTCTGTAGACAAGTACTAGTTAGAATTGGATTTCTAAGTACTTGTAGCTAATGTTTGGTAATTGATGACGTTATTGTAGATCTTGGAGAGCCCGAGACTTGAGTCGGGATTTGATTAGCGAGCGATTGAGGTATGTAAAGCCTACCTTTCTTTATTTTGGCATGACCGTTATGAAATGAACAAATGACATATATGTATGCTTCTAAAGAAAACTCTATTCTTAGAGCCACTAGGATGGCCGATGTCTTTGACCTCCGTAAGCTATCCCGTATGGTTGGATACGCATTTATGATGATCGAAAATTCTAGTTGATATGTTTCCGAATGATGTCCGAAAAGTATTTGATATGGCTAAAGTTTTGGATACATATATTTTGATACGTACATATGATCTTAAAGGCTCCATTTGATTTGCTCCATAGCAATAGTTGAAAGTTCCCCAATATGAATGTTACTTGAATTTCCAAAAAGAGCCTCCGAAATGTTTTTAGAAAGTTATGTACTTCAAAAGTTTGTAACTTTCGTATACTAATTCCGATTGATCCGAAACTGATTTCTGAGCCTTCGGATGTCGTGAATATATTTTTCCATTGAGTTTTGAAATTTATTTATTTATTTTTATGCATATGGTTTCCGCACTACTCCGCTCGTGCATACTACTATTACATCGTTCGCCGAGTCCCGGGCCGGTTTTGTGATCGTGCGCACTATGTATATTTGGCAGTATGATGTGTCACGGTTCCCGATACCTTGCCATAGGGCCGGGTACCGCTTATATACGGCGTTATGATGTGATTGGCATATGATATGTTCTGATGTGTTGATATGATATGTTCGGGGATAGTACGGAGATTTGAAACCTTCTGGAGTATGATGTGTTGTGGCGCCAGTGTCGGAGTGGCGACCACGTTCCTGAGCCTTATGCATGATTTTTTATTTGCATTACTTATGTTTTTAAAACAGGTTTGATATACTGATTCTGTAACCGCTTTCCATACTCCTTATTTCAGTTCTGATTTGGATTACTGTACTTCATGCTTTACATACTCAGTACATATTTCGTACTGACCCCCTTTCTTCGGGGGCTGCGTTTCATGCCCGCAGGTACAGACGTTTGTTCTGGTGACCCGCCAGTGTAGGATACCTTCTGCTACTTTGGAGTGCTCCTTTGACTCGGAGCCCATACTTTTGGTAAAGATCTTTCATTGTATATGTCTCTGTATATATGTATGACTATCTGGGGTACGGCGGGGCCCTGTCCCTTCATATGTTTTTGTTATGGTTTGTAGAGGCCTGTAGTCATATATGTGGGTCATGGGTCGTGTTTGTTCGATTATGTCTGTGACTTGTGCCTTAAGCGGTCCCGTTTGTTATTATGGCCAAAACGGCTCATATGTTTGTATATGTATGTATATCTGGGCGATGTATGTATGTCTGTGACCGCTTAAGATGATGTCTGTTCACAGTATCTGTATAAATAACGTATGCTAAATTTGAATAAGCCTTCGATATGTTGATTTGATAAGCGAATGAGTTTGGGGTGTCCAAATAGGGCACCAGTCGCGGCCCACGGGGTTGGGTCGTGACACAAGAAGTTGACAGGAGACGAGTATGATAATCAAAGATACCAATGCATATGTGCCTTATAAGATGAGTCATGCATATATATATATATATATAATATATATCGTACCCGGCCCTCTAGTGAGGGACTCGGTGAAATAATCATACATATACCGAACCCGGCCCTCTAGTGAGGGACTCGGTGAAATATGATACGTACCCGGCCCTCTAGTGAGGGACTCGGTGAAATATGATACGTACCCGGCCCTCTAGTGAGGGACTCGGTGAAATATAATACGTACCCGGCCGTCTAGTGGGGGACTCGGTGAAACATATACATACCCGGACCTCTAGTGAGGGACTCGGTGAGCAATGCAATGAAACTGTGCACGATTACGTACCCGTCCCGGGACTCGGTGAATGATATATTAACGGTATGCACGAGTAGAACATCATGAGCAACCATATGCAAACTAAATCATCATCTGAGACTCGATAGAATAATTAGAGTAAACCAACACTTGAGAATCAAAGACAATTATCATGTCAAGTACCACTGAGAATTAGAGTTCATTGGAGTCATGTATGTTCGTCGTTCGCTCACTTTATGTAGTTCATGCCAAAAAAGAAAGAAGGGGTAACTTTACATACCTTGAAGTTTATCTATTCGCTCAATTTCTACTTCTCGAACTCACAAATCTACAATCAAGGGAATTCATACTATCGCTAGGCTCGTTACCAAATGCTTATCCTAAGCCTTTAAATTAACTCTTTCTAGGATCTGCCGAAATTTCGGCAGCACCTCCCCTGTTTATATCCCTGGCCCGAATTCTTAATTCGTCAACCAACAATAACAACAACAATACCAATATCAATAATATCATTTCCCATATCAAAGCATTCCATAAAACATCACACATGCTGTTTTCCAACTTCCATAACTAAACAACTCACTATACAACCATTTAACCATTCTATCTTTGTAAATAAGCCAGTATCAATATAAATAGGAAGAGATTCATACCTTTCTCTCATTAATATTATTGTATCTTCACTTTTCCACCCTAAGTTTAGGCCACAACACACCGCTATATGATTCTGCAGCAATAACTATACGCTATCCGGACCGGAATTTGAAAATTGTACCTGGTTTGGGCTAAAAAGTGGGTGTGGGAAGGTTGGGGAATTTTCTAGAGAAGTTGGGATGTTTTTCGGTGTGTTTGGTTGAAAATAGGGGGCCTCCCCCTTTTATAGAACGGTCCAGGTTTTGCCTGGACCGACTTATTTTTCCTTCAGCGCGTTCGCGCTGGCTTATTTTTTCTGACTGCACCTTCGTTCAATAAAAAGATCATAACTCTTAATACAGATGTCGTGTGAGGGCCCACGACCTATGGTTGGAAGGATAATTCAATTATCTACAACTCTAATTCTTTGTGTTTTTCCAAATTCCAAACTTATAATATCGTTTTGGCCCCTGCAAGTCAGATCATCCGAAAATGTTTCCTTAAATCGTCCTTTTGGAGGGCTTATGCCCATATTTGGCTTAAGGGTCCTTCTTAGGACTTGCTCAACTTTCCATGTACTACTCGTATTTCTCTTCATATGTCCTTTATAAAACTCCGATGTGTGGGCCCCACTTAGCCTATAGCAACGAGGGCTTCGCATCAAGTAACGTATGAACTAATTTACACTATACGGTCTCCAAATGTCATATATATATATATATATATAGTCTTATGTTCAGATCATAAAATCTGCATCCCTAGCCCGAGCCTGAAATTTGCTCAACGCGTTCGCGCCCTGTGGTGGCGCGTTCGCGCTGAGTTAGCCCATGGCTTCCTGTGCGTTCGCGCAAGCTATTTTCCTAGCCTACCATCCCAACTTGCAACGTCCGTATTTCCTTACCCCCAATGTCCTATTGAGGGGCGGTTGACGCCTACGGAGCTCAACGTTCAACCACGAGGTGTCACAATGCGCATGCAGGACAAGCACGCGTCGAGTCTTCGTATTTTAGTCTATAATATGACTATATAAATGTGAACATGATTTACCATAATCATGGGTTCTTGAACTTGAAACTTAAACGATGATTTAATATGATTTACCCTACTCATGTGTTGTTGAACTTGAAACTTGGTTTATGGTTTTTTAACATGATTTTCTAAATCGAACTATGGTTTTAAATACCCTTATTGATGGGAACATGAATATGAACGATTTGGCTAATGTGTCACGACTTATGAAACGACATGAATTGATAAACATTGAATTTGTTTGGCCTTAACTGTTCAGGAGGATGAATAGCTGTTATGGATCCTAACAAATCGCTTTCGAGCAGTCTTGTCATTCAGGAGGATGAGTGCCACTATGAGTTGGTTTTCCGGTGCATCGCTTTTGAGCTTCCTTGAAGGATGAGTGGCAACCGTGAGTCGGTTCTCCGGTGTATCGCTTTCAAGCACTATTTGGTCCTATATAGGCATAATTTGGGCATGTATTGACATGATTTTGGCAGGTACAACTTTTGACATAATAAACTGCAACTAAATCCTAGTAATATTAGTATTTTTGTTTGATGCTTTAAAATAAAATACCAAAAACTAAAAAAACCAAAGAGAAACTGAGATGATTGAGACGATTCTTAATTTTAATTATATACAATAAACTAACTGAAAATTTATGATATATTCTCTTTTTAGAATAATCAACCGAACCAAATCATTAACATCCCTACGCTTCGCATTCTACTTTTTTTTTTGTTCTATAGCAAAAAAAGTCTTGTTTTATTAAATCATGATTTTAGCCGTTCCATCCCATTCAACTTATTTTCCAATGGCTAATCGGGAAAAGGAGAGGGGTGTGTTTGGTATGATGGAAAATGTTTTCTTGGAAAACAAGTGATTTTCCTACTTATTTTCTTGTGTTTGGTTGGATATGCAAAACATTTTCTAGTGGTTGGTTTGACGGAAATACCAATCCAGCCCCCGAACCACACGCACATCCAACCTCCCAACTCACTACCTCTCACCTCACTCCCCCCCCCCCCCCCCCCCCCCACACACACACACAAAATTTCAACCTTCCCTACTACCCCCACCCCGTATTTTGAAAAAGATGCTACTTTCACTAAGTGGCTATTTTTATAAGATAACCAAATATGTGTATACCTTTGCAAATGACCTTTTTCCAAGACAACCAAAAAATGACTACTTTGCACTTTGAAAGACAATTCAAAAAGTGACTATGTTTGTAAACTAGCCATTTTTTAAAGTGACACAAAAAATGGCTATTTTTGCAAAAATATATTTCTTGCAAAACGGCCAAAAATACAAATTTGCAAAAATAGCAACTTTTTTGTCATTTTTCAAAAAATGGCCAATTTACAATATTAGTCATTTTTGTGTCGCTTTTAAAAAATGGGTACTTTACAAAAGTGGCCACTATCTTAGAAAGGACACATTGCAAAAATAGTTATTTTAGTATTTTCACAAAGAGGCTATTTTAAAAAATGACTACTTTTGCAAGGTAGTTAGTTTTTAAAAGTAACTACTTTCCCAAAATGACTATTTATGAAAATTGACTACTTTCAAAAAGTGACTATTTTTAAAAAGTATCTCCTTTCACAAAGTGGCTATTTTCTATTAGCAACTACTTTTACAAAGTGACTATTTTCTCAAGTGACTATTTTTGAAAAGTAGCTACTTTTCACAAGTAATATTTTTAAAAAGTAGCTACTTTTGTAAAGTTGCTATTTTTTAAAGTTACTACTTTCACAAAGTGCCTAACTTTAGGGGTTCGGGGTAGGTGGTTATAGGGGTGGGGAGGGAGGTAGTGGGGGTAGGGGTAGGAGGGGGTGGTTAAGTGGTGGGGCGTGGGTAGTGGGGGTGGTCAGATGGTGGGGTGGGGGTAGTTTAGGTGGTGTAGGGGGGGAGGTGTATGGGGTGGTGGGTGTGGGAAGGTCGAGGAGTAGGGGTTGGGGTGTTAGGTGGGTGGAGAGGAGACAATGAACTTGCAATGTTACTTGTAAAACTTGTTTTCCCTACTTTCATTAAAGAAGCCATTTTCCTCATTTTCAAGTAACTTGTTTTCCTAGAGAAAATATTTTCCATGACATTTTGACCAACCAAACATGAAAAAATTAGAAAATATTTTTCATAAAATGTTTTTCTCCATACCAAACACACTCAAAAGTTTCCCCATGTTATTTCTTCTGTAGATCACGCTTTTAATAGGGATGACAATTGGGGCGGGGCAAGGCAGGGCAACACTTAAACGGGGCAGGGCAGGGCAAGAGGGGCAAAGCTTGTTTTATGAAAATTGTAAACGGGCCACGGCAGGGCAGGGCAAAACTTTTTTTTTTCTTCAAATAGGACCGCAGGAAACTGTTTTTTTATAGCTTCAGCGGTTAATTACAATCTAAATGTTAACTTATTACAATCTGATACTTAATTACAATCTAAATATTAACTATCTGATGCTTCATTGTTTTCTTTTCTAGGATTTAGAAAAGAACGTTGACATTCTTTTTAGATAAATAACAACGGGTAGCAGAAATTAGATCATTTTGCTATATCAATAGTAGTCCAGCTAGTTAGGATGATAAAACTACTTTTAAAATGGTATATCTAAGACATTATATTTTGGGAGTCAAGCTGGCAGCTTGCTTAATTGCCTTGTCTACCTCTTCCCCTTCACTTATTAAGTAATTTGTTTTAGAAGGAAAAAAAAATGTGTTGTTGTCTCCCTTATACTATAATGCTTAGCTGTAACTATGAATATTTTACGAATGCATAAAAGAAACTGCGTTGTTATCTTCATTAATTACTTGATATTAATAAATCATGACAGTAAAATGATTGTTCATCCAATTTTTTTAAAAAGAACTCCTTAAAAAGGTAAATACCATGCTGCAAACTGAAAATAAAAAGAAGAAAAATGAAGCAGTTCTTTGTCTTCCTCTCTCCAGTCTAATGCCAGTGAGAAGCAGCAATAGCATCTTACACATTACATGATATCTTACAGTATTCACACATGAATTCGTGAGCAGTTCTTTTAGTCTTCCTCTCTCCAGTCTAATGCCAGTGAGACATTATATCTATAACTGGGTATACCTTCCTTTAACTAGACAATTTTTCTTACCTGTAACTGGGATTTTAAAAAAAGATCAGCACTTTCACGTCAGGAGTGCCTTTTCATGCATGTATACTTCAGGTTAATATAATATCTTTCAATTTAGCGGCTGGAGCTCTTTTTCATCTGTCATAGTTTCAACTCTTCCAACAGGATCATATGGGAGAGCTTGCCTTCCTCTCCAAATTAACCATCCCAGAGAAGCTGATAATCCTAGTATCAAGACAACTAAAAGTGCTACCACCACAACCAGGTAACTTTGCTGCCATCGTATCCTACATCGTTGCAATGAAACCATATCAAATCAAGATCTTTATATCATATGAAAACATCATTAATATCAGATGTTGACAATTAGTAGCTATAATACCAATGCACCCTTTAGCACCATATTTTTTTCCACTCAGACATTAAAAAAGATGGCCAATTAAAGAACAGAACCCATAACAATAATATGTATAAGAGAATCTCAAAGAACATGCAAGCACATAACCTATCTTAAATGATGCTTACTAGTGGAGTAATTAAAAAACCCGAGCACGTTTTGAGGATTTCCTAAATAAATTAATCACACAACAATCACAATTTATACGTTTAAAAGAAAAATCATCACCTACCTATCATTATCCTTGGAAGCAGTTGACCTGGTGCCATTCAATGCAGAATAATTCACGTTTCATAACTTCAGAAATGTGATATATAAATGCATTTTTTGACTAGATGAAAAGATGAACCATTCCGAGTTGTACATATCAGAAATACATGCAAGTTTTTCCCATCTGAACTCCAATGCGGTAATTTGTTTTGCATTATGAATTCAAAGGCATATTGTTTGACATATCGGTATAATTTCATTAATAATGCACCGAATTGATGCTACAAGTATATACAGCATAGCTATGCAATAGTTATGAAGATGCAAAGAATGGATTTTGCTTGTATACCTTTTTGGTGAGGGTTCAATGTCCCATTTGACTAATTTGTAGCTTCCAAATGTATCAGGAAGATGAAGACGGTTACCAGCCAACCGGCTTATAATTTCCTGCAAATAGATATGATGAATAAACAAGAGTTCCTAAATTCAAGATATAGTCTTTACACATTCTAAAGTTCAGAGTTACCACTGCAGTGGCATTTGGCATGTAATCTGCAGATTCTGCGGGAAAGATGGCCCATCTAATGAGGGAATCATTTCCTTTTGTTGAAAAGTTCATTAAGCGAACCTGCAAGGTATCTTCCAATAAGTGACATCATCACATTGAACAAAATTAACACACTAGTACATTAAAACCAGTGTTATCAAAAGCAAAAAGCGCAAAAAAACCTCTAAGGTCCGTTGGGGCTTTAAGCGCAAAGCGGAAATAAAGTGTGGACTTTTTGAAAAAAAGGCGCAAGTGGAAAATATATACAAATGTATATGTTTAGTCCAAGACTAATAATTATAAGCATGAATAAAAAATATATGGGCAAAGAAATTGAAAAAAAATTACGATAGAGTGAAATATCAATTGTTTAGTGTCGCTTTTTCAGGACATGCTCATTAGCAAGGGAAAGTATGTCATAAAGCCTTGATGAGGACACTGAAGCGCACTTTAAGCGAGGCGAAGCGCTCAACATGTTTTGAGCCTCGCTTCAGGGCTTAAGCGCGCCTTTGATAACACTGCATTAAACTAACTTAAAAATGGGTGCAAAGAGAGAGAGACTTTGGGCAAGTAATTTAGGGTCATGCAAAATTGTCATTATTAAAACAATCTACCTGTGAGACATTAACATCCAACTCTTGCGCAATGAAATGGGCAAGTTCTGGAACACGGGGCTTCAATTTCGAGTAATCGATGCTCAGTGACATATAAAATGATATTAGTCCAATTTTGATTTCCCCTGCCAAATCAGATAAAAGATGAAGGTGATAACAATCAAAAGTATCTGCAGCGGAAATAACTTGGTTCAGTACACTGAATCTTGCACAGGACCCTTCCTAAATATGAGAAAAAAGGTGTAATTCGATGGCAACAAGTGCCAGTACATGCAAATTTGTTATGCTCTAGTAAACTGTTACCAAATTTATAGTAAGGAGTCAAATTATAAGAGGGTTATGCCAAGACGATGCTCAAAATGAGGACACCATCTTCTCTGTTTCTGGCAAAGAAGTAGAGAGAAGAATTTGAGGGCTCATATGGTTGGTGTTGTAGATTTGATCAACCAGTTGCAAAACCTTAAATAGTAGCTAGATGGGCAGAGAAGAAATGGAGGGTCACAGCATGAGTCATAATGCTTCTGCTTGGAGAAGCCAGGGAGAGAGCCTCTGAAGGTGGCTACAAGTGGCTGCAGAGTATTTTCTTCTGCTGGAACAGTGTTATTGAAGGCTCACTTGAAGCATACATAAACCTTAAAGTTGGGTTTTAGTACAAGTACCAAGGTCTTAAAAAGCATATGCCTCACATCCGCACACTCTTTTATTAATATGGTAGGCACTAAACAATAAATATTGGCAAAGCATGTATCAGTTATTAAGACAACAATATGTTATAGATGAGTATCATAGTTACTGCAGTAGAAAAAATTTTAAAAATGTGCCTCTATATTGATTTGAACTTGATTGATACTTTGTAAGCATTTGGACACAATTTCAAACTAAAAATTATTTGCAAAACAGTATTTGTTTAACTATTTAGTCTATCATTTCAACCTCAAATTGAAATAGGGAATTTGGAGTTGAACATTTTGTCTGGAGTATTTCTAGTGAAATTCACACTTACAAAAGGTCAGATGTGAAATTTATATCCAAACATGACTTCAACTTCCAAATACATGTTTCAGCTTCAAGTACTCCTTCAACTTCAACCAAATATCGTCTTGGGGTTATTTAATTAAACTGCCTTTTGTCCCATAATTGCTATTTTGCGTTTATGGTTAACTTTTGTTACATTACGTTTATAGTTTTACACCTACGCCCTCTTCAACCAAAGTGCAAGTTAATTTGCATTTTGCACTTAAAGCCCCAACGACCCTTGGTGTCTGTGCTTTTCACTTTCACCAGCACTATGCTAGAGAGGTGTTTTGAGGATGTAATGAATTGAGAAAAATGAACAATGCGATGAGAAGTTTTTAAAAGAAACTACGAGACAGAAACGATACCAGACACGGATACCCAGGTAAGTCACTACAGCCTTATTCCGGCTCCTCTCTCACCAAACCCTAGCCCTGATCAACCAAATCACTTCTCCGACTTTCTTCCCATCATCTCCAGACTTTCTCCTTCACCAAAGTCCTTTCTTATCATCCTTGACCCATTCACGATATCACCTTCCTCCATAAAAGCTCCTTCTCTTCACTTTGCTGGCGAGAACCCATTTAATGAAGGGCAACAGAATCCATTATGCTGTTCGTTTCAAATCATATGGCATTACTAGGAATGCTACAAGAGCTGAGACATGGTTTGAATGGGCGGAACGGGGCCATGATTTAATGGAGAGATCGACTTATAGCAAGAAAGTTATGAAATGGCTCTGTTTTGTACTCAAAGAAGCTTCCAAAGTGCATGAAAACTCTGTGAAAAGATGGAAGATGTGTGACCACTTCACGGACTTTTTCTGATCAAGGAACTACAATAGATGTGGTCGGTATATCAGCATCGTAGATCGGTCATTCTCCTCCCAGAAATGACACTCAATACAGGATGGAGAGACATAGCATTAAAAATCGCAAGGTCATTATGTACAAAATGCTTTTACAACTGCTCCCGGGAATATAGAGGCAGATTTCCCTTCAGAGGCTGTCAGGCGTAATAAATGGACGCCAAAGGAAACTTCTGAAGCAACAGTGAAAGCATATGGCAATCGCATCAACATCTGGGAACTCTACAATCTCTGATAACAATCTGTTGGGAAGATGCCTTGTGGGGAAGTTCCCAGATTATCTTTCTGAGAATCCAACTCTGTCGGAGGTACAAAGATGAGCTTCTACCATGTGGAAATTAGTATAGGGAACTAACATATATGAGATGGGGAATCGCAATAATATATTTGAGCTCTCTTCAAAGAAAATTGTGGAGCACATCTTAAAAGGAAAATGGAGTTGGAAACAGGCCCAAATTCAAATGGAATGATGGTCGCCAACAATGGGCACAATCCGATGAATCAGATCGCTGATACTGTTTGGATCAGAATCATGGGGCTTCCTTTGCATTTGGTCGCAGAAGGTTTTTAAGGAAATAGGCAATTATTGTGGGGGATGGTTGGAGACTGAAGGAACCGAATTAAAATCACGTAAAATGGGCAAGATCAAAAGTTAAAAGGGACAGGAGGGAAATTTCACATTCAACTGATTGGGAGGAGATGTACCTTGATGTTATCCAACTTATTCGAATTTTTCCTTCTCGCAACCATCCAACCGTCTATCTTGTTAAGATTATTGTTATGACCGTTGCAGAACTTCAACCTTAAAAGTTAGCACATGACGCAAAGGGTTGTAGGTAACTCATAAGTTTCCATGGCCTCCCTCTCATGTTCGATGTCGGACCACGAGTCACCCCTCACCCATCTGAACCGGCATCGCTCTCGCTGGCATTCAGCCAGACTCGACTATCACTAGCTATGAATGAGACGAAGTTGGCTCTAAGACCACTTTGTGACGAATGTGTCTAACTTCAAATCCAAAAGCTAGCTCATAATGTGAAGCATTGCAGACCGCTTATAAGCTGCCCAACCTCCCTCTCCTATCATGGGACTGGCATCACAATATAAGGATACTTATGTTGTTAAGACTATGTAAATAGGATAGGAAACTACGTAATTATGTCCTAGACTAGAAGACATTATTCACACCAATTAAGAAGATTATGTCAATAATTAGGGGAAAACGTCAAATTTGCTCCTCTATTATCCTAAATTGAGCAACTTTACCCTCCGTTATATTTTGGGTCTAATCTTATCCTGCCATTAGGAAAAAGTGTCATCTTCTCCCTGGACCCTTGACGAAGCTCCAGCCTAATCGAAGTATGTTAAACTTGGAGTCCATCCATTTCACGTTGGAGCTCCGTTAGAAGCAAGGGAAAATATAAGATGATTTGCTAACAACGGGGCTATGAATGGACCAAAGTAGGGTAAAATTGAGTGATTTCAATTAGTACAGGGTCATATTTGGACCTTCCTCCCCAAAATTATGTATTTTTAAAATTTTAAAGGGTATTGGTAAACATATTACTCCCTCCGGATCAAAAAATGTCCACTTAGTCTTTTTTTCTTGGGTCAAAAAGAGTGTCCACTTATCAAATCAAGAAAGAATTAATCTTTTTTTTTTCAGATTTGCCCCTATTAAGTGCTATGTGATCAAATCCCAATACCTATTTAATTAGGATCAGTTTAGTCAAATTACCATTTTTTTCTAGGACTTTGTATTTTCTTAAGGGAAATGCAAATGGCTAAGTGGACACTTTTTGTGATCCGGAGGGAGTATCATCTTATCTTGAGGTAATAAACTAGCATAACATTCTGAGGGGTCCAAGGTATGTCTTTTTTGTTCGGAAAGCAGTATGGAGAGCTATTTTTAAGGTTAACAACATAAGAAAAAGCAAAATCCACATTAGTTTGTGCAACGTGCAAACAGGAAGGAGATGACATTAACCACTGGTTGCTTCACTAATAGATGGCATATAACTGGTGAGTGGCATGGAACATGTGTTTGGAACTGAATTGATAATACAAGGAAGAGAAAATACATAATTCCCCCCCTAAAGTTATCCCAAAAACTTAGTTACGCACTTTAACTTTATGGATATTTTTTTACCCCCTTATTCTTATTCGCAGTGAAATTAGTACCCTCTTAAGAGATGATGTGGCAAAGAAAGTGGTTCTACCCTCCCATAGGCGCGTGACAGAGGAAATAAAGTAAAAATCGAGTTAAGTGATACACATGGCATTTTCTTATTGGAGATATTGAATTAATTACATTTACTTAGTGGGACCTTTTCTTTAATTTTCTTTTCTGATTTTTCCTTTTCCCTTTTTCCCATTCTCTTTCTTTCTCTTCTTTCATTTCCCCAAACCTGCAAATTACCTCCGGCATGCCATTATTCTGGCAGCTAATCGATGACGGCGTCATTTGCTTGTACGAGTACTTGATTTAATTTTTTTGTTTATTTTATTTTGTTATTGATGGCTTACTTCCTGTTAGGGCTTAGGAGTACCATTTAACATCTGTGTTAAACAAATAAACTCTCTCACCATGAAAGTTCGGGTGCACAGTGCAAGGGGTAAGTGGTAACCCATCTGTTTTGTATAAAATTGAATATGAATTTTGTAGATGGGTCACTCTATTTGATGTAATCAACAACTGGGTTTGAGGAATCTTGGAAAAAAAAAGGAAGAAATTATGGAATTGGGCTATAATTAACTCTCGTCCTCCCCATTTTCCTCCTCCAATTTGCTGCCGGAAAGTTTGTCCTTCAACTTTTGGGTTGTAGGGAAGGATGAAGGTTGGGGTGGGTGCAAAGGAAAAAAGAATTTTAGAAAATATAAAAAATGAGTTTTTGACACGTGGAGGTGCGTGTAGAACACCTGGTTCTGTACTTTTAAGTAGGTATTAAATTCACTTGAAAGTTGTGGGGGGTAAAAAATTACCCGCAAAATTAAATTGCTAAAGTGAGTTTTTGGGACAAGTTAAGGGGAAATTTATGTATTTTCCCTACAAGGAATCATCAGAGATTTATTTAACATGGGATAAAGATCAAAAGAAAGGTGGTGAAGGACATCATGGAAACAGCTATCTTCGCACTTTGTAGATGATATGGAAGTAAGAGAGCATTCCAAGAAGTCCAAAATTATTTTTGTAAAATTAGTGGAACCTTTTTTTTCTTTAGTACATTCTTTTAGCACATGCAGAATGCTGATCAGTATTGATGACTGAATACCCTTTGTAGATAATTATGTTTCTGACTAGAATTCTTTATTTTTTGCATAGCTTGTATCTGCGGTTCTTCCCATCATATCAATAAGAACTTAATTTCATAAACGCTTCAGCTATGCAGGAGGAAATTTTGCACCAAGAAAGTACAAAAATTCTTAATTCCAACCTTTAAGGTCTTAAGAGTGCAAACTCTCACACATGTCATTTGTGAAGTGATACCAGTTATTTGGCTTGAGATCGAACATAATTATGACTCTCAATTGCTACACTTACAATCACCTTTCTTTTTTCCATTCTGTAATAAGTCAGATGGTGTTGACTTACAAAAATGTTGCAGTATGAGTTACCCCACCAAAAATCTAACCATCTATGCAATTTCCTGTCTACCCCAAAATAGTAAATGAACAAAGCTCTTGACAAATAACAAGGAATTCTCAATTGAGAGGGAATTTGAGATTGTTGCATAACGTATCACATGTTATCATGGAGTAACTGTTGTACTTCATGAAAGTATGAAACTGTAATCTCCGTCAATAGATAATGTTTCTTTGGGTCCAAAAACTCATGCTCAAATGTCATTTCGAAAACTGACATTTGTAAACAAAGAAAAAACATTCATGGACCAAAACTAAAGGGAGCATATGAGATCTTGAAACATGACCTAATCTAAGGCAGCATAGAAAAACACCAACATGGTACAATTCTAAGTTTGATTCTCCATTTTCACTATAAATAGATCAGAAACACTACTGGATTCAAAATTTAGGGGGAAAATATCCGAATCACCGTAGTGGAACTGCAGAACTGCATAAAACATGGCATTTGCATACTAACGGTGACAAAAGATACTAGTTTGGAGAATAGTTTCTTCATACCAGCTGCATAATACTCCGAAGGTACACTAGGTGCCAGTGCTGGAGTCATATTTGCAGTGGAGTTTGTGTTGTCCATGCTCAAGGGCGGTGGTGGAGGTAGAGATGAGGGAGATACATTAAGTCTATCCCATAACTCAGAACAATTAGTTTTCCAAAAACCAATCCTTTCATTTTCACGATCATAGGTTACAAGAGTGTTACGGACAACAATTCCTGGTGAAATATAAGCAAAAAGAATGCATGTTAAAGATTATATAACTAAGAAGATTTTGGTGGATGAACTTTTCCAAGATGCTAAGGATATCTATCCTTATTAAAAAAAAAAAATTACATACCTCCAAGAAGAGTAGTTGGGTCCTTTCCATTCTGGAAAATTCCAAAGCAGTAAGCCCCGCGCACCTTTGAGTGCTACAATCATAAAGTTATAGCATTTACGATACAATTAAGAAAAGGGGAAAAAATAGTCAATCTAGAAAAACACAACGCAAATGGAGTTACAGCCACTTATCAAAACAATTGGAGCGACGAGGAGAGATGAAGCCAAAAGGAGACACAAATTCTAAAGGCAAGGTCATAAGAAAAGAACCAAGTGGATTAAGATGCCTACCTTGAATAAGTAGTTTTCAGGAGTGAGAGATAGTTTCTTTCCATTGCTAAATACCATGTCGACAGGTGGAAATGATTTTGAAAGTTGTGAGATGTCACTGAAATAAACAAGACAATACAACTTGTGACACCAAAAACAAAAGAAAAGAATGACATAACATTCCCGTAGTAATTTATTACCTTCCAGCACCAGAAAAGCATATATCTTTATAGTTTGGGTCAGGCCCTTCGATCTCTCTTAGGGAAGGAATTTCTTTCATGACCTATAATAAATTTTCAGAAGTTCATTTAAGGAAGAAAAAAATTGTCTTAATTACAACATTGGACAAAGCATCCACCACCCACTGGTAGCACATTATTAGTGATCCACAATCCATCAATCCACTTCTTACATTTACACAAAGTAACAAATCTAATAATGAATGATGAGAAACTAAAATAATCAAAGATTTTCAGAAACTTTCAACTATATGTTAAAGAAAGGTTTTCAAAAGTTCTTTTTAGCGAGCTAATTGTAATTGGTAGAAAAAATTGCATGTTACAGGAAAAACCAACTACACTAAGTAGTTAAAAACATAAATTAAGCGCTACAAGATGCTGCACCACAAGAAAAATTAAATGGTTAAATGAGTGTCTGATGTATAGGATCACAAAACACCTGGATACGCATTGAAGCCTTAGCCTTATACTTGAGTTAACTAAGAGGCTTTAGTTCAAATCCCGCGTATTAACAGGTATTCTCTAACTATGCTGACTACTTTATTTACACCAATGGTTGTTTGTTCCACCAATCAATGGTGTAAATCGTACTCAAGCAAAGGTGACCTTAAAAAAGGACATCTGCAATCAAAAAGGCATTAAAGACAAACACTTCATTCAAATGAAATTCCTCTTTCACAGATTTAATTACTTCAGCCCACTCTTCTAGCCATAAGCATGCTATATTTCACGATTACTTGTCTCCGGCAGAGTGCATCATGAAAATAATAGATATAATAGCACGTAATTAGAAAACATACAGCACTCTTGAAGGCCACAAATGCAGCTTCTGGAAGGTAAGCGTATGTGGTACCACTATCAAGCACAGTCCCATGTTTTCCATCAAAAATCTGTGGATTAAGATTCAATGGCTTCCCAGCAACATGTATCCCCTTCAGTTCAATATTGTAATATGGACTGTTTGCCATCCGAAACTAGAGTAAATGCATAAGATTTATCGAGTGTATTTGTTATAACACCTAAATTCCCCTGTCTTTAAAACAATTATTACATCCAATACATACCTGCGTACAGGATCTGAATGGGTAAAAACCATCTCAGAAGGAGGTTTTATTCCTCCAAGAACCATTGCACCACCACCGAAATCCATTCCGCCATAACATAAGGAGAAGGAATCACTAATCACATGTTTCTCGACAAGTTGATCCACTATACTTAGATCCCCTCGACCTAAGCCCATTATACCATCAGCATGTTGGCTGTAAAGATCACCAGTTTCCAGATTTTCACATCCAAAAACAGCTCGCTGGGGTGCCAGCTCACTTTGGTTCCCGAAGGACACAATGTCCTCTCCGAGCACTCCACTACTAGAGCTCATCTCAGCATATTGCCTTTCATATATACATTGCTCCCTCTCATTGTCACAGGTACAATCAATATTGCACTTCACAGGTTGATAGGTACTTGACATTTCTGGCTGAAACTTAGGATCCTGATTCAAAGAACAATGAAAGAAGTGCCACTGATCAAAAGAGAGAAATTATGTTTGATCCAATCTGTGGTAAATTAAGCATGCATCAATGAGATAGAGGCAATATATTCGCTAGAAGGTTGAGATTTTCTCAACCAAAAAAAAAACTGTAACGAATGCCAAATGGCTACATTTTTAATAAGAGCAAGCACCAGTTACTGTATATTTCACAATCACAAGAAATATTACCAAAGAAACATGATATTACTATCATGAAAGAAATATTCTTTATGATAGAGCTGCATATCCCGCAACAAAGAGAAGCTTAGAATTTTATTTTTTTTTCCGTTATAATGGTAAGGTATTCTCCTGTAGTTTCTTGTACACCAGATTTCTGTTACTATTTGTTTGTTTCTTGTACTTTGCTTATCATGCAGTTTTGTTGAAGTTACTGTTCATTTTTTCAGAATGCTTTGTCATGTTTTCTATAGTATTTTGCCATGGCTTCTTCACTTCCATTATTTCTTTTTTCAAGCTGCTTTGAATTGCTTTTTCTTGAGCCGAGGGTCTATCGGAAACTGCCTCTCTACCTCACAAGGTAGGGGTAAGGTCTGCGTACACTCTACCCTCCCCATACCCCACTTGTGGGATTAAACTGAGTATGTTGTGTAATGGTAAGGTATTTTGATGAACAAAAGCACTAAGAAAGTGCTAAAGAACTGTGTAGGAGGCTAAGAGTGTCTAGCAGAGCATTTTCATCATTTATAAGGGATTGCCTACACCAAAAATATAGCAAAAGAATAGACCTATGTTTAAGGAAAAGTATATTTTCTTTTTTGCCTTTAAATATTTTAAGATTCCTTCCTAACCAAAATGGCATTGAACTTACTTCTAGATTGTTTTCTTCTTTTTCTTCCTTTACATACTATAGACAATAAAATTCGCGTCGGGAAAATAATAATCAAGACAGGAAAATATCGCAACAATCTTTGTATTTGATTTCAGAATATGAGTGTTACAATCTCTATGATTCCTCTGATTCGTCTTTTCAACAATAAATCCAAGGGCTTTTTAGCTTGATCTTGAACTTGATGGATTTAATTTTGACTTGGACTGAATTCAAGGGCTTTTGAGCTTGATCTTGAATCTGCGTCTTGATCTCTAGAACTTCTAGAGAAATATTTGAATGCTTGAATGCTTTTAGCTTGTAGAGAAATTTGCAGCGTTAGATCCACGAGCTCTCTCTTGCTTCTTGTTAGAACTTCTGTCCCCTTTTCTGAATTATGAGACCCCTCTTTATAATTGTAGGATGGAGGAGTTGTGATAAGGACAGACTTCTTTCGACCAATCAGATTTAAGCTGACATGTCGATATTTGATTGGCCGGAACATGTCACTTGTACATGTGGCGCATCTTCATTGGCCTTTGATTTGACTAGGCATGCTGCATCATTTTGACACGTGGCATGGTCCTATTGGCTTTCTCTCTTGACTTGGCGTGCCACGTCATTTGACATGTGGCACCAATTTGGGCCTCTAGGAAGATGACATCTTGGGCTTAGCAAAGTGAGCTCATTATTTATAACCCAAATTAATGGACTAGCCCATAAAAATTGGATTATTAATCAAATCCATATTTATTGGACTTAAATAATTAATTCAATTATATTAATCCATAATATTTATTTGGACTAATATATCTTGAATTTAACATAATCCAAATTTCTTGCGGATTTAAATTCAATAAAATTCTGTTGTCCACAAATGCCCCCTACTTCAAGACTTGCGAGGATGTAATGGTTAAAACTTTAACAAGGGTTGAAGTATTAATGGCAACACGTAAGAGAACCATTAATTTATCGTCCTTGATAATTTTATATATCACAGCGAACTTTCTCCTTTCATTGAACAAACCAAGTCTTTCCTTTAGGATCCTCTTTAATACATGATGTATTCCATTGTCCATTCGTTGAAACAAACAGCAAGCTAATTAACATTTATCACATAACAACTTAAGACTTAAGAGATGAAAATGATATATATGGTATGTAGATTGGCAGATCCACGTGGATCAACATAATGATCCCCACAGTGGATTTAAGTCACAATTTGAGTTGAAGAAGGAGCCGACTACTGCGTTTTGTCGTGGAATTGTTGAGGCGGTGGCCTCTCCTTATCCTACTAAAATTCTTGTGAATTCTTTTCTCCAAATTTGCATGGGATTAGGGAACTCAAGCCTCCATATTACCTCTATAAATAGCTACGTCCTTCTCATTCGTAGAGAACCAAATTTTTTTTCTTTTTTGCTCTCTTTAATAGAAGCTCGAGTCCGACTTGCAAGCAGCAAAGTGCAAGGTAATTTTTTTTCGTCGGGTTCGCGCTTCGTTTTGTCATCTTTTTTTTTTTTTTTTTTCAAACGACAATGATGAGTTCTCGTTCAAGGGAAGGACCCATGCATGAAAAAGATAGTTTTGAGGCGCAAAGGGGTGGATACTAGTCCCCGCTCTAAGAACGGTAAGGTAATCTTACGGCGCAGAGGGATGGTTACTCGTCCCCGCCCTAAGAACGGTAAGGTAATCTTACGGCGCACAGGGATGGATACTCGTCCCCAACCTAAGAACGGTAAGGTAAAGGGATGGACACTCGTCCCCGCCCTAAGAATGGTAAGGTAATCTTACGGCGCAAAGGGATGGATACTCGTCCCCGCCTTAAGAATTTAGGGAGTTCATTTGTCAAGGTCTTTGTACCTATGGATATACGTCCAAGTCTACTACTAATAACTTCTCTTGTCCTTTGCAGCTTGAAGAGATGGTTTACTTCAGACACTACACTTCCCTATCCATCAAACTAAGGTATCTCGTAGTTGAGACTGAAGATAGCGCGGACCAAACTAGATTCTTGATTCATACCATACTAGCTGGGCGATATGCGAGTCCGTGGCCTTCTTTGAGGAATCCGCTTCATATGGCATATTAGACGTCGGAGAAAACCCAAAATTCTAATCGATCATCCAAGATGTGGTCACTCCAAGCACCAAACCATCATCATGCCAACATTGCGTCCGCGCTACCGTGCTTAGCTCGTCGTATAATTCAAGGAGAGATACGCTGGGGAGACACTGTAACGATTGAGGGAGAGTATCGTCACATTCCAGGGTATTGGGAATGGGCTGAAGATATACTTGGGAAGAGTCAAGAAATCTTGGGTATGGCTCAGATTTATGATGCGGTTTATGCTTCACTTTTTACTTACGATCGCAATTCAGATATTCTGCAAGCATTTTGTGAAGCTTGGTGCCCAAGACGAATACACTCCTTACATCTGTTGGCGAATTATCCATTTCCCTTTGGGCCTTACATGTTCTTGGAGGCTTACCTATTTGGGGTTCTCTTTATGAAGAAGTGGTTCCTGAGGCCAAGGAACTTATCGGATTAGACCGAAGAAGAACAAGATATGTTTCTCGAGCTTGTGAATATTTGTTCGCAGCCTTCCATCATCTCCGAGGTGTCGACCAAGCAGTCTCATTGAGCAAGTGGATAAAATTTTGGTGCAAGAAACCTATAAGGTATGAACCTGCTTCACCAAGGAAGGAAAAGAAATCTGCTCGTCTCAAATCGACACATAATCCTACTGGGACTTTACCCGATACGACAACATGGTCAATCACGGAAGACGCGGTATTTTCCAAGCTTGGGGTGACGTATGACAAAAGAGACGATACATATTTGGCAGCTTTCTTGTCCTGTTGGTTGTGCACTTTCGTCTTCCCAAATAAGAAAGGTGATTTCATTCGTCCAGGGACTTTCAAGATGGCAAGCATGATGGCGAGTGGACGGAAGGTCGGCCTTGCTATTCCAGTTTTGGCAAGTATCTACAATGGCTTGAATAAGATTTCATCTTCCTCGCAACTTGATCAAATTAAAGTTTGCTTTCCTATTCATTATGTTTATGGCTGGCTTGCCCATTATTTTAAAACTCATTATCCACTTACCCATGGACCATCTATTCCCAAGAAGGTGGCCTACTCAGGGGAAGGTGGTGCAAAGTATTTTGACAAAAGTGACGCGAGAAGACGCATTCATATTGAGGAAAGCGCGATTTGGACATCAACCATGCTAAATAATTCTCACCCTTACTATTATGTAAATGGTGGTAGAGCGCCAGAGCTGGAGTCAATTTATTTTAAGAATATCCGTTTTAACTATCTCCCTCTGAGGTGCAATAATTCATTCATCATTGAGCCATATAGTCCACATCGCTTCAGTCGTCAATTTGGGTTTTATCAAAACAAGCCTGGTATTTTGGGGAATGATGTCTGCGATGTATCTTTAGAGGAAGGGCTCATGTTTTGGAGGATTTGCACAATGGATCGATCTATGTCACGAGCAATTTTTCCTTCAATCACTTCCAATGTAAAGAAACTCTCTTCAGCTGACTACTAGACCTGGTGGAAGAAGACGCACGGGGATTTCCTTGACAAACACCTGCAGACTTTAATGAATATTGTTGGGCCAATTGCTACCGCACTCTTGAAAGAATCAGATGAAGTATGTGCAAATGAAGTCCCCAA
This sequence comes from Lycium barbarum, assembly GCF_019175385.1. Classification (NCBI taxonomy): domain Eukaryota; kingdom Viridiplantae; phylum Streptophyta; class Magnoliopsida; order Solanales; family Solanaceae; genus Lycium; species Lycium barbarum. Next base: position 53,426,761 of record NC_083345.1, on the reverse strand, counting down.
TACTAACATCCCTTGTGCTTCAAATGCTAAGTTGTCTGGGCAGCACCAAGGAAAGGAAGCTCAATTGCCATCAAATGTTTTAGGAGAAGAGTGCCCTGCTCAAGTCGTCTATTCTTCCAAAAGACTATCCCAAGAAAGGAGCGAGAGTAGCAATGGAGATCGTAACTTTAAGAGAGTGAAAGCACGTCCAAGCAGCTTGGAAGATACTAAAACTCCTGTGGTTGAAATCTCTGACAACATTGGTAGCCCTTCGACGACTATGACAGCTCCTATTAAAGAGGTATGATAAAATAAACTTTTAGGTTATCAGGTATACCTCAGTGACCTTTACTAATTATTCGTCTTTCTTGTGCAGTCAAGTGGTCTCAGAGTATTGCAATGAGAAGGGTCACAAGATAGTACTGAGTCTATATCTGGTCCGGACTTAATGCAACCACCTTTTACAGCCAGAGTAGGAAAAGACTCAACTTCCCTTCCTCGTGATGAAGTTAGAGAAAGATTGAGTTCTGATATACACAAGCGTCCAGCAACTTCGGTGTCCGTGTTCGAAGGAAAGAAGGTTGTCCTAGACCATCTAAAGAAGTTTATCTCTACTCTTTGGGATGTGATTCAAGGTAAGCTCTCCAGAAGTGATGTAGACTGCGCTTCGTCCCTTGAAGATGAGATCCGAGTGATCCTCGAAGAGATGGATGGCAAGGATGTGGATGTTTCACCTTTGACAAAATTATTGAACTCCTTCTTTGAGTTTGCTGCTTCATATGACCAGGCACGATTAACTCTACATGATAAGGATGTGGAAGCTGCAAGAAAAGAGTCGTTTATAGCAGCTGGAGAGCGTTTTTCAAATGCCATGCTCAAAGAATATGAAACAGTTGTAGAAGTATCCTCTATCCATCAATCCCTAGATAAGGTGAAGGAGAAGATAGAGAAGCTGCGAAAAAAAAAGAGATTTAGAAGCCCTCTTAGAAGTCACCGAGAAAGAAGTTGAAGAAGCCAAATTAGGAGCCTCGACTGCTAGCAATGAGTTCGATGCATGCTTTGACGTAGACTTATCGAATGTTGACGACTTGATTGATTTGGAGCAGAAGAAGGAGCGTCTAGAAGCGATGCGCCAAGACTTAATCAATTATAAATTGTGTTTAGATTAGTCTATAGGAACATTTTTTTTTCTTGCTCTCCTTTTATTTTCCTGCCTTTAATTAGTTGATGTTCTCGATAGTAATAAAAGTTTCTTGCGTTTTGGTTTATACTGCAGTTCACATTGATATCTCTTTTGTGCTTAAACATCAAGGACCATTTACTTGTTTCATTGCACATTGCTATTGTATTGGGCTTTGCTTTATCTTAAATGTTGTTGTTCATGTCTCGAAGTTCTTGCGGGCGGCTTTACATGCTGAAACGCCGATAGTTTCAGATTCACGCAGTTTCGCCAAAAAAAATTCATATCTCGATGTAGAAGCGTTGAAACCATGAGCAGCAAAATTCTCAAGAAACTAGACTTAGGAATCTATCATGTATCCAAAAATCAAAGTCAACAAACATATAGATCATCCCAGATAAATTCAAGAATTTGGCTCTACATGCTAAAATGCCAATATTTCTCAGATTCGAGCAGTCTCGCCAAAAAATTCATATCTCGACGTTAGGCCGTTGAAATCACGAGCCATAAAATTCCCAAGAAACTAGACTCATAAATCTAGCATGTGTCCAAAAATCAAAGTCAACAAACATATAGATCATCCCAGATAAATCCAAGAATTTGGCTCTACATGCTGAAACGCTAATATTTCTCAGATTCGAGCAGTCTAGCCAAAAAATTCATATCTCGACGTAGGGGCATTGAAATCACGAGCCGCAAAATTCCCAAGAAACTAGATTCATAAATCTAGCATGTGTCCAAAAATCAATGTCAACAAACATATAGATCATCTCAGATAAATCCAAGAATTTGGCTCTACATGCTGAAACGCCAATATTTCTCAGATTCGAGCAGTCTCGCCAAAAAATTCATATCTCGACGTAGGGGCGTTGAAATCACGAGCCGCAAAATTCCCAAGAAACTAGACTCATAAATCTGAATAGTTCCAGATAAATTCAAGAAGTTGACAATACATGCTAAAAGGTCGCTAGTTTCAGATTTGCGCAATTTCGTCGAGAAAATTCATATCTCGATGTAGGAACATCAAAATTATGAGCCGCTAAATTCTCAGGAAACTAGACTTACTAATCTAATATGTATCCAAAAATCAAAGTTGGAAACCCTCTGGATCATCCCAGATAAATTTGGGAAATCCACCTTAGATTTTTTATTCCAACTTGAAAACTTGACGGATTTGAAGGATTGAACTTGAAGGCTTGCTGGATTCTAAGACTTCAACTTGCAGAGATGGTGAATTTAAAACTTTAGCTTGAAGACTAACATATTTGAAGGCCTCGCCTTGCAGTTGCGATGGCTTTGGACTTCAACTCAAAGAGTTGCCGAATTTGAGGCCTTCAATTTGGAGACCAATGGTTTTGCAGACTTTAACTCCTTGATTTAACCACTTGCTAAGAGATTACAGTCATTCCATTGGAGAAACCCATTTGTCATGGAGATTTGCCTTCGTTGGACTAATGATATTTAGTGAAAGTCCAAATTGAAGCAAAGGGATGCTTGTATGTACGATCTCCATGCGCCTGGTCAGGCGAACTTCATTTTGAACAACGCATAGGGGGATGCGTTTTTTTTTTTTACTCATGCGACTGAACTTAGAATAAAACTCTAAGCGCCTACGTACCTCGGTGAAGAGGATCAAGTCATACCGTAGTTCAGAAAAATGAGTTTTTTTTTTTGTCCTAACTTTTGCCTAGGCTGCTCCTTGCGGGGTTTTCAACCTAGCGGACATTTTTTTTTTGTGTCCTAACTTTTGCCTAGGCCGCCTCTTGCGAGATTTTCAACCTAGCGGACATTTTCTTAGGCCGTGTACAGTTTATACTCTTGCGGGCCAGGAGTTACATGCAGTTTATGCTCGTGCCTTAAGGAGCGCTATCTTACTTTAAGGATAGTACTTCTTCAAAAACCTTGCGTTGATAGGACCGATCCTCAGGCCATCCGCATCAACAAGCTTGTAAGCGCCACTTGAATATGCTTCTTGTATGACATATGATCCATCCCATTTTGAGGTGAATTTGCCCCCAGATTTATGGGAAACGATGATGGGTCTTCTTACTGCAAGGACTTGATCTCCCACTTGGAAGGACCTCAAGCGAACCTTCTTGTTGAAGGCACGAGATAGACGGGCTTGATAACATTCAAGATTTTGTTGAGCCTCCAACCTTTTCTCATCAAGTGCTTCTAACTCTGCAAGACGCAACCGAGCATTTTCCTCTTCGGTGAGCCCTTCTTGAATAGCAAGTCATAAAGAAGGTATTTGGCGCTCAAGTGGTAGGACTGCTTCAACTTCATAAGCAGGCGAGTATGGGGTTGCTTGCGTTGGTGTGCGGTAAGTCGTCCTATATGCCCACAAAGCTTCTTCCATTCGTTCATGCCAATCTCGTTTGGACTTGGAGACAACCTTCTTCAACAAGTTACACAAAGTCTTATTGAACGCTTCAGCTAGACCGTTGGCGGCAACATGATACATAGAAGATTTACGCTGCTTGAAGCCGAAGAGATCACAAATCTTGTTCATCAATTTGTTATCAAATGGCTTGCCATTGTCCGTTATTATGTAACGAGGAATGCCGAAGCGGTAGATGATGTTTACTCGGATGAAGTTCGCAACATTCTCCTTCTTCACTTCTTTAAGAGCGATAGCTTCGGCCCATTTTGAGAAGTAATCGGTTGCAGCCAAGATGTACAAGTGTCCACCAGAAGATTTCGGCAACGGACCAACGACATCCAACCCCCAAGCGTCAAATGGCCAAGATGCGACGGTTGGGTGTAATGCTTTGGGCGGCTGATGTATAAAATTCGCATGAAACTGATAAGCCTTGCATCTTCGAGCATAGTCAAAGTAATCTTTCACCATCGTTGGCCAATAATATCCCATCTTTTTTATGTGGAAGTGGAGCTTTGGTCCAGATTGATGTGATCCACATACTCCTGAATGTGCTTCTTGCAAAGCTTGGACTGCTTCATCCTCCCCCAAACATCGCAAGAGTACCCCCTTAAAAGATCTTCTATATAAGGTATCCTTGTAGTCAAGGAATCGAGGTGCACGACGACGAATCTCAGTTCTTCTTCTTGAGTCTTCTGGCAGTATCCCATAACTTAAGTAATCAATGATGGGTTGTCGCCAGTCTTCCTTTGCAGCTTCAGAAATAGCTACGAGATGCTCAGGCTCACTTTCCGCGCCTTCGTCCTCATTTGGTGGAGGTACTACCCATTTTTGGCAGATAGGCACTTGAGTTTGATCTGGTAGAGTTAGTGTTGAAGCTAGAGCAGCTAAAGCATCAGCTTTCTTATTTTCCTTCCTTGGAACGTGCTGAAGAGTCACATTACCAAGCCATCCTATCAACTTCTGAGCATAACCATGATAGGGGAGTAATTCAGGCTTCCTGACTTCATAACTTCCCAGGAGTTGATTGATCACCAACTGAGAGTCACCAAACACTTGTAACTGCAACTGCTTCATGTCAACTGCCATTTCAAGTCCAAGTATTAGTGCTTGGTATTCAGCGACATTGTTGGAGCAACATTATGTCAAAGTAAAGGAGTATGATAGAACTTCTCCTTGCGGAGTAACAAACACCACACCAGCACCAGCTCCATCACGTTATGAAGCACCATCAAAGTACATTTTCCACGGAGGTTGAATTTCAACGACCATTGCATCTTCATCAAGAAGTTCATCGGTTAGCTCCCAATCATCAGGTATCGGGTGATCCGCCAAAAAGTCCGCCAATGCCTGTCCTTTTACAGCCTTTTAAGGGATATATGTGATCTCAAATTGTTGAAACTGGAAGTACCACCTTGCTAGTCAATCACTGAGGACTGGTTTTAACATCACAAACTTAATGGGATTTGCCCTGGAAATAAGATGAACACTATGAGCTTGAAAGTAGTGCTTCAACTTTTGAATCGAGAAGACTAAAGCCAAACACCACTTTTCAATTGGCGTGTAATTCAGCTCATTTGGTGTCATCATTCTGCTTAAGTAGTAAAGAGAATTTTGTTTCCCTTCACTATTCTCTTGGGCCAATAACGCTCCAACCGACCTTTCTTGTGCTGAAATGTATAGTATCAATGGTTTTCCAGGTACAAGGGCTACTAAAACTTGAGGCTTCATCAAATATGACTTGATATTCTCGAAGGCATTAATACATGCTTCGTCCCACTTAAAAGCGGCGCCCTTCTTCATGAGACGACTGAATGGTTGGCACCTTCCAGCTAAATTTGAAATGAATCTCCTAATGTAAGCTAGCTTCCCTTGCAGACTTTTTAACTCATGAATATTTCGAGGCTCCGGCATTTTCAAAATCGCATCAACTTTGGCTTGATCAATTTCGATTCCTCGATGTCGAACAATGAAACCAAGGAATTTTCCAGAAGTAACTCCAAAGGCACATTTCAATGGATTCATTCGAAGTTGATATCTCCGAAGTCGCTCGAACACCATTCTCAGGTCTTGCAAGTGGTCGCTCCTCTTTCTTGATTTTACCACCAAGTCATCCACATAACATTCAACATTTTTGTGGAGCAAATCATCAAAGATATTCTGCACAACCCTTTGATATGTGGCACCAGCATTTTTCAAACCGAAAGGCATCACTTTGTAACAATAAATATCCTTAGGTGTACGAAATGCTGTAAGCTCTTCATCTTTTGGTGCCATGCGAATTTGGTTATAGCCGGATGAACCGTCCATGAAAGACATCGCCTCGTAACCAGTCGTAGCATCAATCATCAATTCTGGGATGGGAAGCGGGAAATCATCTTTAGGGCATGCGCTGTTAAGATCCCTGAAGTCAACACAAACTCGAATTTGGCCAGTCTTCTTTTTCACGGGAACGATACTCGAAATCCATGTAGGATATTTAACTTCACGAATAAAGCCAGCTTCAATGAGTTTGTTGACTTCATTTTCGATTGAAGGAACCAAATCTGGTCTGAAATGCCTTTGGGCCTGCTTAACAGGACGGGCACCATTCTTGACCGCCAGATGATGGACTTCTACTTTGGGATCTAATCCAGGCATCTCTTTATAACTCCAATAAAAAACATCCCTATATTCTTTGAGTATTTCCATGTAAGTGTCTTCTTTATCACCTGTTAGAAAAGCACTTAGGTAGGTGGGCCTTGGGTCTTCATCAGTACCAAGATTAACTTCTTTCGAAGAGTCTATTGTGGTCTTCACCCCTTCTTCAATTTCTGGAGGAGCATCTCGGGCATCTTCATCCTTTCGAGGATCTCCATCATTGAAAGATATGTGGTAACACGAGGAGATGTCCTCCAACTTCTCGGCAACCTCCATCTGAAATGAAGTATCTTGATCACTTTGTGCAGTAATATGATATGAAGAACCTACACTCTCCTCATCTTCGTCACGCTCCTTCGTATACACCACAATGTGAGACTTTGCTTTTAGCACCTCCCCGCATGAAACCACAAGCTTTGTTTGTCGTCTCATTCTAGAAGGAATCAAACTTTATATATCCCTCTGGGTTCCAGGCAAAGCAAGCGTTTTCACGCTTTGATAATCTCTGTGGAACTTGTTCTTCCTTTTCTTCTTCAGTTTTAACGGCCCTAATCTCTCAAATACAGAAGCTTTTGTGGCCTACTTTCCAAGACGATCAAACACTGAAGGCCTTTTGTTGGAAGCAATAGACTCATCTTCCACAGTGATGTAGTTGGTACTTGCCCTTCTTATGGATATGCGAACTGACGGAGGTTGTTTGTATCCCAAACCTTCACGTGATTGCATCATGCTAGCTCCTGATGGAAGTTTCCCCAACTTTGACGGCTCGTTGGGGTTGTACCCAGCCTTGACAAATAACTTGTAAGCATTTGGATCAAAGCCTTCATTTGTACGTTTTGTAGGGAGTGCCATATTTTGTGGCGGATTCTGAGCCACGAAGTCTCCAAGTAACTTTGAGGACAAATTTATCGCATCAATTCGTCTCATGGGAAGAGTTAGCTCCCCTAGCATATTTTCTTGAGCTTCAGATGGTTGACCTTCCTTTTTCTTTAACTTTGGAACATAGCAGAGCACGGGAGTTGTCTTCTTCTTCTTCTTCAAAGACACGGTGTTCCCTTTATTCGGACTGGAGTGCGGCACCTCAGCACCAACTTCAACTTTTCCAATAGTCTCATCAGCTCTTTCAGTTGCGATCTTATCACTCTTGGTCGTTGCGATGTCATCGACCTTTACTTCTCTCACCATGTAGTTCTTCAAATAGAACTTTGCATCGACGAAGTGTGACTCAGCTTCAGTAAATGGCTTATTATCAGCAACTATCTTCTTTTCGACACTGCCTTCGAGATACTTCAAACATTGATAGTAGGAGGATGGGACAACTTTATTCTTGTGTATCCATGGCCTGCCAAGCAACATATTATACGAAGTCTTTGCGTCGATGACATGCATCCATGCACTTGATCGCAAATCTTCGATGGTGATATCTACTTTGACAGCACCTATGGCTCGTTGCCCCCCTTGATTGAATCCTTGTATCATTAAGCGGCTTTCAAAAAGTTCTTCAGTTGTGATGCCAAGTTCCTTCATTGTGCGAATAGGAAGAATGTTAACTCCAGATCCATCATCTATCAGTATTCTGTTTATCCTTTTCTCGAGGGCATAACCCACCATGTACAATGGACGATTGTGTAGTGTTTCACCAAGTAGAAGATCGTCATCTGTGAATGTGATTCTTATATCACATGTGTGTACCTCTTTCGAAGAAGATTCAACAGGCTTTTCAGATGATGACAGAGACAGTGCTGATAGGCTTTCATCATTTGCTTCCTCTTTATCAGTATTGAAGCAGTCTTATTGCGGAACCAGCTTGGTAGGAATTCCCTCAAAGTCACAGGACATCATGATTCTTGGTGGTAGTTCTCCTCCACTTTTGCTTTCTTCAGACGCTCAACTGATTTCTGCTTCCTTGGTCTTCTAACCATCCTTTTCCTTGTTGGTTGTTTAGATGATTCTTTTCGTGTACTTGTTTTACAGCGTCTCCGCCTAGTCACCAGAATCCAACCTTCATCATTGGCTTCATCAACTTGGGTTCTATCTTCCTCCAATGGTCCTCCTTCATGTTCTTCAAAGCTGCATATCTGGACTGGATCGAAAGAGCCAAAGGTGATAGAGACTTGATTTGAACTTGCCTTCTCATCATCAAGCAGAATCTTATTTTCATTAGCCAACTGCATAACTTTGTCCTTGAAGACAAAGCACTTCTCAAGAGGGTGACCCACGAGTCAATGATACTTGCAATAGTTCGGGTCGTTTGTTCTTCCAACTTCATTGGGCCGTTTCATCTCTGGTAACTCAATGAGTTTCAGCTCAAGTAGTTCATCAAAAATTTCAGGGACATCAGAATCTAGGAAGGGGTATTCTCTTTCTTGCATCTCCTTCAAGGTCGACTTTCGACTTTTGTTATCTTGGAAGGAAGTTGCTTTCATACTCTGCTTCTTGCTCACCTTCGTAGTAAACTTTACAGGCGAGACATTGACGTTCATAGATTCTTTGTTGTCACTCTTGGGAACGAACTTGCTCCATTTCTTGGGTTCCTGCTTGTCCTTTCCTTTGCGAGGGTCGTAGACAGGCATTACTTCATTCCCAGTAGAAGACATGCTCAACTCCATGTCATGAGCACGAGTAGCTAGTTCTTCAAAAGACCTTGGCTTAATTCCTTGCAAGATGTAGTGAAGCCCCCAATGCATTCCTTGAATACACATCTCTATCGCAGAAGCTTCGCTGAGTCTATCTTTGCAGTTTAGACTTGCATTTCTCCATCGATTGATGAAATCAATAACTGGTTCTCCCTTCCTCTGGCGAGTGCTTGTAAGTTCGACCATGCTCACGGTACGCCTTGTGCTATAAAAGCGATTGAGGAACTCATGCTCTAGTTGCTCCCAACTATCGAAAGAATTAGGCTCAAGATCAGTGTATCAGTCAAAGGCATTCCCCTTGAAGGAGCGGACGAACTGCTTGACAAGATAGTCTCCATAGGTCCTAGCGTTATTACATGTTTCAACAAAGTGTGCAACATGTTGCTTTGGATTTCCCTTGCCTTCAAATTGTTGAAATTTGGAAGGTTGATAACCAGCGGGCATCTTGAAGTTATCAATTCTTGTAGTGTACGGCTTTCCATAAGTAAAAGAAGACTTGGCAGCAACTTCGTACTTATCCTTGATAGTCCCTTCGATGAACTCCTTTAGTCGGTCGAGCGAAATCATCCCTTCAGAAGAAACTGGAATTTCCTTAGTAGGCGGTACTTGTTATGCACGAGGTTCAGTCTCCTGTGCTTCATGACCCTTCCCAGGTGCGTGGCTAGATTCTCCTTCCATTAATCCATCCATCTTGTCCATCAACTTCTCAATCCGAGCGTCTTGATTTTGCACATGCTTGGTTAAGCCATCAATCACCTTTGCAAAGTTTGCTAGTGTCTCCTCCATCGATGAAGCGTTGTAACCATTGCTTGCATGATTGTTGGGGATGTTGGAGAATAGCATAAATTATCGCATAAGTTGATCTTTGACTGGCCTACTTCATGTGGTGTGAGTGGAGAGGATCTGTCACTTAAAGTATCATCATCTTCCTTCATAGCAGATTTCTTGGATCTAGAGAAATCAAGTAGAGCTAGAGTCTTCTTAATCTTTTCAGCAATGTTGCTCCCTTCATCCGATGCATCGGTAGAGGATCTTGCTCCTTTTAGGGATGAAGATCCAAAAACAGGAGTTGTTGCGGACGGCACTTGGAACGCTTGTTGTCCCAACAAGCTTGCTTTGCTCCTCGTAATTGGTCCAATGCTACCAAAGGTAATGTCGAGGATGCTTTCCACATTAGCAGAGAACTTGGAGTTAGCAACCTTGGAGTTGATCTTCTTTGAAGTCATTTCAATGTTCTTGAGCTTCGATCGTCGAAAAGTTGAGATGAGAGGTAGAGATTGTCCCACTGGGCGTGCCAGAATTTGTAGACAATAAAATTCGCGTCAAGAAAATAATAATCAAGACAGGAAGATATCGCAACAATCTTTGTATTTGATTTCAGAATAGGAGTGTTACAATCTCTATGATTCCTCTGATTCGTCTTTTCAACAATAAATCCAGGGGCTTTTTAGCTTAATCATGAACTTGATGGATTTAATTTTGACTTGGACTTGAATTCAAGGGCTTTTGAGCTTGATCTTAAATCTGCGTCTTGATCTCTAGAACTTCTAGAGAAATACTTGAATGCTTGAATGCTTTTAGCTTGTAAAGAAATCTGCAGCGTTTGATCCACGAGCTCTCTCTTGCTTCTTGTTAGAACTTCTGTTCCCTTTTCTGAATTATGAGACCCCTATTTATAGTTGTAGGATGGAGGAGTTGTGATAAGGACATACTTCTTTCGACTAATCAGATTTAAGCTGACATGTCGATATTTGATTGGCCGGAACATGTCACTTGTACATATGGCGCATCTTCATTGGCCTTTGATTTGACTAGGCATGCTGCATCATTTTGACACGTGGCATGATCCTATTGGCTCTCTCGCTTGACTTGGCGTGCCACATCATTTGACATGCGGCACCAATTTGAGCCTCTAGGAAGATGACATCTTGGGCTTAGCAAAGTGGGCTCATTATTTATAACCCAAATTAATGGACTAGCCCATAAAAATTGGATTATTAATCAAATCCATATTTATTGGACTTAAATAATTAATTCAATTATATTAATCCATAATATTTATTTGGACTAATATATCTTGAATTTAACATAATTCAAATTTCTTGCGGATTTAAATTCAATAAAATTTCGTTGTCCACATATACTTTTTGGAGAATAAGAAAATTAAAGAGATAATGGTCAAAAACACATATGACGTATCACTTCTGCGCGAGCTTCCTATATGAACTATGAGGTGTTTATATTTCCTACTTGAACTATCATTAACTATTTTTATCAAAACACACCTCGAAATTAATGAGTCAGCTGCTATGTGGACGAAATTTCATGGGCAAATTAAGGCTTAAGCTGTCACGCTCCTTTTGGCGATTGTATTCAAACACTTGGTCTTAGTCAGCTTGGAGTTTGTTTTGATAAATAGTTGGTGATAGCTGAGGTAAGAAATATAAACACGTGATAGTTCAGGTAGGAAACTCGCAAAAAAATGATACTTTAGATGTGTTTTTGACCATTATTTAAAAATTAAAAGAGAGAATGTAATTAGAAAAGAGGTAACCTGATGGTTGCCACACTGTTCGCAGGTAGAGCAAGGAACATAGGTAACAGTACTGCCAGTATCAACTATAAGGGCAAACCTCTGGGGAGGAGTTCCAATCAAAAGGCGAGTCGTATAATACCTGCATATATCCTCTAAAATTAAACTCAACTTTGCCCAAAATGGAAAGAGAGATACTCCCTCCGTCCCAAAATAAGTGTCACCTTTGCGGAAAAAAAAATTGTCCCAAAATAAATTTCACTTTAGGAATTCAAGACAAAAATTCATAAGTGTTTTCCGACTATGTCCTTAGGAATTAAAGCAGTAGTCATCTTTAATATTGCTCAATTATCAAAAAAACGTCTACTCCCTTTGTCCCAATTTATGTGAAACTTTTCGCTTTTCAATTTGACTAAAATTTGAAGCTAAATTGGATTAGATTAACTCAATATTTATTAAAATTTGTATATTTAAAAACTACATGAAAGTACTTTCTCATATTAATTTGGTGGCAAAATACATTTAAAAAGTGGGTCAAAGTTCATGCAAGTTTGGATCTCGGAAAGCAAAAAATATTACATAAATTAGAATAGAAAGAGTAATAAATAGAGGTAGTTTAGTAAACTTCACATAATGAACGTGATTTTTGCTAAAGTAATACTCCCTGCATCTCAATTTATGTGATACACTTTCCCTTTTAGTCAGTAAAAAAGAACATACATTTCTAATTTAAAAATAATTTTTTTTACCCCCGATTTGGTAACCAATTGAATTTGTATGTGCATATAGGATATGTGCTTGGGCCTAAATATTGATTACAAAGATTGGATAAGAACGCTTTTTGATACACAAATAAGGAGCATAAATACCGGCTGCTTACACATATGACAAGTTGATTGAAGAGGTTCAACAAGAATCGGATGTATATATATATATATGTTGTGTTACAAATGCTCTTGAAAGTAAAAGAAGAATCAACCCCCCTAAGGGAGGTGGGAGTACTCTATTTATAGCAATGAGCCCATGGGCCCTCTCCAATGTGAATCAATAAAATAGTAATAAAAGGGACAGCCCCTGCACGGGTTTGGTGTGATGTGACTAACGGCGCCGTCTGACACACGCATAGTTGGCAGCTGTCCATGATGTGATACCACTGACGCGTCCTAGCAACGGTCGCATCGGACCAACGGACTCACGGATACCGGACCAACGGTGATGAGACACTGGGGAGAGATCCCGAACCCTCGGTGGCTTAGAGACCGGGTCAGATGGCGCTTATACTCGGCCTTGATTAAAGTGCTCATCCGGAGGTGTGATGTCCCCGTACGAACCCTCGCCCTTTTCTTTCTCCGATCCATAGTTATCCCGGACCTACCCGTATCCGGTTTTTCTACCGTATACAGATAGCCCCACGCTTCCCGGACCAACGATCTATCGGAGTGACGGGAAGTGAATGAGTCATGCATCCGACCGCCCGGACGACCTATCCTTATCTCTTTATTTTGGCGGGAATGGGTGCGTCATGTCTTCCCCTTTGCCGGCCACGTATCCTATTCCGGATGGTCCGTTCCTGTCAACCGTCTCTTGCACGTCGTTTCGCGTCGCTTCACATTAATGACGTGACATGTGGCGATCCTCGATTGGCCGTCCTCGATAACCGTTCCCTTCCTTATGCCTATATAAAGCCCCTTATTCCCTCATTTTTTTACTTTTTTCGACCTGTCCTCTCTTTTCCTCTTCCCTCTGTGTTCCAGATCCGTCCTTTTTGTTACAAATTTGTTGCCAAATCTTATTTTGTTTATACGAAAAAAGAAAAGGGGGGATTAACTTTGTCATCGTTCTTGCCAAATGCTCTTTGCTTCTTCAAATCGTTATTTCCTTCGTTTCCTTTGCGTTGTTTCCTAAAATCCTTTTCCTTCCATTCCGTCTGAAACCACTTCTACCGAAGTTCCTTCAGTTTCATCCCCGAGGGCCGAGGCTGTGTCCCCGACCAAACAAAAGAGTAACCCCGAAACTACGGCCTCGGATGTTATACCGGCCAAATTTAACTTCAATAAAGACCTGGAGGCGGAAAAGCCCTCTGCCGTCTCGGATCGAGGATATGACGTGAGGAGATATCCTTCCTCTATAACCGAGGATAAACTCAACACGGTCCGGGCAGACTGTGGGTGGCGCACACGCCCGGTAGGGGTCTTTTCACCCGGGCCAGACGAATCCGTTACCGATCACCGGGAAGGGTTCTTGTACGTATACACTTATCCCTTTACCCTTAAGCTCGATCCCCCGGTTGATCCGGTCATACTGGATATGTGCCGAACCTATGGCGTGACTTTGGCTCAGATCGGCCCGATTGTTTGGAGGGTCGTTGCTTGCCTCCGGTTGCTAGCCAACAGAGCTGAGAAAGAATTCTCACTGGGCCACCTAATACGCCTGTACTCCCCAAGGATATTCCGGGGTGGTGTCATAAAACTAACCAAGCGCAGCCGGAGCCCGCTTTTCTCGAAGATGGACGAAGATCGGGACAGGGGGTGGTTAGAACGCTACGTCCGGGTAAAAACCGAGGACATAATCCCGGCCGCCCATCTACCTTTTCCGGAGAAGTGGAACGACAAACGTAAGTTCGAACCTTTGAGCCATCGCCCTTACCTGTTCAGTCGCTTATGGTATTGTTATCTCACCGCCCTTTCCTTATTTTTGTAGCAAATGGGTTTGTTCCCCCGGTTATCGGAGATCTGAGTGAGTGGGTCACGGCGCTCCTCAACCAGCTTCCCTATGAAGACCGGACTTGGGCCCACTTGTCACGCGGTCGATGGATCGCTCAAAATCATGGTAACTTTCGACTTTCCTTCGATCTTACTGCATCTTTAGCCATTCGAGGTCGTCAGTTCTCTTAACCTACCAACGTCTTTTATCGTTCAGGTTTGCCGAAGGGCTCGGTGGCATCTAGATCGGAGTCGGGGGCCGCTTCCCCTGCACCGGCGTCCGCATTTGATACGGCGGGTTCCTCCCGTGTTCTTGCCGAAGCCACCAAAAGAAAACGGCCCTCAGAAAAGGGGGAGCCGTCTAAACGAAAGAAGGCAAGAAGCGTTGCCCGGCCCCAGAGCGAGGAAACGGAGCCCGACATCATAGTTCGGAGGGTCGACCCGACTCCGTCAGCAGCCCCAACACCCGAGGATACTGCCTCCGAACTGCCCTTGCCTTCTATCAACGAAGGTATCTTGATTCCCGTTCTTCCTTCAGGTGCGGAAAAAATCCTTTCCCCGGCTCCTCTTCGGTCGGTTGACTTTGTCGATATTTTAGGTGAAACTTCCTCGGAAGATACTCCCCTGCAGAGGAGTAAAGGAGCCGGGGAAACGGCTGTCACTGCAATCGATAAAAGGACCACTCCAGTTTCGAAGACCGAAGCCCCCATTCAGGCTCGCCCATCGCCCGGCCACGAACCTGTTTCTACTCCGGAACCCCCGGTCCTTGCCCGGAACATCGGGTCTATGCCAAGCTCGTCTACCTCCGCCCCGAGGATTGAAGACTTTGAAGATATGTTTTCAACTACTCCTCCTGCTACCGGTGAAGCTGCGGGTTTTGGCCATCTTCCAATTCCTCGGGTCACGAGGTCGGCCCACCGACAGTCAGAATCCGGCTCTAGAGACAACTTGGTGACTATCTTCCCAGCCCCGAGCGTAGAACCAAGAAGGACCAGATCGGCCGTAATCACCGTCCCCGAGGATTGTGGCTTTCTATCGCGTCCGGTAGGAGTAGCCAGTTATTTGCGTCCTCTCGTCTCCGACTCGGACAAGCGAAAAATGACCGGGGTCACCTGGCAGTGCCTTATGAACGAAGGGATGCACGCGGGCAACCGGGTAAGGCTCTCGGCCATCTTTGTATATCAATAGACCTTATGCTTATTTCGTTTGATTCCTTGTGTTTGCTTTCTTTGCAGAGTGTAGTACTGGCAAACGAAGCCTTTATTCGTGCCCAACACGAGATGGATGATCTTCGAGGCCAGCTAGATGCCCAAGGCCGAGAAACGGAGAAATACAAGCATCTCCTCCGAGAGAAGGATGAAGAGTTGGGTCGGGCCGCCGTTCTTGCCAACCTTCGTCCCGAGCTTGATGCGGCCAAGGACGCAAATCGTCGTTTGAAAAATGAGTTGGCCGCCATGACTGATTATAACCGAAGCCTCAAGGCTGAGAAGATTTGTCTTAGCCGAGACAAAGCTCAATTTTCGTCGAGGCTGGATGAGCTGGAGACCACCGTGTCCCAACTCCGGGGGGAACTTGATTTGGTGAAAGCCGATGCAGCGAGCTTAGCCGGGAGGAACCGGCTACTGGAATCTGATACCGCTCTATATAAAGAACGCATGAAAGTTTTCGAAGAGAAAGCCGAGTAGCATAGGATTTTTTGATGTAAACGTACTCTTTATAAAAGTATCCTTTGCGTATATGAAAGTTGCACTCCTCTTGTGTCTTCGTTTGAGTGCTTGTTTTTATTTTACCTTGAATTATTGGTCCGTTTTTCGGAAGAGATTATCCGTAGTCATTGATTAATTCTGCCCGTGGGACTTACCAAATGTTTTGTGGGCTTCGAACCTTTCCGTGCCCATGATAGGGGCTTCTCTAGGACCGGCGTTTTTCATGGCCGGTTTGTGATGACCTCATTGGCCTTGTCTAATATCGGCCATAGTGTCCGGTACAGGGCATATTAATTGAGCAATGCCGAAAATACGGTCATTGTAATGGTTTCTGTATTGCAAGTGTTTGTACATATGAGAATTTTCATTTCTTGTATCTTTGCCGTAGCAAACACTAAATGGGACACGATTCATTATGATCGTTTGCACATATGAGAATTTTCATTTCTTCTGCCTTGTTGTAGTAAATGAAAAATGGGACACGATTCATTATGATCGTTTGGAAAAGAGTGCAACACGTGCTTTCAGTCCTAAATTCTATTTTTGTGCCGCCCTCGATTTCCTGTAAAAAAAGGCAGCATGGTTATCAAAAGGTATATATGAGAGGATCATACCTCAGCAGTAGTATCTTTTTAGGTGGGCTATGTTCCAGTTGTTGCGCAGGCATTGCCCATCCATGGACTCCAGCTGGTATGATCCTTTGCCCGTTACATTGGTCACCTTGTATGGTCCTTCCCAGTTCGGTCCTAACTTTCCCTCGTTTGGGTTCTTTGTATGCAAAGTAACTTTTTGAAGTACCAAGTCCCCAACTCGAAAATGCCGAAAGTTGGCTCTCCGATTGTAGTATCTTTCCGTTCTCTGCTTTTGGGCCGCAATTCGGACCAATGTTCTTTCACGCATCTCATCGGCGAGGTCGAGTCTTACGGCCATGGCCTCCCCGTTTAATTCCTCGGTTGTATACCTGAACCGGAGAGTCGGTTCGCCAACCTCGACGGGGATAAGGGCCCTAAGGACAATACCAAGCCCGGAACCTCTAAGGTTCGAGGCCCCGTCCGTAAGCAGAGACCAAATGCCCGTGGCCCTTCCTGAGGTTAGTAGGAATTCTTTTTCGACCTCGGGGACCATGGCCGGGGCGAAGTCTGCTACGAAATCGGCCAAGATTTGGGATTTGATGGCCGTTCGGGGTCTGTATTTGAGGTCGTAACCGCTAACCTCTACAGCCCACTTCGTTAGCCTACCCGACAACTCTGGTTTATGCATGATGTTTTTCAAAGGATAAGTAGTCACTACACATACAGGATGGCTTTGAAAATAAGGTTTAAGCTTTCGGGAGGCGCTCACCAGTGCCAATGCCAGTTTCTCCAAATGGGGGTAACGGGTCTCCGCGTCCCCCAATGTTCTACTCACATAATAGATAGGGAATTGCGTACCTGATTCTTCTCGGACCAAAACGCCGCTTACCGCCACTTTGGAGACAGCTAGATATAGAAATAGTGTCTCACCCGCCTTCGGCGTGTGCAGTAGAGGGGGGCTAGACAAGTATTTCTTCAAATCCTGTAGAGCTTCTTGGCACTCGGGTGTCCAGACAAAATCGTTCTTCTTCCTGAGCAAGGAGAAGAACCGGTGACTCCTGTCCGAGGATCTCGATATGAAGCGACTTAGCGCTGCGATTCTCCCGGTGAGTCTCTGAACCCCCTTTATGTTGTTCACCACCTCGATATCTTCGATGGCTTTGATCTTTTCCGGGTTGATTTCGATCCCTCGGTTTGACACCATGAAACCCAGGAATCTGCCAGATCTTACACCGAAGGCACACTTCTCCGGGTTGAGCTTCATGTTGTATTTGCGAAGCACATCGAAGGTTTCCTGCAAATGCTTTAAATGGTCCTCTGTTTCCAGAGACTTAACAACCATATCGTCAACGTAAACTTCCATTGTTTTCCCTATTTGTTCTTCGAACATTCCATTAACTAGGCGTTGGTAAGTTGCACCGGCATTTTTTAATCCAAAAGGCATGACATTATAACAGTAGGTCCCGTACCGGGTGATGAAGGATGTTTTCTCTTGGTCCTCCGGGTACATCCGGATCTGGTTATACCCGGAGTAAGCGTCGAGAAAACTCAACATCTCGTGCCCGGCCGTTGCATCGATCATTCTATCGATGTGGGGCAACGGAAACGAGTCCTTCGGACATGCCTTGTTTAAATCTTTGAAATCAACACACATTCGAAATTTGTTACCTTTTTTGGGTACTACCACAACGTTAGCCAGCCACTCCGGGTATTTCACTTCCCGTATGGAGCCTATTTTCAAAAGTTTGGTTACCTCGTCCTTCACGAATGCGTGTTTAGCCTCCGCCATGGGCCTTCTTTTCTGCCTTACCGGAGCAAACATCCCGTCCAGGCTGAGCTTGTGAGTTGCTATGTCTGGTGATATACCTGTCATATCTATATGCGACCATGCAAAGCAATCGGCATTAGCACGGAGGAATTCAATTAATTGACGCCTGAGCTCCGGGGTGAGCCCCGTGCCCAGGTATACCTTTCTTTCTGGGAGATATTCGAACAGGATGACCTGCTCCAGCTCCTCCACTGTCGACTGGGTTGCATCCGAGTCATCCGGCATGACGAACGATCTGGGTACCTCGTAATCTTCCTCTTCATGCACCGGATTAAACCCGGCGCACTTTGATTGCTATTTGGGGCTATCTCCTCCTATTGCACATTTCTCTTCCGGCCCCTTGGGCCGATGTGCCACTTCCTCTACTGCGAACATTTCCCTTGCAGCGGGCTGCTCGCCTCAGATGGTTTTCACTCCCTCCGGCGTGGGGAACTTCAACAGCTGGTGTAGTGTTGAAGGCACGGCCCTCATGTTATGTATCCAAGGTCTGCCCAATAGGGCATTATATTTCATGTCACCCTCGATCATGTAGAACACCGTTTGCTGAATGGTGCCACCCACATTTACAGGCAGTGAGATTTCCCCTTCGTGGTTTCGCTTGCCATATTGAACCCACTTAACACCCGGGCCACTGGTACGATCTGACCGAGCAGTCCCATTTGTTCAACCACCCTCCATCGGATGATGTTGGCCGAGCTACCCGGGTCAACCAAAACGCGTTTGACCTTAGTTTTAAAGACCAGTATAGAGATTACCAACGCATCATTGTGGGGTTGGATGATGCCCTCTGCGTCTTCATCATTAAAGACGATAGATCCCTCGGTCGAATGATCTCGAGTGCGCTTTTCACGGACAATAGAAATCTTTGTCCGTTTCATTACCGGCCCTCGAGGGGCATCAGTGCCCCCCACTATCATGTTGATCGTATGTTGGGGTTCAACAGGCTCGGGCATTTGATAAGATTCTCTTTCCTTATAGTGATTTTTGGCCCGCTCGCTCAGCAGATCTCGAAGGTGACCATTTTTCAATAGCCGGGCTACCTCCTCTCTCAATTGGCGGCAATCTTCAGTTCGATGACCGTGGGTCCCGTGATATTCGCACACTACACTTGGATTTCGCTGACCCGGGTCCATCCTCAATGGTTTAGGCCACCTTACATCGGGTATACGTCCAATAGCCGAGACAAGTCCCGAAGTACTAACGTTGAAGTTGTACTCCGAAATTTTTGGAGAAACTTTATTGTTGGCGGAGCTTCCGGTGTCGCTCCTAAACGAGAGTCCCCGACTGTTAGACGGGCGTTCAACCCGCTTGCTGCCCCGTCCCGAGAAATGGCTCAGACTCTCTATTGCCTTTTCCGACCTGAAATTTTGCTTCTCCGTATAGGGATATGGCCGAAACCTCTCTTTCAATGATTCGGACTTGCCTTCATATCCCTTCCTTGGTGCCTCGAAACCTCTATTTACTTTGGTCCTTACCGGAGGGAGCTCGAATTGATCATCCTCCACCCGGATCTTCGACTCATACCTGTTGTGGACGTCGGCCCAAGTTACAGCCTCGTATTCTAACAAATTCTCTTTCAGTTTGGCCGAGGCCACCGAACTTAGCATGTTGAGTCCTTTTGTGAAGGCCTGTGCGGCCCATTCTTCTGGCACCGGAGGGAGCTCCATCCGTTCCCTCTGGAACCGGGTGACGAATTCCCGTAGCAGCTCATCGTCCCTTTGGGTTATCCGGAAGATATCAGCCTTACGGGCTTGCACCTTTATCGCACCGGCATGTGCCTTTACGAACGCATCAGCGAGCATTTCAAAAGAAGTGATCGAATGTTCGGGTAAATGGTCATACCACGTCAATGCCCCCTTCGACAAGGTTTCCCCAAATTTCTTTAACAACACCGACTCGATCTCATCTTCTTCCATATCATTGCCTTTTATGGCACAAGTATACGAGGTCACATGCTCGTGTGGGTCTGTGGTGCCGTCATACTTCTGTATGTCGGGCATTTTGAACCTCTCCGGGATCAGTTTCGGGGCCGCACTTGGCGGGAAAGGCCTTTGGATGTACCTCTTCGAATTCGGCCCTTTCAATAGAGGTGGAGCCCCCGGTATCTGGTCCACGCGAGAATTGTACGTCTCAACCCTCTTCTCGATCGAATCCACCCGTTTTGCCAAGGTCTCGAGCATTTTTAGGACCTCAGTTGAGGAGCCGGCTCCGGAGCCGTCGCTCTCGATCATTTGTTCTCCGTTTCTTCCGGTTTCAACCGTACCTTTTGACTTTACCGGCCCTGCTTCACCCTTTCCGCTCTGCAGTTGAGCAATCGCTAGCCCTTGCTCGGCGATTGCCGCCCTTTGTTCCTGCAGCATTTCAAAGATCAAACGCAAGCTAACGCCGTCGTTTGGCGCGTCTGGCTCTCTCCAGACCCTATCCCGGGATAACGTAACGGAATGGTGAGTGTTTAGAGGATCGGTTGCCGGCGGAACGGCATTCTCTTGATCTACGGTGTTTTGCCGGTTAAGTCCTTCTCTTGAATCAACGGGGTTCAGATCGGCGGGGTTCGGCAATGCCCGCAGTCCGCTCCCTTCGTTTTCCGCCACTATCTCGGCATTATTGACATGACCGGATTGTTCGACGTCAGCCATTTGGACCGTTTTCACAGAGACGGAGAGGGAGTTTTTGGTTTCGATGAATATGGTGGAAGTTAAGGCCAAAGACCACTATTATCCTAGCCCCACGGTGGGCGCCAAACTGTTTACCCCCGATTTGGTAACCAATTGAATTTGTATGTGGATATAAGATATGTGCTTGGGCCTAAATATTGATTACAAAGATTGGATAAGAACGTTTTTTGATACACAAATAAGGAGCATAAATACCGGCTGCTTACACATATGACAAGTTGATTGAAGAGGTTCAACAAGAATCGGATGTATATATATATATATGTTGTGTTACAAATGCTCTTGAAAGTAAAAGAAGAATCAACCCCCCTAAGGGAGGTGGGAGTACTCTATTTATAGCAATGAGCCCATGGGCCCTCTCCAATGTGAATCAATAAAATAGTAATAAAAGGGACAGCCCTTGCACGGGTTTGGTGTGATGTGACTGACGGCGCCGTCTGACACACGCATAGTTGGCAGCTGTCCATGATGTGATACCACTGACGCGTCCTAGCAACGGTCGCATCGGACCAACGGACTCACGGATACCGGACCAACGGTGATGAGACACCGGGGAGAGATCCCGAACCCTCGATGGCTTAGAGACCGGGCCAGATGGCGCTTATACTCGGCCTTGATTAAAGTGCTCATCCGGAGGTGTGATGTCCCCGTACGAACCCTCGCCCTTTTCTTTCTCCGATCCATAGTTATCCCGGACCTACCCGTATCCGGTTTTTCTACCGTATACAAATTTAACTTAAAACTTTTTTTTATCTTAATGAAATAATTTTCAGCCACACAAGTATATTGACTTGTTTTAGACTATCACAAGTTTCAAAAGTCTTTATTTATTTCTTAAATACCTGGCCTAAATCACATAAATTGGGACAGAGGTAGTACTTATTTTGGGACGAAGCTAGTATATGGGAAAATTGGATACAAGTGTCTGACCCGTTAAGGAGGAGATCATCGTGGAGAGGCATGCGAGCGCTTGAATGACTTTTCTGGAGGTGTCGACGCGAGAGTTCATCGCGTGGTCGCCACGATTCTTTTGGAGGAAAGAGAGGCAGAAACATTGTGGTGTGGTTGTTGATGTCGCTGGTGCTATTCGCTGAGGGAAGAAAACCCAAGGTTTCATCTGAAATCCGGAAAGAGGAAACCACGACGACGACGTAATTGATGAAGAAGAAAACGAAAGGAATTAGTTTGAGGTCAGCCCTAGCCATTTGAGGTGTCAGTCAGTTATATGGCTCAGGCGACTAACACAGATTACTGCCTGCCAGATCGGAAGAGAAAATTTGATGGATCGAATATCAGCCGGGCCAAGCGGAACATAACGTTATTACCTGACAAAGTGACAAAAAACAAACTTCAAAGAGGGGCAAACCCGGGAAGGTCAAGTGTTAGGTTCATATTTTGTTTTTTTTCTTTTTCTTTTTAAGTTTTTTGACCTTTGCTTTCGGTTGGATTCGGATAATATTTTTTAGTTGGGTTCTACATGTTTGCTTTCCTAGTCGTCAAGGTGAAGAAGGCAAGCTTGTAATCCGCACGAATGCCCCTATCTGGGGTGGTATTTAATTTTTGGCCCTCAAATTGCTGGTATTTAATTTTTATCCTTCTGCACTTTAAGTAATAAAAAGGTGGTCAAAAATATTCCTGACATAAATAAATAAATAAAAAAAACAGATCTATGACCTAATTTCGCAAGGCAAAGTTTATAGAAACAATGCATTGTCCAGCATAATTCTGTAAAAACTAAGTTATCTGACAAAACTTCATTTTTACAGAACTTATGCCAGACAAGGCAAAGTTTCTATAAACTTATGCTGAGCAAATTAGTTACTACACAACTTATACTGGATAACTTAATTTCTACAGAACTATGTCGGACAAGACATAGTTTCTATGTAACTTTACCCGATAAGGCATAATTTCTATGAAACTTTGCCTTGCGAATTTTTGTTGACTCTTCTGGGGATCGAACCCAGAATCTCTAGTTTTGTAGACTATCGAATAAGGATACTTTGACCCACAAATTTTCATTAAATGAAAAGCAATGGCAAAAATTAAAGACCAGACAATTTGAGGGGGAAAAATTAAAGACTAGTCTATATGAAGGACAATCTGCGTAAAAAAAAAAGAAGTAGAAATTGCCCTATTTGTCCATCAAATGGGCTCGTCTTTAAATTTTACTCCCTCCATTTTATATGATGGTGTTTGACGGGACACGAAATTTAAAAAATAAAGAAAGACATTTGAAACTTGTGGTCTAGAATAAAATATAGAAATTTGTGTGGCTAGAAATCATTTCATTAAAGGTAATAAAGGTAAATTTAAAGTTGAATAGTTACTAAATATAAAAATATGTCATTTTTTTGTGGACTGACTAAAAAGAGAGTGTCACGTAAATTGAGACGGTGGGAGTATCTTTATCAATCGAACTTATGCTTAGCGGGGCATAAATTTTTTTAAGAGCAAAAGTCATGTGAGGCATGACTTATGGGATGATGCGAAAATATAAATTTATGTCACGTGAAAAAATTATTTGCTATGAGGGACAAAAATTAAAGACCAGCACCTAACATGGGCATAAGTGAATGACTCTAAAATTGTTGGTAAAATGGTGCCTTTTAAAGTTTGGATTAAGGGGTTAAAATCTCCCCTGTCGTATCCAATTTGCCTTAGGAATATCCTTAATAATCTATATATTTTTAATATTTTTAAAGTGGACACTTAAATTAAAAAGTCGAATGATCAAAATATTTGTACAATGTTAGTGGACTTTTTTCTATCTATTTATTATTATCTTAAAAGTGAAATATCCAAATTGAATAGTTTTTATATAATAATTGTAAAATTTTATCATACCTGGACAAAATTGATACACCTAAAGAGAACCCACTTCTTCAGCCACCAAGTTTCCAGGTAAGAACGCCCCAAAAGAAACTAACTACAGAATCTTTGTGTAAAAAGTTATATATGTGTGCTTTCTATAACCCTCGAAGCATTTCTCCTTTCCCTCTCATTCTGTTTGTATTTATTGTAAAACAAAATTATTATGTAAATTTTGGTCGCTGATTTGCTTTCCTAATTGTTTGTTTTTGATAAATAGCAGCTCTAAATACAGCTATCACAATTTGCTTCTTGAATCTCCTTTAATGTTTGTTCTTGATTAATGCATACTTAATATCCATATGCTGAAACTTTAAACCTAGCCAATCTCCCTATAGAGAAACTAACCATGAACACTCTGCAAACCAACAATATGAGGATTCCATACTATCACTCTCATAGAGACAATAAGTAAAGTTTCGCGTGTTATCCCTATTTTGGGTGATATGTCCTTAGTTAGTAACCTCCCTTGCATACTTAGTCATAGAAAAGAATTATGTTTAGTAAGTAACATTGTACTCCATATCAACTCTACAACCTCTATGAAGGCCTATCACTTAACAATGCAACATAGCTTTTAGAGAATGAGCAAAGGTCATTGAGGTTTAGATAATACTTTCTATCCACATACCAAGTCACCGTATACAATTAAATCTTGTGAAGCTTCCTCCAGTACCAGCTGCAGTCAGCTGGTGGAGTGTGATTTTTCAAGTCTTCATTAGCTCTCATGTAGACCCTATGGACTCATTTCACCCACAAATTTTATTTCTTAGATATAAGTCATTCCAATTTTTCAACAGAAATCAGATTCTACAATTTACAGTTTTTGAAATTAACTCCACCAAGTTTCTTTGGTAAACACACTTTTTCTTGTGCCACCAAAGCTATCATTCTCTTTTCTTCTAAACTTCCCCACAAATAGTCTTTGCATCTTCTGTCTACTTCTTTTAGTACACTTTGTGACAATATAAAAAGAAAGCCCCGGATGCAATAAGAACCGGACATAATTTACAATTTGAAGTCTACTATCATATGACAAATGTAATACAACATCTAATTTTTTCAGTGATCTTCACAATAAGTTGATGGCAATCAATCTTGTTACATTTTTCAGGGAACAGTGGTAGTCCAAGGTACCCTATTGGGAAGACCCTAATAGACAACCGCATAATCTCCAATAATCTAGCTTTGTAGCATCATTTACCCATGCAACAAATATGTTAGATTTTTCTAAATTTGGCACCAACCTAGTAGTAGATCTGAAGTGTTATAAAGCCTCCATACATTTGTTAACAAATGTCACATTCCCCTTATATATATCATTACAACAAACATGAGGTAAGCCAGCCTTAATCTTTTACACATTGGATGAAATATGAAGTCAGGTAATTAACACATCTTGCTCATTGCTCTGCAGAAATATTCCATGACCAGAAGAAATAACAAAGAGGAAATATGTCACGACCCAACTAGGGGTCGTGACGGGTACCCGGGGCTAACCACCGAGCACCACTCATTCTATTACTCATTAAGCATTCTTTTATCAAATTTATACTCAAATCATAGAAAGATCATTTTTCATTTCAGAACATAAATACTTTTACATACATAAGCCTTTCGGCTATCAAAATGATAATATATATATATATATACAGTAGTAACATCGTGAGACCATATAACCCACACCTGCGTATCTACGAGCCTCTACTAGAGTGCTAGACATAAGGACGAGACAGGACCCCGTTGTGCCCAAAATATACATATATACACAAAAGGATAATCACGGCACCTCCAGAACAATGAAATGCTCTCAAGACAGCTAATAGCTCCTATGAGTCTGGATCAAGATCACTTCCCTATCTACCTATGGGCATGAACACAACGTCCAAAGAAAATGGACGTCAGTATGAACATTGTACTGAGTATGAGAGGCATAAGTAATAATAATACATCAATGAGATAAAGGAAGCATCAAATAAGGAGCAACTGTAACTGACTGTCAATTATAAAAGAAACGATGCATGCTGGCTTACTTCATAATCATCATCATATCGTGTATGCATAAATGTATAAGTTGCCCGTCCATATAGGTATGGTGTGATAATCATTAGCCTGCATCCAGGCCTCCCGCGTCTGGGGTACCATCTCATGCTGCCCACTAGTGGTGCTGCCAGTGCCATATAGACACGATGTAATCATCCATAAGCTACCCGCCTTAGCGGTGCTGCCCGGCCATATAGGCGCGGTGTAATATCATCAACATGTACTCATCATAATGCATGCATAATAACTCAAAGATAGCTATACTTTATCGAGGTGACATAAGGTCGTGAACCCCCGATTCCATTATGGAACATTTATAAGTATTCTGCCTCACCTTGAAGAACATAGTATATAAGGTGAGTGTATACAATAAACAACATCATTAGCTTTATAGGAACATCATATCATGAACTCTAGAATCTTTATACTTAACTTATCATCATCATAATTGGGCTCGTAATGTATTTCTTATCTCATATGGCTATTCATGAACATAGACTCTTAGTTTTTCCGGAATGTAGGAAATTCATGGAGGAGGAGGAATTATTATACCATAGATTCATGTCTTAGAAAGAAGGGACTAGACTCACATACCTTTTTCGTTTAACTAATCTATCGCTTGCTTGTTCTCCTTCAATGCCCACGTTTTTACCTTCAAGAGAATTCGCATTAACATTAGCTAATCGATTACTTAAACGTGCTTACTAAAGCTAAAGAAAATTGGGCAGCATTTCCTTTGTTTATACAACTTTTCCCCATATCATATATCAACTCCCACACATCCATAACAACATTCACAATATCACAAGCAACAATCATCATTCATCTACATTACCCACATTTCACCATTTCACTCCAATTTCTCCATAATAATGGTCATAGTTCATTATTGCATTTTCTCACATATAATACTTATTCCATGTTCTAAATGTCGTTCACAATATACTTACAATCACAGCATACCAATATTCATAATTCACCCCAAACTACTATTCAACAATGACACTATTCACACATTCATGACCCATTTCCTATATCTTTCTACAATCCAAGTGTTTTTAACTTTCGACACCTTAAACAACAAGGAATGATCATAAAACTCACCTTAGATAATGGAAAAATAAGCCTTGAGTGGGAATTCTCTTCTTGCACAAAAACCCTAACTCATTTCCCTTGGGATTTCTTGGCTTGGATGCACTTTAATGTGTTTCTTACACTTGATTTTTGTGGTTTGATGAACTTGATCATCAATTTCTCTTGGGTTCTTGTTTATGAAATGCGTGGAAGTTTCTAGAGAAGTCTTGAGTTGTGG
This sequence comes from Lycium barbarum, assembly GCF_019175385.1. NCBI lineage: Eukaryota > Viridiplantae > Streptophyta > Magnoliopsida > Solanales > Solanaceae > Lycium > Lycium barbarum. The sequence continues at coordinate 53,399,704 of NC_083345.1, read as the reverse complement.
AGAATGAAAAATGAAATGAAATAATGAACTTGGGAGATTCTTTTATAAATTAAAAATCTGTCCCGACGTCATTATACAGACACTTATACGGTCCGTATAAGTGACCATGAAACTGCTCTAATAATCATCCCATTCTGTGTCAATTTGACGACACCTTATACGGTCCGTATAAGTGACCGTGAAATCACCCCCCTCAATAACTTCATTCTGTGACCATTATACGACACGTTATACGGACCGTATAATATTATACGGACCATATAATCGGTTGTATAATCTACCTCTTCCCTGATTTTGGTTCTCGTCACTTTGTTTGACCTCAAATCCTTGTGAAGCCTTCTTGATACTTGTTTAACACCTCATTAAAAATCTAAGGGATATTATAACTCTTCTCCAAAACATTATTACGCCATCATTAGCTCGTCGCTCATAATTCTTACCCGACACGGAACATATCCCTTGCTTTCCTTGACAACCTTCAGCCCTTACGTCAAATGTCTTTGAATCTCGATTAGGATCGTTAAATGATATTTCTTTCTTATCACAACTTCGTATACGTCGTGCCCTTTGCTAGCCTATTCACTGTACGTTAACGGAAAATTTTCCAAGGTGTAACAAAATAAGATCGCCCTGTCTAAGTCATCTCTTTCTCTTAAAATAGCCATGATCGTCAACATTTACCTTTAATGAAAAATTTATGAAAGTGATGATTGTCATAATCGGCTGAAAAACTCCCTAAGAAATTCAAATCATATCAACATTTCCTTTATAAATTCTCACCTTACCATTTCGTGTGACTTTCTCAAGTTAATTTTTATCATGCATCTAAGTGAAGTTTCTCTATTGTAATGCCTTTATAAATCATGACATAGTAGAAGACCATGCACTAGTGACCTCCCTTAAGCATATGCATCTTGAGTGTCAGTCACTAAAGAGGGAAGAACAACCTTCATTCTCTGACACAAACATCTTAGAAATACACTTATGAAGAACACTGTAACAGAACATAAGTCTATACATACTTTCATTCAGAGGTCTAGGAATTTTGGGGATTAATGTAATAATTGTTGCATTAAGTTGCTTCAACAAAATTTCATTTACTAAAAAGTTCCAATATTATAGGGGTCACATGAACTCCTATTTTTCTCTGATCATCCTTAAAGAACTTGCTCCCAAATCCATCTGGACCTGGACTTTTGTCACGTACAATTAATACTGAAAATGATATCTTTGACTTCCTTACTAGAGTAAAGCATTGATAAAATCAGTTGACGTTCCATTATGAGGGTATGACTATGTTTCAGAAAACCATCATATGCTCTCCTTCTTGGACCATCAGTCTCACCTAGAAACTATTGGTAAAATCTTAAAAAAATATATTTGCTAAGGGTCAGTTTGGATTTGAAGTTGTTTATTTTGTATTTGAGTAACTGTCTATAATAGTTTTTTTTGCTTGATAATTGAAAATACATATTTTGTGTTGTTATCATCCAATTTGATCCAGGTTGCCTTACTCCTTTGCAACTGTCATGGCCCAATTAAAATAAGCCGTGACTAACTCCGACCAAGTAAGTAAGCCATCCACAACCCAATTTAACGAAAATGATAAGTAAATCATGCAGAAATATCATACAAGTCAATTTAAAGTCTTAAATCCCATTATAATCGAAAAATACGGTACAAGTAATACAACCCCCAAAATTTGGTGTCACTAGTACAAGAACTATTAAGATGCGAATACAAGTCTGAAGAAGTATGTAACACACTATCTGAAATAAAGGACAAAAAATAAAATGAGAAATGGAATCTGGTGCTATGAATCAGCTAGTAGCTCACCCCGGATCCTCCTATACAAACTAATCAATGGAAAGTGAGATCACGTGCTTCACTTGAACTGGGGATCGAATCTGGACACAAAGAGGTGCAACAAGTGTAGCGTGAGTACGGGAAATTAACTTGTACTTAGCAGCATTGTCGACCGACCCTAACGAAAACGGAGAATTATTACTCTATGAATTGGGTTCAACAAGGTCAAATTATTACTCTATGAATTTATACGAACCACAATACCCATATTGGTATAAAATATATCCGGATTCGAAAAGACACCCAAAAAGGGATTTCCAGCCTCGAAGTGTAAAACCAAAAATTTGACTCATAAATTGTTTACACATGATCTATGGAGTCTAGATACCAATAATCAATCAAATCCAACATCAATTTCATGATTAATTGAAGAAATCCTTATTTTAGACTTACGATTGATAAACCCCCAATTCCGCAATCCTAAATCACGATTTCTAGCACGGAATCCCTTAATAATTGGTGATATAATTGAAATAGGAAGATTAGAAACTTACCCACTCAATTTTTTTTTAATCAAAGCCAATCAGCCTAATGCTGATGGAATTTATTAAAATGAATAATAGTATTTACAGAAAAAAGAGAAATATAATGGAAAGAAATGAAGGAAAAAAGAAAATCTATACTACTCTATCCTAGGAAATGAAAGAAAAGCCTAGTCCTTGTTTGAGCAGCCATGTGTAACAATGAAAAACTGCAAACAAGAACACTCCTTCTTTGGATTGATGCCATTATCAGTCACCTCAAGCTCTCACTAGGTGCTATGGTATCAAATCTCACTGAAGATCCTTCAAGAAACAGTGTAGTATGAAGTTCCTCCTAGTTACTGTCCTTATGCTGTCTTTATGCTGACCTTATGCTGTCCTTATAATCAAGTTTACACAATCAGTCATGTGGAATGTGTGTAACTGGACTAGGTAACTAAAAAAATCCTGTTAGTAGTATGAACATTCCTGTTAATACCACACACTAACAAGGATAACCTTAGTCATCCAACCAGGACTACAACAATCCTATGAAGCTGTTATCATGAGCCTTCTGTTTGTGTAACTCCAACTTGTGTCTTCACTTGTTTGCATGATCAGCTGCATGTGATCAGTCTGGTTCTCTATTTCTGTATACCTTTGTTCTGAAATTAGGCAGCATCATTTTATCAGCATTGAGAATCTTCTTTGCACCTGTTGGCAATTCAGCAAAAGAATGAAAGTTAATTGTACCTGCAAAATCAAAAACCAGGTTAGCTAAAAAATCAGCAAGTGCATTGCCTTCCCTAAGGATATGAGCAAACTGCACTTAGCCCTTATTCCTCCAAAAGTTGATCTTATTAACTTCCATACTAATCTTCCATGGGATCTCCCACCTCCCTTGAATAATGTTTATCATGGACAGAGAATATGATTCAATCATTACAGGCACCGGATCATTTTTAATACAGTATTCAATTCCATCCAATATAGCTATAGATTCTGTTGTGATGTTAGTTGTATCAGCTATTCTTCTTGCCACAGCATATATCAGGTTTCCAACCTCATCTCTAATGCAGAATGCAGCTAAGCTCAATCCTGGATTACCTCTAGAGGCCCCATTTGTATTGCACTTGAACCAGCCAGCATCAGGAAATTGCCATTGCACCATCTTATATGCTATTCTAGGCCTGTAATCCTCCAAGTATTTCACCAGTTGAGGCCATTCATGTGGCACTTGTCTCAACCAAGGATATAATGTCTTCACCAGTTGCTGCAGATTATAGTTGATCCCATGTATGACCTTTAGTTTATTCATCTTACCCCCATGCATGATAGTATTTCTCCTCTTCCACAGTTGCCAGCATATGAATGCAGGTGCAACCTGCATGATTGCTTTGAGTTTTGTAGGAGCTTCTATATACCACCATTGTACTATTGTCTGATGAATCTGGATCCTTGGCACAACTATCCCCACAGCTGCATTGTAATGCTGCCAAATTTCTGCTGCAAACTCACCTGTAAGGAATAGATGTTGAATTGTCTCCTCCTGCTGAGAATTCAAACAACATCTACATCTAGATACAATGCTTATGTTCATTCTCTTTAGTACATCATCCACTGGTAATTTGAACTTCCAAAACCTCCAAAGGAAGAATGGTATTTTGAATAGAACTCCTTTGTGCCACAACTTTGAAAAGTTATCTGCTGTTTGAGCCTTTCTCCTGAGCATATTCCAAGCACTCCCTACAGTGAAGTCTCCTGTAGTGCTAGCCATCCACCATGATTTATCTTTCTTCTCAGAATGCTCCTCTATGCTCAATTGTTGTAGGATATGATCACACACATTACTTGGCAGTTTGGCATGCAATTTCTGTGCATCCTAGCCATCTGCATTCATAAAGTGTGATACTTCCTCAATGCTAGTGTAAATCTGAAAATCTGGTGGTATTACCTGTTTAAGTGGACCAAGTTTAGTCCAATTATCTTCCCATACATCACATGTTCCATTTTTAGGTTCCCACCATATCTGATGATCCACCTGGTCTCTTGCCTCTAGCATTCTTTTCTACACTTGTGATCCACCTTTCCACTGCACTTCTGTAGGCTTCTTCTTCTTGCAATATTTATTCCACATAAAGGCTGACCATAATGTATTTGATGTTCTAAATTTCCACCATAGTTTGGAAAAAAGGGCCTTAGACACATCATCTAGAGATCTGAATCCTAATCCTCCTTCTTCTTTTGGCAAACAAATCTTGTCCCAAGAGGACCAGTGCCTGCTTTTACCTTCTTCCTTAGTACTCCAGTAAAACCTTGCAAAGATTTTATGAAGCTCATTAATGGTGTATTTTGTGGGAACAACAGCTGGCAGCATATATATTGGAATACTCTGAAGCACACTATTGATAAGAACTGCTTTTCCAGCAAAGGAGAGCAGCTTGCCTTTCCGATTTTGCAGCTTGTTTTTCACCTTCTTGATAAGATCATTGTAGTATCCCTTTTTCCTCCTTGAATGAAATATAGGACATCCCCAGTATGTTAATGGAAATTGATCCCTTTTAAAGCCAGTAATCTGCTCCACCTGCTGAGATAGTGCACCAGAAATCTTGTCATGCATATAAAAGACACTCTTGCCTTTATTGATCAGTTGACCAGAGATTGCCTCATACTCCTACAGTATCTTCATGATTATCTTCAATGACTCTCCTTCTGCAGATGCAAATATTATAGTATCATCTGCATATGCCAGATGATTGATATTTTGACTCCATTTAGGCATCCCATAGCCCACATACTCAGCATTGTCAAATTATGCATTTAAAGCTCTTGATAACACCTCTGCTGATAAAATAAACAATACAGGTGAAAGTGGATCACCTTGTTTAACACCCCTAGTTGAATGAAAAAATCCTTTGGCCTGACCATTGAAGAGGATGGAATACCAGTTAGTTGTAATCAACCTCCAAATCATATCAATAAATTGACTAGCAAATCCCATTCTGCTAAGTACCTTTATCAAATATGACCAAGATACTCTATCATAGGCTTTTGCTATGTCTAATTTGATCACTACATTTGCTGGTTTGCCCCTTTTTCTGATGTCTGTCACTATTTCTTGTGCCAACAGCACATTCTCAATAATGCTCCTCCCTTGAACAAAACCTGCTTGATTAATAGAAATCAACTGTGGTAACACAATCTCCAATCTATCATGAAAAACTCTTGACATCACTTTGTTGATAAAGTTACTTAAACTTATAGGTCTTAAGTCTGAGTAATTTTGAATCAACTCCTTCTTTGGTAGTAACACAAGATTTGTGTGAGTGACTGATTTTGGAAGAGTATGACCCTGAAAGAAAGCCACCACCATTTTGTATACATCCAAGCCAATTATGTCCCAACATGTCTGGTAGAACACTCCAGGAAAACCATCAGGTCCACTAGCACTTGCTCCACTAAGGTTGAAAACAACTTTTTTGACTTCATCAACACTAGGCATTTGACAAAGAAGATCATTTCTGTCTTGGTCAATCAAAACAGGAATGAGTGACAACAAATTTTCATCTCCAATTAACTCTTCTTGTGCAAATTGTTGAGAGTAAAAGTGCACAGCCTCATCTGCCATTTGATCTTCATCCTCAATCCATGAACCATCTGAGTTTTGAATTCTTTTGATCTGCAATTTCTTCCTTCTTCCCTTTACTAGATTATGGAAAAATCTAGTATTTTTGTCTCCATCTACAAACCAATCCAAACCTGATTTTTGTCTCCAGTACTCCTCTTCATAATGCAAATATCTCTTAGTCTCAGCCAGAGCTTTCTACAAAACCACTCTATTTACTTGGCTTGGATTTTGTTTAAACAATTGTTCATTTAACCTCACTATTTCCTCCCTTATGATCAACTGCTTGAATATATCACCAAACACTTCCCTACTCTATTTGGATAACACTCTTTTTAGCTTTTTCATCTTGCTTTTGATGTTTATGAAAGGATCATCATGCTCCCAAATGCACCAATTCTGCCTGACTGTATCTAGGAAAGTTGCATGTTCTATCCAGAATGATAGAAATTTAAAAGGTCTAACCAGATTTTGATGCTTGTCCCTATAGGTACACATAAGTGGAGCATGATCTGAACCAGTTCTTGCAAGATGTTCCACTTCAATGTGTCCAAAGTTATCCAGAAGCACTGAATTCACCAACATCCTATCCAATCTCTCAAATATACATGCTGCATCTGCTCTACGATTCCAACAAGTGAAGGGACTACCCTTAAAATTTACCTCTTCAAGCTCACAGGAGTTTATGCAAAAAGCAAAGTCTTCTATATCCTGGGGTTGAACAGGATTACCCCCTATCTTTTCTTCATCATTCAACACCACATTGAAATCTCCTCCTATTAACAAGGAACAAGATAAGGTATTGGAGAGATGATATATATCCTCCCATAACTCTATCCTATCAGAAGCACTACATTTAGCATATACTAAAGTAGTAATAAGATACTGATTCAAATCTTGTAAAACAGCTTCAAAGTAATCTGCTGAGGGGAATCCATCAGAACTTCTACATCTATATTACCAGCCACAAAATACCAGATTTTACCATTACAGTTGGCATTGGCTAAGAACATGCCCAACCTTCTTCTATACTGGTTAATTGTCCTGACCTGTTGAAAAGGTTCCATGAGAGCAATCAAAAAGAATTTGTGATGTCTGTTTAACATTTGAACCCTCTGAAAGGCTTTTTGTGTCTTCACTGACCTAATGTTCCAAATGAATGACTTCAACATCATTTAACATTAGATTTAGTAGCATTCCTCTTTGGTACCACCCTGAGTGGAATTTGCTTGTCAATAGCATTCTTCTTGCCTTTCTTCTGACCCTTATTGTTAGACTTGCTATTAGGAGATATATCTGCCTGCTTAAGAATGTTTTCCTTATTTTGCTTAATATTCTCTTCCTTGTCTTCTTTGTGTAGATCTCTGACATCCTCCTCTACCTCCCAACCATATATATTATGAGAGATCAGGTCATGTAATTCTTTGACTGGGGAAGATTTTCTACAAAATGTGTTATATCCCGTATTTTTGAACGTCAGATTATTTGCTGAGATGGGACCCACACATCGAGATTTTTTTGGGACATCTGAAAATTCATATGAATCACATATGAGAAGTTAAACACAACTCAAGAAGGACCCTTGGGCCAAATCAAAGTGGAAGTCCTCCAAACGAATATTTTAAGAAAACGTTTTCGGGTGATCTGACTTCAAGGGGAAAAAACGGTATTATAAGTTTGGAATTTGGAAAAGTACCAAGAACTAGAAGTTGTAGATAATTGAATTAGCTTTCCAACCATAGGTCGTGGGTCCCCAGGTGACGTCGGTACAAGGAGATATGAACGTTTTAAGGTCGAAAGGTCAGTGGGCTAGGCCCAACTCGGGACCAAACCGAGTTGGCCCAAAAAAATCAAAAAAAGATAATAAGGCCCAAATTTGTGAGGCCCAACCGGCCATGGTTATGGCCCAAGCCCATATTACATAAAATTTGGTCAATAAATAAGATGACTAAGTCATCTTTATCACACAACCTCTAGAATATTCAAGAAGTTGAAGAACAAGAAAGAGAAGGAGAAAAGTTGAAGGCCATTTCGGCCAAGATCAAATTTCCAAGGAAAAATTGATAAAAATTCTTCAAAAATAATTTTCTACCAAGTAAAGGGTGATTAACAAGGTGGAGTTGTTGTTGGAGCAAGAAAAATTCAAAATCATACAAGTTGTTAAGTTGTAGTCAAGTGAGAAGTTGAAGAAGAAAGGTGAGTTTTGATCTTGTTTTATGTGTTATATATGGTTTATATGTGTTGTAGTATGCTAAAATGGATGAAATTCATGAAGGAGAGAAATATAGTACATGGCCGTGTGTATGTATATATGTGTAGGAGTCATGCTTCAATTATTTTAATTAGTGTTTGGTTGTTATTGTTGTGAATGATATGTGGAAAATGGAAGTTGAATGAATTTTGAGAAGTTGTAGTGTGTATGTTGGTGTTGGCCGTGTGGCTATGGTGAAAAAAAAATGGAAGAGAATGAGTCAATTTTATTTAGTATGATGTTGTTGGAATATAGATTATGAGGTTGTTATTGTTTTCATTAAAGTTAGAAAGTTTTTGGAAGAAGTAGTAAGTTGATTGAATATGGAAGTTGTTAGTATTGTTGTTGTTGGAATTGTGGTTGATATTTTGGCCGGGTTTGAATTCCCGGGATTGTTGTTGATTGAAATTAGCCAAGTTGAACTTGGTGGGATGGAGTATTTATAAGGGAAGTGCTGCCGAAATTTCGGTAGCCAAATGTTTCCTTAAGAATTCAACTCTAAGTACCCTAATAAGAGTTTTGGTAAACATGACCAATTTGCAGATTTTGACGAGATTGCGACGTGAATTTGGAATAGCAAAAGGAGCGGAAAGAGGTATGTAAGGCTTCACCCTTCTTACTATGGCATGTCTTAGTTGAAATAAGTTGGGTACGAGCCTCGGGGACAACTCGGTTCCCCGGAATCCGCACCTAAAGTTTTCCACTTTTTGTTCAATAGAATTGAACTAGAAAGTGTGCCGATTGTTGGAAAAACCTCCTACACCCTTAGAACTTGTATAAATGGGACCCGATTACCCTAAGACCCTCACAAGTAACGCTATGACACGTAACATACGTAAATCATATACGCTACCTCATCCGGCCCGAGGTGGGCCCGCTACTCTCGGATTTTTCCTTACAGTCTTGCTTGACTTACTTGAAGTGAATCCAAAGGGAACCTTTGATCCCGATTTCGTTACCAAATGATAAATACTATGACTCCTCTAACGAGGGCACTTCCATGACGATAATGATAACAATGATGTTAGATAAGAGAATATGCCTATGATACGTACTACCGGAACGACTCTATGACTATGATGACTAAGCTAAGTATCTTATGTAAACATGAAAATGATAAACTAATTTTTGAATATTATTTATATTTCCTAGCTATGACTTTATTTTCTAAAAGATTTCAAAGTCTATGAACTGTCATCTATGATGCCCCGATTTCATTCTACGTTTACTTTAATATTATTCCCCGTTGATAGTCTCACCTTAAAATACTCGTTCCTTCAAGGTGAGACAAAGCGATCACGAGTGTTCTATAATATAATTGGAGGTCACCGACCTTACGTCACTCCGATGACTACATGATTCTTCTTTGGGCTTTCCTGCGTGCCTATGAGACATATGTATATAGGATACGTAAATGCATATAAGACATGTAAATGTATGTAAGATATGTGTATATATTTTTAAAATATGCACATGACGAAAGAGCTAGAGCGCTATAGACGCTGATACATGCACATGACACACGTATATGTATATGATAAAAGAGCTAGAGCGCTATAGACGTTGATATATGTACATGATATATGCATATGTATACGGGGGAAATGGAGGTAAGGGCAGAGCGTTATGAACGCATATCCACCTGATCAGTTGGCATTACATGATATGATATCGTCCCGGACGCGGGATGTGTATATTTATGGTTAAATGGATCGGCTGCCGACGCCTCGGCAATATGAGATGTCCTATTTTATATGTATATGTATATGAACAAGGAAAGATTCTTAAAGGAAAGCTAAGTACGCATAGCACCTGCCAAGGGTATATATATATACAGGTTATGTTTCTACCTCAGGACATGTGCTATTATTCTCTTATGTCGTTATTTCCGTTTTATACTTTACGTATGCTACTATTCATGCCTTACATACTCGGTACACTATTCGTACTGACGTCCCTTCTTGTGGACGCTGCGTTTCATGCCGCGCAGGTCAGCAGACAGGCGGATTTGATCCTTAGGAGCCTTACCAGCAGTGTTGACAGCGCTCCAGTTATTCCGGAGTCTCACTTCTGCGGTACTATTTTGTGTATGTATATTCGGGCACGGCAGCACCCGACCCTTTCTATGTATAAGTGTACTATGTCTAGAGGCTCGTAGACAGATATGTACAGTCAGTTAAGTACAGTTAGGTATATGGTGTTTTGGCATGCTAATGTTGATGTATAAGTGATAACGAAGTTTATTAGTCTATGTTCAGAATGACGTCGCTAATGTTAATGTTAAAAAAAAAATGGCTCTGTTTACATGGCTTGCTAAGAGGTAAAGGTAAAACGATAGACAAGGGGTGCTCGGTACAAGTATCGGGTACTCGTCACAGCCCCTAGTCGGGTCGTGACAAAATGTCACCTGATGCTGGTCAGTCTGTGAAATCACCATATCCTTTTCTGATGAGGAATGATCTGGTGGATCTGCATCTTGCTCCACATACAATTGCTCCTCATCCACTACTGTTGCCTCTATGGATTGCACATTTTCCTCCACTTTTTCTTCTCTTTGCTCAGGAATCTGAGTTATCACTGAGTGAGAACCCTCTGAAGGTTCTTTTACTCCATGTAGTCTTGTATCCTCAACATCCACATGCTCATCATGCTCTTGATGATCATTTTTTTTCTGCACCTCCTCTTTGTCTGGATTATCTACTGTTCCTTCTGCTGTATTGGTGCCTACTTCTCCATCAGTTTTACCATGTTCTCCATCTTCTTGTTGGTTTTCTCCTATATTCAATTCCTTTTCTGCTTCATTGGTGCCAACATGTTTTGGTTCTTCAACACTGTCCCTTTTACTAGAGTCTCCCTCAGTATTACTTTGTACTCCATCATCATATTGGCTTCCTCCTACTATCAATTCCTTTTCGTCCACCTCATCAGCCAAGGAGCTATGAAATTCTTTTTCCTGAATAGTGCCTAGCATACCTTCCTGAGCATCTGGTTGAGTGATATCTGCATTATTCAGCCTTGTCTCCACCTGGTGACTTTGTCCATCCTTGTAGTCATTAACATTAGAAGTCTCCCCCTCATCTTTGAATGTACTTGTACTTTGTATCTCTCCTTCCTCCACAGTGTTTAGTACATCAAACTTGTTTTGCACCATCACCTGTAGTTCTGAATCATCATCAATCTTTGCAGCACCTTGTTCAACTTTGCTTTCATTCCCCTTATCAGAAGTATTAGTTTTTGGGACATACTTCATCATATGATAATTTCTGCCATGATGCCATCTACGTGCCTCCTGCTTGCCTTTATCTTTAACAACTTGTGCCTCTTGATTTCCTATATCCTTCACCCCTTTATCTGATCCTGTAACCTTAACATTTGCTATTTTCTTCAATTCAGGATGAAGGATTCTACACTCATCTCTAGAATGGCCTTGAACCTTACATTCAGTGCAGTATTTTGGAAGGAAATCATATTGAATTTTGACTTTCATCTTCCTGATGTCCTTTGTATCCTCATTCTCTATTTCCAACATCAGAAACTGAGGTAATTCAGCAAGGAGATCAACTTGGACCTTAACCCGAGCACAACTTGGTCGAGTTTTGTTTATAGTTGCCAAGTCCAATTGTAAAGGCTTTCCAACAGCAGAAGCCATGGTAAACAATGATTCTTTGACAAAGAAAGTAGGTAATAGGTTTGGAAAAGAGATCCACGCCATTTCCTGAGATGTTTCTTCATCAACTTTGAACTTAGAATCATAAATAAGAGGCCTCATCTGATATGTAACACCATCTTTGGCCTTCAAATAATATGCACCTCTAGACGTAAGATTGATAAAATCTTCCATCAAAGAGCATCTGATCAAAACATGTCTTGGCCTAAATAATCTAACCTTGCAGTCACCTTTTAATCCACATTGTGATGGTATAATGCTACGTAGCTCATCCAGCTTCGGCCACCCATGGGAAAATTTGCCAATTACTGCATGTTGAAGGTCTTCCAATATCTCCATTCGTTTGATTTCATCCTCGGTCCACTTCACCATTGGAATACCATCAACATACGTTAGATTCTTCCTAGGTATAGGTTCACATTGTTGCTTCATTGCTGCACAGATTTCCTCTCTACCCGTTAAAGTATTGGCAAAGCTTTTTGAAGAATTAGGGTATGTAGAATAGTTTACGTTAGGGTTTGAAGAATTAGGGTTTGGTTGAGATGAAGAAGAACGTAGTATATTGGATTGAGGTAAGGGTGGGGATATGATGGAGGAGGTTAGAGGGAGAGGCTGGTCAGCCGCCAACGACGACTGACTAGTGGCCGGAATGGCATATTACAGCTAGGTTAGGGTTTGTAGTATTAGGGTTTACATGAATTTTGAGGAGAGAGAAGAGAGCGTTTGTAGTTGGGATCCCTTCACTTCACTAATCACTTACCCACTCGATGAATCTTGCAAATCCCCTAAAAAATCTCCTTAAACCGAGGTCTCAAGCTCCAAATATGTGAATGAAATGTCTAGGTTCGAAATGGAGAATTTATTGCTTTCTGTCCAGTGATTTCCGGAGATGCAGTCAATTTTCCGCACTAGCACTCCAAAACTCGCATCTGCTAGATTCATTAAAATCGTCAGGTCTGCAGGTGCTGACAAAACCTCACAGGTGCGGTCACGTTCCTGTGGCCTTATTATTGTAGGTGCGAGCCTGGACAATCCTTCCCTTTCCTCTCACATGCGTCCCACCTTGCGCAGGTGCGAGCCCATTCTCGCAAGTGCGAGACACCAGAAACCAGCAGCATCGAACCAAGTTCAAACTTCGATCCAACACCCGAAACTCACTAGAAACCTCCCGGACATATACCAAATATGCAAACCAGTTTCAAAACATGCTACGAACTCACCCACACAATTGGAATTTCCAAAAGAGGCCATCTTGATCTGGTGTTGATCGTGGTCAACTCCAATTCTCATAAAACTAGATTTCCAACCAAAAGCCCAAATACCTCCGAGTCCCTCGGGAACTGAACTAACTACTCAACCAAAGTATAATCAACATTTCGGACCTAATGGAATCGACGAAACTTTCAAAAAGATTCATTTACCCCCGATGTTGACTTTGATCAACTAAACACTTATGAACTTCCAAAAATCCCATTTTCTTACCCCAAATCTCATCCGAATGCCTCAGGAATAGCGCCACCCATCCCCACAAGTCAAATATATCATAAAGAAGCTAGGGGAAGGGCCAATAGGGGTAAAATAATCAAAATAACCTAACGGGTCGTTACATCATCCACTACTTAAGAACATATGTTCGTCCTTGAACATAAAAGAGAAAGGAAGTACTTGAATCGCCGAAAATCTGGGGGATATCTACTCTGTATGTCCGAATCGGTCTCTCATGTAGCCTCCTCGACCTGACGATGCCTCCATGGAACCTTTACCGAAGCAACCTCTTTAGACCTCAACTTTCGGATCTGTCTATCTAAAATTGCAACTGGCTCCTCCTCAAAAGTCAAGTCCTGATCAAGCAACACCGAATCCCAATGAATCATATGAGAACCATCAGAATGATACTTCTTGAGCATGGAAATATGAAACACGGGGTGAACACCCGAAAAATCAGGAGGCAAATCTAACTCATAGGCCACCTCACCAATATGCTGAGAAATCTCAAACGGACCAATATACCTAGGGCTCAACTTGTTCTTTTTCCCAAACCTCGTCACACCCTTCATGGGTGAAAGCTTCAACAGAACTCCCTCACCCGCCATGAACTCCAAGTCACGAACCTTCCGATTCCGGTAACTCTTTTATCTACTCTGAGCTGTGAGAATTGTCTCCTAAATCAATTTGACCTTGTCCAAGAAATCTTGCAACAAGTCTGTACCCCAAGGCCTCATCCCAAATGCATCCAACTGGAGAACGATACCTCCTACCGTACAATGCCTTGAACGGTGCCATCTCAATGCTCGAATGGTAACTGTTGTTGTAAGTAAACTCCTCCAAAGGAGAGAATGATCCCAATGACCACAAAAATCAATCACAGGCCCGCAACATATCCTTCAGGACATGAATAGTATGCTTGGACTGACCATCAGTCTGAGGGTGAAATGCTGTACTAAGCTTTGCCCGGGTACCCAACTCCTTTTGCATTGATCGCCAGAAATGAGATGTGAACTGAGTGCCTCAATCCGAAATGATAGAAATGGGCACCCATGTAAATGAATTATCTCTCTGATGTAGATTCTGGCCAACTTCTCTGAATTGTAGGTAGTCTGAACCGGTACAAAATGAGCTGATTTATTAGTCAAACGGTCCATAATGACCCAAATAGCATCAAATTTCCCCAAAGTCTGTGGTAATCCTACCACAAAGTTCATAGCGATCCGCTCCCATTTCCACTCAGGTATAGTGTCACGACCCAACTAGGGGCCACGACGGATACCCGATACTTGTACCGAGCACCCCTTATCTATCATTTTACCTTTATTTCCGAGTGGGCCGTATGAACTATACCAAATCTTTTTTTTTGTTACTTAACAGTAACATTAGTAGCATAATTATAAACATAGGCTAATAAACTTTGCTAGCACCTTACACCGCGACAAGGACAATCAAAAGTACAAAATATCTAACTGTACATATCTGTCTACGAGCCTCTAAACAAAGTACACATATACATAGGAGGTGCCGGATTCTGCCGTGCCTGAATATATACACAAAATAGTACTAAGGAACTGAGGCTCCGGAACAACTGGAGCGCTGCCAAGTACTGCTGATAGAGCTCCTAGGAATCAAATCCGCCTACCTGCTGACCTGCGCGGCACGAAACGCAGCGTCCACAAGAGGGACGTCAGTACGAATAGTGTACCGAGTATGTAAGGCATGGAAGGTAATACAAACAGAAACATAAAGTATGAATAACAGTATCATGGGATCATCAGACATATAATGAGATAAGAAGTAACTTGTACATAGGAATACCCTTTCAGGCTGGATACCATGCATGCTTGTCTTTCCCTTTCTAGAAACATTTCTTTTTCATAGACATAGAAAATAGAACTTATATCATGTCATGTCTTATCATATCATATCGTAGCGTATCATATCATACCATATCATATCATATCATGTTATATCGTATCATGTCATATCATATCATGTATATCATAGCACCGAACAACGTCGGCTCGCCCACATTGTGCCGAAATACGTCGGCTCGCCCATATATCCCGCGTCCGAGATGATAACGCCAGCTGACCAGGTGGCAATGAAACATGTGTCCCTTCCCATCCCCCATGTACATATTCATATCTCGTATACATATGTCATATAAGCATGCAGGAGAGCCCAAAGAAAATCATGTATCCATCGGAGTGACGTAAGGTCGGTGACCTCCGATTACATTATGGAATAACCGTGATCACTTTTTCTCACCTTGAAGGAACGAGTATTTTTAAGGCGAGACTATCAACGGAGAATAGCGTTGAAAGAAACATAGAATGAAGTCATGGATGTCATAGAAATCAATTCATCTACTTTGGAATCATTAGAAGATAGTGTCATAACCAAGGAATGGAATTAAAGATCAAGAACTAGTTTGCTACTTTCGTACTCATATTGAATCCTTAGCTTAAGACTCTTAGTCATGGAATCATTCTTGTCATACTTATCATAAGCATATTCTCATCCTTAACATCACCGTTATCATTATTATCATAGAAGTATTCTCGTTAGAATAGTTACCGTACTTGTCATTTGATAAACGAAACAAGGATCGAAAGTTTCCTTTGGATTCTACTCCAAAATAGGTCAAACGGAACAATAAGGAAAATTCGGAAACAATGGGCCCACCTCGGGCCGAGTGAGGTAGCATACACAATTTGCATATGTTACATTTCATGGCGTCACTTGTGAGGGTTTTAAGGTATTCGAGTTCCATTTGCGCAAGATCTAGATGTTTAGGCAATTCTTCCAACTATTCATGAATATCTAATTCAATTATACTGAATGAAAAAGGGGTAACTTTAGGTGCGGATTCCGGAGAGTAGTGTTGTTCCTAAGGCTCGTATCCAACCTAGTATGTCTAAGACATGCCAAAGAAGAAAGAGTAAAGTCTTACATACCTTTTTCCGCTCCTTATGCTACTCCAAATTCAAGTTGCAAATCCGCCAAAATCTACAATTTGGTCACATTCACCAAACATTGATTAGAGCATTTAGAAGTTGAATCTTAAGATAACACTTGTCTACCGAAATTTCGGCAGCACTTCCTCTGTAAATACACTGTCACGACCCTACCCCGTAGGCCGTGACTAGTGTCCGTGCTGGACACCCATATGTACCCAATAACCCCAAACTAGCATATTAGCAGAATATATCAATATAAGAGTCAATTTGGCGTTACTAGATATCGCATATGCACAGATATAGCACATGGAAGCTGATAAGGCCATCACAAATCATAACAATCCCAGAAACATATACAGAACCCACATGCATGTCTACAGACCTCTACAGAACAAAACAGAATCATAAGACGGGACAGGGCCCTATCGTACCCCTGAATGGCATACATATATACAATGGCAGAAGACTGTACCCAAAGATAGGCTCCGGACAAAAGAGCGCCTCAAAATAGCAGAATAAAGTCCTATGCGGGCGGATCAACAAACCTGTCGTCTGTACCTGCGTGGCATGAAAACGCAACCCCCGAAGAAAGGGGGTCAGTACGGAATATGTACTGAATATGTAAAGCCTGAGGTACAGAAACAAGATCATACCCGGAAACAGAATGAACAGAAAAAGAATGCAAAATCCAGAATATCAAATGCATATTTTCAAAACATATGAAGTGTGTACAGAGACATATGCCATATCATATCCGGCCCCCGCCAAGGGACTCGGTAGACAGAACGTGGTCACCCCCCCCCCCCCCCCCGACGCTGGTGCCACAACAATAAGAATCAGAATAGGGGATAACCCCATAACATAGCATAACATATCCGATGGCCATATCAGATCATATCATATCAAAATAGTGTACATGGCACAACATACTCCACAACCCATGTACATGTATACCTGCCCCCTCACATTGAGGCACGGCGAACAATGCAGTGGAAATCGCTTGAGAACATATCCTGGCCCGGGCTCAGTGTGGGAAACATTGAGGCATCCAAGAATGGAGTAGTGAGAGACTAAATGCAATAAAATACCATATATATTTCCAGAGACTCAATGAGGCATACCGAATGACAAATCAAAGCAATGAAATCGGACAAAATCATAGTAAGTGAATTTCGGATGTCATAATGGGTTACGGAGGCATAATCTTTCCGAGATCGTTTCCAAGATCCAAAACGATTTATAAGATGTAATGGAGTATTAAAAATGACTTTTATTTAGAAGTTAAAACCTTTCCTTTAAAGCCGCTCAAAGACAAGTCATAAACACAAAAGGGTAAAATCGGAAATAGTGGGCCCACCTCGGACAACCGAAGCGGTGGGCTCAAATTACATATTTTAAGCTTATGGGGTCACCTATAGATTTACTAGGGACATTTCATAACATTCTAAACAATTTGTGAAAGTTTGCCTAATTTTTCCAACAAAGCATTCCTAAAGAGTTCAATTCTATTGAATGAAAAAGTGACAATTTCAAACGCGGATTCCGATGGACAGAATATATTCCGAGACTCAAATCCGATCCTAGTACACCTAGGACATGCCAAAAGAAGAATCGGGATAGCTTTACATACCTTATATGGTCTTTACGCCTTTTCGAATTCAATTCCCGTTTCGCCCGAAATCTACAAATGGTCACGTTTACCAATTGTTAGCCATAAGACTTAAGACCTAAATCTTAAGTCAACATTTTCTACAAAAATTTGGGCAGCATCTCCCCTATACATATAGGGCCCCCGAGAATTCAACTCGGCCAAAACAATCAACGACGACCCAACAACAACACCAACAACAACAATAATCACTACAAAACACAATATAACATAATTATTCATCTTTCCAACATCATGTCGTAACCTTCATTCCAACTTCGTATTTTCAAATCAATATCGACATTTTCATATTCATTACTAATCAAGATCATTACAACACAATTCGGAAGCATTTCATATCATTTCCACAAAATATTCACAAGATATACAAAATATACAAACTTTCCACCAAAGTCATAATTCATCCAAAACTTCTAATATTCAACCTACATATCTATAACATATTTCCATCTTCCAATTTCATCAACCATAATCATAATTCACATCTTAACAACTTCATTTCCATAATATCACAAAATCATTCTAAGGTGACATAATCTTCTACATTCCAACTTCAACCAAAATTCATTCAACTTTCATTCCCAATATAATTTTCACCCTAACCACAACTAGAATACAACTCACCATATGTATACAACATATATACACTCACGGCTACATATATATATATATATATATTCACTTTGTAAACTTCCATATTTCCATAGTTTCTACTCATTTCCATATACTACAACACAAACAAACCTTCATACCATAATAAAAAGGTATGAATTCTTACCTTTTTCTCCAATCTTTTTCACTTGTCCAAAGTGTGAGATTGATGAAACTAATGCTCAATCTTCCAAAACAACTACACCAAGTTGTAGAGGGACCTTGAATTAGTAGGAATTCAACAAGAAAATAATTTTAGAGGCAAGATTTTGAGGGATGATTTTTCTATGGCCAAACCCGATATGGCTCTTATGTTGTTGCTCATGTTTTTCTTCTTTTCTTTCTCTTGAAAGTTCTAGGGGATTTAATGAATAATTGCCCCTTTTATCCTTTAGCACATGGAAATTAATTAAAATCATGGGCTTGGGCCATGGCATGGCCGGACACCCCTCTCCAAGTTGGGCCATTTTTCTTTTCTTTTCATTTTTTTGGGCCAACTCGGTTGGTCCCGAGTTGGGCCTAGCCCACCGACCTTTCGACCGTAAAACGTTCATATCTCCTTGTACCGACGTCACCTGGGAACCCACGACCTATGGATGGAAAGCTAATTCAATTATCTACAACTTCTATTTCTTGGTATGTTTCTAAATCCCAAACTTATAATACCGTTTCTGCCCCTCAAAATCAGGTCACCCGAAAACGTTTTCTTAAAAATATTCGTTTGGAGGGCTTCCACTTTGATTTGGCCCAAGGGTACTTCATGAGTTGTGTTTAACTTTACATATGTGATTCATATGAATTTTCAGATGTTCCAAAAAAAATCTCGGTGTGTGGGCCCCACCCCAGCAGATACTCCGAGGTTCAAAAATACGGGATATAACATCCTCCCCCTCTTTAGAACATTCGTCCTCGAATGTTAGATTAATCTTATCAGGTCTTGTAAGCATTTTGGGGAAGGTTCCTTATATTGGCAGCATACATAACTTATTTATCAATCAACATAATCCGTTACAGAATTTAAATTACCTGTAGATGGAGGAAACAGGTGAGGGTACTTCTTCTTCATTTCTTCTTCAGCCTCCCAAGTCATCTCCTCCATGTTCTTATTTCGCCACAGTATTTTAACCGAGGCTACATCCTTATTGCGCAATCTCCTCACCTGGCGATCCAGAACGGCTACAGGCTGCTCCTCGTAAGATAACTCTTCTGTCACCTGAATATCATTCACTGGAAATATTCTGGAAGGATCGCCAACACATTTGCGGAGCATGGATACATGAAATACCGGATGTACCGCTTCCAAATCAGATGGCAGGTCTAGTTCATAGGCGACACTCCCAATTTTCCGAATAATCTGATAAGGTCCAATGTAACGCGGACTGAGCTTACCCTTTCTGCCGAATCGCATTACGCCTTTCATAGGCGATACCTTCAGAAATACCTAATCACCAACCTGGAATTCCAAAGGTCGACGCCGTTTATCAGCGTATGACTTCTGTCGACTCTGGGCTGCTAATAGTCGCTCTCGGATAAGTTTCACCTTATCAACGGCCTGCTGGATCTTATCTGGGCCAATTAATTCTGTCTCGCCAATATCAAACCAGCCGATCGGTGACCTGCATTTTATGCCATACAAAGCCTCGTACGGAGCCATTTGGATGCTGGAATGGTAGCTGTTATTATAAGCAAACTCTATCAACGGCAGATGATCATCCCAGCTACCTCTGAAATCAATAACACAGGCCCGCAACATATCTTCAAGCGTCTGTATAGTGCGCTCGGCCTGCCCGTCGCTCTGAGGATGGAAAGCCGTGCTCAGACTCACCTGAGTCCCTAATCCCTCCTGAAAAGATCTCCAGAAGTTCGCCGTAAACTGGGCACCTCTGTCAGTGATAATAGATATAGGAACTCCGTGAAGTCGCACGATTTCTCTAATATAAAGCCTGGCATAATCCTCAGCGGAATAAGTAGTTCTGACGGGGAGAAAATGGGCTGATTTTGTCAGCCTATCGACAATAACCCAGATGGAATCATACTTCCGTGGAGTGCGAGACAAACCTGTAATGAAGTCCATATTAATTATCTCCCACTTCCATGTCGGAATTTCCATTTCTTGCAACAGTCCACCCGGCTTCTGAGGCTCAATTTTGACCTGCTGACAGTTTGGGCACTGGGCGACGAATTCTGCAATATCCCGTTTCATGCCATCCCACCAGTATAGGCATCTGAGATCATGGTACATCTTCGTAGACCCAGGATAAACAGAATAGCGAGCATAGTGTGCCTCGCTCATAACCTGCTGCCGTAGCCCTGCAATATCAGGTACACACAACCTGCCTCTGTACAATAATGTCCCATCCGATGTAAACTCGAACGGAGTCTTATCCTTTTCAGGTGTTGTGTCTCTGTACCGAGCTAAAACTGGATCTTCATATTGGTGCCGCTTAATATCTTCCTTAATAGATGATTCAGAAACCCCTCGGACAGAAATCTGCGTACCTCCAGAATCGGCCAGACGAACCCCAAGATTAGCCAACTGATGAATATCACGTACTATCTCTTTCCTGTCTGGCTGTAGGTATGCCAAGCTGCCCATAGACTTGCGGCTGAGTGCATCTGCAACAACATTAGCTTTGCCCGGATGATACAGAATATCCACATCATAGTCTTTCAGTAGCTCCAGCCACCGCCGCTGCCGCAAATTAAGCTCTTTCTGCTTAAAAATATACTGGAGACTCTTATGATCTGTATAGATATCAACATGAACGCCATATAAATAGTGTCTCCATATCTTCAGAGCATGGATTACCGCTGCAAGCTCCAGATCGTGGGTAGGATAATTCTTTTCATGCTTTTTGAGCTGCCGGGAAGTGTAGGCTATAAATCTGCCGTGCTGCATCAATACACAGCCTAACCCCACACCAGAAGCATCACAATAAATAACATACCCGTCTAGTCCCTCTGGAAGAGTCAGAACTGGAGCTGTGGTCAATTTCTCTTTCAGCAATTGGAAGCTTCGTTCACAAGCATCAGTCCACTGGAACTTGGCTCCCTTCTGAGTTAGCCTTGTCAAAGGCGCTGAAATCGAAGCAAACTTTTCCACAAATCTTCTGTAATAGCCTGCTAATCCCAGAAAACTACGTACTTCCGTGGGCGTCGTGGGTCTAGGCCAATTCTTTACGGCTTCAATCTTCTGTCTATCCACCCGGACACCATCAGCTGAAATAATATGTCCCAAGAATGCCACTGAAGCCAGCCAGAATTCACATTTAGAGAATTTTGCATATAATTTCTGATGTCGAAGCACCCCAAGTACCGCCCTCAGATGATCTGCGTGTTGCTCCTCTGACCGAGAATAAACCAGAATATCGTCAATAAACACAATCACGAACATATCCAAGAACGGCCTGAATACCCGGTTCATCAGATCCATGAATACCGCTGGAGCATTTGTCAGCCTAAAAGACATCACTCTGAATTCATAATGCCCATATCGAGTCCGGAATGCTGTCTTAGGAATGTCGGCCTCACGTACCCGTACCTGGTGATAACCTGACCGCAGATCTATCTTCGAAAAGCACTTAGCGCCCTGCAACTGATCAAACAAATCATCAATTCTGGGGAGGGGGTATTTATTCTTGATGGTTACCTTATTTAGCTGCCGATAATCAATACACATACGCAACGACCCGTCTTTCTTCCGTACAAATAATACCGGAGCTCCCCAAGGCGAAGTGCTGGGTCTGATAAAGCCTTTTTCTAACAGATCTTTCAACTGTTCTTTCAATTCTTTTAATTATGCAGGTGCCATTCTGTACGGGGAAATAGATATAGGCTGAGTATCTGGCAGCAAATCAATAGTAAAATCTATCTCCCGCTCCGGAGGAAGACCTGGAAGCTCATCCGGGAATATGTCTGGAAATTCATTAACAACTGGGACTGACTGGAGAGTCGGTGCTTCTACTTTCAAGTCTTGTACACGAACCAGATGATAGATATACCCTTTTCTGATCATTTTCGTCGCCTTAAGGTATGAAATAAACTTACCTTTCGGCGACGCTGTATTACCTGCCCACTCTATAACTGGCTCCCCGGGAAACTGAAAACGAACCACCTTTTTCTGACAATCAACACTGGCATAACAGGAAGCTAGCCAATCCATGCCCATAATAACATCGAATTCGATCATATCTAACTCCACCAGATCTGCCTTAGTATCTCGGCCACATATAATTACAGAACAGTCTTTATATACCTGTCTCGCTATAATAAAGTCCCCAATCGGTGTGGCTACTTCAAATGGCTCTATAGGTTCAGGCATTATACCAATTTTGCTAGCGACGAGAGGAGAAATATATGACAATGTAGAACCTGGATCAATCAATGCATACACAGATCGAGAGAAGACCAATAATGTACCTGTGATGACATTAGGCGATGCCTCCTGATCCTTTCGGCTGGCCAAAGCATAAATGCTGTTCGAAGGACCTCTAGTACTGGGAACTCCACCACGGCCTCTGCCGCGACCTGCTGGTGCTGATGTACTCGGCCTCGTAGGGCGCATAGCCACCGAAGAAGATGATGACCCAGCGGCTGATCCGGTAGGCTGCGCTGCACCACCCAAATTACCCTTATACGGGCAATCTCTCACAGAATGGCCCTAGCGGCCACAAGAAAAACAAGCACCGGTGGCCTGGTAACACTCTCCCGGATGGTGTCTGCCACAATAAGAACAATGAGGCCTGGGTGGCCTCATCTGGCCGGAACTCCTGTCTGCTCGCGAACCTGAAGCCCTGGAGCTCTGGCCTGCTCCTGAATACCCTGGGCTATCAAATCTCCGGCCTGTAACCTGTGGAGGTGTGCTCTGTGTTGGCTGGGAAGACTGTCTACTGGTCTGCAGCTGCTGTTGGGGCTGCCTGCTCCGAAAATCCCCAGAATACCCAGCTGATCTGGCCCTCTTGGGCCATCTCCGATCCTGACTCCGGTCGGGCTGATGTCCCCTGTGCCGGTCCTCCATGCCCTGGGCATGTGCCTGTATACGGGAAATATCCATACCGGGCTGAGCAGCCAACACCAAACAACTGTCGATCAAATAATCATCTAGCCCCACAATATACCGGTGCATCCTGTCGGCCATAGTAGCTACCACAACAGGTGCATATCGAGCCAATGAGTCAAACTCCAGGCTGTTGTCTCGGACACTGCGGCCTCTCTGTCTCAGCAATAAACACCTGTCAGCCCTGGCCCGCCGTAACTCCGGAGGCAGAAAATGGCCAAGAAAAGCCTCAACAAACTCATCCCAAACTGCAGGGGCAGCACCGTCGCCTCTGGCTAACTCCCAGGACTCGTACCAATTAGCTGCTACATCATACAACCGGTACGAAGCCAAATCAACTGACTCGGTCGCAGAAGCCTTAATCAAGTGTAGCGTGCGCCGCATCTTTCTGATAAACTCCTCTGGATCCTCCTCGGGCTTTGTCCCGAAGAACTCTGGTGGGCTACAGGTCAGGAACTCACGAGCTCTCAAACTGTCACGCCTGTCTGCACGGTCACCTCCCAATCCGTGCTCCTGAACCTGCCCTGCTACTAGTCTAGTCAACAACTGGACCGCATCTCTCATAGCCCGATCCTCAGCTCCTGGCTGTGGAGCTGGAGGCTCAGGTGCTGGAATCTCGGAAACTGGCGGTGAAGCCGTCCCCCGATCCGAGGCTGCTGTAATCCCCTCTGGGTGTGGCGGTGTAGAGGGGCCTTCTGCCTGGGGCAAAGTCTCAGGAATAATATATGCACGGGCCCTGGTAGTCCTTTGGGCCTAGCTAGTCTCCCCCGCTGCCACTGACTTGGCCTTCTGGGCCGCTGTCGCCTTTTTCGAAGGCATGACTGCAAATGTAACAATTCGTTAGGGAGGAATAATCCTGTTAACACAGCTCTATCGCACGATCTAAGACAAGAAAGAAGGGTAACATCCTAAATGCCCTGTAGCCTCCTGTTTATAGGTGTGGTGCACAACACACCGATAAACAAGACTCTACTAGACACGGTCTGTAGACACTCCGAGGACGGACCGCTCTGATACCACTTTTCTCACGACCTAACCCCGTAGGCCGTGACTAGTGTCCGTGCTGGACACCCATACGTACCCAATAACCCTAAACTAGCATATTAGCAGAATATATCAATATAAGAGTCAATTTGGCGTTACTAGATATCGCATATGCACAGATATAGCACGTGGAAGCCGATAAGGCCATCACAGATCATAACAATCCCAGAAACATATACAGAACCCACATGCATGTCTACAGAACAAAACAGAATCATAAGACGGGACAAGGCCCCGTCGTACCCCTGAATGGCATACATATATACGATGGCAGAAGACTGTACCCAAAGATAGGCTCCGGACAAAAGAGCGCCTCAAAATAGCAGAATAAAGTCCTATGCGGGCGGATCAACAAACCTGTCGTCTGTACCTGCGTGGCATGAAAATGCAACCCCCGAAGAAAGGGGGTCAGTACGGAATATGTACTGAATATGTAAAGCCTGAGGTACAGAAACAAGTTCATACCCGGAAACAGAATGAACAGAAAAAGAATGCAAAATCCAGAATATCAAATGCATATTTTCAAAACATATGAAGTGTGTACAGAGACATATGCCATATCATATCCGGCCCCCGCCAAAGGACTCGGTAGACAGAACGTGGTCACCCCCCCCGACGCTGGTGCCACAACACATAAGAATCAGAATAGGGGATAACCCCATAACATAGCATAACATATCCGATGGCCATATCAGATCATATCATATCAAAATAGTGTACATGGCACAGCATACTCTATAACCCATGTACATGTATACCTGCCCCCTCACATCGAGGCACGGCGAACAATGCAGTGGAAATCGCTTGAGAACATATCCTGGCCCGGGCTCAGTGTGGGAAACATTGAGGCATCCACGAATGGAGTAGTGAGAGACTAAATGCAATAAAATACCATATATATTTCCAGAGACTCAATGAGGCATACCGAATGACAAATCAAAGCAATGAAATCGGACGGAATCATAGTAAGTGAATTTCGGATGTCATAATGGGTTACGAAGGTATAATCTTTCCGAGATCGTTTCCAAGATCCAAAACGATTTATAAGACGTAATGGTGTATTAAAAATGACTTTTATTTAGAAGTTAAAACCTTTCCTTTAAAGCCGCTCAAAGACAAGTCATAAACACAAAAGGGTAAAATCAGAAATAGTGGAACCACCTCGGGACAACCGAAGCGGTGGGCTCAAATTACATATTTTAAGCTTATGGGGTCACCTATAGAGGTACTAGGGACATTTCATAACATTCTAAACAATTTGTGAAAGTTTGCCTAATTCTTCCAACAAAGCATTCCTAAAGGGTTCAATTCTATTGAATGAAAAAGTGACAATTTCAAACGCGGATTCCGATGGACAGAATATATTCCGAGACTCAAATACGATCCTAGTACACCTAGGACATGCCAAAAAGAGAATTGGGATAGCTTTACATACCTTATATGGTATTTACGCCTTTCCGAATTCAATTCCCGTTTCGCCCGAAATCTACAAATGGTCCCGTTTACCAATTGTTAGCCATAAGACTTAAGACCTAAATCTTAAGTCAACATTTTCTACAAAAATTTGGGCAGCATCTCCCCTATACATATAGCGCCCCCGAGAATTCAACTCGGCCAAAACAATCAACGACGACCCAACAACAACACCAACAACAACAATAATCACTACAAAACACAATATAACATAATTATTCATCTTTCCAACATCATGTCGTAAACTTCATTCCAACTTCGTATTTTCAAATCAATATCGACATTTTCATATTCATTACTAATCAAGATCATTACAACACAATTCAGAAGCATTTCATATCATTTCCACAAAATATTCACAAGATATACAAAATATACAAAATTTCCACCAAAGTCATAATTCATCCAAAACTTCTAATATTCAACCTACATATCTATAACATATTTCCATCTTCCAATTTCATCAACCATAATCATAATTCACATCTTAACAACTTCATTTCCATAATATCACAAAATCATTCTAAGGTGACATAATCTTCTACATTCCAACTTCAACCAAAATTCATTCAACTTTCATTCCCAATATAATTTTCACCCTAACCACAACTAGAATACAACTCACCATATGTATACAACATATATACACTCACGGCTACATATATATTCACTTTGTAAACTTCCATATTTTTATAGTTTCTACTCATTTCCATATACTACAACACAAACAAACCATCATAACATAATAAAAAGGTATGAATTCTTACCTTTTTCTCCAATCTTCTTCACTTGTCCTAAGTGTGAGATTGATGAAAATAATGCTCAATCTTCCAAAACAACTACACCAAGTTGTAGAGGGACCTTGAATTAGTAGGAATTCAACAAGAAAATAATTTTAGAGGCAAGATTTTGAGGGATGATTTTTCTATGGCCAAACCCGAAATGGCTCTTATGTTGTTGCTCATGTTTTTCTTCTTTTCTTTCTCTTGAAAGTTCTAGGGGATTTAATGAATAATTGCCCCTTTTATCCTTTAGCACATGGAAATTAATTAAAATCATGGGCTTGGGCCATGGAATGGCCGGCCACCCCTCTCCAAGTTGGGCCAATTTTTTTTTCTTTTTATTTTTTTGGGCCAACTCGGTTGGTCCCGAGTTGGGCCTAGCCCACCGACCTTTCGACCTTAAAACGTTCATATCTCCTTGTACCGACGTCACCTGGGAACCCACGACCTATGGATGGAAAGCTAATTCAATTATCTACAACTTCTATTTCTTGGCCAAACTATCGACATAATGTCAATAACCATACTAACTGTTACGACCCGACTAGGGGCCGTGACGAGTACCCGATAATTGTACCGAGCACCCCTTGCTTATCCTTTTACTTTTTCCTCTTAGCAGGCCGTATGAACTGTGCCATATTTTTGTTTTTGAACATTAGCAGCATCATTATGAGCATAGACTAGTCAACTTCATTATCACTTTCTACAACAACATTAACATGCTAGAACACCATATATCTAACTGTACCTGACTGACTGTACATAACTGTCTACGAGCCTCTAGACATAGTACACTTATACATAGAAAGGGTCGAGTACTGTCGTGCCCGAAAATACATACACAAAATAGTACCACGAAAGTGGGGCTCCGGAACAACTGGAGCGCTGTCAACATTGCTGATAAGGCTTCTAAGGATCAAATCCGCCTGTCTGCTGACCTGCGCGGCATGAAACGCAGCGTCCACAAGAAGGGACGTCAGTACGAATAGTGTACCGAGTATGTAAGGCATGAATAGTAGCATACGGAAAGTATAAAACGGAAATAACGACATAAGAGGATAATAGCACATGTCCTGAGGTAAAAACATAACCTGTATATATATATACCCTTGGCAGGTGCTATGCGTACTTAGCTTTCCTTTAAGAATCTTTCCTTGTTCATATACATATACATATAAAATAGGACATCTCATATTGCCGAGGCGTCGGCAGCCGATCCATTTAACCATAAATATACACATCCCGCGTCCGGGATGATATCATATCATGTAATGGCAACTGATCAGGTGGATATGCGTTCATAACGCTCTGCCCTTACCTCCATTTCCCCCGTATACATATGCATATATCATGTACATATATCAACGTCTATAGCGCTCTAGCTCTTTTATCATATACATATACGTGTGTCATGTGCATGTATCAGCGTCTATAGCGCTCTAGCTCTTTCGTCATGTGCATATTTTAAAAATATATACACATATCTTACATACATTTACATGTCTTATATGCATTTACATATCCTATATACATATGTCTCATAGGCACGCAGGAAAGCCCAAAGAAGAATCATGTAGTCATCGGAGTGACGTAAGGTCGGTGACCTCCAATTATATTATAGAACACTCGTGATCGCTTTGTCTCACCTTGAAGGAACGAGTATTTTAAGGTGAGACTATCAACGGGGAATAATATTAAAGTAAACGTAGAATGAAATCGGGGCATCATAGATGACAGTTCATAGACTTTGAAATCTTTTAGAAAATAAAGTCAGAGCTAGGAAATATAAATAATATTCAAAAATTAGTTTATCATTTTCATGTTTACATAAGATACTTAGCTTAGTCATCTTAGTCATAGAGTCGTTCCGGTAGTACGTATCATAGGCATATTCTCTTATCTAACATCATTGTTATCATTATCGTCATGGAAGTGCCCTCGTTAGAGGAGTCATAGTATTTATCATTTGGTAACGAAATCGGGATCAAAGGTTCCCTTTGGATTCACTTCAAGTAAGTCAAGCAAGACTGTAAGGAAAAATCCGAGAGTAGCGGGCCCACCTCGGGCCGGATGAGGTAGCGTATACGATTTACGTATGTTACGTGTCATAGCGTTACTTGTGAGGGTCTTAGGGTAATCGGGTCCCATTTATACAAGTTCTAAGGGTGTAGGAGTTTTTTCCAACAATTGGCACACTTTCTAGTTCAATTCTATTGAACAAAAAGTGGAAAACTTTAGGTGCGGATTCCGGGGAACCGAGTTGTCCCCGAGGCTCGTACCCAACTTATTTCAACTAAGACATGCCATAGAAAGAAGGGTGAAGCCTTACATACCTCTTTCCGCTTCTTTTGCTATTCCGAATTCAAGCTGCAAATCCGCCAAAATCTGCGATTTGGTCACATTTACCCAAACTTTCATTAGGGTACTTAGAGTTAGAATCTTAAGGAAACATTTGGCTACCGAAATTTCGGCAGCATTTCCTCTGTAAATACACCATCCTCAACATTTACCTAGCAAGTTTTCAATCAACAACAACCCGGGAATTCAAACCCGGCCAAACTATTAACATAACACAACCACACTAACAATTTCCATATTCAATCCAAGATACATTATAACAACTTAATCAACTTACTACTTCTTTCAAAACCTTCCAACTCCAATCAAAACAATAACAACCTTATAATATATATTCCAACAACACCATACTAATATCATTATCTTCCATACATGTAAGAACATAATATTCAATTTACATAATCTTCCAAGACAAGCCTCCAACTACTAATACTTCACTAAGCTCATTAGGCTTTTGTTTGCAATATAAAATCCACAACACAACAACCAACATACTAAATAAAAATTGCTCACCATGCATTCATGATTCACCAAATATACACGGCTATACATGTGATATACAACTCACCGCCACACAACTATATTCTTGCTATTCATGAATTTCACTCACTTTTGCACACTACAACATGCAAAAATATCCATAACATGTAAAGAATAAGTTCTTACCTTCTTCCTTGATCTTTCACTTAGCTAAGTCTTGCAACTTGCTAGAATATGAATTTTTCTTGCTCCAAAGACCACTCCACCTTGCTAGGAATCCTTTAATTGGTAGAAAATAATTTTTGAAGAAATTTTTGTCAATTTTATTGTCAATTTTTGCACTTGGCCGAAATGGCCTTGGAGATTTCTCCTTCTTTCCTTTTTCTCAAGTGTTCTTGAAGTTTCTAATGAGATATGACTCATTAATTGATCCTTTATATTAATTATCACATGGATAATTAATAAAATCATGGGCTTGGGCCATGTTGGCCGGCCATCCCTCACAAATTTGGGCCTTATTATTAGTTTTTGATTTTTTTTGGGCCAACCCGGTTGGTCCCGAGTTGGGCCTAGCCCACTGACCTTTCGACCTTAAAACGTCCATATCTCCTTGTACCGACGTCACCTGGGGACCCACGACCTATGGTTGGAAGGCTAATTCAATTATCTACAACTTCTATATCTTGGTACTCTTCCAAATTCCAAACTTATAATACCGTTTTTGCCGCTTGAAGTCAGATCACCCGAAAACGTTTTCTTAAAAATATTCGTTTGGAGGACTTCCACTTTGATTTGGCCCAAGGGTCCTTCTTGAGTCGTGTTTAACTTCTCATATGTGATTCATATGAATTTTTTTAGATGTCCCAAAAAAAATCTCGATGTGTGGGTCCCACCTCAGCAAATAATCTGACGTTCAAAAATACGGGATATAACATTCTCCCCCCCTTTAGAACATTCGTCCTCGAATGTTAAACTGGCCTCATAGTGTATCATAATACTTCGGGGAGGTCTCCTTCGTAGACATCTCGCATGTCGCTTAGGTCGCTTTTATGTCGTAAGTCCATTGAGTAAGCTCTGAACGTTGGCCCTACGTTAATAAGTCCCCTTTCTGTCACACTTTCTCCTCTTCTGTTAGTCTTGTCCGTCTCAGCCTACATGACTTTTATAGGGTTTGTAACCACTCCACACACTCTAATTTACATTGGACTACCTAGCTTCACATTCGTCTCTTGTTCCCACATTTGTGAAAATTTCAGCATATTTCCCAGGGGGTCACCCATCCGGAGATTGCTCTCACCCTAGCACGCTTAACCTTGAAACTCTGGTGCATTTTAATACGTGAACGCTGGTGTAATTTTACCGACTGCCCCATACGGCCTTTGTCACATTATTTAAAGTAAGTCGAGGTTCCAACAGCTCCCCAAACGTCCTCACGGCGGGTCCCACTCTTATCTTCACTTTCCTAACCATACAACTACCATATTGCCTCTGCTTAAATCTTCGCTATTTACTCCTATCCATACATATAACTATCTTTTACCGGGGTTTCTAAATTCACACTGGTGGCGGGGACATCTCAGTCGCCATTACTTATAACCGTTAAATCTTTGACCCCTTTTTGAATTTCTACCTGCCGTTATTAATTAGTATTCCTGCAGAGGTTACGTATACATAGAAAGTTTTAAAGAAAATCTCATATACCTGTAGTCGATCAATCTCGAGCCTGGCCCGGGGAACTACCATGTGAAGTATATTCTTCATTCTCGTCTGTCTGCTCATCGCTCGCCCGACCCTCGTCATTTCTCACGTCAGAATCCGAAGAGAATAGCGGTGATTCCTGGTTCTCTGATGGCCGGAACAAGGGACAGGAGAAATCCGTAGCACTCTCTGAGGTGGCCGGACTGGCACGGTCCTCCATCACGGGAGTAACTGGCGTACCCCCGGAAGCATCCTCATCCGTCATCCCAGAAGGGTGCTCTGACGGGTCTGTGCCATAACTATCCTCCTCCCTGGAGGTAAGAAGCTCCGGGGGAGTCATCGTCGAATCCTCTGAGGGATCTGTATCATAGCCACTGTCTGTGGAGTCCCCTGCTCTAGGGGTCAGAATCTCTGGAGGAATTGTCGCTGGGTCCTCCGACGGATCCGTATCATAGCTGTCCTCCGCGGGATCCTCCGCTCTGGGAGTCAGGAAATCCAGAGGAGTTGTGGCTGGGTCCTCTGACGGGTCTGACTCAATCGAATAGCCGAGGCTCCCCCTACTCGGCTCTGGAGATACTCTAGGGGCCTTACTGGTGCCCCCATCATCTGAAGCTGATCTCTTCATCGACAGTACTGAAACCATAGCATAGGATTAGGAAAGGAATGTAGAAGCCTGGTAACATAGCTCTATCGCACGATCTTAGAATACAAGGAAGGTCATATTTCCTAAATGCCCTGTAGCCTCCTGTTTATAAGTGTGGCGCGCAACACACCCATAAACAAGACTCTACTGGACACGGCTCGTAGACAAACTCCTAGGACCGAACTGCTCTGATACCACTTCTGTCACGACCCAACTAGGGGCCGTGACGAGTACCCGATACTTGTACCGAGCACCCCTTGCTTATCCTTTTACTTTTTCCTCTTAGCAGGCCGTATGAATTGTGCCATATTTTTGTTTTTGAACATTAGCAGCATCATTATGAGCATAGACTAGTCAACTTCATTATCACTTTCTACAACAACATTAACATGCTAGAACACCATATATCTAACTGTACCTGACTGACTGTACATAACTGTGTACGAGCCTCTAGACATAGTACACTTATACATAGAAAGGGTCGAGTACTGTCGTGCCCGAAAATACATACACAAAATAGTACCATGAAAGTGGGGCTCCGGAACAACTGGAGCGCTGTCAACATTGCTGGTAAGACTTCTAAGGATCAAATCCGCCTGTCTGCTGACCTGCGCGGCATGAAACGCAGCGTCCACAAGAAGGGACGTCAGTACGAATAGTGTACCGAGTATGTAAGGCATGAATAGTAGCATACGGAAAGTATAAAACGGAAATAACGACATAAGAGGATAATAGCAAATGTCCTGAGGTAATAACATAACCTGTATATATATATACCCTTGGCAGGTGCTATGCGTACTTAGCTTTCCTTTAAGAATCTTTCCTTGTTCATATACATAAACATATAAAATAGGACATCTCATATTGCCGAGGCGTCGGCAGCCGATCCATTTAACCATAAATATACACATCCCGCGTCCGGGCATCCCGCGTCCGGGACGATATCATATCATGTAATGCCAACTGATCAGGTGGATATGCGTTCATAACGCTCTGCCCTTACCTCCATTTCCCCCGTATACATATGCATATATCATGTACATATATCAACGTCTATAGCGCTCTAGCTCTTTTATCATATACATATACGTGTGTCATGTGCATGTATCAGCGTCTATAGCGCTCTAGCTCTTTCGTCATGTGCATATTTTAAAAATATATACACATATCTTACATACATTTACATGTCTTATATGCATTTACGTATCCTATATACATATGTCTCATAGGCACGCAGGAAAGCCCAAAGAAGAATCATGTAGTCATCGGAGTGACGTAAGGTCGGTGACCTCCAATTATATTATAGAACACTCGTGATTGCTTTGTCTCACCTTGAAGGAACGAGTATTTTAAGGTGAGACTATCGACGGGGAATAATATTAAAGTAAACGTAGAATGAAATCGGGGCATCATAGATGACAGTTCATAGACTTTGAAATCTTTTAGAAAATAAAGTCATAGCTAGGAAATATAAATAATATTCAAAAATTAGTTTATCATTTTCATGTTTACATAAGATACTTAGCTTAGTCATCTTAGTCATAGAGTCGTTCCGGTAGTACGTATCATAGGCATATTCTCTTATCTAACATCATTGTTATCATTATCGTCATGGAAGTGCCCTCGTTAGAGGAGTCATAGTATTTATCATTTGGTAACGAAATCGGGATCAAAGGTTCCCTTTGGATTCACTTCAAGTAAGTCAAGCAAGACTGTAAGGAAACATCCGAGAGTAGCGGGCCCACCTCGGGCCGGATGAGGTAGCGTATACGATTTACGTATGTTACGTGTCATAGCGTTACTTGTGAGGGTCTTAGGGTAATCGGGTCCCATTTATACAAGTTCTAAGGGTGTAGGAGTTTTTTCCAACAATTGGCACACTTTCTAGTTCAATTCTATTGAACAAAAAGTGGAAAACTTTAGGTGCGGATTCCGGGGAACTGAGTTGTCCCCGAGGCTCGTACCTAACTTATTTCAACTAAGACATGCCATAGAAAGAAGGGTGAAGCCTTACATACCTCTTTCCGCTTCTTTTGCTATTCCGAATTCAAGCTGCAAATCCGCCAAAATCTGCGATTTGGTCACATTTACCCAAACTTTCATTAGGGTACTTAGAGTTAGAATCTTAAGGAAACACTTGGCTACCGAAATTTCGGCAGCATTTCCTCTGTAAATACACCATCCTCAACATTTACCTAGCAAGTTTTCAATCAACAACAACCCGGGAATTCAAACCCGGCCAAACTATTAACATAACACAACCACACTAACAATTTCCATATTCAATCCAAGATACATTATAACAACTTAATCAACTTACTACTTCTTTCAAAACCTTCCAACTCCAATCAAAACAATAACAACCTTATAATATATATTCCAACAACACCATACTAATATCATTATCTTCCATACATGTAAGAACATAATATTCAATTTACATAATCTTCCAAGACAAGCCTCCAACTACTAATACTTCACTAAGCTCATTAGGCTTTTGTTTGCAATATAAAATCCACAACACAACAACCAACATACTAAATAAAAATTGCTCACCATGCATTCATGATTCACCAAATATACACGGCTATACATGTGATATACAACTCACCGCCACACAACTATATTCTTGCTATTCATGAATTTCACTCACTTTTGCACACTACAACATGCAAAAATATCCATAACATGTAAAGAATAAGTTCTTACCTTCTTCCTTGATCTTTCACTTAGCTAAGTCTTGCAACTTGCTAGAATATGAATTTTTCTTGCTCCAAAGACCACTCCACCTTGCTAGGAATCCTTTAATTGGTAGAAAATAATTTTTGAAGAAATTTTTGTCAATTGTATTGTCAATATTTGCACTTGGCCTAAATGGCCTTGGAGATTTCTCCTTCTTTCCTTTTTCTCAAGTGTTCTTGAAGTTTCTAATGAGATATGACTCATTAATTGATCCTTTATATTAATTATCACATGGATAATTAATAAAATCATGGGATTGGGCCATGTTGGCCGGCCATCCCTCACAAATTTGGGCCTTATTATTATTTTTTGATTTTTTTGGGCCAACCCGGTTGGTCCCGAGTTGGGCCTAGCCCACTGACCTTTCGACCTTAAAACGTCCATATCTCCTTGTACCGACGTCACCTGGGGACCCACGACCTATGGTTGGAAAGAAAATTCAATTATCTACAACTTCTATATCTTGGTTCTCTTCCAAATTCCAAACTTATAATACCGTTTTTGCCGCTTGAAGTCAGATCACCCGAAAACGTTTTCTTAAAAATATTCGTTTGGAGGACTTCCACTTTGATTTGGCCCAAGGGTCCTTCTTGAGTCGTGTTTAACTTCTCATATGTGATTCATATGAATTTTTTTAGATGTCCCAAAAAAAATCTCGATGTGTGGGTCCCACCTCAGCAAATAATCTGACGTTCAAAAATACGGGATATAACACTAACAATTTCCATATTCAATCCAAGATACATTATCACAACTCAATCAATATACTACTTCCTTCAAAGCCTTCCAACTCCAATAAAAACAATAACAACTTAATAATTTACGCACTAACAACTTCACACTAACAACATTATATTTCCATACATGCATGAACATCATATTTAATTTACATAATCCTCCAAGACAAGACTCCAACTACTAATACTTCACTAAGCTCATTAGGCTTTCATTTGCAATATAAAATTCACAACACAACAACCAACATACTAAATAAAACTTACTCACCATTCCTTCATGATTCACCAAATACACACGGCTATACATGTGATATACAACTCACGGCCAACATCATACACACATGGCTACAACTTCACTAAAATCATCCAACTTCCATTATTAACATAGCATTCATTACAACCACAACTAACCACGAGATAAAATAATTAAGACATGATTCCTACACACACACATACATGCACGGCCACACCCCCATGTTCATATTCCATATGAATTTCATCCATTTTTGTACACTACAACATACATAAACATCCATGACATATAAAAGAGTATAAGTTCTTACCTTCTTCCTTAACTTCCCACTTAGTTAAGACTTGTAACTTGCAAGAATATGAATTTCTCTTGTTCCAAGAACCACTCCACCTTGCTAGGAACCCTTCAATTGGTAGAAAATAATTTTTGAAGAAAATATTTTCCAAGGTTTTGTTGGATCTTACTATGGCCGAATGGCCTTGGAGAGTTTTTTCTCGTTCTTCTCTTCTTGAGACTTCTCAAAGATTCTAGGAAATATTATGAGGATAAAGATGACTTAGTCATCTTTTAAGTCTTGTCCATTAAGCCTTTAATTGGGCCAAGCCCACCCACTTGGACGGCCAACATGGTCCAATGACCCAAGCCCTTTTTTTTTTGTTCTATTTTGCTCTTCATGAAAAATAAATTTTTCCGAATTCCAAATTTACCCTTCGTCTTCCTCCATATTTCCACGAGTCATGTTGCGAATTTCCCTTTATACCCTTGACCTTTCTCAACATTCCCACTTCAAAATTCTTCATAAACAACTCATATGCCAAACAAAAATAAAAATGAAGCCTTGTTTGTCATCTTTCCGCGATTATCTTGAGTTATCCGATTGCACAAAAATGCGGGATATAACATCCTCCCCCCCTTTAGAACATTCGTCCTCGAATGTTAAACTGGTCTCATAATGTATTATAATACTTCAGGGAGGTCTCCTTTGTAGATATCTCACACGTCGCTGAACATATCTCTTTTAGGAGCTTGGGTTGCTTGTAGGCCAATTGACTTAATTCCGCCAATACCAATCCAACCGATTAATGACTTACTCTTCCTAAGATACAAATCCCCACCTAGTACCGTCTCAGTTGCCGTTTATATTCGGCGACCTTTCCAGGTATCTCTTGTAGCTCATATTACACCCGCTGTCAACTTATTTCTACACTCTTTCATGACCCTCACGATATGCCAACATACTCCGAACTCTGGCCCTACGTTAATAAGCCCTCTTTATTGGAACTTGAATCGTCATAGTCTATTTTAGGCCTAACATGTTCTCCCCTCCTTTATTAAGAGGGTCTACACACGCCTATGCCCTTTAAATAATCATCGCCTTCCACGATCTTTTACAATTGTAATCCCTTTTTCGCGGAGTCTGCCGCGTCTATTCCCTCGCTAGATATGTTCCCGTATATCACCGCATTAGGGCCTTCTAGCCTTAACTAGTGTGGGTTCAGCATCGGTCTTACCCTGTGACATCCGTACTTATATCCTTCATCACGTCTTTTGAATTTCATTCAGCTAGCATATTCTATGTATCGCGACACTGTTTGTTAGTGTTCTACAGTCACAGATAAAATGTCATGTACATATATACATTTCCACCACTATTTTACTGACAAACACTTCCAAAAGCTAATCAAATTTTCTTTAGTCCTGAAGCTC
The DNA here is from genome assembly GCF_019175385.1 of Lycium barbarum. Lineage (NCBI taxonomy): Eukaryota > Viridiplantae > Streptophyta > Magnoliopsida > Solanales > Solanaceae > Lycium > Lycium barbarum. The sequence continues at coordinate 53,362,090 of NC_083345.1, read as the reverse complement.
TGTCATTCTTTCTTCCCTTCTGCAAGTCTAGTCCGTCTCAGCCTACACGACCTCTGTAGGGTTTCTAACCACTTCACACACTCTAATTTACTTTAGGCTACTTAATTTCACATTCGTCTCTTGTTCCCACATTTATGAAATTTTCAGCATATTTCCCAGGGGGTCACCCATCCTCCCACCTTAGCACGCTTAACCTCGAAACTTTGGTGCATTTAAATGCGTGAATGCTGGTATAATTATATCGACTGCCCTGCACGACCTTTGTCACATAATTTAAGGTAAGTCGGGGTTCTAACAACTTCCAAAACGTCCTCACAGCGGGTCCCACTCCTATCTTCACTTTCCTGACCATACAATTACCATATTACCTCTGTTTAAATCTTCACTATTTACTCCCATCCATACATATGACTATCTTTTATCCGGGGTTTCTAAATTCGCACTGGTGGCGGAGACATCTCAATCGCCATTATTCACAATCGCTAAGTCTTTGGCCCCTTTTGAATTTCTGTCTGCCGTCACTAATTAGTATTTTGCAAAGATTACGTATACATAGAAAGTTTCAAAGAAAATCTCATATACCTGTAGTCGATCAATCTCGGGCCTGGTCCAGGGAGCTGCCATGTGAAGTGTGCTCCTCGTCCTCATCTGTCTGCTCTTTTTTTTTCCACTAGTTTGACTCCCGTCATTTCCCGCATCCGAATCGGAGGAGTATAGATAACCAGGCGATTCCTGGTTCACTGATGACCAGGACAAAGGACAGGAGTAATCCGTAGCACTTTCTGGGGAGGCCTGTCTGACATAGTGCTCCATCACAGGAGCAGCTGGCATATCCCCGTAAGTCTCCTCCTCCGGTGTCCTAGAAGAATGCTCCGATGGGTCTGTGTCATAACTATCCTCCTCCCTGGAGGTAAGAAACTCTGGAGGAATCGTCGCCGAATCCTCCGAGGGATCCGTATCATAGCTACCCTCCGCGGGATCCTCTACTCTAGGGGTCAGAAACTCTTGAGGAATTGTTGTTGGGTCCTCCGACGGATCTGTATCATAGCTGTCCTCCGTGGGATCCTCTGATCTGGGGTCAGGAACTCTGGAGGAATTGTTGCTGGGTCCTCCGACGGATCAGTCTCAATCGAATAGCCGAGGCTCCCCTTACTCGGTTCTGGAGATACTCTAGGGGCCTTCTTAGTGCCCCCACTATCTGAAGCTGCTCTCTTCATCAGCATTACTGAAACCATAACATAGGATTAGGAATAGAATATGGAAACCTGATAGCATAGCTCTATCGCACGATCTAGAATACAAAGAAGGTCATATTTCCTAAATGCCCTGCAGCCTCTTGTCTATAAGTGTGGCGCGCTACACACCCATAAACAGGACTGTATTGGACACGGCTCGTAGACAAACCCCTAGGACCGAACTGCTTTGATACCACTTCTGTCACGACCCAACTAGGGGCCGCGACGGATACCCGATACTTGTACCGAGCACCCCTTATCTATCATTTTACCTCTATTTCCGAGTGGGCCGTATGAACTATACCAAATCTTTTTTTTTTGGTTACTTAACAGTAACATTAGTAGCATAATTATAAACATAGGCTAATAAACGTTGCTAGCACCTTACACCGCGACAAGGACAATCAAAAGTACAAAACATCTAACTGTACATATCTGTCTACGAGCCTCTAAACAAAGTACACATATACATAGGAGGGGCCGGATTCTGCCGTGCCTGAATATATACACAAAATAGTACCAAGGAACTGAGGCTCCGGAACAACTGGAGTGCTGCCAAGTACTGCTGATAGAGCTCCTAGGAATCAAATCCGCCTACCTGCTGACCTGCGCGGCATGAAACGTAGCGTCCACAAGAAGGGACGTCAGTACGAATAGTGTACCGAGTATGTAAGGCATGGAAGGTAATACAAACAGAAACATAAAGTATGAATAACAGTATCATGGGATCATCAGACATATAATGAGATAAGAAGTAACCTGTACATAGGAATACCCTTTCAGGCCGGATAGCATGCATGCTTGTCTTTCCCTTTCTAGAAACATTTCTTTTTCATAGACATAGAAAATAGAACTTATATCATGTCATGTCTTATCATATCATATCGTATTGTATCATATCATACCATATCATATCATATCATGTTATATCATATCATGTCATATCATATCATGTAAATCATAGCACCGAACAACGTCGGCTCGCCCACATTGCGCCGAAATACGTCGGCTCGCCCATATATCCCGAGTCCGAGATGATAACGCCAGCTGACCAGGTGGCAATGAAACATGTGTCCCTTCCCATCCCCCATGTACATATTCATATCTCGTATACATATGTCATATAAGCATGCAGGAGAGCCCAAAGAAAATCATGTATCCATCGGAGTGACGTAAGGTCGGTGACCTCCGATTACATTATGGAATAAACGTGATCGCTTTGTCTCACCTTGAAGGAACGAGTATTTTTAAGGCGAGACTATCAACGGAGAATAGCGTTGAAAGAAACATAGAATGAAGTCATGGATGTCATAGAAATCAATTCATCTGCTTTGTAATCATTAGAAGATAGTGTCATAACCAAGGAATGGAATTAAAGATCAAGAACTAGTTTGCTACTTTCGTACTCATATTGAATCCTTAGCTTAAGACTCTTAGTCATGGAATCATTCTTGTCATACTTATCATAAGAATATTCTCATCCTTAACATCACCGTTATCATTATTATCATAGAAGTATTTTCGTTAGAATAGTTACCGTACTTGTCATTTGATAAACGGAACAAGGATCAAAAGTTTCCTTTGGATTCTACTCCAAAATAGGTCAAACGGAACAATAAGGAAAATCCGGAAACAATGGGCCCACCTCGGGCCGAGTGAGGTAGCGTACACAATTTGCATATGTTACATTTCATGGCGTCACTTGTGAGGGTTTTAAGGTATTCGAGTTCCATTTGCGCAAGATCTAGATGTTTAGGCAATTCTTCCAACTATTCATGAATATCTAATTCAATTCTACTGAATGAAAAAGGGGTAACTTTAGGTGCGGATTCCGGAGAGTAGTGTTGTTCCCGAGGCTCGTATCCAACCTAGTATGTCTAAGACATGCCAAAGAAGAAAGAGTAAAGCCTTACATACCTTTTTCCGCTCCTTATGCTACTCCAAATTCAAGTTGCAAATCCGCCAAAATCTACAATTTGGTCACATTCACCAAACATTGATTAGAGCATTTAGAAGTTGAATCTTAAGATAACACTTGTCTACCGAAATTTCGGCAGCACTTCCTCTGTAAATACACCATCCCCAAAATTCAACTTAGCCAATTTTTAATCAACAACAATCCGGGAATTCAACCCGGCCAAACTATCGACATAAAGTCAACAACCATACTAACAATTTCCATATTCAATCCAAGATACATTATCACAACTCAATCAATATACTACTTCCTTCAAAGCCTTCCAACTCCAATAAAAACAATAACAACTTAATAATTTACGCACTAACAACTTCACACTAACAACATTATATTTCCATACATGCATGAACATCATATTTAATTTACATAATCCTCCAAGACAAGCCTCCAACTACTAATACTTCACTAAGCTCATTAGGCTTTCATTTGCAATATAAAATTCACAACACAACAACCAACATACTAAATAAAACTTACTCACCATTCCTTCATGATTCACCAAATACACACGGCTATACATGTGATATACAACTCACGGCCAACATCATACACACATGGCTACAACTTCACTAAAATCATCCAACTTCCATTATTAACATAGCATTCATTACAACCACAACTAACCACGAGATAAAATAATTAAGACATGATTCCTACACACACACATACATGCACGACCACACCCCCATGTTCATATTCCATATGAATTTCATCCATTTTTGTAAACTACAACATACATAAACATCCATGACATATAAAAGAGTATAAGTTCTTACCTTCTTCCTTAACTTCCCACTTAGTTAAGACTTGTAACTTGCAAGAATATGAATTTCTCTTGTTCCAAGAACCACTCCACCTTGCTAGGAACCCTTCAATTGGTAGAAAATAATTTTTGAAGAAAATATTTTCCAAGGTTTTGTTGGATCTTACTATGGCCGAATGGCCTTGGAGATTTTTTTCTCCTTCTTCTCTTCTTGAGACTTCTCAAAGTTTCTAGGAAATATTATGAGGATAAAGATGGGCCTAGCCCACCCACTTGGACTGCCAACATGGTCCAATGACCCAAGCCCATTTTGTTTTGTTCTATTTTGCTCTTCATGAAAAATAAATTTTTCCGAATTCCAAATTTACCCTTCGTCTTCCTCCATATTTCCACGATTCATGTTGCGAATTTCCTATTATACCCTTGACCTTTCTCAACATTCCCACTTCAAAATTCTTCATAAACAACTCATATGCCAAACAAAAATAAAAATGAAGCCTTGTTTGTCATCTTCCCGCGATTATCTTGAGTTATCCGATTGCACAAAAATGCGGGATATAACATATAGGCATTCTCTGAGTAAGTCCATTCGGCTTTTAGTGCTCTTACTTCACTTGTTAACGATTCAAAGATCTAGCCACAAGTTCCGCAATGTCCCTCTTCATGATGCACCACCAGTAATGTTGTTTCAAATCTTGATACATCTTTGTGGCTCCCGGATGAATAGAATACCTCAAACTATGAGCCTCCTCCATGATCAAATCTAGTCAAATCACCCACCTGGGGAACACATATGCTACCCTGAATCCTCAAAACCCCATCATCATCAAGAATTTCCTCCCTTGCTTTTCCTTTCAACACCTTGTTTCAAATCTTACACAACTTTTGCATCATCAAACTGCCGAGCCCTAATCTGCTCCAGTAACGAAGATCGCGCCTCCACACAAGCTAGAACTTTGTCAGGTTCCAAAATATCAAGTCTAACCATGATATTAGACTAAGATTGAACATCCATAGCCAAAGGTCTCTCCCCTACCTGTAATGATGCTAGGCTACCCATACTCACCGCTTTGTGACTCAAGGCATCCACCAATACATTAGCTTTGCCTAGATGATAAAGAATAGTTATATCATAGTCCTTGAGTATCTCTAACCACCTCCGCTGTCTCAAATTGAGATCCTTCTGATTGAAAATATGTTGAAGACTTCGATGATCGTTAAATACCTCACAATGCACACCATAGAGATAATGCCTCCAAATCTTCAATGCAAATACTACCGCCGCTAACTCCAAATTATGAGTGGGATAGTTCTTCTCATGCAACTTCAACTGCCTCAAAGCATAAGCTATCACTTTCCCTTTATACATTAGAACACAACCAAGGCCAATCCATAAAGCATCACAATACACAGTAAAGCCCTCTCCCTCAATGGAAAGAGTCAAAATTGAAGCTTTAGTCAATAAAGTCTTGAGCTTTTGAAAGCTTGCCTCGGACTCATCGGAACACTAAAAGGGTACATTCTTCTGAGTCAATCTGGTTAAAGGAGATGCAATAGACCCCTCTACAAAAAACCGATAGTAACTAGCGAGGCCAACAAAACTCCGAATCTAGATAACTGAAGTAGGCCTGACCCAATCACGAACTGCCTGAATCTTCTTGGGATCCACCATAATACCATCCTTGGTCTCTACATGACCCATAAATGCCAGAATTGAGCCAAAACTCATACTTTGAGAACTTAGTATATAATTGCTTCTCTTTCAGAATCCCAAGCAAGATCCTCAAATGCTGCTCGTGCTCTCCACTACTACGAGAGTAAATAAGAATGTCATCGATGAAAATAATCGCGAAGGAGTGCAAGTACTATCTGAAAACACCTTTCATCAAGTCCATAAAGGCTACTAGGACATTAGTCAACCCAAAAGACATAACCAGAAACTCATAACGACCATAACGGGTCTTGAAAGATGTCTTATGGATATCCTCTGCCCTAATCATCAATTGGTGATAACCGGAACTCAAATGAACATTTTTGGAGAAGACTGACGCACCATAAAGTTGATCAAATAAATCATTAATACGAGGAATGGGATACTTGTTCTTGATGGTAACCTTGCTCAACTGTCAATAGTCAATACACATGCGCATAAACCCACCCTTCTTCTTCACAAACAATACCGAAGCACCCCAAAGGGAAATATTAGATCTAATGAACCCCTTACTCAACATGTCTTGTTATTGTTCTTTCAATTCCTTCAACTCTGCTGGTGCCATCCAACATAGCAGAATAGAAATAGGCTTGGTGCCCGACTATAAATCAATGCAGAAATCAATGTCACGATCTGTTAGAACACCTGGTAAATCTTTCGGAAACACCTCGAGAAACTCCCTCACTACTGGTACCGACTCAAGTGGAGTATTATCGACACTAGTATCTCTAACATGGGCAAAATAAGCTAAACACCCCTTCTTAATCATCCGACGAGCCTTAAGAAACGATGTCACTTTCTTTGGCGCATGACTAATAGCACCCTTCCACTCCAACCTAGGGACTCCTGCATAGCTAAGGTGACTATCTTGGCATAACAGTCTGAGATCACATGATAAGGGGACAACCAATTCATACCTCGAATAATATCAAAATCTATCATGTCTAGAATCATCAAATCAACCCAAGTGTCATACCCCATTAAAGTAACCACACACTATTGACATACTCGATCCACCACTCTAGAATCCCCGATAGGAGTGGAAACACTAACAGGGAAATCAAGCGACTCACATACCATATCCAAACCCGAAGCGAATAAGTAGACACATAAGAGTATGTAGAACGTGGATCAAATAATGCTATAGCCGACCGACGACAAACTAAAATAGTACATGTGATGATTGCATCAGAAGCCTCTGCCTCTGGTCTACCTGGAAATGCATATCACTGAGCACGACCAACCCTCTCGGCCTGAGAACCTCCGCGACCACCACCACTGTCATACCCCAACCTTGGTGAGGTATGATGGCACCCAGTACCTGGCTAGGACTGAGCGAACTGAACTGTAACTAGCATCCTCTATGTCCTGAAAGACAAACAACGCAAACGAGGCCAACCTGTGAATATGATATCATGCATAAGTGAATACTGTGCCATCTAGGCTAACATGTAACTCTGGGAATAACGACCCATAATATACATATACATATGCAAAGTCCTACGGGGCTGACAAAACAACTGTCAAGGCATGACTAAACTGTACACAGAAACTGTCTACACAGCCTCTAAGAACGTGACCAAAGTATATAAGTCGGGACAAGGCCCCCGACATACCCATAATATAAAAGTATATACACAACCCTGACTCGACAACGCTCCAAGAAGAAGTGGAGCTCACTAATCCAAAATTGTGCTCTGGAGGTAATCTACTGCGGATAGTCCTCACCTCACCTGTCTAACCCTGCGTGGCATGAAACACAACCCTACCAGGAAAAGGGGCATCAGTACGAATAATGTACCGAGTATGTAAGTCACGGAACATAATGCAATAAATATATGTCATAAGAGGAAAGAGTAAGAATGTAACCTGGCACCTTTAACTTACCGAAGCACTCATATATACAAGTATATATATGTATATCTACTCTCATACTCTTGAAATGTCAAATACATCCATATATAATGATATGGATTGATTAACTTATTATTTTAACGTTATCTGACCCTATATTACAGAACGACAACCCGATCCAAGTCCTTAATACATGTGTTGAGGCGCGCAACCCGATCCATGTTCAATGCATGTGTAGTGGAACGTGCAGCCCGATCCATATATAATTCATGTATTGAGGAACGTGCAACCTGACCCATATGTAATGCATGTGTTGCGAAGCATGCAACCCGATCCATATATAATGCATGTGTTGCAGAACGTGCAACCCGATCCATCATCAATCCACATAAAGTATTATCACAATTCTATTTAACTTCTCTAATGTCAAATAAATACTGAGTACATAGAAGTCCCTTGGAAAGTATAACATAAACAATCAGGAGGTTATATGGCTATTTGTATATCACCAAGAAGTTCATAACCTATACTCGTTTAGCAATCAACAACCTTCCATTTAAGGCACGTATTTGGATTCACTGAAATAACGTAAAGTAATTATATGTCCCAACTACCATCATATGCCTTATGTTATCCCGAAACACACTAGAAACTTATCTGGAATACAAGAGACTGTTACACCTCTCGTTTTTGTTGTTAGAAAACCTATGGTTTCCTAGTTGAGTATGCCCTGGAATGGAGATCCGTACCCGAGTTTTGAGATATTAAGTGTCTTACCACATGTACTAGAGTACCAACATGTGTTCCTTGTAATTTACAGGATTAGGAGTTAAACGAATCGAATTGATGTGAAATTGAATGACTCAGAAAAATCTGCAGACACAAGTCATTGTCGACGGGACGTCGTTCCTTACCTTCAACCATCACGCCGTCTCTGAATATCCAGGTGGAAATCAATGGAGCAAGTCAACGGGCTGTCGACACGTCGACGAGCCGTCGACCCACCGTCGACCCGCACCACTGGGACCTTATAGTTTTCTCTATATATATTTGACCCTCACGTTTTGCTCTTATTATTTTTCACTTCAAAAATCTGAGAAAGTCCTAGAATATTCTTCTTAATAGTTTCCATCATCATAGTGAAGGTTTAGCAAGATTCGAGCCCTGAAAACCCGAGCTTGTGAAGGGAAAGTTGCTCCGAGGGTTCTATTGGAGTTGTTAAGCTTCAGAATTGGAATTGAACTTTGATTCTTAGAACCCTAGGCTTCTCAAGGTATGTATATGATTCCTACCTTTTGTGTTTAAGCTAATTACCAAGAGTTTTAGTAGTTTTAAGTAAAGAGGATTATAGTTATGGAAGTTGTAAGTTGAATAAGGGTAGAGTTGGACTTGAGGGCTATTTGAGGGATGATTTGGAGTTGAATTGATTGTATTTTGATATGTAAGTATTGATATGGTTATTGTTAGTATTGTTTTTGATAGTTAAGTTAACTTGGAGATGTTGCCCGAACTTCGTTAAGTCCCTTTTCCCTTGAATTGGATAGTAAGTGTTACGAAGGGACTAATTGTGGTCTATGTTGTCTTGATTGTAGACTTAAAAATACAAGAAGTAGACGTTGGACGATTAGATACGCTTCAAGTTATGTTAAGGCTGTCCCTTTTATTCTTTTGGCATGATCCTCATTATCTAAACAAATAAGTAAGCAAGCAAGTTCCAAAGACTCTACTCTTAGATAGTACAGGATTCATCGTATCCTTGATTTCTTATGTTCATGTCCATGACTTCTAGAGATCTTTCGTTATATAGAGTAATCCAGAGAATATCTTTCTTGAGTCTTTCATGCATTATATATATATATACACACACACACACACTTATATGTACAAATATTTTCTTACACCATGCCTACATGGCTGGGCAGAACCACTACGGTGGGTGGCATATGGATGATGATGTATGATTACACCGTTCCTATATGGCTGGGCAACAACACTATTGGGCGGCGTGAGATGATTACCATCCCGGACACGGGATTATATGAGATATGGATTGGGCCGTCCGTTTCTCGGCACTAGTATATGATATATGGATCGGGCTGTACGTTCCACAACATTGTTTGTTAGATTATGATCTATGCATGTCATACACCGCAGAGATGTCTTCAGTCATATAGATGCATTCATACAGTAAGTTTGTTTATGAGTTTCAGATTTCTTTCATGGTTCTTATATATATATATATATATATATATATATATATATATGTTACTCTTATTCCTTGCATACTCAGTACATTGTCCGTACTGACTCCCCTATTGCTCGGGGGGCTACGTTCATGCCCGCAGATACAGATAGACATACAGGCGGTCCAGCTCTGTAGGACCCCTATCCAGTAATGGTTAGTCCGCTCCACTTGATCTCACTACAAGAAAATAGACTTTTAATGACCAATTCTTAATGAAGGGATATGAATCCGGTCGTTAAAAGTGCATTTATAGCGAGACAAGTTTTTTCCAAACGTTAAAAGACAACTTTCAATTTAATATTCACGACAGAATAATATTTAGACATTAAAAACATTAATGTCCGATCGTCAAAAATTAAAAAAAAGGCGCTAAATTTTCCCTCTTTATTTTCACACCCACGTCTCTCCCACCACCCCTTACCCCACCCCTCCTCAAACAGAGATAAACTCAAGCAACGTCTTTCAGTTCTGATTAGAGAAAAATGAGCAAGCAGAGATACACTAAGCGTGCATCTCTCCCAGTTTGTTCACGAAAAATCAGCCGTACGTCTCTATTCCAGCTTTTTATAAGGAAATTAGCCTCCCTATGACTCAGAACACATTCCAATCTTTCTTACAAAAAAAATCAACCTTTTCTTCTTATTGCACTCTTATTGCTATGTCTATACTATCCGGACAGATTCTTGGAGTTTCCTTCTCATCAAGGTAAGTTTATATTGTTTCAACTATGAATTTCTTTGTGGAAAGCCTAATTTTTCCCAATTCTGGGTTTCCACTGTATGATTCCATCTAGGGTTTTTCTTTTTCTTTTTTTGGTGTTCTAGAAATTTATAGATTTTTTTAAGTGCTAATATCTTTGGTGTCATTATTTGTGTTTTCTAGGAGAGATTAGTATGTTTAAGAGCCATATCATGGGATAGATACTAAAATATGTATCTCAGTTACAGAAGAGGTACTTGCTATGAGTTCTTGAGTGGCAAAAGACATTTCCTTAAGTTTTACCTAGTATGGCTGTACCAAATTTAGGCTTTCTATGATATATAAACTAGTTTAGATGGGTTTGGGTTCCATTAGTGTGCCTTTTCAATTAGGAAGTCATGTAGCTTGAAGTTGTTGCTGTAAAAGAGAGATTGTTATTACAAAATTCTTCCCATATAGTTTTTGTTGGTAATAAGACTATGTCAGTTCTGTCTCTGCAGTTCTATTAGTTGTTCGGTACTTTTCGTACAACCCTTGGCAGATTTATTTTCTACTTGTGATGATTTAAGTTTGGGTTCTCTGGTGAAAACTTTTAGCTATTGATTAGTGATTTGGGACTTTTTAGTGATTATCTGCTTTTGGCTTATTTTTTCCCCTTGTTTTGAGTTTAGAAAACTCTGTTTTTTATTTTTATTTTTTATAAAGTCCACTAGACTTATGGGCCTAGGGCTAATTTTATAAATTTTCTAAAAAGCAGGGGAAAAACCCCAAAGGGAGAGTACAAGTAAGGGGGACTAGGCCTTACCTTACTAATCCTATGAAGCAAAGGACCTCTACACTAACAAGAATGTAGGAAATATGAACTAGAAATGATCAAATAATCTATGATCATCAAAGAGTTTAAATCACACTCTGTGATGATATTACACATGATAATGCTAAAATAATGAGAAAATAATACAAGAATAAAGATAGAATCCTTAATCTTTGAACTTGTAAAATCTTCTATATTCATTGAATTTTCCACCTTGTCCTGTTATTCATGCCTTTCCAAAAAGTCTTGAAACTTTATCATTTCCTCTTGGATCTTGCGGATTTAGTTGAAGTGGTAGGAGTTGCCATAGTCTTCTTTGCATGTCTCATTGGTATCTGCCTTGGGACAAATTCTTCAGTCATTTTACCATCCCAGCTGCCCTTCCTTGCATGAGTTTTGTGTCTTTTTCCACTTTGCACCTGTCTAGGAGACAAGTCCCATCCCTTGCAGCATTGAGAAAATTCTGTGCAGTTGACTCTTCATCAAGATCAATTCTTCTTTACCACCTACAACTGCTACTTGTAAATTTATAGTGTTCTTTTGCACATTGACAACTTGAATTTGCACAGCCTGGCTATGCTTTCCTTCTGAATTTAATGTAATATGTTGATGCTGAGTTTCCTGCACATTTGTAATGCCTTTGCCACCTGATTTTCCATGGGTAGAAACACTAGCAGGTTTCTTAGTACCACTCTTCTGTTTCTGTTGTGAACCAGATAAGATTAGTTTAGAATTTTTATCTGTATACTGCTGCTGCTTATGATTATTAGCCTTTGGAGTCACATTAGTTTCAAGTTCTTTGTGTATTGCTTGCCTTGTTTGTAACTCAACACCCTTCAAATGAGATGGAGTAACTGAAGCACTCATAGTAGCATGAACTTGTTGCTGGTGTGAACTATTTCCTCTGCCAAATTCTCAGCACTCATATCCACCTCTTGGCTAAATTCCTGCATATTGCCACTTGAGATTTGCAAATCAGTACCAAAGACCTGTACTTTAGTGCCAGTTTCACCATCAATTTGCACCTGCTTCTGAGTGTCTCCAGCTATACCATATGTACCCTTTCCAAACATGACATGGACTGGCTCATGTAATGAATTTGAAGAATTGTCAGACTGGTCAAAAACTTCATCCTTCCCTCTTGAAATTTCACCTTCTTCCATGTCTTCTTCCACTTGATCACTCCACAATATCCTCTCACCACTGTTGCCTTTATCTGAAGCAAAAGTAGTTGAATGGGCATCTTGGCAGGCCATATTAGTAGTAATTATCTCCTCAACTGGTTTTGAGAAGGAAAATTCAACCCATTACTCAGTAGGAGATTGTTTCTTTCTTCCAAGAGTGAATATAACTGCATTAATATTCAAAGGTTTTTCCACACCTTTAGCTACCTTTGCAGCCTGTTGAACATTTGAAACAACTGGTGCTGCAACCAACTGTTTCTCTAAAGCTACAACTAAATTTGCCACAATTGGAACCTCATGTACCTCAACTAGTTGCTTTCCTGTAGCATCTAATTCTTCTACATAATCCCAGTAGCAGCAGACTTATTAGTAGTTTGCTTAGAGTTTTCATTTGTTGTCCCAACTTGGCCTTTGTGCACTTGCAATGCTGAAGTATTTTCTGCAATTACACCAGAATTTGCATCAATTGAAAGCAGTTTCTCTGCTGCAGTATAAAACTGTGGTTTTATACTATATCATTCTATCTAGTTTTTTTTTTGGTGTCCGAGCACTATGTTCGTCATCATCATATCATGTGTGTACTGATGTGAACACTTCTGCTAGTAGCGTTTTTTGAAAACAAAAGTAGGTGCAATGATGATTATTATTGAATAAATTTGTTAAGCTGATAACTTATAAGGACAAAATCCTCATCATCCTTAGTGTCATTCTACCTTATAATATGATACAAATATTTTGGTGTGAACTGTATCATTTAACTTTCCTCATTCCTACTTTTCTCTATTTCTTTTCTTGTCACGACAAGTTTTTCAATCCTTTACCTAAGATGTGACTGTTGGATTGCCATTTTATTATTTGGAGGAAAAGCTTTGTTCTAACAGCTATATGTGTTTTCTTGATGTTTTCTTTTCCTTGAGAGCCAGAGAAGAATATATATATATATATATCAGTCCACAATTACAAAATTTGGTTAACCAGGGTCGAAGACAACAAAATTGGTAAAGATTTCATTTGTAGGCTTTTTACATAAGTTAACAACTCTTGCATGACAAGAGGAAAAAGCTAAGGAAAAAGTTTTAAGCTCTAATCTGAACTTTAATAGTCGGTCCTTTTCTCTGCACAAACAGTCATAATTCACTATTTATACCCCTGCTACAACTAGTCCCTTTATCTGCTTAGAACTGGCATCCATATTAACTTTGATCAATTGATTTTTAGGCTTCTTTGAGATACCACATCACTTTTTATTAGATCGTTTACTTATCTGCTGCATAGTGCTTACAGTTGTTGCTTCTTGCCTCAGCTTCTGGACTATTGTGACTTGTATTGTTGCTTTAACTTGATAGCTTCTGCTTAGTGCTTACAACTGCTACTGGTTGCCTTCTTTAGCCAATGATAAAAGTATTGCACCTGGACAGTTTGTTGCCTTAGTTGCTGCTAACAACTGCTTGCCTGCTGCTGTTACTTTAGCCGCTGCTAACAGCCGCTGAAGTGCCAGCATAAAGCCCTTAGGTGTTTAGCTGCTGCTGTATAATAATGTGTTATATACCGAATCTTCTTTTGTTAATTGTTATGTAATTAAGAAGAAAATGAGTAGATTGTTTAACGTTGGGAATTTATTTTGCAGTCGCAAAAAACATAGTTGTGTTAAAAGAAGAACTCCAGGCATCGCTAATCAAACCTGCTCGTCTGTTGGTCTGGCTCTTGTGAACTGCTACTGATAAAAAAGCTCATTCTTAGAGTGTTCTTCTCATCAAGGTTAGTTTCTGCTTTTATACGTGGATAATGAATTTGGTTCTATGGTGCATCTTATTTTTTTACGTATATTATTGGTGTTACTAACTAATTAAGCATCGAGGGAGTTTCACGAGTAAGTATTGTTTATCACCTTATCCAGTTGCCGCCGAACTTTTTGCCAAAGGAGTTTTTATTTAACTCTTTGCCCAAGTCTTTCAGTTCTTTTGTACCTTAAGTGAAGTAAATTTTTGTTTGTTGTTATAGTGTCCCTAGAGTGTGTTCATTGATTTTTAAGTGGTCCGTTATTTGTAAAACACATAAACATAAGAAGATTTTTTTCTTCACAAGGAATGAGCTAAGCAACTACTGATTTTAGCATTTGAGGATTAGTTACTTACTAATGGTATGTTAGGTGTTGGAAATTGCAGTTCGTTATGGTTATGACCCAGAGTAAACAAATACAATTTAGCAGCAAAGGCCTAAGGACCTAGTTAAGTCTTGAAAGGCAATCTACAAATATTAAAGAGTTCTGATAAACTCAAGAGAAATCTCATGAACCTCCTATATGAAAGAGAAATAATTTTAAGATACATATTTTGCTTATGCCTTCATTTTAGTTCCTATATAAATGGGTTGGAGTTTTCGTTAGTCTACTGAGGAGCTTTTATTTTATTTTTTGATTGAGTTTAATACTTTTTCCTTCTTATGTTTTTTGATTTAGCTCTCTGTAGGTTTTAGTGGGTTTTCTCTTAAATGATTATTATTCTTAACTTGTTTGCTTAGTTAAATTAATTTAATATATGATGAGATATAGGCTTATCCATTTAGTTGATTTACAAGCCACTGTTTGTTGGCAGCTGAAAGTTAACAGAAAGAATCTGGTTTTCCTTTCTTTACCATGTCCTGCAATATTTACATTGTCTTAAATTTGGTTTCAGTTAAAAATGAATAGATTTTTACTTTCTTCAATTTCTTAGTCCTAAAGTTATAAGTACTTCTGTCCCTTTGTAAACAAGATCTGCAATACTAGCAAATGGGTTTGATGTGGTTCTGTGACATTTTTTTTTCTTTTTCTTGGAATAGAGATATGGTTCTTATTTTTTACTTATATTGTTGGTGTTACTAACTAATTAAGCATCGAGGGAGGTTCATGAGGTAGTATTGTTTATCACCTTAGACAGTTGCCGCCGAACTTTTCCAAAGGAGTTTTTATCTAACTCTTTGCCTAAGACTTTCAGTTCTTTTGTACTTTAAGTGAAGTAAATTTTTGTTGTTGTTATAGTGTCCCTAGAATGTGTTCATGGATTCTTAAATTTGTTTGTTGAAGTGTTCATCCCTTGTTGTTATATGTCTTCAGATGTATCAATGAAAATGCAAAAATAGAAAAAGAAGAGAATATTTCACTTCCCAATTAAACAAAAGATCATTATTAACTTTTGTAAATTACATGAAATAGAACTGCTTAGTTATGATTGGAGTAATCACTAAGCAAAAATCACTAATTAAGAATCATTTTTTTGAAGAAAAAAATAATTAGTTTTCTGAAACATACCTAGAATCTTTCCAAAAAGACGTCTTCTTTTGTCACGACCCGGCTAGGGGCCGCGACGGGTACCCGGGGCTAACCACCGAGCACCGCTCTTCTTAATACTCAATTACTCAGTAAATACATCCATCAGAATTTATAGACGAAACATGTGAAAATCATACTTTACAAGAAACATACTTGATTTACATACATTTTCCATACGGCTATCAAAATAGTATATACATATAGTAATATCTTGTGGAACCATCTAACCCACACTGCGCATCTACGAGCCTCTACTGACGTGCTATACAATGGACGGAACAAGACTCCGTCATGACCCAAAATGGATATATATATATATATATATATATATATATGTACGTATACACAAAAGAAATCACAAGCACCTCCGAACAATGGAGTGCTCTCAACAGCTGACTGCCCCTATGGCTCTGGATCTAGCTCGTCTCCCTGTCTACCTGTGGGCATGAACACAGCGTCCAAAGAAAAGGACGTCAGTACGAACATTGTACTGAGTATGAGAGGCATAAATAATGAAGAGAGAAACAATAACAACCTAATGAACATCAAAGTGAACATGTGAAGCTGAATCATAATCATAGGAAGGATGATGCATGCTGTCTTACTCATACTCTTTATCATATCATGTATACATATCATGCAAGCTGCCCGTCCATGTCGGAACGGTGTGATCACCAATAATATAAGCCCGCGTCCAGGCATCCCGCGTCCGGGGTACCATCTCATGCCGCCCACTAGTGGTGTCTGCCCATGCCCGAGAGGGTCATGGTGTATCCGTGTAGCCGCCCGCCGAAGCGGTGTCTGCCCGGCCAACTAGGCGCGGTGTAAATGCAATCATGACATGCTTAACATAAATTACTTATCATCATATACTTTTAAAAACAAGCTTATCTTATCATAATACATGCGTGAGCTTATGATCATTTGTACTCTACCGGGGTGACGTAAGGTCGTGATCCCCCGATCTCTTTATGGAGCAAATTCTGACATTCTGCCTCACCTCGAAGGAATTAGTACATGAGGTGAGTGTAGACAATGAGGACATAATCATCGCTTTAGCATTATCATATCATATCTATTAGCTCATGGAAAGAATGGGATTTTATGCTATGGGATTCATGCCATTTGAAGAAAGGGACTAGCCTCACATACCTTGGTCGCTTAGCTAGAATACCGTTCACTTGCTCTTCTGCAATATCGCGTCGTTACCTTCATAAGGGAATTCGAATTATCGTTAGTTAGTGGACTATAAGAACGCGTCGCTATTTTCTAACGAAAATTGGGCAGCACTTCCTTTGTTTATTCTACTTTTCCCATCGTCTATATCAATTCCCAACATTCACAATAATACCCACAACATTACCACCAACAACCATCATTCATATCGACTCATCACATTTAACCATTTTCCTCCAATTTTTCCATAATTTCCTACCTAGCTTATCATCGTGTTTTCACACCTTTAATACTTATTTCATGGTAAAATCATCATTTCTAGCATATTCGTAACCTTAACACTTCAACTTATATGATTCAATTCCATCATCACTCAATAGTGGCACTATTCACCCATTTTTTCTATGTCTTCCTACAATTCAAGCTTTTCCTATGTTTCTAACACTTAAATAACTTAATAAGGTCATGAAACATACCGTGGATGGTGATTGAACAACCCTTGAGTTGAAATGCTTCACTCCAACAAAACCCTAGGTCCTCCTTCTAGGAATTTCTTGATTCAAATAATCCCTTTTGATGTGTTCTTGCACTAGGTTATGATGAATTGATGAATTTGATCTTAGATTTCTACTTGTGTTCTTGGTTTGGGAGAGTGTAGAATATTCTAGAGAGGGAAAGGATCGTGTAGTAGAAAGTGGGAATGAAGAAAATGAGACTTAGATCATATTTTATAAAATTCAACTTCAGTCCCGATGTCATTATACGGTTCGTTATACGGTCCGTATAAATTTACATGGTCCGTATAACTGGCCGTAAAATGGACCCAGAGATCACCCCTTTCTGTAACCATTTTACGATCCCTTTGACGGGCCGTATAATCGTTATACGGTCCGTATAATTCACCGTAAAATCGACCTTCTTTCAACCTCATTCTGTGACACTTTGACGATTCATTTTACGGACCGTCGAACCGTTATACGGTCCGTATAGTACACCGTAAAACTCACCCTTCAGCCAGCCTCTTCTGTGACACTTCTACGGTCCGTATAATGGACCGTAAAACACTTTTACGGTCCGTATAATGGACCGTATACTCCCAGTTCACTGAAGCTTATTTTCTTGACTTGGTTTCATTTCCGATTCTTATGGAACCTTCGTAAAAGTTGTTCAAATCCTCGATACCAATCAACGGGACCTTATTACTTGCCTTCAAAATGCCACACACATATTTTATCCTTATTAGCCTATTTTGCACATGCTAACGGAAAATTTCCGGGGTGTAACATTCTTCCCCCCTTTTGGAACATTCGTCCTCGAATGTTAAACACTCGAGATTCTACAGAAATTTTGCCAGAGTTTCCTCTGTAATCTGGCACTATTAACCTATCACAGCAACCCATAATATCATTTCCCCACATGGCTATATTACAATATCAATACATCTATGGTCACACACGACCAAAATCATAGAAATAAAGCGTACATACCTCAATTCGTCGTCGCTTCATGTCTTGTCTCTTCTGGTATTTGAAACAATTGGGGGTACTTGGACTTCATCTTTTCTTCCGCTTCCCAAGTCATTTCTTCTCGATTATTGTTCCGCCATAGAACTTTGACTGATGCTACCTCTTTGTTCCGAAGCCTTCTCACTTGTCTGTCTAGAATAGCAACAGGTACCTCTTCGTATGTTAGCTTTTCTGTCACTTGCACATCTTCTACCGGAACAATCCTTGTGGGGTCCCCAATACACTTGCGGAGCATCGAAACATGAAATACTGGATGAACTGATTCAAGCTCCGAAGGCAATTTCAATTCATAAGCTACTTGACCCACTTTACGAACGATTTCATAGGGTCCGATATACCTGGGACTTAGTTTCCCTTTCTTGCCAAATCTCATCACTCCCTTCATCGGCGACACTTTCAAAAACACCCAATCACCAATTTGAAATTCCAGGTCTCGTCGGCGATTGTCTGCATAAGACTTTTGGCGACTTTGGGCTGTTAGCAATCGATCCCGAATAATCTTGACTTTTTCGACCGCTTGTTGAATCAGGTCGGGACCTATTAATTGTGATTCTCCTATTTCAAACCAGCCAACTGGAGATCTGCATTTTCTTCCGTACAAAGCTTCATATGGAGCCATTTGAATACCGGAATGGTAGCTATTGTTGTAAGCAAACTCAATGAGGGGTAGATGCTCATCCCAACTACCACCATAATCCAGCACACATGCTCGTAGCATAGCTTCCAGGGTCTGAATAGTACGCTCGGCCTGCCCGTCGGTCTGTGGGTGAAATGTCGTACTAAATTTGACTTGGGTACCTAGACCCTCTTGAAACGACTTCCAAAACTTGGCTGTGAACTGTGCCCCTCTGTCCGTAATAATGGCTAAAGTAATTCCATGGAGTCGCACAATTTCCTTTAGATATAACCGGGCATAATCTTCCGCCGAGTACGTAGTTCTGACTGGGAGGAAATGAGCTGATTTCGTGACCCTGTCCACGATCACCCATATAGAATCATACTTCCCTCGTGAACGGGGTAATCCTACAACAAAATCCATATTGATGGTTTCCCATTTCCACATAGGGATTTCCATGGCTTGTAACAACCCTCCTGGCTTCTGATGTTCTGCTTTTACCTGCTGGCAATTTGGGCATTGCGCTACAAATTCTGCTACATCCCTCTTCATGCCATCCCACCAGTATATTAGTTTGAGGTCATGATACATCTTAGTTGCACCTGGATGGATAGAATACCGGGAATGATGTGCTTCCTTTAAGATCCGGTGGCGCAAATTTGCCACATCCGGCACACATAGCCTGCCTTGATATCGTAGAACTCCATCCATGGAAACTTCAAATGGAGACTTTTCCTTCTCACAAGATAGGTCTCGGTAACGGCTTAGTTGAGAATCTTCATATTGCCGTTCCTTCACTTCTACATTTAAAGATGAAACTGTGGGGTCATTAATGCTGATACTTGGTTTACTCGAATCAATTGCACGCACTCCAAGTTTGGCTAATCGGTAAAGCTCATGGACCATTTCTTCCTTGTCTGAGGGAATTCCATATAAACTACCCATCGATCGACGGCTAAGCGCGTCGGCTACCACATTTGCTTTTCCGGGGTGGTACAGGATATTTACATAATAGTCCTTCAACAATTCTGACCACCGTCTCTGTCGTAGATTCAACTCCTTCTGCTTAAAGATGTGTTGGAGACTCTTGTGATCTGTATATATATATCGACGTGCACTCCATACAAGTAATGCCTCCATATTTTCAAAGCATGAATAACTGCAGCCAATTCAAGATCATGAGTTGGGTAATTCTGTTCATGTTTACGCAGTTGTCTCGAGGCATATGCAATAACTTTTCCATGCTGCATTAATACACATCCTAATCCCATGCCGGAAGCATCACAATATACCACATAGCCATCTGGGCCTTCGGGAAGTGTTAACACTGGGGCGGAAGTCAACTTGCCTTTCAATTCTTAGAAACTGCGCTCACAAGTGTCGTTCCATTGAAATTTTGCTGACTTTTGAGTTAACTTCGTCAAGGGAGCTGAAATGGAGGAAAACCCCTCTACGAATCTCCTATAGTATCCTGCCAAACCCAGGAAACTACGAACTTCTGTCGGTGTCGTAGGCCTTGGCCAAGTCTTCACAACCTCAATTTTCTGAGTGTCGACTCGGATGCCATCACCTGAAATAATATGGCCTAAAAATGCCACAGATTTAAGCCAAAACTCGCACTTTGAGAACTTTGCATATAATTCTCGGGCTCGGAGAACGCCAAGGATAATCCTTAAATGACCTGCATGTTCTGATTCTGTGCGAGAATATACCAAGATGTCATCGATGAATACTATCACGAAGAGATCCAAAAATGGTCTGAACACATTATTCATCAAGTTCATGAACACTGTCGGGGCATTCGTTAACCCGAACGACATTACTCGGAACTCATAATGGCCATATCTCGTCCTGAAGGCAGTCTTGGGGATATTTGCTTCCCTGATTCTCACCTGATGATAACCCGATCGTAAATCTATCTTGGAGAACCATTTAGCGCCTTGTAATTGATCAAACAAATCATCAATTCTGGGAAGAGGGTATCTATTCTTTACTGTCACCTTATTCAATTGCCTGTAGTCGATACACATTCGCAGAGATCCATCTTTCTTCTTTACGAACAAGACTGGTGCTCCCCATGGCGATGAACTAGGCCTTATAAACCCTTTCTCGAGTAGATCCTTCAACTGTACCTTTAATTCCTTCAACTCTGTTGGTGCCATTCGGTACGGAGGAATAGAATTAGGCTCGGTGTCAGGTAATACATCGATAGCGAAATCAATCTCCCTTTCTGGAGGAAGACCTGGGAGTTCATCTGGGAATACGTCTGGAAATTCGTTTACCACCGGAACTGTTTGAAAAGTTGGCGGCTCTGCCTCGATATCATGAACTCGAACTAGATGAGAAATGTAACCCTTTGCTATTATCTTCCTCGCCTTAAGGTAGGAAATAAACCTACCCTTTGGGGATGCAGTGTTACCTTTCCATTCAAGTACGGGTTCTCCTAGAAATTGGAATCGGACCACTTTCGTCCGGCAATCAACATTAGCATAGCATGACGCCAACCAGTCCATACCCATAATTACATCGAAATCGACCATTTCTAACTCAATCAAATCGGCTCTAGTCTGGCGGTCACACATAACAACGACACAATTTTTGTATACTTGTTTTGCTATCACGGGTTCACCAACCGGAGTAAGTACCTCAAAGGGCTTAATTGACTCAGGCCTCGCCCCAATGCAACCAGCAAAATACGGAGTAATATAAGAGAAAGTAGAGCCTGGATCAATCAAGGCATACACGTCACGGGAAAATATAGTTAATGTACCTGTGACAACATTTGGGGAGGACTCAAGATCCTGTTGCCCGGCTAAAGCATATACGCGGGGCTGAACAGCACCTGAAGTGGATACTACCCCTCTACCTCTGCCTCTACCTGCTGTAGTCTGAGAAGTCTGTGCTGTCGGGCGTGCCGAAGAAGAACCCACTGCTGAACCTGTGGGCTGAGTCCCCGCTCTGCCTCTCGCGGAAGGACAATCTCTCATAAGGTGACCAACCTGCCCGCAGGCGTAACATGCATCTGAACCCTGACGACACTGCCCGGAATGCAATTTACCGCACTGACTGCACCACGGTACTGGAGGTCTCCGCTGACTGAAATCTCCCCTGAACTGGGAATCTGAGGCTCTCGAACTCTGGACCTGTCCTAGCTGAAAAGAACGATCAAACCTCCTATCTGGGAACCTAGAAGGGGCACTGGTCGCTGACTGACCTGAGTGCCTAGAATGCATCTGCCTCGACCCCCCTCTATATTCGCTACTTGCTCCCATCGATCTAGCCCTTTTTCCTTGTCTCATGTCACTGTCATAATCACTTCTCTGTAATTGTCGTCGTTCCTCAAGATTCTGTGCATGAGCCTGTATTCGGGAAATATCCATCCCATCTTGCAATGAGGCCGTCAAGCATTCTCTGAACAAATGTGGCCCCAAACCACTCACGAATCTGTGCACACGATCGCCCATATCGGCTACTATACTCGGAGCATACCTTGCCAGAGAATTGAATTGCATACTATACTCTCGGGCACTCATGTTCCCTTGTTTCAAATTCAGGAACCTGTCCGCTCTAGCTCGGCGAGTCTCGGGTGGCAAGTAATGACGAACAAAAGAATCCGCAAATTCTTGCCAAACCGGAGGGGGTGAATTTTCTCCCCTTGATGCCATCCAGTTGTTATACCATAGCACCGCCTCATCGTGGAGTCTATAAGAAGCCAACTCTACGGATTCTGTCTCGAAAGCATGAATAATCTTTAGGGTTCTCAACATATCATCAATGATGTTTTGCGGGTCTTCATCCGGCTTAGACCCAAAGAACTCCGGGGGATTTAGAGTCATGAAATCACGGGCTTTTGTACTAGCTGAACGATCACTCGGGCCCGCACTTTGTCGTTGTGCCTGGGCGGCAACCAATTGAGTCAATAAGTGTATGGCCTCGGTCACTTGTTGACCCGAAGCAACTGGTGGAGGAACCGGAGCCGAGGCTCCTCCTTGCCCTTCTACATTAGACAATGCCTTATTTTGGGATTCACCCTCTTCCACATTCGCCGGAGGCTCTCTTTCTGCTCGTTTATGTGTCGTAGCTTTGCCCTGCTGGGCAGCTGTAGCTTTCCTCTTTGGCGGCATTCTGAAATCATAACGCACTTTTAGAAGAGAATAAAAAAATACACACGGCTCTATCGCACGATCTCTGAAAAGAAAGATGGTCATTTTCCTAAATGCCCTGTAGCATCCTGTTTATTGATGCGGCGCGCTACACACCATAAACAAGACTCTACTGGACACGGCTCGTAGACACTTCCTAGGACCGAACTGCTCTGATACCACTTTTTGTCACGACCCGGCTAGGGGCCGCGACGGGTACCCGGGGCTAACCACCGAGCACCGCTCTTCTTAATACTCAATTACTCAGTAAATACTTCCTTTAGAATTTATAGACGAAACATGTGAAAATCATACTTTACAAGAAACATACTTGCTTTACATACATTTTCCATACGGCTATCAAAATAGTATATACATATAGTAATATCTTGTGGAACCATCTAACCCACACTGCGCATCTACGAGCCTCTACTGACGTGCTATACAATGGACGGAACAAGACCCCGTCATGCCCCAAAATGGATATATATATATCTATATATATATGTACGTATACACAAAAGAAATCACAAGCACCTCCGAACAATGGAGTGCTCTCAACAGCTGACTGCCCCTATGGCTCTGGATCTAGCTCGTCTCCCTGTCTACCTGTGGGCATAAACACAGCGTCCAAAGAAAAGGACGTCAGTACGAACATTGTACTGAGTATGAGAGGCATAAATAATGAAGAGAGAAACAATAACAACCTAATGAACATCAAAGTGAACATGTGAAGCTGAATCATAATCATAGGAAGGATGATGCATGCTGTCTTACTCATACTCTTTATCATATCATGTATACATATCATGCAAGCTGCCCGTCCATGTCGGAACGGTGTGATCACCAATAATATAAGCCCGCATCCAGGCCTCCCGCGTCCGGGGTACCATCTCATGCCACCCACTAGTGGTGTCTGCCCATGCCCGAGAGGGTCATGGTGTATCCGTGTAGCCGCCCGCCGAAGCGGTGTCTGCCCGGCCAACTAGGCGCGGTGTAAATACAATCATGACATGCTTAACATAAATTACTTATCATCATATGCTTATCTTATCATAATACATGCGTGAGCTCATGATCATTTGTACTCTACCGGGGTGACGTAAGGTCGTGATCCCCCGATCTCTTTATGGAGCAATTGCTGACATTCTGCCTCATCTCGAAGGAATTAGTACATGAGGTGAGTGTAGACAATGAGGACATAATCATCGCTTTAGTATTATCATATCATATCTATTAGCTCATTGAAAGAAGGGGATTTTATGCTATGGGATTCATGCCATTTGAAGAAACGGACTAGCCTCACATACCTTGGTCGCTTAGCTAGAATACTGTTCACTTGCTCTTCTGCAATATCACGTCGTTACCTTCATAAGGGAATTCGAATTATCGTTAGTTAGTGGACTATAAGAACGGGTTGCTATTTTCTAACGAAAATTGGGCAGCACTTCCTTTGTTTATTCTACTTTTCCCATCGTCTATATCAATTCCCAACATTCACAATAATACCCACAACATTACCACCAACAACCATCATTCATATCGACTCATCACATTTCACCATTTTCCTCCAATTTTTCCATAATTTCCTACCTAGCTTATCATCGTGTTTTCACACCTTTAATACTTATTTCATGGTAAAATCATCATTTCTAGCATATTCGTAACCTTAACACTTCAACTTATATGATTCAATTCCATCATCACTCAATAATGGCACTATTCACCCATTTTTCTATGTCTTCCTACAATTCAAGCTTTTCCTATGTTTCTAACACTTAAATAACTTAATAAGGTCATGAAACATACCGTGGATGGTGATTGAACAACCCTTGAGTTGAAATGCTTCACTCCAACAAAACCCTAGGTCCTCCTTCTAGGAATTTCTTGATTCAAATAATCCCTTTTGATGTGTTCTTGCACTAGGTTATGATGAATTGATGAATTTGATCTTAGATTTCTACTTGTGTTCTTGGTTTGGGAGAGTGTAGAATATTCTAGAGAGGGAGAGGATCGTGTAGTAGAAAGTGGGAATGAAGAAAATTAGACTTGGATCTTATTTTATAAAATTCAACTTCAGTCCCGATGTCATTATACGGTTCGTTATACGGTCCGTATAAATTTACATGGTCCGTATAACTGGCCGTAAAATGGACCCAGAGATCACCCCTTTCTGTAACCATTTTACGATCCATTTGACGGGCCGTATAATCGTTATACGGTCCGTATAATTCACCGTAAAATCGACCTTCTTTCAACCTCATTCTGTGACACTTTGACGATTCATTTTACGGACCGTCGAACCGTTATACGGTCCGTATAGTACAACGTAAAACTCACCCTTCAGCCAGCCTCTTCTGTGACACTTCTACGGTCCGTATAATGGACCGTAAAACACTTTTACGGTCCGTATAACGGACCGTATACTCCCAGTTCACTGAAGCTTATTTTCTTGACTTGGTTTCATTTCCGATCCTTATGGAACCTTCGTAAAAGTTGTTCAACTCCTCGATACCAATATATGGGACCTTATTACTTGCCTTCAAAATGCCACACACATATTTTATCCTTATTAGCCTATTTTGCACATGCTAACGGAAAATTTCTGGGGTGTAACATCTTTAACTTCTGAACATTAAAAGTAGCACTTAAAGTCGAAGGATAAAATGGTCACTCTATTTTTTAAAGGATAATTTAGTAATTCAACTTTTGAGTTGGGATGTTCCCACTTTTACTCCTTTTGGTTGTAGTACTAATATATTTCTTATATATTTTTCCCGATTCAAGATTATGGCACCTAATAAGGAATGGATGCAACTTGTTCAAGATCGACTTGATAATGCTTACATACTTGGGGTGGAGACATTTTTGGATTATGCTTTTACAAGAATGAGTGAAACGCAAGAAATACATTGTCCATGTGTCAAATGTTGTAATGCATCTTCAAGAACTCGTAAGATGGTTAGGTCACATTTAATAGTATATGGAATAATCGAAAGCAAAACATTTAATAGTATATGGAATAAGATGGTTAGGTCACATTTAACATTGAGGAGGAACCAAATCCTGAAGCAAAACGATTCTATTAGCCTGTTAAACGATTTTGAGCAACCATTATAAGAATGTTCAGAAGCTTCTAAACTTTCTACTATGGTTAAATTGCTTCATATTAAAAGTATTGGTCATTGGAGTAATGCATCATTTACAATGTTGTTGAAGATGCTGAAGGAAGATTTATTACCTGATGGAACAAACTTGCCAGGTTCATATTACGAGGCAAAGAAGATAATTCGGGACCTTGGTCTTTCTTACAAGAAGATTGATGCGTGTAAGAATAATTGCATGTTATATTGGAAGGATGATAAGTTTCTTGAGTCTTGCAAAGTTTGCGGCGCATCTAGATGGAAGGAGGATAAACGTAACGGGGAAACAAAATCTAAATGTCGGAAAAAGATACCATGCATGATTTTAGGTTATTTTCCTCTAATTCCCAGACTTCAAGATTGTTTATGTTACACCTCGGAAATTTCTCCGTACTTGTATGATGAGTGGAATGATGAAAAGTTTGAGTGTATGGTGTTTTGTTAAGGCGTGAATGGCTAATTAAGAAGTTTTGGAAAATAAGAAAGTCGCGGAAAATTTTCTGTCCAGTGGTCGTATATGGCACTATACGGCCCGTAAAGTGATATACGGACCGTATAGTGCAATCGTCCTCCAGCTTGTCCAAAATCTCAACTTTCTGTAAATTGTGAAAATGGTTAAAAACGACTTGGAGGACGGCCCGTAAACCTCAGTCGTAAACTGCCATGTTCCTCAGCCAAAACTTTCTGTCTTTGAAATGGTTAAATACGGCCATGGAGGATGGACCGTAAATCAAAATACGGTCCGTATATGGTGGTTTACGACCACTGTTCATCCCGACAAGAATTCATTAAAGATCAGTTTTTGTGATTATAAAAAGGGACTTGGACTTCAATTCATTTCATTATTCATCCATACAACTCAAGGACATTCTAGAACTCTCCAAATATTTCCTCCACAAGAATTCAAGAGAATCAAAGGGAATATCAAGATCATCACCACTAAATTCATGAAAATAAGTGTAAGAACACATCAAATGATCTTCTAAATCAAGAAATTCCCAAGAAGGTGGAACTAGGGTTTTGGCTAGTTGAAGTATTTCAACTTAAGGATTGTTCAACCATCACCCAAGGTAAGTTTCATGATTTTTCCATGTTGTTTGAAGTATTGGAAAGCCTAGACACTTGAAATGTAGAAGAACATAGAAATGGGTCATTATTGAGTGAATAGTGACATAAATGAATGATAGTGGAATTGAACTATGAATATTGAAGTGTTGTGAATACAAGTACGTTATAAATGATGTTTCTATCATGAAAAAAACATTAAATGCATGAAAACGGAATGATGAGCTAGAAGTAGAAATAAGGGAAAATTGGAGGAAAATGGTGGATTTTGCCAAATGTACGTAAATGACGATTGTCGATGATGATATTGCAAGTAATATTATGAATGTTGGGAGTTGATATAAAACATGAGAAAAATGGTATGAGCGAAGGAAGCGTTGTCCGACTGTTCCTAGAATTAGCGATGCGTTCTTGTAGTTAGTTTACTAATGTTGATACGAATTCTCTTATGGACGCATAGCCACCTGGTCAGCTGGCATATCATGATTTCATCCCGGACGTGGGATATATGGGCTATGGATCGGGCCGTATGTTCCTCGGCACTAACTTATTATATTTATGGATCGGGCCGTACGTTCCTCGGCACTAACATATTATGACATATGGATCGGGCTGCGCGTTCCGCAGCAATTTACTATATGATGCCTTATGAGTATGCATGCATGGATCCACCTTAAGAGGCAAGCAGTTATCGATTGTATCCTTGTACTTACTTTATTTTCTTATTCTTACTTTATTTCTTGATGTATGCCTTACATACTCAGTATAATGCTCGTACTGACATCCTCTGCTTTGGATGTTGTGTTCTTGCCCACAGGTAGACGGGAAAGCGGTCCAGACTGATAGGAGTCACTAGCCGAGCTGAATAGCACTCCATCTTTCGGAGGTGCTAATTGGTTGTTCCTTTTGTGTATATATTTGTATGTCACTCAATAGAGGCTCGTAGATGCTCGATGTGGGTTGTGTGGTTCCACAACGTGGGTAGTATGCATGTGTATAAGTATATTGAAATATGTTTTTGTATCAACGCATTATATTTTTGTAATGAAAAGCAAATCCTCTTTTTAAAGTTAACCGGAAATATATGAATGATTGTTAAATGGGTTAGGTAAATGATAGCACGAGCGGTGCTCGGTGGTTAGCCCCGGGTACCTGTCGCGGCCCCTAGCCGGGTCATGACAGAAGTGGTATCAGAGCAGTTCGTCCTAAGAAGTGTCTACGAGCCGTGTCTAGTAGAGTCTTGTTTATCGGTGTGTTGTGCACCACATCTATAAACAGGAGGCTATCGGGCATTTAGGAAACATGACCATCTTTCTTCTTAATAGATCGTGCGATAGAGCTGTGTTATAAGACTATCTCTCCCCTAACGGTGCGTTGTCATTTCAGCAAAACTGATGAAGGGAAAAGCTACGACGGCCCAGAAGGGCAAGATGGTGGTTGAAGAAGGGCTTGATCGAGAGCCGTCTACGGATATGGAGGAGGGCGAACCCCAGCATAACGCCCCACTTCGATTTTCCCATACCTCGCCCACTTTTAAGGATCAGAGGGAAGCCTCGATCTTAGCTCCAGTACCCCCCGTTCCTTCGCAAGATACCGCCGGCCAAGAGATGAGACAGGCCATTCTTTTACTGACTCAATTGGTAGCCGCTCAGACTCAGTGGCAGAATGCGAGTCACGATGACAGGGGTTGGAGAAAGGGAGTTAATTCCTTTGGGTCTGACCGTGAGATTAGAGATGCACCTCCATAGTTTCCCAGACCCAGATTTGATGGACCTGCTTATTCAAGGTCATCCCAGAGTCTCAGAGTTTCTCGTTCTCGGGTTCAGAGTGATTCCGGTCAGAAGAGGTCACCAGTACCACGATGTATTCAGTGTCGCAGGTTACATTGGGGACCGTGTCGCCGGGGCTCGGATGTTTGTTATGCCTGTGCTAGGCCAGGCCATTTAAAGCGAAATTGTCCATCGCTACGTGGTAAAAGTGGGGTTCGGACTACGGGAATGGTAGCAGGCTCTTCATTATCGACACGCCCTCCAAGGTTAGGGCCACAGGGGCTAGTAAGCAGTGGTAGAGACCGAAGAACACCTAGTCCAAGCGGATCCCAGCATCATACCCAGGCGTTAGCTGAACGACGGGATCCTGAGTCTTCCCCTGATATTACCCCAGGTATATTGCTAGCACCCTTTTATGATTAATGCGAATACGTGTGCAAATAAGCCATATGGTAAATGTAATGTGACTGACTAAAAAGGATAACAGGTTGAGTATGCCTGCTTCATGAGGCTACCCTATGTTATGAGCAGGTTTGCAAACGAGATCAAGAAGTGTCACTCTATAGGGTGGATTATGATCTGGGTACAATGAGCCGTAACAAGAATTGTTATGTAAAGTATAGCGAGAAGACGCCTAAGGGCATGGATGATATCTTTAGTTGGGCGTATAAGGCCGAGACTACGGTAAAGATAAATAATGAAAGTAGGATAATTAGTAGGAGGAAGGTCAATTCGATAGGAGCGAGATGGGAGATGATCAGGACGGATAGAATTAGTTTTAGGCAGCAAGGGACGGATTGACACATGTGGTGTATCCTAAAGAACAAAGCGGTACTAAGTTAAGAATATGGTTCCTCATGCGAAGAGTCAAGGATCGATTATTAAGTGGGAGGAGATAAGACAACAAAGAGGAAATGTACGAAGTACGAGTGCCTAAAGAATAGTGGTGTGGTAGTTAAAGGAGAACATATCTCCTACAAATATCCCATACCAAGTTAGAACGAGTGAAGTGAATGAGGTAAAGAGTTGAAGAGGAAAAGATGATCATGAGTTATGGGTCTACTGTACGACGATGAAGCGATGAAGTGTAGTTATAACTAATAATGATAGTGGTACAATGCGGATATGAAATCGGTTCCAAGCGCAAAAAAGAGTAAGAGAATAAGGAGGCATGGGGCGCATTAGCGGCGTAAGAGAGACCTAAGCCCTAGGGAAATGAAGATGGCGTTACAAGAAAATTTTGAGCACCGAAGAAGAGGGCAAGTGACATTAGATGGGTCGCATGGATAGCTAGACCCACTATTAATGTAAGCATCCCTATGGGGCAGGAAGTTGTTAATCGGAGAAGATTCAGATACAGACACATAACTACTGGATGAGCTAAGTAACGTACGTTTTTGCTCGGAGTGTTATAGGGTGCATTTCTTGGTTATAAGACTGTAAGGCGAGTACGCTAAGACTCCACGACTCCACGTATGAATTGTTATAGCCATAGACTGTACGGGACAGAATAAGTAAGGCGTAGTGTAGCCAGGAGTACGTGGATTCAAGATTTAAAGGTACGAGTAAAACCCTTAAAAAGGGGGGAAGCAAATAGAGAGGACACCAGTGTGAAGGTTGAAATGACGAACCCTACGGGAGTGTATTGACTAAAAGCGGTAGAATAAGGACACGCAAAAGCAAGAAGAAGGGGGAAGAAGAAGAGCCGTGAGTCGGCAAAGATAGTAAAACACTGGTGACGGGCAGAGGTGGAACCACAATTCTCTAAGATTATGCCACCTCATCGTCCCTCTAAATTATAAATCGCAGATGAATTTGTAGCGAAGTATAAGGCTGATTTGTGAGACGTTGTGTCCCATAAGGTCCCAAGTGGCGCAGAACGAGGAAAAAAATTGCGAAACTCTGATTGCGTGACATGGTTGGAATCAGTTTAGGGAGTACTGATTAGTTACTATTACTCTTCCAGCAGAATGGAAACTGTCGTTTGTCTATCCTTATATTGATTTAATGACTTCCGGGATTGAATACTCTTTTAGCCCAAATGAAAATATAACCCCGGAGAATGTTGTGAATATAGTGGGTGACGGTAGCCCCAAGAAGAAGGCATGCAGGCCTGAGACACAGAATAATTCATGATATTAACATGGGTCTTATTGTAAAGTTACCCCGTTCTCGAGGTAAGGGCGTTAGCGAAAAGGTCATTGAGAAGGATATTGACACTTAGATGAATATGACCATGGATACGGCATACCGATGAATATGACTATGGATGCGAAGACAGACATGGATATAGGTATACGGATGGATGGGAACGAATGCGAATCGCGCAAAAACGAGTATGTAATTCATAGATATTTACGCGTCGCCAATGAGACCAAGTGAACACTTAGGAGAGGAGTAAGAGGTAAAGTAAGGGTGAGAGAGTCATGATGCCCGGGGTAAGTTGAAGGAGGGTATATGGTAAACGGAACTGAAATGTCGAGTTGGAATTGCTGTGAGAGACAAATGGAATAATTGCTTGGGGCATAGTATAAGTACAGGTTACATACTCACCATAGAAGCCCGAGGATATGACAACCTGCGAGAGCGATAGAATCACGGAATAAAGGGGGAGAGTTAGGTTTTGATGCATTAGATCCTATAAGATCGTATGCAACAAGCAAGGTAGCTTATAAATATGTTAGAACTCCCACTAGGAGCATGTCAATAAAATGATGCCCACATGACAAGAAAGTTGATGTATGAGAAAGTACCCTTTGCCACATTAGATAGGTAAGTGCGAGGACTTCGAAATAAGGAGGTGGCTTAAATCAGAGTTTGATGGCAGAAACAATAATCGGGAAGAAATACCAGGGAAGGCAAAGTGAATGCGGAAGCCAAGTATCCGCACCTAGTCGAATCTCCAGGAAAAGTTCATGATGGTATGTATGTTTTAATTTTATGTTTTTGGTCGTGTGTGGCCATAAATGTGTTAATATTGTGATATGGCCCTGTGAGGCGAAGATATTGTGGGTTATTGTAATGGAAAGGTAGTGTCCAAATTACAAAGGAAACTCTGGCAAATTTTTTCTAGAATTCCCAAGTGTCGAACATTCGAGGACGAATGTTCCAAAAGGGGGGGGGGGGGGGGGAGAATGTTACACCTCGAAAATTTCTCCGTACTTGTATGATGAGTGGAATGATGAAAAGTTTGAGTGTATGGTGTTTCGTTAAGGCGGGAATGGCTAATTAAGAAGTTTTTGAAAATAAGAAAGTCGCGGAAAATTTTCTGTCCAGTGGTCGTATATGGCACTATACGGCCCGTAAAGTGATTTACGGACCATATAGTGCAATCGTCCTCCAGCTTGTCCAAAATCTCAACTTTCTGTAAATTGTGAAAATGGTTAAAAACGACTTGGAGGACGGCCCGTAAACTGGTTTACGGACCGTAAACCTCAGTCGTAAACTACCATGTTCCTCAGCCAAAACTTTCTGTCTTTGAAATGGTTAAATACGGCCATGGAGGACGGACCGTAAATCAAAATACGGTCCGTATATGGTGGTTTACGACCACTGTTCATCCCGACAAGAATTCATTAAAGATCAGTTTTTGTGATTATTAAAAGGGACTTGGACTTCAATTCATTTCATTATTCATCCATACAACTCAAGGACATTCTAGAACTCTCCAAATATTTCCTCCACAAGAATTCAAGAGAATCAAAGGGAATATCAAGATCATCACCACTAAATTCATGAAAATAAGTGTAAGAACACATCAAAGGATCTTCTAAATCAAGAAATTCCCAAGAAGGTGGAACTAGGGTTTTGGCTAATTGAAGTATTTCAACTTAAGGATTGTTCAACCATCACCCAAGGTAAGTTTCATGATTTTTCCATGTTGTTTGAAGTATTGGAAAGCCTAGACACTTGAAATGTAGAAGAACATAGAAATGGGTCATTATTGAGTGAATAGTGACATAAATGAATGATAGTGGAATTGAACTATGAATATTGAAGTGTTGTGAATACAAGTACGTTATAAATGATGTTTATATCATGAAACAAGCATTAAATGCATGAAAACGCAAGGATGAGATAGAAGTATAAATAAGGGAAAATTGGAGGAAAATGGTGGATTTTGCCAAATGTACGTAAATGACGATTGTCGATGATGATATTGCAAGTAATATTATGAATGTTGGGAGTTGATATAAAACATGAGAAAAATGGTATGAGTGAAGGAAGCGTTGTCCGACTGTTCCTAGAATTAGCGATGCGTTCTTGTAGTTAGTTTACTAATGTTGATACGAATTCTCTTATGAAGGTAACGACGTGATATCGACGGATAACAAGTGAGCGATATCTTAGCTAAACGACCAAGGTATGTGAGGCTATTCCCTTTCTTTCAAAGGCATGATCCCTAGCTTACAATTTCATAAATGCTCCCATCTTTTCCTTGCTATCAAAGGTTAAAAAGTCTAAGATTCCGAAGCACGATTTCCTTCTTGATATTCCATAACTGTTTTCCAAAGTACTCCCATTTTCCAAAACCAAAGGTTGTGATTATGTGAGCGTTTATGATAACGACCGTGGATATTGTTTTCAATAACAATGATGATGTCAAAAATGAGAATATTATTACGCTGATCATGATGAGAGCAAATTTTATGATAATTGTTCCTTCAAGGTGAGACAAAGCGACAATGATTACTCCATAACATAATCGGAGGCTTTCGACCTTATTTCACTCCGACGTACTTACAACTTTTCCTTGGGATCTCAAGCATACTAAGTATATGGTATAAGTATATGATATGTATATGTATTCGGGGGATATGGGAAAGGTGAGGCGCTATGGACGCATAGCCACCTGGTCAGCTGGCATATCATGATTTCATCCCGGACGCGGGATGCCCGGACGCGGGATATATGGGTTATGGATCGGGCCGTACGTTCCTCGGCACTAACTTATTATATTTATGGATCGGGCCGTACGTTCCTCGGAACTAACATATTATGACATATGGATCGGGCTGCGCGTTCCGCAGCAATTTACTATATGATGCCTTATGAGTATGCATGCATGGATCCGCCTTAAGAGGCAAGCAGTTATCGATTGTATCCTTGTACTTACTTTACTTTCTTATTCTTACTTTATTTCTTGCTGTATGCCTTACATACTTAGTATAATGCTCGTACTGACATCCTCTGCTTTGGATGTTGTGTTCTTGCCCACAGGTAGACGGGAAAGCGGTCCAGACTGATAGGAGTCACTAGCCGAGCTGAATAGCACTCCATCTTTCGGCGGTGCTAATTGGTTGTTCCTTTTGTGTATATATTTGTATGTCACTCAATAGAGGCTCGTAGATGCTCGATGTGGGTTGTGTGGTTCCACAACGTGGGTAGTACGCATGTGTATAAGTATATTGAAATATGTTTTTGTATCAACGCATTATATTTTTGTAATGAAAAGCAAATCCTCTTTTTAAAGTTAACCGGAAATAGATGAATGATTGTTAAATGAGTTAGGTAAATGATAGCACGAGCGATGCTCGGTTGTTAGCCCCGGGTACCCGTCGCGGCCCCTAGCCGGGTCGTGACAGTTTATGTCCTCGAAAACAACTTCTTTGATGAGATGGCATTTTGATGAAAGAGTTGATGATGGAATAATGAGGCACCCAGCTGATTCAGTAGCATGGAAGACACTTGATGAACTTCACCCATCTTTTGCCACCGAGCCTCGTAATGTTCGACTTGGACTTGCTAGTGATGGTTTTCAACCATTTAAAAGTTCCAAAACTCCGTATAGCATTTGGCCTGTGGTACTTATTCCTTATAATTTACCACCTTGGTTATGCATGAAGCAAGAGAATTTTATTTTATCGATGCTTATTCTTGGTCCTGAAAGTCCCGGAGATGCAATTGATGTTTATCTCCAACCTTTGATAGAGGAATTAAAGGAATTATGGGAAACTGGAGTTGAGACCTTTGATGCATCAACTAGACAGAATTTTATGTTACATGCAACGTTGTTATGGACCATTAATGACTTTCCAGCATATGCAAATTTGTCGGGATGGAGTACCAAAGGAAAATTGGCTTGCCCATGTTGCAATAAAGAAACTCTTTCAATTAGGTTGGAAAATGGTAAAAAAACAGTGCTATATGCGCCATAGACGCTTTCTTCCTCTTAATCACAATTGACGGAATGATAAAGATTCATTTGATGGCACTAAGGAGCGGAAAAAACCACTAAAAATTCTATCTGGCAATGACATACCTGATTTAGTGGCTGATTTAGATGGGATAACACTATCAAAGGATCCAAAGAAGAAGACCAAAAAATCACATGATAGTAGGGGTGATAATTGGAATAAGAAGAGTATTTTCTTTGATCTTCCATATTGGAAAACACTACTGTTGCGACATAATTTAGATGTGATGCACATTGAAAAAAATATATGTGATAATATTTTTGGGACAATCTTAAATGTTAATGGAAAAATCAAAGATACATTGAATTCTCAGATGGATTTGCAAGCAATGAACATAAAGAAAGAATTGCATCCAATAAAAAGGGGGGATAAATATGAGTTACCAACTGCATGTTACACATTGTCTCCTGAAGAAAAGCATAACTTTTTCACTTTCTTAAAGAATTTAAAGGTCCCAGATGGATTTTCATCAAATATTTCTCAATGTGTCAACCTGAAAGATCGCAAACTTTCAGGCTTGGAAAGTCATGATTGCCATGTTATTCTACAACATTTACTCCCACTTGCGATACGCGGTATGCTCTGCAAATCTGTGCTTGAACCACTTATTGAGTTGTCTATATTTTTCAACATCCTTGGAGAGAAATGCTTAAGAGTAGATGAGCTAGAGAAAATAGAAGCCCAAATTCCTATAACTCTGTGCAAGTTCGAAAAGGTCTTCATTCCTGCATTTTTTGATATCATGGTCCACTTGCCAATTCATTTAGCAAATGAAGCTAAGATTGCGGGACCTATTCAATATCGATGGATGTATCTAGTGGAGCGATGGCTATACTTTTTGAAGTCTTTTATTCGTAATAGGGCTTGCCCAGAAGGCTCCGTTGCAGAGGGATATTTAGCAACTGAATGTATGACCTTATGTTCAAGGTATTTGCATATGATGGAAACAAAATTTAATCGCAATGAATGGAATTATGATGGTGGTGCTATTGAATCTGATGGAGGTTTAGCAGGTTTTTCTCAACCTGGAAAATTTTTAGGCAGTGTCGACACAGCGGGCGTTCTTGATTCATCTGAATTTGAGCAGGCACATTTTTATATTTTGAAGAACTGTGATGAAATTCAACCATTTCTCGAGTATGTAATGACTCATTCGAATAATTTACTTTTACCTTTTCCATATTTTCTTACTAAAAAGGACATGTTATACTTCAAATTCTTTGCAGAGAATTTCCACAAATTCCAGTTGATACGTCTAAAAATAATTCAGATATCGAATGGAATAGACAATTCGTTAGTTGGTTAAAAATAAAGGTGAGCAATTATGAATTTCTGTTTTTCAAACCGATTTGTGAATAGTAGTTGCTAAACTATGTACTTGATTTTGATAGGTTGAGGAATTGCACAAACACGATGATAGTAAGAAAATAAAAGACTTGCACTCATTGTCACGTGGTCCTCTGCTATATGTGACAAGTTTCAAAGGCTATGTTACTAATGGATATAGGTTTCACGTGAAAGACCATGATACAGGTTTGAGAACTCAAAATTGTGGGGTGGTTGTAGTTGATGAAACTAATGAAGAGAATAAAAATATTGATTACTACGGAGAGTTAACTGAGATTCTTGAATTACAATTTACTGGGGGAAGAAGAGTGGTGTTGTTTCGATGTTTGTGGTTTGATGTGTTTGACCAAGAAAGGGGAATTAAAGTAGATAAATATGGCTTCGTAAGTGTTAACCGCCAGCGGTTTTTGAAAATAAATGAGCCTTTTGTATTAGCCAACCAAGCATCACAGGTATTCTATGCTAACGATCTTTCGAATAAAGGCTGGCATGTTGTACGAAAGGTTCAACCTCGTGATTCTTTTGATGTTGGGGAAAAAGAGGAAGATGATTTAGAGGAGCTACCAGGAATCTAGGAAGTAGTTGGGTGTGGA
This sequence comes from Lycium barbarum, assembly GCF_019175385.1. Classification (NCBI taxonomy): domain Eukaryota; kingdom Viridiplantae; phylum Streptophyta; class Magnoliopsida; order Solanales; family Solanaceae; genus Lycium; species Lycium barbarum. The sequence goes on along the minus strand of NC_083345.1, from coordinate 53,324,723 downwards.
ATAGCTAGCTGAAGCAATTACTAGGAGGGTTGTTAGTATCTCACAAAGATTTCATTAGGGTCGATGGAATTTATTGATTTTACAAGTTTCAATTTATGATTTGCAGTAAAGGATATTTTATTTGGTCACTATGTACTCATGTTTGGTTTCTGAGTTCTCATTTTTTTTTACTATGGTGTTAAGTTGGATCCTAAAAATACTCATGTTTTGATTTCTATTTTCAAGTGCTTCCTTCACGGTTCTCTGACTGGTTTCTATTACTGAAGTGCGCTATGATCATTGGCTGTAATGATTTTTGCCTAGGCTATATTCATTTGTGTGGTGGATTAAACATATGATGTATGCTAAGTTAAACAATAACAGTAAGACATTGTTGGCAGTAAAGGTATGAGTTATTGCCTTTATTATCAAATATAGATGACGCGCTTCAGCCTGCATATTCCTAAACCTTGTTCGATTGATGTTGAACTATTTTTTTTTAAATGGAGTTGTTATCTGTTTTAACTAATGAATCTGTAACACTCTATACTTCATGGAATCAACTATGTCAAAGGCTAGAAGGAACTATAGAGCTTTAAACTTACGTAAGACATGTAGAACAACTATTGGAAACCTTCTTATAGTTTCACTGGTCATAAAGAAAATAGAAAACATGTATTGAACTTCACTTCCCTAACATTTTGCTTGTTGACACTGGAGTATCAGTGTATCGTGATGTGCACAGGCACTTCAGATCTATTGGATCAGGTTAACTTGATCAAGGAATTAGTCTATGATCTTTGCTATTTCATTCTAGTCTTCATTCAGTTGTTTAAATGGAAAGTTTGTCAAAGCTTTTTTAGCAACGTGGTCCTTCTTATGTAAAGAGTTGTTTGAATGGTGTAGGGATGTTCCCTTGGCTTTTTCATTATTGCCTCAATTTTTAGGTGGCTCTAATTTTAGAATTTTAATTGCAAATATATCGTGTAAAAATTCTAGGTGATTTCTCATAAAATAGGAGTTGGTGTTTAATTTAATTCTCTAGGTTACTTTTCTCTTAATTTAGTTTCCTGTTTTATGTTTAGCTCGATGAGTTGGATTTCATCTCATCATCTAGCTTTTCGTTACTTATATTACACCGGTTTATGTACGTCCCTGAACTTCAACCTTTCCTGTGTCTCAGCTGTAATTTCATTGTCCTTATTGCTTGTATAGGATATAAATGTTACTGTTGCTTGGTAGTGATTTTGCAATTATTTGTTTTCTCGTTGTCTATTCTTCTATATTCTATGTAAAACTCACTGGATTGGGCCTTACTATTTTGGTTCCCTGACTCCATTCAATGCTCCCTATCTCTCTTTTGGGAAGAAAAAAAGAAGAAAATTAACAGAACTTTCATACTTCTCTTCTTGATCTTGATCTTCTCTCCTTCAACTACCAATCACATGCAAAATCTGGCTTTTCGAGTTCTATTGGTTGTTTATGCACACGTGCACTCCATAGGCACACACATAGAAGAACAACTTTCTGGTGGGATAGTTTATCATCCAGTTGACCAGATGTATTAACAATTGTCACCTGTATCTGGAAGTAACATGTTAAGAGAAGCCATGTTGAGAATTTAGTATTGAAAATTTGTTGAATGATTTTTCTCTTGTTAGGTGAAACTTACAATTACTCTGCCATTTTTGTTTTAGGTTGACATGAATCCATCAAAATTTGAGAACTCTGGAATGGGATCAACTTTCAAGACTAATAAGCATGCATACATTCCACCTGGTGCCTTAGCAAGTAGACGAGGGAAAAGCTTAAAACCTTCGGGCTCCGTAAGAGTAATGGCTGAACAAAGAACTCCAATTGGCCAAAGTAAAAACTTTAATGCATCCACATCTTATCAACATGAGCCAGCATAGAATAATATCCTTGTACCTCCTGGTTTTGATCAAATTGAAGATGATGTTTCCCTCTCTATAGAAGTTGAAGTGATGCAAGATGCTTAGACAAACGAAGCAAGTATTTTTCTTGTGTCGAATTGTATTTTTGTTGTTGTTAGTATAATGAAACTCTATTTTATGTCTGACATAAATTAAGTTGTAGGTCCTCGTGAATCTGAGAAAGCAAAAAAGGTGACAGGAAAGAACATTTGTAAAAATGTTGCAAAACTCAAACCTGGAGAAAAGTTGAGCGACACTTTTTACCAGAATCGAGCTGTTGGGAAGCATGCTGTTATACCCCGTATATTTATACGCCAAAATTACCCGCAATAAAATTGACTCAAGTTAAAGGCGGAATTATTTTTGGACACGAAATAAGAGCTTTTAATTTTCGATTTCAATTATCACATAAATTGTTATAAATTTTTATTTGGTGTAAAACAATATTATTGAAGATTGGAAATTAATAAATTATGCTTAAATTATTAAGTGGAGATTAGTGATTAATTAATTTAATTATCGAAAGTGGGCCCCCACGACACTTGGCGGAATTCGATTGGCAATGGACACATGTCACACATGTGGACACATGTCACAAAATTGGACACATGCCACAAGTGTGGACACATGTCCACTTGATAGAGAGCATATAAAGATCAAGAGTTGATGACTAAAGTCATTCATTCCCTTAACCAACTAAGCTAGAGAAAGAAGCTCCTAGCCATGGCAACTCACGGCCATGGCTATGGCAGCAGCCCTTTGAACGACCAGCCCACTCTAACACAAACAAACCACCAATTTCATCTTGACTAGGAGGGGGAAATCGTGAACAGCCATGGCAGTCCCCTTTGGCACTCACGGCCAACTCCAAAAACGAAAGAGGAAGAGAATTTGAATTTCATAAAGTTGTGTTCATCATCCCTTTCATATTGCTCTTGGAATGGAAGTTCATCGAAGTTAAAGTTGGCTTAAGGGAGGTGTCATCTTGATGGATGAGGTAATGACTCTTTCTTCCTAAGTTGCGCTTGAGTTAATCCAAAACATAGCCAAGTTGTTAGCTAGGAAAATATGGAAAGTATGTCGGAAATCGCGTCGTTGTTGTTGTAAGCATATGGAATGTTTCGGCCATGTAATTGTTATGTTACTAAGATGATTTAATTATTTAGGATTGAAAGTTAATATTATGGTTGTGTTGATGTCGATATACTTGATATGTTTGAAGAAGGAAGCGTGTGAATACGAGGCGTATATGGGGCTATTTTTATGTATATCTTTGAAAGTTGGTGAATTGAGTTCAAAAGGATTCATAATAAGTTGTTGTTATTGCTGCTATATGTTGTTGGTATTTTTGTGTCTACAGAAGAACAGTTGGATATTTGGGATAGGTGGACATATAGGGGAAGTGCTGCCGGATTTTCGCTAAATTTTTAGACAATAGGAAACCCTAAACGAGAGTGTATATATAAACTGAAATGTGGGTCCTATAGAAGAATGGGCTATAGATTTGCAAACTAGAAAATATAGTTACTAACGATAACGTTACTTTTATATAAATAGGCTACAAGAGCAACGAAGCGAAAAGGATTCACAATTAGTCGCTGACAGGTATGTAAAGCCTATCCCTTCTTTCTTTTGGCATGTCCTAGATGTAAGTAAGATATGATATGAGCTTTGGGGTAATTCTACTCATTAGTTCCGAGCATGACTTATGATTTTTATTCGTTCTTGATGTTAGAACTCTCAGGATAGTTGAGCTATTGCCCTTGAGTCTCTTATATGATTGACTAATATATGATGTATAAAAGTCCCTATTCTTAAAGAATTCCATAATGAGTGGTGTCCTTGACTTTCATAAGCTATCTCATATTAATTTGATACATATATATGATCCCTGAGACGTTCCTTGATATAGTTCGTAATGACATTTAGAAAGAACTTAATATGGCTATTATTCTGATACTTAAGAGCTGATTAGTCTACTCATCTATTGAGTCTCAAAGATGATTTGTATGTATATGGTTACTCACTACTCTGCTCATGCTTACTGTTACATCCTTCACTGAGTCCCGGGCCAGGACATGTTTTCGTGCACAGATCCACTGTATTATTCATCGAGTCCCTCACTAGAGGGCCGGGACACGTTATATATATGTATATGATGATATGATGACATGATGATGTGGGGATGGCGGCCAGGATGGCACATGATCATCTTATTCACCGAGTCCCTCACTAGAGGGCCGGGACATGTTATATATATATGATGACGATATGATTTTATTTACCGAGTCCCTCACTAGAGGGCCGGGACACGTTATATATATACATGATGATGATATGATTTTATTTACCGAGTCCCTCACTAGAGGGCCGGGACATGTTATACATATGCATATGAATAAGATGATTATCTAATTATGACATTAAGTTTCATAACGAGTTAAGCCTGATATTGACACCATGATTTCTTGTAGTGTCTGGAGTTGCTGTTTATTTTGGTATGCCATTCTTTTGAGATGTATATGCATATAGGTATGACGGGGCCCTGTCCCGTTTTTTCTACAACTTTTATTCCATTAGAGGTCCGTAGACAGTTATGGGTAGATGACTTGTGAGGTAGCCTTGTCGGCTCCCATTCTTTTGTATACAGTCCATGTAGCAGCCTGGTTGGCTTGCATTGTTATCTTCAATATATATATTTGCATGATGCACAGTTGCTGATATTATTCTTCCATGAGTCAGGTAATCCAGATTGAGTTGCTTGTGGGCCCGTATTATGTAGTGTTGTCCAGATATGAGCATATGGGTGTTTGGTCACTAAAGATCAGGCACTCGTCGCGGCTCATCGGTTTGGGTCATGACAGAAGTGGTATCAATGCAGTTCCATACTAAGGCTGTCTACAAACCGTGTCTAGTAGAGTCTTGTTTATCGGTGTGTTGTGCACCACACTTATAAATAGGAGGCTACAAGACATTTAGGAAATTGCCATTCTTTCTCTCCTAGATCGTACGATAGAGCCGTGTTGTTACACCTCGAAAAATTTCATGTCATTGCACAGTGAATAGATTAACGCAGGGAAAGAAGTATAGGATGTTTCTACAAGTAAGAAGTAGTACTTAATGGTTTCCATTAAGATTCCAAAGACGTTTGAGGCAAGAGAAGAAAATTCGTTAGGAAAGGTGAAGTATACGTTGTGTTCGGAAAGGATTTACAAAGTATCGAGTTAATGTTGACTAATTATGTCTTAAAAGAAGAGTTATAATGCCCCTTAGATTGTTAGAAGGTTCCATAAGGATTGGAGGCGAAACGAGTCGACGAGGACAAGTTTCGGAAAACTGTGAATTGTAGGGTTCACTATACGGACCGTATAAAAGATACGGCCCGTATATATGACCGTATAGCCTGCCCAGAATTGGGGTCTTCACTGGAACCAATGTACGGTCACACATACGGCCCATATAAATTATACGGACCGTATGTGTGTCCGTATAACTTGGTCGGGACATATTTTTAAGTTGATTTAAGGGAACCCAAGTTCATTTATTTCATTTAATTTTGTCTCCACACCTCAAGAAACCTCTATAATTCTCTCCACACTTCATCTACAAGAATCCAAGAGAAATTAAGGATCAACTTCATCAAACCAAGAGAATCAAGTGCAAGAAGCTCTCTAGGGTTGCTTGGAGTTAAGAAAACTTTGTGGATTGAAGCTAGGGTTTTTCTTTAAGTGAAGTATTTTGATCCAAAGGCTATTCCTACACTATCAAAGGTAAGTTTTATGATCAATTCATGTTATTTAAAGTATTGAGGGGTTGAAAGACTTGGACTATGAAAGGAAATAGAAAATGGGTTACAATATAAGAATAGTGGCATTTTTGAGTAGTAGCTTAATATGAATCATGATTATTTATATGTTGCTAGTATAGTTATTTTGTAAATGATATTAAGAATGCGGGAGAAACGTTATAGGTGGAAGAATGCAATGTAGTATTATGACCGTGGTTATGGATGCCTTTGAAGTGGAAGTAGAAGAATTGAATAATGTATGGTAGATGAAGATTATTGAGTATGATATTATGGATAGTGTTATTGACATTTGGGAGTTGATATATGATATGGAGATAGTTGTATAAACAAAGGAGATGTTGCCCAATTTTCTCTAGCTTTAGTTCAAGCATGCTTAAGTTGTCGATTATCTAATGTTAGTATGAACTCTCTTGAAGGTAGAGACGTGAATATTGGAGGGGAACGTTCACGGGATAAGGTAGCTAAACGAAAAGGTATGTAAGGCAAGTCCCTTCTTTCTAAGGCACGACTGCTATGGCATGAATCCTCCTATTTTTCCATGACTTTCCTACGTTCTGGAAATTATGAGCCTACGATTATGAAGAGCTTCACACGAGATAAAGAAAAGAGATATGTTACGAGTATGATAATGATGATGATGAGTCTAAGTCTAAAGACTCTAAATCCCATCATATGATGTTTCTACAAAGCTAATGATCCTAATTATGCTTCTTATATGTTGTTCATTGTGTTACACTCACCTTATAATGCTAGTTCCTTCAAGGTGAGGCAGAATGCTTATGAATATTCCATAATGGAATCGGGGGTTCACGACCCTACGTCACCCCGATAGAGTTACAGTTGGATTTGAGTTTTTATGCATGATTCATGATAGGTATATGATAATGATATTACACCGTGCCTATATGGCCGGGAAGACACCGCTAAGGCGGGCAGCGTATACACTATGTCTAGATGGCATGGGAAGACACCACTAGTGGGTAGCATGAGATGTTTACACCGGACGCAGGAGGCCTGGACGAGGGCTAATGATGATCACATCGTATCTATATGGTCGAGCAGCTTATATATATGCATACATGATATGATGATGTTTATGAAGTGAGTTAGCATGCATTATTCAGTCTTAAGTGACAGTCAGTTACAGGTTGTTCCCTACTTGATGTCCCCTTATTTCATCAATGTATTATTAGTGTTTATGCCTTACATACTGAGTACAATATTCATACTAAAGTCCTTTCTTTTTGGATGCTGTGTTCATGCCCACGGGTAGACAAGGAGGTGGCCCAGATTCATAGGAGCTATCAGCAGATTTACAGCAGCACTCCATTACTTCGGAGGTGCTATTTTGAGATATTATTTTTGTGTACATATTTGGGCACGGCGGGGTCCTGTCCCTTCCTTATGTCTAGCACCCTAGTAGATGCTCGTAGATACGTATGTGTGGGTAAGTTATGTCCCATGATGATGTCAGTGTACATTTTTGTATATCATTTTGGTAGCCGTACGTGCTTATGTATATCTATGTATAGCTTTAGGGAATATATATGTTCAAGCTGAATGTGATGAATAGTCTAATGAGTGGTGCTTGGTAGTCAGCTCCGGGTACCTGTCATGGCCCCCTGGTCGGGTCGTGACAAAAGTGGTATCAGAGCAGTTTCGTCCTCGGATGTGTCTACGAGCCGTGTCTAGCAGAGTCTCGTTTATGGGTGTGAAGCGCGCCACACTTATAAACAAGAAGCTGCGGGGCATTTAGGAAAAATGACCATTATTCTTCTTATTAGATCGTATGATAGAGTTATGTTATTAGATTTTCCCCTCCCTAATTGTGCGTTATGATTTCAGCTATGCCGGTAAAGAGAAAAGCTACAGCCGCCCAGAAGGGCGAGGCTACGACAAAAAGATGGATAGAAAGGGAGCCGTCAACTAATGTAGAAGAGGGTGAATCACATAATGAGGCTCCATATAATACCTCTCACACTCCGCCTATTATAGAAGAGCAAGAGGGGGCTTCAGTCCCAGCTCCTATGCCCCCAGTTCCTCCACCGGCTGCTTCAGGTCAACAAATGACCGATCAGCTACTGACACAGTTACTTGCCACTCAGGCACAGTGTTAGAGTACAGGTTCAGGTGATAGGGTGACTAGTACTCGAGGCCAGGATTTTATGAGTTTAAACCCTCCAGAGTTTTTCGGGTCAAAGCCGGATGAAGACCCGTAAGGTTTTATTGATGAGATTTTGAGAACATTGAAAATTATCCATGCCTCCGAAACTGAATCTGTGGAGTTGGTATCTTATAGACTCTGGGATGTGGTGGTCCTTTGGTATAATAATTGAATATCCTCAAGGAAGGAAAATGCACCTCCTCTAGTTTGGCAAGAATTTGTAGATGCCTTCTTTCGTCACTATTTGCCACCCGAGGTTCGTCGCGCCAGAGCTAATAGGTTCCTGAGTTTAAAAAATGGTATTATGAGTGCTCGGGAGTATAGCCTTCACTTTAACTCGTTGGCTAGATATGCTCCGACTATGGTGGCTGACATGGGAGATAGAGTGCACAGGTTTGTGAGTGGCCTAGGGCCACATTTGTTTAAAGACTGCTTGATAGCTTCGTTGCAAGAGGGGATGGATATTTCCCGTATTCCGGCCCTTGCCCAGAACTTAGAAGAGCAGCAACATCCAAAAAGGGGTGAGCGGGATATCGATATAGGGCAGAGTAAAAAGGGCCAGATCTGTGGGTGCCGGTAGCGACTATAGAGATGGATCAAGGCAGACACATTTTAGATATCCAGGACAGTCAGCAGCTAGTGCACCTCCTTGGTTTGCAGGCAGGAAATTTGATCGCTCCATTCATTCAAGACAGGGTCAGAGTTCGAGAGTCTTAGGTTCTCAGATTGGAGGTGATCCTAGCCAGCGGAGGCCACCAGTACCGCGATGTAGAAAGTGCGGTAGATTACATTCTGGACAGTGTCGCCGAGGTTCAGATGCTTGCTATACCTGTGGCCAAGATGGGCATATGATGCGAGATTGCCCGTCGATGAGTGATAAAGTTGGGGTTCAACCCACAGAGGATCAGCCGCTGGTTTTTCTTCGGTGCGCCCGATAGGGCAGACTCCCCATATTCCATTAGGATGAGGTAGAGGCAGAGGGGGAGCATCCAGTTCAGGTGGCACTCAGCCCCGTATTTATGCTCTAGCAGGGCGTCAGGATCTTGAGTCCTCCCAGGATGTGGTTACAGGTATATTATCCATATTTTCTCATGACGTTTATGCATTGATAGATCTGGGTTCTACGTTGTCCTATATTACTCCCTATATTGCTGATTGTATTGGGGTGAAACCTGAGCCAATTAAGCTTTTCGAGGTATCTACTCTGGTTGGTCATCCCGTAATAGCTAAACAAGTATACAGGAATTGTGTAATTGTGGTATGTGATCGTCAGACTAAAGTTGATACTAAAGTTGATCTAGTTGAGCTGGAAATGTTAGATTTTGATGTGATTATGGGTATGGATTGGTTGGCCTCATGTTATGCCAATGTCGATTGCCGAATAAAGTTGTTCGATTCCAATTTCTGGGAGAACCCGTGCTGAATGGAAAGGTAATACAGCGTCTCCTAGAGGTAGGTTTATTTCCTACCTTAAGGCAAGGAAGATGATAGCTAAAGGCTATATTTATCACCTAGTCCGACTTCGTGACACCGAAGCAAAGCCAGCGACTTTTCGATCTGTTTCGGTAGTGAATGAATTTCCGAATGTATTTCCAGATGAACTTCCAGACCTTCCTCCAAAAAGAGAAATTGATTTCGCTATTAATGTATTACCGGATACCAAACCAATTTCCATTCATCCTTACCGGATGGCTCCGGCAGAATTGAAAGAGCTAAAGGTGCAATTGAAAGATTTGCTTGAGAAAGGATTCATTAGGCCCAGTTCATCACCGTGGGGAGCACCTGTCCTATTTGGGGAAAGAAAGATGGTTCTTTACGAATGTGTATTGATTATAGGCTGCTGAATAAGGTGACATTAAATAATAAATATCCGCTACCAAGAATTGATGACTTGTTTGACCAATTACAGGGTGCCAAGTGGTTTTCCAAAATAGATATGAGGTCATGTTATCATCAAGTGAGAGTTAGAGAAGAAGATATTCCTAAAACAATTTTCAGAATGAGATATGACCACTATGAATTTCGGGTAATGTTATTTGGGTTGACTAATGCTCCGGCGGTGTTTATGAATTTGATGAATAATGTATTCAGGCATCTCTTAGATCTGTTTGTGATTGTGTTCATTGATGATATTATTGTATACTCTCGGACAGAATCAGAACATGCAGACCATTTGCGTATTGTCCTTGGAATTCTTCGGACTCGAGAGTTGTAAGCAAATTTTTTGAAATGTGAATTTTGGTTAAATTCTGTGACTTTTCTGGGTCATATTATTTCAGCTGATGGCATTCGAGTAGATATCCAAAAGATTGAGGCTGTGAAGACTTGGCCAAGGCCTACAACGCCTACAGAAGTCCGTAGTTTTCTAAGATTGGCAGGTTACTATAGAAGATTTGTGGAAGGGTTTTCCTCTATTTCAGTACCATTGTCAAAGCTAACTCAGAAGTCAGCAGGATTCCAATGGACTGATGCTTGTGAAAGTAGTTTCCAAGAATTGAAGGACAGATTAACTTCAGCCCCAGTTCTGACATTCCCAGAAGGGCCAAATGGTTATGTTGTATATTGTGATGCCTCTGGTGTTGGGTTAGGATGTGTGTTGATGCAACACGGTAAAGTCATTGCCTATGCTTCATGGCAGTTACGGAAACATGAGAAGAACTATCCGACCCATGACCTTGAATTAGCTGCGGTTATTCATGCATTGAAGATGCGGAGACACTATTTGTACGACGTACATGTTGCTATCTATACAGATCACAAGAGTCTCCAATATATTGTCAAACAGAAGGAGTTGAATCTTTGATAGAGACAGTGGTTGGAAATATTGAAAGATTAGGATGTGAGTATTTTATACCACCCCGGAAAAGTGAATGTAGTGGCTGACGCACTTAGCCGCAAATCAATGGGTAGTCTATATGAGGCCCCTCCGAAGAAGAAAGAATATATTCGTGAGCTCCACCAGCTAGCCAGCCTTGGAGTTCGTCTAATTGATTCAGGAAGTGCAGGAATTAATATTAATAATCCAACTGTTTCATCCTTGGATGTGGAGGTGAAAGAGCGTCAATATGAAGATCCTCAGTTGAGCCACTATAGAGATACATTTCATGAGAAAGAGAAGTCTCCATTTGAAATTTCTATAGATGGAGTTCTTAGATACCGAGACAGGCTATGTGTCCCAGATGTTGCGGAATTATGTCGTCGAATTCTGGAAGAAGCTCATTATTCTCGGTATTCTATTCATCCAGGAGCGATAAAGATGTACCACGATCTCAAGCTAATGTATTGGTGGGATGGAATGAAGAAAGACATAGAAGAATTTGTAGCTCAATGTCCAAATTGCCAACAAGTGAAAATTGAGCATCAAAAGCCAGGAGGTTTGTTGCAAGCCATGGAAATTCCAACCTCGAAATAGGAAGCGATCAACATGGATTTTATCATGGGATTACCTCGCTCCTGAAGCAAGTATGACTCTATATGGGTGATCGTGGACAGACTCACGAAAGCAACCCATTTTCTTCCAGTCAGAATTACATATTCAGTAGGAGATTATGCAAGATTATATCTTAAGGAGATAGTGCGACTCCATGGTGTCCCGATGTCTATTATCACGGATAGAGGAGGAAAATTTACAGATAATTCTGGAAGTCTTTCCAAGAAGGTTTAGGTACTCAGGTAAGTCTTAGCACCGCATTTCATCCACAAACTGATGGGCAAGCCGAACACACTATTTAGACCTTAGAAGATATGTTACGGGCATGTGTGCTAGATTTTAGTAGTAGTAGGATGATCATTTACCTCTCATTGAGTTTGCTTACAACAATAGCTATCATTCCAGTATTCAAATGGGCCCGTATGAAGCTCTATATGAAAGAAAGTGCATATCGCCAATTGGACGTTTGAAGTCGTGGAGGCACAATTAATAGGTATAGAATTGATTCAACAAGCGGTGGAAAAGGTCAAGGTTATCCGAGATCGATTAGAGACAACCCAAAGTCCTCAGAAATCTTATGCCGACAACCGTCGACGAGACTTAGAATTCTAAGTTGACGATTAGGTATTCTTAAAGGTATCACTGATGAAGGGCGTGATGAGATTTGGTAAGAAAGGGAAGTTGAGTCCTCGATACATCGGACCTTATAAGATTGTCCACAAGGTGAGTCAAGTAGCTTATGAATTGGACTTACCTCCATAACTTGAATTAGTCCATCCGGTTTCCATGTCTCAATGCTCCGTAAGTGTGTCGGAGATCCTACTAGGATCGTGCCGGTAGATGATGTTCAAGTGACGGAAAAGTTGGCTTACGAAGAAGTACCCATTGCCATGCTAGATAGGCAAGTACGGAAACTTTGAAACAAAGAAGTAGCTTCAGTGAAAATCTTGTGGCGAAACAATAACTGAGAAGAAATGACTTGGGAAGCGGAAGGAAATATGAAGTCCAAATACCCACACTTGTTTCCACCCTCGGAAGAGATCCAAGATGAGACATTGACATTATGAGGTATGTATAATTCTTTTTATGCTTTTGGTTGTGTGTAGCCATAATTTCTTGCTATTATCTTGTAGCCCTACGAGGAACTGTTATTGTGGCCTGTTGTGACAAGATGGTAGCACCATATTACAGGGGAAACTCTGGCAAATTTTCGTAGAATTCCCGAGAACTTAACATTCGAGGACGAATGTTTTTAACGAGAGGAAGAATGTTACACCTCGAAAAATTTCATGTCATTACACAGTGAATAGATTAACACAGGGAAAGAAGTATAGGATTTTTTTACAAGTAAGAAGTAGTACTTAATGGTTTCCATTAAGATTCCAAAGGCGTTTGAGGCAAGAGAAGCAAGTTCGTTAGGGAAGGTGAAGTATACGTTGTGTTCGGAAAGGATTTAAAAAGTATCGAGTTAATGTTGACTTAATGATGTCTTAAAAGAAGAGTTATAACACCCCTTAGATTATTAATGAAGTGTTAAACAAGTATTAAGAAGGTTCCATAAGGATTGGAGGCGAAACGAGTCGACGAGGACAAGTTTCGAAAAACTGTGAATTGTACGGTTCACTATACGGACCGTATAAAAGATACGGCCCGTATATATGACCGTATAACCTGCCCAGAATTTGGGTCTTCACAGGATCCAATGTACAGTCACACATACGGCCAATATAAATTATACGGACCGTATGTGTGTCCGTATAACTTGGTCGGGACAGATTTTTAAGTTGATATAAGGGACCCCAAGTTCATTTATTTCATTTCATTTTGTCTCCACACCTCAAGAAGCCTCTAGAATTCTCTCCACAATTCATCTACAAGAATCCAAGAGAAATTAAGGATCAACTTCATCAAACCAAGAGAATCAAGCGCAAGAAGCTCTATAGGGTTGCTTGGAGTTAAGAAAACTTTGTGGATTGAAGCTAGGGTTTTTCTTTAAGTGAAGTATTTTGATCCAAAGGCTTTTCCTACACTATCAAAGGTAAGTTTTATGATCAATTCATGTTATTTAAAGTATTGAGGGGTTGAAAGACTTGGACTATGGAAGGAAATAGAAAATGGGTTACAAATATAAGAATAGTGGCATTTTTGAGTAGTAGCTTAATATGAATCATGATTCTTTATATGTTACGAGTATAGTTATTTTGTAAATGATATTAAGAATGCGGGAGAAACGTTATAGGTGGAAGAATGCAATGTAGTATTATGACCATGGTTATGGATCCCTTGAAATGGAAGTAGAAGAATTGAATAATGTATGGTTGATGAAGATTATTGAGTATGATATTATGGATATTGTTATTGACATTTAGGAGTTGATATATGATATGGAGAAAGTTGTATAAACAAAGGAGATGTTGCCCAATTTTCTCTAGCTTTAGTTCAAGCATGCTTAAGTTGTCGATTATCTAATGTTAGTACGAACTCTCTTGAAGGTAGAGACGTGAATATTGGAGGGGAACGTTCACGGGATAAGGTAGCTAAACGAAAAGGTATGTAAGGCAAGTCCCTTCTTTATAAGGCATGACTGCTATGGCATGAATCCTCCTATTTTTCCATGACTTTCCTACATTCCGGAACTTATGAGCCTACGATTATGAAGAGCTTCACACGAGATAAAGAAAAGGGATATGTTACGAGTATGATAATGATGATGATGAGTCTAAGTATGATATTATGGATATTGTTATTGATGTTTGGGAGTTGATATATGATATGGAGAAAGTTGTATAAACAAAGGAGATGCTTCCCAATTTTCTCTGGCTTTAGTTCAAGCATGCTTAAGTTGTCGATTATCTAATGCTAGTATGAACTCTCTTGAAGGTAGAGACGTGAATATTGGAGGGGAACATTCTAGGGATAAGGTAGCTAAACGAAAAGGTATGTAAGGCCAGTCCCTTCTTTCTAAGGCATGAATCCTCCTATTATTCCATGACTTTCCTACATTCCGTACATTATGAACCTACGATTATGAAGAACTTCACATGAGATAAAGAAAAGAGATATGTTACGAGTATGATAATGATGATGATGAGTCTAAGTCTAAAGCCCATCATATGATGTTTCTACAAAGCTAATGATCCTAATTATGCTTCTTTGATGTTGTTCATTGTGTTACACTCACCTTATAATGCTAGTTCCTTCAAGGTGAGGCAGAATGCTTATGAATACTCCATAATGGAATTGGGGGTTCACGACCTTACGTCACCCCGATAGAGTTACAGTTGTATTTGAGTTTTTATGCATGATTCATGATAGGTATATGATGATGATATATCACCGTGCCTATATGGCTGGGCAGACACCGCTAAGGCGGGCAACGTATACACCATGTCCAGATGGCATGGGCAGACACCCCTAGTGGGCGGCATGAGAGGTTTACACTGGACGCGGGAGGCCTGGACGCGGGCTGATGATGATCACACCGTACCTATATGGTTGGGCAGCTTATATATATATATGCATACATGATATGATGATGTTTATGAAGTAAGTTAGCATGCATTATTCAGTCTTAAGTGACAGTCAGTTATAAGTTGTTCCCTACTTGATGTCCCCTTATTTCATCGATGTATTATTGTTGTTTATGCCTTACATACTCAATACAATATTCATACTGACGTCCTTTCTTTTTGGACGTTGTGTTCATGCCCACAGGTAGACAGGGAGGTGGCCCAGATTCATAGGAGCTATCAGCAGATTTACAGGAGCACTTCATTACTCCGGAGGTGCTATTTTGAGATATTATTTTTGTGTACATATTTGGGCACGACGGGGTCCTATCCCGTCCTTATGTCTAGTACTCTAGTAGAGTCTCGTAGATACGTATGTGTGGGTAAGTTGTGTCCCATGATGATGTCAGCATACATTTTTGTATATCATTTTTGTAGCCGTATAGGCTTATGTATATCTATGTATAGCTTTGGGAAATATATATGTTCAAGCTGAGTATGATGAATAGTCTAATGAGTGGTGCTCGGTAGTCAGCTCCGGATACACGTCATGGCCCCCTAGTCGGGTCGTGACACGTACGTTAAGAGTTCGCTTCCTAATAGTTTGTTCTGATTTCAGCGATGCCCCGCAAGAAAGCTACTGCCATCCAGAACGGCAAGGGAGTGGCTGGTGAGGCCACCAGCTGTACTCAGCGGCCTACCAGGGCTCGGGGTAAGTCCCAGAGTGATAGCCTATCTCAGAATTCACATACACCGCCTCCAGCACCTGCCCCAATGCCTCCAGTTCCTCAGCCCGATGTACCGGTCCAGGACATGCGGGATTCTATACAAATATTGACCAGATTGGTAGCCGCTCAGGCCCAGCGTCAGGGAGTTGGTGTTGATCAGGCAGACCGAGCGGGCAGTGCGAGGGTTAAGACTTTTCTTGGGTTAGACCCTCTAGAGTTTTCTGTGTTGAATCAAAATATGGATCCTTATGATTTTATTGATAGTATGCAGCGGACTTTGAGGTTTATGCATGCCGATGAGGTCAAGTCAGTGGAGCTGGCATCTTATAGGCTCCGCGATATTGTAGTACAGTGGTATCAGGCATGAGAGCTGTCTAGGGGGGAGAATGCTCTTCTAGCCATTTGGCGAGAGTTTTCAGATGCTTTTATTCGTCATGATTTACCACCAGAAGTCCGATGGGCCCAAGCAGATAGATTCTTGCATATTGAGCAGGACAGTATGATTGTTCAGGAGTATTGTGTACACTTTGACTCCTTGGCTCGATATGCTCTAGCCATGGTGGATGAGATGGAGGACAGAGTTCATCGCTTCGTGGTGGGTCTAGGGCCACATTTGATAGATAAGTGTACGACAGCTGCATTACAGTCGGGCATGGATATTTCCCGCATATGCGCAGAATTTAGAGGATCGTAAGGGCCAACGGAGGATAGAGCGTGACCGGGGCCATGGTAAGAGGGCCAGATCCTTAGATATTGCTAGTGAGTTCTGGGGAGGACAGAGACAGCAGCATTCCCGGTATTCTTTTCATTCAGCAGGGAGTGCACCTCAGCGGTTTTAGGCCCTAGATTTGATCGATTTTCTTATTCAGGAGTGGGCCAGAGTTCTAGAGCATCAGGTTTTTAGCATTGACCAGAGTCAGGCCAGATGAGACCACTTGGACCGCGGTGTGCCCAGTGTGGAAGATTACATTCCGGACAGTGTCGATTTGGGTCGAATGCTTGTTATGCTTGTGGCCATCCAGGTCATGTAATGAGGGAATGTCCGTCGAAGAGTGGTGTAGGCATTGTCCAGCCTACAGGGTCCGTAGTGGGTTCTTCTTCGTCAGTACGCCCTTCAGGGCAAGTTCCTCAGACATCAGCGGGATGTGGTAGAGGAAGGAGTGGAGCATTTAGCTTGAGTGGGCCTCAGCACCGTGTTTATGCATTAGCCGGTAGATAGGATCGCGAGTCGTCTCTGATGTGGTTACAAGTATATTATTAGTTTCTTCCCATGATGTATACACACTGATTGATCCGGGTTCCACCTTATCATATGTTACCCCATTTGTTGCTGGCAAGTTTGGGATAAAGCCTGACTTGATTGAGCCATTTGAGGTGTCTACACCAATTGGTGATCCAGTTATCGCTAGGCGAGTATATTGAGGTTGTGTAGGGATAATTTGTAACCATCATACCCTAGCATACTTGATCGAGTTAGACATGATTGATTTCGATATTATTATGGGCATGGATTAGTTGGCTTCTTGTTATGCTAATGTTGACTGTAGAACAAAGATAGTTCGATTCTAGTTTCCCGACGAGCCAGTTCTAGATTGGAAGGGAAGTGCTGTTTCACCACGGGGTAGGTTTATTTCCTACCTTAAGGCAAGAAAGATGATCAGAAAAGGGTATATTTATCACCTAGTTTGAGTTCAAGATGTGCAAGCAGATTCACCGACCCTTCAATCAGTCCCTATAGTTAATGAGTTCCCAGAGGTATTTCTAGATGAGCTTCCAGGCATTCCACCGAAACGGGAGATTGATTTTACTATTGATCTATTTCCGGATACTCAACCAATATCTATCCCTCCTTATAGAATGGCACCTGCGGAGTTGACGGAATTGAAGGAGCAGTTGAAAGATCTTCTTGAGAAGGGATTTATGTTACACCTTGGAAAGTTTCTCGTTGGTACGCAAGTAAACAAACTAGTGATGTGTGCGAGAAGTGCGAGTGTATAATGTTTCATGATCAATGTGCGTATATGGACGAGAATGATTAGAATGAAAAGTCGAGAGATGTGAAGAGTTGAAAGTTGGCAAAACTGCCCAGTGGTCGTAAAGTGCAAAATACGGACCGTAAAATGGAATACGGTCCGTAAACTGGCAGTCGTAAATTGCCATGCAAGGTTTCAACTTTCTGCCCAGCTGAGAAGTGGTAAAATACGACCTGGTGGACGGACCGTAAAGTGATTTACGACCCGTAAACCATGGTCGTAAATCACTATGCATGCAGCCAAAGTTTCTGGTTCTGCTTAAGGTTAAAGACGACCACGAGGGATGGTCCGTAAACTGGAATACGGATCGTAAGCCTCCATGGACGACCACTGTACCCCTCAGCACAGAATTTCAATTCATTAAATATGAGGACCAAGACTTGTTTTGTTTCATTTCTACATTACACCACTTCTCTCTAGAATCTTCTCTCTTCATTTATTTCATAAGTTTTCAAGGATTATAAGTCACCAACAACATAACAAGTGAAGCAAGTGTAAGCAAGCCATTAAATACCATTCAAGTCAAGAAATGCAAATGGAGAAAAACTAGGGTTTTACTCAAAGTGGAGTATTATTAACCAAAGCTTGTTCCTACAACTTCTAAGGTAAGATTCATGATTTTTACATGATGTTTAAGGTATTGAAGAGTTGAAATACATGGATTGTAGAAAATATGGTCAAGTAGGTCATGAATGATGAATAGTGGCATTTTGAGGAATAGTTTGAATTGAATCATGAATGTTGTTGTGTTGTGATATGAATGCATTATAAATGGTATTAAGATCATGAACTAGACACTTTAGACGAATGGACGAAGTTGGATGTTATGACCATGAATATGGGTGAATTAGAGGCAAATTAAGGAATCTAAATAATGTGGATAACGTGAATGACTAATGGCCATTGTTATGATATTAATGAAGGTATATACGCTAGCATTGGAAGGAAGCATGCAAGTGTAGAATAGTCCGACGAAAAGGTATGTAAGGCTAACCCTTCTTTCATAAGGCATGGTTCCTTGGCCAAACTTTTAAATCCTCTATATGAGTATGTTGTATTCAAGTGATTGACACTCCGAGCTCATAATCTCACGACCCTTGATACGTGCTACGAATGTACTATGCACCCCATTGACGAGTAAGCATAATATAGAGATGTAGCGAAAACAATGATGATAGTGATGACGATGATAATAGTAATGATGCTAAAGGTGCCTACGGGCTATTATATTCACATGTGCCTATGAAGGGCACGCCGAGCTTATAATGCCGGGTAGAATAGATGTATATGGATGTATATATATATATGTATGTATATGATTACGTAACGCGCGCACACATCTGCAGATGGTACGGATAACCCTGAAGCCTTGGTAGGGCCAGGTAGAAATAACATTGAGCCTTGGTTGGCCAAGTATGTATGGAACACCGAACCTTATGGTTGGGTACGCTATGTATGTATATAAGTGTATGGCTATGTATATAATATGAATATGAATGTGAAAAGACTATGTATATGAATGCGAATAGGGGCATGTATACGAATACGAGCACTATTATGAAATACGCATGAGAAATGGAGAGTCCCTATGAAAGGCGGGTAAGTGCCATGATGATGATATTATTGTCTTCCCTCCTATGCCACTTCATATATTGTCTATGATGCTTCTATATTGATGTTGATCATGTTTTACATACTCAGTACATTCTTCGTACTGACGTCCTTTTGTTTGTGGACGCTGTGTCATGCCCGCAGGTGCACAGGGAGACAGACTTGATCCATAGCTGCTTATTCAGAGATTACATAGCGGAGCTCCATTTCCTTCGGAGCCATAGCTTTTGGGTACTTATTCTTTTGTGTATATAATTATGGGCATAGCGGGGTCCTGTCCCGCTCATGTGATGTGTTATACTCTTCCTAGAGGCTCGTAGTCATGTGTATATGGTTATACATGTCCGGTCTTATCGGCCTATGTTTTGTGTATCATTTTGTCAGCCACGTTGGCCCATGTACATTGATGTGGCATAGATGCCTATGGTGATATAAATGTACTGTTGTCCAATTGGGACTCATTGACGAATGAATGGAAATGTATGTATGATTATGTGGCTCACCTAGATGTAAGTATAAGAGTAAGCTAAGAGGGTGCTCGTCGCGGCCCCGAGTCGGGTCGTGACAATTTATTAGGCCCAACACATCTTCGTAGGGAGCGCCGGTATCATTTGTAAGGAAGAAGGATGGCTCTTTGCGAATGTGTATTGATTATCGGTAATTGAATAAAGTGACTGTAAAGAATAAGTATCCGCTTTCGAGAATTGATGATTTATTTGACCAGTTGCAAGGCGCCAAATATTTCTCGACGATAGATTTGAGATCGAGATATCATCAGGTTAGGGTGAAGGAGGAAGGTATTTCGAAGACGACATTCAGGACTAGATATGGACACTATGAGTTTCGTGTTATGTCATTCGGTTTAACTAATGCTCAAGCTGTATTCATGGACTTGATGAATCGTGTATTCAGACATTTCCTGAATTTGTTCGTGATTGTGTTTATAGATGATATTCTGGTCTATTCGCCATTAGAGGCTGAGCATGCAGATCATCCACTTGCAGTGCTTGGAGTTCTTCGAGATAGAGAATTATAGCTTAAGTTTTCCAAGTGTAAGTTCTGGTTGAACTCTGTGGCTTTTCTTGGTCACATTATTTCAGATGAAGGCATTAGAGTGGATACTCAAAAGATTGAAGCTGTGAAGAATTGGCCAAGGCCTACGACACCAACGGAGATACGTAGTTTCTTGGGCCTAGCAGGATATCATAGAAGTTTTGTGGAGGGATTTTCTTCTCTTTTAGCCTTATTGACCAAGTTGACTCAGAAATCAGCTAAATCCCAGTGGACAGATGCTTGTGAGCGGAGTTTTCAGATGTTGAAGGACAAGTTGACCTCAGCACCCGTCATAACTCTTCCAGAGGGAATAGATGGCTATGTGATATATTGTGATGCTTCAGGTATTGGTTTGGGCTGTGTATTAATGTAGCATTGCAAGGCTGTTACTTATGCTGCTAGAAAATTGAAGCAGGATGAGAAGAACTATCCAACTGATGCTTTAGAGTTAGCCGCAGTGATCCATGCTTTGAAAATGTGAAGGCACTACCTACACGGTGTCGATGTTGATATCTATACCGATCACAAGAGCTTCTAGTATATCTTTAAGCAGAAGGACTTAAATTTACATCAAAGGCGATGGCTAGAGGTGCTGAAGGATTACGACGTGGATATTCTGTACCATCCTGGAAAAACTAATATAGTAGCTAATGCTCTTAGTCATAAATCCATGGGTAGTTTGTCACATGTGCAGCCGGAGAAAAAAGAGATAGCCCGCGAAGTTCGCCAACTATCCAGCCTTGGAGTTCGGCTGTTAGATTTAGGTGACGCAGGAATTATGATCCAGGATACAGCGATGTCATCTTTGGTAGACAAAATAAAGGAACGTCACTATGAAGATCCTGTTCTTGTCCATTACTGAGATACGGTACCTCAGAAAGAAAAGACACCCTTTGTAATTACAAGGGATGGAGTACTCAGGTATCGAGGTAGATTATGTGTTCCTAATGTTGCAGGACATCGTCCGCAGGCCATGGGAGAAGCTCATTATTCTCGGTATTCCATTCACTCGGGCACAACAAAGATGTATCTGTCACGACCCGACTAGGGGGCCATGACGGGTACCCGGAGCTGACTACCGAGAACCACTCATAATGCTAATCATCACACCTAACCTGAACACATATACTCTCCAAGGCAATACATAAATATACACAAGCCCTCACGACTGCAAAAAGGATATACAAGAATATACACTGATGTATCCATGAGACAACTATTACCCACGCATCTGTATCTACGAGCCTCTACTAGAGTACTGAGACATAAGGACGGGACAAGACCCCGTCGTGCCCAAATATATACACAAAATAATATATCAAAATGGCACCTCCGGAATAGTGGAGTGCTCCTGTAAATCTGCTGAGTAGCTCTTAGGAATCTGGGTCACCTCCCTGTTTACCTTTGGGCATGAATACAACGTCCAAAAAGAAAGGACGTCAGTACGAATAAGGTACTAAGTATGTAAGAGATGAACAATAATAACATATCGAAGAGATAAGGAACATCAAGTAACGAAACAACCTGTAACTGAATGTCACTTAAGACAGAATAATGCATGCTAACTTACATCATAAACAATATCATATCAAGTATGCATATATAAGCTGCCCGGCCATATAGGTATGGTGTGATCATCATTAGCCTACGTCCAGGCCTTCCGCATCAGGGGTAACCATCTCATGTCGCCCACTAGTGGTGTCTGCCCATGCCATCTAGACATGGTGGATATGCCGCCCGCCTTAGCGGTGTCTGCCGGGCCATATAGGCATGGTGTAATCTCATCATCATATACTTATCATAAAGCATGCAATAGAACTCAAGTACAAACTATAACTCTATCGGGGTGACGTAAGGTCCAGAACCCCCAATTCTATTGTCACGACCTAACCTCGTAGGCTATGACTAGTGCCCGAGATGGACACTCGTACACACCTATTAACCAGAATCAACATGCAGATAACTTGTACAGATACAAAGGTCAGACGTCGTCTCAAACTGCTGCATATAAACATATATATCGCACGGAAGCCGGCAAGGATCATGAAATAAATGCATAATGAAAGCTTTTCAAACACATTCTTTATGTCTTTCTCAAATGAAGTAAAATCTGTGATCATATGGAATTTGTAACATAACGCAAAATGGTACATCGGCTTGCAGAGCCGCTTACAAGACTGACGACCCACATACGTGACTCTGTCTACAAAGTCTCTAACATCAGTAAAGATACCATAACCTGAATACTCTGACTCGGCAACACTCCAGAAGGAAATGGAGCTCGCCAATCCAGCTGGTACATCTCCTAGCAATATCCTCTACTCATCTGTGTACACCTGCGTGGCATGAAACCTAGCCCCCGAAGAAAGGGGCTTTTGTCACGACCCGGCTAGGGGGCCGCGACGAGCACCCGGTGCTACCCCACCCGGGCACCCCTTATCGTACATGACATAACATCTAAGCGAACCGTAAATCAAATCAAGCATTTTGGTCATTAATCATGTTAGTCCCATTGGACGACTTTCATCATTTAACATATCATTGGCATTTATGCCACGTCAAATGTACAAGGCCGACGAGGCCAACAAAAGATATACCAAACATAGGCCGATATGGCCAAACATCTCTACCCATATGCACATGACTACGAGCCTTTAAGAGTATGACATATCATATGAGCGGGACAGGACCCCGCTATGCCCATAATTATATACACAAAAGAATGAGTACCCAAAAGCTCTGGCTCCGAAGAAATGGAGCTCTGCTATGCAATCTCTGAATAAGCAGCTATGGATCAAGTCTGTCTCCCGGTGCACCTGCGGGCATGATGCAGCGTCCACAAACAAAAGGACGTCAGTACGAAGAATGTACTGAGTATGTAAAACGTGATCAACATCGATATAGAGGCATAATAAGCAACATATGAAATAGCAAAGGAAGGGAGACATTATTATCGTCATCATGGTACATACTTTCTTTTCCATAGGGACTCCTCATTTCTAATACGTATCATGTGTACATAGTCTTATCACATTCATATTCATATTGTATACATAGTCATATCATATACATAGTATTTACATATCATACCCGACCTCGTAGGATCGGTGTTTCATACATACTTGGCCAACCAACGCTCTAGTTCATACATACCTGGCCCTACCAAGGCATCAGGGTCATCCGTACCATCTGCAGAGGTGTGCGCGCGTTTCGTAATCGTATACATACTTTATACATAGGCATATACATATATTCTTACCCGACATCATAAGCTCGGGGTCTTATCATAGCCCTTCATAGGCACACATATACATATATAATAGCTCGTAAGCATCTCTAATCTCATTTTACTCTCATCATCATTACTATCCTCATCATTATCGTTACATCTACATTATAGACTTACTCGTCATACGAGGAACATAGTATAATCATAGTACATATCAAGGGTCGTGAGCTTATGAGCTCGGAATGTCAACCATGTGAAGACAACATACTCATATAGAGGGATTAGGAATTTGGCCAAGAACCATGCCTTAGGAAAGAAGGGTTAGCCTCACATACCTCTTCGTCGAACTATTCTACACTTGCACATACTCCTTCGATGCTCATGTTTCTACCTTCATTTAATATTATAACAATAGCCATTAGTCATTCACATTATCCACATTCTTCATTTTTGTTTACCCTCCATTGACCATTTTAGGATATACTTCTACCATCCAAGTATTTCAACTCCCCAATATGTTAACCAACATATAAATATCATGAATCTTACCCTAGATGATGTAGGAACAAGCTTTGGTTGATAATACTTCACTTTGTGCAAAAACCTAGTTTTTCTCCATTTGCATTTCTTGACTTGAATGGTATTTAATGGCTTGATTCACTTATTTATGTTGTTGGAGACTTATAATCCTTGAAAACTTATGAAATAAATGTAGAGAGATGATTCTAGAGAGAAGTGGTGTAATGTAGAAATGAAATAAATCAAGTCTTGCTCCTCATATTTAATGAATTGAAAATGTCACGACCCAACTAGGGCCGCGACGGGTACCCGATACTTGTACCGAGTAGCCCCTATCTCATATCGTATTCTTATTACTAAGTGGGCCGTATGAACTGCACCATATTTTTTTTTCTGTTCTACTTACCATTAACACTAGTAGCATAGTTATAAACATAGGCTAACAAACTCGGTTTGCACTTTATACAACAACGAGGACCATCAAAAGTACAAAACATCTAACTGTACATATCTGTCTACGAGCCTCTAAACATAGTACACATATACATAGGAAGGGCCGAGTACTGCCGTGCCCGAATATATACACAAAATAGTACCAAGGGACTGAGGCTCCGGGACAACTGGAGCGCTGCCACTTACTGCTGATAGAACTCCTAGGAATCAGGTCCGTCTACCTGCTGACCTGCGCAGCATGAAACGCAGCGTCCACAAGAAGGGACGTCAGTACAAATAGTGTACCGAGTATGTAAAGCATGGAAGATAATACAACAGAAACATAGAGTATGATTATCAATATCATAGGGTCATAGGACATATAATGAGACGAGAAAGTAACCTGTACATCGGAATAATTTTTTTGAGGTCGGATACCATGCATGCCTGTCCGTCTTTTGAAAACATTTCTTTTTCATATTCATAGAAAATAGAGCTTATTTCACATCGTATCATGTCATAGCATATCATAGTATATCATGCAATATCATAGCACCGAACAATGTCGGCTCGCCCACATAGCACCGAAATACATCGGCTCGCCCATATATCCCGCGTCCGGGCATCCCGCGTCCAGGATGATAAGCCAGCTGATCAGGTGGCAATGAAACATGTTTCCATTCCCATTCCCCATGTATCCTTTCCCCCACCCCATGTACACATTTATATCGCATATACATATGTCATATAAGTATGCAAGAGGGCCCAAAGAAAATCATATAACCAACGGATTGACGTAAGGTCGGTGACCTCCGATTACGTTATGGAACAATCGTGATCGCTTTGTCTCACCTTGAAGGAACGAGTATTTTAAGGCGAGACTACCAACGGAGAATAGTGTTAAAAGAAACATAGAATGAAATCATGGATGTCATAGAAATCAATTCATCTGCTTTGGAACCTTTAGAGGATGGTATCATACCTAAGGAATAGAATTAAAATCAAGAACTAGTTTGATACTTTCATATTCATATTCATATTGGGTCCTTAGCTTAAGACTCTTAGTCATAGAATCATTCTTGTCATACTTATCATAGACGTATTCTCTTCCTTAGCATCATCGTTATCATGGTCGTCATATACATATTTCCATTAGAATCGTGCAGTACTTATCGTTTGATAATCGGACCAAGGATCAAAAGTTTCCTTTGGATTCTCCTCCAAAATAAGTCAAACGGAGCAATAGGGAGTATCCGGGAACAATGGGCCCACCTCGGGTCAAATGAGGCGGCGTACCAAATTTACGTACATTATATTTCATGACGTCACTTGTGGGGGTCTTGAGGTAGTCGGGTCATATTTATGCAAGTTCTAGATGTTTAGGAAGGTTTTCCAACATTTTACACAATTTCTAGTTCAATTCTACTGAATGAAAAAGGGGAAACTTTAGGTGCGGATTCCGGGGAATGGAGTTGTCCCCGAGGCTCGTATCCAACCTAGTATGCCTAAGACATGCCATAGAAGGAAGGGTGAAGCCTTACATACCTCTTTTCGCTCCTTATGCTATCCCAAATTCAAGTTGCAAATCCGCCGAAATCTACAAATTGGTCACATTTACCAAACTTTGGTTAGAGCATTTAGAATTGGAATCTTAAGATGATACTTGGCTACCGAAATTTCGGCAGCACTTCCCCTGTAAATACTCCATCCCACCATGTTCAACTTGGCCAATTCCAATCAACAAAAATCCCGGGAATTCAACCCGGCCAAACTATCAACACAATTTCAACAACCACAATAACAATTTCCATATTCAATTCAAGATACATTATAGCAACTTAATCAATTTACTACTTCTTTCAAAACCTTCCAACTCCAATAAAAGCAATAACAACCTTATAATATATATTCCAACAACACCATA
This sequence comes from Lycium barbarum, assembly GCF_019175385.1. NCBI lineage: Eukaryota > Viridiplantae > Streptophyta > Magnoliopsida > Solanales > Solanaceae > Lycium > Lycium barbarum. The sequence continues at coordinate 53,298,370 of NC_083345.1, read as the reverse complement.
CTAATATCATTATCTTCCATACATGTAAGAACATAATATTCAATTTACATAAACTTCAACCACAAGTCTCCAACTACCATAATTTCTCCAAGATCATTAAGCTTTTTATTAGCAATATGGAATCCACAACACAACAACCAACATACTAAACAAAACTTGCCCACCATTCCTTCATAATTCACCAAATATACACGACTATACATGTGACATACAACTCACGGCCAACATCATGCACACATGGCTAAAACTTCACTAGAATCATCCAACTTCCATTATTAACATAGTATTCTTTATAACCACAACTATCCACTAAATAAAATAATTAAAACATGATTTCCACACACACACATATATCACACCTCACGGCCACAACATGGTTTTTCTCTTCCATGATTTTCATCCACTTTTACATGCTACAACACACAAAATCATCCATAACATATAAGAAAAGAGTTAGACCTTACCTTTTTCTCCACTTCTCCACTTGATTAAAATTGGCAACTTGTATGATTATGGGTTTTTCTTGTTCCAACAACCTCTTCAACTTGCTAAGAACCTTTTGATGAATTGTTTGGCTAGGAAGATTTTTTTTTTTTTTTTGATTTTTCTCCAAGGGGCCGAATGGTCCTTGGAGTTTTTCTCCTTCTTTTCTTTTGCTCTTGCTTCTTGAAACTTCTAGGAAGTTATGGAAAAATAAGATGACTTTGTCATCTTTTATTTGGTTCATTAAACTCCATGTGGGCTTAAGCCCACCAAGAAGTGGATGGCCAAACATGGCCCATTACCAAGCCCACCCTTTTTTTTTTGTTTTGCAATTCATGAAAAAATATTTTTCAAATTCCAAATTCCAAATTTACCCTTCATCCTCCTTATATTTCCACGAGTCATATTGCGAATTTTCCCTTTATACCCTTGACGTTTCTTAATATTCCCACTTCAAAATTTTCATAAACAACTTATGCACCCAACAAGGTCAAAATTATAGTCTTGCTCTTGACCTTTCGCCATTATCTCGAATTATCCAAATACGCAAGAATGTGGGATATAACATCCTCCTCCCCTTTAGAACATTCGTCCTCGAATGTTAAACTGGCCTCATATTGTTTTATAATACTTCGGGGAGGTCTCCTTCGTAGATATCTCACATGTCGCTTACATATCCATTTTAGGAACTTGGGTTGCCTTCTGCGATCCTTTGACAATTGTAATTCCTTCTTCGCAGAGTTTGTCGCGTCTATTCCCTTGATATATATATGTTCCCGTATATCACCATATTAGGGTTTTCTAGCCTTAACTAGCATGGGCTCGGCATCGGTCTTACCCTGTGACATCCGTACTTATCTCCTTCATCACGTCTTTCGGATTTCATTCGACTAGCATATTCCATGTATCGCGACACTATTTGTTAGGGTTCTATAGTCCCAGATAAGATGTCATATACATATATACATTCCCACCACTGTTTTACGTACAACCACTTCCAAGCACTAATCAAATCTTCTTTAGTCCTGAAGTTCTGTCATGCTTTCTCCCCTTCTGCTAGTTTAGTCTGTATTGACTTACATGACTTCTATAGGGTTTCTACTCACTTCACGCACTCTAATTCACTTTAGGCCACCTAATTTCACATTCGTCTCTTGTTCCCACATTTATGAAAATTTCAGCATATTTCCCAGGGGGTCACCCATCCTCCCGTCTTAGCACGCTTAACCTCGAAACTTTAATGCATTTCGCTTTCTTAGTGTTAGTATTTTCGCCTCCACTCCCCCGCACTACCTATATCACATAATATGGGACAAGTTGGGGTCTTAGCAGTTTTCAAAACGCCCGCGTAACACGTCTTTTCTTTTAATTACAATTCTAACCACCGCAATCCCCAATATTCATCCTTTTACCTATGTATATGGCTACTTTTTTCCTAGATTTCCCGAATTCCTAATACGTTCAGTAGTACAAGGAACAGTGCATGATAAAGTAAAATCCAGTTCAATTTAACACCCACACATCGTAGAAAATGCCGAAAGTGTACCTGTGGCCGCATCTGCGGAAGGTTCAGGATCCCGTCGTCCTGCCAATGCGTATATACGGTGCGGAGGGCCGGCTGAACTGGATGCCCCTCCTCTGCCTCGACCACGACCTGTTGGAGCCTGGGAGGCCTGTCCCGGAGGGCGCACAGACGGTGATGAACCCACTGCTGACCCGGCGGGTTGGGCTCTACTTCCCTCATTCCTTAGCGGACAATCTCGCATCAAATGGTCGGTCCGTCCGCAGGCATAACATGCACCTGTATCCCGGTAACACTGTCCAGAGTGTGGCCTGCCACACCGAGCACACCGTGGTGGGGGTTGCCCTGTCCTGCTGGAATCAGCTCTATACTAGGACCCCGAAGCTCTAGTACCCTGATCTGGTCCCGAATAAGTAGAGCGACCAAATCCCCCATCCGCAAATCGGGGTGGCGCACTGGCCACTGATTGGTCTGAATACCTAGATTGCCCCTGTGCCTGCCCCCCTCTGTACTCGCTTCTAGTCCCGGAAAATCTGCCCCTTTTTCTGGAACCCCTATCTGGATAACGCTCCCCTCTCTGTAACTGATACTGTTCCTCCAGGTTTTGGGCGTGGGCCTGGATATGAGTAATAGTCATCCCATCCTGGAGTGAAGCCGTCAAGCACTCCTTAACTAAATGTGGCCCCAGCCCACTCACAAACCGGTGCACGTGATCTCCCATATTAGCTATCATGGCCGGGGCATACCTGGCTAACGAGTTGAAAAGAAGACTGTATTCTCGGATGCTCATATTTCCCTGTCTAAGGTTCAAGAACATATCGGCTCGAGCCCGTCGAACCTCCGGTGGTAGAAAATGTCGCAGAAATGCCTCAGTAAATTCCTGCCAAACCGGGGGAGGGGCATTTGCTCCCCTCGAAGATATCCAACTACTATACCACAGAACTGCTACATCCCGCAATCTGTATGAAGCCAATTCCACTGACTCTGTATCCGAGGCATGTATGATTCTCAGTGTCCTCAGCATCTCGTCTATAAAACTCTGCGGGTCCTCCTCCGGTTTCGATCCATAAAACTCCGGAGGTTTCAGGGTAATAAAGTCACGAGCCCTTGCACTCACCGACCTGTCTCCCGGGTCTACATCTTGCCGCTGGACCTGTACGGCAACTAGCTGAGTCAATAGCTGGATGGCCTCTGTCATCTGCTGGCGGTGGAGCTGGAGGTGCTGGGGCTGGAGCTGGAACTCTTTCCTGCTCTGCTGATACAGGGGAAGCAGGAGGAGTCTAAGGGGGAGCTTCATTATACGACTCGTCTTCTTCTGGCTCCCGTTCAACTCTGCTTCCAGCCGCCAACTTGCCCTTCTAGGCCGCCGTAGTCTTCCCTCTCTTCGGCATTACTGAAACTGTAACATAGAATTAATTAAAGAACAAGGAAGCCTGGTAACACAGCTCTATTGCACGATCTAGAGTACAAAGAAGGTCATATTTCCTAAATGCCCTGCAGCCTCCTGTCTATAAGTGTGGCGCGCTACACACCCATAAACAGGACTCTACTGGACACGGCTCGTAGACAAACCCCTAGGACCAAACTGCTCTGATACCACTTCTGTCACGACCTAACTAGGGCCGCGACGGGTACCCGATACTTGTACCGAGCACCCCCTATCTTATATCGTATTCTTATTACTAAGTGGGTCGTATGAACTGCACCATATTTTTTTTTCTGTTCTACTTATCATTAACACTAGTAGCATAGTTATAAACATAGGCTAACAAACTCGGTTTGCACTTTATACAACAACGAGGACCATCAAAAGTACAAAACATCTAACTGTACATATCTATCTACGAGACTCTAAACATAGTACACATATACATAGGAAGGGCCGAGTACTGCCGTGCCCGAATATATACACAAAATAGTACCAAGGGACTGAGGCTCCGGGACAACTGGAGCGCTGCCACTTACTGCTGATAGAACTCCTAGGAATCAGGTCCGTCTACCTGCTGACCTGCGCGGCATGAAACGCAGCGTCCACAAGAAGGGACGTCAGTACAAATAGTGTACCGAGTATGTAAAGCATGGAAGATAATACAACAGAAACATAGAGTATGATTATCAATATCATAGGGTCATAGGACATATAATGAGACGAGAAAGTAACCTGTACATCGGAATAATTTTTTTCAGGCCGGATACCATGCACGCCTGTCCGTCTTTTGAAAATATTTCTTTTTCATATTCATAGAAAATAGAGCTTATTTCACATCGTATCATGTCATAGCATATCATAGTATATCATGCAATATCATAGCACCGAACAATGTCGGCTCGCCCACATAGCACCGAAATACATCGGCTCGCCCATATATCCCGCGTCCGGGCATCCCGCGTCCAGGATGATAAGCCAGCTGATCAGGTGGCAATGAAACATATTTCCCTTCCCATTCCCCATGTATCCTTTCCCCCACCCCATGTACACATTCATATCGCATATACATATGTCATATAAGTATGCAGGAGGGCCCAAAGAAAATCATATAGCCATCGGATTGACGTAAGGTCGGTGACCTCCGATTACGTTATGGAACAATCGTGATCGCTTTGTCTCACCTTGAAGGAACGAGTATTTTATGGCGAGACTACCAACGGAGAATAGTGTTAAAAGAAACATAGAATAAAATCATGGATGTCATAGAAATCAATTCATCTGCTTTGGAACCTTTAGAGGATGGTATCATACCTAAGGAATAGAATTAACATCAAGAACTAGTTTGATACTTTCATATTCATATTCATATTGGGTCCTTAGCTTAAGACTCTTAGTCATAGAATCATTCTTGTCATACTTATCATAGACGTATTATCTTCCTTAGCATCATCGTTATCATGGTCGTCATATACATATTTCCATTAGAATCGTGCAGTACTTATCGTTTGATAATCGGACCAAGGATCAAAAGTTTCCTTTGGATTCTCCTCCAAAATAAGTCAAACGGAGCAATAAGGAGTATCCGGGAACAATGGGCCCACCTCTGGTCAAATGAGGCGGCGTACCAAATTTACGTACATTATATTTCATGACGTCACTTGTGGGGGTCTTGAGGTAGTCGGGTCATATTTATGCAAGTTCTAGATGTTTAGGAAGGTTTTCCAACATTTTACACAATTTCTAGTTCAATTCTACTGAATGAAAAAGGGGAAACTTTAGGTGCGGATTCCGGGGAATGGAGTTGTCCCCGAGGCTCGTATCCAACCTAGTATGCCTAAGACATGCCATAGAAGGAAAGGTGAAGCCTTACATACCTCTTTCCGCTCCTTATGCTATCCCAAATTCAAGTTGCAAATCCGCCGAAATCTACAAATTGGTCACATTTACCAAACTTTGGTTAGAGCATTTAGAATTGGAATCTTAAGACAATACTTGGCTACCGAAATTTCGACAGCACTTCCCCTGTAAATACTCCATCCCACCAAGTTCAACTTGGCCAATTCCAATCAACAAAAATCCCGGGAATTCAACCCGGCCAAACTATCAACATAATTTCAACAACCACAATAACAATTTCCATATTCAATCCAAGATACATTATAGCAACTTAATCAATTTACTACTTCTTTCAAAACCTTCCAACTCCAATAAAAGCAATAACAACCTTATAATATATATTCCAACAACACCATACTAATATCATTATCTTCCATACATGTAAGAACATAATATTCAATTTACATAAACTTCAACCACAAGTCTCCAACTACCATAATTTCTCCAAGATCATTAAGCTTTTTATTAGCAATATGGAATCCACAACACAACAACCAACATACTAATCAAAACTTTCCCACCATTCCTTCATAATTCACCAAATATACACAACTATACATGTGATATACAACTCACGGCCAACATCATGCACACATGGCTACAACTTCACTAGAATCATCCAACTTCCATTATTAACATAGTATTCTTTATAACCACAACTATCCACTAAATAAAATAATTAAAACATGATTTCCACACACACACATATATCACACCTCACGGCCACAACATGGTTTTTCTCTTCCATGATTTTCATCCACTTTTACATGCTACAACACACAAAATCATCCATAACATATAAGAAAAGAGTTAGACCTTACCTTTTTCTCCACTTCTCCACTTGATTAAAATTGGCAACTTGTATGATTATGGGTTTTTCTTGTTCCAACAACCTCTTCAACTTGTTAAGAACCTTTTGATGAATTGTTTGGCTAGGAAGAATTTTTTTTTTTCTCCAAGGGGCCGAATGGTCCTTGGAGTTTTTCTCCTTCTTTTCTTTTGCTCTTGCTTCTTGAAACTTCTAGGAAGTTATGGAAAAAAAATGACTTTGTCATCTTTTATTTGGTTCATTAAACTCCATGTGGGCTTAAGCCCACCAAGAAGTGGATGGCCAAACATGGCCCATTACCAAGCCTACCTTTTTTTTTTTTTTTTTTTTTTTGCAATTCATGAAAAATTATTTTTCAAATTTCAAATTTTCCCTTCGTCCTCCTTATATTTCCACGAGTCATATTGCAAATTTTCCCTTTATACCCTTGACCTTTCTTAATATTCCCACTTCAAAATTTTCATAAACAACTTATGCACCCAACAAGGTCAAAATTATAGTCTTGCTCTTGACCTTTCGCCATTATCTCGAATTATCCAAATACGCAAGAATGTGGGATATAACAGAAAATCTATGTTGAGGTGAACAATGGTCGTCCATGGAGGTTTACAGTCCGTACTGCAGTTTACGGACCGTCCCTCGTGGTCGTCTTTAACCTTAAGCAGAACTCGAAACTCTGGCTGCATGCATGGTCATTTACGACCATGGTTTACGGGCCGTAAATCACTTTACGGTCCGTCCTCCTGGTTGTATTTTATCATTTCTCAACTGGGCAGAAAGTTGAAACCTTGCATGCCAATTTACGACTGCCAGTTTACGGACCGTGTTCCATTTTACGGTCCGTATTTTGCACTTTACGACCACTGGGCAGTTTCGCCAACTTTCACCTTTTCACATTTCTCGACTTTTCATTCTAATCATTCTCGTCCATTTACGCACATTGCTCATGAAACATTATACACTCGCACTCCTCGCACACATCACTAGTTCGTTCACTTACGTTCCAACAGGAAAATTTTCCGAGGTGTAACAGGTCAGTACGGAATATGTACTGAGTATATAAAGCATAGAGTACAGCAAACAGAACCATAATCGGAACAAGAAGTACAGAAAGTAAGTACATTATCCAAAATATCAAAATGCTTATTTTTAGAACACAAATCATGCATGTCGAGGGGATATGTCACATCCGGCCCATTATGGGACTCGGTAGACAAAACATGGTCGCCACCCCGTCACTGGCGCCATAACACATCATACTCCAGAATAGGGAATAACTCTGTAACACATCATACTCCAAAACACATCATACTCCAGAACACATCATACTCCAGAATGCATATACCACATCATAATCCAGAATGTATATACATATAACGTATCCCGACCCTCTATTGAGGGACTCGGTGAACAATGCAGAGGAGTACGCACGATAACATATCCTGGCCCGGGCTCAGTGAAGGACATATTGAGGCATCCACGAGCAGAGTAGTGAGAAACTATATGCACACAAATCAATTTTTAAGACTCGATAGATAAGTACACAAAACGACACTTGAAGGGTCGTAAACACGTTTCGGGTCAATCCGAGTTTGCATAAGAAAGTTATGACCATCATTTACTACAGAACCCTCCACGAACGTTTTAAAGCAATCCGAGATCGTCTACGAAAGTTAGGGACATTAATATTTATAGAACTCTTTTAAAAAAAAAACAAGAACTCTTTATGCTTTGCTTGTTATTCAATCATGCAATAAGCTCGACTATACTAAGTATACTCATATCAAGAAGTGAATAAGAATCATTAACAAGCTCGGAATCAAGAATAGAGTTACCCCAAGATACGTATCATACCTTACTTAGCTCTAGGACATGCCAAAAGAAAGAAAGGGTAAGCCTTACATACCTGGAAGATGTTCTCGACTTTCAACTTACTTCCCGTCTTGCAACTCTCTTAAGAATTATTCGTAGCCTCGTACTCTACATATGGAATCATTCATAATATCATTAGGATCATCGTCGTACGTTCGTCTCAAAACTTTAATTAAAACCCTTTTAAATTCTGCCGAAATTCGGGCAGCATTTCCCCTGTTTATATGCCTAGCCCGAGATTCCAATTCAACAACCAACAACATCAACAACAATACCAATAGTATTAACATCATTTCCAATACCGACGTATGCCATAAAACAGCCCGCGCACTGTTTTCTAAATTTCTCAACCAACCAAATTTGCGATATAACTATTTAATAATTTTATTTCCATAAAGAAGCTAAAATTAACACTAACAACATCGATAACCACATCCTCCACATTTTACAAGTTAAATACATTTATTTTCATCCAAAGTTTTCTCCAAATCTCGTTCCATAATTCACAGCACCAATAAACGAATTTATCAGGCTATTCTCTCCGTTCTATTCCATTAAAACTCTAAATAAACTCGTTAACAATGAAAAGGAACCCTATTCATACCTTAAGCATGCAGCCACCACGTTATCACTCTTCTCCTTGGTTTATTTTTAGCTCAAATTGAAGAAAACGCAGCGTACAACACTTTTCTCTTCATGGGCTTCGGGATTCGGGGCTCAGATTTTGGTCAAAATTGGTTTTTATTCTCTCCAAGGCTCTTCTCTCTCTCTTTCCAGAATTTTCTGTTGTTCTTCGTCTGAAAAATGCGGAGAAAGGGCTGAAATTTCACTTAAATAGGCATGGGTCATGGGCCTAACCCGGTTGGGCCCGGATTGGGCCTAGCCCACTGACCTTTATTCCTTAAAACGTCCGTATCCCATTATCCCGACGTCGCCTATGGACCCACGACCTATGGTTGGAAAGATAATTCAATTATCTACAACTTTAATTCTGGGAGTGTTCCCAAATTCCCAAATACCGATGGGGTTATGGCCTCCCGAAGTCAGATCACCCAAAAACGTAACTTAAAATTATTTTTTTGGAGGGTTTCCACTTTGATTTGGCTCAAGGGTCCTTCTTGAGTTGTGTTTAACTTCACATATGTGATTCATATAACTTGTCACATGTCCCAAAAAAAATCTAGATGTGTGGGCCCCACCTCAGCTTACGAATAATCCGATGTACAAAAATACGAAATATAATACCATCAACGTGAGTTTGCATTATGTAGCGACAACATGATTGTCAATTTTCAGGAAGCACGTGTAACGCTCATGCTCTGAAAATGCGGGGTATAACATCTATTATGGAGTAGTCATGATCATCATGTCTCACCTTGAAGGAACTCGCATTTTAAGGTAAGTATAGCAACAATGAACAACATCAGGGAATCATTAGCTTCATAAGAATATCATATCATAAGCTTTGGAATCACTAGACTTAGACTCATCATCATCATCATTGTAATATTCACAACGTATCTCTTATCTTTATTTCATAGGAAGCTCTTAATAATCGTAGACTCATAGTTTCCGGAATATAAGGGAGTTCTGGAAAGATAAGGAAGTCATATTATAAGAGATATAAAGCATAGAGTACAGCAAACAGAACCATAATCGGAACAAGAAGTACAGAAAGTAAGTACATTATCCAAAATATCAAAATGCTTATTTTTAGAACACAAATCATGCATGTCGAGGGGATATGTCACATCCGGCCCATTATGGGACTCGGTAGACAAAACATGGTCGCCACCCCGTCACTGGTGCCATAACACATCATACTCCAGAATAGGGAATAACTCTGTAACACATCATACTCCAGAATGCATATACCACATCATAATCCAGAATGTATATACATATAACGTATCCCGGCCCTCTATTGAGGGACTCGGTGAACAATGTAGAGGAGTGCGCACGACAACATATCCTGGCCCGGGCTCAGTGAAGGACATATTGATGCATCCACGAGCAGAGTAGTGAGAAACTATATGCACACAAATCAATTTTTAAGACTCGATAGATAAGTACACAAAACGACACTTGAAGGGTCGTAAACACGTTTCGGGTCAATCCGAGTTTGCATAAGAAAGTTATGATCATCATTTACTACAGAACCCTCCACGAACGTTTTAAAGCAATCCGAGACCGTCTACGAAAGTTAGGGACATTAATATTTATAGAACTCTTTTAAAAAAAAAAACAAGAACTCTTTATGCTTTGCTTGTTATTCAATCATGCAATAATCTCGACTATACTAAGTATACTCATATCAAGAAGTGAATAAGAATCATTAACAAGCTCGGAATCAAGAATAGAGTTACCCCAAGATACGTATCATACCTTACTTAGCTCTAGGACATGCCAAAAGAAAGAAAGGGTAAGCCTTACATACCTGGAAGATGTTCTCGACTTTCAACTTACTTCCCGTCTTGCAACTCTCTTAAGAATTATTCGTAGCCTCGTACTCTACATATGGAATCATTCATAATATCATTAGGATCATCGTCGTACGTTCGTCTCGAAACTTTAATTAAAACCCTTTTAAATTCTGCCGAAATTCGGGCAGCATTTCCCCTGTTTATATGCCTAGCCCGAGATTCCAATTCAACAACCAACAACATCAACAACAATACCAATAATATTAACATCATTTCCAATACCGACGTATGCCAGAAAACAGCCCGCACACTGTTTTCTAAATTTCTCAACCAACAAAATTTGCGATATAACTATTTAATAATTTTATTTCCATAAAGAAGCTAAAATTAACACTAACAACATCGATAACCACATCCTCCACATTTTACAAGTTAAATACATTTATTTTCATCCAAAGTTTTCTCCAAATCTCGTTCCATAATTCACAGCACCAACAAACGAATTTATCAGGCTATTCTCTTCGTTCTATTCCGTTAAAACTCTAAATAAACTCGTTAACAATGAAAAGGAACCCTATTCATACCTTAAGCATGCAGCCACCGTGTTATCACTCTTCTCTTTGGTTGATTTTTAGCTTAAATTGAAGACAACACAGCGTACAACACTTTTCTCTTCATGGGCTTCGGGATTCGAGGCTCAGATTTTGGTCAAAATTAGTTTTTCTTCTCTCCAAGGCTCTTCTCTCTCTCTTTCCAGAATTTTCTGGTGTTCTCCATCTGAAAAATGAGGGGAAAGGGCTGAAAGTTCACTTAAATAGGCGTGGGTCATGGGCCTAACCCGACTGGGCCCGGATTGAGCCTAGTCCACTGACCTTTCTTCCTTAAAACGTCCGTATCCCATTATCCCGACGTCTCCTATGGACCCACGACCTATGGTTGGAAAGATAATTCAATTATCTACAACTTTAATTCTGGGAGTGTTCCCAAATTCCCAAATACCGATGGGGTTATGGCCTCCCGAAGTCAGATCACCCAAAAACGTAACTTAAAATTATTTGTTTGGAGGGTTTCCACTTTGATTTGGCTCAAGGGTCCTTCTTGAGTTGTGTTTAACTTGACATATGTGATTCATATAACTTGTCACATGTCCCAAAAAAAATCTAGACGTGTGGGCTGTTATGTCCCGTGTTTTCGTATAATTGGAAATCGAGAAATAATTACGACTTGTATGTTATAAGGACATAATTTGATTTTAGTGAATATGACTATGTTGGTTATGGAATCATTAATTTCAAGACCTCAGGGAAGGCCGAGGGTAAATTTTGAATTTCGGAAATTAGTTTCGGGAATTACAAAACGGGACGTTTTATGAGTTGGGCCAAGGAAATACAACACAAAATGAGGCCCAAGATTTTGAAGGGGTGGCCGGCCATAGCATTGGCCCAAGCCCACTTTTAAAGGGTCATGTGCTGTGCACATGACCCCTATATGGATATATACTAGAGCAACACTTAGTAATTATCAAGAAACAAAGCAAATTCAAGAACACCACACAAAATAGGGGTTCGGCCGAAGGCAAGAATAGAGAGAAAGAAAATTTCCCAAGCCTTGTTGTTGATCCAAAAATCTTACTTTCTACATAGTTGTGAAGTGCTCAAGACCCTCTTCAACGGGGTATAGTTAGTTTGGCACAAGAGCCTCGTTTGCGACAAGTCGGAAATTCGAGAAAAGGTAAGAATTTTGCCCCTTTAATGTTATGGAATTGATATGAATATGTTAAGGATTGAGAATAGACGAGAATCCCGTAACTTTGATGTATATAGAAAGTCGTGAGTGTGTGTGTATATTGCATGTTGGCAGTGAGCCCTAGGAAGAAGAAAGTGATGTGAATTGATCTTGTTTAGTTTGTATAATGTGTCATTGTGACCTTTGTGTCGTAAATGATTGATTGATGAATTGGATTGGTGTTTAGGGAGAATTATGGAAAGTAATGGATTTTGGGCAATTTCGTGTATGGCGTGGAATGTATTTGGAATGTAATGGCATAATCTTGAATGAGTGAATGAATACAATAATATGGATATAGATTTGGAATTTTGAAGTTTGAATGAAAGATTTCCAACTTGTGTAGTAAGGTAGGCTTTCGAAGTTGAATATGGTTTATATTGTTTGATGATGTTTGGGTTGTTGTTGTTGATGTATTTTGAGCCGAGCTAAGTCTCGGGGGTGTTAGATTTATAGGGGAAGTGCTGCCGAAATTGCGGTAGACAAAAATGAAGTTAAAGGCATTTTTAAGCCTAAGAATCTCAATTGGTAACTTTGACCATTTGCAGATTTCGGACGAAAGGGGACTTGACTTTTGGGAGAGCGTAAGACGTCCGTAAGGTATGTAAAGCTTCCCACTCCTTCGTTTGGCATATCTTAGTATGATAGGCGAATATGAGAACTTCCGGAGCATTTCTGCTCCTCGAAACCCGATCCACAGAAAAGTTACTATTCATTCAATTCAATTGAAGCCTAAGAGCTCTATTTTGGCTAGAATGCCACCACTCGTCCGAAACCTATCGAAATGTGGTCGGGTAACTTAGAAATGATTATGTATGACCTTTGGCCTATAAACGTTCGATAAATATGTTCGCCACCTCAATTTGACTCGAGGTGGGCCCGCTACCCCGAAACGCCCTATTTGTCTTATTGGGCTATCTTTGTAAATAAAGTTTGACATGCTACTTTCGATTTTGGAACTTCCTCCTACGGGATATGTTTTGAATATTACGATGCGCTAAGTTACGTTTTGAGCTATACGTACTATTTTGGAAACGTCTTGTGAAATGAAACCTTATATCGACTAAGTATTCGATTATTTTGTATTATGAAATGACTTATGGGATTACTCTGTTTTGAAAGACTATTTTGAAGTATGATTAGCATTTGTTTGCTCACGACTCCGCTCGTGCCTTATTATGACTTCGTTCACCGGTTCCCGGGCCGGTTTTGATTCATGCGCTTTATGATAATTCGGCCGTATGCTGTGTTACGGTTCCGGAGGCTTCGCCATAGGGCCGGGTTCCGTTTGGAGTTATGCTGTGATATGGCTCGTGATGCGATACGCTCACCTATGATTATTTTTGTGTTCGGGGATGTACGGAGATTTGAAACCTTCTGGTGTTATGCTGTGTGTGGCGCTAGCGTCGGAGTGGCGACCACGTTCCTAAGCGTTTGCATGATTTCGTTTGCATTATGTATACATATATGATTTTGATACGGATTTTGACATACCGATTTGTACCCCACTTTGTCATTCGGTTTGCTTTCGGTTTTGATCCATATTTCTGTACTCCGTGCTTTACATACTCAGTACATATTTTGTACTGACCCCCTTTCTTCGGGGGCTGCGTTTTATGCCCGCAGGTACAGACGTTGGTGATCCTCCACAGTAGGCTTCACTCTTCGCCGTTCCGGAGTACTCCTCTTTGATCCGGAGTCCACTTTTGGTACAGACTCCTTTTGCTTTGTATATATTCTGTACATTTGACTATTTGGGTACGGCGGGGCCCTGTCTCGCCATATGTCTTTGTTTTGAATTCGTAGAGGCCTGTAGTTATATATATGGGATGAGGGTCCTGTATGTGTTGGTTTGATTTCGTTTTCTGGTCTTAAAGCGGTCTGTTCATTATGATGGCCCCAAATGGCCCTTATGCTTACGTTTGCACTTTTGACCGGCGATGTCTATTCCGCCGCTCAGTTTGTATTTGATATGGCATTTTGATTTGGTGCGACCGCTTAAGACATATTTTGATATAAACTACGTTTGATATGATTTCGAAAAATTCGGAAATAAGTTTGGATTTGATAATGAATATGTGATTCGGTCTGGGTACCCAGGTAGGGTGCTAGTCGCGGCCCACGGGGCTGGGTCGTGACATGGGCCCCACCTCAGCTTACGAATAATCCGATGTACAAAAATACGAAATATAATACCATCAACGTGAGTTTGCATTATGTAGCGACAACATGATTGTCAATTTTGAGGAAGCACGTGTAACGCTCATGCTCTGAAAATGCGGGGTATAACATCTATTATGGAGTAGTCATGATCATCATGTCTCACCTTGAAGGAACTCGCATTTTAAGGTAAGTATAGCAACAATGAACAACATCAGGGAATCATTAGCTTCATAAGAATATCATATCATAAGCTTCGGAATCACTAGACTTAGACTCATCATCATCATCATTGTCATATTCACAACGTATCTCTTATCTTTATTTCATAGGAAGCTCTTAATAATCGTAGACTCATAGTTTCCGGAATATAAGGGAGTTATGGAAAGATAAGGAAGTCATATTGTAAGAGATATAAAGCATAGAGTACAACAAACAGAACCATAATCGGAACAAGAAGTACAGAAAGTAAGTACATTATCCAAAATATCAAAATGCTTACTTTTAGAACACAAATCATGCATGTCGAGGGGATATGTCACATCCGGCCCATTATGGGACTCGATGGACAAAACATGGTCGCCACCCCGTCACTTGCGCCATAACACATCATACTCCAGAATAGGGAATAACTCTGTAACACATCATACTCCAGAATGCATATACCACATCATAATCCAGAATGTATATACATATAACGTATCCCGACCCTCTATTGAGGGACTCGGTGAACAATGTAGAGGAGTGCGCACGATAACATATCCTGGCCCGGGCTCAGTGAAGGACATATTGATGCATCCACGAGCAGAGTAGTGAGAAACTATATGCACACAAATCAATTTTTAAGACTCGATAGATAAGTACACAAAACGACACTTGAAGGGTCGTAAACACGTTTCGGGTCATTCCGAGTTTGCATAAGAAAGTTATGATCATCATTTACTATAGAACCCTCCACGAACGTTTTAAAGCAATCCGAGACCGTCTACGAAAGTTAGGGACATTAATATTTATAGAACTCTTTTAAAAAAAAACAAGAACTCTTTATGCTTTGCTTGTTATTCAATCATGCAATAATCTCGACTATACTAAGTATACTCATATCAAGAAGTGAATAAGAATCATTAACAAGCTCGGAATCAAGAATAGAGTTACCCCAAGATACGTATCATACGTTACTTAGCTCTAGGACATGCCAAAAGAAAGAAAGGCTAAGCCTTACATACCTGGAAGATGTTCTCGACTTTCAACTTACTTCCCGTCTTGCAACTCTCTTAAGAATTATTCGTAGCCTCGTACTCTACATATGGAATCATTCATAATATCATTAGGATCATCGTCGTACGTTCGTCTCGAAACTTTAATTAAAACCCTTTTAAATTCTGCCGAAATTCGGGCAGCATTTCCCCTGTTTATATGCCTAGCCCGAGATTCCAATTCAACAACCAACAACATCAACAACAATACCAATAGTATTAACATCATTTCCAATACCGTCGTATGCCATAAAACAGCCCGCGCACTGTTTTCTAAATTTCTCAACCAACCAAATTTGCGATATAACTATTTAATAATTTTATTTCCATAAAGAAGCTAAAATTAACACTAACAACATCGATAACCACATCCTCCACATTTTACAAGTTAAATACATTTATTTTCATCCAAAGTTTTCTCCAAATCTCATTCCATAATTCACAGCACCAACAAACGAATTTATCAGGCTATTCTCTCCGTTCTATTCCGTTAAAACTCTAAATAAACTCGTTAACAATGAAAAGGAACCCTATTCATACCTTAAGCATGCAGCCACCACGTTGTCACTCTTCTCCTTGGTTGATTTTTAGCTTAAATTGAAGACAACGCAGCGTACAACACTTTTCTCTTCATGGGCTTCGGGATTCGGGGCTCAGATTTTGGTCAAAATTGCTTTTTCTTCTCTCCAAGGCTCTTCTCTCTCTCTTTCCAGAATTTTCTGGTGTTCTCCGTCTGAAAAATGAGGAGAAAGGGCTGAAATTTCACTTAAATAGGCATGGGCCATGGGCCTAATCCGGTTGGGCCCGGATTGGGCCTAGCCCACTGACCTTTCTTCCTTAAAAAGTTCGTATCCCATTATTCCGATGTCGCCTATGGACCCACGACCTATGGTTGGAAATATAATTCAATTATCTACAACTTTTATTCTTGGAGTGTTCCCAAATTCCCATTTACCGATGGGGTTATGGCCTCCCGAATTCAGATCACCCAAAAACGTAACTTAAAATTATTTGTTTGGAGTGTTTCCACTTTGATTTGGCTCAAGGGTCCTTCTTGAGTTGTGTTTAACTTCACATATGTGATTCATATAACTTGTCACATGTCCCAAAAAAAATCTCGACGTGTGGGCTCTACCTCAACTTACGAATAATCCAGTGTACAAAAATACGAAATATAATACCATCAACGTGAGTTTTCATTATGTAGCGACAACATGATTGTCAATTTTAAGGAAGCACGTGTAACGCCCATGCTCTGAAAATGCGGGGTATAACATCTATTATGGAGTAGTCAAGATCATCATGTCTCACCTTGAAGGAACTAGCATTTTAAGGAAAGTATGGCAACAATGAACAACATCAGGGAATCATTAGCTTCGTAAGAATATCATATAATAAGCTTTGGAATCACTAGACTTAGACTCATCATCATCATCATTGTCATATTCACAACGTATCTCTTATCTTTATTTCGTAGGAAGCTCTTAATAATCGTAGACTCATAGTTTTCGGAATATAAGGGAGTTCTGGAAAGATAAGGAAGTCATATTGTAAGAGATATAAAGCATAGAGTACAGCAAACAGAACCATAATCGGAACAAAAAGTACAAAAATTAAGTACATTATCCAAAATATCAAAATGCTTACTTTTAGAACACAAATCATGCATGTCGAGGGGATATGTCACATCCGGCCCATTATGGGACTCGGTGGACAAAACATGGTCGCCACCCCGTCACTGGCGCCATAACACATCATACTCCAGAATAGGGAATAACTCTGTAACACATCATACTCCAGAACACATCATACTCCAGAATGCATATACCACATCATAATCCAGAATGTATATACATATAACGTATCCCGACCCTCTATTGAGGGACTCGGTGAACAATGTAGAGGAGTGCGCACGATAACATATCCTGGCCCGAGCTCAGTGAAGGACATATTGAGGCATCCACGAGCAGAGTAGTGAGAAAATATATCCACACAAATCAATTTTTAAGACTCGATAGATAAGTACACAAAACGACACTTGAAGGGTCGTAAACACGTTTCGGGTCAATCCGAGTTTGCATAAGAAAGTTATGATCATCATTTACTACAGAACCCTCCACGAACGTTTTAAAGCAATCTGAGACCGTCTACGAAAGTTAGGGACATTAATATTTATAGAACTCTTTTAAAAAAAAACAAGAACTCTTTATGCTTTGCTTGTTATTCAATCATGCAATAAGCTCGACTATAGTAAGTACACTCATATCAAGAAGTGAATAAGAATCATTAACAAGCTCGGAATCAAGAATAGAGTTACCCCAAGATACGTATCATACCTTACTTAGCTCTAGGACATGCCAAAAGAAAGAAAGGCTAAGCCTTACATACCTGGAAGATGTTCTCGACTTTCAACTTACTTCCCGTCTTGCAACTCGCTTAAGAATTATTCGTAGCCTCGTACTCTACATATGGAATCATTCATAATATCATTAGGATCATCGTCGTACGTTCGTCTCGAAACTTTAATTAAAACCCTTTTAAATTCTGCCGAAATTCGGGCAGCATTTCCCCTGTTTATATGCCTAGCCCGAGATTCCAATTCAACAACCAACAACATCAACAACAATACCAATAATATTAACATCATTTCCAAAACCGACGTATGCCATAAAACAGCCCGCACACTGTTTTCTAAATTTCTCAACCAACCAAATTTACGATATAACTATTTAATAATTTTATTTCCATAAAGAAGCTAAAATTAACACTAACAACATCGATAACCACATCCTCCACATTTTACAAGTTAAATACATTTATTTTCATCCAAAGTTTTCTCCAAATCTCGTTCCATAATTCACAGCACCAACAAACGAATTTATCAGGCTATTCTCTTCGTTCTATTCCGTTAAAACTCTAAATAAACTCGTTAACAATGAAAAGGAACCCTATTCATACCTTAAGCATGCAGCCACCACGTTATCACTCTTCTTCTTGGTTGATTTTTAGCTTAAATTGAAGACAACGCAGCGTACGACACTTTTCTCTTCATGGGCTTCGGGATTCGAGGCTCAGATTTTGGTCAAAATTGGTTTTTCTTCTCTCCAAGGCTCTTCTCTCTCTCTTTCCAGAATTTTCTGGTGTTCTCATCTGAAAAATGAGGAGAAGGGCTGAAATTTCACTTAAATAGGCGTGGGTCATGGGCCTAACCCGGCTGGGCCCGGATTGGGCCTAGTCCACTGACCTTTCTTCCTTAAAACGTCCGTATCCCATTATCCCGACGTCTCCTATGGAGCCACGACCTATGGTTGGAAAGATAATGCAATTATCTACAACTTTAATTCTGGGAGTGTTCCCAAATTCCCAAATACCGATGGGGTTATGGCCTCCCGAAGTCAGATCACCCAAAAACGTAACTTAAAATTATTTGTTTGGAGGGTTTCCACTTTGATTTGGCTCAAGGGTCCTTCTTGAGTTGTGTTTAACTTCACATATGTGATTCATATAACTTGTCACATGTCCCAAAAAAAATCTAGACGTGTGGGCTGTTATGTCCCGTGTTTTCGTATAATTGGAAATCGAGAAATAATTACGACTTGTGTGTTATAAGGACATAATTTGATTTTAGTGAATATGACTATGTTGGTTATGGAATCATTAATGTCAAGACCTCGGGGAAGGCCGAGGGTAAATTTGGAATTTCGGAAATTAGTTTCGGGAATTACAAAACGGGACGTTTTATGAGTTGGGCCAAGGAAATACAACACAAAATGAGGCCCAAGATTTTGAAGGGGTGGCCGGCCATAGCATTGGCCCAAGCCCACTTTTAAAGGGTCATGTGCTACGCACATGACCCCTATATGGATATATACTAGAGCAACACTTAGTAATTATCAAGAAACAAAGCAAATTCAAGAACACCACACAAAATAGGGGTTCGGCCGAAGGCAAGAATAGAGAGAAAGAAAATTTCCCAAGCCTTGTTGTTGATCCAAAAATCTTACTTTCTACATAGTTGTGAAGTGCTCAAGACCCTCTTCAACGGGGTATAGTTAGTTTGGCACAAGAGCCTCGTTTGCGACAAGTCGAAAATTCGAGAAAAGGTAAGAATTTTGCCCCTTTAATGTTATGGAATTGATATGAATATGTTAAGGATTGAGAATAGACGAGAATCCCGTAACTTTGATGTATATAGAAAGCCGTGAGTGTGTGTGTATATTGCATGTTGGCCGTGAGCCCTAGGAAGAAGAAAGTGATGTGAATTGATCTTGTTTAGTTTGTATAATGTGTCGTTGTGACCTTTGTGTCGTAAATGATTGATTGATGAATTGGATTGGTGTTGGAAAATGATTTCGGAACGTTATCGGAAAGTATATACCTTTTGTATATTCGCGTATATCATTGTATATCTTTGATGCAAAAGACTTTAAATATGACTTATAGTTGATGTTAATGAATTCGGAATGAAACGGCGCAAGTTAGAACGTTCGTTGTAAGTTTTGGTGTTTTGGGAGAATTATGGAAAGTAATGGATTTTGGGCAATTTCGTGTATGGCTTGGAATGTATTTGGAATGTAATGGCATAATCTTGAATGAGTGAATGAATACAACAATATGGATATAGATTTGGAATTTTGAAGTTTGAATGAAAGATTTCCAACTTGTGTAGTAAGGTAGGCTTTCGAAGTTGAATATGGTTTATATTGTTTGATGATGTTTGGGTTGTTGTTGTTGATGTATTTTGAGCCGAGCTAAGTCTCAGGGGTGTTAGATTTATAGGGGAAGTGCTGCCGAAATTGCGGTAGACAAAAATGAAGTTAAAGGCATTTTTAAGCCTAAGAATCTCAATTGGTAACTTTGACCATTTGCAGATTTCGGACGAAACGGGACTTGACTTTTGGGAGAGCGTAAGACGTCCGTAAGGTATGTAAAGCTTCCCACTTCTTCGTTTGGCATATCTTAGTATGATAGGCGAATATGAGAACTTCCGGAGCATTTCTGCTCCTCGAAACCCGATCCACAAAAAAGTTACTATTCATTCAATTCAATTGAAGCCTAAGAGCTCTATTTTGGCTAGAATGCCACCACTCGTCCGAAACCTATCGAAATGTGGTCGGGTAACTTAGAAATGATTATGTATGACCTTTGGCCTATAAACGTTCGATAAATATGTTCGCCACCTCAATTTGACTCGAGGTGGGCCCGCTACCCCGAAACGCCCTATTTGTCTTATTGGGATATCTTTGTAAATAAAGTTTGACATGCTACTTTCGATTTTGGAACTTCCTCCTACGGGATATGTTTTGAATATTACGATGCGCTAAGTTACGTTTTGAGCTATACGTACTATTTTGGAAACGTCTTGTGAAATGAAACCTTATATCGACTAAGTATTCGATTATTTTGTATTATGAAATGACTTATGGGATTACTCTGTTTTGAAAGACTATTTTGAAGTATGATTTGCATTTGTTTGCTCACGACTCCGCTCGTGCCTTATTATGACTTCGTTCACCGGTTCCCGGGCCGGTTTTGATTCATGCGCTTTATGATAATTCGGCCGTATGCTGTGTTACGGTTCCGGAGGCTTCGCCATAGGGCCGGGTTCTGTTTGGAGTTATGCTGTGATATGGCTCGTGATGCGATACGCTCACATATGATTATGTTTGTGTTTGGGGATGTACGGAGATTTGAAACCTTCTGGTGTTATGCTGTGTGTGGCGCCAGCGTCGAAGTGGCGACCACGTTCCTAAGCGTTTGCATGATTTCGTTTGCATTATGTATACATATATGATTTAGATACGAATTTTGACATACCGATTTGTGCCCCACTTTGTCATTCGGTTTGCTTTCGGTTTTGATCCATATTTCTGTACTCCGTGCTTTACATACTCAGTACATATTTCGTACTGACCCCCTTTCTTCGGGGGCTGCGTTTTATGCCCGCAGGTACAGACGTTGGTGATCCTCCACAGTAGGCTTCACTCTTCGCCGTTCCGGAGTACTCCTCTTTGATCCGGAGTCCACTTTTGGTACAGACTCCTTTTGCTTTGTATATATGCTGTACATTTGACTATTTGGGTACGGCGGGGCCCTGTCTCGCCATATGTCTTTGTTTTGAATTCGTAGAGGCCTGTAGTCATATATGTGGGATGAGGGTCCTGTATGTGTTGGTTTGATTTCGTTTTCTGGTCTTAAAGCGGTCTGTTCATTATGATGGCCCCAAATGGCCCTTTTGCTTACGTTTGCACTTTTGACCGGCGATGTCTATTCCGCCGCTCAGTTTGTATTTGATATGGAATTTTGATTTGGTGCGACCGCTTAAGACATATTTTGATATAAACTACGTTTGATATGATTTCGAAAAATTCGGAAATAAGTTTGGATTTGATAATGAATATGTGATTCGGTCTGGGTACCCAGGTAGGGTGCTAGTCGCGGCCCACGGGGCTGGGTCGTGACAAAAGTGGTATCAGAGCGGTTTGTCCTCGGAATGTCTACAGGCCGTGTCTCGTAGAGTCTTGTTTATCGATGTGTTGTGCACCTCATCTATAAACAGGAAGCTACAGGGCATTTAGGATGTTACTTTCTTTGGAATCTTAGATCGTGCGATAGAGCTGTGCTATTAGGATGATTTTGATCTGACTCGCTATTGTGCTTGCAGTGATGCCTCCGAAGAAGGCAACGGCGGCCCAGAAGGGCAAAGCCAGGATGGGAGAGACTAGCCAGGCACAGCGAGCTACCCGGGCTCGTGTTTACGATTTGCCTGAGGATGTGCCTCATTCTGAGGGGTCTGCTACACCCCCACTAGTACAGCCTGGAGCAGGACCTTCAGCAGCTCTAGAGGTCCGTGTACCCGCACCTGAGACTCCAGCTCCTCAGCCAGGGGCGGAGGATAGGACCCTGAGTGTCACGACCCAGCCCCGTGGGCCGCGACTGGCACCCTACCTGGGTACCTAGACCAAATCGCATATTCGATACCAAATCCAAACTTATTTCAGAATTTTACAAAATCATAGCAAACATAGGTTATATCAAAATATGTCTTAAGCGGTCGCACAAATCAGAGTGTCATATCAAATACAAACTGAGCGGCGGAATGGCCATCGCCGGTCAAAAGCGCAAATATAAGCATAAGGGCCATTTAGGGCCATCATAACAAACAGACCGCTTTAAGACCAAAAAACAAAATCGAACAAACATACATAGGACCCTCGCCCCACATATATGACTACAGGCCTCTACGAACTCAAAACAAAGACAGATGGCGAGACAGGGCCCCGCCGTACCCAAATAGTCAAATGTACAGAATGCACACACAACAGGGGGGTATGTACCAAAAGTTAGGCTCCAGATCAAGGGGAGCGCTTCAACACAGCAGAATGAGTAGCCTAAACCGGAGGATCTCCCAAACGAGCTTCTGTACCTGCGGGCATGAAACGCAGCCCCCCAAAGAGAGGGGGTCAGTACGAAATATGTACTGAGTATGTAAAGCACGGAGTACAGATATATGAACCAAACTGAAAGCAAATCAAAAGACAAAGTAGAGAACAAACCGGAGCGTCAAAATCCGTATCAAATCATATACATATACATAATGCAGGCGAAAATCATGCAAAGCTCAAGAACGTGGTCGCCACTCCGACACTGGCGCCACACACAGCATAACACCAGAAGGTTTCAAATCTCCGTACATCCCCGAACACAAACATAATCATAGGTGAGCGTATCGCATCACGAGCCATATCACAGCATAACTCCAAACGGAACCCGGCCCTATGGCGAAGCCTCGGGAACCGTAACACAGCATACGGCCGAATTTGTCATAAGGCGCACGAATCAAAACCGGCCCGGGAACCGGTAAACGAAGTCATAATAAGGCACGAGCGGAGTCGTGAGCAAACAAATGCAAATCATACTTCAAAATAGTCTTCAAAACATAATAGTTTCACAAATCGTTCCATAGTACAAAATAATCGAATACTTAGTCGATATAAGGTTTCATTTCACAAAACGTTTCCAAAATAGTACGTATAGTTCAAAACATAACTTGGCGCATCGTAATGTTCAAAACATACCCCGTAGGAGGAAGTTCCAAAAATCAGAAGTAGTATATCCAACTCTATTCACAAAGATAGCCCAATGAGAGAAATGGGGCGTTTCGGGGTAGCGGGCCCACCTCGAGTCAAAGTGAGGTGGCGAACATATTTTTACAAACATTTATATGCCAAAGGTCACACATAATCGTTTCTAGGTTACCCGACCACATTTTGATAGGTTTCGGACGAGTGGTGGCATTCTAGCCAAAATAGAGCCCTTAGGCTTCAATTGAATTGAATGAATAGTAACTTTTCTGTGGATCGGGTTTCGAGGAGCAGAAATGCTCCGGAAGTTCCAATATTCGCCTAGGATACTAGGACATGCCAAATGAAGGAGTAGGGAACTTTACATACCTCACAGATGTCGTATGCTCTCCCAAAAGTCCAGTCCCGATTCGCCTGAAATCTGCAAATGGCCAAAGTTACCAATTGAGATTTTTAGGCTAAAAATGCCATTAACTTCATTTTTGCATACCGAAATTTCGGCAGCATTTCCCCTATAAATCAAACATCCCCGAGACTTAGCTCGGCTCAAAATATATCAATAACAACAGCCCACACATCAACAAACAACACAAGCAATAATCAAACCACTCTAGGTTCAAAGTTCAACTTTATTACTTAAGTTGGCAACTTTCATTCAAACTTCCAAAACTCCAATTCTATATCTACATAATTGTATTCATTTCCTCATTCAAACTTATACAATCACATCCTAACTACAATCCAAGCCAAACACGAAATTTCCCCAAAATCCATTACTTTCCATAATTCTTCAAAACATCAACAATTCACGACGAACATTCTAACTCACGTCGTTTCATTCCGAATTCTTTAACATCATTATAAATTCATATTTAAAGTCTCTAGCACCCTAAATATACAATGATATACATAATGATACCAAAGGTATACGCTTTCCGATAATATCCAAAATCATTTTCCCAACGCCAATTTAATTCATCAATCAATCATTTACGACACAAGGATCACAACAACACATTATGCCAACTAAACAAGATCAAATTCATATTCCTTCTTCCTCCTAGGGCACACGGCCACAACACCAAGTATACATACACCCACGGTTTCGCACACACATTAAAACTACGAAATTCTCGTCTATTCTCAATCATTAACACATTCATACCAATTCTATAACATTAGAGGGGCAAAATTCTTACCTTTTCTTGAATTTCCGACTTGTCGCAAATGAGGTTCTTGTGCCAAACTAATTATACCCCGTTGAAGAGGGCCTTGAGTACTTCACAACTATGGGAAGAACAAGAATTTTTGCTTAACAACAAAGCTTGGAAAATCTTTCTTTCTCCTTTTCTCTCCTTCGGCCGAGAGCTCTCTTTTGAGTCAAAGTGGAAATGTGATTTTTTTTCTTGATAAATTCTAAGTGTGAAGTGATATATATCCAATTGTATAAGTCATGTGCTCAACACATGACATTAAAAATGGGTTGGGCTTTGGCCTTTGGCCGGCCCCTTCAAGAATTCTTGGGCCTCATTTGTGTTATATTTTTCTTGGCCCAATTCATAAAACGACCCGTTTTGTAATTCCCGAAACTAATTTCCGAAATTCCAAATTTACCCTCGGCCTTCCCCGATGTCTTAATATTAAAGATTCCATAACCAACATAGTCATATTCACAAAAATCAAATCATATCCTTACAACACACAAGTCGTAATTATTTCTCGATTTTCAATCATACGAAAAACACGGGACATAACACTGAGAGAGGCTGTACAGTTGGTGACTACATTGGTGGCAGGACAGGCTCGCAGACGCGGGCGGAGGGACGAGGATGATGACGACAGGCGGGACAGCCTGAGAGTTCGGGAGTTTTTGTTATGTGGCCCTCCGGAGTTCTTCGGGTCTAAGCCCGATGAGGACCCCCATGACTTTATTCGGGGGATGCGACGCTCACTGGACTTGGTTAGGGCTTCAGAGACTGAGTCGGTCGAGCTGGCATCGCACAGGCTTCGAGATGTGGCTACCCACTGGTACGAGACTTGGGAGCTGTCTAGGGGAGAGGGTGCCCCTCCAGCCACTTGGGATCAGTTTGTGACAGCATTCACCCGCCACTTTTTGCCCCAGAGTTACGGCGGGCGCGGGCTGATCGATTCTTACGTCTGCAGCAGAGGGGTCGGAGTGTTCGCGAGTATAATCTTGAGTTTGATTCTCTGGCCCGATATGCACCGGCCGTGGTAGCAGATATGTCCGATCGGATGCACAGATATGTTATGGGATTGGACCGGTATTTGGTTGATAGCTGTATGGCAGTGTCATTGCAGACAGACATGGACATTGCCCGACTTCAGGCCTATGCGATGGGTATGGAGGACCGTCGCAGGTCTGATCCTGCTGGCAGAGATCGAGATAGGAGGCCGCCGAAGAGGGCTAGGTCCGTAGGTTATTCTGGAGATTCTCGAGGCGGACAACCTCAGCAGCAGCAGTCAGATAGACATTTTCCTCCCTCCGGCCGGAGTACTCAGTCAGGCAGCCGGAGATTCGATAGTACAGGACCGTCTAGGGCCGGTCAGGGCTCCAGAGCGGCAGGTTCACAGATGGCTAGAGGTCCCAGCCAGACCAGACCACCCAGGCCCCGTTGCCCTCATTGCGGGAAGTCTCATCCTGGGGAGTGTTATCGAGCAACTGGAGCTTGCTTTTCTTGTGGTGGTCAGGGCCACTTTATGAGAGACTGTCCATTGGCTAGCAGTTCTGGTAGTGCTGCTCAGCAGACAGGGTCAGCCGCCGGTTCTTCATCTGCTCCATCTGTTGCACGCCCTGGAGGGCGAGGTATGCCAGCATCGGCAGGACGCGGTCGAGGCCGCGGTGGCGCTTCAGGTTCTAGCGGTCCCTCGAACCGCATATATGCTTTGGCCAGCCGCCAGGATCAGGAGGCTTCGCCAAACGTCGTCACAGGTACATTACTGGTTTTCTCCAAATCTGTATATGCATTGATTGACCCTGGCTCTACTTTATCATATATTTCCCCGCTCGTTGCTAGTAAGATTGGGATAGTGTCTGCGCCTATAGAGCCATTTGAGGAAGCTACGCCAGTTGGGGATTTTATTGTAGCGAGACAGATCTATAGGGATTGTTCTGTGACCATTTATGATCGTAGCACTAAGGCTGATTTGATAGAGTTAGGCATGCTTGAGTTTGACGTCATTATGGGCATGGACTGGTTGTCTTCCTGTTATGCTAATGTCGACTGCCAGAAAAAGGTAGTCCGTTTTCAGTTTCCAGGGGAACCAGTTATCGAGTGGTTCGGATCTACTGCATCGCCGAGGGGTAAGTTTATTTCATACCTCAAGGCTAAGAAGATGATCCAGAAGGGTTATATCTATCATTTGGTTCGTGTGCACGATACTGCCGCGGAGGTACCTACCCTTCAGTCTGTTCCGGTCGTCAGTGAGTTTCCAGATGTTTTTCCTGACGAGCTTCCTGGCCTTCCGCCTGAGCGGGAGATTGATTTCACTATAGAGTTGATGCCGGATACGCAGCCTATATCTATTCCTCCGTACAGGATGGCACCAGCTGAGTTGAAGGAGTTGAAAGAGCAGCTGAAAGATTTTATGGATAAGGGCTTTATTAGACCCAGCACATCACCCTGGGGAGCGCCGGTATTGTTTGTCAGAAAGAAATATGGGTCATTGCAGATGTGTATCGACTACCGGCAGCTAAATAAGGTGACTATTAAGAATAAGTATCCCCTTCCCCGGATTGATGATTTGTTTGATCAGCTGCAGGGTGCTAGACATTTTTCAAAGATAGATCTGCGCTCAGGTTATCATCAGGTGCGAGTACGGGAGTCAGATATCCCGAAGACTGCTTTCAGGACCCAGTACGGGCATTATGAGTTCAGAGTTATGTCTTTCGGGCTGACTAATGCTCCAGCGGTATTTATGGATCTGATGAATCGGGTATTTCGGCCTTTTCTGGATATGTTTGTTATTGTGTTTATTGATGATATCTTGATTTACTCGCGATCAGCCGAGGAGCATTCAGATCATTTGAGGACGGTACTTGGCGTTCTCCGTCAGCAGAAGTTATATGCTAAATTCTCTAAATGTGAATTCTGGTTAACTTCTGTGGCATTCTTGGGCAATATTGTCGGCGCAGACGGTATTCGGGTCGATACGCAGAAGATTGAGGCTGTGCAGAATTGGCCCAGGCCTACTACACCGACAGAGGTGCGCAGTTTTCTGGGATTGGCTGGGTATTATCGCAGGTTCGTGGAGGATTTCTCTTCTACTGCAGCACCACTGACGAGGCTTACCCAGAAAGCAGGAAAATTCCAGTGGACAGATGCCTGCGAGCGCAGCTTTCAGATGCTGAAGGAGAGATTGATTACAGCACCAGTTTTGGCTCTTCCAGAGGGATCTGATGGGTATGTTGTCTATTGTGACGCCTCTGGTATTGGGATAGGATGTGTATTGATGCAGCACGGTCGAGTCATAGCCTATGCTTCCCGGCAGCTCAGACCGCACGAGAAGAACTATCCCACTCATGATCTTGAGTTGGCCGCGGTGATTCATGCTTTGAAGATTTGGCGGCATTATTTATATGGGGTCCATGTTGATATCTATACGGACCATAAGAGTCTCCAGTATATTTTTAAGCAGAAGGAGCTAAATTTGCGGCAACGGAGATGGCTTGAGCTACTAAAGGATTACGACGTTGATATTCTGTACCATCCGGGGAAAGCCAACGTGGTAGCTGATGCGCTTAGCCGCAAGTCCGTGGGCAGTCTGGCTGATGTTCCATCTGAAAAGAGAGATTTGGTTCATGATATTCATCAGCTGGCCTGCCTCGAAGTTCGTTTGGCAGATTCTGGAGATTCTGGGATTTCTGTTCGTCCAGTTGCTGAGTCATCTATTATTCAGGAGGTAAAGCAGCGCCAGTTTGAGGATCCTCTTTTGATTCAGTACAGAGATGTGGCCCTTAATAAAGCAAAGACTCAGTTTGAAATCTCGCCTGAAGGAGTATTATTATATGACGGCAGATTCTGTGTACCGGACATTGCGGGCTTACGACGGCAGATTATGGGCGAGCCACATTATGCACGGTATTCTGTTCATCCTGGTTCCACTAAGATGTATCGGGATCTCAGGTGTTTGTATTGGTGGGACGGCATGAAGAAAGATATTGCTGAGTTTGTTAGTCAGTGCCCGAACTGCCAGCAAGTTAAGATCGAGCATCAGAAGCCCGGTGGATTATTACAGGAGATGGAAATTCCAGCCTGGAAATGGGAGATGATTAATATGGATTTCGTTGTTGGGTTACCGCGCACTCCACGCAGGTACGACTCTATCTGGGTTATCGTTGACAGGCTGACGAAATCGGCCCATTTCCTTCCGGTCCGAACTACTTATTCGGCTGAGGACTATGCCAGATTATATATCAGAGAGATAGTCAGACTTCACGGAGTCCCTGTATCTATTATTACTGACCGAGGTGCCCAGTTTACAGCTAATTTCTGGAGGTCATTTCAGGAGGGATTAGGGACTCAGGTGAGCCTCAGTACAGCTTTTCATCCTCAGACCGACGGGCAGGCCGAGCGCACTATTCAGACGCTCGAGGATATGTTGCGGGCCTGCGTTATTGATTTCAGGGGCAGCTGGGATGATCATTTGCCGATTATAGAGTTTGCCTACAATAACAGTTATCACTCCAGCATTCAGATGGCTCCGTACGAGGCCCTTTATGGCAGGAGATGCAGATCTCCTATTGGCTGGTTTGACGTGGGCGAGACTAAGTTGATTGGGCCAGATGTGATCCAGGAAGCTGTCGATAAGGTGATGCTTATTCGGGAGCGACTATTAGCTGCTCAGAGTCGACAGAAAGCTTATGCTGATAGACGACGTTGATCGTTAGAGTTCCAGATTGGCGACTGGGTATTCCTGAAGGTGTCGCCCATGAAGGGCGTTATGAGATTTGGTAGGAAGGGTAAGTTGAGTCCGCGGTACATCGGGCCATACCAGATTGTTCGGAGGATAGGCGCAGTCGCCTACGAGCTAGACTTGCCATCCGATTTGGAGACCGTGCACCCGGTGTTTCATGTGTCTATGCTGCGGAAGTGTATTGGTGACCCTTCCAGGATATTCCCAGTAGATGATCTTCAGGTGACGGAGCAGTTGTCTTATGACGAGCAGCCTGTAGCTATTCTGGATCGTCAGGTGAGGAGATTGCGCACTAAGGAGGTGCCTTCTGTCAAAGTTCTGTGGCGCAACAGTAACCGGGAAGAGATGACTTGGGAGGCGGAGGATGAGATGAAGAAGAGATACCCCTATTTATTCCCTACGCCTCTTGTAATCTAGACTTTGTATTTGTTGTACCAATGAACGGATGGACCATGTGTGCTATTTATATATAAAATGGTTTTCCCGTTATGTTTGTGAGTCTTCATAAGATTTATTTAACATTCGGGGACGAATGTTCTTAAGAGGGGGAGAATGTTATGTCCCGTGTTTTCGTATAATTGGAAATCGAGAAATAATTACGACTTGTGTGTTATAAGGACATAATTTGATTTTAGTGAATATGACTATGTTGGTTATGGAATCATTAATGTCAAGACCTCGGGGAAGGCCGAGGGTAAATTTGGAATTTCGGAAATTAGTTTCGGGAATTACAAAACGGGACGTTTTATGAGTTGGGCCAAGGAAATACAACACAAAATGAGGCCCAAGATTTTGAAGGGGTGTCCGGCCATAGCATTGGCCCAAGCCCACTTTTAAAGGGTCATGTGCTATGCACATGACCCCTATATGGATATATACTAGAGCAACACTTAGTAATTATCAAGAAACAAAGCAAATTCAAGAACACCACACAAAATAGGGGTTCGGCCGAAGGCAAGAATAGAGAGAAAGAAAATTTCCCAAGCCTTGTTGTTGATCCAAAAATCTTACTTTCTACATAGTTGTGAAGTGCTCAAGACCCTCTTCAACGGGGTATAGTTAGTTTGGCACAAGAGCCTCGTTTGCGACAAGTCGAAAATTCGAGAAAAGGTAAGAATTTTGCCCCTTTAATGTTATGGAATTGATATGAATATGTTAAGGATTGAGAATAGATGAGAATCCCGTAACTTTGATGTATATAGAAAGCCGTGAGTGTGTGTGTATATTGCATGTTGGCCGTGAGCCCTAGGAAGAAGAAAGTGATGTGAATTGATCTTGTTTAGTTTGTATAATGTGTCGTTGTGACCTTTGTGTCGTAAATGATTGATTGATGAATTGGATTGGTGTTGGAAAATGATTTCGGAACGTTATCGGAAAGTATATACCTTTTGTATATTCGCGTATATCATTGTATATCTTTGATGCAAAAGACTTTAAATATGACTTATAGTTGATGTTAATGAATTCGGAATGAAACGGCGCAAGTTAGAACGTTCGTTGTAAGTTTTGGTGTTTTGGGAGAATTATGGAAAGTAATGGATTTTGGGCAATTTCGTGTATGGCTTGGAATGTATTTGGAATGTAATGGCATAATCTTGAATGAGTGAATGAATACAACAATATGGATATAGATTTGGAATTTTGAAGTTTGAATGAAAGATTTCCAACTTGTGTAGTAAGGTAGGCTTTCGAAGTTGAATATGGTTTATATTGTTTGATGATGTTTGGGTTGTTGTTGTTGATGTATTTTGAGCCGAGCTAAGTCTCGGGGGTGTTAGATTTATAGGGGAAGTGCTGCCGAAATTGCGGTAGACAAAAATGAAGTTAAAGGCATTTTTAAGCCTAAGAATCTCAATTGGTAACTTTGACCATTTGCAGATTTCGGACGAAACGGGACTTGACTTTTGGGAGAGCGTAAGACGTCCGTAAGGTATGTAAAGCTTCCCACTCCTTCGTTTGGCATATCTTAGTATGATAGGCGAATATGAGAACTTCCGGAGCATTTCTGCTCCTCGAAACCCGATCCACAGAAAAGTTACTATTCATTCAATTCAATTGAAGCCTAAGGGCTCTATTTTGGCTAGAATGCCACCACTCGTCCGAAACCTATCGAAATGTGGTCGGGTAACTTAGAAATGATTATGTATGACCTTTGGCCTATAAACGTTCGATAAATATGTTCGCCACCTCAATTTGACTCGAAGTGGGCCTGCTACCCCGAAACGCCCTATTTGTCTTATTGGCCTATCTTTGTAAATAAAGTTTGACATGCTACTTTCGATTTTGGAACTTCCTCCTACGGGATATGTTTTGAATATTACGATGCGCTAAGTTACGTTTTGAGCTATACGTACTATTTTGGAAACGTCTTGTGAAATGAAACCTTATATCGACTAAGTATTCGATTATTTTGTATTATGAAATGACTTATGGGATTACTCTGTTTTGAAAGACTATTTTGAAGTATGATTTGCATTTGTTTGCTCACGACTCCGCTCGTGCCTTATTATGACTTCGTTCACCGGTTCCCGGGCCGGTTTTGATTCATGCGCTTTATGATAATTCGGCCGTATGCTGTGTTACGGTTCCGGAGGCTTCGCCATAGGGCCGGGTTCCGTTTGGAGTTATGCTGTGATATGGCTCGTGATGCGATACGCTCACCTATGATTATGTTTGTGTTCGGGGATGTACGGAGATTTGAAACCTTCTGGTGTTATGCTGTGTGTGGCGCCAGCGTCGGAGTGGCGACCACGTTCCTAAGCGTTTGCATGATTGAGTTTGCATTATGTATACATATATGATTTAGATACGGATTTTGACATACCGATTTGTACCCCACTTTGTCATTCGGTTTGCTTTCGGTTTTGATCCATATTTCTGTACTCCGTGCTTTACATACTCAGTACATATTTCGTACTGACCCCCTTTCTTCGGGGGCTGCGTTTTATGCCCGCAGGTACTGACGTTGGTGATCCTCCACAGTAGGCTTCACTCTTCGCCGTTCCGGAGTACTCCTCTTTGATCCGGAGTCCACTTTTGGTACAGACTCCTTTTGCTTTGTATATATTCTGTACATTTGACTATTTGGGTACGGCGGGGCCCTGTCTCGCCATATGTCTTTGTTTTGAATTCGTAGAGGCCTGTAGTCATATATGTGGGATGAGGGTCCTGTATGTGTTGGTTTGATTTCATTTTCTGGTCTTAATGCGGTCTGTTCATTATGATGGCCCCAAATGGCCCTTATGCTTACGTTTGCACTTTTGACTGGCGATGTCTATTCCGCCGCTCAGTTTGTATTTGATATGGCATTTTGATTTGGTGCGACCGCTTAAGACATATTTTGATATAAACTACGTTTGATATGATTTCGAAAAATTCGGAAATAAGTTTGGATTTGATAATGAATATGTGATTCGGTCTGGGTACCCAGGTAGGGTGCTAGTCGCGGCCCACGGGGCTGGGTCGTGACATGGGCCCCACCTCAGCTTATGAATAATCCGATGTACAAAAATATTAAATATAATACCATCAACGTGAGTTTGCATTATGTAGCGACAACATGATTGTCAATTTTGAGGAAGCACGTGTAACGCTCATGCTCTGAAAATGCGGGGTATAACATCTATTATGGAGTAGTCATGATCATCATGTCTCACCTTGAAGGAACTCGCATTTTAAGGTAAGTATAGCAACAATGAACAACATCAGGGAATCATTAGCTTCATAAGAATATCATATCATAAGCTTTGGAATCACTAGACTTAGACTCATCATCATCATCATTGTCATATTCACAACGTATCTCTTATCTTTATTTCATAGGAAGCTCTTAATAATCGTAGACTCATAGTTTCCGGAATATAAGGGAGTTCTGGAAAGATAAGGAAGTCATATTGTAAGAGATATAAAGCATAGAGTACAGCAAACAGAACCATAATCGGAACAAGAAGTACAGAAAGTAAGTACATTATCCAAAATATCAAAATGCTTACTTTTAGAACACAAATCATGCATGTCGAGGGGATATGTCACATCCGGCCCATTATGGGACTCGGTGGACAAAACATGGTCGCCACCCCGTCACTTGCGCCATAACACATCATACTCCAGAATAGGGAATAACTCTGTAACACATCATACTCCAGAATGCATATACCACATCATAATCCAGAATGTATATACATATAACGTATCCCGGCCCTCTATTGAGGGACTCGGTGAACAATGTAGAGGAGTGTGCACGATAACATATCCTGGCCCGGGCTCAGTGAAGGACATATTGATGCATCCACGAGCAGAGTAGTGAGAAACTATATGCACACAAATCAATTTTTAAGACTCGATAGATAAGTACACAAAACGACACTTGAAGGGTCGTAAGCACGTTTCGGGTCAATCCGAGTTTGCATAAGAAAGTTATGATCATCATTTACTACAGAACCCTCCACGAACGTTTTAAAGCAATCCGAGACCGTCTACGAAAGTTAGGGACATTAATATTTATAGAACTCTTTTAAAAAAAAAAACAAGAACTCTTTATGCTTTGCTTGTTATTCAATCATGCAATAATCTCGACTATACTAAGTATACTCATATCAAGAAGTGAATAAGAATCATTAACAAGCTCGGAATCAAGAATAGAGTTACCCCAAGATACGTATCATACCTTACTTAGCTCTAGGACATGCCAAAAGAAAGAAAGGCTAAGCCTTACATACCTGGAAGATGTTCTCGACTTTCAACTTACTTCCCATCTTGCAACTCGCTTAAGAATTATTCGTAGCCTCGTACTGTACATATGGAATCATTCATAATATCATTAGGATCATCGTCGTACGTTCGTCTCGAAACTTTAATTAAAACCCTTTTAAATTCTGCCGAAATTCGGGCAGCATTTCCCCTGTTTATATGCCTAGCCCGAGATTCCAATTCAACAACCAACAACATCAACAACAATACCAATAGTATTAACATCATTTCCAATACCGACGTATGCCATAAAACAGCTCGCGCACTGTTTTCTAAATTTCTCAACCAACCAAATTTGCGATATAACTATTTAAAAATTTGATTTCCATAAAGAAGCTAAAATTAACACTAACAACATCGATAACCACATCCTACACATTTTACAAGTTAAATACATTTATTTTCATCCAAAGTTTTCTCCAAATCTCGTTCCATAATTCACAGCACCAATAAACGAATTTATCAGGCTATTCTCTCCGTTCTATTCCATTAAAACTCTAAATAAACTTGTTAACAATGAAAAGGAACCCTATTCATACCTTAAGCATGCAGCCACCACGTTATCACTCTTCCCCTTGGTTTATTTTTAGCTCAAATTGAAGAAAACGCAGCGTACAACACTTTTCTCTTCATGGGCTTCGGGATTCGGGGCTCAGATTTTGGTCAAAATTGGTTTTTATTCTCTCCAAGGCTCTTCTCTCTCTCTCTTTCCAGAATTTTCTGTTGTTCTTCGTCTGAAAAATGCGGAGAAAGGGCTGAAATTTCACTTAAATAGGCATGGGTCATGGGCCTAACCCGGTTGGGCCCGGATTGGGCCTAGCCCACTGACCTTTCTTCCTTAAAACATCCGTATCCCATTATCCCGACGTCGCCTATGGACCCACGACCTATGGTTGGAAAGATAATTCAATTATCTACAACTTTAATTCTGGGAGTGTTCCCAAATTCCCAAATACTGATGGGGTTATGGCCTCCCCGAGTCAGATCACCCAAAAACGTAACTTAAAATTATTTGTTTGGAGGGTTTCCACTTTGATTTGGCTCAAGGGTCCTTCTTGAGTTGTGTTTAACTTCACATATGTGATTCATATAACTTGTCACATGTCCAAAAAAAAATCTAGACGTGTGGGCCCCACCTCAGCTTACGAATAATCCGATGTACAAAAATACGAAATATAATACCATCAACGTGAGTTTGCATTATGTAGCGACAACATGATTGTCAATTTTGAGGAAGCACGTGTAACGCTCATGCTCTGAAAATGCGGGGTATAACATCTATTATGGAGTAGTCATGATCATCATGTCTCACCTTGAAGGAACTAGCATTTTAAGGTAAGTATAGCAACAATGAACAACATCAGGGAATCATTAGCTTCATAAGAATATCATATCATAAGCTTCGGAATCACTAGACTTAGACTCATCATCATCATCATTGTCATATTCACAACGTATCTCTTATCTTTATTTCATAGGAAGCTCTTAATAATCGTAGACTCATAGTTTTCGGAATATAAGGGAGTTCTGGAAAGATAAGGAAGTCATATTGTATGAGATATAAAGCATAAAGTACAGTAAACAGAACCATAATCGGAACAAGAAATACAAAAAGTAAGTACATTATCCAAAATATCAAAATGCTTACTTTTAGAACACAAATCATGCATGTCGAGGGGATATGTCACATCCGGCCCATTATGGGACTCGGTGGACAAAACATGGTCGCCACCCCGTCACTTGCGCCATAACACATCATACTCCAGAATAGGGAATAACTCTGTAACACATCATACTCCAGAACACATCATACTTCAGAATGCATATACCACATCATAATCCAGAATGTATATACATATAACGTATCTCGGCCCTCTATTGAGGGACTCGGTGAACAATGTAGAGGAGTGCGCACGACAACATATCCTGGCCCGGGCTCAGTGAAGGACATATTGATGCATCTACGAGCAGAGTAGTGAGAAACTATATGCACACAAATCAATTTTTAACACTCGATAGATAAGTACACAAAACGACACTTGAAGGGTCGTAAACACGTTTCGGGTCAATCCGAGTTTTTGCATAAGAAAGTTATGATCATCATTTACTACAGAACCCTCCACGAACGTTTTAAAGCAATCCGAGACCGTCTACGAAAGTTAGGGACATTAATATTTATAGAACTCTTTTAAAAAAAAAACAAGAACTCTTTATGCTTTGCTTGTTATTCAATCATGCAATAATCTCGACTATACTAAGTATACTCATATCAAGAAGTGAATAAGAATCATTAACAAGCTCGGAATCAAGAATAGAGTTACCCCAAGATACGTATCATACCTTACTTAGCTCTAGGACATGCCAAAAGAAAAAAAGGGTAAGCCTTACATACCTGGAAGATGTTCTCGACTTTCAACTTACTTCCCGTCTTGCAACTCTCTTAAGAATTATTCGTAGCCTCGTACTCTACATATGGAATCATTCATAATATCATTAGGATCATCGTCGTACGTTCGTCTCGAAACTTTAATTAAAACCCTTTTAAATTCTGCCGAAATTCGGGCAGCATTTCCCCTGTTTATATGCCGAGCCCGAGATTCCAATTCAACAACCAACAACATCAACAACAATACCAATAGTATTAACATCATTTCCAATACCGACGTATGCCATAAAATAGCTCGCACACTGTTTTCTAAATTTCTCAACCAACCAAATTTGCGATATAACTATTTAATAATTTTATTTCCATAAAGAAGCTAAAATTAACACTAACAACATCGATAACCACATCCTCCACATTTTACAAGTTAAATACATTTATTTTCATCCAAAGTTTTCTCCAAATCTCGTTCCATAATTCACAGCACCAACAAACGAATTTATCAGGCTATTCTCTCCGTTCTATTCCGTTAAAACTCTAAATAAACTCGTTAACAATGAAAAGGAACCCTATTCATACCTTAAGCATGCAGCCACCACGTTATCACTCTTCTCATTGGTTGATTTTTATCTTAAATTGAAGACAACGCAGCGTACAACACTTTTCTCTTCATGGGCTTCGGGATTCGGGGCTCAGATTTTGGTCAAAATTGGTTTTTCTTCTCTCCAAGGCTCTTCTCTCTCTCTTTCCAGAATTTTCTGGTGTTCTCTGTCTGAAAAATGAGGAGAAAGGGCTGAAATTTCACTTAAATAGGCATGGGTCATGGGCCTAATCCGGTTGGGCCCGGATTGGGCCTAACCCACTGACCTTTCTTCCTTAAAACGTCCGTATCCCATTATCCCGACGTCGCCTATGGACCCACGACCTATGGTTGGAAATATAATTCAATTATCTACAACTTTAATTCTGGGAGTGTTCCCAAATTCCCAAATACCAATGGGGTTATGGCCTCCCGAAGTCAGATCACCCAAAAACGTAACTTAAAATTATTTGTTTGGAGGGTTTCCACTTTGATTTGGCTCAAGGGTCCTTCTTGAGTTGTGTTTAACTTCACATATGTGATTCATATACCTTGTCACATGTCCCAAAAAAAATCTCGACGTGTGGGCTCCACCTCAGCTTACGAATAATCCGATGTACAAAAGTACGAAATATAATACCATCAACGTGAGTTTGCATTATGTAGCGACAACATGATTGTCAATTTTAAGGAAGCACGTGTAACGCTCATGGTCTGAAAATGCGGGGTATAACATCTATTATGGAGTAGTCAAGATCATCATGTCTCACCTTGAAGGAACTAGCATTTTAAGGAAAGTATGGCAACAATGAACAACATCAGGGAATCATTAGCTTCATAAGAATATCATATGCTTCATAAGAATATCATATCATAAGCTTTGGAATCACTAGACTTAGACTCATCATCATCATCATTGTCATATTCACAACGTATCTCTTATCTTTATTTCGTAGGAAGCTCTTAATAATCGTAGACTCATAGTTTTCGGAATATAAGGGAGTTCTGGAAAGATAAGGAAGTCATATTGTAAGAGATATAAAGCATAGAGTACAGCAAACAGAACCATAATCGGAACAAGAAGTACAAAAATTAAGTACATTATCCAAAATATCAAAATGCTTACTTTTAGAACACAAATCATGAATGTCGAGGGGATATGTCACATCCGGCCCATTATGGGACTCGGTGGACAAAACATGGTAGCCACCTCGTCACTGGCGCCATAGCACATCATACTCCAGAATAGGGAATAACTCTGTAACACATCATACTCCAGAACACATCATACTCCAGAATGCATATACCACATCATAATCCAGAATGTATATACTTATAACGTATCCCGACCCTCTATTGAGGGACTCGGTGAACAATGTAGAGGAGTGCGCACGATAACATATCCTGGCCCGGGCTCAGTGAAGGACATATTGAGGCATCTACGAGCAGAGTAGTGAGAAAATATATGCACACAAATCAATTTTTAAGACTCGATAGATAAGTACACAAAACAACACTTGAAGGGTCGTAAACACGTTTTGGGTCAATCCGAGTTTGCATAAGAAAGTTATGATCATCATTTACTACAGAACCCTCCACGAACGTTTTAAAGCAATCCGAGACCGTCTACGAAAGTTAGGGACATTAATATTTATAGAACTCTTTTAAAAAAAAACAAGAACTCTTTATGCTTTGCTTGTTATTCAATCATGCAATAAGCTCGACTATAGTAAGTATACTCATATCAAGAAGTGAATAAGAATCATTAACAAGCTCGGAATCAAGAATAGAGTTACCCCAAGATACGTATCATACCTTACTTAGCTCTAGGACATGCCAAAAGAAAGAAAGGCTAAGCCTTACATACCTGGAAGATGTTCTCGACTTTCAACTTACTTCCCGTCTTGCAACTCGCTTAAGAATTATTCGTAGCCTCGTACTCTACATATGGAATCATTCATAATATCATTAGGATCATCGTCGTACGTTCGTCTCGAAACTTTAATTAAAACCCTTTAAATTCTGCCGAAATTCGGGCAGCATTCCCCCTGTTTATATGCCTAGCCCGAGATTCCAATTCAACAACCAACAACATCAACAACAATACCAATAATATTAACATCATTTCCAATACCGACATATGCCATAAAACAGCCCGCACACTGTTTTCTAAATTTCTCAACCAACCAAATTTGCGATATAACTATTTAATAATTTTATTTCCATAAAGAAGCTAAAATTAACACTAACAACATCAATAACCACATCCTCCACATTTTACAAGTTAAATACATTTATTTTCATCCAAAGTTTTCTCCAAATCGCGTTCCATAATTCACAGCACCAACAAACGAATTTATCAGGCTATTCTCTCCGTTCTATTCCGTTAAAACTCTAAATAAACTCGTTAACAATGAAAAGGAACCCTATTCATACCTTAAGCATGCAGCCACCACGTTATCACTCTTCTCCTTGGTTGATTTTTAGCTTAAATTGAAGACAACGCAGCGTACAACACTTTTCTCTTCATGGGCTTCGGGATTCGAGGCTCAGATTTTGGTCAAAATTGTTTTTTCTTCTCTCCAAGGCTCTTCTCTCTCTCTTTCCAGAATTTTCTGGTGTTATCCATATGAAATATGAGGAGAAAGGGCTGAAATTTCACTTAAATAGGCATGGGTCATGGGTCTAACCCGGCTGGGCCCGGATTGGGCCTAGTCCACTGACCTTTCTTCCTTAAAACGTCCGTATCCCATTATCCCGACGTCGCCTATGGACCCACGACATATGGTTGGAAAGATAATTCAATTATCTACAACTTTAATTCTGGGAGTGTTCCCAAATTCCCAAATACCGATGGGGTTATGGCTTCCCGAAGTCAGATCACCCAAAAACGTAACTTAAAATTATTTGTTTGGAGGGTTTCCACTTTGATTTGGCTCAAGGGTCATTCTTGAGTTGTGTTTAACTTCACATATGTGATTCATATAACTTGTCACATGTCCCAAAAAAAATCTAGACGTGTGGGCCCCACCTCAGCTTACGAATAATCCGATGTACAAAAATACGAAATATAATACCATCAACGTGAGTTTGCATTATGTAGCGACAACATGATTGTCAATTTTAAGGAAGCACGTGTAACGCTCATGCTCTGAAAATGCGGGGTATAACATCTATTATGGAGTAGTCATGATCATCATGTCTCACCTTGAAGGAACTAGCATTTTAAGGTAAGTATAGCAACAATGAACAACATCAGGGAATCATTAGCTTCATAAGAATATCATATCATAAGCTTTGGAATCACTAGACTTATACTCAACATCATCATCATTGTCATATTCACAACGTATCTCTTATCTTTATTTCATAGGAAGCTCTTAATAATCGTAGACTCATAGTTTCCGGAATATAAGGGAGTTCTGGAAAGATAAGGAAGTCATATTGTAAGAGATATAAAGCATGGAGTACAGCAAACAGAACCATAATCGGAACAAGAAGTACATAAAGTAAGTACATTATCCAAAATATCAAAATGCTTACTTTTAGAACACAAATCATGCATGTCGTGGGGATATGTCACATCCGGCCCATTATGGGATTCGGTGGACAAAACATGGTCGCCACCCCGTCACTTGCGCCATAACACATCATACTCCAGAATAGGGAATAACACTGTAACACATCATACTCCAGAACACATCATACTCCAGAATGCATATACCACATCATAATCCAGAATGTATATACATATTACGTATCCCGACCCTCTATTGAAAGACTCGGTGAACAATGTAGAGGAGTGCGCACGATAACATATCCTGGCCCGGGCTCAGTGAAGGACATATTGATGCATCCACGAGCAGAGTAGTGAGAAACTATATGCACACAAATCAATTTTTAAGACTCGATAGATAAGTACACAAAACGACACTTGAAGGGTCGTAAACACGTTTCGGGTCAATCCGAGTTTGCATAAGAAAGTTATGATCATCATTTACTACAGAACCCTCCACGAACGTTTTAAAGCAATCCGAGACCGTCTACGAAAGTTAGGGACATTAATATTTATAGAACTCTTTTAAAAAAAAAACAAGAACTCTTTATGCTTTGCTTGTTATTCAATCATGCAATAATCTCGACTATACTAAGTATACTCATATCAAGAAGTGAATAAGAATCATTAACAAGCTCGGAATCAAGAATAGAGTTACCCCAAGATACGTATCATACCTTACTTAGCTCTAGGACATGCCAAAAGAAAAAAAGGGTAAGCCTTACATACCTGGAAGATGTTCTCGACTTTCAACTTACTTCCCGTCTTGCAACTCTCTTAAGAATTATTCGTAGCCTCGTACTCTAAATATGGAATCATTCATAATATGATTAGGATCATCGTCGTACGTTCGTCTTGAAACTTTAATTAAAACCCTTTTAAATTCTGCCGAAATTCGGGCAGCATTTCCCCTGTTTATATGCCTAGCCCGAGATTCCAATTCAACAACCAACAACATCAACAACAATACCAATAATATTAACATCATTTCCAATACCGACGTATGCCATAAAACAGCCCGCGCACTGTTTTCTAATTTCTCAACCAACCAAATTTGCGATATAACTATTTAATAATTTTATTTCCATAAAGAAGCTAAAATTAACACTAACAACATCGATAACCACATCCTCCACATTTTACAAGTTAAATACATTTATTTTCATCCAAAGTTTTCTCCAAATCTCGTTCCATAATTCACAGCACCAACAAACGAATTTATCAGGCTATTCTCTCCGTTCTATTCCGTTAAAACTCTAAATAAACTCGTTAACAATGAAAAGGAACCCTATTCATACCTTAATCATGCAGCCACCACGTTATCACTCTTCTCCTTGGTTGATTTTTAGCTTAAATTGAAGACAACGCAGCGTACAACACTTTTCTCTTCATGGGCTTCGGGATTCGGGGCTCAGATTTTGGTCAAAATTGGTTTTTCTTCTCTCCAAGGCTCTTCTCTCTCTCTTTCCAGAATTTTCTGGTGTTCTCCGTCTGAAAAAAAGGAGAAAGGGCTGAAATTTCACTTAAATAGGCATGGGTCATGGGCCTAACCCGGTTGGGCCCGGATTGGGCCTAGCCCACTGACCTTTCTTCCTTAAAACGTCCA
Source organism: Lycium barbarum (assembly GCF_019175385.1). Lineage (NCBI taxonomy): Eukaryota > Viridiplantae > Streptophyta > Magnoliopsida > Solanales > Solanaceae > Lycium > Lycium barbarum. Next base: position 53,255,823 of record NC_083345.1, on the reverse strand, counting down.
TATCCCATTATCCCGACGTCGCCTATGGACCCACGACCTATGATTGGAAATATAATTCAATTATCTACAACTTTAATTCTTGGAGTGTTCCCAAATTCCGAAATACCGATGGGGTTATGGCCTCCCGAAGTCAGATCACCCAAAAACGTAACTTAAAATTATTTGTTTGGAGGGTTTCCACTTTGATTTAGCTCAAGGGTCCTTCTTGAGTTGTGTTTAACTTCACATATGTGATTCATATAACTTGTCACATGTCCCAAAAAAAATCTCGACGTATGGGCTCCACCTCAGCTTACGAATAATTCGATGTACAAAAATACGAAATATAATACCATCAACGTGAGTTTGCATTATGTAGCGACAACATGATTGTCAATTTTGAGGAAGCACGTGTAACGCTCATGCTCTGAAAATGCGGGGTATAACATCTATTATGGAGTAGTCAAGATCATCATGTCTCACCTTGAAGGAACTAGCATTTTAAGGAAAGTATGGCAACAATGAACAACATCAGGGAATCATTAGCTTCATAAGAATATCATATCATAAGCTTTGGAATCACAAGACTTAGACTCATCATCATCATCATTGTCATATTCACAACGTATCTCTTATCTTTATTTCGTAGGAAGCTCTTAATAATCGTAGACTCATAGTTTTCAGAATATAAGGGAGTTCTGGAAAGATAAGGAAGTCATATTGTTAGAGATATAAAGCATAGAGTACAGCAAACAAAACCATAATCGGAACAAGAAGTACAAAAATTAAGTACATTATCCAAAATATCAAAATTCTTACTTTTAGAACACAAATCATGCATGTCGAGGGGATATGTCACATCCGGCCCATTATGGGACTCGGTGGACAAAACATAGTCGCCACCCCGTCACTGGCGCCATAACACATCATACTCCAGAATAGGGAATAACTCTGTAACACATCATACTCCACAACACATCATACTCCAGAATGCATATACCACATCATAATCCTGAATGTATATACATATAACGTATCCCGGCCCTCTATTGAGGGACTCGGTGAACAATGTAGAGGAGTGCGCACGATAACATATCCTGGCCCGGGCTCAGTGAAGGACATATTGAGGCATCCACGAGCAGAGTAGTGAGAAACTATATGCACACAAATCAATTTTTAAGACTCGATAGATAAGTACACAAAACGACACTTGAAGGGTCGTAAACACGTTTAGGGTCAATCCGAGTTTGCATAAGAAAGTTATGATCATCATTTACTACAGAACCCTCCACGAACGTTTTAAAGCAATCCGAGACCGTCTACGAAAGTTAGGGACATTAATATTTATAGAACTCTTTTAAAAAAAAAAACAAGAACTCTTTATGCTTTGCTTGTTATTCAATCATGCAATAAGCTCGACTATAGTAAGTATACTCATATCAAGAAGTGAATAAGAATCATTAACAAGCTCGGAATCAAGAATAGAGTTACCCCAAGATACGTATCATACCTTACTTAGCTCTAGGACATGCCAAAAGAAAGAAAGGCTAAGCCTTACATACCTGGAAGATGTTCTCGACTTTCAACTTACTTCCCGTCTTGCAACTCGCTTAAGAATTATTCGTAGCCTCGTACTCTACATATGGAATCATTCATAATATCATTAGGATCATCGTCGTACGTTCGTCTCGAAACTTTAATTAAAACCCTTTTAAATTCTGCCGAAATTCGGGCAGCATTTCCCCTGTTTATATGCCTAGCCCGAGATTCCAATTCAATAACCAACAACATCAACAACAATACCAATAGTATTAACATCATTTCCAATACCGACGTATGCCATAAAACAGCCCGCGCACTGTTTTCTAAATTTCTCAACCAACCAAATTTGCGATATAACTTTTAATAATTTTATTTCCATAAAGAAGCTAAAATTAACACTAACAGCATCGATAACCACATCCTCCACATTTTACAAGTTAAATACATTTATTTTCATCCAAAGTTTTCTCCAAATCTCGTTCCATAATTCACAGCACCAACAAACGAATTTATCAGGCTATTCTCTCTGTTCTATTCCGTTAAAACTCTAAATAAACTCGTTAACAATGAAAAGGAACCCTATTCATACCTTAAGCATGCAGCCACCACGTTATCACTCTTCTCCTTGGTTGATATTTATCTCAAATTGAAGACAACGCAGCGTACAACACTTTTCTCTTCATGGGCTTCGGGATTCGGGGCTCAGATTTTGGTCAAAATTGGTTTTTCTTCTCTCCAAGTCTCTTCTCTCTCTCTTTCCAGAATTTTCTGGTGTTCTCCGTCTGAGAAATGAGGAGAAAGGGCTGAAATTTCACTTAAATAGGCATGGGTCATGGGCCTAACCCGGTTGGGCCCGGATTGGGCCTAGCCCACTGACCTTTCTTCCTTAAAATGTCCATATCCCATTATCCCGACGTCGCCTATGGACCCACGACCTATTGTTGGAAATATAATTCAATTATCTACAACTTTAATTCTGGGAGTGTTCCCAAATTCCGAAATACCGATGGGGTTATGGCCTCCCGAAGTCAGATCACCCAAAAACGTAACTTAAAATTATTTGTTTGGAGGGTTTCCACTTTGATTTAGCTCAAGGGTCCTTCTTGAGTTGTGTTTAACTTCACATATGTGATTCATATAACTTGTCACATGTCCCAAAAAAAATCTCGATGTATGGGCTCCACCTCAGCTTACGAATAATTCAATGTACAAAAATACGAAATATAATACCATCAACGTGAGTTTGCATTATGTAGCGACAACATGATTGTCAATTTTGAGGAAGCACGTGTAACGCTCATGCTCTGAAAATGCGGGGTATAACATCTATTATGGAGTAGTCAAGATCATCATGTCTCACCTTGAAGGAACTAGCATTTTAAGGAAAGTATGGCAACAATGAACAACATCAGGGAATCATTAGCTTCATAAGAATATCATATCATAAGCTTTGGAATCACTAGACTTAGACTCATCATCATCATCATTGTCATATTCACAACGTATCTCTTATCTTTCTTTCGTAGGAAGCTCTTAATAATCGTAGACTCATAGTTTTCGGAATATAAGGGAGTTCTGGAAAGATAAGGAAGTCATATTGTAAGAGATATAAAGCATAGAGTACAGCAAACAAAACCATAATCGGAACAAGAAGTACAAAAATTAAGTACATTATCCAAAATATCAAAATGCTTACTTTTAGAACACAAATCATGCATGTCGAGGGGATATGTCACATTCGGCCCATTATGGGACTCGGTGGACAAAACATGGTCGCCACCGCATCACTGGCGCCATAACACATCATACTCCAGAATAGGGAATAACTCTGTAACACATCATACTCCAGAACACATCATACTCCAGAATGCATATACCACATCATAATCCTGAATGTATATACATATAACGTATCCCGGCCCTCTATTGAGGGACTCAGTGAACAATGTAGAGGAGTGCGCACGATAACATATCCTGGCCCGGGCTCAGTGAAGGACATATTGAGGCATCCACGAGCAGAGTAGTGAGGAAATATATGCACACAAATCAATTTTTAAGACTCGATAGATAAGTACACAAAACGACACTTGAAGGGTCGTAAACACGTTTCGGGTCAATCCGAGTTTGCATAAGAAAGTTATGATCATCATTTACTACAGAACCCTCCACGAACGTTTTAAAGCAATCTGAGACCGTCTACGAAAGTTAGGGACATTAATATTTATAGAACTCTTTTAAAAAAAAACAAGAACTCTTTATGCTTTGCTTGTTATTCAATCATGCAATAAGCTCGACTATAGTAAGTATACTCATATCAAGAAGTGAATAAGAATCATTAACAAGCTCGGAATCAAGAATAGAGTTACCCCAAGATACGTATCATACCTTACTTAGCTCTAGGACATGCCAAAAGAAAGAAAGGCTAAGCCTTACATACCTGGAAGATGTTCTCGACTTTCAACTTACTTCCCGTCTTGCAACTCGCTTAAGAATTATTCGTAGCCTCGTACTCTACATATGGAATCATTCATAATATCATTAGGATCATCGTCGTACGTTCGTCTCGAAACTTTAATTAAAACCCTTTTAAATTCTGCCGAAATTCGGGCAGCATTCCCCCTGTTTATATGCCTAGCCCGAGATTCCAATTCAACAACCAACAACATCAACAACAATACCAATAGTATTAACATCATTTCCAATACCGACGTATGCCATAAAACAGCCCGCGCACTGTTTTCTAAATTTCTCAACCAACCAAATTTGCGATATAACTTTTAATAATTTTATTTCCATAAAGAAGCTAAAATTAACACTAACAGCATCGATAACCACATCCTCCACATTTTACAAGTTAAATACATTTATTTTCATCCAAAGTTTTCTCCAAATCTCGTTCCATAATTCACAGCACCAACAAACGAATTTATCAGGCTATTCTCTCTGTTCTATTCCGTTAAAGCTCTAAATAAACTCGTTAACAATGAAAAGGAACCCTATTCATACCTTAAGCATGCAGCCACCACGTTATCACTCTTCTCCTTGGTTCATTTTTAGCTCAAATTGAAGACAACGCAGCGTACAGCACTTTTCTCTTCATGGGCTTCGGGATTCGGGGCTCAGATTTTGGTCAAAATTGGTTTTTCTTCTCTCCAAGGCTCTTCTCTCTCTCTTTCCAGAATTTTCTGGTGTTCTTCGTCTGAAAAATGAGGAGAAAGGGCTGAAATTTCACTTAAATAGGCATGGGTCATGGGCCTAACCCGGTTGGGCCCGGATTGGGCCTAGCCCACTGACCTTTCTTCCTTAAAACGTCCATATCCCATTATCCCGATGTCGCCTATGGACCCACGACCTATGGTTGGAAATATAATTCAATTATCTACAACTTTAATTCTGGGAGTGTTCCCAAATTCCGAAATACCGATGGGGTTATGGCCTCCCGAAGTCAGATCACCCAAAAACGTAACTTAAAATTATTTGTTTGGAGGGTTTCCACTTTGATTTGGCTCAAGGGTCCTTCTTGAGTTGTGTTTAACTTCACATATGTGATTCATATAACTTGTCACATGTCCCAAAAAAAATCTCGACGTGTGGGCCCCACCTCAGCTTACGAATAATCCGATGTACAAAAATACGAAATATAATACCATCAACGTGAGTTTGCATTATGTAGCGACAACATGATTGTCAATTTTGAGGAAGCACGTGTAACGCTCATGCTCTGAAAATGCGGGGTATAACATCTATTATGGAGTAGTCATGATCATCATGTCTCACCTTGAAGGAACTAGCATTTTAAGGTAAGTATAGCAACAATGAACAACATCAGGGAATCATTAGCTTCATAAGAATATCATATCATAAGCTTTGGAATCACTAGACTTAGACTCATCATCATCATCATTGTCATATTCACAACGAATATCTTATCTTTATTTCATAGGAAGCACTTAATAATCGTAGACTCATAGTTTCCGGAATATAAGGGAGTTCTGGAAAGATAAGAAAGTCATATTGTAAGGATCATGCCTTAGAAAAGAAGGGACTAGCCTTACATACCTTTACGTCTCACTAGCTTATCAATTAAACACTTCCCTCCAATGTTCACGATTCTACATTCAAGAGAATTCGTATTAAGATTAGATACTCGGAAACATACTTAAGCTTAAGCTAAAACTTATAAAAATTGGGCAGCACTTCCTTTGTTTTTATAACTTTATCCATATAATATAAAAACTCCCAAACATCAATAACAAGATTCATAATATCATAATCGATAACTTCAACAAGTTCGACATTATCCAATTCTCAAAATTCCCTCTCAAAATCATTCATGACCATAGCCATAATATAACACCGCATTCATCCTCATATAGTGCTTCTCCAATATTCTTAATACCATTTATAACAAGATTACACTCATAACATGTCAAGAGTCATGATTCATGCAAAGCTACTACTCAAGAATACTACCATTCTCGTATTTGTAACCCATTTTCTACTTTCTTCCAGAATCCAAGTCTTTTAACCATTCAATACTCTTAATAACATGAGATGATCATAAAATTCACCTTTCATTATGTAAAAGTGGGATTTGGATGAAAATTCTTCACTTGGAGAAAACCCTAGCTCCAATTCCAAAGAGATTTCTATCTTCCATCAACCCTAGAGAGCTTCTTTGCACTTGTTTTCCTTGGATTAATGATATTGATCTTTGATTTGCCTTGGATTTATGTTAGAATGGTGTTTGGAATGTTCTAGAGTTCTTGAGAGGTGTAGAGAATGTATGAAATGAGAAATATGGGCTTGGGTTATATATATATATATATAAAGAGAAAATTCTGGAAAAATCTGTCTCGATCATGTTATATGGACACTTATATGCTCCGTATAAGTGACCGTATTTCACCATCAGGGATTTTCCTTTCCTTTTAAGGTTATACGGACACTTATACGGACCGTATAAAGTTATACAGACCGTATAAGTTGTCGTATAACTCCATTTTGCTGAAGTCAACCTCGTCGTTTCGTTTGATCTCCAATCCTTACAGAACCTTCTTAGCACTTGTTTAAAACTTCATCAACACTTTAAGGAGCATTATAAATCTTCCTCAGAACATTATTACATCAACGTTAGCTCGGTACTTTGCAAAACCTTCCAAACACGACTCATACCTTACCTTCCTTTGACGAACTTAGTCTCCCTAATCATATCACTTCAAAATATTATCGTACACACTCCAAACTTGCCAAGTACCCTTCTTATAGTCATAATAGCTTGACATTGACCTTAAGCTCGTGTTAGTCTTCTTACGACACAACGACATGAAATTTCTGAGGTGTAACTCTCTTCCCCCCTTTAAAATCATTCGTCCTCAAATGTTAAATTCTCGGAATTCTACAAAAAGTTTGCCAGATTTTCCTCTGTAATATGGCACTACCACCCTGTCACAACAACCCACAATAACAATGCCTCAGAGGGCTACAATACAATGGCAAGAAAATATGGCCACACACGACCGAAAACATTAAAAGAAAGCATCATATACCTTATGATAATGGCGTCTCATCTTGAATCCCTTCCGAAGGTGGAAAAAATTGTGAATATTTGGACTTCATGTTTCATTTCTCTTCCCAAGTCATTTCCTCTCGGTTATTATTTCTCCATAAGACCTTAACCGAGGCTACCTCTTTATTTCTAAGTTTCCGTACTTGCCTATCTAGTATGGCAATGGGTACCTATTCATAAGCCAACCTTTTCATAACTTGAACATCATCTACAGGCACGATTCTAGTAGGATCTCCGATGCACTTACGGAGCATTGATACGTCAAAAATTGGATGGACAGATTCAAGTTCTTGAGGTAAGTCCAGTTCATAAGCTACTTGACCTATCTTGCGGACAATCTTGTAAGGTCCAATACACATGGGACTCAATTTCCCCTTCTTGCCAAATCTCATCACGCCTTTTACCGGTGATACCTTCAGGAATTCCCAATCATTAACTTGGAATTCTAAGTCTCGCCGACGGTTGTCCGCATAGGATTTCTGGCGACTCTGGGCTGTCAACAATCGATCTCGGATAACCTTGATATTTTCCACCGCTTGTTGAATCAATTTCAGACCTATTAGTTGTATCTTTCCTACTTCAAACCACCCAATTGGGGATCTACACTTTCTTCCATATAGTGCTTCATACGGGGCCATCTGAATATTGGAATGATAGTTGTTGTTGTATGCAAACTTAATAAGAGGAAAGTGGTCATCCCAGCTACCTCCGAAATCTAGCACATATGCCCGTAACATGTCTTCTAAGGTCTGAATGGTGGGCTCAGCTTGTCCATCAGTTTGTGGATGAAACGTTGTGCTAAGCCTCACCAGAGTACCCAAACAATCTTGAAAACACTCCCAGAATTTAGCAGTAAACTGTGCTCCTCTATCTGTGATAATAAATATCGGGACACCATTAAGTCGCACTATCTCCTTAAGATACAACCTTGCATAATCTTCTGCTGAATATGTGGTTTTGATTGGAAGAAAATGAGCTGATTTTGTGTTACACCCTGTATCTTCGAAGAGCACTTATCAAATTTGAGACATAAGTACGTTGAGTTAGGATTAAGTAAAACCACTTTGGAATATAAGGAGAAAGCATTATTAAGTATAATTAATGACTTAAGGATGTATATAAGGTATACCGGAGGGTTTTATAAGGAAATGAGTGGAAGAAATGAAGTAGTACGACTTCGGAGAAAGGATGGGTAATGTTTTGTGTGAAAATTGTTGTCCAACTTGGGGGATGCATATCTCTTAGAATATGAAGGGTTTTAAGGTGCAACAAAATCCTAAAATGAAGTTCGTCGAGGCTAGTTTCCAACGCAACAAACCTCTTGTCGACAGGACATCAGAGTAGAGAATTATGGACGTTACAGGTTCAGCTGATAGAGCAGAAACGTGTGCTACAGTAACCGACTTGCTACAGTAAACCCGACCCGGATTTGATCCGAATAAGACCCTTATAAAAAGGGTAAGACCCTCTTTTTTTCACCAGATTTAGCCCAGAAATTTCCAGATTTTTGAAGAGAGAGAGAGAGGGAAACAAAAAGTAAGCAATTTTCAAGTGACGGAGTATTAATCGAAGCTCGGATAAACGCATAGATGTGATTCTAGTATGGTTTTGCGGTGGATGCAAGGTGGGTATTAAAGATATCGCTGTTTTAACAAAAATAAGGTATGAATCTCTCCTTATTAATATTACTTTTGGTTTATTTACGAAGATAGAGTGATGAAATAATTGTGTAGCGAGTTGTTGGTTGGGAAATTGGAAAAACATCGCGTGGGATGTTTTATGGAATATTTTGGTATTGATGATGATGTTGTTGATGTTGGTGCTGTTGCAGTTGTTGTTTTGTTGGTATTGTAATTTCGGGCTAGGCATATAAACAGGGGAGATGCTGCCAAAATTTCAGCAAATTCTAGAAAGAGTTAGTTTGAGAGCTTAAGACAGGCCTATGAAGATGAGTCTAACAATAGTATAAATTTTCTTGAATATAGATTTACGAGCCTGGGAGGACAAGCGTTGAATAGTTAGAGTTAAGGCGACCAAAAAGGTATGTTAAGGCTAGTCCCTTTCTTTCAAAGGCATGATTCCTGTGATTATAATTCCATAAATGTTTTCACAGCTTCCTTATTTCCAACAGTTAGATATTTATTATTCCAAGGCATGATTTCTTTTCCCGACAACCCATAAATGTTTTCCAAAATGTCCGTATTTTTCCAAAACAAAGGTTTATGATTTTGTAAGCTTTATGACTACAACGACGAGCATGTTTTTGTAATGACAACGATGATGTCAAAGATAAGAATATGTCTACGATGATTATGACGAGAATGGTTTCAGGTTTGAAAGTCTCTAGTTGTGGATTCAATATGAATATGAGAATGTTGAGCTATTTCTTGATTTCTCAATTTTATTCATGGATGATGACTATTTTTAAAGATTCCAAAGTATATGAATTGACGCCTTATGAGATTTATGATCTTATTCTCCGTTCTCTTAATGCTATTCTTCATTGATAGTCTCACCTTATAATAATTGTCCCTTCAAGGTGAGACAAAGTCATAATAATTATTCCATAATATAAATCGGAGGTTACCGACCTTAAGTCACTCTGATAGAGTTGTAGCTTTCACTTGGGCTCTCATGCATGCTTTATAATTATGTATGTATTTTAATAACACCGTGCCTACATGGTTGGGCAGTATAACACCGTGCCTACATGGCCGGGCAGTTTAACACCGCGCCGTCCAATAGGCGGCCGGGCAGACACACCACTGCAGTGGGCAGTTTATGATTACCCCGGACGCGGGAGTCCTGGACGCGGGCTAATGATGATCACACCGTGCCTAAATGGCCGGGAAGCATTACACCGTACCTATATGGTCGGGTAGCATTACACCGTACCTATATGGTCGGGCAGTTTACTTGTAAATATTTATACGTTGTTTCAAAAGGTAAAGTTAGCATGCATGATATACGCCTTAAGAGACATACATAGGTACATCTTATTTCCTTACTCTATTCTATGCTTTACGTCTCTTACCATGATCTTATGGTATTACTCATGCCTTGCATACTCGGTACATTACTCGTACTGACGTCCCTTCTTGTGGACGCTGCGTTCATGCCACACAGGTGTATACAGATGAGTATAGGGTATTGCTAGAAGATGTTCCAGCTGGATTTGCGAGCTCCATTTCCTTCCGAAGTGTTGCCGAGTCAGAGTATCTATGTTATGGTATATTGATTTATGTTAGAGACTTTGCAGACAGAGTCACGTATATAGCATGTCAGTCTTGCAAGCGGCTCTGCAAGCCGATGTATCATTATGTATTATGTTACAAATTTCATATGATTACAGATTTTACTTGATTTGAGAAAGACGAAAAGAATGTTTTTGAAAAGCTTTCATTATGCATTTCATTTCGTGATTTAAGAGTCCAGTGAGGTTATGAACATAACGAGAACCAGCGGATTCGCTCGGATCTGAGTAAGGGGTCGGGTGCCCATCATGCCCTATCAGGATTGGGGTGTGACAAATTGGTATCAGAGCAGTTCGTCCTAGGGGTTGTCTGCAAAGTCGTGTCCAGTAGAGTCCTATTTATGGTGTGAAGCGCGCCACATTTATAAATAGGAGGCTACGGGGCATCTAGGGTGGTTACTCTTCTTTCACATCTAAGATCGTGTGATAGAGCCAAGTCATAGGAAATGAGATTCTCTATACTAACCTTCGATCTCAACAGAAGCACAGTATCGACGGGAGAAAGTGAGTGATGATATAGGAAGTCACAGAGGCACAGAGGTAAGTCACTTCGTTTAGGCTACATTATCAGAATATATATATATATATATATATATATATATATATATATATATATGATAATGGATCGGTTGACATAGAGGTAAGTCAGTGTAAGTACAAGTAGAGGAATTGATTAAATGTATCTCTTGATGATAAGTTCAGTCATAAGTTTGTGAACAGGACAACTGAATGAATCGGTACAAAGGTAAGCAATGGCACGAAGGATGTATGTCGGGTAAGGTAAGAATATTGCATGTATGATTGAGGTGTAAAGTTGAAGAATGAAAAGGGAAGGTAAACAAGAAGATATAACAGGGCAGATCACTAAAGGATCAGGTACATCTCGAGGTGTGATATATGAGGTAAGTTTTGATATTTTTGTTCTTTTACCGGAAATTGGGAGCCCTGGGTGGCTAGGATATGTCGTGTAGGTATATGTATATATATATCTATGCCCTGTGAGGCATTGCTGGTATTTGCTGCATGCAGGTTTTGGATAGTAAGAATTATAAAGGAGACTCTGCCAGAAGTTTTCAAAATCAGGTCATTTTGTTAGGTACACCTAATAGGAAGAAGCGTGAAAAGGAAATATCGTAGATAGACAATAAGTGGGATGCGTTGCTTTAGAGGAGTTATGGATTTGGCATGGCATGAAGAATGATTATGAGGAAGATGATTAGTAGTCCAAAGGATTAAAATGGGTTACATTCGAGGTTTAGTAAGAGCAAGGTCTATTGGGGGATTCAGGGAAAGTCGACAAATGAGTTCTGCTATAGATTATTATATAAGAGTGGCGAGCGGAAACCCAAAGAGGCTAATAATCGAGTATTTATAGGTAACGACGACGAAGGTGTGTTCGCTACCATCGGGAATCTGGAAATCTAGGACGAAAAGTAGTCATACATACAGATGAAAGGTGAATATTGAGAATTAGAAAGGCCAAAATAGTAATTGTGTAGTCGGAAGAGTAAGAGACACTTTCTAATTTGGAGGGAGATGCATTACGAGAACATTTTGGAATCTGTCAAGACTTCAACTTGCTTTAGATTATGTGGTGAAGGTCATGCGGTGAGGTGGATACGATTATACCAGCATTAACGCACCGGATTTCATTAGAGTTTCAAGGTTAAGCATGCTGGGGTGAGAGAAATACTATGATGGGGTGACCTATGTGATTAGAAAAGTAATGATATGAGGCAAGAACTTCCGTAAAGACAAAGAGGTTTGATTATAAAGGAACTAGAATGAAATGTAAGGAACGTGCATAGAAGATAAGACAACCTGGCAATGGCGTTAGAAAGATGGATGAAGACCCGATGAAAGAGAATAGAGAGAGTGGAAACTGTAAGAATTCTGTGCTGAGAGAAAAAGTAGCAGGACACTTGAAAAACTTGGACGTACAGCTGCAGGACAAATGCGTAGTTAAGAAGAATTATGAGTAAGTGCGCTAAACGGGTGGAAGGACTAGTAGTGGATGGAAGGGTATGAAAATGTTGACAAAATGATGATATAGACATAAATGGAAGAAGAACTCAGGGAAAGAAGTTTTAGAGATGTCATAAGCAAAGTCGGGAACAGAGACGAGGAGTAAGGTATAGCCGAAAACTTTATAAAGGACGTGGTGAATCTCGATGCCCCTATTAACTTGCGTATCTGAAAAACCGCTGGTCATAAAAGACAGAGGTTTGAAAAGACGGAAAGGAAGGCATCAAAATTGGATCTAACCCTTACAAGTGTTCCAATAGAACACAAGAGTGTAACTAGCAAAAGGATAAATAAGGCAGACCATACGGTGACAAAACCCCGACCTTGGGAAGGTCGTGAAGGGCGGCGGATAATTGCCGAAGATGATGGATATTCGAACGCTATTGGTGTATTAGGACCTACTTAATAAGGGGGGAATAACATATTGGACTTGAAAGGGGTTATGACGTTCTCAAGCTCCAGGAGGTGAAATTTATTAGCTCAGGGCTAGAGTTTGAGGCGTATTGGCATATCGGGAAGGTAACGGAAAGAAGTGGAAACGAATTGACAATAAGTGTACCATGAGGCAGACATAGGGAGAAAGTATGGAAGATAACTCAAGAGAGCACTCTACGCCAAGATGAACTACGATATTTTTAGACCATGATTTGAATCCCTCGTATCGGGAAAAAATTACGCCGTACCTAAGCATGTAGTGACATGCCCTAAAGGGTAATGAAAAGAGCAAGAAAGGTCTCTAAGCTAAATTCACAAAGGGTGTTAGAGAGGATGACGAACCCCAAAGACACTTGGGGTGACAATGACAATTGTAATAAAAGGAACAACGATTGGTAGTTTGGAAATTGTTGAAGGAAAGAAAGAACGCTGCTCCTATGAATGGAAATAAAAGAGTTCACCGGATATTATAAAATAGTTCGTGGGCCACTAATTATACTTAACATAAGAGCATATGCTATGGAATTATATGAACCGTCAACGTGAAGCTATGCCCAACTACAATTGTAAGAAGGCCACACCGGAAAGCCAACAAGGAATAACGACTGACAAAACGGTCGCCGATACAAGGAAATCAAAGATAAGTATACTTATGTTGCAAGAAAGCCATAATAGAAGAATTGCCGTAGTCCTATGCTTCTGGGATTATATTGATAAATGTGAGGGAAGAAAGTAAGGAAAAAGTTGTAGCAGGAGCTCGAAAATGTTGCGAGCTATGAATTAGTTGAACTCGGATTATAAGTTTGCCATAAGTGTAACTGGACTGCGAAGGATAATAAATGGCGAAAAAACATTACGTATATACGTATTTCGGATAATGATATAACTGGCCTTAGAAAGGAACATAACCATTAGGTTCACTAGCGACACAGTTATGCCGAGTAAACATTTGGAATGTAAGGGTAAAAGAGATGGCGACAAGGAGGTAAGGATTAGAAAGCCTGACTAATGGACTACAAACAAATCGGTACAGTGTATATCTAAGATCAACGGGTACAAAAAGGATAGCCCGAGATGGCACCGAAGGAGTAAACGCAAAGAGGGCGCCGTAAAGGGGGAAAGGTAGCTGCCCACTAACAAGGAAACAAGGAGCGAGAAAAAAAAAAGAGAAACTTACAGGACGATGGATAGTTATGGCACGGCAAGTAAAGACTACCATAATGGAGTAAGAACAAAAGCGAGATGCTAGTTAATTTCCAATCATGTACACGAGGACAGAGAAGTGAAAGAAGACGACTGAAGGCAATAGAAGAGTTAAGAGAGAATGAGAAGAGACTGACCCAAGTTATAGTTTAAGCAAATGGTAAGCGGACCCTAAAGGAAAAATAATTGTTCTAACGAATCAAACATGGTGTTGTGGGTTGTAAACTACAACATTCGAGGACGAATGTTTTTAAGGGGGGAAGGATGTTACACCCCGTATCTTCGTAGAGCACTTATCAAATTTGAAACATAAGTACGTTGAGTTAGGATTAAGTAAAACCACTTTGGAATATAAGGAGCAAGCATTATTACGTATAGTTAATGAGTGAAGGATGTATATAAGGTATACCGGAGGGTTTTATAAGGAAATGAGTGGAAGAAATGAAGTAGTACGACTTCGGAGAAAGGATGGGTAATGTTTTGTGTGAAAATTTTGGTCCAACTTGGGGGACGCATATCTCTTAGAATATGAAGGTTTTTAAGGTGAAACAAAAGCCTAAAATGAAGTTCGTCGAGTCTAGTTTCCAACGCAACAAACCTATCATAGATAGGACATCGGAGTAGATAATTATGGATGTTACAAGTTCAGCTAACAGAGCAGAAACGTGTGCTACAGTACTGTTACAGTAACCGACTTGCTACAGTAAAAATGATACAGTAAACCCGACCTGGATTTGACCCTTATAAAAAGGGTAAGACCCTCTTTTTTTCACCATATTTAGCCCAGAAATTTCCAAATTTTTGAAGAGAGAGAGAGAGAGGGAAACAAAAAGTAAGCGCATAGATGCTATTCTAGTATGGTTTTGCTGTGGATTCAAGTTGGGTATTAAAGATATTGCTGTTTTAACAAAAATAAGGTATGAATCTCTCCTTATTAATATTACTTTTGGTTTATTTACGAAGATAGAGTGATGAAATAATTGTATAGAGAGTTGTTGATTGGGAAATTGGAAAAACATCGCGTGGGATGTTTTATGGAATATTTTGGTATTAATGATGATGTTGTTGATGTTGGTGCTGCTGTAGTTGTTTTTTTGTTGGTATTGTAATTTCGGGCTAGGCATATAAACAGGGGAGATGCTGCCGAAATTTCAGCAAATTCTAGAAAGAGTTAGTTTGAGGGCTTAAGACAGGCCTACGAAGATGAGTTTAACAATAGTATAAATTTTCTTCAATATAGATTTACGAGCCTGGGAGGACAAGCGTTGAATAGTTAGAGTTAAGGCGACCAAAAAGGTATGTTAAGGCTAGTCCCTTTCGTTCAAAGGCATGATTCCTGTGATTATAATTCCATAAATGTTTTCATAGCCTCCTTATTTCCAACAGTTAGATATTTATGATTCCAAGGCATGATTTTTTTTCCCGACAACCCGTGAATGTTTTCCAAAATGTCCGTATTTTTCCAAAATAAAGGTTTATGATTTTGTAAGCTTTATGACTACAACGACAGACATGTTTTTGTAATGACAACGATGATGTCAAAGATGAGAATATGTCTACGATGATTATGATGAGAATGGCATGTTTGAAAGTCTCAAGTTGTGGATTCAATATGAATATGAGAATGTTGAGCTATTTCTTGATTTCTCAATTTTATTCATGGATGATGACTATTTTTAAAGATTCCAAAGTATATGAATTGACGCCTTATGAGATTTATGATCTTATTCTACGTTCTCTTAATGCTATTCTTCATTGATAGTCTCACCTTATAATAATTGTACCTTCAAGGTGAGACAAAGCCATGATAATTATTCCATAATATAAATCGGAGGTTACCGACCTTACGTCACTCCAATAGAGTTGTAGCTTTCACTTGGGCTCTCATGCATGCTTTATAATTATGTATGTATTTTAATAACACCGTGCCTACATGGCTGGGCAGTATAACACCGTGCCTACATGGCCGGGAAGTTTAACACCGCGCCGTCCAATAGGCGGCCGGGCAGACACACCACTGCAGTGGGCAGTTTATGATTACCCTGGACGCGGGCTAATGATGATCACACCGTGCCTAAATGGCCAGGCAGCATTACACCGTACCTATATGGTCGGGCAGCATTACACCGTACCTATATGGTTGGGCAGTTTACTTGTAAATATTTATACGTTGTTTCAAAAGGTAAAGTTAGCATGCATGATATCCGCCTTAAGAGGCAGACAGAGGTACATGTTATTTCCTTACTCTATGCTATGCTTTACGTCTCTTACCATGATCTTATAGTATTACTCATGACTTGCATACTCAGTACATTACTCGTACTAACGTCCCTTCTTGTGGACGCTGTGTTCATGCCACGCAAGTGTGTACATATGAGTAGAGGGTATTGCTACAAGATGTTCCAGCTGGATTGGTGAGCTCCATTTCCTTCCGGAGTGTTGCCGAGTCAGAGTATCTATGTTATGGTATATTGATTTATGTTAGAGACTTTGCATACAGAGTCACGTATATAGCATGTCAGTCTTGCAGGCGGCTCTACAAGCCGATGTACCATTATGCATTATGTTACAAATTTCATATGATTACAGATTTTACTTGATTTGAGAAAGACGAAAGAATGTTTTTGAAAAGCTTTCATTATGGATTTCATTTCACGATTTAAGAGTCCAGTGAGGTTATGAATATAATGAGAACCAGCAGGTTCGCTCGACTCTGAGTAAGGGGTCGGGTGCCCATCATGCCCTATCAGGATTGGGGTGTGACATTTTGTTAGTCTATCAACAATTACCCATATGGAGTTATACTTGCACCGGGAATAAGGCAACCCTACAATGAAATCCATGTTGATCACTTCCCATGTCCAGGCTGGAGTTTCCATGGCTTGTAGCAATCCTCCTGGGTTTTGATGCTCAATTTTCACTTGTTGGAAGTTGGGGCATTGAACTACAAATTCTGCTATGTCTTTCTTCATTCCATCCCACCAATACATTAGCTTAAGATCGTGATACATCTTTTTCGCTCCTAGGTGAATGGAATACCGAGAGTAATGAGCTTCTTCTAGAATACGTCGACGTAGCCCTGCAACATTTGGAACACATAACCTGTCTCGTTATCTAAGAACTCCATCTGTAGAAACTTCAAAAGGAAACTTCTCTTTCTCAGGAAATGTATCTCTGTAGTGACTCAACTGAGGGTCTTTATATTGGCGCTCTCTCACTTTCATATCTTAGGATGAAGCAACTGGGTTGTGAATACCAATTCCTGCATCGCCTGAATCAATTAGACGAACTCCAAGACAGACTAGCTGGTGAAGTTCACGGATTAATTCTTTCTTATCCGAAGGGACCTCACATAGACTTCCCATTGATTTGCGGCTAAGTGCATCAGCTACTACATTCGCCTTTCCGGGGGGGGGGGGGTATAAAATACTCACATCATAATCTTTCAGTAGTTCTAACCACCGCATCTGCCGAAGATTCAACTCCTTCTATTTGAAAATATATTGGAGAATCTTGTGATCTATATAAATATCAACATAAACACCATACAAATAGTGTCTCCACATCTTTAGTGCATGAATTACCGAAGCCAATTCGAGGTCATGAGTTGGATAATTCTTTTCATGTTTCCGCAACTGCCGGGAAGCATAGGCAATGACTTTACCGTGCTACATCAACACATAACTTAACCCAACACCAGAGGCATCACAATACACAACATAACCATCTGGTCCTTTTGCCGGACTGGGGCTGAAGTTAATCTGTCCTTCAATTCCTCGAAACTGCGTTCACAAGCATCGGTCTACTGGAATTAGCTTGGTTATTGCTGTTAAAATGGAAGAAAATCCTTCCACAAATCTCCTATAGTAACCTGCCAATCCCAGAAAGCTAAAGACTTCGGTAGGCATTTGTCACGACCCAGCCCCGTGGGCCGCGACTGGTGCCCGATTTGGACACCCAAACTGACTTACGTACCAGATCGACATATCAAAGATTTATCCAGACTTAACATACGTTATTTCAAACAGATACTAAGAACAAATGTCATCTTAAGCGGTTGCCCGTACAGAAATATCATATCAAATCCGGTAGGCTGGCGGAATACACATCGCCCAGATATACAAACATATGGGCCGTTTTGGCCATAACAGCAACCGGGACCGCTTAAGGCACAGATCATAAACAGAAACGAACAAACATGACCCATGACCCACATATATGACTACAGGCCTCTACAAAACATAACAGAAACATATGACGGGACAGGCCCCCCCCCCCCCCCCCCCGTACCCCAGATAGTCATACATATATACAGAGACATATACAATGAAAGGTCTTTACCAAAAGTACGGGTTCCGAGTCAAAGGAGCACTCCAAAGTAGCAGAATGTATCCTACACTGGCGGGTCACCAGAACAAACGTCTGTACCTGCGGGCATGAAACGCAGCCCCTGAAGAAAGGGGGTCAGTACGAAATATGTACTGAGTATGTAAAGCATGAAGTACAGTAATCCAAATCAGAACTGAAATAGGGAGTATGGAAAGCGGTTACAGAATCAGTATATCAAACCTGTTTTAAAAACATAAATAATGCAAATAAAATCATGCATAAGGCTCAGGAACGTGGTCGCCACTCCGACACTGGCACCACAGCACATCATACTCCAGAAGGTTTCAAATCTCCGTACAATCCCCGAACATATCATATCATCATATCATATCAAAACATCAGAACATATCATATGCCATATCACATCATAACGCCGTATATATATAAGCGGTACCCGGCCCTATGGCGAAGTCTCGGGAACCGCAACACATCATACTGCCGAATATACATAGTGCGCACAATCACAAAACCGGCCCGGGATCCGGCGAACGATATCATAGTAGTAGGCACGAGCAGAGTAGTGCGGAAACTATATAAATAAATAAATTTCGAAACTCGATGAACAAATATATTTACGGCATCCGAAGGATCAGAAATTAGTTTCGGGTCAATCGGAGTTAGTATACGAAAGTTACAAACTTTTGAAGTACAGAACTTTCTAAAAGCATTTCAGAAGCTCTTTTCGGAAATTCAAGTGACATTCATATTAGGGGAACTTTCAACCATTACTATGGAGCAAATCAAATGGAGCCTTTAAGATCATATGTACGTATCAAAATATATGTATCCAAAACTTTAGCCATATCAAATATTTTTCGGACATCATTATGGATCACATATTCATACTAGGAAACTTGCGGATAACATTATGGATCAAATCAAATGGGGACTTTAAGACCATATTTTCATATCGAAATATTCATCAAAGGCTTTAGTCTTCTCGTTTTTCTTTCGAACAACATTCGGAACATAACAAATAGAATCTTTGAACATCATAAAATATGTATCGAGTCATATGGAATAGCTTATGGAGGTCAAAGATGTTAGCCATCCTAATGACTCTAAGAATAGGATTTTCTTTAGGAGCATACTTATACATTATTTGTTCATTCCAAAAAGGTCATGCCAAAAGAAAGAAAGGTAGGCTTTACATACCTCAATCGCTCGCTCACAAATCCCGATCACTCGCTAGACAAATCCCGACTCAAGTCTCGGGTTCTCCAAGATCTACAATAGCGTTATTAATTACCAAACATTAGCTACAAGTACTTAGAAATCCAAGTTCTAACTAGTACTTGTCTACAGAAATTTCGGCAGCATCTCCCCTGTAAATTCAACAACCCCGAGAATTTAACTCGGCCAAATTCATCAACAACCACACCAACGATACCAATAACCATAATAATAGTCATAAAGAATCAATTTAAACGCATTCTAACATTAATAACTTTCTTCTCTACATAGCGTATCATATTCGATTCAACTACGTCCTTTCAAGCCAATATCGACACTTACATATTCACTACTAATTCAAGATCATTCAAATACAATTCAAAAGCATTTCATACAATTCTACAAAATATTCAACAATCCCACCAAAAACCATACTTCATCCGAAACCTCCAATCTTCGACACGAACATTCATAACACATTTTTATCCTCCAATTTCATCAACAACAATAACCATTCATACTTTAGAAATTCCATTCCTATAATTACATAAGACCATAATAAAATCACACAATTTTCCTACAACAACTTACAACTAATTTTCATGTCAATCTTGAACCATTATTCTTCCATTTATATCACAAGGTCACAACAACACAATTAACAAGCTAAACAAAATTAATCCATCTTCTCCTCACCATAACAACATCACACGGCCACATATACTTACACACACCCACACGGCTCACTCAACACACAACAACTCCATGATTCTCATTCAATTCTACTCACTATATCATATATAAATCTTCCATAACAAGAAAAGGATAGAATTCTTACCTTTTTCCCATTATCCCACTTGCTAAAAAAAGTACTTTCTTGCCTCAAAATTATTATCCCGTTGAAGAGGGTCTTGAGCTTAGTAGGGATACTAGAAAATTAGGATTTTTGGATCAAGGTTGATGGCTAATTTTTTTTTTCCTTGGGTTGGCCGAACCCCTCTCTTGTTCTTGCTCTCTCTCTTTCTTTTGTTTCTTGAACTTTCTTGACACTTCTTGAAAAAGAAGACTTGGTGGCTCTTTTTATTATTTGCTACATGAATTAATTAGTTATGGGCTTGGGCCATTTGTTGCCCATGGCCGGCCACTACTATATTTTTGGGCCTTTTGTTTCTTTTTTTTTGATTTTTTTTTCAAGCCCAATTAGTTATGAATCCTATTTTGTAATTCCCGAAACTAATTTTCGAAATTCCCAATTTTTCCCTTGGCCTTCCTCCATATTTCCACATCAACACTTCATGAACAACACATATATTGAATGAAAATCAAATATGGCCTTATTTCTTACAAGTGAAAATTATTTCGAATTTTTCGAAGGTGCAAAATTACGGGATATAACATCCTCCCCTCCTTTATAACATTCGTCCTCGAATGTTAAATTAGCCTTATAGGTCTTAAAAGCATTTTGGGGGAGGTTCTTTCTATGGACGGCACATATAAATCATTCACTAATCAGTATAACCAATTTCGGAATTTAGATTACCTGAAGGCATAGGAAACAAGTGAGGGTACTTCTTCTTCATTTCGTCCTCCACTTCCTAGGTCATTTCTTCTCTATTATTGTTTCGCCACAAGACCTTAACAGAGGGTGCATCTTTGGTGCGTAGTCTTCTCACCTGACGATCCAGAATAGCTACAGGTTGTTCTTCATAAGACAATTCCTCTGTTACCTGGATATCCTCTATAGGGAATATTCTGGAAGGATCGCCAATACATTTACGGAGCATTGACACATGGAATACCGGATGTACTGCCTCCAGATCAGATGGTAGGTCTAACTCGTAGGCGACCTCGCGTATTTTTCGAACAATCTGATATGGCCCAATGTACCGCGGACTGAGCTTTCCTTTTCTGCCGAATCTCATCACACCTTTCATAGGTGACACTTTCAGAAATACCCAGTCACCAATCTGGAACTCTAACGGTCGACGTCGTTTATCTGCATATAATTTCTGTCGACTCTAGGCTGCTAACAATCGCTCCCGAATGAGTTTCGCCTTATCGACTGCTTGCTGAATCATATCTGGCCCAATCAATTTAGTTTCACCCATATCGAACCAACCAATCAGAGATCTGCATTTTCTACCATATCGGCGCCATCTGAATACTAGAATGATAACTATTATTATAAGCAAATTCAATAAGCGGCAAATAATCATCCCAACTACCTCTGAAATCAATAACACAGGCCCGTAGCATATCTTCCAGTGTCTGAATAGTACGCTCGGCCTGTCCGTCGGACTGAGGATGAAATGTTTTGCTAAGACTCACCTGAGTCCCCAATCCTTCCTGAAATGACCTCCAGAAATTTGCTGTAAACTGAGCACCCCTGTAATTTATAATAGATATAGGAACTCCGTGAAGCCTTACTATCTCTTTGATATACAATCTGGCATAATCCTCAGCAGAATAAGTAGTCCTGACCGGAAGAAAATGGGCTGATTTCGTCAGTCTATCAACAATAACCCAAATAGAATCATACCTGCGTGGAGTGCGCGGTAAACCTGTAATGAAATTCATATTAATTATTTCCCATTTACAAGCTGGGATTTCCCTTTACTGTAACAATCCACCGGGCTTTTGATGCTCGATCTTAACTTGCTGGCAATTTGGGCACTGAGCAACGAACTCTGCAATATCTCTTTTCATACCATCCCACCAATATAAACATCTGAGATCATGGTACATTTTAGTGGATCCAGGATGAACAGAATACGAACAGTCCTGCAACGTCAGGCACACATAACCTGCCACTATATAGCAATACCCCGTCAGGTGACATCTCGAATTGGGTCCTTTCTTTATTAAGGGTCACATCTCTGTACTGTACCAAAATAGGATCCTCGAACTGACGTCGTTTAACTTCTTCTATAATAGACGATTCAGCAACTTCTCGGACAGAACCCCAATATTTCTAGAATCGGCCAAATGGACTCCAAGGCTGGCTAACTGATGAATTTCACGGACTAATTCCTTCTTCTCGGGCTGCACGTCGGTCAAACTGCCCATAGATTTGCGACTAAGTGCATCTGCCACAACATTAGCTTTTCCAGGATAATACAAAATATCGACGTCATAATCTTTCAATAATTCAAGCCATCTTCTTTGCCGCAAATTCAGCTCCTTTTGCTTAAAAATATACTGAAGGCTTTTGTGATCCGTATAGATATCAACATGGACCCCATATAAGTAATACCGCCATATCTTCAAAGAATGAATCACCGTGGATAATTCCAGATCATGAGTAGGATAATTTCTCTCGTGCGGTCTGAGCTGTCGAAAAGCATAGGCTATAACTCGACCATACTGCATTAATACACAACCTATCCCAATACTAGAAGCATCACAATAAATGACATACCCGTCTGACCCCTCTGGAAGAGCTAGAACTGGAGCTGTAATTAATTTTTCCTTCAGCAACTGGAAGCTGCGTTCACAAGCATCGGTCCACTGAAATTTTGCTACCTTCTGAGTTAGCTTTGTTAATGGTGCTGCAATAGAAGCAAAATTCTCCACAAATCTTCTGTAATATCCAGCCAATCCCAGAAAACTGCGTACCTCAGTCGGTGTCGTAGGCCTAGGCCAATTCTTTACAGCTTCGATCTTCTGTGTGTTAATTGTTTCCATTTATACTTACTTTACTTTCACCTGCTCCCCGCTTTGGGGTTGTACTTATACCATATCCATGTCTTTTCTTTATAATCTATAAATTGATTATCTTCGTATGAGACCTTAACAAAATCACTAGGCGATGAGAACTCTCGATTATATAGTACAAAATCTTATCTGATGGCTGGCACTCAAGTAATGTAATTAATGTAGCAATTTATCCGAAGCCACGTTCCATTTATTACGATCAGTAATTATCTAGTGCTTATAGTCATTTCAAATTGTCCATTAGGTAGCACTTATATTCTAATGATAAATGTCCCAAACTTTCTTATAACACTATCTTTATCCCAACGAATATTGTCTGTTTCTTCTGATAAATTCACAATACATCAGTTGTTTCGCAAATCCACAATCCCTGTCCTGTAAAACTTTCACTATTCCCGAGGTGAAGTCGCATATACGCAGTACTCTTTTATGCCTCATACTCCTTCTCTCTTGTTGTATATCAAATGCTAACTTCTAACTTACCCGAAATCATGTCGAATTTGTCTTAATAGTGGTCTTGTCTTATTATCGTTTCGTCGCACTACATCTTTAAGTCCATAACTATATGTTTCCCCTTTTTATTCTATACTCATACTCAATTAATTACGTCCGTCTTGGGTACTTCCTTTAGTATTTCTTTCATTTCTCCAGTCTATGTCCATCTTTTATTTCGTGCACGAGGAATCTCATGCTATTCCTGTATCCTTCAGAAAATACAACTTCTACGTAAGCCCTTTCTCATTTTCAAATCATGTTCCGTTTATCTCTTTTTATTCTTATCACACCAGTCATTTCTGGTATTTGTTCTGTCTTGTTGCTCGTCTTTTCCTAGATCATCTTTAGTACTTCACCAACAACACATGAAATATATGATCCTAGACAACCCACAAGTTTAAGTTTTTATTCCACAAATTCCATCTCCAATTAGTTGATGAGAACTGATAAAATGTTACTATAAGGTATTCTCCAACCACCCACAGAAGAAAACTAGAGTCCAACAAGCACCACAGAACTTCTTAGTACTTAATTCACATAGTTTACCTCTATATTTATTTTTTTGAGTCATGAGCGAATCATTTAATTCCCAACTGCTTGTCATATGCTTTGTATTCTTCCAATAAGGTGAAACTTAATCGCCGGACATTTTTACCCTTCAACATAGGTTTTTTCTAAAGCAAAATGTGGTTGGAATGTATTCTGGTCCGTTTAAATGAATTGCGAATTCGCTGCTCATATATGCTTTCTCGAAATAAATTTTCCCAAATAAGGATGATGCTTTTTACGAATGACATTGAGGGTATCTCTTAAGCTTTAATCCAACATAATAGATTTACCCTATCGGTATCGACTTTCAAGACATATCAAGAACTTATATCTCATTCTCCTTTATATATTTCTGAAAAAATTTGGGCAGAAGTTCCTCTGTACTTCTTACTATCCCAAAACATGCACGCAGGAAATACCAACAATGCCTCACAGAGCCAACATATATACGTATATATCATATCGTATCACGGCCACACAGGGCTAACAATTTCAAGTAAAAGTATGAAGATGTTGAGACTCACCTCACATGTCCAACTCAACTGCACCTGTTACACTTTCCTGTTTACTTTCCCTTTCAATATTCAACTTTATATTTCAATCGTACTTCAAATACCTTACCCGACATACATCTTTCATACCATTGCTTACCTGTGTACTGTGTAGCTTCCAATATCATCAGTCACTTTCTTCTGTCGATGCCGTTCTTCAGCTGAAATCAAGGGTTAGTGAAAGGAATTTCATTTCCTATGGCTGGGCTCTATCGCACGGTCTAAGATCAAAAGAAAGGTAACACCCTAATTGTCCTGTAGCCTCCTGTTTATAGATGTGGTGTACAACACACCGATAAACAAGACTCTACTAGACCCGGCCTGTAGACATTCCATAGGACAAACTGCTCTGATACCACTTCTGTCACGACCCAGCCCCGTGGGCCGCGACTGGTGCCCTATTTGGACATCCAAACTGACTTACGTACCAGATCGACATATCAAAGATTTATCCAGACTTAACATACGTTATTTCAAACAGATACTAAGAACAAATGCCATCTTAAGCGGTTGCCCGTACAGAAATATCATATCAAATCCGGTAGGCTGGCGGAATACACATCGCCCAGATATACAAACATATGGGCCGTTTTGGCCATAACAGCAACCGGGACCGCTTAAGGCACAGATCATAAACAGAAACGAACAAACATAACCCATGACCCACATATATGACTACAGGCCTCTACAAAATATAACAGAAACATATGAAGGGACAGGGCCCCGCCGTACCCCAGATAGTCATACATATATACAGAGACATATACAATGAAAGGTCTTTACCAAAAGTATGGGCTCCAAGTCAAAGGAGCACTCCAAAGTAGCAGAATGTATCCTACACTGGCGGGTCACCAGAACAAACGTCTGTACCTGCGGGCATGAAACGCAGCCCCCGAAGAAAGGGGGTCAGTATGAAATATGTACTGAGTATGTAAAGCATGAAGTACAGTAATCCAAATCAGAACTGAAATTGGGAGTATGGAAAGCGGTTACAGAATCAGTATATCAAACCTGTTTTAAAAATATAAATAATGCAAATAAAATCATGCATAAGGCTCAGGAACGTGGTCGCCACTTCGACACAGGCACCACAGCACATCATACTCCAGAAGGTTTCAAATCTCCGTACAATCCCCGAACATATCATATCATCATATCATATCAAAACATCAGAACATATCATATGTCATATCACATCATAACGCCGTATATATATAAGCGGTACCCGACCCTATGGCGAGGTCTCGGGAACCGCAACACATCATACTGCTGAATATACATAGTGCGCACGATCACAAAACTGACCCGGGATCCGGCGAACGATATCATAGTAGTAGGCACGAGCAGAGTAGTGCGGAAAACTATATGTATATAAATAAATAAATTTCGAAACTCGATGAACAAATATATTTACGGCATCCGAAGGCTCAGAAATCAATTTCGGGTCAATCGGAGTTAGTATACGAAAGTTACAAACTTTTGAAGTACAGAACTTTCTAAAAACATTTCAGAAGCTCTTTTCGGAAATTCAAGTTACATTCATATTAGGGGAACTTTCAACCATTACTATGGAGCAAATCAAATGGAGCCTTTAAGATCATATGTATGTATCAAAATATATGTATCCAAAACTTTAGCCATATCAAATATTTTTCGGACATCATTATGGATCACATATTCATACTAGGAAACTTGCGGATAACATTATGGATCAAATCAAATGGGGACTTTAAGACCATATTTTCATATCGAAATATTCATCAAAGGCTTTAGTCTTTTCGTTTTTCTTTCGAACAACATTCGGAACATAACAAATAGAATCTTTGAACATCATAAAATATGTATCTAGTCATATGGAATAGCTTATGGAGGTCAAAGATGTTAGCCATCCTGATGGCTCTAGGAATAGGATTTTCTTTAGGCGCATACTTATATGTTATTTTGTTCATTCCAAAAAGGTCATGCCAAAAAAAAGAAAGGTAGGCTTTACATACCTCAATCGCTCGCTAACAAATCCCGATCACTCGCTAGACAAATCCCGACTCAAGTCTCGGGTTCTCCAAGATCTATAATAGCGTTATTAATTACTAAACATTAGCTACAAGTACTTAGAAATCCAAATTCTAACTAGTAATTGTCTACAGAAATTTCGGTAGCATCTCCCCTGTAAATTCAACAACCCCGAGAATTTAACTCGGCCAAATTCATCAACAACCACACCAACGATACCAACAACCATAATAATAGTCATCAAGAATCAATTTAAACGCATTCTAACATTAATAACTTTCTTCTCTACATAGCGTATTGTATTCGATTCAACTACGTCCTTTCAAGCCAATATCGACACTTACATATTCACTACTAATTCAAGATCATTCAAATACAATTCTACAAAATATTCAACAATCCCACCAAAAATCATACTTCACCCGAAACCTCCAATCTTCGACATGAACATTCACAACACATTTTTATCCTCCAATTTCATCAACAACAATAACCATTCATACTTTAGCAATTCCATTCCCATAATTACATAAGACCATAATAAAATCTCACAATTTCCCTACAACAACTTACAACTAATTTTCATGTCAATCTTGAACCATTATTCTTCCATTTACATCACAAGGTCACAACAACACAATTAACAAGCTAAATAAAATTAATCCATCTTCTCCTCACCATAACAACATCACACGGCCACATATACTTACACACACCCACGCGACTCACTCAACACACAACAACTCCATGATTGTCATTCCATTCTACTCACTATATCATATATAAATCTTCCATAACAAGAAAAGGATAGAATTCTTACCTTTTTCCCATTTTCCCACTTGCTAAAAAAAGTACTTTCTTGCCTCAAAATTATTATCCCGTTGAAGAGGGTCTTGAGCTTAGTAGGGATACCAGAAAATTAGGATTTTTGGATCAAGGTTGATGGCTAAAATTTTTTTTCCTTGGGTTGGTCGAACCCCTCTCTTGTTCTTGCTCTCTCTCTTTCTTTTGTTTCTTGAACTTTCTTGACACTTCTTGAAAAAAAAGACTTGGTGGCCCTTTTTATTATTTGCTACATGAATTAATTAGTTATGGGCTTGGGCCATTTGTTGCCCATGGCCGGCCACTACTATATTTTTGGGCCTTTTGTTTCTTTTTTTTTCTAGCCCAATTAGTTATGGGTCCTATTTTGTAATTCCCGAAACTAATTTCCGAAATTTCCAATTTTGCCCTTGGCCTTCCTCCATATTTCCACAACACTTCATGAACAACACATATATTGAATAAAAATCAAATATGGCCTTATTTCTTACAAGTCAAAATTATTTCGAATTTTCCGAAAGTGCAAAATTACGGGATATAACAGCATTGTAGGCCTTGGCCAAGTCTTCATAGCCTCTATATTCTGAGCATCAACTCGAATACCGTCAGCTGAAATGATATGGCCCAGAAAAGTTACAGAATTCAGCTAGAACTCACATTTCAAAAATTTAGCATACAACTCACGAGTCCGAAGAATCCCAAGGACAATACGCAAATAGTCTGCATGCTCTGCTTCTGTCCGATAGTATACTATGATGTCATCGATGAACACGATCGCAAATAGATCTAGAAAGGGCCTGAATACTTTATTCATCAGATTCAGAAACACTGCCGGGGAATTAGTCAACCCAAATGACATCACCCGAAATTCGTAGTGTCCGTATTTTGTTCTGAAAGCTGTTTTGGGAAAATCTTCTTCTTTCACTCTCACTTGGTGATATCTCGTTCTTAGATCAATTTTGGAAAACCGTTTGGCGCCCTGTAATTGGTCAAACAAATTGTTACACCTCGAAATATTCCCCGTTCATTCACAGTGAATAGACTAACGAAGGGCATGATTATACGATATTTCAATAAGTAAGGAATGACATTTGATGACCCTAATTAAGATTTCGAAGACATTCGAGGTAAGAGGGGAAAGTTGCCAAGAGAAGGCAAGGCATACGATAGGTATCGGAAAGGATTTACGAGTAACAAGTTAATGATGATTTAATAATGTTTTGGAGAAGAATTATAATGTCCCTTAGATCGTTAATGAGGTGTAAAAAAAGTATCAAGAAGGTTCCATATGTATTTGAGATCAAACGAAGTGACAAGAACAAGATCAGAGACAAGATGGGTTCCACGGCCGATTATACGGTCCGTATAATGGTCCGCAGAATCGTCACAGTGAAGTCTCTCACTGGTGGGATTATACGTTCACTTATACGAACCGTATAAAATTATACGACCCATATAATGTGCCGTATAATGGTCACAGAGGCGAGATGTTGAAGAGGTGATTTCACGGTCACTTATACGGACTGTATAAAATTATACGGACCGTATAAAATTATACGGCTCGTATAATGTGCCCTATAATGGTCACAGAATCGACAGGTTGAAGGGGTGATTTCACGGTCACTTATACGGACTGTATAAGTTTATACGAACCGTATAAGTGTCCGTATAATTTTCTGACGGATCAGATTTCTATGTTATTAAAAAGGGACCAAGTTCATTATTTCATTTCATTTTTCCTCCAACACTTCAAGAGCTCTCTAGAAAACCCTCTCCACTCTTCATCCATAAGAATACAAGAGAAATTTATGATCAACTTCATCAAACTAAGAAAACCAAGTGTAAGAAACTCATTAGAGATCATCCAAGTCAAGAAATTTCATTGGAGGTGAACTAGGGTTTTGGCTCAAGTGAAGTATTTCCACCCAAATCTTATTCCTACAACATCTAAGGTAAGTTTTATGATCTTTCCATGTTATTTAAGGTATTGAGAAGTTGAAAAACTTGGATTGTAGAAGGAGATAGAAAATGGGTCATGAATGTGGGAATAGTGTCATTTTTGAGTAATAGCTTCGGTGGAGTAATGATTCTTGATATGTTATGATTATAATCATGTTATAAATGACATTAAGAACATGGTATAGACATTTTATATGAGTGAATGTAATAGTGTGCCATGACCATGTGTATGGATGACTTGAAGTGAATTGAGGAATATGGATAATGTAGGAGAATAAAGACTATTGTTATGATGTTGTGAATGTATTATTGATGTTTGGGAGTTGATATATGATATGGAGGAAGTTGTATAAAAAAAGGAGATGCTGTCCAATTTTCTCTAGCTTTAGTCATGTATGCTAAGTTATCGATTTTCTGATGATAGTATAACTCCAATGAAGGTAGAAACGTGAGCATTGAAGGAGAACGTGTAAGTGATAGAATAGTTGAACAGAAAGGTATGTAAGGCTAACCCTTCTTTCATAAGGCATGGTTTTTTGGCCAAATATCTAATCTTCTATAAGCCTATGATGTCCTCCAAATGATGCTATCTTCAAAAGCTACTAAGCTCATCATTCTCGATATGTTACGATTGTACTAAATTCCTCATATGGCGAGTAATCCTCTAAGGATAGATGTAATGAATGACGATAGTAGTGATGCTAAAGATGCTTATGAGCTTTTATGTATATGTGTCTATGTACGGCTATTATGAAACCCCTAGCTTATATGGCCGAGTAGAATATATATGTATTGTGCGCGTACCACTGCAGTTGGGTACGGAAAACACTGAGCCTTGGTAGGGCCAGGTATGTATAATCACCGAGCCTAGCCATGGTCGGGTACGCGAAACACCGAACCTTGGTGATTGGGTATGCTATGTAAATGATAAGAATATAGATATGAATATGAATAGACATATGAATATGATTATGGATACGAAATGTAAATGAATACGGATACAGATATGGATGTATGTACACAATCACGCATTAGAAATGGAAAGTCCCTATGAAAAGCAAGTAAGCGCTTATGACGATGATTCTACTATCTCCCATCCTATGCTATTTCTTACGTTGTCTATTATGGTTTCATAATGAAGTTGATCATGCTTTACATACTCAGTACATTCTTCGTACTGACGCCTTTTGTTTGTGGACGCTGCGTCATGCCTGCAGGTGGCCATGGAGACAGACTTGATCCATAGCCTTATTGTTATACCCCGTATTTTTATACGTCGAATTATTCGCAAGCAAATCGACTCAAGTTAAAGGCGGGATTATTTTCAGACATGAAATAGGAACTTTTAATTTTCAATTTTAATTAGAACATAAATTGTTATAAATTTTATTTATTGTAGAAATATTATTAGAGATTAGGGATTAAACTAATGGTGATTAGATTATTAAGTGAGGATTAATGATTTATTAAAATTAATTAATTTAATTATTGAAAGTGGGCCCCACCCGATTTTAAAAAAATAATAACTCAACAAAATATTTTTGGTGAGTCATTTAGTGGGGAGGGACGTGTCAACATATGGGAAACCATATATATGTTGGTGGCTAATGAAGAAATCAACTTTGATTTCATTTCAAAGAAAAATCAATGTTTAAAAATTACAAAACTCCCATGGCTGCTCTCGGCCAGCCATGGTGATGGAGGAAAATTTATTTTGTTGAATATTTTGATCAAGTTTCAAGTAAATTACAAGTTCAAGGAGGTGATAGCAACATTGGATATTAAGTTGGAGAAGAAGAAATTGTAAAATTGGAGCAATTGAGCGTAGAAATTCCTCCGAGAAAAATTTGGTAAGCTGTTTTTATTTTGTGGTGTAATTGTGTTAGTAGTATTGTAATGGAATTATTAAAAATGGATTGGATGAAAATGGAAGTAATAAATTGCATGAAATCGTTGTTATACGAAATTGTGGGTTGAAAAGGATTAAAAAGGGATATTGGATTGCTAGAGTTGTTTATGGGCTGAATTGTAAGGGTTCTATATGAATATTGCTATTGTTGTCATTGTTGGTATTTCTGTGTTAGCAGGAGAATAATTGGAAATTCGGGTTAGGCGAATATATAGGGGAAATGCTGCCCGATTTTCGTTAAATCCTTAATAATGAAAAACCCTTAACGAGAAAGTATAAGTTAAAGAATAAGTTCTATAAGCGATGGGATACGGATTTATGAACTAGAAGGTATAGTTACTAACGATAACGTTACTTTTATATTAAATAGGCTAAAAGAGCGACGAAGCGAACGGGTTTGCGAATAGTCGTTAGCAGGTATGTAAAGCTGTCCCTTCTTTCTTTTGGCATGTCTTAGATTTAAGTGATGAATGATATAAGCTTTGGGGTAATCCTCTTCATAAGTCTTGCGTGTGATTCATGATTCTTATTCACTTCTTGATGTTAGAACTCTTAAGTGATTGAGCTTCCCTCTCCAGTTTCCTATACGTTGGATAATAGTCGATGTATATCAGTTCCTATTCTTAGGAACTCTATGATAACTAATGTCCAGACTTCTATAAGATGTTTCATACTATGTTGACATATGACTATGAATCTTAAGGCTCTTTTATATACTTTATGATGACATCCGAGGGATGTTTGATATGTTTCCGAGTGGCATTCGAAAGGTATTTGATCTGACTATTGTCTTGATTTTCAAATGATAGTTCGTTCTGATTATTCCATTGAGCCTTTGATATACCCTGATACGTATATATGATTCCAGAAGTTCTATTCTGATATAACCCACAGTGACATCCGAAAGGTATTTGGTATGGCTAATGTCTTGATTTTCAAATGACAGTTCGTTTGATTATACCATTGAGTCTTTGAAAATGTTTTAATTTGCATATGATTGCTCACTACTCCACTCGTGCGTGTCTCAATATGTCTTTCACTGAGTCCCGGGCCAGGATATGTTATCGTGCACAGTCTCACTGCATTGTTCACCGAATCCCTCGCTAGAGGGCCGGAATGTGATATATATATCTGTATGATTGTGTTATGCTGTGTTATGGAGTTATGTTGTGTTACAGAGTTATGCTGTGTTATGGAGTTATGCTGTGCTACAGAGTTATGCTGTGTTATGGAGTTATGCTGTGTTATGGCGTTATGATGTGTTTATGGTGTTATGTCGTGTTATGGCGCCAAAGACGGGGTGGCGACCATGTTCACCGATTCCCATAATGGGCCGGATATGATATAGGATATTGACATGCATGATTTATGCTTCAAAGGCAAGTGTTTTGGTATTCTGGACATTGTACTTGTTTTCTGTACTCCTTATTTCAGTTATGATCCTTCTTACTGTATTTCATGCTTTATATACTCAGTACATATTCCGTACTGACCCCCTTTCTTCGGGTGCTGCGTTTCATGCCCGCAGGTACAGATAGTCTGTTGGTGACCTTTCAGCATAGGACTTCTACTCAGCTGTTTTGGGAGAGCTCCATTGTTCCGGAGTCTAGACTTTTAGTACAGATCTTATAATATATATATGTATATGTTATCCAGGGGTACGACGGGGCCCTGTCCCGTCACATTTCGCTATTCGTACTCTTAGAGGTCTGTAGACATATGTGTGGGTTGTGTATAAGTTTTGTTCAGCTGTGTCCGTACGATATGCTATGATAAGATGTCCGTCTGTAGTGGCAGCCTTGTCGGCTTGCATACTACATGATATTAATGTGTAGTAGCAGCCTTGTCGGCTTGCGTATCGTTCTATGATTTGATCAGTTGTGACTCCTCAGGATACAGTTATCTGAATATACATATATGACGATGTTATGAACCGTTGGAGTTCTTTTGCAAGTTTCAATATTATTCATAGATTCAGTTTGATTATATGTAACAGGTTCGTATACGGATGTCCAGTTCGGGCACTAGTCATGGCCCACGGGGTTGGGTCGTGACAGAAGTGGTATCAGAGCAGTTCATCCTCGGAGTGTCTACAGACCGTGTCTAGTAGAGTCTTGTTTATCGGTGTGTTGTGCACCACATCTATAAATAGGAAGCTGCAGGACATTTAGGATGTTATCTTTCCTTCTTATCCTAGATCGTGCGATAGAGCCCAGCCATAGCAAATGAAATTCCTTATACTAACCTTTGATTTCAGCTGAAGAGCGACATCGACAGAAGAATGTGACTGATGATAATAGAAGCTACACAGTGCACAGGTAAGCCACGGTGCGAAAGAGGCTTGTCGGGTAAGGTAAGAATATTGGAGTATGATTGACATGTAAAGTTGAAGAATGAAAGGGGAGGTAGATAGGAAGGTATAACAGGACGGATTGTTAGAGGATCAGGTACGTCTCGAGGTGCGATATGTGAGGTAAGTTTCGACACCTTTATACTTTTTACTTGAAATTGGGAGCCCTCTGTGGCTATGACATGATATGATATATACGTATCTATGTTGGCCCTGTGAGGCATTGTTGGTATTTCCTTCGTACAGGTTTTGGGATAGTAAGAAGTACAGAGGTAACTCTGCCCAAATTTTCCCAGAAATAGAAAAGAGAGAATGAGATATA
Source organism: Lycium barbarum (assembly GCF_019175385.1). NCBI lineage: Eukaryota > Viridiplantae > Streptophyta > Magnoliopsida > Solanales > Solanaceae > Lycium > Lycium barbarum. The sequence continues at coordinate 53,221,574 of NC_083345.1, read as the reverse complement.
GGTTCATGATATGTCTTGAAAGTCGATACTGATAGGGTAAATTTATTATGTTGGATTAAAGCTTTAAGAGATACCCTCCATGTCATCCGTAAGAGGCACCATTCTTACTTGGGAAATTTTATTTCGAAGAAGCATACATGAGCAGCAAACTTTGGAATTCATTTGAACGGACCAGAATACTTTCCAGCCACATTTTTACCTTATAAAAGCTCATATTGGAGGGGAAAAAACGTCCAGCAATTAAATTTCACTCCATTGGAAGAATACAGAGCATACAAAAAGTAGTTTATGAACTAAATGATTCGTTCACGACTCAAGAATAAATCTGGAGGTAAACCATGTGAATCAAGCACTAGAAGTCCTGTGGTGCTTGTCGGATTCTAGTTTTTCTTCTGGTGGTGGTTGGAGAATGCCTCATGGTGACATTTTATTAGTTATTAATAAAATAATTGGAGATGGAATTTGTGGAAGGAAAACTCAAACTTGTGGGCTGTCTAGGATCATGTGTTTCATATGTTGTTGATGAAATGCTAGAATAATTCGGAAGAGGTTGTGGTACTAAAGGATGATTTAGAAAAAGGTGGCAAATCTTAACAAAACATTTTATTGAGGTATCGAGTGACCTGATAAGTAGGGATAAATTATGACGAGTTTACAGTTAAAAGGAGTGATAGTATGATTGAGATAAAAGTACGGAGGAGGGAGAATTATGACAAATTATGAAGGCATCGATAAGACAGCTTGTGAGATATTAAGGATAAGATTGATCAGGAAGGGTGAAGGGTTAAATACGCCTACTCCACAGAGTGTAATTGAAACATAGTAAGAATTATGAATAAGGTTAAGAAGTGTTACGTTATAGGATGGATTACGAACAGATGTAATGTGAATACCACAAGGATTGTTATAGAAATGAGTAAAGCCTAGCAAGGAAGTAACTAAAAGATATGACGTGATCTATGTGATTAAAGTATTAAGGCGAGCTATAGAGTGAATAAGAAAGACTTATAAAGTTCTTCTACAAGGAAAAGTTCAGAATAAAGATTACGTGATAACGAAAATGAAAGTGAGCACAAGAGAAGAATGAATTAATTGAAAGAAGGAAATAAGAAGAAAGCGAGTGGGATTACAGTGTAGCAATGTGTTATGACGTGTATAGCTGAGAAAATGAGTAATATAAGCGACAGAATTGTGAAAGACCAAACTACAGGAAAACGAGCAACGAGATAGAGTGAGTGCTAGAAAATGACTAGTATGACAAGAACAAACAGGGATGAACATAATACGTTTGGAGAATAAGAAAAGGGGTTATGCATAAATAGTGTTTTCCGAAGGATACAAGAGTAGTATGAGATTTCTCATGCACAGGATGAAAGATGGACATAGACTAGAGAGATGAAGGGAGTACTAAAGAAAGCACCCAAGATAGACGAAATTAATTGAGTACGAGTATAAAATAAAACCGGAAAATATATAGCTATGGACTTAAAGGTGCAGTAAGACGAGAAGGTGATAAGACAAGACCACTATTAAGACGAATTTGATATGATTTTGAGTAAGTTAGAAGTTAGCGTTGGGTATACAACAAGGGTGAGAGAGCATGAGGCATAAAGGAGTACTGCGTGTATGTGACTTCACCTCGAAAATAGTGAAATCCTTAAAGGACAAGGATTGTGGATTTGTGAAACAACTGATGCATGGTGAGTTTACTAGAGGAAACAGGTGATATCCGTTGGGATAAAGATAGTGTTATAAGAAAACTTAGGACACTTATCATTAGAATGTAAGTGCGACCTAATTGAGAATTTGAAAGAACTATAAGCACTAGCTAATTATTGATTCGAATGAATGGAATGTGGCCTCGGATAAATTGCTACATTAATTACATTACTCGAGTACCAACCACCAGATAAAATTTTGTACCATATATCGAGAGTTCTTATCGCCTCGTGATTGTGTTGGGGTTTCATAAATAGGTAATCTAAGTTATAGATGATATAAAGGAAGACATGGATATGGTGCAATATACCAAATGTATTGGAAAAGAATCATATGAATTTGAAAATTGGAAATGGGGACATAAAGTAGAATATAAATAGATAATGATGTAGGTATACCCAAAAGGGGGGAAGCGGATGAGAGAGATGCAAGTGTAGGATGAAATCAACTGACACTGCCACACGTTTAATGTGAATACTTAAACTTTAAGTGAGATCCCTTGCTGAAACAAGTTAGTGAGATTTGAAGGCCAGCAATAAACGGATAGAAGCCAATATGGTATTTGAGACAGTGCTGAGAATTATTTGTAAAGATCTTGGATAATATGACATCAGAAGGTGGATGCTTATAAAAAGTAAGAATACGACAAGAGAATGGTAATGAGTAACTTAAAACATATTATAAAGGATAGCAAGGCTATACTGGACTAGAGGTTAAGATGTTGGCAACGGAGTTATTGGCTAATGATATTGTGACATATAAGTAGCAAAGGAGAAAGGATAGGAAATCTCTCCTATAGTAGGATATGAGAAAACCAAATGGTAAATAGAGGAAGGGAAAGGAGTATAGCGAAATAGACATCAAGTAAGTGTTAGTACAATAAGATATATAGAGCAAAATAAGCCAGGAGAAGGAAAGACTATGACTAAGATTGGATGCACTTTGTACAAATTGTACAAGAATAGTTATGTGACCTACGAATATTTGTATGCTAAGGATGAGACCAAGGGAGCACTTGATAAGAAGAGTACGAATTCAGTAACAACAATGCGGTTGTGATATTTTGGATACATTACGGAAAGGTGTAAGATGGTTTGAACAAAAGTACCGAGATGAAATTAGTACTGAGGGAAAAAGCCATAGTTGAGCCTTGATATCAATTGAAAGAAGGATGAGGGTCTGCATAAAGATTAGTGAGGCGACGCTAAGGTATTTCCCGGGCTGATTGGAACACCTACACATACTCTTGTAAAGATTGCAATGTGATGCGTGATAGGAGAACTAAGAGAAAATTTAAGTAAAGGGGAAATAGTAGAGTTTGAAGTAAGCTAAAGAAACGACCCGAGATAATGTGCCTAGAATATTACAAGTCGGAATAAGGGAAGTTGTGAAATGATTTAACCGAGACAATCAGAATAATCGGATTACTGGTTATTGGATGATAGTAAAATTATAAATGAGGGAACCCTAGCGCTATTTGATAGCCAACCCTAAAGATCGAGATCAAGAAGTAAAGGCAAGTGATATTTAAAGACCTTTAAAGGAAAGTCAGAAAATGACACATGATGCTGAGAATTCCAGAATACGGACTGTAACAGCGGAGTAAAGCAAGGATATTGGAGTACAAAAATGTTACCCTCTGGGACATTTCATTTTACTCGTAGAACCTGCGAAGGGTCTACAGGTTATCAGAGGCATGCAATACTCCAGGGATATTAAAGTCTAATGAACCGATGAGAGACGTCTATGCGTTATAAAAATCTTATTCAGAGATTAAGAGGTAAGATGAAGGGAACGGTATCTTAAGGGAGTAACTATAGGAGAATAAGGAGTCGAGTTATGACTACGTGCACCATGAGTACAAGTCCGAATCAATCAGTGACAGTACAACTGAACACTACGCAGACAAGAGAGACAGTAACAATTCAGCGGAAGAGCTCGCAATACAATTGGAAACCGACTGCGAAGTAAAGAAGAGAGTAAAGGCAGTGATGTGGAATGATTACCTCGAGAAGCAAAAGAAAGAGGAAATATTACAGGAATAACTATGTAGAGATCTAGAATGCGTTATAGTGAATTATAGCGAATCGACAAATGGAAGAGGTATGTGAAGAGCATAATTAAATAAGAGGAAAATTTATTTTGTTGAATATTTTGATCAACTTTCAAGTAAATTACAATTTCAAGGAGGTGATACCAACATTGGAAATTAAGTTGGAGAAGAAGAAATTGTAAAATTGGAGCAATTGGGCGTAGAAATTCCTCCGAGAAAAATTTGGTAAGATTTTCTTATTTTCTGGTGTAATTGTGTTAATAGTGTTGTAATGGAATTATTAAAAATGGATTGGACGAAATTGGAAGTAAGAAATTGCATGAAATCGTTGTTATACGAAATTGTGGGTTGAATAGGATTAAAAAGGGATATTGTATTGCTAGAGTTGTTTATGGGCTGAATTGTAAGGGTTCTATATGACTATTGCTATTGTTGTCATTGTTAGTATTTCTGTGTTAACAGGAGAATAATTGGAAATTAGGGTTAGGCGAATATATAGGGGAAATTCTGCCTGATTTTCGTTAAATCCTTAATAATGAAAAACCCTTAATGAGAAAGTATAAGTTGAAGAATAAGTTCTATAATCGATGGGCTACAGATTTATGAACTAGAATGTGTAGCTACTAACGATAACGTTACTTTTATATTAAATAGGCTAAAAGAACGACGAAGCGAACGGGTTTGCGAATAGTCGTTAGCAGGTATGTAAAGCTGTCCCTTCTTTCTTTTGGTATGTCTTAGATTTAAGTGATGAATGATATAAGCTTTGGGGTAATCCTATTCATAAGTCTTGCGTGTGATTCATGATTCTTATTCACTTCTTGATGTTAGAACTCTTAAGTGATTGAGCTTCCCTTTGCAGTTTCCTATACGTTGGATAATAGTCGATGTATATCAGTTCCTATTCTTAGGAACTCTATGATAACTAATGCCCACACTTCTATATGATGTTTCATAATATGTTGACCTATGACTATGAATCTTAAGGCTCTTTTATATACTTTATGATGACATCCGAGGGATGTTTGATATGTTTCCGAGTGGCATTCGAAAGGTATTTGATATGACTATTGTCTTGATTTTCAAATGATAGTTCGTTCTGATTATTCCATTGAGCCTTTGATATACCCTGATACGTATATATGATTCCAGAAGTTCTATTCTGATATAACCCACAGTGACATCCGAAAGGTATTTGGTATGGCTAATGTCCTGATTTTCAAATGACTGTTCATTTGATTATTCCATTGAGTCTTTGAAAATGTTTTAATTTGCATATGATTGCTCACTACTCCACTCGTGCGTGTCTCAATATGTCTTTCACTGAGTCCCGGGCCAGGATATGTTATCGTGCACAGTCTCACTGCATTGTTCACCGAATCCCTTGCTAGAGGGCCGGAATATGATATATATATCTGTATGATTGTGTTATGCTGTGTTACAGAGTTATGCTGTGTTATGGAGTTATGCTGTGCTACAGAGTTATGTTGTGTTATGGAGTTATGCTGTGTTATGGAGTATGCTGTGTTATGGCGTTATGATGTGTTTATGGTGTTATGTCGTGTTATGGCGCCAAAGACGGGGTGGCGACCATGTTCACCGATTCCCATAATGGGCCGGATATGATATATGATATTGACATGCATGATTTATGCTTCAAAGGCAAGTGTTTTGGTATTCTGGACATTGTACTTGTTTTCTGTACTCCTTATTTCAGTTATGATCCTTCTTACTGTATTTCATGCTTTATATACTCAGTACATATTCCGTACTGACCCCCTTTCTTCGGGTGCTGCGTTTCATGCCCGCAGGTACAGATAGTCTGTTGGTGACCTTTCAGCATAGGACTTCTACTCAACTGTTTTGGGAGAGCTCCATTGTTCCGGAGTCTAGACTTTTAGTACAGATCTTATGATATATATATATATGTATATGTTATCCAGGGGTACGAAGGGGCCCTGTCCCGTCATATTTCGCTATTCGTACTCTTAGAGGTCTATAGACATATGTGTGGGTTGTGTATAAGTTCTGTTCAGCTGTGTCCGTACGATATGCTATGATAAGATGTCCGTCTGTAGTGGCAGCCTTGTCGGCTTGCATATGACATGATATTAATGTGTAGTGGCAGCCTTGTCGGCTTGCGTATCGTTCTATGATTTGATTAGTTGTGACTCCTCAGGAGACAGTTATCTGAATATACATATATGACGACGTTATGAACCGTTGGAGTTCTTTTGCAAGTTTCCATGTTATTCATAGATTCAATTTGATTATATGTAACAGGTTCGTATACGGGTGTCCAGTTCGGGCAGTAGTCATGGCTCACGGGGTTGGGTCGTGACACTTATTACTCAGGGACTACTTAGCGGAGCTCCTTTTCATTCGGAGTTACAGCTTTGGGTACTTATTCTTTTGTGTACATATTTATGGGCATAGCGGGGTCCTGTCCCACCTATATGATATGACATGCTCTCCTTAGAGGCTCGTAGACATGTGTATATGGTTAGATATGTTTGGCCTTGTCGGCCTATATTTTTGGATATCATTTTGTTAGCCTCGTCGGCTTATGTACATTGATATGGGCATTGTTGCTAATGATGATATAAATGTATTATTGTCCAATGGGATTAGTATGGTTGATGGATAGAAAGTATGATTTAGCTATGTGGCTCACCTAGATGTAAATGTGAAAGTATGATAAGAGGTGCCCGGGTGGGTTAGCATCGGGTGCCTGTCGCGGCCCTCCGGTTGGGTCGTGACACAAATCATCGATTCTTGAAAGCGGATATTTATTCTTTTTCATCACCTTAGGGAGATCAAATCTCCTGGACCAGAATAAATAGGGCGATCAAATCTCCTGCTCGCAAGCCGAGGAGGTGCACTCGTCGCAGACTTGCCCGAATATCTAGAATACTGTTGTCGCTGACCTCCACTATACTCACTACTAGCACCAGCAGATCTTGCCCTTTTGCTCTGTCCTCTATCAATATCGCGCTCACCCCTCTGCGGCTGTCGCTGCTCTTCTAAATTCTGGGCGTGAGCCTGAATACGGGAAATGTCCATCCCCTCCTATAGTGAAGCCGTCAAGCAGTCTTTGAACAAATGTGGCCCTAGGACACTCACAAATCTATGTACTCCATCTCGCATGTCAGCCACCATAGTCGGAGCATATCTAGCCAATGAATTAAAGTGAAGGCTGTACTCCCCAGCACTCATATTCCCTTACTTTAGATTTAGAAACCTGGTAGCTCGGCCCCTTCGAACTGCGGGTGGAAAATGGTGGCGGATGAAAGCATCTATGAATTCCTGCCAAACTAGGGGAGGTGCATTTTAATTTCTTGAAGATATCCAGTTATTATGCCAAAGAATCGCCACATCACGGAGCCTATAAGATGCCAACTCCACAGATTCAGTATCGGAGACATGGATGATTCTCAACGTTCTTAGCATCTCATCAATAAAACCTTGTGGGTCTTCATTCGGCTTTGACCTGAAAAATTCTGGGAGATTTAAACTCATGAAATCACGAGCCCTTACACTAGTTGCTCTATCACCGGGACCCGCGCTTTGTCGTTGGGCTTGAGCGGCAACCAACTGAGTCAATAACTGAATGACATCAGTCATATGTTGACCCCAAGCACCCGGTGAGGGAACTGGAGGCATAGGAGCCGGAGCCGAAGCCCCTACTTGTTCTTCTAGGATAGGCGGAGTGTGAGAGGTATTGGATGGAGCCTCATTATGGGATTCACCTACTTTTACATTCACTGATGGCTCATTTTCCATCCGCCTTTCGGTCGTAGCCTTGCCCTTCTGGGCGGCTGTGGCTTTTCTCTTTACCGGCATCGCTGAAATCATAACGCACAATTAGAGGGAATGAAATCTTATAACATAGCTCCATTGCATGATCTAATAGGAAGAAGAATGGTCATTTTTCCTAAATGCCCCGAAGCCTCTTGTTTATAAGTGTGGCGCGCTTCACACCCACAAACGAGACTCTGCTGGACATGGCTCGTAAACCCACCCTGGGCCAGAACTGCTCTGATACAACTTCTGTCACGACTCGACTAGGGGGCCATGACGGGCACCAGAGCTGACTACCGAGCACCACTCATAATGCTAGTCATCACACCCAACCTGAACACATATACTCTCCAAGGCAATACATAAATATACATGAGCCCTCATGGCAGAATAAATGATATACAAGAATATACACAGATGTATCCATGAGACAACTATTACCCACGCATCCGTATCTACGAGCCTCTACTAGAGTACTAAGACATAAGGACGAGACAGGACCCCGTCGTGCCCAAATATATACACAAAATAATATATCAAAAATGGCGCCTCCGGAATAGTGGAGTGCTCCTGTAAATCTGCTGAGTAGCTCCTAGGAATCTGGGCCACCTCCTTGTCTACAGGTGGGCATGAACAAAACGTCCAAAAAGAAAGTATGTCAGTACGAACAATGTACTGAGTATGTAAGGCCTGAACAATAATAACATATCGAACAGATAAGGAACATCAAGTAAGGAAAAAACCTGTAACTGAATGTCATTTAAGATGGAATAATGCATGCTAACTTACATCATAAATAATATCATATCAAGTATGCATAGTTAAGCTGCCCGACCATATAGGTACGGTGTGATCATCATTAGCCCGCGTCCAGGCCTTCCGCATCCGGGGTAACCATCTCATGCCGCCCACTAGTGGTGTCTGCCCATGCCATCTAGACATGGTGTATATGCCACCCGCCTTAGCGATGTCTGCCCGGCCATATAGGCACGATGTAATCTCATCATCATATACTTATCATAAAGCATGCAATAGAACTCAAGTACAAACTATAACTCTATCGGGATGATGTAAGGTCGAGAACCCCCGATTCCATTATAGAGCAGTCATGATCATCATGCCTCACCTTGACGGAACTAGCATTTTAAGGTGAGTATAGCAACAATGAACAGCATCAGGGAATCATTAGCTTCATAAGAATATCATATCATAAGCTTTGGAATCTCTAGACTTAGACTCATCATCATCATTGTCATATTCACAACGCATCTCTTATCTTTATTTCATGAGAAGCTCTTAATAATCATAGACTCATAGTTTCCGGAATATAAGGGAGTTTTGGAAAGATAAGGAAGTCACATTGTAAGGATCATGCCTTAAAAAAGAAGGGACTAGCCTTACATACCTTTACGTCTCGCTAGCTTATCAATTAAACGCTTCCCTCCAATGTTCACGATTCTACATTTAAGAGAATTCGTACTAAGATTAGATACTTGGAAACATACTTAAGCTTAAGCTAAAAATTATAAAAATTGGACAGCACTTCCTTTGTTTCTATGACTTTCTCCATATAATATAACAACTCGCAAACATCAATAACAAGATTCATAATACCATAATCGACAACTTCAACAAGTTCGACATTATCCAATTCTCAAAATTCCTTCTCAAAATCATTCATAAACATAGCCATAATATAACACTGCATTCATCCTCATATAATGTTTCTCCAATATTCTTAATACCATTTATAACAATATTACACTCATAACATGTCATGAATCGTGATTCATGTCAAGCTACTAATCAAGAATACTACCATTCTCATATTTGTAACCCATTTTCTACTTTCTTCCATAATCCAAGTCTTTTAACCATTCAATACTCTTAATAAGATGAGATGATCATAAAACTCACCTTTGATTATGTAAAAGTGGGCTTTGGATGAAAATTCTTCACTTTGAGAAAACCCTAGCTCCAATTCCAAAGAGACTTCTAGCTTCCATCAACCCTAGAGAGCTTCCTTGCACTTGTTTTCCTTGGACTAATGATGTCTATCTTTGATTTGCCTTGGATTTATGTTAGAATAGTGTTTGGAATGTTCTAGAGTTCTTGAGAGGTGTAGAGAATGTATGAAATGAGAAATATGGGCTTGGGTTATATATATATATATATATATATATATATATATAGAAAGAGAAAATTCTGGAAAAATCTGTCCCGATCATGTTATACGGACACTTATACGGTCCGTATAACATTATACGGTCCGTATAAGTGACCGTATTTCAGCATCAGGGATTTTCGTTTCCTATTAAGGTTATACGGATCATATAAAGTTATACGGACCGTATAAGTGGTCGTATAACTCCATTTTGCTTGTCAACCTCGTCGTTTTGTTTGATCTCCAATCCTTATGGAACCTTCTTAGCACTTGTTTAACACTTCATCAACACTCTAAGGAGCATTATAACTCTTCCTCAAAACATTATTATGTCAACATTAGCTCGGTACTTTGCAAAACCTTCCAAACACAACTCATAATTTACCTTCCTTTGACGAAATTAGTCTCCCTAATCATATCACTTCAAAATCTTATCGTACACACTCCAAACTTGCCAAGTTTGGACTGCATGTTTACTTTCACTTCCCAAGTCATTTCCTCTCGGTTATTATTTCTCCATAAGACCTTAACTGAGGCTACCTCTTTATTTCTAAGTTTCCGTACTTGCCTATCTAGTATGGAAATGGGTACCTATTCATAAGCCAACCTTTCCGTAACTTGAACATCATCTACATGCACGATTCTAGTAGGATCACCTACGCACTTATGGAGCATTGATACGTGGAAAATTGGATGGACTGATTCAAGTTCTTGAGGTAAGTCAAGTTCATAAGCTACTTGACCTATCTTGCGGACAATCTTATAAGGTCCACTACACAGGGGACTCAATTTTCCCTTCTTTCCAAATCTCATCACGCCTTTTATCGGTGATACCTTCAGAAATACCCAATTATTAACTTGGAATTCTAAGTCTCGTCGACGGTTGTCCGCATAAGATTTCTGGCGACTCTGGGTTGTCAACAATTGATCTCGAATAACCTTGATATTTTCCACCGCTTGTTGAATCAATTCCAGACCTATTAGTTGTATCTCTCCTACTTCAAACCACCCAATTGGGGATCTACACTTTCTTCCATATAGAACTTCATACGGGGCCAGCTGAATACTTGAATGATAGTTGCTATTTTATGCAAACTTAATAAGAGGCAAGTGATCATCCCAGCTACCTCCGAAATCTAGCACACATGCCCGTAACATGTCTTCTAAGGTCTGAACAGTGCGCTCAGCTTGTCCATCAGTTTGTGGATGAAACGTTTTGCCAAGCCTCACCTGAGTACCCAAACCTTCTTGAAAAAACTTCCAGAATTTAGTAGTAAATTGTGCTCCTCTATCTGTTATAATAGATATCGGGACACCATGAAGTCGCACTATCTCCTTAAGATACAACCTTGCATAATCTTTTACCGAATATGTGGTTCTGATTGGAAGAAAATGAGCAGATTTTGTGAGTCTATCAACAATTACCCATATGGAGTCATACTTGCGCCGGGAATGAAGCAACCCTACCATGAAATCCTTGTTGATCACTTCCTATTTCCAGGCTGGAATTTCCATGGCTTGTAGCAATCCTCCTAGCTTTTGATGCTCAATTTTCACTTGTTGGTCGTTGGGGCGTTGAGCTACAAATTCTGCTGTGTCTTTCTTCATTCCATCCCACCAATACATTAGCCTAAGATCACGATACATCTTTTTCGCTCGTGGGTGAATGGAATAACGAGAGTAATGAGCTTCTTCTAGAATACGACGACGTAGCCCTGCAACATTTCGAACACATAGCCTGTCTCGGTATCTAAGAACTCCAACTGTAGAAACTTCAAATGGCGACTTCTCTTTCTCAGGAAATGTATCTCTGTAGTGACTCAACTGAGGGTCTTCATATTGGTGCTCTCTCACCTCCATATCTAAGGATGAAGCAGCTGGGTTGTGAATACCAATTCCTATATCACTTGAATCAATTAGACGAACTACGAGACAAACTAGCTGGTGAAGCTCACAGATTAATTCTTTCTTATCCGGAGGGACCTCACATAGACTTCCCATTGATTTGCGGCTAAGTGCATCAGCTACTACATTCGCCTTTCCGGGTTGGTATAAAATACTCACATCATAATCTTTCAATATTTCTATCCACCGCCTCTGCCGAAGATTCAATTCCTTCTGTTTGAAAATATATTGGAGACTCTTGTGATCTGTAACAATATCAACATGAACGCCATACAAAATAGTGTCTCCACATGTTTAATGCATGAATAACTGCTGCCATTTCGAGGTCATGAGTTGGATAATTCTTTTCATGTTTCCGCAACTGCCAGGAAGCGTAGGCAATGACTTTACCTCGCTGCATCAACACACAACTTAACCCAACACCAGAGGCATCGAAATACACAACATAACCATCTGGTCCTTTTCGAAGTGTCAGGACTGGGGCTGAAGTTAATGTTACACCTCAAAAAAAATTCCGTTCATGCACAGTGAATAGACTGACGAAGGGTGCGACGTATGCGATGTTTTGATGAGTAAGAAATAAGATTCGATGATTCTAAATGAGATTTCAAAGACAATAGAAGTAAGAGAAGAAAGTTGCCAAGAGGAGGCAAGACATACGAGATGTATCGGAAAGGATTTACGAATAACGAATTAACGATGACTTAATGATGCTTTGGAGAAGAGTTATAATGTTCCCTAGATTGTTAAAGATGTGATAAAAAAGTGTCAAGAAGGTTCCATAAGGATTGGAGATCAAACGAATCGACGAAAATGATTTTTGGAAAACTGTGGATTGTACGGTCCATTATACGGACTGTACAAAAGATATGGACCATAGATCTGGCCGTATAACTTGTCCAGAGAAGGGACTCCACTAGAACCATTATACGGTCACACATACGGACCGTATAAATTGTACGGACCGTATAAATGGGTGGGGACTGATTTTGTGTATTAAAAATGGGATCCAAGTTCATTTCATTTCATTTTCCCTTCGCACCCCTTCTCACTAAAAAATCTCTCTACACTTCTCCAATAATAATTCAAGGGGTATTTGTGATCAATTTCGTCAAACCAAGGAAATCAAGTGTAAGAAATTCATTAAAGTTCATCCAAGACAAGGAATCCAAGTGAAGGTGAAACTAGGGTTTTGCTCAAGTGAAGTGTTCGCACTCAAGGTTCATTCCCGCACCATCTAAGGTAAGTTTTATGGTATTTACATGTTGTTTAAGGTATTTGAAAGTTGAAACACTTGGATTGTAGAAGGATATAGGAAATGGGTCATAAACAAGAGAATAATGAGATTTTGAGTAGTAGTTGGAATGAGTTGTGAATATTAATATATTGTGATTATAAGTATATTATAAATGATATTGAGAACATGGGATAAGCATTATATGCAAGAAAACGTACTAGTATACTATGACCAAGATTATGGATGAATTGAAGTGGAATTGTGAGATGAGGGTAATGTAGATGAATGAAGATTGTTGGTTATGATAATTTGAACGTTATATGAATGTTTGGGAGTTGATATAAAATACGGGAAAGGTTGTATAAACAAAGGAAATGCTGCCCAATTTTCTCTAGCTTTAGTAAGCATGTTCATGTAATCGATTAGCTAATGTGAATGCGAATTCTCTTGAAGGTAGAAACGTGAGCATTGAAGGAGAACAACCAAGCGATTGAAATTGTTAAACGAAATAGGTATGTAAGGCTAGTCCTTTCTTTCTAAGGCATGAATCATATGGTATGAATCCTCCTATCTCTCTATGATTTTCCTACATATTGGGAACAATGAATCTACGAGTATAAAGAACTTCATATAGGAAAAAGAAAAGAGATACGTTACGAATACGACGATACGGATGATGAATCTAAGTCTAGAAGTCATAAAGCTCATGATATGATATTCCTACGAAGCTAATGATCCTTATATGATTCCTATGATAGTATTTCCCTTACCTCTCCATGACTCTCCCACCTTCCGGAAAACTAAGAGCCTATGTTTATGAATAGCCATATGGGATAAGATAAGAGGTATGTTACGAATGCGGTAATGATGATGGTGAGTCTAAGTCTAAGGATTCTAAGGCCTATAATATTATGGTTCTACAACGCTAATGATCCATATTACAATCCATTGATGTTGTTCATTGACTACACTCACCTTATATGCTAATTCCATCAAGGTGAGGCATAATGCTTATGAATGCTCCATAATGGAATCGGGGGCTCTCGACCTTATGTCACCTCGACATTGTTATAGGTTGTCTACAAGCTCTAATACGTGTCCTATGACCAATGTTCCGAAAAGTTACGAGTCTATGTTCATAAGGGGTTCCATATGAGATTAAGGAAAGAGATATGCCATAGATACGATGATAGTAATGATGAGCCTAAGTTAGAGATTATAAAGTTTATTATGCAACATTATTACGAAGTTCATGCTACGAATACGGTGCGATTCTCATAGATTGTCTTTAAGTCCAAATGTATGCTCCATGAAAGGTTATAATAAGTTTATGAGACATATGTTATGATAATGATGACGATATTGATAGTGATGATGATAATGATGACGATGATAATAGCGATGACGCTAAAGATAATTATGGGCTTTTATGTATATATGTATATATGTGCCTATGTATGGCAATTATGAAACCTCGAGCTTATAAGGCCGGGTAGAATAAGTATATATTTATGTAACGCGCACGCACCACTGCAGTTGGGTAGATGTAACCCTGAAGCCTTGGTAGGGCCAGGTATGTATAACCCTGAAGCCTTGGTTGGCTAGGTATGTGTAACCCTGAAGCCTTGGTTGGCCAGGTATGTATATGGTGTGAATATGTATATGATGTATATGATATATGATACGAATACGTATATGATATGAATATGTACAGGATATAGGCATGAATATGATATATGTAGGAAAAGCCCTGAGGATATGTATGTGATATTGTCAAGCCACTACGTGGTCGTATACGGATAATGTTTAATATGTATGAGCAGATGCGGTGTTATGATATATATATATATATACACACATATATATATATGTATGATACGACGATGTATGAGCTATGATGATACATGTACCGTGATAATATATGATATAGGCACAAAAGGTATCCTCCCTTAAAAGATACGCAGGTTATGTCTTATGATTCTCTATTATGTTTATTTCATTCATGCCTTATATACTCAGTACAATATTCGTACTGACGTCCGTTTTCTTTGGACGCTGTGTTCATGCCCACAGGTAGACAGGGAGGCGATCCAGATTCGTAGAAGCCGAGAAGCAGAGTTTTGAAAGCACTCCATTATTCCGGAGGTGCTAGTGATTTACTATTTTATGTACATATATGTTTTGGGCACGACGGGGTCCTATCCCGTCCATACGTCTAGTACTATAGTAGAGGCTCGTAGATACGTATGTGTGGGTAGTATGGTCTCACGATTTTGATTAGTATATATATGTATATATGTATGTGTGTATTATTTGATAGCCGAACGACTTACGTATATGTCACGACCCGACTAGGGGCCGCGACGGGTACCCGGAGAACTTACCGAGCACCGCTCTTTCTACTGCTTATTCTGCTCACTTAATACTCTCTTATACATTTTACACACTAATTGTGAGAAAATCATATTTTATTTAAAACATACATACTTCATATACATTGGCCTATTGGCCGTCAAAATAATATACGTACATAGGAAATCGTCTTATGGGACCATCTAACCCACACTGAGTATCTACGAGCCACTACTAACTTAAGGAATACATAGACGGAACAAGGCTTAGTCATGCCCAGAATATACATGTAGGAGTGTACATCAAAAGAGAGTAATCACAAGCACCTCCGAACAAAGGAGTGTTATCTTCTAGCTGACAGCTACTGATGACCTGGGCCAAGCTCTCCTTCCTGTCTACCTGTGGGCATGAACACAGCGTCCGAAGAAAGGACGTCAGTACGAATATTGTACCAAGTATGAGAGGCATACATAAAGAAGGAAAACATCAACATAAAACATATGGATCTGACTGGTAATCATAAATGCAGTATTGCATGCTATCGTACTCATACTCATCATCATAACCTGTATGCATCATATGCAAGCTCCCCGTCCTTTTCGGAACGGTATAATCATCAATATCATTAGCCCGCGTCCAGGCCTCCCGCGTCCGGGGTACCATCTCATGCCGCCCACTAGTGGTGTCTGCCCATGCCCGAAGGTCATGGTGTATCCATATAGCTGCCCGCCTTGGCGGTGACTGCCCGGCCAACTAGGCACGGTGTGAAATGCTCATGATAATATTATACTCCTCATAAAATACTTATCTCATTGTAATACATGCATAAGGCTCAAGATCAACTTTACTCTATCGGGGTGACGTAAGGTCGTGATCCCCCGATTCCATTATGGAACAACTATTGACACTCTGCCTCACCTTGAAGGAACTAATACATAAGGTGAGTGTAAGCGATAATTAACATCATCGTTATACTAGCATCATCATATCGTATAGCTTATCTCATATGGACATTCATAAACGTAGGCTTTTAACTTCTTAGAAAGTGAGAGCTCATGAAGGGAATAGGAAATTACATCAAAGATTCATGCCATTAGAAAGAAAGACTAGCCTCACATACCTTGGTCGTTTAGCTAAGATATCGGTTACTCGTTCTCCTTCAATATCGCGTCGTTACCTTCATAAGAATTCATATCAACATTAGCATACTAACTACAAGAATGCGTCGCTAATTCTAGGAGAAGTCGGACAGCGCTTCACTTGTTTATACTATTTTTCTCATGTTTTATCTCAACTCTTAACATTCCTAACATTACTCATAATATCATAATCGACCATCGTCATTTACGTACATTTAGCAAATCCACCATTTTCCTCCAATTTCCCCATTTTTAGCCTTATGACTCGTCATTGCGTTTTCATGCGTTTAACGCTTGTTTCATGATGTACACATCATTCATAATGTATTTGTATTCACAACACTTCAACATTCATAATTCAATCCCACTATCATTCATTTATGGCACTATTCAGTCAGTAATGGTCCATTTCTATGTTTTTCTACATTTCAAGTGTTTAAGCTTTTCAATACTTCAAACAACATAGAATGATCATGAAACTTACCTTGGATAGTGGTTGAACAACCTTTGAGTTGAAATTCTTCACTTAGCCAAAACCCTAGTTCCACCCTTCTTTAGAATTTCTTGATTTAGAAGATCCCTTGATGTGTTCTTACACTTATTTTCATGAATTTAGTGGTGATGATCTTGCTATTCCCTTTGATTCTCTTGAATTCTTGTGGAGGAATAATTTGGAATATTCTAGAGGTTTCTTGAGTTGCATGAATGATGAATGAAATAAAATGAGGCCAATGTTCCTTTTAATAACTCAAAAGCTAATGTTTAATGAATTTCTGTCGGGATGAACAGTGACCGTAAAGTGCAGTTTACGGACCGTATTCTGATTTATGGTCCGTCCCAGTGATCGTATTTAAGCATTCTCCAAAACAGAGTCTGGCTGGTGGACAGGGTAGTTTACGACCTGGTTTACGGTTTACGGGCCGTAAACTGGGTCGTATTTAGCCATATTCAACAAATTCCAGAAAGTTGAGATTTTTGGCAGG
The DNA here is from genome assembly GCF_019175385.1 of Lycium barbarum. Classification (NCBI taxonomy): domain Eukaryota; kingdom Viridiplantae; phylum Streptophyta; class Magnoliopsida; order Solanales; family Solanaceae; genus Lycium; species Lycium barbarum. The sequence goes on along the minus strand of NC_083345.1, from coordinate 53,204,221 downwards.
TTGAAGGACGAGTGCACTATACGGTCCGTAAACCACTATACGGTCCGTATAGTGCCACGTACGCCCACTGGCAGTGAATTTCTCTGCAACTTTATAATTTTTTTCCGAGATTCATAATTAGCCATTCCCGACTTAGTGAAACACCATACACTCATCATACCAGTACGGAAAAACTTCCGAGGTGTAACAGTATATAAAGGTAATTATGTTTCCAAATGAAAAACGATTTTCCTATGATTTGAGTATAAATTTGATGAATGAACGTTTAACGAGTATGATAAGTAGCAGAATGAGCGGTGCTCGGTGGATAGCCCCGGGTACCCGTCATGGCCCCTAGTCGGGTCGTGACAAAAGTGGTATCAGAGCGGTTCAGTCCTAGGAAGTGTCTACGAGCCGTGTCTAGTAGAGTCTTGTTTATGGTATGTTGCGCGCCACATCTATAAACAGGAGGCTACAGGGCATTTAGGAGGGTTACTCTTCTTTCATCTCTAAGATCGTGCGATAGAGCTAAGCCATAGGAAATGAGATTCCTTATACTAACCCCTGATTGCAGCAGAAGAATGGTAATGATAGAAGAAAGTGATAAATTACATTGAAAGCTACGGAAGTAAGCCCATTCGTTGAGGCTACGTTATCGAAATATGTAATTATATGATGATAAATTGATTGTCATGAAAGTATGTCAGTGCTCATATGACAGATAAATTGATTAAATGTGTCTCTTGATGATAAGTTGAGCTATAAGTTGAGAACTACGCAAATTGAATGAATCAGAACAAAGGTAAGCAACGGTACGAAAGATGTGTGTCGAATAAAGTAAGAATATTAAGATATGATCGAAATGTAAAGCCAAAGAATGAAAGAGAAAGTAAATAGGAAGAGGTAACAGGGCAGATCGCTAAAGGATCAGGCACATCTTGAAGCGTGCTATATGAGGTAAGTTTCGACATCTTTGTGCTTTTACTTGAAAGTGGGAGCCCTGTGTGGCTGAGATATGTAGTGTATATATATATATATATATATATATATATATATATATTGGCCTTGTGAGGCATTGTTGGTATTTTTTGCGTGCAGGTTTGGAGATAGTAAGAAATATAGAGGAAGCTCTGCCGAAATTTTCCTAAAATCTAAAGGAGATAAGATATAAGCTTGCAATATGTCCTAACGGGAAAATATGTTGTGCAAAAAGTAAGGGCAGGACGAGATTAAGTTAGGAGTATCATTGACGATTATAAGAGATGAGCTAAATGTTGTTGAATTGATAGTAATGGCAGTTATAAGAGCGACATTGATACGGTAAAGAGAAATGTTATAGTAAATTTAGGAAATTGGTAGCACTAAAGCATGACATAGAAGAGAAAGGGTAACTCCAATAGAGTGTGATACTGAAGTATTGATTGGAGGGATAAGCACGAGAAGGATACGATAAGTTTATTAGCAAAATAAAGCAGCAGCGTCACAGAGACGCAGGTAAGAATATGAAGGGTTATAATGAATGTGAATACATTGGTGAGATGACTTATGTGGTAAGTGAAATAGGAATAATCAGAAAGAGTAACAGGTTGAGTATGCTTACTTTATGAGGTTTATTCTATGTCATAAGTGGAATTGTGAATGAGATCAAGAAGTGTCACCCTATAGAATTGGTTATGATCAAGGTATAATGAGAACGTAACAAGAATTGCAATACAAAGTGTAGCGAGGAAACGCCTAAAGATGTGACATGTTCTATATGAATAGAGAGTGTATGCAAGTGTGAAACCAACAAGCGAGCCGTGAGGCAGTAGATGAGAAAGCTTATAAGACCTTGTTAAGGGGAAGTCCAGCATAAAGGTTCCTCAATGACAGAAATGATAGCAAGCAATGATAAAGGGGGGAAGTCAACTTCAAAGGAAATTAGGGAAATGTGATATGGTAAAGTAGTAGTAGTTTGTGATTTGTATAATCAAGGGTATAAGTGATATCCTTAGCTGGATGTAAAAGACCAAGACTACAGAAAGATGAATAATGAAATAGGACGATTGTTAGAAAAGGATGAACACAATAAGGATGAGAGGGGATGATCAGAATGAACAGGATAAGTTTTGATGCAAAGAATGGATTGTACAAAGGTAGTATATTCTAAAGGACAAAGCGGTGCTAAGTTGAGAATAGGGTTCCTCATGCGAAGAATCAAGGATTGATTATAAAACGGAAGGAAATAAGATAAATTGAGAAGGAAGGAATGTAAAAGAACAAGAATGGGATTAGAAAGACAAGGAAATGCGCCGCCAAGTACGCGCGCTTAAGAAGTAGTCGTGTTATGATTAAAGGAAGATGCATCTCCTACGAATATCCTATACCAAGTTAGAACGAATAGAGTATATGAAGTAATAAGTTGAAAAGGAAAGATGATCATGAGTTATGAAGTTTACCGTATGACGATAAAACGATAGAATAAAGCTATCACCAACGACAAACGCAATATGATCATTATTGGTTTTGAAACTAAATGTTGAGTGCAAAACAAGAGAAAGAGTATGAGGCATAAGGAGTATTAGTTGCGCATGAGACTTAGGTCCTGGAAAACAAAGATGACGTTACAAGTGAATTTTGAGCACCGAAGAAGAGGGCAAGTGACATTATATGGAGGGTGTGGATAACTATACCTACTACTATTGTGGGAATCCCTATGGGGAAAAGAGTTGTGAATTGGAGCCGATTTACACATTGACTTATAACTACCAAATGAGCTAAGTAAAATACATTCTTGTTCGGATTGCTATGCCGGTTGTATTACTTGATTACCAAACTGCAAGATGAGAATGTTAAGACCTCCCACATGAATTATTGTAGTTATAAATGATGGGAAAAAACATAAATGAAATATAGTATAGTAAGGGATATATGAATTAAAGACTTGAAGGTGAGGCAACGGATTTGAGAATGGTACAAGTAAAACCTCTAAAGGGGGGAAGCGAGTAAAGAGCATATAAGTGTAGAGATTGGAATGATGGACTCTAAGATGCGACAGTGTTATAGCCCGTATTTTGTACGTTCGGATAATTCAAGATAATGGCGAGAAGTTAAGGGCAAGACTATTTTCCAAAATCATTTTAATGTACAAGTCGTTTGCGAAAATTATGGATGTGGAAATATTGAGAAAGGCTAAGGGTAAAAAGGAAAATTCACAAGATGGCTTATGGTAATATGGCGGAAGGCTAAGGGCAAATTTGGAATTGGGAAAAATAATTTTTCATGAATTCCAAAACAAAACAAAATAAAAAAAGAGTTGGGCTTGAACTAAAAGGCCATGTGGCCGTCCAAATTAGTTGGGCCAAAGCCCATATGGATGCTAAATGTGTATAAATAAAATATGGCCCATGGAATATTATTCATCTTCTTTTTATTTCAAGAAACTTGAAGAAGTTTCAAGAAGAGAGAATATATAGTAGTATTCGGCCATGGCTCCAAAAATTAAGCCATGGAAATTGATCAAGAAAAATATTTTTCTTCTAGCATTCCAAACAATTGGAAGGTCCTCTTTAACATGGAGTGGTTGTTGGAGCAATAAAATCATTCATTTGTGCAAGTTTACAACCTTAGCCAAGCCATGAAGTGGAGTGAGAAAGGTATGTGTTCAATCCTCTTTTACATATGTTATGGATGGTTTATGCATGTTGTAGTAGGTGGAAATGGATGAAATTCATGAAATATGGATATAGGGGTTATGGCCGAATAGGGGTAGTGATTGTGTAGATATGATGAATTGATTTTATTTAGCATTTTGATGATTGTGGTGTGGATTCTATGATGTTAAATGAAGATTTAATGGTTGGAAATGAAGTTGTAATCATTTGCGGATTATGGAAGAAGTTAATGCGATATTAGTATGGTTCCTTATAATTATAAGAATAGAGTTGCTAATGTGTAGGTTGTAAATATAATTCATGAATTTGAAAGTGAGACATGTGTTTGGAAGATTGTAAGTTGGGTTGTTGTAATTGAACTTGAAAGAAGGGAATGTGTTGGTTGGGCCGTTTGGAATGTTGTGCGATCTGTTGAAGTGTTCTTGAATATTGTTGAATGGTTTCGGATTAGTATTTGAATATGTGAACAATTATGAATTGAATATAAATGGAATGCCGTTGAATTATGTGACGAAAGTTGTTAATGTTAGAATATATTTTGGATTGATTGTTGATGTTGCTAGTAGGATTGTTGATATTATTGTTGTTGATAATTTGGCCGAGTTGAATTCTCGTGTTTGTTGTTGATAAATTGGCCGAGTTAGATTCTCGGGGATGGTGTATTTACAGGGGAAATGCTGCCGAAATTTCGGCAGATTATAAGTGAAATTATTTGAGAAGCTAAGGCAAAGTGAATGACAATGAATCTAACGATTATGTGAATTCTTTTGTATGTAGACTAGCAAGCTTGGATAAATAAGCGTAGCTAATAGGACGTGGAACAGGTATGTAAGGCTTACCCTTTCTTTCTTTTGGCATGATCCTTATGAGACAAGCAAATGACGTATATGTATGATTTCAAAGAAATTCATATTCTTAGAGCCACTAGGATGGCTAATATTTTTGATCTCCATAAGCCACTTCATATGGTTTCGACACGTATCTATGATTCCGAAGCTCTATTTGATAAGTTTCCGAGTTTGTTTACGATTCTTATTGGCCTATTGATATGAGTATACTTAGTATGGTTGAGATTAATGCATAATTGGATAATGAGCCAAGTATAAGAGTTCATGTCCTTAAAATGGTTCTGTAAGTATTAATGTTTCTAACTTTTGCATACAGTCTTGGATCGGGCCGAACGTTTCTCGGCAGTAATATATTGTATATATGGATCGGGCCGAACGTTCCTCGGCAGAATTATATTATATTATGGATCGGGCTGCACGTTCCGCAGAAATATATTGTATGGATCGGGCTGCACGTTCCGCAGCAATACACTGTTTGATGTTCTATGAGTATACATGCAGGAATCTGTTATATGCATATATGATATATGATGTCGGCATATTGATTTGATCCGTAACGATATCCGAAAGGTACTTGATATGATTGTTGCTTTGATTTTCCGAAAATGACTTCTGAAACGTTCGTAGAAGGTTCTGTACTTCAAACGCTCATAACTTTCTTATACTAAATCGGATTGACCCGGAACTTGTTTCTGAGCCTTCAGATGTCGGTAAGTGTACGTATCTATCGAGTCTTGATTTATGTGCATGTGGTTTCGCACTACTCTGTTCGTGCAAGCCTCAATATGTCTATTCACCGAGTCCCGGACCGGGTATGTTATCGTGCGCACTCCACTGCATTGTTCACCGAGTCCCTTAACGGGCCGGGTACGGTATATGTATATGATGATATGATGAGATGATGATATGTTATGGTGGCCAGGAGGGCATATGATGATTTGATTCACCGAGTCCCTCACTAGAGGGCCGGGTACGGTATGTATATGATATATGATGTTCACATGCATGACTCTATCTACCGAGTCCCTTAATGGGCCCGGCACGGTATGACTTCATTCACCGAGTCCCTCACTAGAGGGCCAGGTACGGTATATATATATATATATATATATATATATATATATATATATATATATATATATATATATATATCTGTGTGTATGTATATGCATGCATTATGATATGAAAGTATGATGACATGATTTTATCCACCGAGTCCCATAACGGGCCGGGTACGGTATGTGATAACGATATGCATGATTTATGTTTTAAAGGCAAGAGTTTTGATATTCTGGACATTGTACATGTTCCTGCATTCTTACTGTCAGTTATGACCCTTTTCTGTGATCTCTGCCTTACATGCTCAGTACATTTTCCGTACTGACCCCCTTTTCTTCGGGGGCTGCGTTTCATGCCACGCAGGTACACCCAGATGAGTTGAAGCTAATATAGAAGGTGTTCCAGCAGAGATGGAAAGCTCCAATTGCTCCTGGGGTGTTGTCGAGTCAGAGTTTGTATGTTATGATTTCTGGATTGATGTTAGAGACTTTGCAGACAGAGTTGTGGGTATAGAATGTCAGTTTTGTAAGCGGCTCCATCAGTCGATGTGTCATTTTGTGTTATGTGATAAATTCCATATGATTACAGATTTTGTTGATTTGAAATTGATAAAAAGAATGTTTCTGAAAGCTGTACTACGTATTTCATCCTTATTTGATTTAAAAGTCCAAAAAATATTGTGTGTACTAAGGGTTAGAGGGTTCGCTCATCCCTAAGTAAGGGTCGGGTGCCCATCACACCCTAGGCAGATTAGGGTGTGACAAAGTGGTATCAGAGCAGGTCGTTCTAGGGGTTGTCTGCAAAGTCGTGTCCAGTAGAGTCCTGTTTATGGTGTGAAGCCGGCCACATTTATAAACAGGAGGCTACAGAGCATCTGGGGATTGCTGACCTTCTTTCTGACTCAGATCGTGCGATAGAGCCAAGTCATAGGAAATGAAATTTCTTATATAAGCCTTACATACGACGGAAGGAGGTAAGTGATGACATGGAAAGTTATAAAAGGTAAGCCTTGATATACTTGTTTTGTTATCTGAAATCGGAAGTTTTGGATGGCTAGAATGGGATATATAGCTGTATGCTCTGTAGGGCATTGTTGGTATTGCTGCGTACAGATTTTGAATGGTAAGGATTTGTAAAGGAGACCCGGTTAGAATTTTTCAAAATCAGGTTATTTGATCTGGAACACTTAACAGGAAGAGCGTGGAAAGGAAATATTGTACGTAGACAATAAGCGGGATGCAATATTTTAGAGGAGCTACGGATTTGGGCATGGCGTGAAAAATGATTGTGAGAAAGACGATTAGCAGTCTGAAGGATTAAAATGGATGACATTCGAGGCTTAGTAGGACCAAGGTCACTTGAGGGATTCAGAGAAAGTTTACAATCAGTTCGCTGTAGATCATTATGTAGGGATGGTGGGTGGAAATCCGAATAGGTTGATACCTGAAGTATTCGTAAGTAATGGCGATGAAGGTATAATTGCTACCATCGGGAATTTGGGAATCTGGGACGAAAGATAGTTATACACATAAGTGAAAAGTGAACACTAGAAACTGAAAAGGATAAAATAGTAATTATAAAGGGAAAGGCGTGTTACGAAAATGTCTCGGAATCTGTAAGACTTAGACTGGCTCCAAATCATGTAATAAAGGTCATGTGAGGAAGTGGACGCGATTATATCAGCATTAATGCACCGAATTCTATCGAAGATACGAGGTTAAGCGTGCTAAGGTGGGAGAAATCTTAGGATGGGTGACCCCCTGGAAAGTGCGCAAGAAATCCTATAGATTTAGACATAAGAGACAAATGAGAAGTTAGAGTATCCTAAGGGAAACTAGAGTATACGAGATGGTTGGAGACCATAAGAGGTCGCGTAGGACGAGGCAGACTAGACTGGTGGAGAGACAGAAAGTGCATCACAGCTCTGGAATTATGATAGGCTTGAATAGCGTTTGGAAGTATTTTGTGGGCTAGTGGATAGTAATTATATATATATATGAATGCGTATGATGTCTCATATGTGACTGTATCGGTGGACATGTGAGTCCCAGCAACCGGCGCTATGGTAAAGAAGGCATTAATCAAGTAAGGGTACCGAAGTTCGAGTGACCGCAAAAATCAATTAATCAAGTGTTACGAGTTAAACTGATGCTATGTCACTACGGGTTAAGATTGGAAATTTTAATACAACGATATTTGGAAAAGAAAGTTAGTGAGTAGATGGAAAATAAAGAGATCAAAGTGTCGGAAGAAAATGAAAGACAAGAAGCCTTAGTGAGTGAAGCCCCGAGAGGAACTACCGGCAAAGCACGAGACGACTTGGGTAAAAACTCAAAATAGGCACGTGAAAAGGAAAAAAATGTGGTAATATGGAATAAAAGTGGAATATGTAGCCATATTAATGTGGTTGCCTCGGACATGGAAGCGCTTTCCTGAAAGATGACTTAAGAATAGAACGGGTCTGCGTGTTTGAAGGAGTGTTTTACGAACTTTAGAGTTGGTGCTACAAATAACAAGAGTATGGAAATGTAGACAGAGTGATGATATAGACATAAAATGAAAGAAAAACTTATGGTAAGAAGTTTTCGATATGTTATGCGTAGAGTTGGAAAGGAAGACGAGGAATGAAGTATAATCGAAGACGAGGGTACTCGAAGATTGTGACGTATAAGGAACCCCTTAAAAAGGGGGGGGGGGGGGGAGAACATATTATATTAGACTTAGAAAGGGTTCGCAACATTTTCAGGCTCCAGAGGAGGAAAATTTAGTAGCTCGGGGCCAGAGTTCTAAATATATTGGCATATCAGGAGAATACATGGAAGAAGTAGAAACGAATTGACAATGAGGATACCATGAGACCAACATGAAAGGGAAGGATGGAAGACACCCTAGGAGGATGCTTCACGCCAATATGAGTTATGATATGTTTAAGACATGATTTGAGTCCCTCGTATCGGACAAATTTGCGTCGTATCTAAGCACACAGCGACATGTTGTAAAGCGTAATAAAAAGGAGCAAGAAGATGTCTACGAGCTAAGTGCACAAAGGATCATAGAGAAAATAATAAGACTCAAAGGATATTTCGGATGACAACGACTATTATAATGAAAGTATCAACAATTGGTAGTCTAAAATTTTTGAAAGAAAGAAAGAACGCAGCGCCTGTGAAGGAAATAAAAGAGTTCATCGGATACTAGAAAATAGTTCGTGGACTATTAATTATACGAAACATGAGAAGATACGCAATGGAATTATATGAACCATCGATTGCTCTTGGGGTGTTGCCGAGTCAGAGTTTGTATGTTATGATTTCTGGATTGATGTTAGAGACTTTGTAGACAGAGTTGTGGGTATAGAATGTCAGTTTTGTAAGCGGCTCTATCAGCCCGATGTGTCATTTTGTGTTATGTGATAAATTCCATATGATTACAGATTTTGTTGATTTGAGATTGATAAAAAGAATGTTTCTGAAAGCTGTACTATGTATTTCATCCTTATTTGATTTAAAAGTCCAAAAAAAAATTGTGTGTGTACTAAGGGTCAGGGGGTTCGCTCGGCCCTAAGTAAGGGTCGGGTGCCTATCACATCCTAGGGAGATTAGGGTGTAACAGACAGATACAAACTATAAAACAAAGAGTGAGAAATGAGTCTAATGACTAGTAAATGAATGAACACGAATTGAGCAAGCATCTGAGACTGTACGGGAGATCATTCATGAAGACCTTGAACCACGTGACATTGAGAGAAAATAACTCAAGGGGTATTGCAAAGGATGGTGATGTGATACTAGAATGGATGCAAAGGCACTAACGATAGAGTCGTTGTTAATGATATTGCTACTTATAAGTGATAGTGAAGGAAGAGACTTAAAGTTTCTATAGTAGAACATAAGATATGATAATCAAGGAACAAATAAAGGAAGAAAGAGAGTATGACGAGATAAGTTACTACGGATAGACAAAAGATTTTAGGTATATATGATCACCGACCCTAGCCATGGTCGGGCATGCGAAACATCGAACCTATGTGGTCGGGCATGCTATGTAAATGATATGCATATGAATAAGACTATGGATACGATATGTAAATGAGTACGATTATGGATACGGATACGGATATGAATACATGTATATGTATAGATGTGTATGTACTCGAATCACGCAAGAACGATTATGCTACTTACAAGGGTTTATGCGTCGCCAATGAAACCAAGTGGGTACTCAAAAAGAGGAGTAAGAGGTCAGCAAGAATAATGTGGTCTTGGTACTCCGGGTCAGTTGAAGGAAAACATATGGCAAAACTTTCGTAGAATCCCGGATAGTTTAACATTCGAGGACGAATGTTCCTAAGGGGGGAAGAATATTACACCTCGGAAAATTTTCCGTTCATGCACAGTGAATAGACTGACGAAGGGTACGACGTATGCGGTGTTTTGATGAGTAAGAAATAACATTCGATGATTCTAAATGAGATTTCAAAGACATTCGAAGTAAGAGAAGAAAGTTGCCAAGAGGAGGCAAGACATACGAGATGTATCGGAAAGGATTTACGAATAATGAATGAACGATGACTTAATGATGCTTTGGAGAAGAGTTATAACGTCCCCTAGATTGTTAATGATGTGATAAAAAAGTGTCAAGAATGTTCCATAAGGATTGGAGATCAAACGAGTCGACGAAAATGATTTTCGGAAAACTGTGGATTGTACGGTCCATTATACGGACTGTACAAAAGATACGGACCATAGATCTGGCCGTATAACTTGTCCAGAGAAGAGACTCCACTCGAACCATTATACGGTCACACATACGGACCGTATAAATTGTACGGACCGTATAAATGGGTGGGGACTGATTTTGTGTATTAAAAATGGGATCCAAGTTCATTTCATTTCATTTTCCCTTCGCACCCCTTCTCACTAAAAAATCTCTCTACACTTCTCCAATAAGAATTCAAGGGGTATGTGTGATCAATTTCGTCAAACCAAGGAAATCAAGTGTAAGAAATTCATTAAAGTTCATCCAAGACAAGGAATCCAAGTGAAGGTGAAACTAGGGTTTTGCTCAAGTGAAGTGTTCGCACTCAAGGTTCATTCCCGCACTATCTAAGGTAAGTTTTATGGTATTTACATGTTGTTTAAGGTATTTGAAAGTTGAAACACTTGGATTGTAGAAGGATATCGAAAATGGGTCATAAACAAGAGAATAATGAGATTTTGAGTGGTAGTTGGAATGAGTTGTGAATATTAATATGTTGTGATTATAAGTATGTTATAAATGATATTGAGAACACGGGATAAGCATTATATGCAAGAAAACGTACTAGTATACTATGACCAAGATTATGGATGAATTGAAGTGGAATTGTGAGACGAGGGTAATGTAGATGAATGAAGATTGTTGGTTATGATAATTTGAACGTTATTGTGAATGTTTGGGAGTTGATATACAATATGATAAAGATTGTATAAACAAAGGAAATGCTGCCCAATTTTCTCCAGCTTTAGTAAGCACGTTTATGTAATCGATTAGCTAATGTGAATGCGAATTCTCTTGAAGGTAGAAACGTGAGTATTGAACGAGAACAACCAAGCGATGGAAATTGTTAAACTAAAGAGGTATGTAAGGCTAGTCCTTTCTTTATAAGGCATGAATCATATGGTATGAATCCTCCTATCTCTCTATGATTTTCATACATATTGGGAACAATGAATCTACGAGTATAAAGAACTTCATATGAGACGAAGAAAAGAGATACGTTACAAATATGACGATACCGATGATGAATCTAAGTGTAGAAGTCATAAAGCTCATGATATGATATTCCTACGAGGCTAATGATCCTTATATGATTCCTATGATAGTATTTCCCTTACCTCTCCATGACTCTCCCACCTTCAGGAAAACTAAGAGCCTATGTTTATGAATAGCCATGTGGGATAAGATAAGAGGTATGTTACGAATGCGGTAATGATGATGATGAGTCTAAGTCTAAGGATTCTAAGGCATATAATATTATGGTTCTACAAGGCTAATGATCCATATTACGATCCGTTGATGTTGTTCATTGACTACACTCACCTTATATGATAATTCCTTCAAGGTGAGGCATAATGCTTATGAATGCTCCATAATGGAATCGGGGGCTCTCGACCTTATGTCACCCCGACATTGTTATAGGTTGTCTACAAGCTCTAATACGTGTCCTATGACCAATGTTCCGAAAGGTTACGAGTCTATGTTCATAAGGGGTTCCATATGAGATTAAGGAAAGAGATATGCCATAGATACGATGATAGTAATGATGAGCCTAAGTTAGAGATTATAAAGTTTATTATGCAACATTATTACGAAGTTCATGCTACGAATACGGTGCGATTCTCATAGATTGTCTTTAAGTCCAAATGTATGCTCTATGAAAGGTTATGATAAGTTTATGAGACATATGTGATGATAATGATGACGATATTGATAGTGATGATGATGATAATAGTGATGACGCTAAAGATAATTATGGGCTATTATGTATATATGTATATATGTGCCTATGTATGGCAATTATGAAACCTCGAGCTTATAAGGCCGGGTAGAATATGTATATATTTATGTAACGCGCACGCACCACTACAGTTGGGTAGATGTAACCGTGAAGCCTTGGTAGGGCCAGGTATGTATAACCCTGAAGCCTTGGTTGGCCAGGTATGTGTAACCCTGAAACCTTGGTTGGCCAGGTATGTATATAATGTGAATATGTATATGATGTATATGATGTGATTATGTATATGATGTATATGATATATGATATGAATACGTATATGATATGAATATGTACAGGATATAGGCATGCATATGATATATGTAGGAAAAGCCCGGAGGATATGTATGTGATATTGTCAAGCCACTACGTGGCCGTATACGGATAACTTTTAATATGTATGAGCAGATGCGGTGTTATATATATATATGTGTGTGTGTGTGTGTGTGTGTGTATGATACAATGATGTATGAGCTATGATGATACATGTACCGTGATAATAAATGATATAGGCACGAAAGGTATCCTCCCTTAAAAGTTACGCAGGTTTTGTCTTATGATTCTCTATTATGTTTATTTCATTCATGCCTTACATACTCAGTACAATATTCGTACTGACGTTCGTTTTCTTTGGATGTTGTGTTCATGCCCACAGGTAGACAGGGAGGCGATCCAGATTCGTAGAAGCCGATAAGCAGAGTTTTGAAAGCACTCCATTATTCCGGAGGTGCTAGTGATTTACTATTTTATGTACATATATGTTTTGGGCACGACGGGGTCCTGTCTCGTCCATACGTCTAGTACTCTAGTAGAGGCTCATAGATACGTATGTGTGGGTAGTATGGTCTCACGATTTTGATTGGCATATATATGTATATATGTATATATGTATGTGTGTATTATTTGATAGCCGAAGGGCTTACGTATATAAAGGTAATTATGTTTCCTAATGAAAAACGATTTTCCTATGATTTGAGTATGAATTTGATGAATGAACGTTTAACGAGTATGACAAGTAGCAGAATGAGCGGTGGTCGGTGGATAGCCCCGGGTACCCGTCATAGCCCCTAGTCGGTTCGTGACAGTTAATCTGTCCTTCAATTCCTGGAAACTGCGTTCACAAGCATCGGTCCACTGGAATTAGCTTGGTTATTGGTGCTGAAATGGAAGAAAATCCTTCCGCAAATCAACTATAGTAACCTACCAATCCCAGAAAGCTACGGACATCTGTAGACTTTGTAGGCCTTGGCCAAGTCTTCACAGTCTTTATTTTCTGAGCATCAACTCGAATGCCGTCAGCTGAAATGATATGGCCCAGAAAAGTTACAGAATTCAGCCAGAACTCACATTTCAAAAATTTAGCATACAACTCACGAGTCTGAAGAATCCCAAGGGAAATAAGCAAATGGTCTGCATGCTCGGATTCTATCCAAGAGTATACTAGAATATCATCAATAAACACGATCACGAACAGATCTAAGAGGGGTTGAATACATTATTCATCAAATTCATAAACACTGCTGACGCATTAGTCAACCCAAATGACATCACCCGAAATTTGTAGTGGCCGTATCTTGTTCTGAAAGCTGTTTTGGGAATAACTTCTTCTTTAACTCTCACTTGGTGATATCCCGATCCTAGATCAATTTTGAAAACCATTTGGCACCCTGTAATTGGTCAAACAAATCATCGATTCTTGGAAGCGGATATTTATTCTTTATCATCGCCTTATTCAGCAGCCTGTAATCAATGCGCATCCGTAGGTAACCATCTTTCTTTCTCACAAATAGGACAGGTGCTCCCCACGGTGTCAAACTGGGCCTAATAAACCCTTTCTCAAGCAAATCTTTCAATTTCGCCTTCAGCTCTTACAACTTTGCAAGAGCCATTCGGTAAGGAGGAATAGATATAGGCTTGGTGTCCGGCAACACATCAATCGTGAAATCAATCTCCCTCTCTGGGGGAACGCCTGGAAGTTTATCTGGAAATACATCTGGAAATTCATTTACTACCGGGACGGATTGAAAAGTTGGCGGCTTTGCTTTGGTGTCATGAACTCAGACTAGATGATAGATATAGCCTTTGGCGATCATCTTCCTTGCCTTAAGGTAGAAAACGAACATACCTCTTGGGGACGCTGTATTACCTTTCCATTCAAGCATGGGTTCTCCTTGGAATTGGAATCGAACTACTTTCATTCTGCAATTGACATTAGCATAACAAGAAGCCAACCAATCCATGCCCATAATCACATCAAAATCTAACATTTCCAGCTCAACCAAATCGACTTTAGTTTGATGATCACATACCACAATCACACAATTTTTATACACTTGTCTGGCTATTACTGGATCACCAACCTGAGTAGATACCTAGAAAGGTTTAATTGGCTCGGGTTTCACCCCAATACAGTCACCAATATAGGGAGTAATATATGACAGCGTAGAACCCGGATCAATCAATACATAAACGTCATGAGAGAATATGGATAGTATACCTGTAACCACATCAGGGGAGGACTCAAGAACATGACATCCGGCTAAAACATAAATACGGGGCTCGCTACCACCTGAATTGGATGGTCCCCCTCTGCCCCTTCCACGTCCTGTTGGAATATGGGGAGTCTGTTCTATCAGGCGCACAAACGAGAAAGAACCAGCTTGTCACGACCCAGCTAGGGGCCGCGACGGGTACCCGAGGCTGACCACCGAGCACCCCTTATTTCCTCACTTCTCATAGTCATTTACGCTTCTTTATCATTCATTAATGTATGAAAGTCATTTTCCGGTGGAAAACATAATCAGTCTATATATATATATATATATATATACAAATGCCTCATTAGGCCATCAACATAATATATATAGTATATACATGCATGCTGTAATAAACTTGTGAGACCATCTAACCTACACTACGCATCTACGAGCCTCTACTGACATACTATACATGTAGACAGAACAAGACTCCGTCATGCCCAAAATATACATATGTACCAAAAGAATAATCATAAGCACCTCCGAACAATGGAGTGATTTCAATCAGCTAACAGCTCCTAAGAATCCGGATCGAGCTCGCCTCCCTGTCTACCTGTGGGCATGAACACAGCGTCCAAAGAAAACGGACGTCAGTACGAATGTTGTACTGAGTATGAGAGCATGAACAATAACAACACATCAAGAAGGTAAAGGAGGCATCAAGTATGGAGCAACTGTACCTGACTGGGAATCATATGAAAAGTAATGCATGCTGACTTAGTTTTATGCTTATCATCATCTCATGTATGCATATCATATATTTATATATCTAAACTGCCCGACCATATAGGTGTGGTGTGACAATCAGTAACATTAGCCCGCGTCCGGGGTACCATCTCATGCCGCCCACTAGTGGTGTCTGCCCATGCCAACTGGCCATGGTGTATCGTATAGCTGCCCGCTTTCGCGGTGACTGCCCGGCCAACTAGGCCCGGTGTGATGCAATCATGACATGCTCATCATAAAATACTTATAATAATATGCTTATCAAAATATACTTTTCATCGTACATGCATAAAGACTCTAGAACAACCGCATTCTATCGAGGTGACGTAAGGTCGTGAACCCTCGATGCCATTATGAACATATATGAACATT
The DNA here is from genome assembly GCF_019175385.1 of Lycium barbarum. Lineage (NCBI taxonomy): Eukaryota > Viridiplantae > Streptophyta > Magnoliopsida > Solanales > Solanaceae > Lycium > Lycium barbarum. The sequence goes on along the minus strand of NC_083345.1, from coordinate 53,188,512 downwards.
CTGCCTCACCTTGAAGGGATTAGTATATAAGGTGAGTGTGCACAAGGAACAACATCATTTACTTTAGAAGAGTGTCATATCATATCTCTTGACTCATATAGCTATTCATGATCTTAGGCTCTTGGCTTTCCGGCATATAGGGGAAATCATGGAAAGGGAAGAGAATCATGTCATGGGATTCATGCCATAGAAATAAAAGGACTAGCCTCACATACCTTGTTGTTTAGCTACGTTATCGATCACTTGCCTTCCTTCGAGGTCACGTCGTTACCTTCACGAGAGAATCGTATTAGCATTAGTTAATCGACTATAATAATGCGTCGTTATCTCTAGAGAAAATTGGGCAGTATCTCCTTTGTTCCTACTACTTTTCCCATGTTCTATTTCAACTCCCAAACATTTACAACCACACTTACAATATAGTATCAACATTCCTCACTTATTTACACTTAGCAAAATCCATCATTTTTCTCCAATTTTTTCCACATTTAATGGTTTTAGCTCCTCGTCATAATTTTGCTTATTTCACACCTATTCCATGGTCTATGCTTCATTTATAATGTATTCATAATCATAACGTATCAACCTTCATGATTCGATTCAATTATCATTCAATGGTGCCACTACTCACTCATTTAAGGCCTATTTTCCATGTCTTTATACAATTCAAGCTTCTTAGTGTTATACCCCGCATTTTCGGAGCCTGAGCGTGACACGTGCTTCCTCAAACATTTACAATCACGTTGTTACTACATAATTTAAACTCACGTTGATAGTATTATATTTCGTATTTTTTGTACGTCGGATTATTCGTAAGAGGAGGTGGGGCCCACACATCGAGATTTTTTAGGAACACGTGACAAGTTATATGAATCACATATGTGAAGTCAAACACAACTCAAGAAGGACCCTTGCGCCAAATCAAAGTGGAAGTCCTCCAAACAAATATTTTTAAGTAACGTTTTCGGGTGATCTGACTTCGAGGGGAACAAACGGTATTATAAGTTTGGAATTTCGAAAACTACCAAGAAATAGAAGTTGTAGATAATTATATAATATTTCCAACCATAGGTGGTGGGTCCACAGGCAACATCGGGATAAGGAGATATGAATGTTTTAAGGCAGAAAGGTCAGTGGCTTAGGCCCAATCCGGGCCCAACCGGGTTAGGCCCATGACCCATGTTTATTTAAGTGATATATCAGCCTTTTCTCCTCATTTTTCAGGACACAACACCCATAAAATTCTGGAGAAAAAGAGAGAAGAGAGCTTAGAGAGAAAAGATCAATTTTGACCAAAATCTGAGCCCCGAATCCCGAAGCCCGTGAAGAGAAAAGTGTTCTACGTTGCGTTGCCTCCAATTTGAGCTAAAAATCAACCAAAAAGAAGGGGGTGGACGTGGTGGCTGCACACTTGAGGTAAGATTAAGGTTCCTTTTCATTGCTAATAAGTTTATTTAGAGTTCTACCGAACTAGAACGGAGAAAATAGTGTGATAAATTCATTTGTTGGCGTTGTGAATTATGGAATGAGATTTGAAGAGAATTTTGAATGAAAATAAATGTAATAAACTTGTAGAATGTGGAGGATGTCGTTATTGATGTTGTTAGTATTAATTTCGACTCCCTTACGGAAATAAAATTATTAAATAGTTATATCGCAAATTTGGTTGGTTGAGGAATTTAGAAAATAATGTGTGGGCTGTTTTATGGCATACGTTGGTATTAGAAATATTATGATTAATGTTGTTGTTGTTGTTGGTTGCTGAATTGAGAATTCGGGCTAGGCATATAAACAGGGGAGATGCTGCCCGATTTTCGGCAGAATATAAAATAGTATGATTTGAAATATGGTACAAATGTGCGATGAAAAGGCTAACATTAGCATAAATTCCTTTTAAATGTAGACTTACAAGCTTGGACGAATAAGCATAGCTTATAAGCGGTCGAACAGGTATGTAAGGCTTACCCCTTCTTTCTTTTGGCATGTCCTAGAGCTAAGTAAGGTGTGACCTGACACGCGCCTTGGGGTAACTCTACTCTTTGATTCCGAGCTCGGTTATGATGCTTATTCTCTTTTGTCATGAGCATGTTTCGTATGGTTGAGTTTATTGTATGATTAATAAATAAATAAGCTACTTCATATGGTTTTGATATGTATCCATGATTCCGAAGCTCTGTTTGATATGTTTCCGAGGTTGTCTATTATTCTGATTCACTTCTGATATAAGTATGTCTGATATGATCGAGCTTATTATATGATTGAATAACGAGATAAGCATAAAGAATTGTGTTTCTAAAAGAGTTCTGTAAGTTTTAATGTCCCTAACTTTCGTAAAAGATCTCGGATTTGCTTTGAAATGTTCGTAAAAGTTCTGTGGTAAAAATGTCCGTAACTTTCACGTACATATGGTTCCAAAAGTTATATTTGATTTGATCCATAACGATATCCGAAAGGTACTTGATATGGTTGTTGCTTTGATTTTCCAAAAACGGCTTCTGAAACGTTCATAGAAGGTTCTGTACTTCAAACGCTCATAACTTTCTTATACTAAATCGGATTGATCCGAAACCTGTTTCTGAGCCTTCAGGTGTCGGTAAGTGTACATGTCCATCGAGTCTCAAAATTGATTTATATGCATATAGTTTCTCACTACTCTGCTCGTGCATGTGTCATTGCCTCCTTCACCGAGTCCCGGGCCAGTATGTATCGTGCGTATGGTTCGCCGAGTCCCTTGCTTGAGGGCCGGGTTCCATATATATATTCCGGAGTATAATGTGTCCGGTTCCGGGGTACCGTGTATATATGTCCGGTCCCCGGGTACCGTGTATATGTTACGAAGTATGATGTGTCCGGTTCCTCGGGGTATGATATGTCCCGGGTACCGTGTATATGCCATGATGTGTTATGTGACAGAGATGTTCGGAGATATGAAATCTTCTGGAGTATGATATGTTATGGCGCCAGAGACAGGAGTGGCGACCATATTCTTGTGCCCTATGCATGACTTTGATATGCATCATTTGTGTTTCAAAAAGTAAACATTCTGATATTCTGGATAAGCTACTTACCCTCTGTATTTCTTCTGATATATGATGTCGGCAATAATATAATATGTGTATGGATCGGGCTGCACGTTTCGCAGCAATATAATATATATATATGGATCGGGCCGAACGTTCCTCGGCAGTATATATTATATTTATGGATCGGGCCGAACGTTCCTCGACAGTATATATTATATTTATGGATCGGGCCGAACGTTCCTCGACAGTATATGTTATATTTATGGATCGGGCCGAACGTTCTTCGGCAGTATATGTTATATATATATATATGGATCGAGCCGTACGTTCCTCGGCACTATTATATTACATATGGATCGGGTTGTACGTTCCACAACACTATCAGTTATATGTATATCTGTATATGATGATATGTAGGTGATGACATATGATGTCGGTACGCACAGTCTGTGTTTGGAAAGTAAGCATTTTGGCACTTTGGATGATTTACTTACTTGCTGTACTCCTTCTGACATATGACTTCGGCATATATGAATTGCGTTTGGAAAATAAGCATGTTGGTACTCTGAATGATGTACTTACCTTTGTACTGCTTGTTTCGATTATGGTTCCGTTTTCTGTATTTTATGCCTTACATGCTCAGTACATTTTCCGTACTGAACCCTCTTTCTTCGGGGGCTGCGTTTCATGTCGCGCAGGTATACCCAGATGAGTTGAAGCTATTATAGAAGATGTTCCAGCGGAGTTGGCAAGCTCCACTTGCTCCTGGAGTGCTGCCGAGTCAGAGTGTGTGTGCTATGATGTCTGATTAATGTTAGAGACTTTGCAGACAGAGTTGTGGGTATAGAATGTCAGTTTTGTAAGCGGCTCCATCAACCGATGTGTCATTTTATGTTAGTGATAAATTCCATATGATTATAGATTTTGTTGATTTAAGAACAAAGAAAAAGAATATTTCTGAAAGCCTGCTATGTATTTCATGTTTACTTGATTTAAAGGTTCAAAGAGGTTATGTGTGTATTAAGAGTCAGAGGGTTCGCACGGCTCTAAGTAAGGGTCGGGTGCCCATCACACCCTAGCGGGATTAGGGTGTGACACTTAGTCTCCTAATGCCTTAAACAACATGATGAAGTCATGAATACTTACCTTAGATTAGGGTGGAACAAGTCTAGAGTGGAGTTCTTCCTCTTTCACCAAAACCTTATCTCTCCTCCTTTGGAATTTCTTGAAGAAGATGACTTCCAATTAGGTTTCATACACTTTGTTTCACAAATTAGTGTTGTTGATCATTGGTTTTCCTTTGATTCTCTTGGATGAAGTGTTTTGGAGAGTTCTCTAGAGAGTTCTTCAGTTGTATGGATGAGAAAATGAAATAAAATGAGGTTAGGGTCCCCTTTAATAACTCAAAATTTGATTTTTAATGAACTACAGTCGGGGTGTACAGTGGTTGTAAACCACAGTTTACGGACCGTATACCAGTTTACGAGCCGTATAACGTGGTCGTATTTAAGCATATCAAAACAGAAAGGTTGGTTGAAGATCATGGCAGTTTACGACTCAGTTTACGGGCCGTATTTCAATTTACGGTCCGTATTCCAAGTCGTTTTTAACCATTTGAAGCATTTGACAGAAAGTTGAAATTTTTGAAATGTTGAAGGACGATGGCACTTTATGGTCCGCAAATCACTTTACGGGCCGTATTTCATTTTATGACCACTGGCTGAAATTAAATTCTACAACTTTCTTAATTCCAAAAATTCATGAATCGTCATTCCCTACTTAGTAAAACATTGCACACTCATACCCTTCGTTGGTCTATTCATTGTACCTGTACGGGGACTTTTCCGAGGTGTAACACAGCTACTGATCCTGTGGGCTGAACCCTAACTCTACTACCTATCGATGGACAATCGCGCATCATATGCCCAACCTGTTCACAAGCATAGCAAGCATCTGAACCTCGATGACACAGACCGAAATGTAATTTACCACACTGGCTACATCGCGGCACCGGTAGTCTCCGCTAGCTAGGATCACCTCCAAACTAAGGACCTAAGACTCTCGAACTCTGACCCGAACCAAAATAAATAGGGCGATCAAATCTCCTGCCTGCAAACCAAGAAGGTGCACTCATCGCAGACTGGCCCGAATATCTAGAATACTGTTGCCGCTGATCCCCTCTATACTCACTACTAGCACCAGCAGATCTGGCCCTCTCGCTCTGTCCTCTATCAATATCGCGCTCACCCCTCTGCGGCTGTTGCTGCTCTTCTAAATTTTGGGCGTGAGCCTGAATACGAGAAATGTCCATCCCCTCCTGTAGTGAAGCCGTCAAGCAATCTTTGAACAAATTTGGCCCTAGGCCACTCACAAATCTATGTACTCCATCTCCCATGTCAGCCACCATAGTCGGAGCATATCTAGCCAATAAATTAAAGTGAAGGTTGTACTCTCGAGCTCTCACATTCGTTTGCTTTAGATTCAGAAACCTGTCAGCTTGGGCCTTTCGATCCTCGGGTGGAAAATAGTGGCCGATGAAAGCATCTATGAATTCCTACCAAACTGGGGAGGTGCATTTTACTTTCTTGAAGATATCCAGTTAGTATACGAAAGAACCACCACATCACGGAGCCTATAAGATGCCAATTTCACAGATTCAGTATCGGAGGCATGGATGATTCTCAACGTTCTTGGCATCTCATCAATAAAACCTTACGGGTCTTCATTCGGCTTTGACTCGAAAATTTTTAAGGGATTTAAACTCATGAAATCACGAGCCCTTGCACTAGTGGCTTTATCACCGGGACCCGTGCTTTGCCGTTAGGCTTGAGCGACAATCAACTGAGTAAATAACTGAATGGCCTCAGTCATTTGTTGACCCCAAGCACTCGGTGGGCGAATTGGAGGCATAGGAGCCGGCGTTGAAGCCCCTCCTTGTTCTTTTAGGATAGGTGGAGTGTGAGAGGTATTGGATGGAGCCTTATTATGGGATTCACCTTCTTCTACATTCATTGATGGCTCCCTTTCCATCCACCTTTCGGCCGTAGCCTTGCCCTTCTGGGCGGCTGTGGCTTTTCTCTTTACCGGTATCGCTGAAATCATAACGCACAATTAGAGGGAAGGAAATCTTATAACATAGCTCTATGGCACGATCCAATAGGAAGAAGAATGGCCATTTTTCCTAAATGCCCCGCATCCTCTTGTTTATAAGTGTGGCGCGCTTCACACCTATACATGAGACTCTGCTGGACACGACTTTTAGAGACACCCTAGGAGGGAACTTCTCTGATACCACTTCTATCACGATCCGACTAGGGGGCCAAGACGGGTACCCGGAGCTGACTACCGAGCACCACTCATAATACTAATCATCACACCTAACCTGAACACATATACTCTCCAACGAAATACATAAAAATACATAAACCCTCACGGCTGCAAAAATGATATACAAGAATATACATTGATGTATCCATGAGACAACTATTACTCACGCATCCGTATCTACGAGCTTGTACTGGAGTACTGAGACATAAGGATGGGACAGGACCCCGTCGTGCCCAAATATATACACAAAATAATATATCGAAAATGGCACCTCCGGAATATTGGAGTGCTCCTGTAAATCTGCTGGGTAGCTCTTAGGAATTTGGGCCACCTCCTTGTCTACCTGTAGGCATGAACACAGCGTCCAAAAAGATAGGACTTCAGTACGAACAATGTACTAAGTATGTAAGGCATGACCAATAATAACATATAGAAGAGATAAGGAACATCAAGTAAGGAAACAACCTATTACTGAATGTCACTTAAGACGGAATAATGCATGCTAACTTACATCATAAAAAATATCATATCAAGTATGCATTTATAAGCTGCCCGACCATATAGGTACGGTGTGATCATCATTAGCCCGCGTCCAGGCCTTCCGCGTCCGGGGTAACCATATCATGCCGCCCACTAGTGGTATCTGCCCATGCCATCTAGACATGGTGTATATGTCACACGCCTTAGCGGTGTCTGCCCGGCCATATAGGCACGGTGTAATCTCATCATCATATACTTATCATAAAACATGCAATAGAACTCAAGTACAAACTATAACTCTATCGGGGTGACGTAAGGTCGAGAACCCCCGATTCCGTTATGGAGTAGTCATGATCATCATGCCTCACCTTGAAGGAACTAGCATTTTAAGGTGAGTATAGCAACAATGAACAATATGATGGAATGATTAGCTTCATAAGAATATCATATCATAAGCTTTGGAATCTCTAGACTTAGACTCATCATCATCATTGTCATATTCACAACGCATCTCTTATCTTTATTTCATGAGAAGCTCTTAATAATCATAGACTCATAGTTTCCAGAATATAAGGGAGTTCTGGAAAGATAAGGAAGTCACATTGTAAGGACCATGCCTTATAAAAGAAGGGACTAGCCTTACATACCTTTAAGTCTCGCTAGCTTATCAATTAAATGCTTCCCTCCAATGTTCACGATTCTACATTCAAGACAATTCGTACTAAGATTAGATACTCGGAAACATACTTAAGCTTAAGCTAAAGCTTATCAAAATTGGGCAGAACTTCCTTTGTTTCTATAACTTTCTCCATATAATATAACAACTCCCAAACATCAATAACAAGATTCATAATATCATAATCGATAACTTCAACAAGTTCGACATTATCCAATTCTCAAAATTCCCTCTCAAAATCATTCATAACCATAGCCATAATATAACAGCGCATTCATCCTCACATAATGCTTCTCCAATATTCTTAATACCATTTATAAAAATATTACACTCATAACATGTCAAGAATCATGATTCAAGTCAAGCTACTACTCAAGAATACTACCATTCTCATATTTGTAACCTATTTTCTACTTTCTTCCATAATCCAAGTCTTTTAACCATTCATGTCACGACCCAACCCCGTGGGCCGCGACCAGTGCCCTAGCTGGGCACCTATACGTACCCGATATCCAAATTAGCATATTATCAGAATAATAATATAATAATATTAGTGGATGCTACAGAATTTATCAGAAAAAGCAGACTTGGCACACATAGGCCGATAAGGCCATCATAGAACAAAGTATCCCAAACAAATGTACAGAACCCACACAGATGTATCCACAGACCTCTACAGAACATATCATAATCATAAGACAGGACAGGGCCCCGTCATACCCAGAACAATATACATATCCAGATAACAGTGACAGACTGTACCAAAAGATGGGCTCTGAAGAAGAGAGCGCCCCAAAATAGCAGAAACGGGATCCTAAACGTGTGGATCAGCAAACCTGTCGTCTGTACTTGCGTGACATGAAAATGCAGCCCCCGAAGAAAGGGGGTCAGTACGAAATATGTACTGAATATGCAAAGCGGAATCACAGAAGTCAAATCATAATGATTACAGAAAATGAGTACAAAATCCAGAGTGTCAAATGCATATTTCCCAAAACTGACAGAATGTGTACAGAAACATATGTCATATCATATCATATCCGGTCCCTGCCACGGGACTCGGCAGACAGAATGTGGCCACCCTCCCGACGCTGGTGCCACTATACAGAGGAATCAGAAAAAGGGGCGTGGCCCCGTATCATAATATGTCATATCAAAATGGCCATAACAGATCAGATCAGAATAGGCGGACATGGCACATCATACTCCACAAACCCATGTACGCGTATACCTGCCCCCTCACATCGAGACGCGGCGAACAATGCAGAGAATTACGCTTGACAACATATCCTGGCCCGGGCTCAGTGTGGGAAACATTGGGACATCCACGAATGGAGTAGTGAGAGACTAATGCAATTTAAAAATATAATAAATGTTTTCAAAGACTCGATGAAGCGTATCAAAGACAAACAAATCCAATGGGGTCGGACGGAATCATATTAAATGTATTTCGGATATCATAATAAATTACAGAAGTATAACTTTCCCGAAGTCATTCCGAGTGTCAAAATAATTTATAATATTTAACAGAATATTTAAAATAATATTCGTTAAGCGATTAGTAGGGTAATTAAAATATTTCTTTCAAAAATCGCTTAAAAAGAAAGCTTTAACACATTAGGGGCAAAACCGAAAATAGTGGGCCCACCTCAGAACAAATAAAGCGGCGGGCTCAAATTGTGCCCTCTAAACATATAATATCATCTATGAAGGTTATACAGACATTCTATGACTTTCTGAGTAATTTAGAGCACAATTGCATAATTTCAGAAAAAGCGTATCAAAATGGTTCAATTCTACTGAAGGAAAAACTGAAATTTTGTCTTGCGGATTCCGAGGGCCAAGAGGTCCTTCGAGGCCCGGATCCGACCCTAATACACTAAGGGCATGCCAAGGGAATAATTGGGTTTGCTTTACATACCTTTCACGCCCCTTAAGCCTTTCCAAACTCACTTCCTGTTTCGTCGAAAAACTGCAATTGGTCAAGTTTACCAATTGTGAGTTATTAATGCCATTATTACAACTTTAAGCATATTTGGCTACCGAAATTTCGGCAGCACTTCCCCTATACATATGGCACCCCGAGAATTCAACTCGGCTAGAAATCATCAACAACAACCCAAACGACAACATCAACATCAACAAAGAACATTAAGAACACAAATATCCTTCAACTAGACATTTTTCTCACAAGTTGACATAACCTTCATTTCAATCCAAACTTCCACTAATATCAATAATTTCACATTCATCAACAATCAAGATCATCACCATATAGTTCTAGATACATTTCATATCGTTTGCCTTAAGATATACACTCGATATACATAATATACAACTTTCCGCCAAAATCATAACTTATGCAAAACATCAAATCTTTGGCATCCAACTTCATAACAAGTTTCCAACTTCCAAATTCATCAATGATCACCATAATTCACAACCAAACAACTTCATTTCCTTAATGTCAGAAAATCATACTAAAACGACATAAGTTTCTACATTCCAATTCAATACAAACTTATATCATTCTAACTTCATTTACATATCAAGCATTACAACAACACTCCAATACACTAAACAAACTTAATCAATTCCATTCCATAGCCAACATACCACACGGCCATATGCTATTTTTCCATATCAACTAAATTCATCCAACTTTCAATTCTCATATGCATTTCATCACAATCACAACTAGAATATAACATGAATTCTATACATTTGGCTATACAACATGTATATACACACGGCTACAAGCCATATACCAAACCCACATTGCAAACTTCCATTTTTCCATACAATCAACACATTTCTACATACTACAACACAAACAAAACTTCATAGCACAATAAAAAGGTAGAAATTCTTACCTTTTCTTCAAGTTTTCTTCACTTGGAGATGTAGTCACTTTGATGATTCTAATGCTCCCCACTCCAATCCAACTATACCAAGTTACAAAGGAACCTTAACTTAGTAGGAAATCAACAAGAATTAAATTTTTGGAGCAATATTTTTGGTACCTATTTTTCTAGGCCAAACCCGAGAGCACCCCTATGCTTGCTCTTGTTCTTGATTTTTTTGATCTATGTTTTCTTAAGTCTTGAACCTTCTAATGTATATCTTATAAAGACTTGGTCACATGACCAAGCACATGACCAAGTAATGGGCTTGGGTTAAGGCCTAATGTTAATTAATTCACATGGAAATTTAATGCAAATTGTGGGCTTGGGCCACACCATGGCCGGCCACTCCAAGTGCATTGGGCCTTAAATTCTATTCCATTATTTTTGGCCCAATGACTTATAGTCCATGTTTTGTAATTCCCGAAACTAATTTCCAAAATTCCAAAATTGCCCTTAGCATTGTCCCACACTTTCATGACTATATTCTTTCATGCATAACTCCTATGTTCAACAAAATATCAAATTGATCTTATATCTCAAGAATCCAATATAATTCAAGTCTTTCTAACGTGTGAAAACACGGGTCATAACAATTCAATACTCTTAATAGCATAAGATGATCATAAAACTCACCTTTGATTATGTAAAAGTGGGCTTTGGATGAAAATGCTTCACTTGGAGAAAACCCTAGCTCCAATTCCAAAGAAACTTCTAGCTTCCATCAACCCTAGAGAGCTTCCTTACACTTGTTTTCCTTGGATTAATGATGTCTATCTTTGATTTGCCTTGGATTTATGTTAGAATGGTGTTTGGAGTGTTCTAGAGTTATTGAGAGGTGTAGAGAATGTATGAAATGAGAAATATGGGCTTGGGTTATATATATATATATATATATATATATATATATATATATATATATATATATATATATATATATATATATATAGAAAGAATCTGGAAAAATCATGTTATACGGACACTTATACGGTCCGTATAAGTGACCGTATTTCACCATTAGGGATTTTCCTTTCCTGTTAAGGTTGTACAAATGCTTATACAGACCGTATAAAGTTATACGGACCTTATAAGTGGTCGTATAACTCCATTTTGCTGAAGTCAACCTCGTCGTTTCGTTTGATCTCCAATCCTTATGAAACCTTCTTAGCACTTGTTTAACAATTCATCAATACTCTAAGGAACATTATAACTCTTCCTAAAAACATTATTACATCAACGCTAGCTCGGTACTTTGCAAAACCTTCCAAACACGACTCATACTTTACCTTCCTTTGACGAACTTAGTCTCCCTAATCATATCACTTCAAAATCTTATCGTACACATTCCACACTTGCCAAGTACCCTCCTTATTGTCATAAAATCTTGTCGTTGACCTTAAGCTCATGTGTTAGTCTACTTACGACAGAACGACATGAAATTTTTGAGGTGTAACACTATTCCCCCCTTTAAAAACATTCGTCCTCAAATGTTAAGTTCTCGGGAATTCTACAAATATTTTGCTAGAGTTTCCCCTGTAATTTGGCACTACTACCCTGTCAAAACAACCCACCATAACAATGCCTCACAGGGCTACAATACAATGGCAAGAACATATGGCCACACACGACCGAAAACATTAAAAGGAAGCATCACATACCTTATGATAATGGCTTCTCATCTTGAATCCCTTTCGAGGGTGGAAACAATTGTGGATATTTGGACTTTAGGATTACTTTCGCTTCTTCCTCTTGGTTATTATTTCTGCATAAGACCTTAAACGAGGCTACCTCTTTATTTCTAAGTTTCCGTACTTGCCTATCTAGTATGGAAATGGGTACCTATTCATAAGCCAACCTTTCCGTAACTTGAACATCATCTACAGGCACGATTCTAGTAGGATCTCCGACGCACTTACAGAGCATTGATACGTGGAAAACTGGATGGACAGATTCACATTCTTGAGGTAAATCCAATTCATAAGCTACTTGACCTATCTTGCAGACCATTTTATAAGGTCCAATACACAGGGGACTCAATTTTCCCTTCTTGCAAATCTCATCACGCCTTTTATCGATGATACTTTCAGGAATATCCAATCATTAACTTGGAATTCTAAGTCTCGCTGATGGTTGTCCGCATAAGATTTCTGGCGACTCTGGCTATCATCAATCGATCTCGGCTAACCTTGATATTTTCCACCGCTTGTTGAATCAATTCCGGACCTATTAGTTATATCTCTCCTACTTCAAACCACCCAATTGGGGATCTACACTTTCTTCCATATAGAGCTTCATACGGGGCCATCTAAATACTGGAATAATAGCTGTTGTTGTATCCAAACTTAATAAAATGCAAGTGATCATCCCAGCTACCTCCGAAATCTAGCACACATGCCCGTAACATATCTTCTAATGTCTGAATGGTGCGCTCAGCTTGCCCATCAATTTGTGGATGAAATGCTGTGCTAAGCCTTACTTGAGTACCCAAACCTTCTTAAAAAGACTTCCAAAATTTAGCAGTAAATTGTGCTCCTTTATCTGTGATAATAGATATTGGGACACCATGTAGTCGCACTATCTCCTTATGATACAACCTTGCATAATCTTCTGCCGAATATGTGGTTCTGACTGGAAGAAAATGAGCTGATTTTTTGAGTCTATCAACAATTACCCATATGGAGTCATACTTTCGCCGGGAATGAGGCAACCCTACAATGAAATCCATGTTGATCACTTCCCATTTCCAGGCTGGAATTTCCATGGCTTGTAGCAATCCTCCTGGCTTTTGATGCTTAATTTTCACTTGTTGGCAGTTGGGGCATTGAGCTATAAATTCTTCTATGTCTTTCTTCATTCCATCCCACCAATACATTAGCTTAAGATCGTGATACATCTTTTTTGCTCCTGGGTGAATGGAATACCGAGAATAATGAGCTTCTTCTAGAATATGATGACTTAGCCCTGCAACATTTGGAACACATAGCCGGTCTCGGTATCTAAGAACTCCATATGTAGAAACTTCAAATGGCAAATTCTTTTTCTCAGGAAATGTATCTCTGTAGTGACTCAACTGAGGGTCTTCATATTGGCGCTCTCTCACCTCCATATTTAAGGATGAAGCAGTTGGGTTGTGAATACCAATTCCTGCATCGCCTGAATCAGTTAGACAAACCACCGCCTCTGCCAAAGATTCAACTCCTTCTGTTTGAAGATATATTAGAGACTCTTGTGATTTGTATAAATATCAACATGAACGCCATACAAATAGTGTCTCCATATCTTTAGTGCATGAACAACCGAAGCCAATTCGAGGTCATGAGTTGGATAATTCTTTTCATGTTTCCGTAACTGTCGAGAAGCGTAGGCAATGACTTTACCATGATGCATCAACACACGACTTAACCCAATACCAGAGGCAGCGCAATACACAACATAACCATCTGGTCCTTTTGGAAGTGTTAGGACTGGGGATGAAATTAATTTGTCCTTTAATTCCTGGAAACTGCGTTCACAAGAATCGGTCCACTGGAATTATCATGGTTATTGGTGCTGAAATGGAAGAAAATCCTTCCACAAATCTCCTATAGTAACCTGCCAATCCCAGAAAGCTACGGACTTCTATAGGCGTTATAGGCCTTTGACAAGTCTTCACAGCCTCTATTTTCTGAGCATCAATTCGAATGCTGTCAGCTGAAATGATATGGCCCAGAAAAGTTACAGAATTTAGCCAGAACTCACATTTCAAAAATTTAGCATACAACTCACGAGTCCGCAGAATCCCAAGGACAATACGAAAATGGTCGGCATGCTCTGCTTCTGTCCGAGAGTATACTAAGATGTCATCGATGAACACGATCACAAATAGATCTAGAAAGGGCCTGTATACGTTATTCATCAGATTCATAAACTCTGGCGGGGCATTAGTCAACCCAAATGACATCACCCAAAATTCGTTGTGGCCGTATCTTATTCTGAAAGCTGTTTTGGGAATATCTTCTTCTTTAACTCTCACTTGGTGATATCTCGACCTTAGATCAATTTTGGAAAACCATTTGGCGCCCTGTAATTGGTCAAAAAAATCATCGATTCTTGGACGAGGATATTTATTCATTATCGTCAACTTATTCAGTTGCCTATAATCAATGCACATCCGTAGGTAACCATCTTTCTTTCTCACAAATAGGACAGGTGCTCCCGACGGTGTCGAACTAGGCAAAATAAACCTTTTCTCAAGCAAATCTTTCAATTGTGCCTTCAACTCTTTCAACTGTACAAGATCCATTCGGTACAGAGGAATAGATATAGGAGTGGTGTCCGACAACACATCAATCGCGAAATCAATCTTCCTCTCTGGGGGAAGGCCTGGAAGTTCATCTGGAAATACATCCGGAAATTCATTTACTATCGGGATGGATTGAAAAGTTGGCGGCTTTGCTTCGGTGTCATGAACTCAGACTAGATGATAGATATAGCCTTTGGCGATCATATTCCTTACCTTAAGGTAGGAAACGAACATACCTCTTGGGGATGCTGTATTACCTTTCCATTCAAGCACGGGTTCTCCTGCGAATTGGAATCGAACTACTTTCATTCTGCAATCGACATTAGCATAACAAGAAGCCAACCAATCCATGCCCATAATCACAACAAAATCTAACATTTCCAGCTCAACCAAATCGACTTTAGTTTGACAATCACATACCACAATCACACAATTTTTATACACTTGTCTGGCGATTACTGGATCACCACCTGGAGTAGATACCTCGAAAGGTTTAATTGGATCGGGTTTCACCCCAATACGGTTAGCAATATAGGGAGTAATTGTTACACCTCGTAAAATCCTCCGTTGGTGCGCAAGTGAATGAACTAGTGACGAGTACGAGTGTATGATGTTTCTAGGAGTAAGAAATGACATTTGACGACCCTAAGTAAGATTTCGAAGGCAATTGCAATAAGAGATAGGTTACACTCCACAAAGACTAATTATAGGTTTTGGAAATGTGAAAAGTTGCAGGTTTGCATTCTGGCCAGTAAACTACCATGTCGTATTTTGGCTTCCAAAACTTCAACTTTCTACCAAATGAGCAAATGGTTAAATACGACCCAAAATACGGACCGTAAAGTGGTTTACGGCCCATAAACTGTGTCCGTAAACCACCACATCTCAGCCTGAGTTTCTGGTTCTGATATGATTAAACACGACCACGAAGGACGGTCCGTAAACTGGAATACGGATCGTAAACCAAGTTTACGACCATTGTGCTGTTCATTTAAGATCAGATTTTGGGTTATTAAATAAGGGACCAAGTTTATTATTTCATTTCCACATTTCATCCCTTCTCTCTAAAACATCTCTCTACATTTATTCCACAAGATTTCAAGGATTATTAGTCATCAACAACACAAATCAAGTTAATCAAGTGTAAGAAAACCATCAGAGATCATCCAAGGTCAAGAAATCCAAATGGAGATAAACTAGGGTGTTGCTCAAAGTGGAGTATTATCAACTAAGGCTCGTTCCTAGGACATCTAAGGTAATATTCATGATAATTATATATTGCTTAAGGTATTGGAGACTTGAAATACTTGGATTGTAGAAGAATATGGTAAAATGGGTCATGAATGTTGAATAGTGCCATTTTGAGAAATAGTTTGGATTGAATCATGATTTTTGTTGTGTTGTGACATGAATGGGTTATAAATGACATTAAGATCTTGAATTAGACATTGTATGTGAATGGACGAAATCATGTGTTATGATCTTAAATATGGAGAATTATAAGTGAATTGAGAATATGGATAATGTAGGTGACTAAAGGCTATTGTTGTGATATGGTGAATGTATTGTTGACGTTTGGTAGTTGAATTACGATATGGAGGAATGTCGTATAAATAGAGGAGATGTTGTCCGATTTTCTCTAGCTTTAGTCATATATGCTAGCTATTGATCCTAATGATAGTATGACTTCAATGAAGGTAGAACGTGAGCCTTGAGGAGGAACGTACAAGTGATAGAATAGTTGGGTGAAAAGGTATGTAAGGCTAACCCTTCTTTCATAAGGCATGGTTCTTTGGAAATCACCTAAATCTTCTATGACCTTATGATGTTGTCCAAATACTTCTATCTTCAAAGTTACTAAGCTTATGATTCTCGATTGGCTACGATTGTACTAAATTCCTCGTATGACGAGTAGGCCTATTAAGGCAAATGTGACGAATGATGATAATAGTGATAATGATATCGATGATGATAGTGATGTTAATTGAAATGATGCTTATGAGCTAGTATATGTATGTATCTATGTATGACTATTATGGAACCCCGAGCTTATGAGGGCGGGTATGATATGTGAATAAGTATTTATACGATTACGAAACGCACGCACACCTCTGCAGATGGTACGGATAACCCTGACGCCTTGGTAGGGCCAGGTAGATGAATCCCTGAAGCCTTGGTAGGGCCAGGTATGAGTAACCTTGAGCCTTGGCTGGCCAAGTATGTATGAAACACCGATCCTACGTGGTCGGGTATGCTATGTAAATGCTAGGTATATGATATGAATACGAATATGAGACGACTGTGTATATGAATGTCAATAAGGGCATGTATACGAATACGAGCACCAATAAGGTACGGGTACCATTATGGAATACGACTAATGAGGTATGTACATGAATACGTATTAGAAATGCAAAGTTCCTATGAAAGGCCAGTAAGTGCATATGACGATGATATTGCCATCTCCCAATCCTATGCTATTTCTTATGTTGCTGTTTATGCTTCCTTATTGATATTGATCATGCTTTACATACTCAGTACATTCTTCGTACTGACGTCCTTTTGTTTGTGGACGCTGCGTCATGCCCGCAAGTGCACAGGGAGACAGGCTTGATCCATAGCTGTTTTCTCAGATATTACATAGCAGAGCTCCATTTCATTCGGAGCCATAGCTTTTGGGTACTTATTCTTTTGTGTACATAATTATGGGCATAGCGGGGTCCTGTCCCGCTCATGTGATATGTTATACTCTCCTTAGAGTCTCGTAGTCACGTGTATATGGTTAGACATGTCTGGCCTTGTCGGCCTATATTTTGTATATCATTTTGATAGCCTCGTCGGCTTATGTACATTTGATGTGGCATAGATGTCAATGATGATTTAAAGATGTTGTCGTCTGATGGGACTAGCGTTATTGATGAAAAGAAATGTATGTTTAATCGTATGGCTCACCTAGATGTAAGTATATGTGTAAGCCAAGGGTGCCCGGGTGGACTAGCACCAGTGCTCGTCGTGGCCCTCTAGACGGGTCGTGACAAAAGTGGTATCAGAGCAGTTCAGTCCTAGGGTGTGTCTACGAGCCGTGTCTAGTAGAGTCTTGGTTATGGGTGTGTTGCGCGCCACACTTATAAACAAGAAGCTGCCGACATTATAGGAATGAATGACCTTCTTTCTTCGTAAGAATCGTGCGATAGAGCTATGATGTAAGAAATTCTTGTTCCTTAATCGTGTGTTGTGTATTTCAGAAATGCCTATAAAGAGAATGGCTACAGCAGCCCAAAAGGGCAAGACGGTGGCAGAAAAGCGGGCTGAAAAAGCGCCGCCACCGGTAGTAGAGGGAAGTGAGTCCCAGAGTACGGCTCAATCTCAGTCCTCCCATTCAGTTCCTATATTAGAGGAGCGTGAGGGAGCCTCAGCCCCGGCTCCAGCACCTCCAGCTCCTCCGCCGGATGCTTCGGGCCAAGATGTGGAAGAGGCCATTAATTTGCTTACTCAATTGGTTGTAGCCCAGACTCAGAGGCAAAGTTCAGGGCAAGGTGATAGGGCTGTTAGTGCAAGGGCCCGTGATTTCATTACTTTGAACCCTCCAGAATTCTTTGGATCAAGGCCGGAGGAGGACCCTCAGGATTTTATCGATGGTATGTTGAGGACGCTTCGATTGATACATGCTTCAGACACCAAGTCGGTGGAGCTAGCGTCGTATAGATTGAGAGATGTCTCGATCCAATGGTATATAGTTTGGATGGCTTCACGGGGAGCAAATGCACCTCCCTCGGTATGGAAAGAGTTTGTTGATGCTTTTCTCCGACACTATATGCCTCCAAAAGTTCGGTGAGCAAGGGCCGATAAATTCTTGAACTTGAGGCAAAGTAGTATAAGTGCCCTAGAGTATAGTCTCCTGCGTCCCTTCAGGACGGTATGGATATTGCGCGCATTCAGGCCCATGCTCAAAACTTAGAAGAAAGCTTGCAACAGCAGAGAAGTGAACACGAGCAAGATAGGGGACATGGCAAGAGGGCTAGATCTTTGTGTCCGACGAGCGGGTTTAGAGGTGGGCACAGGAAGCAGTTCCCTAGACATTCAGGCTATTCTATGACCAGTGCACCTCTATGGTTTTCGGGCCAGAGATTTGATAGATCTGCTCGTTCAGGGCCGAGTCCGAGTTTTTCAGGGTCTCAGTTTAGGGATGATTCGGGTCAGGCAAGGCCACCTGTACCATGATGTATCCAGTGTGGGAAGTCGCATTAGGGTCGATGCCGAGTGGGTTCAGATGTTTGCTATTCATGTGGTCAACGAGGCCATATCATGCGTGATTGCCCCTCAGTTCATGGTAGAGGTAGGACCCAACCTTCAAGGTCGATAGCCGGATCTTCAGCATCTATACGCCCGATGAGGTCAGGTTCACATGGGCCAGTTGGCCATGGTAGAGGCAGAGTGAGAGTTCCCAGTTCTAGCGGTCCTCAGCACCGTGTTTATGCTTTGGCTTGATGCCAAGATCTCGAGTCTTCTCCTGATATGGTCACAGGTATATTATCGGTATTCTCTCATAATGTATATGCTTTGATTGATCCAGGCTCCAAATTGTCATATGTTACTCCATATATTGCGGGTCGATTTAGGGTCGAACCAGAGTCGATCAAACCTTTCGAGGTGTCTACACCAGTTGGTGAATCGGTAATAGCTAGCCGAGTATATAGAAATTGCATAGTTTTGATTTGTGACCGCCATACTACAGTTGACTTGCATGAGCTACAGATGGTAGACTTTGATGTCATTATGGGCATGGATTGGTTGGCCTCTTGCTATGCCAATGTTGATTGTAGAATGAAGATGGTTCATTTCCAATTTCTAAGAGAACTAGTTTTAGAATGGAAAGGGAATACGGCGTCACCAAAAGGTAGGTTTATTTCCTATCTAAAAGCAAGGAAGATGATCACAAAGGGATGTATCTATCATTTCGTCCGGGTTCAAGATTTAGAAACTGAATCACCGACTCCTCAGTCAGTTCCCGTAGTGAATGAATTTCCGGATGTGTTACCGGAAGAGCTTCCAGGCCTTCCTCCCGAACGGGAGATTGATTTTGCTATTGATGTATTGCTAGGCACTAAGCCGATATCTATTCCTCCCTATAGAATGGCTCCCGCAGAATTGAAAGAGTTGAAGGAGCAATTGAAAGACTTGCTTGAGAAAGGCTTTATTAGGCCTAGTTCATTCCCGTAGGGAGCACCCGTATTGTTTGTCTGAAAGAAAGATGGCTCCTTAAGAATGTGCATTGATTACCGGCAATTGAATAAGGTGACAATTAAGAACAAGTATCCTCTTCCGAGGATTGATAACTTATTTGCCTAATTGCAAGGTGCCAAATGGTTTTCAAAGATTAATTTGAGGTCTGGGTATCACGAAGTAAGGGTTAGGGATAAAGATATCCCTAAGACAGCCTTCAGAACAAGATATGGTCATTTTGAGTTCCGAGTGATGTCATTTGGGTTAACGAATGCGCCGGCAGTATTTATGGATTTAATGAATAATGTGTTCAGGCCCTTTTTGGATTTATTCGTGATCGTATTTATCGACGATATCTTGGTGTATTCTAGATCCGAGGCAGAACATGCGGACCATTTGCGTACTGTCCTTGGAGTCCTTCGAACTCGGGAGTTGTTTGAAAAGTTTTCCAAATGTGAGTTTTGGTTGAACTCAGTAGCCTTTCTGGGGCATATTGTTGCAGCCGATGGTATTCGAGTGGATAGTGAAAAGATTTCGGCCGTGAAAACTTGGCCAAGGCCCACAACTCCTACGGAGGTTCGTAGCTTTCTGGGCTTAGTAGGTTATTACAAGAGATTTGTTGAAGGTTTTTCTTCTATCTCAGCACCACTTACAAGTTTGACCCATAAATCGACAAAGTTTCTGTCACGACCCAGCCCCGTGGGCCGCGACTGGTGCCCGAGCTGGACACCCATACACACTTACTTACCTAATCAGTATATCAACGACTTATCCATATCTTATTCATATCCAACATATATTAATTTATACAGATATTAATCTGAAGCGGTCGCATACAACATACTTATCATACAGAAGCCGCTAAGGCTGTCGTGGAACATATTACCCAAAGCATATACATAAGCATATATACATACAAGCCGTTAAGGCTATCATAACAAATAGGACCGCTTAGACGCAAACCGCACAGACATAACTGAACCATAACGACCCATGACCCACATATATGTCTACAGGCCTCTAACAAACACAACAGAATCATATGACGGGACAGGGCCCCGCCGTACCCCTGAACATACACATATATATATATACATAACGGAAGAGTCTGTACCAAAATATGGGCTCCAGAACAAGGGAGCACTCCAAGGTAGCAGAACAGATAGCCTAAGCTGTCGGGTCACTCCCGTGAACGTTTGTACCTGCGGTCATGAAACGCAGCCCCCGAAGAAGAGGGGGTCAGTACGGAAAATGTACTGAGTATGTAAGGCATGAAGTACAGTACAGGGGGATCATAGTCAAAAATAAAAACTTTCCAGAACCAGTATGACTGTGTAAAATCATCAATACGTTTCCTTTATGTAATGAAATAGTATATATTTCAAATCATGAATCATGCACATATACATACATATACATACATATAACGTGTCCCGGCCCTTTAGTGAGGGACTCGGTGAATAAGGTCATACATATCAACATCATATACCATATGTACGTATAACGTGTCCCAGCCCTTTTATGAGAGACTCGGTGGATGGAATCATGTATGTCAACATCATGTATCATGTATACATATAACGTGTCCCGACCCTTTATTAAGGGACTCGGTGGATAGAATCATGCATGGCAGAATCATAGACCATATATACATAACGTGTCCCGGCCCTCTGTTGCGGGTCTCGGTGGATAAAGTCGTCATATGCCATCCTGGCCACCATCCCCGTATCATCATATCATCAGATACATATACATATACATATAACGTGTCCCAGCTCGCAAGTAAGAGGGACTCGGTGAATAATGCAGTAGAGTACGCACGAGAACATGTCCTGGCCCAGGCTCAGTGAAATCCAAACTGAGGCTTGCATGAACAGAATAATGTGAAACCATATGCACATAAATCAAGACTCGATAGACAAGTATACTTACCGACTCCAGAAGGCTCAGAAACACGTTTTGGGTCAATCAGAATTAGTATACAAAAGTTAGGAGCTTTTGAAGTACAGAACCTTCTAAGAGCATTTCAGAAGCCATTTATGGAAAATCGAAGCAATGATCATATCAAGTGTTTTTCGAATATCGCATAGATCAAATCAAGTATATCTTTTGGAATCATGTGTACATATCATAATACATCAAAGACTCAATGGAATAGTCGAACGTGTTAGCATTTGAAAAATCAAGACTTTATTCATATCAATTATCTTTCGAATACCATTCGAAAACATTATTAAATAGATATTTGGACTTCATAAGTACGCATCAAAATCATATGAAGTAGCTTATGGAATGCAAGAACGTTAGCCATCCTAGTGGCTCTAAGAGCAAGAATTTCTTGAAATCATACATATACGTTCCTTTGCTCATTACATAAAGATCATGCCAAGAAAGAAAGGTAAGCTTTACATACCTTGCTCGCTTTCTACGCTAATCCGAACTTAAGTCTTTCGCTTCACAAGATCTACAACAATATTCATAAATGCCAATCATTAGCCATAAACACTTAGAATTCAATTCTAAACCAACACTTAATTTACAGAAATTTCGGCAGCATTTCCCCTATAAATGCCACATCCCCGAGAATTCAACTCGGCTAAACATACAACAACAAATCCGAGAATTTAACTCGGCCAACTTAACAACAACAATGCCAACAATTATTCCAACAATATCGACAATCAATTCAAAACACATTCCAACGTTCACAACTTCTTTCTACAAACTTTGACGATCTTCCATTTACGTTCAATTCATATTTGCTCACACATTCAAGCACTAATACAAGATCATTCAAACACAATTCAAGAGCATTTCAAACAATCTACAAAATATTCAAACAGTTCCCCCAACACCATACTCCACCCGAAACTTTTACAAATGCAACGAAACTAAGACAACGTATTTTCTTCTTTCAAATTCATAAACTACAACACCAATGCACACTTTAGCAACTCCATTTTCCACAATTACATACAACCCACAACAAATTTCAATGCCAACTTGAACCATTTAACCTTTATTTACATCTCAAAGGCCACAACAACACAACTAACATGCTAAATAAAATTAACTCATCTTCCCTTCACCATACAACATCACACGGCAACACACACTCACACACACCCACACGGCCACACCCACAACACACTATTTTCATGCTTTTAATTCATTTCTACATACCATAACATACATAAACCTTCTATAATATATAAAAGAATAGAAATTCTTACCTTTCTCTTCAATTTCCCACTTGCCACCAAGAGTGGTTTTCTTGCTTAAATAATTATACCACGTTGAAGAGGACTTTTGAATTAGTAGGAATACTAGAAGAATCAATTTTTTGAATCAAGACTGAAGGCTCCAATTTTTTTTCTTTCCTTTCTCTCCTTGGCCGAAACCCCCCATTTTTTTTGCTCTTAATTTTTTTTGTCTTGAATGTTCTTGAAACGAAGATGATAATGATATGGCCCTCTCTTTTTATATACTTGAATTAAAATTCCACATGGGCCTTGGCCCATGCCCCCCTTTGGAAGGCCCATGCCCCCCTTTGGCCGGCCACTTTTGTTGGGCCTTTTTTTTTCCAAGCCCAACTTACTTATAACAAAATTTTGTAGTTCATGAGACTATTTTCCAAATTTCCAATTTTGCCCTTAGCCTTTCTCAATATTTCCGCGTCAATATTCTCATGAACATCTTATGTATTAAACAAGATCAAAAATATGACTCTGTTCTTAACTTCCCGCAATTATCTTAAATTATCCGATTACGTAAAATGCGGGATATAACATCCTCCCCCCCTTTTATTCTAGCAACCAGGGGGAAATATATAACTAGTAACCTGTACCCCTCTGTCTGTAATAATGGTCAAAGGAATTCCATGAAGTCGCACAATTTCTTTTAGATACAACCTGGCATAGTATTCTGCCGAATACGTGGTTCTAACTGGGAGGAAAAGAGCTACTTTCGTTAGCCTGTACACAATCACCCATATAGAATCGTATCTGCCTCGGGAGCGGGGTAATCCTACAATAAAATCCATATTAATCTCCTCCCATTTCCAGGTAGGAATTTCCATTGCTTGCAATAAGCCCCCTGACTTCTGATGTTCTGCTTTCACCTGTTGGCAGTTCGAACATTACGCTACGAAATCTGCTATGTCTCGTTTCATGCCATCCCACCAATATAGCAATTTAAGGTCATGATACATTTTGGTCGTACCTGGATGGAGGGAATACCGAGAATGGTGCGCTTCTTCTAAAATTCGCTGGCGTAATTTTGCCACATCCGGTACACACAGTCTGTCTCGGTATCTAAGAACCCCATCTAAGGAAACTGCAAATGGAGACTTCTCTTTCCCACGGGATACATCCCTGTGATGACACATCTGTGGATCTTCGTACTGGCGTTCTTTTATCTCCGCATTCAAGGGCGAACTGCAGGATCATTAACACTAATTCCTGCCTTACCCGAATCAATTACACGTACCCCAAGATTAGCTAGTTGATAGAGCTCACGAACCATTTCTTTCTTTTCTGAAGGGACTTCACTTAAACTGCCCATTGATCGACGGCTAAGTGCGTCTGCTACAACATTCGCTTTCCCGGGGTGGTATAAAATACTCACGTCATAATCCTTCAACAATTCCAACCACCGCCTCTGTCGTAGGTTCAACTCCTTCTGCTTAAAAATATGTTGAAGACTCTTGTGATCTGTATATATATCGACGTGCACACCGTACAGATAATGCCTCCATATCTTTAAGGCATGAATAACCGCAGCCAATTCAAGATCATGAGTCGGATAATTCTGTTCATGTTTCCGCAACTGTCTCAAAGCATATGCAATAACCTTGCCATGCTGAATCAGCACACATCCTAGTCCCACACCGGAAGTGACACAATACACGACATAACCATCCGTCCTTTCTCGAAGTGTTAACACAGGAGCTGAGGTCAATCTATCTTTTAGCTCTTGGAAACTACGCTCACAAGCATCATTCCACTGAAATTTCGCTGACTTCTGGGTTAGCTTCGTTAATGGGGATGAAATAGATGAAAATCCCTCTACGAATCTTCGATAATAACTTGCCAAACCCAGAAAACTACGAACTTCTATAGGCGTCGTAGGCCTTGGCCAAGTCTTCACAGCTTCTATTTTCTGAGTGTCGACTCGGATGCCATCATCTGAAATAACATGGCCTAGAAATTCCACAGAATTTTGCCAAAACTCCCACTTTGAGAACTTCGCATATAATTCTGGTGCTCGGAGAACGCCAAGAACAATTCTTAGGTGGTCTGCATGTTCTGAATCTGTGCGAGAATATACCAGAATATCGTCGATAAATACTATCAGGAAGAGATCCAAAAATGGCCTGAACACATTATTCATTAAATTCATGAACACCGACGGGGCATTTGTCAATCCAAATGACATCACTCGGAACTTGTAGTGACCATATCTTGTCCTGAAGGCAGTCTTAGGAATATCTGCTTCTCTAATTCTCACCTGATGATAACCCGATCTCAGATCTATCTTGGAAAACCACTTAGCGCCCTGTAACTGATCAAACAAATCATCGATTCTGGGAAGAGAACATTTATTCTTTATTTGCACCTTATTCAGCTGCCTGTAGTCGATACACATTCGTAGAGATCCGTCATTCTTCTTTACGAACAAGAATGGTGCTCCCCACGGCGATGAATTGGGTCTTATAAACCCCCCCTCATGTAAATCTTTTAGCTGTGCTTTTAGCTCTTTCAGTTCTGCCGGAGCCATTCGATAAGGGGGAATAGAAATAGGCTCGATTTCTGGTAATACATCGATAGTAAACTCGATTTCCCTTTATGGAGGAAGACCTGGAAGTTCATCCGGGAATACATCTGGAAATTCATTTACTACCGGGACGGATTGGAAAACTGGTGGCCTTGCCTCCGTATCAATAACCCGAACTAGATGATAAATATAGCCCTTAGCTATCATCTTTCTCGCCTTGAGGTAGGAAATAAACCTACCCTTAGGGGATGCTGTATTACCCTTCCATTCAAGTACGGGCTCTCCCGGAAACTGGAATCGAACTATTTTCATTTGGCAATCAACATTTGCGTGGCAGGACGCTAACCAATCCATACCCATTATTACATCGAAGTCTATCATTTCCAGTTCAATCAAATCGACCCTAGTTTGTCGGTCACATATAACGACTACACAATTCTTATATACTTGCCTCGCTATTATGGGATCACCAACCGGGGTGAACACCTCGAAAGGTTTAATCGGCTCGGGTTCCACCCCGTTACAATTAATAACATACGGGGTAACATAAGAAAAAGTAGAACCCGGATCAATCAAAGCATATACCTCACGGGAAATTATTGTCAAGGTACCTGTGATAACATTGGGGGAGGATTCATGATAATGTCGCCCTGCTAAAGCATATAGGCGGGGCTGAACAACTCCTGAAGTAGATGCTCCCCCTCTGCCTCTGCCTCTACCTGCTATAGTCTGAGAAGTCTGTGTTGTCGGACGCACTGAAGAAGAACCCGCTGCTGAACCTGTGGGCTGAGTCCCTGCTCTATCTCTCACCTAAGGGCAATCCCTCATCATGTGACCAACTTGCCCGCAGGCATAACAAGAATCGGTACCCTGACGACACTGTCCGGAATGTAATTTACCGCACTGGCTACACCGCGGTATTGGGGGGTCTCCTCTGGCTAAAATCTCCGTTGAACTGAAAATCTGAGGCCCTCGAACTCTGGCCTTGTCCCGACTGAAAAGAATGATCAGACCTTCTGTCTGAGAACCTGGGAGGCGCACTGGTCGCTGACTGACCTGAGTGCCTAGAGTGCATCTGCCTCAGGCCCCCTCTATACCCGCTACTCGCTCCCATCGATCTAGCCCTCTTACCTTGTTTCCTTTCACCGTCATGCTCACTCCTTTGCTGTTGTTGTCATTCCTCAAGATTTTGAGCGTGAGCCTGTATCCGGGAAATAT
Organism: Lycium barbarum; assembly: GCF_019175385.1. NCBI lineage: Eukaryota > Viridiplantae > Streptophyta > Magnoliopsida > Solanales > Solanaceae > Lycium > Lycium barbarum. The sequence continues at coordinate 53,161,605 of NC_083345.1, read as the reverse complement.
TAATCCCATCTTGCAAAGAGACCGTCAAACAATCTCTAAACAAGTGGGGTCCTAAACCACTCACAAATCTGTAGACTCTATCTCCCATGTCGGCCACCATAGTTGGAGCGTATCTGGCTAACGAATTGAACTGCATACTATACTCTCGAGCACTCATGCTTCCTTGCTTTAAATTCAAGAACCTATCCGCTCTAGCTCGGCGGACCTCAGGCGGCAAGTAATGACGAATAAAGGCATCCACAAATTCTTGCCAAACGGGAGGTGGTGCATTCTCTCCTCTTGATATCATCCAATTTTGGTACCATAGCACTGCCACATCGCGGAGTCTATAAGAGGCCAACTCTACCGATTCGGTCTCAGAAGCATGCATAAGTTTCAGCGTCCTCAACATCTCATCAACAAAGCCTTGGGGGTCCTCATCCGGCTTCGACCTGAAAAATTCCGGAGGATTTAAAGTCAAGAAATCACGGGCTCTTGTACTGGCGGAACAGTCACTCGGGCCCGCATTCGGCCGCTGTGCCTGGGCGGCAACCAATTGTGTCAGTAGGTGTATGGCCTCGGTGACTTGTTGACCCAAAGCAATTGGCGGAGAAATTGGGACTGAGGCTCCTCCCAGCTCTCCTACATTAGGCGAGGCCTCATTCTGTGATTCACTTTCCTCTACATTCGCCGGAGGCTCCCTTTCTGCCCGCTTCTTCGTCGCAACTTTGTCTTTCTGGGCAGCTGTAGCTTTTCCTTTCCGCGGCATTCTGAAATCACAATGCACTTTTAGGGAAGGATAAAATCCTATGCATGGCTCTATCGCACGATCTAGTAAAAAGAAAGATGGTTATTTTCCTAAATGCCCTGTAGCCTCTTGTTTATTGATGTGGCGCGCAACACACCATAAACAAGACTCTACTAGACACGGCTCGTAGACACTTCCTAGGACGAACTGCTCTGATACCATTTCTGTCAAGACCCAACTAGGGGCCGCGACGGGTACCCGGAGCTAGATACCGAGCACCGCTCACTCTACAACTCATTTTACTCATTTAATAATCTTTTGCCAGTTTTACGCATGAAAGTATAGGAAACATAATTTGTATCAAAACATAAGTACTTTATGTACATATGTCTCTCGGCCATCAAAATAATATATACATAATAATAGCATCTTTTGAGACCACCTGACCCACACTACGCATCTACGAGCCTCTACTATCATAATGAATACATAGACGGAACAAGACTCCGTCGTGCCCAAAATATATATATACATATATACCAAAGAGAAATCATAAGCACCACCGAACAATGGAGTTCTTTCAACAGCTGACAGCTCCTAAGTATCTGGATCAAGCTCGCCTCCCTGTCTACCTGTGGGCATGAACACAGCGTCCAAAGAAGGGACGTCAGTACGAATATTGTACTGAGTATGAGAGGCATGAACAATGAATAAAGGCATCAATAACATAATGAGAGCATCAATATAAAGCATATGGATCTTACCGATAATCATAAATGGAATAATGCATGCTGTCTTACTCATACTTATCATCGTAACATGTATGCATCATATGCAAGCTGCCCGCCCATGTTGGAACGGTGTGATAATCAATAATATAAGCCCGCATCCAGGCCTCCCACGTCCGGGGTACCATCTCATGCCGCCCACTAGTGGTGTCTGTCCACGCCCCAAGGTCGTGGTGTATCCGTATCGCCGCTCGCCGAAGCGGTGTCTGCCCGGCCAACTAGGCCCGGTATGAAATGCTCATGCCATGCTTATCATAAAATAATCATAATAATGTACTCATTGTAAAATACTTATCTTATCATAGCACATGCGTAAGGTTTGAGAACAACTTTACTCTATCGGGGTGGCCTAAGGTCGTGACCCCCCGATTACTTTATGGAGCAATTATGGACATTCTGCCTCACCTTAAAAGGACTAGTACATGAGGTGAGTGTAGGCAAGGACTAACATCATCATCATCCTAGCATCATCATATCGTATAACTTATCTCATATAGGCATTTAACTTTTTAGAATGTAGGAGCTCATGGAAAGATGGTAATTCGGACTATAAGATTCATGCCATTGGAAAGAAAGTACTAGCCTCACATACCTTGCCGTTTAGCTAAGTTGTTGTCCACTTATTCTCCTTCGATACCACGTCGTCACCTTCATGAGAGAATTCGTATTACATTAGTTAATTAACTACAAGAACGGATCGCTAGTTCAAGGAAACTTTTGGCAGTACTTCCTTCATTTATACTACTTTTCCCATGTTCTATATCTACCCCCAATCATTCACAATGCTATTCGCAATATCACAATCAAAATCATCATTTATGCACCATTAGCAAAATCCACCATTTTCCTCCAATTTTCCCATATTTCTCCCTATAGCTCACCTTAGTGTTTTCGTGCATTTACTACTTGTTTCAGGTTATAAACATCATTTATATCGTATTTGTACTCACAACACTTCATCATTCATGATTCAATTCCACTATCATTCATTTATGTCACTATTCACTCAATAATGACCCATTCCTATGTTGTTCTACATTTTAAGTATCAAAGCCTTCTAATACATTGAATCACGTGGTATAGTCATGAAACGTACCTTAAATGATGATTGAACAGACCTTAAGTTGAAATACTTCACTTAGCCAAAACCCTAGTTCCACCCTTTTAAGGATTTCGTGACTTAGATGATCCTTTGATGTGTTCTTACACTTGTTTTCATGAATTTAGTGGTGTTGATCTGGATGTTCCCTTTGATTCTCTTGAATTCTTATGGAGGAAATATTTGGAGAGTTCTAGAGCATTCTTGAGTTGTATGGAAGAAAAATGAAATGAAATGAAGCCTAAGTTCCTTTTAATAATCACAAAACTGATCTTTAATGAAACATTATCGGGATAAACAGTGGTCGTAAACCAAAGTTTACGGACCGTATTGTGGTTTACGGTCCGTCCTCCATGATCGTTTTTAATCATCCCAGAAACAGAAAGTTTGGCTGAGGACATGGCATTTTACGACCGAGGTTTACGGGGCCGTCCTCCAAGTCGTGTTTAGCCATTTCATCACTTGGCAGAAACTTTGAGATTTTAGAAGGCTGGAGGACGATTGCACTATACGGTCCGTAAATCACTTTACGGGTCGTATAGTGCCCTTTACGACCAGTGAGCTGAAAATTTTCCGCAACCTTTTTATTTCTAAAAATTCTTAATTAGCCATTCCCGACTTAGTAAAACATCATACACTAAAGCCCTTCATTGTTCTACTCATCACACAAGTATCGGAGGTGTAACATTCTTCCCCCCTTTTGGAACATTCGTCCTCGAATGTTCGACACTCGGGAATTCTAGAAAAAATTTGCCAGAGTCTCCTTTGTATTTTGACTCTACCAACCTGTCACAGCAACCCATAATATCATGGCCTTACAGGGCTATAACACACTATCAACACATCCATGGCCACACACGACTAAAAGCATAATACTAAAGTGTACATACCTTACATCTTCAACGTTTGATCTTGAATCCCTTCCGGGGGTCGGAATAAATGCGGGTATTTGGCTTTCATCTTTTCTTCCGCTTTCCAAGTCATTTCTTCCCGGTTGTTGTTTCACCATCGAACCTTGACCGAAGCGACTTTTTTATTTCGGAGTCGTCACACCTGTCTATCTACAATGGCAATAGGTACTTCTTCATATGTCAGCTTCTCTGTCACCTGCACATCGTCAACCGGGACTATTCTTGTAGGATCCCCAATACACTTGCGGAGCATCGAAACATGGAACACCGGATGGACTGATTCAAGCTCCGAAGGTAGGTCCAATTCATATGCTACCTGTCCCACCTTACGAACAATTTTATAAGGTCCGATGTATCTTGGACTCAACTTACCCTTTTTGCCAAATCTCATCACCCCTTTCATTGGCGATACCTTCAGAAATACCCAGTCATTTACCTGGAATTCTAAATCCCGTCGGCGGTTGTCTACATAAGACTGTTGGCGACTTTGAGCTGTTAACAGTCGGTCTCGAATCACTTTAACCTTTTCAACTGCTTGTTGGATCAAGTCGGGGCCTATCAATTGTACTTCTCCGGTTTCAAACCATCCAATTGGAGATCTGCATTTTCTTCCATATAAGGCTTCATACGGGGCCATTTGAATACCAGAATGGTAGCTATTGTTATAAGCAAATTCGATAAGGGGTAAATGCTCATCCCAACTACCCCCAAAATCCAACACACACGCTCGGAGCATATCCTCCAAGGTCTGAATGGTGCGCTCGGCTTGTCCGTCAGTTTGTGGATGAAATCCTGTGCTGAATTTGACTTGAGTACCTAACCCTTCTTGAAAAGATTTTCAAAACTTGGCTGTAAACGGTACCCCTCTGTCTGTAATAATGGTCAAATGAATTCCATGAAGTCGCACAATTTCTTTTAGATACAACTTGGCATAGTCTTCTGCCGAATATGTGGTTCTAACTGGGAGGAAATGAGCTGCTTTCGTGAGCCTGTCCACGATCACCCATATAGAATCGTATCTGCCTCGGGAGCGGGGTAATCCTACAATAAAATCCATATTAATCTCCTCCCATTTTCAGGTAGGAATTTCCATTGCTTGCAATAAGCCCCCTGGCTTCTGATGTTCTGCTTTCACCTGTTGGCAGTTCGGACATTGCGTTACGAAATATGCTATGTCTCGTTTCATGCCATCCCACCAATATAGCAATTTAAGGTCATGATACATTTTGGTGGTACCTGGATGGATGGAATACTGAGAATGGTGCGCTTCCTCTAAAATTCGCTGGCGTAATTTTGCCACATCCGGTACACACAGTCTGTCTCGGTATCTAAGAACCCTATCTATGAAAACTGCAAATGGAGACTTCTCTTTCCCACGGGATACATCCCTGTGATGACACATCTATGGATCTTCGTACTGGCGTTCTTTTATCTCCGCATTCAAGGGCGAGACTGCAGGATCATTAACACTAATTCCTGCCTTACCCGAATCAATTACACGTACCTCAAGATTTGCTAGTTGATAGAGCTCACGAACCATTTCTTTCTTTTCTGAAGGGACTTCACTTAAACTGCCCATTGATCGACGGCTAAGTGCGTCTGCTACCACATTCGCTTTCCCGGGGTGGTATAAAATATTCATATCATAGTCCTTCAACAATTCCAACCACCGCCTCTGTCGTAGGTTCAACTCCTTCTCCTTAAAAATATGTTGAAGACTCTTGTGATCTGTATAGATATCGACGTGCACACCGTACAGATAATGCCTCCATATCTTTAAGGCATGAATAATCGCAGCCAATTCGAGATCATGAGTCGGATAATTCTGTTCATGTTTCTGCAACTGTCTCGGAGAATATGCAATAACCTTGCCATGCTGCATCAGCACACATCCTAGTCCCACACTGGAAGCGTCACAATACACGACATAACCATCCAGCCCTTCTGGAAGTGTTAACACTGGAGCTGAGGTCAATCTATCTTTTAGCTCTTGGAAATTACGCTCACACGCATCATTCCACTGAAATTTCGCTGAATTCTGGGTTAGCTTCGTTAATGGGGCTGAAATAGATGAAAAGCCCTCTACGAATCTTCGATAATAACTTGCCAAACCCAGAAAACTACAAACTTCTGTAGGTGTCGTAGGCCTTGGACAAGTTTTCACAGCTTCTATTTTCTGAGTGTCGACTCGGATGCCATCATCTGAAATAACATGGCCTAGAAATGCCACAGAATTTAGCCAAAACTCGCACTTTGAGAACTTCGCATATAATTATCGGGCTCGGAGAACGACAAGAACAATTCTTAGGTGGTCTGCATGTTCTGACTCTGTGCGAGAATATACCAGAATATCGTCGATAAATACTATCACGAAGAGATCCAAAAATGGCCTGAACATATTATTCATTAAATTCATGAACACCGCCGGGGCATTTGTCAATCCAAACGACATCACTCGGAACTTGTAGTGACCATAACTTGTCCTGAAGGCAGTCTTAGGAATATCTGCTTCTCTAATTCTCACCTGATGATAACCCGATCTCAGATCTATCTTGGAAAACCACTTAGCTTCCCTGTAACTGATCAAACAAATCATCGATTCTGGGAAGAGGATATTTATTCTTTATTGTCACCTTATTCAGCTGCCTGTAGTCGATACACATTCGTAGAGATCCGTCTTTCTTCTTTACGAACAAGACTGGTGCTCCCCACGGCGATGAATTGGGTCTTATAAACCCCCTCTCATGTAAATCTTTTAGCTGTGCTTTTTGCACTTTCAGTTCTGCCGGAGCCATTCGATAAGGGGGAATAGAAATAGGCTCGATGTCTAGTAATACATCGATAGCAATGTCGAATTCCCTTTCTGGAGGAAGACCTGCAAGTTCATTCGGGAATACATCTGGAAATTCATTTACTACCGGGACGGATTGGAAAACTGGTGGCCTTGCTTCCGTCTCATGAACCCGAACTAGATAATAAATATAGCCCTTGGCTATCATCTTTCTCGCCTTGAGGTAGGAAATAAAACTACCCTTAGGGGATGCTGTATTACCCTTCCATTCAAGTACGGGCTCTCCCGGAAACTGGAATCGAACCATTTTCGTTCGGCAATCAACATTTGCGTAGCACGACTCTAACCAATCCATACCCATTATTACGTCAAAGTCTTTCATTTCCAGTTCATTCAAATCGTCCCTTGTTTGTCGGTCACATATAATGACTACACAATTCTTATATACCTGCCTCGCTATTACGGGATCACCAACCGGGGTGAACACCTCGAAAGGTTTAATCGGCTCGGGTTCCACCCCGGTACAGTTAGCAACATACGGGGTAACATAAGAGAAAGTAGAACCCGGATCAATCAAAGCATATACCTCACGGGACAACATCGGGGGAGGATTCAAGATCCTGTCGCCCTGCCAAAGCATATACGCGGGGCTGAACAGCTCCTGAAGTAGATGCTCCCCCTCTGCCTCTACCTCTACCTGCGGTAGTCTGAGAAGTCTGTGCTGTCGGACGCACTGAAGAAGAACCCGCTACTGAACCTGTGGGCTGAGTCCCTGATGTATCTCTCACCGAAGTGCAATCCCTCATCATGTGACCAATTTGTCCGCAGGCATAACAAGCATCGGTACCCTGACGACACTGTCCGGAATGTAATTTACCGCACTGGCTACACCGCGGTACTGGGGGGTCTCCTCTAGCTAAAATCTCCCTTGAACTGAAAATCGGAGGCCCTCGAACTCTGGCCTTGTCCTGACTGAAAAGAACGATCGAACCTCCTGTCTGAGAACCTGGGAGGCGCACTGGTCGCTGACTGACCTGAGTGCCTAGAGTGGGTCTGCCTCGGTCCCCCTCTATACTCGCTACTCGCTCCCATCGATCTAGCCCTCTTACCCTTTTTCCTATCACCGTCACGCTCACTCATTTGCTGTTGTTGTCATTCCTCAAGATTTTGAGCGTGAGCCTGTATCCGGGAAATATTCACCCCATCTTGCAAAGAGGCCGTAAAATAATCTCTAAACAAGTGGGGTCCTAAACCACTCACAAATCTGTAGACTTTATCTCCCATGTCGGCCACCATAGTTGGAGCGTATCTGGCCAACGAATTGAATTGCATACTATACTATCGAGCACTCATGCTTCCTTGCTTTAAATTCAAGAACCTGTCCGCTCTAGCTCGGCGGACCTCAGGCGGCAAGTAATGACGAATAAAGGCATCCAAAAATTCTTGCCAAACGAAAGGCGGTGCATTCTCTCTTCTTGATATCATCCAATTTTTGTACCTTAGCACCGCCACATCGCGTAGTCTATAAGAGGCCAACTCTTCCGATTCGGTCTCAGAAGCATGCATAAGTTTCAGCGTCCTCAACATCTCATCAACAAAGCCTTGGGGGTCCTCATCCTGCTTCGACCCAAAAAATTCCGGAGGATTTAAAGTCAAGAAATCATGGGCTCTCGTACTGGCGGAACAGTCACTCGGGCCCGCATTCATCCGCTGTGCCTGGGCGGTAACCAATTGTGTCAGTAGGTGTATGGCCCCGGTCACTTGTTGACCCGAAGCAACTACCGGAGGAATTGGGACTGAGGCTCCTCCCTGCTCTCCTACATTAGGCGAGGCCTCATTCTGTGATTCACTTTCCTCTACATTCGCCGGAGGCTCCCTTTCTGCCTGCTTCTTCGTCGCAGCTTTGTCTTTCTTGACAGCTGTAGCTTTTCCTTTCGGCGGCATTCTGAAATCACAGAGCACTTTTAAGGAAGTATAAAATCCTATGCATGGCTCTATCGCACGATCTAGTAAAAAGAAAGATGGTCATTTTCGTAAATGCCCTGTAGCCTCTTGTTTATTGATGTGGCGCGCAACACATCATAAACAAGACTCTACTAGACACGGCTCGTAGACACTTCCTAGGACGAACTGCTCTGATACCACTTCTGTCACGACCTAACTAGGGGCCGCGACGGGTACCCGGAGCTAGATACCGAGCACCGCTCACTCTACTACTCAGTTTACTCATTTAATGAACTTTTGCCAGTTTTACGCATGAAAGTATAGGAAACATAATTTGTATCAAAACATAAGTACTTTATATACATATCTCTCGGCCATCAAAATAATATATACATAATAATAGCATCTTTTGAGACCACATGACCCACACTACGCATCTACGAACCTCTACTGTCATAATGAATACATAGACGGAACAAGACTCCGTCGTGCCCAAAATATATATATACATATATACCAATGATAAATCATAAGCACCTCCGAACAATGGAGTTCTCTCAATAGCTGACAGCTCCTAAGTATCTGGATCAAGCTCGCCTCCCTGTCTACCTGTGGGCATGAATACAGCGTCCAAAGAAGGGACGTCAGTACGAAAATTGTACTGAGTATGAGAGGCATGAACAATGAAGAAAGGCATCAATAACATAATGAGAGCATCAATATAAAGCATATGGATCTGACCGATAATCATAAATGGAATAATGCATGCTGTCTTACTCATACTTATCATCGTAACATGTATGCACCATATGCAAGCTGCCCACCCATGTTGGACCGGTGTGATAATCAATAATATAAGCCCGCATCCGGGGTACCATCTCATGCCGCCCACTAGTGGTGTCTGCCCACGCCCGAAGGTCGTGGTGTGTCCGTATCGCCGCCCGCCGAAGCGGTGTCTGCCAGGCCAACTAGGCCCGGTATGCAATGCTCATGCCATGCTTATCATAAAATAATCATAATAATGTACTCATTGTAAAATACTTATCTTATCATAGCACATGCCTAGGGTTTGAGAACAACTTTACTCTATCGGGGTGACGTAAGGTCGTGACCCCCCGATTACTTTATGGAGCAATAACGGACATTCTGCCTCACCTTGAAAGGACTAGTACATGAGGTGAGTGTAGGCAAGGACTAACATCATCATCATCCTAGCATCATCATATCGTATAACTTATCTCATATAGGCATTTAACTTTTTAGAATGTAGGAGCTCATGGAAAGATGGTAATTCGGACTATAAGTTTCATGCCATTGGAAAGAAATGACTAGCCTCACATACCTTTCCGTTTAGCTAAGTTGTTGTCCACTTATTCTCCTTCGATACCACGTCGTCACCTTCATGAGAGAATTCGTACTACATAAGTTAATTAACTACAAGAACGGATCGCTAGTTCTAGGAAAATTTGGGCAGTACTTCCTTCGTTTATACTATTTTTCCCATGTTCTATATCTACCCCAAATCATTCACAATTCTATTCGCAATATCGCAATCAAAATCATCATTTATGCACTATTAGCAAAATCCACCATTTTCCTCCAATTTTCCCATATTTCTCCCTATAGCTCACCTTAGTGTTTTCGAGCATTTACTACTTGTTTCACGTTATAAACATCATTTATATCGTATTTGTACTCACAACACTTCATCATTCATGATTCAATTCCACTATCATTCATTTATGTCACTATTCACTCAATAATGACCCATTCCTATGTTGTTCTACATTTTAAGTATCTAAGCCTTCCAATACCTTGAATCACGTGGTATAGTCATGAAACATACCTTAAATGATGATTGAACAGGCCTTGAGTTGAAATACTTCACTTAGCCAAAACCCTAGTTCCACCCTTTTAAGGATTTCTTGACTTAGATGATCTTTTGATGTGTTCTTACACTTGTTTTTATGAATTTAGTGGTGTTTATCTTGATGTTCCCTTTGATTCTCTTGAATTCTTATGGAGGAAATATTTGGAGAGTTCTAGAGCATTCTTGAGTTGTATGGAAGAAAAATGAAATGAAATGAAGCCTAAGTTCCTTTTAATAATCACAAAACTGATCTTTAATGAAAAATTGTCGGGATGAACAGTGGTCGTAAACCACAGTTTACGGACCGTATTGTGGTTTACGGTCCGTCCTCCATGATCGTTTTTAATCATCCCAGAAACAGAAAGTTTGGCTGAGGGACATGGCATTTTACGACCGAGGTTTACGGTCCGTAAACCAGTTTACGGGCCGTCCTCCAAATCGTGTTTAGCCATTTCATCACTTGGCAGAAACTTTGAGATTTTAGAAGGTTGGAGGACGATTGCACTATACGGTCCGTAAATCACTTTACGGGTCGTATAGTGCCCTTTACGACCACTGAGCTGAAAATTTTCCGCAACCTTCTTATTTCCAAAAATTCGTAATTAGCCTTTCCCGACTTAGTAAAACATCATACACTCAAGCCCTTCATTGTTCTACTCATCACACAAGTATTTTATGGTGTAACATTCTTCCCCCCTCTTGGAACATTCGTCCTCGAATGTTCGACACTCGGGAATTCTAGAAACATTTTGCCAGAGTCTCCTTTGTATTTTGACTCTACCAACCTGTCACAGCAACCCACATTATCATGGCCTTACAGGGCTATATCACACTATCAACACATCCATGGCCACACACGACTAAAAGCATAATACTAAAGTGTACATACCTTACATCTTCGACGTTTCATCTTGAATCCCTTCCGGGGGTTGGAATAAATGCGGGTATTTGGCTTTCAACTTTTCTTCCACTTCCCAAGTCATTTCTTCCCGGTTGTTGTTTCGCCATCGAACCTTGACCGAAGCGACTTTTTCTATTTCGGAGTCGTCACACCTGTCTATCTACAATGGCAATAGGTACTTCTTCATATGTCAGCTTCTCTGTCACCTGCACATCGTCAACCGGGACTATTCTTGTAGGATCCCCGATACACTTGCGGAGCATCGAAACATGGAACACCGGATGGACTGATTCAAGCTCCGAAGGTAGGTCCAATTCATATGCTACCTGTCCCACCTTACGGACAATTTTATAAGGTTCGATGTATCTTTGACTCAATTTCCCCTTTTTGCCAAATCTCATCACCCCTTTCATTGGCGATACCTTCAGAAATACCCAGTCATTTACCTGGAATTCTAAATCCCGTCGGCAGTTGTCTGCATAAGACTGTTGGCGACTTTGAGTTGTTAACAGTCGGTCTCGAATCACTTTAACCTTTTCAACTTCTTTTTGGATCAAGTCGGGGCCTATCAATTGTACTTCTCCGGTTTCAAACCATCCAATTGGAGATCTGCATTTTCTTCCATATAAGGCTTCATACTGGGCCATTTGAATATCGGAATGGTAGCTATTGTTATAAGAAAATTCGATAAGGGGTAAATGCTCATCCCAACTACCCCCAAAATCCACACACACGCTCGGAGCATATCCTCCAAGGTCTGAATGGTGCGCTCGGCTTGTCCGTCAGTTTGTGGATGAAATCCTGTGCTGAATTTGACTTGAGTACCTAACCCTTCTTGAAAAGATTTCCAAAACATGGCTGTAAACTGTACCCCTCTGTCTGTAATAATGGTCAAAGGAATTCCATGAAGTCGCACAATTTCTTTTAGATACAACCTGGAATAGTCTTCTGCCGAATACGTGGTTCTAACTGGGAGAAAATGAGCTGCTTTCGTGAGCCTGTCCACAATCACCCATATAGAATCGTATCTGCCTCGAGAGCGGGGTAATCCTACAATAAAATCCAAATTAATCTCCTCCCATTTCCAGGTAGGAATTTCCATTGCTTGCAATAAGCCTCCTGGCTTCTGATGTTCTGCTTTCACCTGTTGGCAGTTCGGACATTGCGCTACGAAATCTGCTATGTCTCGTTTTATGCCATCCCACCAATATAGCAATTTAAGGTCATGATACATTTTGGTCGTACCTGGATGGATGGAATACCGAGAATGGTGCGCTTCCACTAAAATTCGCTGGCGTAATTTTTCCACATCCGGTACACACAGTCTGTCTCGGTATATAAGAACCCTATCTATGGAAACTGAAAATGGAGACTTCTCTTTCCCACGGGATACATCCCTGTGATGACACATCTGTGGATCTTCGTACTGGCGTTCTTTTATCTCCGCATTCAAGGGCGAGACTACAGGATCATTAACACTAATTCCTGCCTTACCCGAATCAATTACACGTACCCCAAGATTTGCTAGTTGATAGATCTCACGGACCATTTCTTTCGTTTCTGAAGGGACTTCACTTAAACTGCCCATTGATCGACGGCTAAGCGCGTCTGCTACCACATTCGCTTTCCCGGGGTGGTATAAAATATTCACATCATAATCCTTCAACAATTCCAACCACCGCCTCTGTCGAAGGTTCAACTCCTTCTCCTTAAAAATATGTTGAAGACTCTTGTGATTTGTATAGATATCGACGTGCACACCGTACAGATAATGCCTCCATATCTTTAAGGCATGAATAACCGCAGCCAATTCGAGATCATGAGTCGGATAATACTATTCATGTTTCTGCAACTGTCTCGAAGCATATGCAATAACCTTGCCATGCTGCATCAGCACACATCCTAGTCCCACACTGGAAGCGTCACAATACACGACATAACCATCCGGCCCTTCTGGAAGTGTTAACACTGGAGCTGAGGTCAATCTATCTTTTAGCTCTTGGAAACTACGCTCACAAGCATCATTCCACTGAAATTTCGCTAACTTCTGGGTTAGCTTCGTTAATGGGGCTGAAATAGATGAACAACCCTCTATGAATATTCGATAATAACTTGCCAAACCCAGAAAACTACGAACTTCTGTAGGCGTCGTAGGCCTTGGCCAAGTCTTCACAGCTTCTATTTTCTGGGTGTCGACTCGGATGCCATCATCTGAAATAACATGGCCTAGAAATGCCACAAAATTTAGCCAAAACTCGCAGTTTGAGAACTTCGCATATAATTCTGGGGCTCGGAGAACGCCAAGAACAATTCTTAGGTGGTCTGCATGTTCTGACTCTGTGCGAGAATATACCAGAATATCATCGATAAATACTATCACGAAGAGATCCAAAAATGGCCTGAACACATTATTCATTAAATTCATGAACACCGTCGGGGCATTTTTCAATCCAAACGACATCACTCGGAACTCGTAGTGACCATATCTTGTCCTGAAGGCAGTCTTAGGAATATCTGCTTCTCTAATTCTCACCTGATGATAACCCGATCTCAGATCTATCTTGGAAAACCACTTAGCTTCCCTGTAACTGATCAAACAAATCATCGATTCTGGGAAGAGGATATTTATTCTTTATTGTCACCTTATTCAGCTGCCTGTAGTCGATACACATTCGTAGAGATCCGTCTTTCTTCTTTACGAACAAGACTGGCGCTCCCCACGGCGATGAATTGGGTCTTATAAACCCCCTCTCATGTAAATCTTTTAGCAGTGCTTTTTGCACTTTCAGTTCTGCCGGAGCCATTCGATAAGGGGGAATAGACATAGGCTCGATGTCTGGTAATACATCGATAGCAATGTCGAATTCCCTTTCTGGAGGAAGATCTGCAAGTTCATTCGGGAATACATCTGGAAATTCATTTACTACCGGGACGGATTGGAAAACTGGTGGCCTTGCCTCCGTATCATGAACCCGAACTAGATGATAAATATAGCCCTTGGCTATCATCTTTCTCGCCTTGAGGTAGGAAATAAACCTACCCTTAGGGGATGCTGTATTACCCTTCCATTCAAGTACGGGCTCTCCCGGAAACTGGAATCGAACCATTTTCGTTCGGCAATCAACATTTGCGTAGCACGACTCTAACCAATCCATACCCATTATTACGTCAAAGTCTTTCATTTCCAGTTCATTCAAATCGTCCCTTGTTTGTCGGTCACATATAACGACTACACAATTCTTATATACCTGCCTCGCTATTACGGGATCACCAACCGGGGTGAACACCTCGAAAGGTTTAATCGGCTCGGGTTCCACCCCGGTACAGTTAGCAACATACGGGGTAACATAAGAGAAAGTAGAACCCGAATCAATCAAAGCATATACCTCACGGAAAAATATAGTCAAGGTACCTGTGACAACAGCGGGGGAGGATTCAAGATCCTGTCGCCCTGCCAAAGCATATACGCGGGGTTGAACAGCTCCTGAAGTAGATGCTCCCCCTCTGCCTCTACCTCTACCTGCGGTAGTCTGAGAAGTCTGTGCTGTCGGACGCACTGAAGAAGAACCCGCTACTGAACTTGTGGGCTGAGTCCCTGATGTATCTCTCACCGAAGTGCAATCCCTCATCATGTGACCAACTTGTCCGCAGGCATAACAAGCATAGGTACCCTGACGACACTGTCCGGAATGTAATTTACCGCACTAGCTACACCGCGGACCGCGGTACTGGGGGTCTCCTCTGGCTAAAATCTCCATTGAACTGAAAATTGGAGGCCCTCGAACTCTGGCCTTGTCCCGACTGAAAAGAACGATCGGACCTCCTGTCTGAGAACTTGGGAGGCGCACTGGTCGCTGACTGACCTGAGTGCCTAGAGTGCATCTGCCTCGGTCCCCCTCTATACTCGCTACTCTCTCCCATCGATCTAGCCGTCTTAACTTGTTTCCTATCACCGTCACGCTCACTCCTTTGCTGTTGTTGTCGTTCCTCAAGATTTTGAGCGTGAGCCTGTATCCGGGAAATATTCATCCCATCTTGCAAAGAGGCCGTCAAACAATCTCTAAAAAAGTGGGGTCCTAAACCACTCACAAATCTGTAGACTCTATCTCCCATGTCGGCCACCATAGTTGGAGCGTATCTGGCCAACGAATTGAACTGCATACTATACTCTCGAACACTCATGCTTCCTTGCTTTAAATTCAAGAACCTGTCCGCTCTAGCTCGGCAGACCTCAGGCGGTAAGTAATGACGAATAAAGGCATCCAAAAATTCTTGCCAAACGGGAGGTGGTGCATTCTCTCCTCTTGATATCATCCAATTTTTGTACCATAGCACCGCCACATCGCAGAGTCTATAAGAGGCAGACTCTACCGATTCAGTCTCAGAAGTATGCATAAGTTTCAGCGTCCTCAACATCTCATCAACAAAGCCTTAGGGGTCCTCATCCGGCTTCGACCCGAAAAATTCCGGAGGATTTAAAGTCAAGAAATCTCGGGCTCTCGTACTGGCGGAACGGTCACTCGGGACCGCATTCGACCGTTGTGCCTGGGCGGCAACCAATTGTGTCAGTAGGTGTATGGCCTCGGTCACTTGTTGACCCGAAGCAACTGGCGGAGGAATTGGGACTGAGGCTCCTCCCTGCTCTCCTGCATTAGGCGAGACCTCATTCTGTGATTCACTTTCCTCTACATTCACCAGAGGCTCCCTTTATGCCCGCTTCTTCGTCGCAACTTTGTCTTTCTGGGTAGCTGTAGCTTTTCCTATCGGCGGCATTCTGAAATCACAACGCACTTTTAGGGAAGGATAAAATCTTATGCATGGCTCTATCGCACGATCTAGTAAAAATAAAGATGGTCATTTTCCTAAATGCCCTGTAGCCTCTTGTTTATTGATGTGGCATGCAACACACCATAAACAAGACTCTACTAGACACGGCTCGTAGACACTTCCTAGGACGAACTGCTCTGATTCCACTTCTGTCACGACCCAACTAGGGGCCGCGACGGGTACCCGGAGCTAGATACCGAGCACCGCTCACTCTACTACTCAGTTTACTCATTTAATGATCTTTTGCCAGTTTTACGCATGAAAGTATTGGAAACATAATTTGTATCAAAACATAAGTACTTTATATACATATGTCTCTCGGCCATCAAAATAATATATACATAATAATAGTATCTTTTGAGACCACCTGACCCACACTACGCATCTACGAGCCTCTACTGTCATAATGAATACATAGATGGAACAAGACTCCGTCGTGCCCAAAATATATATATACATATATACCAAAGAGAAATCATAAGCACCTCCGAACAATGGAGTGCTCTCAACAGCTGACAGCTCCTAAGTATCTAGGTCAAGCTCGCCTCCATGTCTACCTGTGGGCATGGACACAACGTCCAAAGAAGGCACGTCAGTACGAATATTGTATTGAGTATGAGAGGCATGAACAATGAAGAAAGGCATCAATAACATAATGAGAGCATCAATATAAAGCATATGGATCTGACCGATAATTATAAATGGAATAATGCATGCTGTCTTACTCATATTTATCATCGTAACATGTATGCATCATATGCAAGCTGCCCGCCCATGTTGGAACGGTGTGATAATCAATAATATAAGCCCGCGTCCAGGCCTCCCGCGTCCGGGGTACCATCCCATGCTGCCCACTAGTGGTGTCTGCCCATGCCCCAAGGTCGTGGTGTATCTGTATCGCCGCTCGCCGAAGCGGTTTCTTCCCGGCCAACTAGGCCCGGTATGCAATGCTCATGCCATGCTTATCATAAAATAATCATAATAATGTACTCATTGTAAAATACTTATCTTATCGTAGCACATGCGTAAGGTTTGAGAACAACTTTACTCTATCGGGGTGACGTAAGGTCGTGACCCCCCGATTACTTTATGGAGCAATTATGGACATTCTGCCTCACCTTGAAAGTACTAGTGCATGAGGTGTGTGTAGGCAAGGACTAACATCATCATCATCCTAGCATCATCATATCATATAACTTATCTCATATAGGCATTTAACTTTTTAGAATGTAGGAGCTCATGGAAAGATGGTAATTCGGACTATAAGATTCATGCCATTGGAAAGAAAGGACTAGCCTCACATACCTTACCATTTAGCTAAGTTGTTGTCCACTTATTCTCCTTTGATACCACGTCGTCACCTTCATGAGAGAATTCGTATTACATTAGTTAATTAACTACAAGAACGGATCGCTAGTTCTAGGAAAATTTGGGCAGTACTTCCTTCGTTTATACTACTTTTCCCATGTTCTATATCTACCCCAAATCATTCACAATGCTATTCGCAATATCGCAATCAAAATCTTCATTTATGCACCTTTAGCAAAATCCACCATTTTCCTCCAATTTTATCATATTTCTCCCTATAGCTCACCTTAGTGTTTTCGTGCATTTACTACTTGTTTCACGTTATAAACATCATTTATATCGTATTTGTACTCACAACACTTCATCATTCATGATTCAATTCCACTATCATTCATTTATGTCACTATTCACTCAATAATGACCCATTCCTATGTTGTTCTATATTTTAAGTATCTAAGCCTTCCAATACCTTGAATCACGTGGTATAGTCATGAAACATACCTTAAATGATGATTGAACAGGCCTTGAGTTGAAATACTTCACTTAGTCAAAACCCTAGTTCCACCCTTTTAAGGATTTCTTGACTTAGATGATCTTTTGATGTGTTCTTACACTTGTTTTCATGAATTTAGTGGTGTTGATCTTGATGTTCCCTTTGATTCTCTTGAATTCTTATGGAAGAAATATTTGTAGAGTTCTAGAGCATTCTTGAGTTGTATGGAAGAAAAATGAAATGAAATGAAGCCTAAGTTTCTTTTAATAATCACAAAAATGATCTTTAATGAAAAATTGTCGGGATGAACAGTGGTCGTAAACCACAGTTTACGGATCGTATTGTGGTTTACGGTCCGTCCTCCATGATCGTTTTTAATCATCCCAGAAACAGAAAGTTTGGCTGAGGGACATGGCATTTTACGACCGAGGTTTACGGGTCCGTAAACCAGTTTACGGGCCGTCCTCCAAGTCGTGTTTAGCCATTTCATCACTTGGCAGAAACTTTGAGATTTTAGAAGGCTGGAGGACGATTGCACTAAACGGTCCGTAAATCACTTTACGGGCCGTATTGTGCCTTTTACGACCACTGAGCTGAAAATTTTTCGTAACCTTCTTATTTCCAAAAATTTGTAATTAGCCATTCCCGACTTAGTTAAACATCATACACTCAAGCCCTTCATTGTTCTACTCATCACACAAGTACGGAGAAATTTCCGAGGTGTAACAACAAGTATACTTACCGACTCCAGAAGGCTCAGAAACCAGTTTTGGGTCAATCGGATTAGTATACAAAAGTTAGGAGCTTTTGAAGTATCTACCTTCTAAGAGCATTTCAGAAGCCATTTATGGAAAATCGAAGCAATGATCATATCAAGTGTTTTTCGAATATCGCATAGATCAAATCAAGTATAACTTTTGGAATCATGTGTACATATCATAATACATCAAAGACTCAATGGAATAGTCGAACGTGTTAGCATTTGAAAAATCAAGACTTTAGTCATATCGATTATCTTTCGAATACCATTCGAAAACATTATTAAATAGATATTCGGACTTCATAAGTACGCATCAAAATCATATGAAGTAGCTTATGGAATGCAAGAACGTTAGCCATCCTAGTGGCTCTAAGAGCAAGAATTTCTTGAAATCATACATATACGTTCCTTTGCTCATTACATAAAGATCATGCCAAGAAAAAAAGGTAAGCCTTACATAACTTTCCCGCTTTCTACGCTAATCCGAACTTAAGTCTTTCGCTTCGCAAGATCTACAACAATATTCATATATGCCAATCATTAGCCATAAACACTTAGAATCCAATTCTAAACCAACACTTAATCTACAGAAATTTCGGCAGCATTTCCCCTGTAAATGCCACATCCCCGAGAATTCAACTCGGCTAAACATACAACAACAAATCCGAGAATTTAACTCGGCCAACTTAACAACAACAATGCCAACAATTATTCCAACAATATCGACAATCAATTCAAAACACATTCCAACGTTCACAACTTCTTTGTACAAACTTTGACGATCTTCCATTTACGTTCAATTCATATTTTCTCACACATTCAAGTACTAATCCAAGATCATTCAAACACAATTCAAGAGCATTTCAAACAATCTACAAAATATTCAAACAGTTCCCCCAACACCATACTCCACCCGAAACTTTTACAAATGCAACCAAACTACAACGACGCATTTTCTTCTTTAAAATTCATAAACTACAACAACAATGCACACTTTAGCAACTCCATTTCCACAATTACATAAAACCATATTAAAATCACATTAATTTTCCTACAACAACCCACAACAAATTTCAATGCCGACTTGAACCATTTAACCTTTATTTACATCATAAAGGCCACAACAACACAACTAACATGCTAAATAAAATTAAATCATCTTCCCTTCACCATACAACATCACACGGCCACACACACTCATACACACCCACACGGCCACACCCACAACACACTATTTTCATGCTTTTCATTCATTTCTACATACCATAACATACATAAACCTTCTATAATATATAAAAGAAGAGAAATTCTTACCTTTTTCTTCAATTTCCCACTTGCCACCAAGAGTGGTTTTCTTGCTTAAATAATTATACCACGTTGAAGAGGACTTTTGAATTAGTAGGAATACTAGAAGAATCAATTTTTTGAATCAAGATTGAAGGCTCCAAATTTTTTTCTTTCCTTTCTCTCCTTGGCCGAACCCCCCCCCCCCCCCCCCTTTTTTTTTTTTTTTGCTCTTAATTTTTTTTTCTCTTGAATGTTCTTGAAACTAAGATGATAACGATATGGCCCTCTCTTTTTATATACTTGAATTAAAATTCCACATGGGCCTTGGCCCATGCCTCCCTATGGCCGGCCACTTTTGTTGGGCCTTTGTTTTTTTGATTTTTCCAAGGCCAACTTACTTATAACAAATTTTTGTAGTTCATGAGACTATTTTCAAAATTTCCAATTTTTCCCTTAGCCTTTCTCAATATTTCCGCGTCAATATTCTCATGAACATCTTATGTATTAAACAAGATAAAAAATATAACTCTGTTCTTAACTTCCCGCAATTATCTTGAATTATCCGATAACGTAAAATGCGGGATATAACAGTTTCAATGGACAGATGCTTGTGAACGTAGCTGCCATGAGTTGAAAAGTAGGTTGACTTCCGCCCCAGTCTTGACACTTCCAGAGGGATTGGAAGGATATGTTATTTATTGCGATGCTTCTAGTGTTGGGTTAGGCTGTGTATTGATGCAACATGGTAAAGTGATTGCGTATGCTTCAAGGAAATTGCGGATACAAGAGCGGAATTATCCGACCCATGATCTAGAATTGGCCGCAGTGGTTCATGCGTTAAAGATATGGAGACATTATTTCAATGGTGTCCATATGGATATTTACACAGATCATAAGAGTCTTCAGTACATCTTCAAGCAGAAAGAGTTGAATTTACGGCAGCGACGATGGTTAGAATTGCTAAAAGATTACGACGTTGATATCTTATATCACCTTGGAAAGGCAAATGTTGTGGCTGATGCTCTTAGCCGTAGATCGATGGGAAGTCTTTGTGAGAAGAGAGAAATAACCCGCGAGCTCCAGCAGTTAGCTAGCCTAGGAGTCCGAGTAGTGGACTCAGGTAGCCGAGGAGCTACTATTCAGAATTCTGCAGTCCCGTCGCTAGTAGTAGAAGTGAAGGAGTGACAATATAAAGATTCCATGATAATGCAGTACAGAGATACACTCCCTCAGAAAGAGGAGTCATCATTTGATATTTCAGGAGACGGAGTTCTCCGATGTAGAGGTAGATTATGTGTTCCCAATGTGGCAGATTTACGCCACCACGTATTGAGGGAAGCTCATTGTTCCCGTTATTCTGTTCACCCCGGAGCGACGAAAATGTATCATGACCTTAAGTCTATATATTGATGGAATGGAATGAAGAAATATATAGCGGAATTCGTAGCTCAATGTCCTAATTGTCAACAAGTTAAAATTTAGCACCAAAAGCCGAGTGGATAGTTGCAAGCTATAGAAATTCCAACTTGGAAGTGGGAAGTGACTAACATGGACTTCATTTCAGGCTTACCCCGTTCTCGACGTAAGTATGATTCCATATGGGTGATTGTGGAGAGACTCACTAAGTCAGCTCATTTCTTACCGGTCAGAACGACCTATGTGGCAGAAGATTATGCAAAGCTTTACCTTAAAGAGATAGTGAGACTCCCTGGTGTTCCGGCATCCATTATTTCTGATAGAGGGACTCAGTTCACGGCAAATTTTTGGAAGTCCGTCAAAGAGGGTTTAGGGACCCAAGTGAGCCTTAGCACGACATTTGATCCACAGACCGATGGACAAGATGAACGTACCATTCAGACTCTGGAAGATATGTTGCGAGCATGTATGCTAGATTTTGGAGGAAATTGGGATGATCATTTGCCCCTCGTTGAATTTGCTTACAATAACAGTTACCATTCCAGCATTCAAATGGCACCGTATGAAGCTTTATATGGGCGAAAGTGTAGATCCCCAATTTGGGTGGTTTGAAACAGGAGAGACTAAATTGATAGGGCCAGACTTGGTCCAACAAGCTATAGATAAAGTTAAGATCATACAAGATCGGCTGTTAGCAGCCCAAAGTCGTCAAAAGTCCTATGCGGATAATCGTCGAAAAGACTTGGAGTTCAAAGTGAAAGATTGGGTATTCTTGAAAGTGTCGCCTATGAAGGGTGTAATGAGATTTGGCAAAAAGGGGAAGCTTAGTCCCCGATACATTGGGCCTTATGAGATTGTACGAAAAGTGGGCAAGGTAGCCTATGAATTAGATCTACCTCCGGATTTGGAGTCGGTCCATCCAGTTTTCCATGTCTCGATGCTTCGGAAATGTGTAGGAGATCCTACTAAGATTGTGCTAATAAGTGATGTACATGTGATAGAAAAGTTATCTTATGAAGAGATACCCATTGCCATAATAGATAGGCAAGTACGGAGGCTTAGAAACAAAGAAGTGGCCTCAGTTAAGGTTCTATGGAGAAGCAGCAAACGAGAGGAAATGACACGGGAAGCGGAAGAAAGTATGCGATCCAGGTACCGACAGTTATTTCAGCCATTGGAAGAAGTCCAAGATGAGACATCAAGATTATAAGGTATGTATGTTTTACTTTTATGCTTTTTGGTCGTGTGTGGCCAAATTTTATTGCTATTATGTTGTGGCCCCGGGAGGCATCGATATTATAGGCTGTTATGACAGGATGGTAGTGTCATATATAGGGGAGACTCTGGCGAAATTTTTATAGAATTCCCGAAGACTTAAACATTCGAGGAGGAATGTTCTTGAGGGGGAAGAATGTTACACCTCGGAAAATACTCCGTTGATTCGCAAGTGAACGAACTAGTGACGAGTACGAGTGTATGATGGTTCCAGGAGTAAGAAATGACGTTTGACCAACCTAAGTAAGATTCCGAAGGCAATTGCAATAAGAGATAGGTTACGTTCCACAAAGACTAATTATAGGTTTTGGAAATGTGAAAAGTTGCAGGTTTGCATTCTGGCCAGTTGCACATAAAATGAAATACAGACCGTAAAGTGGTATACGGCCCGTAAACTGCCATGTCGTATTTTGGCTTCCAAAACTTCAACTTTCTGGAAAATGAGCAAATGGTTAAATACCACCCAAAATACGGACCGTAAAGTGGTTTACGGCCCGTAAACTGTGTCCGTAAATCACCACATCTCAGCCTGAGTTTCTGGTTCTTATATGATTAAACACGACCACGAAGGACGGTCCGTCAACCAAGTTTACGACAACTGTACTATTCATTTAAGATCAGATTTTGGGTTATTAAATAAGGGACCAAGTTTATTATTTCATTTCCACATTTCATCTCGTCTCTCTAAAATATCTCTCTACATTTATTCCACAAGATTTCAAGGTTTATTAGTCATCAACAACACAAATCAAGTGAATCAAGTGTAAGAAAACCATCAGAGATCATCAAAGGTCAAGAAATCCAAATGGAGATAAACTAGGGTTTTGCTCAAAGTGGAGTATTATCAACTGAGGCTCGTTCCTACGACATCTAAGGTAAGATTCATGATAATTATATGTTGCTTAAGGTATTGGAGAGTTGAAATACTTGGATTGTAGAAGAATATGGTAAAATGGGTCATGAATGTTGAATAGTGCCATTTTGAGAAATAGTTTGGATTGAATCATGATTTTTGTTGTGTTGTGACATGAATGGGTTATAAATGACGTTAAGATCATGAATTAGGCATTGTATGTGAATGGATGAAATCATGTGTTATGATCTTGAATATGGAGAATTGTAAGTGAATTGAGAATATGGATAATGTAGGTGACTAAAGGCTATTGTTATGATATGGTGAATGTATTGTTGACGTTTGGTAGTTGAATTACGATATGGAGGAATGTCGTATAAATAGAGGAGATGCTGTCTAATTTTTTCTAGCTTTAGTCATATATGCTAGCTATTGATCCTAATGATAGTATGACTTCAATGAAGGTAGAACGTGAGCCTTGAGGAGGAACGTACAAGTGATAGAATAGTTGGGCGAAAAGGTATGTAAGGCTAACCCTTCTTTCATAAGGCATAGTTCTTTGGCCAATCACCTAAATCTTCTACGAGCTTATGATGTTCTCCAAATGCTTCTATCTTCAAAGCTACTAAGCTTATGATTCTCGATAGGCTACGATTGTACTAAATTCCTCGTATGACGAGTAGGCCTATTAAGGCAAATGTGACGAATGACGATAATAGTGATAATGATATCGATGATGATAGTGATGTTCATAGAAATGATGCTTATGAGCTAGTATATGTATGTATCTATGTATGACTATTATGGAACCCCGAGCTTACGAGGCCGGGTATGATATGTGAATAAGTATGTATACGATTACGAAACGCGCGCACACCTCTGCAGATGGTACGGATAACCCTGACGCCTTGGTAGGGCCAGGTAGATGAATCCCAAAAGCCTTGGTAGGGCCAGGTATGAGTAACCTTGAGCCTTGGCTGGCCAAGTATATATGAAACACCGATCCTACGTGGTCGGGTATGCTATGTAAATGCTATGTATATGATATGAATGCGAATATGATATGACTGTGTGTATGAATGTGAATAAGGGCATGTATACGAATACGAGCACCAATATGGTATGGGTACCATTATGGAATACGGATAATGAGGTATGTACACGAATACGTATTAGAAATGGAAAGTTCCTATGGAAGGCAAGTAAGTGCATATGAAGATGATATTGCTATCACCTAATCCTATGCTATTTCTGATGTTGCTGTTTATGCTTCCATATTGATATTGATCATGCTTTACATACTCAGTACAGTCTTCGTACTAACGTCTTTTTGTTTGTGGATGCTGCGTCATGCTCGCAGGTGCACAGGGAGACAGGCTTGATCCATAGGTGCTTTCTCAGATATTACATAGCAGAGCTCCATTTCAGTTGGAGCCATAGCTTTTGGGTACTTATTCTTTTGTGTACATAATTATGGGCATAGCGAGGTCCTGTCCCGCTCATGTGATATGTTATACTCTCCTTAGAGGCTCGTAGTCACGTGTATATGGTTAGGCAAGTCTGGCCTTGTCGGACTATATTTTGTATATCATTTTGATAGCCTCGTCGGCTTATGTACATTTGATGTGGCATAGATGTCAATGATGATTTAAAGATATTGTCGTCCGATGGGACTAGCGTGATTGATGAAAAGAAATGCATGTTTAATCGTATGGCTCACCTAGATGTATGCATATGTGTAAGCCAAGGGTGCCTGGGTGGACTAGCACCGGTGCTCGTCGTGGCCCTCTCGACGGGTCGTGACAAAAGTGGTATCAGAGCAGTTCAGTCCTAGGGTGTGTCTACGAGCCGTGTCTACTAGAGTCTTGGTTATGGGTGTGTTGCGCGCCATACTTATAAACAAGAAGCCGCAGACATTATAGGAATGAATGACCTTCTTTCTTCGTAAGAATCGTGCGGTAGAGCTATGATGTAAGAAATTCTTGTTCCTTAATCGTGTGTTGTGTATTTCAGAAATGCCTGTAAATAGAAAGGCTACAGCAGCCAAAAAGGGCAAGACGGTGGCAGAAAAGCGGGCTGAAAGGGCGCCGCCACCGGTAGTAGAGGGAAGTGAGTCCCAGATTGCGGCTCAATCTTAGTCCTCCCGTTCAGTGCCTAAATTAGAGGAGCGTGAGGGAGCCTCAGCCCCGGCTCCAGCACCTCCAGCTCCTCCACCGAATGCTTCAGGCCAAGATGTGAAAGAGGCCATTAATTTGGTGACTCAGAGGCAAAGTTCGAGGAAAGGTGATAGGGCTGTTAGTCCAAGGGCCCGTGATTTCATTACTTTGAACCCTCTGGAATTCTTTAGATCAAAGCCGGAGGAGGACCCTCAGTATTTTATCGATGGTATGCTAAGGACGCTTCGATTGATACATGCTTCGGACACCGAGTCGGTGGAGCTAGCGTCGTATAGATTGAGAGATGTCTCGATCCAATGGTATACAATTTAGATGGATTCACGGGGAGCCAGTGCACCTCCCCCGGTATGGCAAGAGTTTGTTGATACTTTTCTCCGACACAATATGCCTCTAGAAGTTCGGCGAGCAAGGGCCGATAAATTCTTTAACTTGAGGCAAGGTAGTATGAGTGCCCTAGAGTATAGACTCCGCTTTAACTCCTTGGCTAGGTATGCTTCAGCCATGGTAGCGGATATGGGTGACCGGGTACACCGATTTGTGAAGGGCCTAGGTCCACACTTGATGGATAGATGCTTGACTGTGTCCCTTCAGGACCGTATGGATATTGTGCGCATTCAGGCCCATGCTCAGAACTTAGAAGAAAGCTTGCAACAGTAGAGAAGTGAACGCGAGCAAGATAGGGGACATGGCAAGAGGGCTAGATCTTTGGGTCCGACGAGCAAGTTTAGAGGTGGGCACAAACAGCAGTTCCCCAGACATTCAGGCTGTTCTATGACCAGTGCACCTCCACGGTTTTCAGGCCAGAGATTTGATAGATCTGCTCGTTCAGGGCCGAGTCCGAGTTTTTCAGGGTCTCAGTTTAGGGATGATTCGGGTCAGGCAAGGCCACCCGTACCACGATGTTCCCAGTATGGGAAGTCGCATTGGGGTCGATGCCAATTGGGTTCAG
Organism: Lycium barbarum; assembly: GCF_019175385.1. Classification (NCBI taxonomy): domain Eukaryota; kingdom Viridiplantae; phylum Streptophyta; class Magnoliopsida; order Solanales; family Solanaceae; genus Lycium; species Lycium barbarum. The sequence continues at coordinate 53,135,229 of NC_083345.1, read as the reverse complement.
ATGTTTGCTATTCATGTGGTCGACCGGGCCATATCATGCGTGATTGCCCCTTAGTTTATGGTAGAGGTAGGACCCAGCCTTCAGGGTCGATAGCCGGATCTTCAGCATCTGTACACCCGATGGGGCCAGGTTCACATAGGCCAGTTGGCCATGGTAGAGGTAGAGGGAGAGTTCCCAGTTCTAGCGGTCCTCAGCAACGTGTTTATGTTTTGGCTGGATGCCAAGATCTTGAGTCTTCTCCTGACGTGGTCACAGGTATATTATCGGTATGCTCTCATAATATATATGCTTTGATTGATCCGGGCTCCACATTGTCATATGTTACTCCATATATTGCGGGTCGATTTAGGGTCGAACCAGAGTCGATCAAACCTTTCGAGGTGTCTACACCCGTTGGTGAATCGGTAATAGCTAGCCGAGTATATAGAAATTGCATAGTTTTGATTTGTGACCGCCGTACTATAGTTGACTTGCATGAGCTACAGATGGTAGACTTTGATGTCATTATGGGCATGGATTGGTTGGCCTCTTGCTATTCCAATGTTGATTGGAGAATGAAGATGGTTCGTTTCCAATTTCCAGCAGAACCAGTTTTAGAATGGAAAGGGAATACGGCGTCACCATAAGTTAGGTTTATTTCCTATCTAAAAGCAAGGAAGATGATCACAAAGGGATGTATCTATCATTTTGTCCGGGTCCAAGATTTAGAAGCTGAATCGCCGACTCTTCAGTCAGTTCCCGTAGTGAATGAATTTCCGGATGTGTTCCCGGATGAGCTTCCAGGCCTTCCTCCCGAACGGGAGATTGATTTTGCTATTGATGTATTGCTAGGCACTAAGCCGATATCTATTCCTCCCTATGGAATGGCTCCCACAGAATTGAAAGAGTTGAAGGAGCAATTGAAAGACTTGCTGGAGAAAGTCTTTATTAGGCCTAATTCATCCCCGTGGGGAGCACCCGTATTGTTTGTCCGAAAGAAGGATGGCTCCTTGAGAATGTGCATTTATTACCGGCAATTGAATAAGGTGACAATTAAGAAAAAGTATCCTCTTCCGAGGATTGATGACTTATTTGACCAATTGCAAGGTGCCAAATGGTTTTCAAAGATTGATTTGAGGTTCGGGTATCACCAAGTAAGGGTTAGGGATAATGATATCCCTAAGACAGCCTTCAGAACAAGATATGGTCATTTTGAGTTCCGAGTGATGTCATTTGGGTTAACAAATGCGCCGACAGTATTTATGGATTTCATGAATAATGTGTTCAGGCCCTTTTTGGATTTATTCGTGATCGTATTTATCGACGATATCTTGGTCTATTCTAGATTTGAAGCAGAACATGCAGACCATTTCGTACTGTCCTTAGAGTCCTTCGAACTTGAGAGTTGTTTGCAAAGTTTTCCAAATGTGAGTTTTGGTTGAACTCAGTGGCCTTTCTGGGGCATATTGTTGCAGCCGATGGTATTCGAGTGGATAGTCAAAAGATTTCGGCCCATAACTCCTACGGAGGTTCGTAGCTTTCTAGGCTTAGCAGGTTATTACAGGAGATTTGTTGAAGGTTTTTCTTCTATCTCGGCACCAATCACAAGGTTGACCCATAAATCGGCAAAGTTTCAATGGACAGATGCTTGTGAACGTAGCTTCCAAGAGTTGAAAAGTAAGTTGACTTCCGCCCCAGTCTTGACACTTCTAGAGGGATTGGAAGGATATGTTATTTATTGTGATGCTTCTGGTGTTGGGTTAGGCTGTGTATTGATGCAACATGGTAAAGTGATTGCGTATGCTTCAAGGCTATTGCAGAAACATGAGCGGAATTATCCGACCCATGATCTAGAATTGGTCGCAGTGGTTCATGCGTTAACTATATGGAGACATTATTTATATGGTGTCCACGTGGATATTTACTCAGATCATAAGAGTCTTCAGTACATCTTCAAGCTGAAAGAGTTGAATTTGTGGCAGCGACGATGGTTAGAATTGCTAAAAGATTACGATGTTGATATTTTATATCACCCTGGAAAGGTAAATGTTGTGGCTGATGCTCTTAGTCGTAGATCAATGGGAAGTCTATGTGATGTACGACCAGAGAAGAGAGAAATGGCCCGCGAGCTCCAGCAGTTAGCTAGCCTAGGAGTCCGAGTAGTGGACTCAGGTAGCCGAGGAGCTACTATTTAGAATTCTGTAGTCCCGTCGCTAGTAGTAGAAGCGAAGAAGCGACAATATGAAGATTCCATGCTAATGTAGTACAGAGATACACTCCCTCAGAAAGAGGAGTCATCATTTCATATTTCAGGAGACGGAGTTCTCCGATGTAGAGGCAGATTATGTGTTCCCGATGTGGCAGATTTACACCACCAGTGTCACGACCCAACCCCGTGGGCCGTGACTGGTGCCCGAGCTGGACACCCATATGTACCTATCAACATAGTTAGACTAATACTATAGGTCCTCAATCAATCACAACGTAATAACATACACACGCCGACGAGGCTGCCACGATATATATTATTATTCTACCAAGCCGACAAGGCTGCCACAACGAAACGATGATATATACAAGCCGGCAAGGCTTACTACAACAGAAAAATTATATATGCAAGCCGGCAAGGCTGCCACAACAAAACGATAATATATATAAGCCGGCAAGGCTGCTACAGCGCTAGAACGTCCATAATGACCATTTAAGCACAACTGACCACATTTGGACATAACCCACATACATGTCTACAGACCTCTAAGAGTTTCAACAGTGAAATGTGACGGGACAGGGCCCCGTCATACCCTTAGACAACATATACATATTTATATCAAAAGGAAGTCTGTACCAAAATCTAGGCTCCGGAACAACGGAGCTCTCCAAGATAGCAGGAAGGGAATCCTAAGCTGGCGGATCACCAAAGCGAGTATCTGCACCTGCGGGCATGAAATGCAGCCCCCTGAAGAAAGGGGGTCAGTACGGAATATGTACTGAGCATATAAAGCATGAATACAGTAAAGAGGATCATAACTGGAATAAGAAGTGCAGAAAACGAGTACAATAACCAGAATACCAAATACTTACTTTTGAAACATAAATCATGCATGTCAAGATCATATATCATATCCGGCCCTATTATGGGACTCGGTGAACATGGTCGCCACCCCGTCTTTGGCGCCATATCACAGCATACTCTAGAATATAGTATAACTCCGTAACACAGCATAACTCCGTAACACAACATAACACCATAACACAGCATAACACCATAATATATATATACCGTACCCGGCCCTCTAGTGAGGGACTCGGTGAACAATGCAGTGGAAGTGTGCACGATAACAGATTCTGGCCCGGGACTCAGTGAAAGACATATTGAGGCAGGCACGAGCAGAGTAGTGAGTAACTATATGAAATTTTAAAAACATTTTCAAAGAATCAATAGAATAATCAACACGAATTACAATTTGAAAATCAAGACAATAGTCGTGCCAAATACCTTTCGAATGTCACTCGGAAACATATCAAACATCCCTTGAACGTCATCATAAGTATATCACAAGGCCATAAGGATCATAGTCATATGTCAATATAGTATGAAAAACCTTATAGAATTCCAGTCACTAGTTATCATAGGGTTCCTAAGAATAGGAACGGATATATATCGACTATTATCCAACGTACAGAAACTGAAGAGGGAGGCTCAATAACTTGAGAATTGTAATATCAAGAAGTGAATAAGAACCATAAATATCACTCAAAGCTTATGAATGGAATTACCCCAAAGTTCATATCAGTCATCACTAAAGTCTAAGACATGCCAAAAGAAAGAAGGGACAACTTTACAGACCTGTTAGCGGCTATTCATAACCCGTTCGTCTCGACGCTCTTTTAGCCTATTTAATATAAGAGTAACTTTATTGTTAGTAAATATATTTTATAGTTCACAAATCTATAGACCATTTCTTATAGAACCTATATTTCAGCTTATATATTCTCGTTTAGAGTTTTCCATTAGTTAAGGGCTTAACGAAAATCGGGCAGCATTTCCCCTATATATTCGCCTAACCCGAATTTCTAATTGTCCTCCTGTCAACACAGAAATACCAACAACAACAATATATATAATAAATTCTCCCAATTCAGCCCATAACCATTCTAACAACCCAACAACTTCTCTAAATCCATTTCAACCCACAATTTCCTATAATATCAATTTCATGCACTTCCTTAATTCCAATTTCGTCCAATCCAATTTTAATCCTTCCATTACAATACCATTAACACAATTACATCATAAAATATGAAAATCTTACAAAAATTTTCTCGGAGGAATTTCTACTCCTAATTGCTCCAATTTCGCAATTTCTTCTTCCCCGATTCAATATCCAACGTTGCTATCACCTCCTTGAACTTGCAATTTACTTGAAACTTATCAAAACATTCAAGATCACAATTTTTTTTCTCAACAGCCATGCTGGCCGAAAACAGCCATGGCCATGTTTTCTTTCTCCTAAATTCAATTTGCAACAAAATGAAATGAAAAGTTCCTCTTAATCTTTTACTTAACAATATATATGGGCTCCATTTGCCCTAGACGTGCCCTTACCCATAGTGACTCACCATCAAAGCATTGTTTTATTATTATCTTCATTAAATATATATATATATATATATATATATATTTTTTTTGAAGAATCGGGTGGGGCCCGCACAACATAATTAAGCTAATTAAATTTTAGTTAATCACTAATCCTTTAATTAATAAACTAATCATAATTAATTAATTCCTAATCTCCAATAATACATTTTTTTTTACACTAAATAAAATTTATAAACAATTTATGTTCTAATTAAAATTGCAGATTAAAAAAATTTCTATTTCGTGTCCGAAAATGACTCCGCCTTTAACTTGAGTCGACTTGTTTGTGAATAATTTGACGTATAAATATACGGGGTATAACAACCAGCTATTGAGGGAAGCTCATTATTCCCGTTATTCTGTTCACCCCGGAGCGACGAAAATGTATCATGACCTTAAGTCTATATATTGGTGGAATGGAATGAAGAAAGATATAGCGGAATTCGTAGCTCAATGTCCTAATTGTCAACAAGTGAAAATTAAACACCAAAAGCCGAGTGGATTGTTGCAAGCTATAGAAATTCAAACTTGGATGTGGGAAGTGATTAACATGGACTTCATTTCAGGCTTACCCCGTTCTCGACGTAAGTATGATTCCATATGGGTGATTGTGGATAGACTCACTAAGTCAGCTCATTTCTTACCGGTCAGAACGACCTATTTGGCAGAAGATTATGCAAAGCTTTACCTTAAAGAGATAGTGAGACTCCATGGTGTTCCGGCATCCATTATTTCTGATAGAGGGACTTAGTTCACGGCAAATTTTTGGAAGTCCTTCAAGGAGGGTATAGAGACCCAAGTGAGCCTTAGCACGACATTTCATCCACAGACCGATGGACAAGCTGAACGTACCATTCAGACTCTGGAAGATATGTTGCGAGCATGTATGCTAGATTTTGGAGGAAATTGGGATGATCATTTGCCCCTCGTTGAATTTGCTTACAATAACAGTTACCATTCCTGCATTCAAATGGCACTGTATGAAGCTTTATATGGGCAAAAGTGTAGATCCCCAATTGGGTGGTTTGAAACAGGAGAGACTAAATTGATAGGGCCAGACTTGGTCCAGTAAGCTATAGAGAAAGTTAAGATCATACAAGATCGGCTGTTAGCAGCCCAAAGTCATCAAAAGTCCTATGCGGATAATCGTCGAAGAGACTTGGAGTTCAAAGTGAAAGATTGGGTATTCTTGAAAGTGTCACCTATGAAGGGTGTAATGAGATTTGGCAAAAAGGGGAAGCTTAGTCCCCGATACATTGGGCCTTATGAGATTGTACGAAAAGTGGGCAAGGTAGCCTATGAATTAGATCTACCTCCGGATTTGGAGTCGGTCCATCCAGTTTTCCATGTCTCGATGCTTCGGAAATGTGTAGGAGATCCTACTAAGATTGTGCCAATAAGTGATGTACATGTGACAGAAAAGTTATCTTATGAAGAGATACCCATTGCCATAATAGATAGGCAAGTACGAAGGCTTAGAAACAAAGAAGTGGCCTCAGTTAAGGTTCTATAGAGAAGCAGCAAACGAGAGGAAATGACACGGGAAGCGGAAGAAAGTATGCGATCCAGGTACCGACAGTTATTTCAGCCCTTGGAAGATGTCCAAGATGAGACATCAAGATTATAAGGTATGTATGTTTTCCTTTTATGCTTTTTGGTCGTGTGTGGCCAAATTTTATTGCTATTATTTTGTGGCCCCGTGAGGCATCGATATTATGGGCTGTTGTGACAGGATGGTAGTGTCATATTATAGGGGAGACGCTGGCGAAATTTATATAGAATTCCCGAATACTTTAACATTCGAGGACGAATATTCTTAAGGGGGGAATAATGTTACACCTCGGAAAATCCTCCGTTGGTACGCAAGTGAATGAACTAGTGACGAGTACGAGTGTATGATGTTTCCAGGAGTAAGAAATGACCTTTGACGACCCTAAGTAAGATTTCGAAGGCAATATCAATAAGAGATAGGTTACGCTCCACAAAGACTTATTATAGGTTTTGGAAATGTGAAAAGTTGCAGGTTTGCATTCTGGCCAGTTGCACGTAAAATGAAATATGGACCGTAAAGTGGTATACGGCCCGTAAACTGCCATGTCGTATTTCGTCTTCCAAAACTTCAACTTTCTGCCAAATGAGCAAATGGTTAAATACGACCCAAAATACGGACCGTAAAGTGGTTTAGGGCCCGTAAACTGTGTCCGTAAATCACCACATCTCATCCTGAGTTTCTGGTTCTGATATGATCAAACACGATCACGAAGGACGGTCCGTAAACTAGAATACGGACCGTAAACCATGTTTACGACCACTGTGCTGTTCATTTAAGATTAGATTTTGGGTTATTAAATAAGGGACCAAGTTTGTTATTTTATTTCCACATTTCATCCCTTCTGTCTAAAACATCTCTACATTTATTCCATAAGATTTCAAGGATTATTTGTCATCAACAACACAAATCAAGTGAATCAAGTGTAAGAAAACCATCAGAGATCATCCAAGGTCAAGAAATCCAAATGGAGATATACTAGGTGTTATATCCCGTAATTTCGCATAATTGGAAAGTCTTGGAAATAATTAGGACTTGTATGTTATAAGGAAATACTTTGATTTTAGTTAATATGCCTATGTTGGTTATGAAACTATTGGTGCAAAAACATCGGGGAAGGCCGAGGGTGAGAGTTGGAATTTCGGAAATTAGTTTCGGGAATTACAAAACGATATTTTTACGAATTGGGCTCAAATAAAAAATTGTAAAATTGAAGCCCAAGTGCTAGGGGTGGCCGGCCAAGGGGCCAAGGCCCAAGCCCCACTTATTGGTCATGTGAGCTCCATGTGAGCATTTAATGATAAGTATATATTCATGCCTATCCATTGAAAAGTCAAGAAAATCAACAAAAAAAAAAATTAAGAACACCTCTAGAGAGGGTTTCGGCCATAGCAAAAGAAAAGAGGAAAAATTCTCTAGCCTCCAAGTTTGATCCAAACATCTTATTCTTTTTGTATTTGTAGTAAGTTCAAGACGCTCTCCGACGTGATACAATTTGTTTGGCGAAAGAATCAAGTTTGCGGCAAGTCGTAATTTCAAGAAAAGGTAAGAATTTTTGCTACTTTTGTGTTATGGAATTTTTATGAATATTATAAGGATTGAGAATAAACGAGAATTTCGTAGTTTTGATGTGTGTGTGAAACCGTGGGTGTGTGTGTGTGATGAAGTGGCCGTGAGCCATGTTATGGTGAAGGAGACGAATTTGATTTTTGTTTAGTTTGTTAGTTGCGTCGTTGTGACCTTTATGACGTAAATGAATGTTTAGTGAATTGAATTGGAGTTGGAAATGATTGCGGAGTATTATGGGAAAGTGTATACCTTTTGTATATTTGTGTATATTGTTGTATAATTATGATGCTAAAGACTTTAAATGTGATTTATGGTTGATGTTAATGAATTTGGAATGAAACAATGCGAGTTAGAATGTTCGTCGTAATTTTTGATGTTTTGGATGAAATATGGAAAGTAATGAACTTCGGGAAATTTTGTACATCGTTTGGAATATGATTGGAATATGTTTGAATAACCTTGAATGAGTGAATGAATACAATAAGGTAGACATAAGTTTGGAATTGTGAAGTTTGAATAAAAAGTTGCCAACTTATATAGTAAAGGAGAATATTGAAGTTAGAATGATTTAGTTGGGGTTTATGTTGTTTGTGACGTTTGGGTTGTTGTTGTTGATGTTTATTGAGCCGAGCTAAGTCTCGGGGGTGTTAGATATATAGGGGAAGTGCTGCCGAAATTTCGGTAGACAATAATGAAGTTAAGGGAATGTTAAGCCTAAGAATCTCTAATTGGTAACTTTGACCATTTGCAGATTCTGGACGGAACGGGATTTCATTTTAAGGAAAGCATAAGACGTCCATAAGGTATGTAAAGCTTCCCACTTCTTCGTTTGGCATGTCTTAGTATGTTAGGTGAATATTGGAACCTCCGGAGCATTTCTGCTCCTCGAAACCCGATCTACAAAACGACTACTATTCATTCAATTCAATTGAAGCCTAAGGGCTCTATTTTGGCTAGAATGCAACCAAATGTTCGAAACCTATCGAAATGTGAGCGGGTCACTTTGAAATTCATTATGTATGATCTTTTGGCCTTTAAATGTTTGTAAATTATGTTCGCCACCTCAATTTGACTCGAGGTTGGCCCGCTAACCCCGAGACGCCCTATTTGTCCTATCGGGCTCTCTTTTTGGATGAACTTCGATATGAGATCTTCGACTTTGAGACTTCCCTCTATGAATTATGTTTTGACTATTATGATATGTGAAGTTTTGTTTTGAGCCATACGTACCACTTTGGAAACAATTGGTGAGAAAAACTTTCGTATGAACTAATCATTCGACTATTTTGGTTTATGAAATGACTTATGAGATTATTAAGTTTTGAAAGGCTATTTTGAAATATAAATTGCATTTGTTTGCTCACGACTCCGCTCGTGCCTTATTTTGACTTTGTTCACCGGTTCCCGGGCCGGTTATGATTCGTGCGCCCTATGATAATTCGGCCGTATGCTGTGTTACGGTTCCCGAGGCCTCGCCATAGGGTCGGATTCCGTTTGGAGTTATGCTGTGATATGGCTAGTGATACGATACGCTCACTTATGTTTGTGTTCGGGGATGTACGGAGATTCGAAACCTTCTGGTGTTATGCTGTGTGTGGCGCCAGCGTCGGAGTGGCGACCACGTTCTTGAGCGTTTGCATGATTTCGTTTGCATTATGCATATGTATATGATTTGATACGGATTTTGACATACTGATTGGTACTTCCCTTTGATATCCGGTTTGCTTTCAGTTTTGGCTCATATTTCTGTACTCCGTGCTTTACATACTCAGTACATATTTCGTACTGACCCCCTTTCTTCGGGGGCTGCGTTTCATGCCCGCAGGTACAGACATTGGTGATCCTCCACTGTAGGCTTCACTCTTTGCTATTTTGGAGTACTCCTTCTTGACTCGGAGTCCACCTTTGGTACAGACTTCTTTTGCTATATATATATTTTGTACATTTGACTATTTGGGTACGACGGGGCCCTGTCTCGCCATATGTCTTTGTTTTGAATTCGTAGAGGCATGTAGTCATATATGTGGGGCGAGGGTCCTATGTATGTTTGTTTGATTTTGGTTTCTGGTCATACAGCGGTCAGTTCGTTATGATGGCCCTAAATGGCCCTTATGCTTATATTTGCACTTATGACCGGCGATGTCTATTCCGCCGCTCCGTTTGGATTCGATATGACATTTTGATTTGTGCGACCGCTTAAGACATATTTTGATATAACCTATGTTGATATGACTTTTATGAAATTCTGAAATACGTTCGGATTTGGTAAATGAATATGTGATTTGGTCTGGGTACCCAGGTAGGGTGCCAGTCGCGGCCCACGGGGCTGGGTCGTGACAAAAGTGGTATCAGAGCAGTCTGTCGTCGGAATGTCTACAGGCCGTGTCTCGTAGAGTCTTGTTTATCGATGTGTTGTGCACCACATCTATACACAGGGAACTACAGGGCATTTAGGATGTTACTTTCTTTGGAATCTTAGATCGTGCGATAGAGCTGTGCTATTAGGATGATTCTGATCTGACTCGTTCTTGTGTTTGCAGTGATGCCTCCGAAAAAGGCAACAGCGGCCCAGAAGGGCAAAGCGAGGATGGGATAGACTAGTCAGGCACAGCGATCTACCCGGGCTCGTGTTTATGATTTGCCTGAGGCTGTGCCTCATTCTGAGGGGTCCGCTACACCCCCACTAGTACAGCCTGGAGCTGGACCTTCAGCAGCTCCAGAGGCCCGAGTACCCACTCCTGAGACTCCAGCTCCTCAGCCAGGGGCGGAGGACAGGACCCTGAGAGAGGCGGTACAGTTGCTGACTACACTGGTAGCAGGACAGGCTCGCAGACGCGGGCGGAGGGACGATGATGATGATGACAGGCGGGACAGCCTTAGAGTTCGGGAGTTTTATTATGTGGCCCTCCAGAGTTTTTGGGTCTAAGCCCGACGAGGACCCCCACGACTTTATTCGGGGGATGCGGCGCTCACTGGACTTGGTCAGGGCTTCAGAGACAGAGTCGGTCGAGCTGGCTTCGCACAGACTTCGAGATGTTTCCACTCACTGGTACGAGACTTGGGAGTTATCTAGGGGTGAGGGTGCTCCTCCAGCTACGTGGGACCAGTTTGTGACTGCTTTCACCTGCCACTTTCTACCCCCAGAGTTGCGGCGGGCACGGGCCGACCGATTCTTACATTTGCAGCAGAGGGGTCGGAGTGTTCGCGAGTATAATCTTGAGTTTGATTCTCTGGCCCGACATGCACCGGCCGTGGTAGCAGATATGTCCGATCGGATGCACAGATATGTTATGGGATTGGATCGGTACTTGATTGACGGCTGTATGGCAGTGTCATTACAGACAGATATGGACATTGCCCGACTTCAGGCCTATGCGATAGGTATGGAGGATCGTCACAGGTCTGATCATTCTGGTAGAGATCGGGACAGGAGGCCGCCCAAGAGGGCTAGGTCAGCAGGTTATTCTGGAGATTTTCGGGGCGGACAACCTCAGCAGCAGCAGTCAGGTAGACAGCTTCCTCCTTCCGGCCGGAGTACTCAGTCAGGCAGCCGAAGAATTGATAGTGCGGGACCGTCTGGGGCCGGTCAGAGCTCCAGAGCGGCAGGTTCACAGGTATCCAGAGGCCCCAGCCAGGCCAGACCACCCAGGCCCCGTTGTTCTCATTGCGGGAAGTCTCATCCTGGGGAGTGCTATCGAGCCACTGGAGCTTGTTTTTCGTGTGGTGGTTAGGGCCATTTTATGAGAGATTGTCTGTTGGCCAGCGGTTCTGGTAGTGTGGCTCAGCCGACAGGGTCAGCCGCCGGTTCATCATTTGCTCCATCTGTTGCACGCCCTGCAGGGCGAGGTGCGCCGACACCGGCGGGACGCGGTCGAGGCCGCGGTGGCGTTTCAGGTTCTAGCGGTCCCTCGAACCGCATATATGCTTTGGCCAGCTGCCAGGATCAGGAGGCTTCGCCAAACGTCGTCACAGGTACATTACTGGTTTTCTCCAGATCTGTATATGCATTGATTGAGCCTGGTTCTACCTTATCATATATTTCCCCGCTCGTTGCTAGTAAAATTGGGATAGTGTCTGAGCCTATAGAGCCATTTGAGGTAGCTATGCCAGTTGGGGATTTTTTTATAGCGAGACAGATCTATAGGGATTGTTCTGTGACTATTTATGATCGTTGCACTAGGGCTGATCTGATAGAGTTAGACATGCTTGAGTTTGACGTCATTATGGGTATGGACTGGTTGTCTTCTTGTTATGCTAATGTCGACTGCCAAAAAAAGGTAGTCCGTTTTCAGTTTCCAGGGGAACTAGTTATAGAGTGGTTCGGATCCACAGCATCGCCGAGAGGTAAGTTTATTTCATACCTCAAGGCTAAGAAGATGATCCAGAAGGGTTATATCTATCATTTGGTTCGTGTGCACGATACTGCAGCGGAGATACCTACCCTTCAGTCCGTTCCGGTCATCAGTGAGTTTCCAGATGTATTTCCTGACGAGCTTCCTAGCCTTCCGCGTGAGCGGGAGATTGATTTTACTATAGAGTTGATGCCGGATACGCAGCCTATATCTATTCCCCCGTACAGGATGGCACCGGCTGAGTTGAAAGAGTTGAAGGAGCAGCTCAAAGATTTGTTGGATAAGGGCTTTATCAGACCCAACACATCACCCTGAGGAGCGCCGGTATTGTTTGTTAGAAAGAAAGATGGGTCACTGCGGATGTCTATCGACTACCGGCAGCTGAATAAGGTGACTATTAAGAATAAATATCCCCTCCCCCGGATTGATGACTTGTTTGATCAGCTGCAGGGTGCTAAATATTTTTCGAAGGTAGATCTGCGCTCAGGTTATCATCAGGTGCGAGTGCGGGAGTCAGATATCCCGAAGACTGCTTTCAGGACCCGGTACGGGCACTATGAGTTCAGAGTTATGTCTTTCGGGTTGACTAATGCTCCAGCGGTATTTATGGATCTGATGAATCAGGTATTTCGGCCTTTTCTGGACATGTTTGTTATTGTGTTTATTGATGATATTCTGATTTACTCGCGATCAGCCGAGGAGCATTCAGATCATTTGCGGACGGTACTTGGCATTCTCCGTCAGCAGAAGTTATATGCTAAATTCTCCAAATGTGAATTCTGGTTGACTTCTGTGGCATTCTTGGGCCATATTGTCGGTGCAGACGGTATTCGGGTCGATACGCAGAAGATTGAGGCTGTACAGAATTGGCCCAGGCCTACTACACCGACAGAGGTGCGCAGCTTTCTGGGATTGGCCAGATATTATCGCAGGTTCGTGGAGGATTTTTCTTCTATTGCAGCACCACTGACGAGGCTTACTCAGAAAGCAGCGAAATTCCAGTGGACAGATGCCTGCGAGCGCAGCTTTCAGATGCTGAAAGAGATATTGGTTACGACCCCAGTATTGACTCTTCCAGAGGGATCAGACGGGTATGTTGTCTATTGTGACGCCTCTGGTATTGGGATAGGTTGTGTATTGATGCAGCACGGTCGAGTCATAGCCTATGCTTCCCGGCAGCTCAGACCGCACGAGAAGAATTATCCCACTCATGATCTTGAGTTGGCCGCAGTAATTCATGCTTTGAAGATTTGGCGGCATTATTTATATGGGGTCCATGTTGATATTTATACGGACCATAAGAGTCTCCAGTATATTTTTAAGCAAAAGGAGCTAAATTTGCGGCAGCGGAGATGGCTTGAGTTACTAAAGGATTACGACGTTCATATTCTGTACCATCTGGGGAAAGCCAATGTGGTAGCTGATGCGCTTAGCCGCAAGTCCGTAGGCAGTATGGCTGGTGTACCATCTGATAAGAGAGATTTGGTTCGTGATATTCATCAGCTGGCCAGCCTCGGAGTTCGTTTAGCAGATTCCGGAGATTCGGGAATTTCTATTCGTGCAGTTGCTGAATCATCTATTATTCAGGAGGTAAATCAGCGCCAGTTTGAAGATCCTCTTTTGATTCAGTACAGAGATGTGGCCCTTAATAAAGCAAAGACTCAGTTTGAGATCTCGCCTGAAGGAGTATTATTATATCACGGCAGATTCTGTGTACCGGACGTTGCGGGCTTACGGCGGCAGATTATGGGCGAGGCCCATAATGCATGGTATTCTGTTCATCCTGGTTCCACTAAAATGTATCGGGATCTCAGGTGTTTGTATTGGTGGGACGGCATGAAGAAAGATATTGCTGAGTTTGTTAGTTAGTGCCCGAACTGCAAGCAAGTTAAGATTGAGCATCAGAAGCCCAGTGGATTATTACAGGAGATGGAGATTCCAGCCTGGAAATGGGAGATGATTAATATGGATTTCGTTGTTGGGTTACCGCGCACTCCACGCAGGTACGACTCTATCTGGGTTATTGTTGACAGGCTGACGAAATCAGCCCATTTCCTTCCGGTTCAGACTACTTATTCGGCTGAGGACTGTGCCAGATTGTATATCAGAGAGATAGTCAGACTTCACGGAGTCCCTATATCTATTATTACTGACCGCGGTGCCCAGTTTACAGCTAATTTCTGGAGGTCATTTCAGGAGGGATTTGGGACTCAGGTGAGCCTCAGTACAGCTTTTCACCCTCAGTCCGACGGACAGGCCGAGCGCACTATTCAGACGCTCGAAGATATGTTGCGGGCCTGCGTTATTGATTTTCAGGGCAGCTGGGATGATCATTTGCCGCTTATTGAGTTTGCCTATAATAACAGTTATCACTCCAGCATCCAGATGGCTCCGTACGAGGCCCTTTATGGCAGGAAATGCAGATCTCCTATTGGTTGGTTTGACGTGGGCGAAACTAAATTAATTGGGCCAGATGTGATCCAGGAAGCAGTAGATAAGGTAAAGCTTATACGAGAATGATTATTGGCTGCTCAGAGTCGACAGAAAGCTTATGCAGATAGACGACGTCGACCGTTAGAGTTCCAGATTGGCGACTGGGTATTTCTGATGGTGTCGCCTATGAAGGGTGTTATGAGATTCGGTAAAAAGGGTAAGTTAAGCCCGCGGTATATCGATCCATATCAGATTGTTCGGAAGATAGGCGAGGTCGCCTATGAGCTAGACTTACCATCCGATTTGGAGGTCGTACACCCGGTATTTCATGTGTCTATGCTGCGAAAATGTATTGGTGATCCTTCCAGGATATTCCCAGTGGATGATATTCAGGTAACGGAGCATTTATCTTATGAAGAGCAGCCTGTAACTATTCTGGATCGGCAGGTCAGGAGACTACGCACTAAGGAAGTGCCTGCTGTTAAAGTCCTATGGCGCAACAACAACCAGGAAGAGATGACCTTGGAGTCAGAGGAGGAGATGAGGAGGAAATATCCCCACTTGTTTCCTACGCCCACAGGTAATCTAAACTTTTAAGTTTGTTGCATTAATTGACGAATAAATCATGTGTGCTAGTTATAAAGAGAGACTCCCCCGTTATGCTCATAAGTCTTTATAAGACTAATTTAACATTCGGGGACGAATGTTCTAAAGGGGGGGAGAATGTTATATCCCGTAATTTCGCATAATTGGAAAGTCTTGGAAATAATTAGGACTTGTATGTTATAAGGAAATACTTTGATTTTAGTTAATATGCCTATGTTGGTTATGAAACTATTGGTGCAAAAACATCGGGGAAGGCCGAGGGTGAGAGTTGGAATTTCGGAAATTAGTTTCGGGAATTACAAAACGAGATTTTTACGAATTGGGCTAAAACAAAATTGTAAAATTGAAGCCCAAGTGCTAGGGGTGGCCGGCCAAGGGGCCAAGGCCCAAGCCCCACTTATTGGTCATGTGAGCTCCATGTGAGCATTTAATGATAAGTATATATTCATGCCTATCCATTGAAAAGTCAGGAAAATCAACAAAAAAAAAATTAAGAACACCTCTAGAGAGGGTTTCGGCCATAGCAAAAGAAAAGAGGAAAAATTCTCTAGCCTCCAAGTTTGATCCAAACATCTTATTCTTTTTGTATTTGTAGTAAGTTCAAGACGCTCTCCGACGTGATACAATTTGTTTGGCGAAAGAATCACGTTTGCGGCAAGTCGGAATTTCAAGAAAAGGTAAGAATTTTTGCTACTTTTGTGTTATGGAATTTGTATGAATATTATAAGGATTGAGAATAAACGAGAATTTCGTAGTTTTGGTGTGTGTGTGAAACCGTGGGTGTGTGTGTGTGTGATGAAGTGGCCGTGAGCCATGTTATGGTGAAGGAGACGAATTTGATTTTTGTTTAGTTTGTTAGTTGCGTCGTTGTGACCTTTATGACGTAAATGAATGTTTAGTGAATTGAATTGGAGTTGGAAATGATTGCGGAGTATTATGGGAAAGTGTATACCTTTTGTATATTTGTGTATATTGTTGTATAATTATGATGCTAAAGACTTTAAATGTGATTTATGGTTGATGTTAATGAATTTGGAATGAAACAATGCGAGTTAGAATGTTCGTCGTAATTTTTGATGTTTTGGATGAAATATGGAAAGTAATGAACTTCGGGAAATTTTGTACATCGTTTGGAATATGATTGGAATATGTTTGAATAACCTTGAATGAGTGAATGAATACAATAAGGTGGACATAAGTTTGGAATTGTGAAGTTTGAATAAAAAGTTGCCAACTTATATAGTAAAGGAGAATATTGAAGTTAGAATGATTTAGTTGGGGTTTATGTTGTTTGTGACGTTTGGGTTGTTGTTGTTGATGTTTATTGAGCCGATCTAGGTCTCGGGGGTGTTAGATATATAGGGGAAGTGCTGCCGAAATTTCGGTAGACAATAATGAAGTTAAGGGAATTTTAAGCCTAAGAATCTCTAATTGGTAACTTTGACCATTTGCAGATTCTGGACGGAACGGGATTTGATTTTAAGGAAAGCATAAGACGTCCATAAGGTATGTAAAGCTTCCCACTTCTTCGTTTGGCATGTCTTAGTATGTTAGGTGAATATTGGAACCTCCGGAGCATTTCTGCTCCTCGAAACCCGATCTACAAAACGACTACTATTCAATCAATTCAATTGAAGCCTAAAGGCTCTATTTTGGCTAGAATGCAACCAAATGTTCGAAACCTATCGAAATGTGATCGGGTCACTTTGAAATTCATTATGTATGATCGTTTGGCCTTTAAATGTTCGTAAATTATGTTCGCCACCTCAATTTGACTCGAGGTGGGCCCGCTAACCCCGAGACGCCCTATTTGTCCTATCGGGCTCTCTTTTTGGATGAACTTTGATATGAGATCTTCGACTATGAGACTTCCCTCTATGAATTATGTTTTGACTATTATGATATGTGAAGTTTTGTTTTGAGCCATACGTACCACTTTGGAAACAATTGGTGAGAAAAACTTTCGTATGAACTAATCATTCGACTATTTTGGTTTATGAAATGACTTATGAGATTATTAAGTTTTGAAAGGCTATTTTGAAATATAAATTGCATTTGTTTGCTCACGACTCCGCTCGTGCCTTATTTTGACTTTGTTCACCGGTTCCCGGGCCGGTTATGATTCGTGCGCCCTATGATAATTCGGCCGTATGCTGTGTTACGGTTCCCGAGGCCTCGCCATAGGGTCGGGTTCCGTTTGGAGTTATGCTGTGATATGGCTAGTGATGCGATACGCTCACTTATGTTTGTGTTCGGGGATGTACGGAGATTCGAAACCTTCTGGTGTTATGCTGTGTGTGGCGCCAGCGTCGGAGTGGCGACCACGTTCTTGAGCGTTTGCATGATTTCGTTTGCATTATGCATATGTATATGATTTGATACGGATTTTGACATACTGATTGGTACTTCCCTTTGATATCCGGTTTGCTTTCAGTTTTAGCTCATATTTCTGTACTCCGTGCTTTACATACTCAGTACATATTTCGTACTGACCCCCTTTCTTCGGGGGCTGCGTTTCATGCCCGCAGGTACAGACATTGGTGATCCTCCACTGTAGGCTTCACTCTTTGCTATTTCGGAGTACTCCTTCTTGACTCGGAGTCCACCTTTGGTACAGACTTCTTTTGCTATATATATATTTTGTACATTTGACTATTTGGGTACGGCGGGGCCCTGTCTCGCCATATGTCTTTGTTTTGAGTTCGTAGAGGCCTGTAGTCATATATGTGGGGCGAGGGTCCTATGTATGTTTGTTTGATTTTGTTTTCTGGTCTTACAGCGGTCAGTTCGTTATGATGGCCCTAAATGGCCCTTATGCTTATATTTGCACTTATGACCGGCGATGTCTATTCCGCCGCTCCGTTTGGATTCGATATGACATTTTGATTTGTGCGACCGCTTAAGACATATTTTGATATAACCTATGTTGATATGACTTTTATGAAATTCTGAAATACGTTCGGATTTGGTAAATGAATATGTGATTCGGTCTGGGTACCCAGGTAGGGTGCCAGTCGCGGCCCACGGGGCTGGGTCGTGACACTAGGGTTTTGCTCAAAGTGGAGTATTATCAACTAAGGCTCGTTCCTACGACATCTAAGGTAAGATTCATGATAATTATATGTTGCTTAAGGTATTGGAGAGTTGAAATACTTGGATTGTAGAATAATATGGTAAAATGGGTCATGAATGTTGAATGGTGCCATTTTGAGAAATAGTTTGGATTGAATCATGATTTTTGTTGTGTTGTGACATGAATGGGTTATAAATGACGTTAATATCCTGAATTAGAAATTGTATGTGAATGGACGAAATCATGTGTTATGATCTTGAATATGGAGAATTGTAAGTGAATTGAGAATATGGATTATGTAGGTGACTAAAGGCTATTGTTGTGATATGGTGAATGTATTGTTGACGTATGGTAGTTGAATTACGA
The DNA here is from genome assembly GCF_019175385.1 of Lycium barbarum. Lineage (NCBI taxonomy): Eukaryota > Viridiplantae > Streptophyta > Magnoliopsida > Solanales > Solanaceae > Lycium > Lycium barbarum. The sequence continues at coordinate 53,116,663 of NC_083345.1, read as the reverse complement.
TATGGAGGAATGTCGTATAAATAGAGGAGATGCTGTCCGATTTTCTCTAGCTTTAGTCATATATGCTAGCTATTGATCCTAATGATAGTATGACTTCAATGAAGGTAGAACGTGAGCCTTGAGGAGGAACGTACAAGTGATAGAATAGTTGGGCGAAAAGGTATGTAAGGCTAACCCTTCTTTCATAAGGCATGGTTCTTTGGCCAATCACCTAAATCTTCTACGAGCTTATGATGTTCTCCAAATTCTTCTATCTTCAAAGCTACTAAGCTTATGATTCTCGATAGGCTACGATTGTACTAAATTCCCCGTACGACGAATAGGCCTATTAAGGAAAATTTGACGAATGACGATAATAGTGATAATGATATCGATGATGATAGTGATGTTAATAGAAATGATGCTTATGAGATAGTATATGTATGTATCTATGTATGACTATTATGGAACGCCGAGATTATAAAGTCGGGTATGATATGTGAATAAGTATGTATACGATTACGAACGCACGCACACCTCTGCAGATGGTACGGATAACCCTGACGCCTTGGCAGGGCCAGGTAGATGAATCCCTGAAGCTTTGGTAGGGCCAGGTATGAGTAACCTTGAGCCTTGATTGGCCAAGTATGTATGAAACACCGATCCTACGTGGTCGGGTATGCTATGTAAATGCTATGTATATGATATGAATACGAATATGATATGACTGTGTATATGAATGTGAATAAGGGCATGTATACGAATACGAGCACCAATATGGTATGGGTACCATTATGGAATACGGATAATGAGGTATGTACACGAATACGTATTAGAAATGGAAAGTTCCTATGAAAGGAAAGTAAGTGCATATGACGATGATATTGCCATCTCCCAATCCTATGCTATTTCTTATGTTGCTGTTTATGCTTCCATATTGATATTGATCATGCTTTACATACTCAGTACATTCTTCGTACTGACGTCCTTTTGTTTGTGGATGCTGCGTCATGCTCGCAGGTGCACAGGGAGACAGGCTTGATCCATAGGTGCTTTCTCAGATATTACATAGCAGAGCTCCATTTCATTCGGAGCCATAGCTTTTAGGTACTTATTCTTTTGTGTACATAATTATGGGCATAGCGGGGTCCTGTCCCGCTCATGTGATATGTTATACTCTCCTTAGAAGGTCGTAGTCACGTGTATATGGTTAGACATGTCTGTCCTTGTCGGCCTATATTTGTATATCATTTTGATAAACTCGTCGGCTTATGTACATTTGATGTGTAATAGATGTCAATGATGATTTAAAGATGTTGTCGTCCAATGGGACTAGTGTGATTGATGAAAAGAAATGTATGTTTAATCGTATGTCTCACCTAGATGTAAGTATATGTGTAAGCCAAGGGTGCCCGAGTGGACTAGCACCGGTGCTCGTAGCGGCCCTCTAGACGGGTCGTGACAGTAATTTAGGATAGCGTAGAATCCCAACCAATCAATGCATAAACGTCATGAGAGAATATGGATAGTATACTTGTAACCACATCAGGGGAGGACTCAAGATCCTGATGTCCGGCTAAAGCATAAATATGGGGCTCGGCACCACCTGAACTGGATGCTCCCCCTCTGCACCTACCACGGCTTGCTGGAATCTATGGAGTCTGTCCTATCGGGCGCACAGTCTAGGAAGAACCAGCTACTGATCCTGTGGGATGAACCCCAACTCTACCACCTATCGATGGACAATCGCGCATCATATGCCCAACCAAACCACAGGCATAACAAGCATCTGAACCTTGGCGACACTGATCGGAGTGTAATTTACCACACTGGATACATCGCGGCACCGGTGGTCTCCGCTGGCTAGGATCACCTCCAAACTGAGGACCTGAGACTCTCGAACTCTGACCCAAACCAGAATAAATAGGGCGATCAAATCTCCTGCCCGCAAACCGAGGAGGTGCACTCATCGCAGACTTGCCCGAATATCTAGAATACTGTTGCCGCTGACCCCCTCTATACTCACTACTAGCACCAGCAGATCTAGCCCTCTTGCTCTGTCCTCTATGAATATCGTGCTCACCCTCTGCGGCTATTGTTGCTCTTCTAAATTCTGGGTGTGAGCCTGAATACGGGAAATGTCCATCCCCTTCTGTAGTGAAGCCGTCAAGCAGTCTTAGAACAAATGTGGCCCTAGGCCACTCACAAATCTATGTACTCCATCTCCCATGTCAGCTACCATAGTCGGAGCATATCTAGCCAATGAATTAAAGTGAAGGATGTACTCCCACACACTCATATTCCCTTGCTTTAGATTTAGAAACCTGGTAGCTCGGGCCCTTCGAACCACGGGTGGAAAATAGTGGCGGATGAAAGCATCTATGAATTCCTGCCAAACTGGGAGAGGTGCATTTTCTTTTCTTGAAGATATCCAGTTATTATACCAAAGAACTGCCCCATCACGGAGCCTATAAGATGCCAACTCCACAGATTCAGTATCGGAGGCATGGATGATTCTCAACGTTCTTAGCATCTCATCAATAAAACCTTGCGGGTCTTCATTCGGATTTGACCTGAAAAATACTGTGAGATTTAAACTCATGAAATCACGAGCCCTTACACTAGTGTCTCTATCACCGGGACCCGCGCTTTGTCGTTGGGCTTGAGCGGCAACCAACTGAGTTAATAACTGAATGGCATCGGTCATATGTTGACCCTAAGCACCCGGTGGGGGAACTGGAGGCATAAGAGCCGGAGCTGAAGCCCCTCCTTGTTCTTCTAGGATAGGCGGAGTGTGAGAGGTATTGGATAGAGCCTCATTATGGGATTCACCTTCTTCTACATTTATTGATGGCTCCTTTTCCATCTGCCTTTCGGCCGTAGCCTTGCCCTTCTGGGCGACTGTGGCTTTTCTCTTTACCGACATCGCTGAAATCTTAACGCACAATTAGAGGGAAGAAAATCTCATAACATAGCTCTATTGCCCGATCTAATAGGAAGAATAATGGTCATTTTTCCTAAATGCCCCGCAGCCTCTTGTTTATAAGTGTGGCGCGCTTCACACCTATAAACGAGACTCTGTTGGACACGGCTCGTTGACACACCCTAGGACGGAACTGCTCTGAAACCATTTCTGGCATGACCCGACTAGAGGGCCATGACAGGCACCCAGAGCTGACTATCGAGCGCCACTTTATAATGCTAATCATTACACCCAACCTGAACACACTCTCCAAGGCAATACATAAATATACATATGCTCTCACGGCTGCAAAAAAGTATACAAAAATATACACTGATGTATCCATGAGACAACTATTACCCACGCATCCGTATCTACGAGCCTCTACTAGAGTACTGAGACATAAGGACGGGACAGGACCCCGTCGTGCCCAAATATATAAACAAAATAATATATCAAAAATGGCACCTCCAGAATAGTGGAGTGCTCCTGTAAATTTGCTGAGTAGCTCCTAGGAATCTAGGCCACCTCCTTGTCTACCTGTGGGCATGAACACAACATCCAAAAAGAAAGGACGTCAGTACAAACAATGTACTGAGTATGTAAGGTAAGAACAATAATAACATATCGAAGAGATAAGGAACATCAAGTAAGGAAACAACCTGTAACTGAATGTCACTTAAAACGGAATAATGCATGCTAACTTACATCATAAACAATATCATATCAAGTATGCATGTATAAGCTGCCTCACCATATAGGTACGGTGTGATCATCATGAGCCCGCGTCCAGGCCTCCCGCGTCCGGGGTAACCATCTCATGCCGTCCACTAGTGGTGTCTGCCCATGCCATCTAGACATAGTGTATATGCCTCCCGCCTTAGCGGTGTCTGCCCAGCCATATATGGCCATGGTGTAATCTCATCATCATATACTTATCATAAAGCATGCATTAGAACTCAAGTACAAACTATAACTCTATCGGGGTGACGTAAGGTCGAGAACCCCCGATTCCGTTATGGAGTAGTCATGATCATCAGGCCTCACCTTGAAGGAACTAGCATTTTAAGATGAGTATAGCATCAATGAACAACTGACCAAATTATAGTATTAGTATATAGTAATTGAACAAAAATTCAATGAGGATATTGACGATCGGCGCACTACAACATTCGAGGATGAATGTTTTTAAGGGGGGAAGGATGTTACTGTTATATCCCGTATTTTATACATTCGGATATTTCAAGGTGGTCTTGGTAAGTTAAGGGCAAGACTACTTTCCAAAATTATTTTAATGTATAAGTTGTTTATTAGTATGGAAATGTTGAGAAAGGCTAAGGGTAAAAAGGGAAATTCACAAAGTGGTTCATGGTAATATTAAGGAAGGCTAGGGGCAAGAAGGACATTTCACAAGAAAAAAATTCAAGAAGGTTCAAGAATGAACCACCATGGCCGTGTGGTTGTTGAAGCAAGAAAATTGATCAAGAAAAATTATTTTCTTCTAGTATTCCAACCAATTGGAACGTCCTCTTTAACATGGAGTGGTTGTTGAAGCAAGCAAACCATTAATTTGTGCAAGTTTACAACCCTAGCCCAGTTAAGAAGTGGAGTGAGAAAGGTATGTATTCAATCTTCTTTTACATGTGTTATTGATGATTTATGTATATTGAAGTATGTAGGAATGGATGAAATTCATGAAATATGGATATAGGGGTTATGGCCGAATATAGAGTATGTTGACAAGATGTGATGAAGTGATTTTATTTAGTATTTTGATTGTTGTAGTTGTGGATTCCATGATGAAAATGAAGGTTGGAGGAATTGAAATGAAGTTGTGATCGTTGAGAAATTATTGGAGGAATTAATGTGATTCTAATATGGTTTCTTGTAATTATGAGAATAATGTTGTTAGTGTGTGTATTATGGGTATAGTTCATGAATTGAAGGAAAGAGATGTGTTGTTATTGCTATTGTTGCACTTTGGAGGTTTCGGGTGGAATGGAATATTGGTTAGATTATTTTGCATATTGTGTGAATTGTTTGAAGTGTTCTTGAATCATGTTAGAATGATTCCGGATTAACACTTGGATGTGAGATCATTGATGTTAGCCTGATTATATGTGGTTGAAATTGAATATAAATGAAATGCCCGTTAAATTGTGTGACAAGGGTCGTTAATGTTAGAATATATTTTGGATTAATTGTTGAAGTTGGAGATATGATTGTTGGTATCACTGTTGATAATTTGGCCGAGTTGATTTCTCGGATTGTTGTTGATAGATTGGCCGAGTTAGATTCTCGGGGATGGTGTATTTACAGGGGAAATGCTGCCGAAATTTCGGCAGATTATAAATGAATTCATTTGAAGGACTAAAACAAGCATATGATGATGAGTCTAATGATTGTGTCAATCTTCATGAATGTAGACTATCGATAGCGAGCTTGGACAATTAAGCATAGCTAATAGGACGTGGGACAGGTATGTAAGACTTACCCTTTCTTTCTTTTGGCATGTTCCTTATGAAACAAGCAGATGACGTATATGTATGATTGCAAAGAAACTCCTATTCTTAGAGCCACTAGGATGGCTAATGTTCTTGACTTCCGAAGAACTATTTTGCTATGTCTTGATACAAGTGTGTGGTTCCAAAAGTTCTATGTTGATTTAAACCATAGCGATATTCGAAAGGTACTTGATATGATTATTGCTTTGATTTTCCAAAAAAATAGCTTCTGAAACGTGCATAGAAGGTTATGTACTAAAACATCCATAACTTTTTCATACTAACTCGGATTGACTTGAAACGTGTTTATGACTCTCAAGTGTCGATTTATGTACGTACCCATCGAGTCTTAAAAATTTGTTCTATGTGCATATGTATATGAAGCGACGCTTTATGAGATTTATGATCTTATTCTATGTTCTCTAAACGCTGTTATTCGTTGCTAGTCTCATCTTATAATAATTGCTCGTTCAAGGTGAGGCAAAGCCATGATGATTATTCCATAATATATTCGAAGGTTACCGACCTTACGTCACTCCGATAGAGACATAAAATTCTTTGGGCTCTCCTACATGCTGCTTACATGATATATGTATATGATACATGAACATGATATATGTATATGTATATGGGGTAAGGGGAAAGGTGAGGCACTATAGACGCATAGCCACCTGATCAGTTGGTATAATATGATATCGTCCTGGACGCGGGATGCCCGGACGCGGGATATATGGATAAATGGATCGGGCTGCACGTTCCGCAGCAATATAATATATATATATATGGATCAGGCTGCACGTTCCGCAGCAATATAATATATATATATATATATATATGGATCGGGCTGCACGTTCCGCAGCAATATAATATATATATGGATCGGGTTGCACGTTTCGCAGCAATATAATATATATATATATATATATATATATATATATGGATCGGGCTGCACGTTTCGCAGCAATATAATATATATATGGATCGGGCTGCACATTCCGCAGCACTAAGCATGCATGGTACCCGCCAAAAAGGCACTCATATGTACAGGTTGTTCTTTTATCTCACCATATGTTCTACATTTCCTTCGTGTCTTTATTCATGCTATGCATCCCTCGTATGTTATTATTCATGCCTTACATACTCAATACATTACTCGTACTGACGTCCCTTCTTGTGGACGCTGCGTTTCATGCCACGCAGGTACACCCAGATGAGTAAAGGACATTGCTAGAAGATGCTTCAGCTGGATTGGCGAGCTCCACTTCCTTTCGGAGTGTTGCCGAGTCAGAGTACATATGTTATGATTTCTGATTAATGTTAGAGACTTTGCAGACAGAGTCGTGGGTACAGGATGTCAGTCTTGTAAGCGGCTCCGTCAGTCGATGTGTCATTTTGTGTTTTGTTATAAATTATGAAAAAGAATATCTCTGAAAGCCGTACTATGTATTTCGTCCTTATTTGACTTAAAAGTTGAAAAATATTATGTGTGCACTAAGGGTCAGAGGGTTCGCTCGGCCCTAAGTAAGGGTCGGGTGCCCATCACACCCTAGGGAAATTAGGGTGTGACAGTTACACCCCGTATCTTCGAAGCACTTATCAAATTTGAAACATAAGTACGTTGAGTTACGTTTAAGTAAAACCACTTTGTAATGTAAGGAGAAAGCATTAGTAATTATATTTAATGAGTGAAGGATGTATATAAGGTATACCGGAAGGTTTTATAAGGAAAAGAGTGGAAGAAATGGAGTAGTACGACTTTGGAGAAAGGATGGGTGAAGTTTTGTCTGAAAATTTTGGTCCAAATTGGGGGACGAATATCGCTTCGTATATGATGTGTTTTGAAGTGAAACAAAATCCTAAAATGAAGTTCGTCGAGTCTAGTTTCCAACGCAACAAACAGCTCGTCGATAGGACATCAGAGTAGAGAATTATGGACGTTACAAGTTCGGCTGACAGAGCAGAAACGCGTGATACAGTACTGCTACAGTACCGACCTGCTACACTGCTGCTACAGTAAAATGCTACTGTGAATCCGACCCGAATTTGACCCTATATAAAGGGTAATAACAAATTTTTTTCATCATATTTTCCTAGAAAATTCCAGGAATTGGAAAAGAGAAAGTGAGGGAATCGAAAGTGAGCAATTTCTATGTCGCGGAGTAGTGGTTTAGGTCCGGGTAACGCATGGTTGTGATTCTAGTATTGTTTTGCGGTGGATTTTAGCGTGGATATTGAGGAAATTTCTGTCTTAATAGAAAAAAATGTATGAATCATTCTCTTTTGGTATTATTTAAGGCTTATTTACGGAGACAAAGTTATTAAATAATTGTGTTGTAAGTTGGTTAGTTATTGAAGCTGCAAAACAGCGTGTGGGCTGTTTTATGGTACATATTGGTGTTGGAAATGATGTTATTGATGTTGGTATTGTTGTTGTTGTTGTTGGTTGCTGAATTGAGATTCCGGGTTAGGCATATAAACAGGGGGTATGCTGTGGCCTTTGTTGTGATGTGTATATATAGCACAGTTGATAGAGGGTGTGTTGTGGCCTTTGTTGTGATGTGTATATATAGCACAGTTGACAGGGGGTGTGCTGTGGCCTTCGTTGTGATGTGTATGGCACGGTTGATAGGGGGTGTGCTGTGGCCTTTGTTGTGATGTGTATATATATGGCACAGTTGACAGGGGGTGTGCTGTGGCCTTTGTTGTGATGTGTATATATATGGCATAGATGACAGGGGTGCGCTGTGGCCTTTGCTATGATGTGTATATATATGGCACAGTTGACAGGGGGTGACGTTGTGGCCTTTGTTGCAATATTTCTATAGATATATGTGTTTCTTTGATATAGCTATACTGATGCATTTATTTGGCCCATTCATTGACACACCTCAAATGTTTTCCAGGATTTTATGTATATGTTGAATTCATGCCTTACATACTCAGTACACTATTCGTACTGACCCCTTTTCTTCGGGGGCTGTGTTTCATGCCCGCAGGTACAAACACTCAGTTTGGTGATCCTCCGGCTTAGGACTTCTGCCCAGCCGCTTGTAGAGCTCCATTGTTCCGAAGCTTGAGTTATTTTGGTACAGATCCTTTTGACTTAGACTTTGTTATAATCTTAGAGGTCTGTAGACATATGTGGGTTGTGTATATACAGTTTGGTCAGCTATATCGATGTAGTTCGTCTTGGATGTCCCCTTGTATAGTGACAGCCTTGTCGGCTTGCATATTTGTTATGTTTTGGTTAATTGTGATTTCTCAGGAGACAGGTTCTTTCTGATGTATGACATGCTGATTTCACAACATGCATTTACAGAGTGCCATATTGTTTTCAGTTTCAGTCGGATTATATCTAACGGGTCGTATACGGGTGCCCAGTTCAGGCACTAGTCATGGCCCATCGGTTTGGGTCGTGACACGTCCAATACTGGTCGAGCAGCCCTGACTCACCTCTGCTCTATACTAGATAAACTGGTGGCCCATCTTTAACTGATGTTTGAGCGATACCGTCCGCTATAGCGTTTGTATAATGAGCTCTGCCACAAAGCTTATAAATCATGCCTGTAGATACGTATTCACAGGCATACATACAAAAGGCAACAACAGGGGCCGACTTGGCCAATACACGTACTGTACACAAAATAATAGATAACAGGATTGCACGGTGTTCCAACTGTACAAAACTGTCTACAGACCTCTATGGAGTACAACTGTAGAAAGGACAGGACAAGGCTCTATCATACCCATATATGTACATATTAGAATAGCATACCAAAGGGTTGTAACTCCGGTCCGAATGTAGCTTGCAGGCTGGAACTAGAAAGAGGTCCTACGGGTCTGGCTCACTCGGCTGGCTATCTGAACCTGCGGGCATGAACGCAGCGTCCACAGGAAGGGATATCAGTACGAACAGAGTACTGATTATGTAAGGCATAAATAACAACATAACAAGAAATATGGAACATAATATGAGATAAAGATAACCTGTCATCTGGGAACGTACAATATGTAATGCTTGAATCTTAGAGATCGTACGTAAGTAAGCACATACATATATATGTATATATATAATATAAGTGTTAGTGTTGCGGAACGTGCAACCCGATCCATAAATGTTAGTGTTGTGGAAAGTATAGACCGATTCATAAGTGTAGTGCTGCAGAACGTGCAGCCCCATCCATATATGTTAGTGCCGAGGAGCGTACGACCCGATCCATAAGTATAACATGTTAGCGCCAAGGAACATACGACCCAATCCATAAGTATAACATGTTAGTGCCGAGGAACGTACGGCCCGATCCATAAATATAATATGTTAGTGCCGAGGAATGTACAACAAGATCCATAAATATAATATGTTAGTGCCGAGGAACGTACGGTCCCATCCATAAATATAATATGTTAGTGCAGAGGAACGTACGACCCGATCCATAAGTATAATATTCATATACATAATGTAAATAGTATGCATAAAAGCTCATATGAAAGCTACAACTTTATCGGAGTGAAGTAAGGTCGGTAACCTCCGATTCATAGTATGGAACAACCATTATCGTTATATCTCACCTCGAAGGAACAATTCATAAGGTGAGATAAACAACAACGAATATAATCAAGAAAATCATGAAATAGCTCAACATTTTCATATCATCGTTGATATCATAACTTGCGACTTTTAAACATAAAATCGTCATCATCGTAATCCTCATAAAAACATTCTCATCTTTAACATCATAAGAAGTGTTATATCCCGTATTTTGCGTATTCGGATAATTCGAGATAATTGCGGGAAGTTAAGGGAAAGGCTATATTTTTTACCTTGTTTAGCACACAAGTTGTTCATGAAAGTTTTGATGTGGAAATATTAAGAAAGGCTAGGGGAAAAAAGGGAAATTCGAAAGATGACTCCTAGAAAATATGGAGGAAGGCTAAGGGAAAATTTGGAATTTGGAAAATAAATTTTCATGAATTTCAAAACAAAAAAAAAAGAGATGGGCTTGCACTAAACAGGAGGCTACGAGACATTAATAGGGTGTCATTCCTTCTTTCATATCTAAGATCGTGCGATAGAGCCCAGTCCTAGGAAATGAAGTCCCTTGTACTAACCCTTGATTTCAGCTAAAGGACGACATCGAGAGAAGAAAGCGACCGATGACATTAGCAGTTACAGAGTACAGCGGTAAGTAACGGTGCAAAAGAGGCATGTTGGATGAGGTAAGAATATTGAAATATGATTGAAATGTAAAGTGGGGGATGAAAGTGAAGGTGAATATTAGGGATCAAAAAGGCTAAATTAGGAATTGTTAAGGAGAAAGACGTGTTACGAGAATGTCTCGAAATCTGTAAGACTTCGACTTGCTCCAGATCATGTAATGAAGGTCACGCGAAGAGGTGGATACGATTATATCAGCATTAATGCATTGGATTTCACCGAAGTTTCAAGGTTAAGCGTGCTAGGGCGAGAGAAATTTTTGGATGGGTGACCCCCTGGGAAGTGTACTAAAAGTTCTATAAATGTAGATATAAGAGACAAATAGGAAGAACATGTGGGAGTATGAAGGACAAGGATAATGAGTTGGCGCAGTCAATTAGAAAACCCAGGACATGGAATGAGGATTCATGTGAAGACCGAGGAGTTCGAGTATAAAGAAAATAGGGTAAAAGATAAGGAATGGACATGAAGGAAAGGGCAACTATAAGGAGACCTCCCCAAAGTATTACAATACCCCATGAGGCTAGTTCAACATTCGAGGACGAATGTTCTAAAGAGGGGGAGGATGTTATATCCCGTATTTTGCGTATTAGGATAATTCGAGATAATTGCGGGAAGTTAAGGGCAAGGCTATATTTTTGACCTTGTTTAGCACACAAGTTGTTCATGAAAGTTTTGATGTGGAAATATTAAGAAAAGCTAGGGGCAAAAAGGGAAATTCGCAAGATGGCTCCTAGAAAATATGGTGGAAGGCTAAGGGCAAATTTGGAATTTGAAAAATAAATTTTCATGAATTACAAAAAAAAAAAAAAAAGATGGACTTGCACTAAATGGGCCAAGTGGCCGGCCAAGGTGGTGGGATTTAGCCCACATGGATGCTTTACATGTGCATAAAAGATTACTTAAAGGTCACATTTCTAATCTTTATCCACAGAGGTTTCAAGAAACTTGGAGAGGAAAGAAAGGAGAGGCCTATTCGGCCATGGAAAAAAAAATTGAAGTCCAAAAATTATTTTCTTCTAGCTTTTCTACTAATTAGAAGGTCCTCTTTAACATGGAGTAATTGTTGGAGTGAGCAAAGTATTCGTTGTGCGAGTTGTGGACTCTAGCCGAGAAAGAAGATGAGTGGGAAAAAGGTATGTGTTCAATCTCCTTTTACATGAATTATGGATGATTATGTGTGTTGTAGTATGTCAAAGTGGACGACAATCATGAAATATGGATGTTGTGTTGGTGGCCGAATAGAGGTGTGTTGGTAAGAAGTGATGAATTGATTTTATTTAGTATATTGATTGTTGTTGATGTGGATCCCATGATGAAAATAAAGGTTTGACGACTTGAAATGAAGTTGTAATTGTTTGTGGGTTGTTGTAGAAGTTAATGCAATTTTAATATGGTTTCTTGTAATTATGAGAAGGAAGTTGTTAGTGTGTAGATTGTCGGTGTAGTTCATGAATTTTGACAAAAAGAAAGTATGTTGTCATTGTTCTTGTTGACTTTGGAAGGTTTCGGGTGAAGTGGTATGTTGGTTGAATTGTTTGAAGTGTCCTTGAATCATGTTAGAATGATTTCGGATTAATACTTAAAGGTGTAATCATTGACGTTAGCTTGACTATGTGTGGTTGAATTGAATATAAAAGGAATGCCGTCGAATTGTGTAGAAAGGATTGCTAGTGTTAGAATGCATTTGAAATAATTGTTGAAGTTGGGATATGATTGTTGGTATTGTTGTCGATAATTTGGCCGAGTTGATTTCTCGAATTTGTTGCTGATAAATTGGCCGAGTTAGATTCTCGGGGATGGTGTATTTACTGGGGAAATGCTGCCGAAATTTCGGCAGAATATAAATGAATTCATTTGGAGGACTGAGACAAGCATATGTCGATGAGTCTAATGATTATGTCAATTCTCTTGAATGTAGACTAGCAAGTTTGGACGAATAAGCGTGGCTAATTGGACGTGGGACAGGTATGTAAAGCTTACCTTTTCTTTGTTTTGGCATGTCCTAGAGCTAAGTAAGCTATGATACTTATCTTGGGGTAACTCTATTCTTGATTCTGAGCTTGTTAATGATTCTTATTCACTCCTTGATGTGAGTATGCTTAGTATAGTCGAGATTATCATATGATCGAATAACGAGCAAAGCATAAAGAGTTCTGGTTTTCTTTTAAAGAGTTCCGTAAGTAGTAATGTCCCTAACTTTCGTGGATGGTCTCAGATTGTTTTGGAAATGTTCGTAGAGGTTTCTATAATGAATAACGTTCCTAACTTTCATATGCTAACTCGGATTGTTTTGGAAACGTAGCGTAACGATATCCATAATGAATCCATTCCTAGATGTAGGATATCCTGAGTTCTTTGACATCTTAATCCCGAAGGGGCATCCTCAAGTTGTGCGACTTCATAATGCTGTCTAAATCCTTAAGGGGACATTCATAAGGTCTTTCTCTTACCTATGCATTTTACATGTAAATTTGTGAGTCTCGAAGGAGACAAATGAAAGGGTTTGATTTCATACATGACGTCCATAATAGTTTTTCTAAATTATTTCATGACGTGACTGAGCGTGCTATATCATATATGGCCTCGGCTTAAGTCCCGGGTGTGCTATGGCCTCAGCTGATCCCTGAGTGTGCTATGGCCTGAGCTTATGTCTGAGCGTGCTATATAACATATGCCCTCAGTTTATGTTTTGCCAATTGAGTTGTGCATATGGTTTTACTAATAATTTCGAGAAAAAAATCAATTTTATACTAAAGGAAACATAAAGTTAAATTTTCAAAACCACTCCGAAGGGGGTGCGAGATTTTACTATTTAGACTTTCAAAACCACTCCGAAAGGGGTGCGAGATTTTACTATTTAGACTTTCAAAACCACTCCGAAGGGGGTGCGAGATTTTCGAGCCTAAGCTATTAGATGATTTCATGACGTTACTAAGAGAAAGGGAAGAAGTTCCCGTTTGAAACTAAAGCTGCTCCGAAGGGAGTCTTTCGATCGTTTTCAAAGATTTTCATGAATCTGCATATTTACATACATGCACGACATCATGAGTATTAATGCCGGAAGCGGCATGCCCTAAGGGGCCAGGATTATCATTATTATGCCGCAAGCGGCATGCCCGATGGGGCCATCATTATTATTATGCCGGAAGCGGCATGCCCGAAGGGGCCATCATTATTATAATGCCGGAAGCGGCATGCCCGAAGGGGCCATCATTATTATTAAGCCGGAAGCGGCTGCCCGAAGGGGCCATTATCATTATTATGCCAGAAGCGGCATGCCCGAACGGGCTATCATTACTATGCCGGAAGCGGCCGTCTGAAGGGACTATTTGGTTAGCCTGTCGGAAGCGGCACGTGTGTTAGATTGCATCATTTGCTTAAAGAATGTGAGTTCGCTTGCAATAGTTACTTAAGGATTGTTTGAGACCTCGTGTATACATTTATGCTTCTTCCAGCGAAGGCTGAAGTTATTGAGTTGATTGTGATTTCTTCTCTCCTAAATTAAGCTATGGTTACGATTTGTTACCGCTTTACATATTCAGTACATATTCCATACTGACCCCCTTTCTTTGGGGGCTGCGTTTCATGCCATGCGGGTACACCCAGATGAGTAGAAGACTTTGCTAAAGGTGTTCCAGTGGGATTGGCGAGCTCCGTCTTAGTTCGCAGTATTGCCGAGTCAAGTACTTTTGTTATGGCATTTTGTATATGTTAGAGACTTTGCAGACAGTGTCCTGTGGATAGAGCGTCGAGAAGTGCGAATCATTTGTAGATGTTAAAAGAGTACGTATTTTCAGATGACTTCAGTTGGTAAAAAGTACGAAATTGGTTGAAAGTTTTCATAATCTGTATAAAGATAATGATCTCTATTTGGAAAAGTTTCATGTTTTAAAAGTTTTTGAAATGACAGGTTTTGGTTAAGCGAACGTTTAAGGGTTCGCTCGACTCTGATGAGAGTCGGGTGCCCGTCATACCCTATCAAGATAAGGGTGTGACAAAGTGGTATCAGAGCAGGTCGTCCTAGGGGTTGTCTGCAAAGTCGTGTCTAGTAGAGTCTTGTTTATCGGTGTGTTGTGTACCACATCTATAAACAGGAGGCTACGAGACATTAATAGGGTGTCATTCCTTCTTTCATATCTAAGATCGTTCGATAGAGCCCAGTCGTAGGAAATGAAGTCCCTTTTACTAACCCTTGATTTCAGCTAAAGGACGACATCGAGAGAAGAAAGCGACCGATGACATTAGCAGTTACAGAGTACAGCGGTAAGTAACGGTGCAGAAGAGGCAAGTTGGATGAGGTAAGAATATTGAAATATGATTGAAATGTAAAGTGGGGTATGAAAGTGAAGGTGAATATTAGGGATCGAAAGGGCTAAATTAGGAATTGTTAAGGAGAAAGATGTGTTACGAGAATGTCTCGGAATCTGTAATACTTCGACTTGCTCCAGATCATGTAATGAAGGTGACGCGAAGAGGTGGATACGATTATATCTGCATTAATGCACTGGATTTCGCCGAAGTTTCAAGGTTAAGCGTGCTAGGGCGAGAGAAATTTTAGGATGGGTGACCCCTTGGGAAGTGTACTAAAAGTTCTATAAATGTAGAAATAAGAGACAAATAGGAAGAACATGTGGGAGTACGAAGGACAAGGATAATGAGTTGGCGTAGTCGATTAGAAAACCCAGGACATGGAATGAGGATTCATGTGAAGACCGAGGAGTTCGAGTATAAAGAAAATAGGGTAAAAGATAAGGAATGGACATGAAGGAAAGGGCAACTATAAGGAGACCTCCCCGAAGTATTACAATACCCCATGAGGCCAGTTCAACATTCGAGGATGAATGTTCTAAAGGGGTGAGGATGTTATATCCCGTATTTTGCGTATTCGGATAATTCGAGATAATTGCGGGAAGTTAAGGGAAAGGCTATATTTTTTACCTTGTTTAGCACATAAGTTGTTCATCAAAGTTTTGATGTGGAAATATTAAGAAAGGCTAGGGGAAAAAAGGGAAATTCGCAAGATGACTCCTAGAAAATATGGAGGAAGGCTAAGGGAAAATTTGAAATTTGGAAAATAAATTTTCATGAATTACAAAAAAAAAAAAAAAAAGAGATGGGCTTGCACTAAATGGGCCAAGTGGCCGGCCAAGGTGGTGGGCTTTAGCCCACATGGATTAATTTTACATATGCATAAAAGATGACTTAAAGGTCACATTTCTAATCTTTATCCATAGAGGTTTCAAGAAACTTGGAGAGGAAAGAAAGGAGAGGCCTATTCGGCCATGGAAAAAAAAATTGAAGTCCAAAAATTATTTTCTTCTAGCTTTTCTACTAATTAGAAGGTCCTCTTTAACATGGAGTAATTGTTGGAGTGAGCAAAGTATTCGTTGTGCGAGTTGTGGACTCTAGCCGAGAAAGAAGATGAGTGGGAAAAAGGTATGTGTTCAATCTCCTTTTACATGAATTATGGATGATTATGTGTGTTGTAGTATGTAAAAGTGGATGACAATCATGAAATATGGATGTTGTGTTGGTGGCCGAATAGAGGTGTGTTGGTAAGAAGTGATGAATTGATTTTATTTAGTATATTGATTGTTGTTGTTGTGGATCCCATGATGAAAATAAAGGTTTGACGACTTGAAATGAAGTTGTAATTGTTTGTGGGTTGTTGTAGAAGTTAATGCAATTTTAATATGGTTTCTTGTAATTATGAGAAGGAAGTTGTTAGTGTGTAGATTGTCGGTGTAGTTCATGAATTTGGACAAAAAGAAAATATGTTGTCATTGTTCTTGTTGGCTTTGGAAGGTTTCGGGTGAAGTGGTATGTTGGTTGAATTGTTTGAAGTTTTCTTGAATCATGTTAGAATGATTTCGGATTAATACTTAAAGGTGTAATCATTGATTTTAGCTTGACTATGTGTGGTTGAATTGAATATAAAAGGAATGCCGTCGAATTGTGTAGAAAGGATTGCTAGTGTTAGAATGCATTTGAAATAATTGTTGAAGTTGGGATATGATTGTTGGTATTGTTGTCAATAATTTGGCCGAGTTGAATTCTCGGATTTGTTGTTGATAAATTGGCCGAGTTAGATTCTCGGGGAAGGTGTATTTACAAGGGAAATGCTGCCGAAATTTCGGCAGAATATAAATGAATTCTTTTGAAGGACTGAGACAAACATATGTCGATGATTCTAATGATTATGTCAATTCTCTTGAATGTAGACTAGCAAGTTTGGACGAATAAGCGTGGCTAATTGGACGTGGGACAGGTATGTAAAGCTTACCTTTTCTTTGTTTTGGCATGTCCTAGAGCTAAGTAAGCTATGATACTTATCTTGGGGTAACTCTATTCTTGATTCCGAGCTTGTTAATGATTCTTATTCACTCCTTGATGTGAGTATGCTTAGTATAGTCGAGATTATCATATGATCGAATAACGAGCAAAGCATAAAGAGTTCTGGTTTTCTTTTAAAGAGTTCCGTAAGTAGTAATGTCCCTAACTTTCGTGGATGGTCTCGGATTGTTTTGGAAATGTTCGTAGAGGTTTCAATAATGAATAATGTTCCTAACTTTTATATGCTAACTCGGATTGTTTTGGAAACGTAGTGTAACGATATCCATAATGAATCCATTCCTAGATGTAGGATATCCTGAGTTCTTTGACCTCTTAAGCCCGAAGGGGCATCCTCAAGTTGTGCGACTTCATAATGCTGTCTAAATCCCGAAGGGGACATTCATAAGGTCTTTTTCTTACCTATGCATTTTACATTTAAATTTGTGAGTCTCAAAGGAGACAAATGAAAAGGGTTTGATTTCAAACATGACGTCCATAATAGCTTTTCTAAATGATTTCATGACGTGACTGAGCGTGCTATATCACATATGGCCTCGGCTTAAGTCCGGGTGTGCTATGGCCTCAGCTGATCCCTGAGTGTGCTATGGCCTCAGCTTATGTCTGAGCGTGCTATATAACATATGGCCTCAGTTTATATTATGCCAATTGAGTTGTGCATATGGTTTTACTAATAATTTCGAGAAAAAAAAACAGTTTTATACTGAAGGAAACATAAAGTTAAATTTTCAAAACCACTCTGAAGGGGGTGCGAGATTTTACTATTTAGACTTTCAAAACCACTCCGAAGGGGGTGCGAGATTTTACTATTTAGACTTTCAAAACCACTCCGAAAGGGGTGCGAGATTTTCGAGCCTATGCTATTGGATGATTTCATGACGGGACTAAGAGAAAGGGAAGAAGTTCCCGTTTGAAACTAAAGTTGCTCCGAAGGGAGTCTTTCGATGGTTTTCAAAGACTTTCATGCATCTGCATATTTACATACATGCACGACATCATTAGTATTAATGCCGGAAGCGGCATGCCCGAAGGGGCCATGATTATCATTATTATGCCGGAAGCGGCATGCCCGAAGGGGCCATGATTATCATTATTATGCCGGAAGCGGCATGCCCGAAGGGGCCATCATTATTATTATGCCGGAAGCGGCATGCCCGAAGGGGACATCATTATTATTATGCCGGAAGCGGCATGCCCGAAGGGGCCATCATTATTATTATGCCGGAAGCGGCTGCCCGAAGGGGCCATTATCATTATTAAGCCGGAAGCGGCTGCCCGAAGGGGCCATTATCATTATTATGCCGGAAGCGGCATGCCCGAATGGGCCATCATTACTATGCCGGAAGCGGCCGTCCGAAGGGACTATTTGGTTAGCCTGTCGGAAGCGGGACGTGTGTTAGATTGCATCCTTTGCTTAAAGAATGTGTGTTCGCTTGCATTAGTTACTTAAGGATTGTTTGAGACCTCGTGTATACATTTATGCTTCTTCCAGCGAAGGCTGCAGTTATTGAGTTGATTGTGATTTCTTCTCTCCTAAATTAAGCTATGGTTACGATTTGTTACCGCTTTACATATTCAATACATATTCCGTACTGACCGCCTCTCTTCGGGGGTTGCGTTTCATGCCACGCAGGTACACCCAGATGAGTAGAAGACTTTGCTAAAGGTGTTCCAGCGGGATTGGCGAGCTCCGTCTCAGTTCGGAGTATTGCCGAGTCAAGTACTTTTGTTATGGTATTTTGTATATGTTAGAGACTTTGCAAACAGTGTCATGTGGATAGAGCGTCGAGAAGTGCGAATCATTTGTAGATGTTCAAATAGTACGTATTTTCAGATGGCTTCAGTTGGTAAAAAGTACGAAATTGATTGAAAGTTTTCATAATCTGTATAAAGATAATGATCTCTATTTGGAAAAGTTTCATGTTTTAAAAGTTTTTGAAATGACAGGTTTTGGTTAAGCAAACGTTTAAGGGTTCGCTCGACTCTGATGAGAGTCGGGTGCCCATCATACCCTATCAAGATGAGGGTGTGACAAGAAGCTTTAAGAGTCATAAACTTCTAGCTCTTGGAAACAAGGTGGTTATGGAAACCTGTATGGGGTCATAACATAAGAACCATGCCTTTGAAAGAAAGGGATTATCTACACTTATTCGTCTAAGCTCGCA
The DNA here is from genome assembly GCF_019175385.1 of Lycium barbarum. Lineage (NCBI taxonomy): Eukaryota > Viridiplantae > Streptophyta > Magnoliopsida > Solanales > Solanaceae > Lycium > Lycium barbarum. Next base: position 53,097,484 of record NC_083345.1, on the reverse strand, counting down.
AGTCTACATTTAAGAGGATTTACACTATCGTTAGACTCATTGTTGTATACTTGTACTAAGTTTTCAAATCAAACTATTTTATATCCTGTTGAAAATCGGGCAGCATCTCCCCTATTTATATGCCTAACCCGAAATTTCAATTCAGCAACCAACAACAACAACAACAATACCAACATCAATAACATCATTTCCAAGACCAATATGCACCAGAAAACAACCCACAGTCTGTTTTCCAACTTCTATAGCTAACAAACTTACTACACAATTATTTAACGACTTTATCTCTGAGAATAAGCCTTAAATAATACCAAAAGAGAAAGATTCATACCTTTTTCTTGTCCGAACGATAATATCTTCAAAATTCCACCTTGAATCTAAGCCAAATCCAATGCAGGACAATTCTAGAATCACAACCATGCGTTATCGGAGCTTGATTAACGCTTCGCCACTTGAAAATCACTCAAACCCTCACTTTTTTTATGATGAAATTTCCCTTAGTGTCGCTGCTCTCAATATGATATTTTATGGTGAAAAAATGAGGTTTTTCCTATTTTATGAGGTTCAAATTTGGGTCGGGTAACCGTAGCAGTACTGTAGCAGGTCGGTTGCTGTAGAACGTGTTTCTAGTTTGTCAGCTGAACTTGTAACGTCCATTATTCTCTACCCCAATGTCCTATTGATGAGTGGCTTATTGCGTTGGAAACTAGACTCGACGAACTTAATTTTAGGCTGTTGAAACACCTTAAAACACTTCATATGCTAAGATATATCCTTCCCTCAAGTTGGACCAAAATTTTTACATGAAACTTTACCCATCCTTTCTCCAAAGTCGTACTACTCCATTTCTTCCACTCATTTCCTTATAAAACCTTCCGGTATACCTTATGTACATCCTTCACTCATTAAATATACTTAATAATGCTTGCTCCTTATATTCCAAAGTGGTTTTATTTAACCATAACTCAATGTACTTATGTTTCAAATTCGATAAGTGCTTCTTCGAAGATACGGGGTGCAGCACTTATATGCCAAGAACTTCTCTTCTTCCACCTTACTTCACTTCAAAGAAAGCCCGAATTCAACAACACGACAAAATGGAACAACGATATCGAAGCGGTGAATGAACCCCGTAACAAATTGAATAACGTTGTCTCTCTAATATGGAAACATTGCTGCTACATATATCTCTTATTCTCACAAAGCGGACTAGTGGAAGTGTATAATATTTGTGGAACTTTTCAATTAAAGTGATAAGTCAACACCAATACTCTTTTTAGTGAATTGTGGGGCCACTTGTAGACTTATAATACCAGCTATATTTCACCAAAAATTGCCACCACTAAAACATAACCCTTAGTCATATATTTCAGCCCACCACGTGTCAAGGACCATTTCCATGCACATCCATGATTTATTAGTCAATTTAATAATGTCCCGCTAAAATCCAACCCTTAATACTGTCACGGCCCCTGCCGAAGAGCCATGACTAGTGTCTGACCTCTCCTGATCAGACACCCTTATACTCGTATCTGGATCTCACTGAAAAATTGAGCAGCCCATACGTGACTCATAACTAAACCAATATTCATATCAATCCACCCGAAACACCCACAACGAGGATAATCTCACTTTTCTGATCAATTCAACTTAATATGCAATAATCTAGCGAGTATTACTACGGATTAACTCAATTACCAAAGAAGAAGCGGGATTTACCTTAATTTGTCTTAGAAACTTCAATGGACCAGATTGCATGGAGGGGTTCCGCCTCCTGCTATGACGCCACGATGGAAAAGCCGAGGTCTACGAACCATTACGCACCTCTCGAGCCTTAATCTCCACTAGATCTTACCAAAATTTGTGCTAAAATACCCCTAATATCTCTAAGGTTTGCTTATGGATGTAAATCTGATTTATAAGCGAAACCCGATCCACACACATATAAATACCCCCACTAACTCACCATTTCACCCATTTCACCCCCAAAACATCAGATTTACATCCATAAGCAAACCTTAGAGATATTAGGGGTATTTTAGCACAAATTTTGGTAAGATCTAGTGGAGATTAAGGCTCGAGAGGTGCGTAATGCTTCGTAGACCTCGGCTTTTCCATCGTGGCGTCATAGGAGGAGGCGGAACCCCTCCATGCAATCTGGTCCATTGAAGTTTCTAAGACAAATTAAGGTAAATCCCGCTTCTTCTTTGGTAATTGAGTTAATCCGTAGTAATACTCGCTAGATTATTGCATATTAAGTTGAATTGATCAGAAAAGTGAGATTATCCTCGTTGTGGGTGTTTCGGGTGGATTGATATGAATATTGGTTTGAATGGAGGTTGTGGATATTGATTCTTGAGTATTGTTGTTGTTGTTGTTGTTGTTGATGATGGTTGTTATTGTTATTGATATTACGACTATCTGACATATACGGGGATATAACAAAAACAGAGGAAGTGCTGCCAAATTTTCGTAAATCGAACTCTTCAAGACTATAGGATTTGGATAAGTTGAATCTATGGAATCTACGAAATTGACTAAAGGAAGTATTTGTCGATATAGCTTTCGGGACGAAGGGACGAACGGTGAAATAAGGGAGCAAGTCGGGATTAGCAAGGCAACAGAGACAAGTATGTAAGGTTTAGCTGTCCTCATTTCCTTGGCACGAGTGTTAGAGCTATTTAGCGTGCATGCTCCTCCATTCGAACCGTCCGAAATTTTACAAAGAAAGGATACGTTTTTATAAGAAAGATGGATTTTGAGAAAAAGCCATGTTCTACGAGATTTACTGATTTTATGGAAAAGTATATTTTATGCGATTTTCTCTAAAAGAGCTTATTGATTATGACTAAAAGTCTGTTAGTGCGCATTTCTTGACCCTTGTTAAATTTCACCAAATATCAAGTATAATCCTTATGCTTGTTTATTGATATCATAACTATTATTAATTGTTCTTTTGGCTTCGATATACATTCCATAACTAATTCGGAGGTCACGACCTTACGTCACTCCGAAAGGCCCATGTCTATTTCTTGAACTCTGAATGCATTTATATATATACTCTATTTGCACTATTTTACTTACCGAGCCGCGCTATAGTTGGCCCGGTACGGCAAGTAGATGTGCAGCCACTGATCAATTGGGTATGTTTACCGAGTCCGAAAAAGGGCCGGGTACGTTATGATCATGATGATGTTACGCCCCAGAAAATTTCATGTTACTAAGGCTGCAGACGACTTAATGTGAGCTCAAGGAGGAGCAAATATTACAAGTATAAAGGATGAAATTCTACTGTATTAGCATGAGGATAGCATGAGTATGATATTTGGAATTCGCACAATACGATTGGAATAATACGTTAAAAGATATATAGCCCTCGTAATCGTAAGATGAGGTGGGGTCCACATGTCGAGATTTTAGAAAGGACATATGACAAGTTATATGGATAATATATGTGAAGTTAAAAACAACTCAAGAAGGACCCTTGAGCCAAATCAAAGTGGAAGCCCTCCAAAAAGATGTTTTTAAGTTACGTTTTCGGGTGATCTGACTTAGGGAGGCCATAACCCCATAATTATTTGGGAATTTAGGAATACGCCTAAAATTAAAGTTGTAGATAATTGAAATACTTTTCCAACCATAGGTCGTGGGCCTGCATGTGACATAGGGATAAAAAGTTATGGACGTTTTAAGGCAGAAATGTCAAGCTGGGCAGTGGGCTCGGCCCAACCCGATTCCAAGTCGGGTCAGGCCCACTTCCCTTGCTATTTAAGGGAAATTTTCAGCCTTATCTGCCTCATTTTCATACCAAAGGTCCAGAATATTTGAGTTAGAGAGAGAGGAGAGTTAGAGAGAGAAAGTGGAGAATCGATCAAGTTCGAGGCCCCGAATCCCGAGGCCCGTGAAGGATAAAGTGTAGTACAAGTTGGTGCCGTCGTTTTAAGCTAAAATTTGAACTTGGGGGATGTTGGTTTCGTGGTGGCTGCTCATATAAGGTATGTTTAAGATGTTCTTACCATGATCATTGATAGATTTGACGGGTTAGAATAGAGAAAATGACGTTGAAAGTTCGGTTATAATTTTTGGATATCAAATGACTTGGGGGATGTTTTGGTATGATTAAATGGATAGAATTAGCTGGATATTGATATAAAATGATTTTTGATATTTTGTTGATAAGTTGGTGTTCTTGAATTTGGGAGAATAAAGTGTATGAAGATATCATATACAAAGCGTATACTGGGTTGTTTTGGTGTATATCTTTGGGAGTTGATGCTTTGAGTTTAAAGAGACTTATATGAGATGGTTGTTGTTGTTGTTGGTTACTGATTGTGTTGTTAAATTTAATTGGAATTAGAGGGAAGCGAAGATTACAGGGAAAATGCTGCCCGAATTTACGGAAGTTAATTACAAGCTTAGAGAAGTATATGAACCTTTTTCAAGTTGTCTACGGGGTTTCCTTTACCTTGATTGTGGATTGGCCAGTGTTTGGAAGCATAAGTTAAGATAATCACGTAAGCGACAAGGTATGTAAGGCAAACTTTTCTTCCTTTGGCATGATTCTTGTTGTTATTTGTTCTATATGTACTCCATATGATTCCATTCTTAGATGAGTAAGGTCTAAATGTTTCTTGTGATGGCTTAGATATTGTACTCCTATTCTGTTCCAATGGGAACACCCATAAGGTGCCAAGTTGAGTTGTGTATATGGTTTTACTAATGATTTCGAGGAAATGAGTTTTATACTAAAGGAAACATAAAGTTTGATTTTCAAAACCATTCCGAAGGGGGTGCGAGATTTTACTACTTCATTTCATTTACGATTTATGTCTACATTCCATAGTATCATCCCTTTGTACTGATATGATCACTTATTCTTTAGGTAGGGCAATAAGATGAAATTGAGTAGAATATAATAGTAATAATTTGATAACAATTTTACCCTCAAACCTGAAAGTATGTCCTCCTAAGTCTAGTGAGATACAAATTTGATAAGTTCTTATGAAAGACTAAGGCTAATAACTGGATTGTGATGACTATATTAGTGACTTATGATATGAATTGAAATTGATATTTGTATATTGAGTTTGAGTTGATATTAAGCCAGAAGCGGCTGCCCGAAGGGGCCATCGTTATTAAGCCAGAAGCGGCTGCCCAAAGGGACCATCATTATTATGCCGAAAGCGGCCGTCCGAAGGGACTATTGTGATACTAGCCGGAAGCGGCTGTCCGAAGGGACTATTCTGTTAAGATGTCGGAAGCAGCATATGTGTTGGATTGCATTATTTACTTAATATTTTGAGACTTCTTGTGCACATTTATGTTTCTTCCAATGAAGGCTGCAGGTATTGAGTTAGGTTGCGATTTCTTCTCTCCTAAGTCAAATTATGATTATGACTTGTTACCAGCTTACATACTCAGTACATTGTCCGTACTGACGTCCTTTTTCCTGGGGACGCTGCGTTCATGCCCACAGCCCCATATTTTTTGGCAGGTTAAATGTATAGCTAGGATGCTTGGACGTCAGCTGGTATTGGCAAGTTCCACCTAATTCTGGAGCTGTGCTGAGTCATGTATCGATATGTATGATTATGGGTATGTCAGGGCCCTGTCCTGACTCTTAATGTTCAGTTTACTTCTTAGAGACTTCTGTAGATAGTGTCCTGTGGTATATTTGTCGAGATGTCGACAAAGTGATGTCAGTTGAGTCATTTGTGGATTTTAAAAGAGTATGTATTTTAGATGATTTCAATTGGTTTAAAGTACTTATTAGATTTAAAGTTTTCATAATCGTTAAAAAATAATGATTTCTATTTGAAAAAGTTTCATGTTTTTAAAAGTTTTTGAAATGGCAAGTTTTGATAGATCGAATGTCTAAGGGTTCGCTCGACTCTTATGAGAGTCGGGTGCCCGTCATGCCCTACCATTGTTAGGGTGTGACAGATGATGATATGAAGTTTTCTCGGACGCGGGATGCCCCAGACGCGGGAGGATATGATGATGATGATGCTTATTTACTGAGTCCCGAAAGGGCCGGGTATGATATCTCACCGAGTCCCACTAGGGTTGGGTACGTTATATATATACACACACACACACTATATTGCATATGAAAAATGATTTTATCATGCATTGCATATTAGCTGCTTTTAGATTATGTCCTTCGTATTTCATATCTTATGGTTATGTCTTATTTCATTACCGTATTTCATCCTACCTTATATACTCAGTACATATTTTTCGTACTGACTGTTCCATTTTGGGACCTGCACCTCGTGCTGCAGGTCAGGACAGGTTTACTGAAGACGCGCCGTGATAGGAGCATCATCAGCGGGTCAGCAAATGCCATTCATCCGAACTTGCATGTTTTGGTAGATAATTATGACTGCATGGTTACTGTATATGTTTTTGGATACGTCGGTGGACGTGTAGTCCCGACCTATTATTTTCTACTCTTAGAGGGACGTAGACCCTGTGTAGTGTGTTGGTGCTGGTCATGAGAATTATGTTTTGTTAAATGGGCCTATTGACTTATGATATTTTTTAGTGGTGGCCACGTCGGTACACTTACTGTGATTATTTGTATATATAGGTGTTGTTGTCTACTGTTCGGCTTGGGGTTTTGCTGAATGCAGGTGCTGCTACGGCTTTATGCTAAGTTATTCCAAGTCCATTATGATTGTGTTGTCTAGTTCAGGTTAGCTCAGCCGGAATTCCGGCCATGAGGTCGGGTGCCTTGTCACGCCTCCCGACGGGGGTGTGACATAAGAACAACAAGTACATAAGAACCATGAACGATATCCAAAACAGGAAAGCTAATCTCAATGTCTGAAAGTGCCTCTGCGGCGTATGATATTGTTATATCCCGTGTTTTGCGCATTCGGAAAATTTGAAACAATTTTGACTTGTAAGAAATAAGGTCATAATTGATTTTATTTAACATATGAGTTGTTCATGAAAGAATATTAATGTGGAAGTATTGAGGAAGGCTAGGGACAAAATTGGAATTTTGGAAATTTGTTTCGGGAATTACAAAACAAGCTCCATAATTAATTGGGCTCAAAAAATGATAAGGCTAAGAAGATGATTCAGAAAGGCTATATCTATCATTTGGTCCGTGTGCACGATACTAAGGCCGAGACACCTACTCTCCAGTCGGTTCCGGTTGTCAATGAATTTCCACATGTATTCCCAGATGAGCTTCCAGGTCTCCCCCCTGAATGGGAGATAGACTTCACGATAGATTTGTTGCCAGATACGCAGCCTCTATCTATTCCTCCTTACAGAATGGCACCTGCAGAATTGAAGGAATTGAAGGAGCAGTTGAAAGATCTATTAGACAAAGGCTTCATCAGACCCAGTACATCGCCCTGGGGAGCGCCGGTATTATTTGTAAGCAAGAAAGACGGGTCACTGCGAATGTGTATTGATTATCAACAGCTGAATAAGATGACCATAAAGAATAAATATCCCCTCCCCCGGATTGATGATTTATTTGATCAGTTGCAGGGTGCTAAATATTGTTCGAAGATAGATTTGCGTTCGGGCTACCATCAGCTACGGGTACGAGTGGCAGAAATTCCGAAGACTGCTTTCAGGACCCGGTACGGGCATTATGAATTCAGAGTGATGTCTTTTGGGCTGACTAATGCTCCAGCGGTATTCATGGATTTGATGAATCGGGTATTCCGGCCGTTTCTTGATATGTTCGTGATTGTATTTATTGATGATATTTTGGTTTATTCACGATCAGCAGAGGAGCATTCAGATTAACTGAGAACAGTACTTGGCACACTTCGGCAACAAAAATTATATGCTAAATTTTCCAAATGTGAATTATGGTTGACCTCAGTTGCATTCTTGGGGCATATTGTCGGAGCAGATGGTATTCGGGTCGATACACAGAAGATTGAAGCTGTACAGAATTGGCCCAGGCCTACTACACCGATAGAGGTACGTAGTTTTCTGGGGTTGGCCGGTTATTACAGAAGGTTCGTGGAGAATTTTGCTTCTATTGCAGCACCATTAACAAAGTTAACTCAGAAGGCAGCAAAATTTCAGTGGACTGATGCCTGTGAGCGCAGCTTTCAGATGTTGAAGGAAAAATTAATTACAGCTCCAGTTTTGGCTCTTCCAGAAGGGTCAGACGGGTACGTTGTTTATTGTGATGCCTCCGGTATTGGGATAGGTTATGTGTTAATGCAGCACGGTCGAGTCATAGCCTATGCTTCTCGGCAGCTCAGACAGCATGAAAGAAATTATCCCACTCATGATCTGGAATTGGCCGCGGTAATTCATGCTTTGAAGATATGGCGGCATTATTTATATGGGGTCCACGTTGATATTTATACGGACCATAAGAGCCTCCAGTATAGTTTTAAATATAAGGAGCTGAATTTGCGACAGAGAAGATGGCTTGAATTATTGAAAGATTATGACGTTGATATTTTGTATCACCCTGGGAAAGCTAATGTGGTAGCTGATGCACTGAGCCGCAAGTCCATGGGTAGTTTGACTGATGTGCATCCTGATAAGAAAGAATTGGTTCATGAAATTCATCAGTTAGCCAGCCTTGGAGTCCGTTTGGCAGATTCTGGAGATATCGGGGTTTCTGTTCGAGCAATTGCTGAATCATCAATTATGGAAGAGGTAAAGCAGCGTCAGTTCGAAGATCCTGATCTGGTGCAGTACAAAAATGTGGCTCTTAATAAAGAAAAGACTCCATTCGAAATTTCGCCTGAAGGGGTATTATTATATGGAGGCAGATTATGTGTACCGGACGTTGCAGGGTTACGGCGACAAATCATGGGCGAAGCGCATAATGATCGGTATTTTGTTCATCCTGGTTCCACTAAAATGTACCATGATCTTAAATGTTTATACTGGTGGGACGGTATGAAAAGAGACATTGCAGAGTTCGTTGGCCAATGCCCAAATTGTCAGCAAGTCAAGATCGAACATCAGAAGACCGGCGGGTTACTACAGGAAAAGGAAATTCCAGCTTTGAAATGGGAAATGATTAATATGGATTTCGTTACAGGTTTACCGCGCACTCAGCGCAGGTACGATTCTATTTGGGTTATTGTTGATAGATTGACGAAATCAGCCCATTTTCTTCCGGTCCGGACTACTTATTCGGTTGAGGACTATGCTAGATTGTATATCAGAGAGATAGTAAGACTTCGCGGGGTTCCTGTATCTATTATCACTGACTGAGGCGCCCAGTTTACAGCAAACTTCTGGAGATCATTCCAGGAAGGATTGGGGACTCAGGTGAGTCTTAGCACAGCATTTCATCCTCAGTCCGACGGACAGGCCGAGCGCACTATTCAGACACGGGAAGATAAGTTGCGGGCCTGTGTTATTGATTTAAGAGGTAGCTGGGATGACCATTTGCCACTTATTGAATTTTCTTATAATAATAGTTATCATTCCAGCATCCAGATGGCACCGTACGAAGCCCTATATGGTAGAAAATGCAGGTCTCTGATTGGTTGGTTCGACGTGGGCGAAATTAAATTAATTGGGCCGGATGTGATTCAGCAAGCAGTTAATAAGGTGAAACTTATTCGGGAACGATTATTGGCTGCCCAGAGTCGACAGAAGTCATATGCCGATAAACGACGTCGACCGTTAGAATTCCAGATTGGCGACTGGGTATTTCTGAAGGTGTCGCCTATGAAGGGTGTAATGAGATTCGGTTAAAAGGGTAAGCTTAGTCCGCGGTATATCAGGCTGTATCAGATTATTCGGAAGATAGGCGAGGTCGCCTATGAGCTAGACTTACCATCCGATCTGGAGGCAGTACACCCGGTATTTCATGTATCCATGCTTCGTAAATGTGTTGGTGACCCTTCCAGAATATTCCCAGTAGATGATATTCAGGTGACGGAGGAATTATCTTATGAAGAGCAACCTGTAGCTATTCTGGATCACCAGGTGAGGAGGCTACGTACTAAGGATATACCATCTGTTAAGGTCTTATGCCGAAACAATAATAAGGAAGAGATGACCTGGGAAGCAGAGGATGAAATGAAGAAGAAATATCCTCACCTGTTCCCTGTGCCTCCAGGTAAAAATTTAAATTCTGTAATTGATTACATTAATCAGTAAATACCTTATGTGTGCCCCCCATATAAAGGACCTCCCCTAAAACGTTTGTGAAATCTATAAGGCTAATTTAACATTCGAGGACGAATGTTTTAAAGGGGGGAGAATGTTATATCCCGTGTTTTGCGCATTCGGAAAATTTGAAACAATTTTGACTTGTAAGAAATAAGGTCATAATTGATTTTATTTAACATATGAGTTGTTCATGAAAGAATATTAATGTGGAAGTATTGAGGAAGGCTAGGGACAAAATTGGAATTTTGGAAATTTGTTTCGTGAATTACAAAACAAGCTCCATAATTAATTGGGCTCAAAAAATGATAAGAGAAAAATGAGGCCCAAAGTGAGGGGGTGGCCGGCCATACATGGCCCAAGCCCACCAAAAATTAATTAATTTCCATGTGCTAAATTAGAAAAAAGGGACCATATATTCTTCAACTTATCCATAAGAAGTTTCAAGAAACAAAGAAGGAGAAAAACAAAACAAAGAAGAGCCAAAGTTGAAGGCCATTCGGCCAAGCTCACCAAATTTTGCCACCTTAAAATCTTGCTTCTAAAATTATTTTCTTGTGATATTTCCACTAATTCAAGGACCCTCTACAACGTGGTGTAGTTATTTCGGAAGATAGACCGCTCGTTTCGTCGGTTTAACACTTTGGTCAAGTGAAGAAGTTAGGAGGAAAAGGTAAGAATTAATCCCTTTTAATTATGTTATGAAGGCTTGTTTATGTTGTAGTATGTAGAAATGGGTAGAACTTGTGGAAATATGGAAGTTTGTATAGTGGGTGTGTATGCGTGTATGTAGCCATGTATATGTATTGTTGTATAGGCAATATGAGTTGAATTTTATGTAGTATTCTAGTTAGGGTTGTTGTAAGTTCCATATTGGACATGGAAGTTTGATGATTTGGTTGAAGTTGTAACATGGAGTAGGGGGGGGGGGGTGCGTGTAGTGTGGGAGACAAAATGGAAGTGAATTAATTTTGTTTAATATGTTAGTTGTGATCCTTTTAATGTAAATGAAGGTTAAATGGTTTAAGTTGGCATGGAAATTGATTGTAGAAGATTATGTCATTTTAGTATGATTTTATGATATTATGGGAATGAAGTGTTTAAGTGTGGATTGTTGTTGTTGACTATCAATTTGAAAGTAGAAAATGCGTCGTGGTAGTTTTGTTACGTATGTAGGAATTCGGGTGGAATATGGAAATTGATGGGATTGTTGAATACTGTATAGATTGCTTGGAATGTTCTTGGCCTATGTTTGAATGATCTTAAATTAGTAAATGAATATGGAAACGTTGATATTAGTTTGAAAATGTGAAGTTGGAATGAAAGATGTTGCATCATGTAGAAAGGAAGAATACTTATGTTAGAGTGTGTTTTGTTGTGGTTGTTGATGTTATTGGTATTGTGGTGGGTGTTGTTGTTGATATTATAGCCGAGTTAACTCTCGGGGATGTTGAATTTATAGGGGAAATGCTGCCAAAATTTCGGTAGGCAAATATGAATTTAAGATTTAATTCTTAAAAGCTTGAAACTAATATTTGGCAACTATGACCAATTGTAGATTTTGGAGGAAACGGGAGTTGAGCTTGGGCGAGCGTAAGACGCAAGTAAGGTATGTAAAGCCCCACCTTTTCTTCTTTTGGCATGTCCTAGGTATACTAGGTTTGGATTTGAGCCTCGGGGAATATTTTGTTCATAGAAACGTTGATATCACTATTCCATTCAGTATAATTGAATTAGAACTTTGACATTTTGTCGGAAAGAATGTTCAAACGTTCGTAACTTTCATAAACATGACCGAATCACCCTAAGCTTTCATGGATCACTCCATAAGGCCTAATGTTTGTAAATTACGTACGCCACCTCGACTTGACCGAGGTGGTCCACTAGTCCCCGAGACTTCCTTCGTTTGTCTTACTTGATCTATTTTTGTATGATATAAAAAGGGACTTTTGCCTATGAATTTAAGACATTCAGTTTGATTTGCTCCATAAGTTATTTAAAAGCTCCTTAATGTGAATGATACTAAATTTTCAGGAAATGGCCTATGAGGTATTTTTTGAAAGTTTTATCAATCTAAATGCTCACACCTTTTATATACTAATTCCGACAGACTCGATACTTGCTTTGAGCTTTTTGATCTCAATATATATGTATATGTATTTATTTGTCGAGTCTTGGAATTTAATTGTGTATATGCATATGGTTTCCGA